>NC_071354.1:149050641-150353141 GCF_943734655.1 Sabethes cyaneus
CTGTTCTTAAACATTGTTTTATTCCCGTAAGCGGGCTAATTCACAAAAATCCAGTTACAACATCAAAATTACAGTATAGGTGTAATCTCAGATCAGTTGCTTTCCGCGAAGATGTACAATACATTCAAAGACACGTGTCACCTTTTCATACGGTAAATTTTGACAAATCGTACAAGAATACAAGAGAATAACTGATAATTAAAATTATAGAAAGGTTAAAGTGAAGAAGAAGACGGGAGGTTAAAAATTAAATAGATACAAGAACACTAAACGCAAGTTAATTTCACATGTCGATCATTTCTACATCCACTTATACAAAAATGTGCCGATTGCAGGAAGATTTTAATACGTAATGTACACAAATATTGTTATTCAAAACTCGGACCGTTCTTTTCCCGTTGGCTGCACAACAACACAAGTCAAAACACACATATAGCAAGCTATAAAACCATAATAAAATTGTTAATAAAGAAAATTTATTGTGGTTATATTCGCACGATAAAACTAGTTGGTTGCACCACGTCTCTTATAAACTTGTCATATATGTGGCGTAGCAATCCAATATGGCGCACCAATAAAAAATTATCTTGCTTTTCAAATAGCAATAAAACTGTTAGTTTTATAGGGCTATTAAAACGGTAACACCTAGACAAATCATATTTATTGCTGCTATTATGAAGAATATTAGAGTTCAACATCGAAATCATATTTTATGCGAGGCCATATTCCCATATGCTAGTATTTTGTTTTAGCTCGCAAACAAAAATTCATCAAAGCAAAGTGTTTTGCAGAAAGAAAGTTATTAGCAATCGGTTTTCCTGTCACAGAAAGTAATTAAAATAATTTTGCTAGAAATTTATTATTATCATTATCATTATGTATATTTATATCATCTGACACACGGTCTACATGAACAAAACTTAACAATTAACATAGATCAGTCGAATTTAATAAAAATTATAAACACGATTCTTAAAACAGTTACTAGTAATACAAAAGTCAAACAAATGATACACGTCATTAAATATATTACACATTGCTCGAATTGGCTCATTTTGACCGTAAGCCGTCCTGTGAAATGCCAGGCGAAGAAAGTTATTAGACCGTAGAGACCTCGAAGCTGCGTTTATATTTACTTGCATCAGAATATTCAGTGCGTCTATTTCTCCATAAGGTAATTTTGCAATAAATACGGCACGCATACAGTCTCTTCTTCTCCACAAGGTATCCATACTTAATAGTTTACAACGACTTTCATACGATGGGAGTTCAAGCGGGTTCGTCCACGGAAGGAACCGCAATGCAGACCTGATGAACCTTCTTTGCACAGCTTCAATCCTCATGGACCACGCTGCGATATAAGGGCTCCAAACCACTGCAGCTGTTTCAAGGGTAGACCGCACTAATGAGTAGTAGAGAGATCTCAAACAGTAAGGGTCATGGAAATCCTTTCCTATCCGCATAATGAATCCCAGGTTTTTGTTCGCTTTTGCGATAATGTGGTTATAGTGGCACTGGAAAGTCAGTTCGGCGTCCAACAAAACTCCAAGGTCCTTCACCACTATTTCTCGCTGAATTGGCTGGCAATTAATAGTGTAGCAGTAGATTGAGTAGATTTAGATTGACTAATTGAATATATTTGTATTATTAAAACAACAAGTTTTCGAGAATTACAAAATTCCGATGGCCCGTTGATTTTATCCCCTTATCATTTCAATATGCATGATAAAATTTAATGCGCATATGCTGCAAACCAATGGAGACTGCTGAAAATTTATTAATTACTAGCTGACCCGACAAACTTCGTATTGCCACAAATTAAACTGCGTTGTACATAAATCGTGAATCTCGGATGACCTTAGACACAATCTTGAGTTTTGCAAGTTTCTGAGGAGTTCATGGGTGTTTTAATATACAAATTTTCCTCACAGTTAAGTAGAAAACAACTCCCCTCATTGCTTAGCCTGATAAAATAAAGCGGATAGCATTTAAATATTCGCCATCATTACAAACCATTTCGCTGAATACCATTTTGCGGAACACCAATTCTCGGTTGACCATAAAATTCCTGCCTCCAATTTGCTTGATTAGTTCTCTAGTTATGAGGATATTTGTATTTCATTTGTATAGGAGCCCCTCCCACTATTGAAGGTAGGAGCGGTCATAATTCCCCTCCTAAAGAGGGGAGGGGTCTCAATTCACCTTAGAAAAAAAATTTCCCTACAAAAACACCCACATGCTAAATTTGGTTCCATTTAATTGATTAGTTCTGGAGTTATGAGGAAATTTGTATTTCATTTGTATGGGATCCCCCCTCCTAAAAAGGTAAGGGGTCCTAATTCATCACAGAAAAAGTTCTTGCCTCCAAAAACACCCACATGCCAAATATGGTTCCATTTGATAGATTAGTTCTCGAGTTATGAATAAATTTGAATTTCATTTGTATAGGAGTCCCTCCTCCTAAAGTGGGGAGGGGTCCTAATTCTTCATAGAAAAAATTCTGGCCTCCAAAAACCTTCACATGCCAAATTTGGTTCCATTTGCTTGATTAGTTCTCGAGTTATGAGGAAATTTGTATTTCATTTGTATGGAAGCCCCCCCTCTTAAAGGGGAGAGGAGTCATAATTTCCCTTCTACAGAGGGGAGGGGTCTCAATTCATCTTAGAAAACATTCTTGTCTCCAAAAACACCCACCTGCCAAATTTTGTTCCATTTGCTTGAGTAGTTCTCGAGTTATGAGGAAATTTGTTTTTCGTTTGTATGGAAGCCCCCCTCCTAAAAAGGTAAGGGGTCCTAATTCATCACAGAAAAAGTTCTTGCCTCCAAAAACACCCACATGCCAAATATGGTTCCATTTGATGGATTAGTTCTCGAGTTATGAGGAAATTTGAATTTCATTTGTATAGGAGTCCCCCCTCCTAAAGTGGGGAGGGGTCCTAATTCTTCATAGAAAAAATTCTGGCCTCCAAAAACCTTCACATGCCAAATTTGGTTCCATTTTCTTGAATAGTTCTCGAGTTATGAGGAAATTTGTATTTCATTTGTATGGAAGCCCCCCCTCTTAAAGGGGAGAGGAGTCATAATTTCCCTTCTACAGAGGGGAGGGGTCTCAATTCACCTTAGAAAAAATTCTTGTCTCCAAAAACACCCACCTGCCAAATTTTGTTCCATTTGCTTGATTAGTTCTCGAGTTATGCAGAAATTTGTGTTACATTTGTATGGGAGCCCCCCCCCCCCCTCTTAGTGGGGGGAGGGGTCTCTAACAATCATAAGAACCTTCCCTGGCCCCAAAAATCTCTAGGGTAGGACTGTCCAGAACGCACCGTGGGGGTAGAATGGCCCATGCTATTAATTGCTTAAAAACGCGGAAACTATTTGGTAAAATTATGAATGCCCATTTTATTTTGGTGAAAAACACGCTAATTCATAATTATGTAGCATGTAAAAGCATCAAACATAGCCACATCCAATAAAATCAAGCGATTATCCGCGATCTCATTCCACATGTAAGAAATCACGGTTTTCTCTTAAGCTTTTACCACTAGTCGGTATGTAAATTTCATAATAAATACAGTCTATCTATTTGATATACTGTCATACTCGATGATTCATCACAAAAACGGCATTAGCTATGCATATTTTTCACATATATTGCAAAAAACTTCAAAATACAAAACAGGGGCAGAATGCATCACAGCGGGATCGAACAGTTATGAAATATTTTTAATTTGCAGTACATCTTTTGTTTCGGATTATTTATTAAAAATGTAGCAATATTATGTAATGCATAGGACTTAGAATTAGCCTTAAACCTAATTGTACATTGTTTAACTTACAATATTTCAGTACACATCAGTTGGAGAAAAGTAGATGATTAAATTTTATTGCCAATTATGTTGAGATATGAACCCATTATGTCCCAGCAAACAAGCGTTTGCAACAAACGATATAACGAACGCTTTCGCCATTTCGGCAGCCTAGTTTCAGGAGTTTATCCAACACGTGATTGAATGGTAAATTTTTTGGTTGCGTTTAACGCCTAGCTAGGCAAACTTGGAGCGTTTTGTCCGCGGGCTTTGGCGTTCTGCCTCACATAATGATTTTGACTCTTGCCAATAATCGTCAAAAATCACTAAAAAAATACTGGTTTTTGTTATGAAATTTCACCAAGAGTAAGTGTAAAAAAGATCCCAAAGTCTTCTAGAAGTTGAAAAACGTGGAACAAACACGCCGTTGCTCTGCAAAATGATGTTTTGCTTAAACGGTGCATTCTGCACCACCTTACCCTACATGCAAGTTTCACGCCGATTGGTTCAGTAGTTTTCGATTCTATAAGGAACATCCCGACAGACAGACAGACAGACAGAAATCCATTTTTATAGGTATACATTCTATGGCATATTTTATTACGTTACTATAACATTTTCAAGTTGACAAAACTGGCGGGCTGGTTTAGCTTTTTACTAAGCAAGCTGTATGCTTTTAGCTTTGTAGTGAAACTGAAAAGCCTCATTAAATTATGGTGGTAGCTGTCAAGCACCGAAAAGCATAATCGATTTTATTGCTGCTTTCTGCAGAGTGTATTAAGACTATTTAACCTTTTAACTTGAATTTGTTATGTCGACTTTAAAATTTGACGCTTCTTCTTCTTCTACCAGCCGAGAGCCGGGGTGGCTCTTGCTGTAGAATTCCTCTCCACTGAACTCAGTCTAGCTGCTTGTCGCCAATTCGTTACACAAGTGGGTTTTAATCTGGATGAGCCTAGCACGTAGAGCCCCTCTATTCATGGTGCTGGTGAGGTTCTTAAAGAGAACGGATTTCTCTGCACAATCGTCTAGCCTCCTTGCGACGTGGCTGGCCCATCATAGTCTCCCAACTTTGGCCAGGTGTTCGATGGGAATCTCTCCAAGTAGTGCCTGCAACTCGGGGTTCACACGCCTACGCTCGTCTCTGCTATCCAAAAATAGTCCGTAACACATTTCGTTCAAATACGCTAAATACACGTATGTCTTTCGTAAGCAAAGTTACTGTTTCAAGTCCGTAGAGGACTACCGGTCTGATTAGCGTTTTGTATTGTGAGTTTCATTGAAAATTATCCACCGCGAAACTCAAAAATGAAATGCTCTTTCATAGTTGCCGGGTCGATTTTGATATTATTGGAAGAAATCACACAGAAATCATAAAGTTTTAGTTACTTTTGACGACCCAGTTAGGTGAACAACATGCCTGTTTACAGCATTCTGGCAACAGTTCTAGCGCGGTGTTTGCTTCAAGCGCGGTGTTTCCTTTAGACCGCGTTTAACTTTGGGCAAAGCACCCAATATATTGTCAGCTCTGTGCGACGGCGTATGCTCTTTGATCGAAGCGTCTTGCGGAGGGAAATGTAGGCTCAAATTCCAACTTGAATGCGTCGTTGAATCTTCTTACTCGTATCGTTGTCGGCGTTGACCAGAGATCCCAAATAAACGAACTCGTCAACCACTTCCAGTTCGTCGCCGTCAATGGTCACTGCCCGTGGAAGGCAAACTTTGCTTTCTTAGGAGCCCCTTCCTAAGTTCCTACCATATATTTGGTTTTCGACGCATTGATTTGTAGCCCAATCTACCTAGCCTCCGTTTTTCGCCTGGCGTAGATTACCTTCGCCGTCCCAATGTTTCTAGTAATGATGTCGTAACTCCGCCAGTTCGTCCGGAAAACTGTACTCGTGCATTATCTACCATAGCTGTTCTCGTACAACTGTATCATATGCTGACCTGAAATCCATGAAAATATGATGCGTGGTCCCGTTGTATTCTCATTCTTATTCTTACTCTTATTCTTATTCTTATTCTTATTCTCTTACTCTTACTCTTACTCTTACTCTTACTCTTACTCTTACTCTTACTCTTACTCTTACTCTTACTCTTACTCTTACTCTTACTCTTACTCTTACTCTTACTCTTACTCTTACTCTTACTCTTACTCTTACTCTTACTCTTATTCTTATTCTTATTCTTATTCTTATTCTTATTCTTATTCTTATTCTTATTCTTATTCTTATTCTTATTCTTATTCTTATTCTTATTCTTATTCTTATTCTTATTCTTATTCTTATTCTTATTCTTATTCTTATTCTTATTCTTATTCTTATTCTTATTCTTATTCTTATTCTTATTCTTATTCTTATTCTTATTCTTATTCTTATTCTTATTCTTATTCTTATTCTTATTCTTATTCTTATTCTTATTCTTATTCTTATTCTTATTCTTATTCTTATTCTTATTCTTATTCTTATTCTTATTCTTATTCTTATTCTTATTCTTATTCTTATTCTTATTCTTATTCTTATTCTTATTCTTATTCTTATTCTTATTCTTATTCTTATTCTTATTCTTATTCTTATTCTTATTCTTATTCTTATTCTTATTCTTATTCTTATTCTTATTCTTATTCTTATTCTTATTCTTATTCTTATTCTTATTCTTATTCTTATTCTTATTCTTATTCTTATTCTTATTCTTATTCTTATTCTTATTCTTATTCTTATTCTTATTCTTATTCTTATTCTTATTCTTATTCTTATTCTTATTCTTATTCTTATTCTTATTCTTATTCTTATTCTTATTCTTATTCTTATTCTTATTCTTATTCTTATTCTTATTCTTATTCTTATTCTTATTCTTATTCTTATTCTTATTCTTATTCTTATTCTTATTCTTATTCTTATTCTTATTCTTATTCTTATTCTTATTCTTATTCTTATTCTTATTCTTATTCTTATTCTTATTCTTATTCTTATTCTTATTCTTATTCTTATTCTTATTCTTATTCTTATTCTTATTCTTATTCTTATTCTTATTCTTATTCTTATTCTTATTCTTATTCTTATTCTTATTCTTATTCTTATTCTTATTCTTATTCTTATTCTTATTCTTATTCTTATTCTTATTCTTATTCTTATTCTTATTCTTATTCTTATTCTTATTCTTATTCTTATTCTTATTCTTATTCTTATTCTTATTCTTATTCTTATTCTTATTCTTATTCTTATTCTTATTCTTATTCTTATTCTTATTCTTATTCTTATTCTTATTCTTATTCTTATTCTTATTCTTATTCTTATTCTTATTCTTATTCTTATTCTTATTCTTATTCTTATTCTTATTCTTATTCTTATTCTTATTCTTATTCTTATTCTTATTCTTATTCTTATTCTTATTCTTATTCTTATTCTTATTCTTATTCTTATTCTTATTCTTATTCTTATTCTTATTCTTATTCTTATTCTTATTCTTATTCTTATTCTTATTCTTATTCTTATTCTTATTCTTATTCTTATTCTTATTCTTATTCTTATTCTTATTCTTATTCTTATTCTTATTCTTATTCTTATTCTTATTCTTATTCTTATTCTTATTCTTATTCTTATTCTTATTCTTATTCTTATTCTTATTCTTATTCTTATTCTTATTCTTATTCTTATTCTTATTCTTATTCTTATTCTTATTCTTATTCTTATTCTTATTCTTATTCTTATTCTTATTCTTATTCTTATTCTTATTCTTATTCTTATTCTTATTCTTATTCTTATTCTTATTCTTATTCTTATTCTTATTCTTATTCTTATTCTTATTCTTATTCTTATTCTTATTCTTATTCTTATTCTTATTCTTATTCTTATTCTTATTCTTATTCTTATTCTTATTCTTATTCTTATTCTTATTCTTATTCTTATTCTTATTCTTATTCTTATTCTTATTCTTATTCTTATTCTTATTCTTATTCTTATTCTTATTCTTATTCTTATTCTTATTCTTATTCTTATTCTTATTCTTATTCTTATTCTTATTCTTATTCTTATTCTTATTCTTATTCTTATTCTTATTCTTATTCTTATTCTTATTCTCGCTTATTCGCTCGAGGTTTCCTCACCTAGCACCGCAGTTTTGACCTCATTAACCGTCAAGCGTATCATATTCTATCCGTTTTCGAGTGTCGAAGCACCTAGCTTGCTCCACAAAGGAAGACAGAGCTTCATCCAGTACACGCGCGTAGTTTTAGCAACTCTTGTCTATTTGACGCCAGATATCTCTCCCCATTTCATTACAGACTATATTACAATAATTATTTATTTTATCAAGCGCTGCCAGTTGCCCCGTATTTGATGTAACAACACGAACTCTATATATCTTCAAATTCACAATAGAAATAAAGCTCAAATATGCTATAATGCAATAATTGCGTACGGGGACTAAGAAAAATGATTTCTTCTGAATGAGCTGCGCACAACTTTGCATAGCAATTTTTTCTACTTTGAAAGTGATATTACTTACTGATCGTGTAAAACTCAGCAAAACGATAATATAATCGATCAACCTTAACGTCCCTTCTTTAAAAACGGTATTCGCTAGAAATTATTATGTAAACAAACAAATACGCTAGGGTAACCAACCTATTTTGGACCCCATCAGCAGCTGTACATAATTTGGACACTTCCATTTGATTTTGCTGTAAGTGTCCAAATTATGTACAGCTGCTGATGGGGTTCAAAATACGTTACTTACCCTACACTCTTGAATGAATGGACCTGTAAATAGGTTGAATTTAGCCAAAACTTGGTTCAAACTACTCAAAATGCCCCTAAAGTGTGTAAACTCAGATTTTGAATGGAAAATTCAATCGATTCTTGGTTACTTGCTACCATTAGTTGAACTATACGCTGTGACAAATAACACATTTTTGTATTCCTGCTACCAACTTTTTGGTTGAAAAACTGCTCAAAATCTGAATTTGTGCTCTTTAAGGCCATTTTGTGCAGTTTCAACCAAGTTTTAGCTCCATGTTTAGCTCAATCGAATCTATTCATAGACCTTTGCAAGGCATCTAACCTCATTTTTAGTTTGAAGTTTTTGTGTGGTTTGTTTTGATCACCATCTTCTTTATTTTGATTTCCTTTGTAATCTAAATTTATTGCTAGTGAATTTATAACTAGTAATTCGTACCATTTGTTTGCGGAAACCAGAAATGTCAGTCTTTTCCGAAACAAAACAAGTGATAGCAGTTTTTCACAATACATATTTTTGTCATTTTGCAGTTTTTCTGTTCCTAGTTCTTGCGAATAAGTGATCAAAACAAACCACACAAGACTGTCAAATTTGGGACGGAAAGATCGCACTAACGTCTGCGTGCAATGCTTTATAGGCAAATTCATTCAAGAATGTAGAGCTGTCTAAAGCACGATACGCAGAATTGTTGCAAGTAACCTCGTCGTTGTAAGTATCCCCGAATGACGGTAGAGCTAGGTTATTTACAAGTTACAACAACTTGAAAATGAACGTCAACAAAGAACAATTCAAATAAAACTTCCATTTCTTTTTTTATAATGCATGCTTTACCAAACATTTCTTTGACGATTTCAATAAAAACAATCGCTTTATAACTCAATCAACTATTTGCGTTGACAGCTTAGCCCAATAAGTAAAAGGCTTTTATTAAATTAATTTAGTGAAAGTTGACTATATTGTAAAAGAACACCGCGTTAAAAATGTTTCTTTTAAGCAGCTGTACTTAAATAACTTTAAAAAGCTTAAATGCTATTTATAAAAGTATCATTTAAACTTTTACTTCATACAGTCTTGTCTTCAGCACTTTAATTCAATGCCAATAAAGTCATTGCTCTCACAATTCATTGTATCGTTGTTATTTAGGTATGTACTGGCACGAATGAGGCAATGCATCGAGAAAATGTAATTTCCGTTACACGAACAGTTTGTGGATTTTATTTCAAAATAGTCGTAAACGTAGTTGTCATCATAGTAAAAAAAATCTACATGCGCAACAGATTTGCACAAATGATCCATAGTTTTTACAAAGACTTACGCATTCCACGAAAACTTTATGACTTTTTGATAAATCTTTACAACAGGCAATGCTAGACTGAAAACCCAGGTGTGCATTTTAATTGCCCTTTTTTGCAACCAGTGAACGTGAAACTAAAAGACAGTGAAACTAAAGGACGTGCAATTAACGAATAAGTAATTATAAAGGCTATCTGCCATGAGTTGTAACTACAGAGTTGTTCACAATGTGTTAGCATCAAAGGATCTGCAGTCTTATTGGACCGTAAATATAACAATAATAATAATATATACCAGTACACAAATCAACCACTTTCTAACCGAGTCTTTTATACTTGACTGCTTTAGATTTTGCTCCTCTGGACCAGTACAGTTTGATGAACCGCGAGATCGTTTAAAATTACTTAGCAATGGAAGTTTTTATGGAACTTTCGATCCTTATCGTTGATGTTAGCAAATCCGCACGTCATTATTAGCGTCATCAGCAAACTGAACCGATTGGCAAGCTTTGGATCTGGTGCTTTACTGAATTGTGATTGCAATACACTCAGTGCCATGTTCTCGATACGGTGCGTAGTACTTTAACTGCCGCCCTCATCAATGTGCCATATACTAATGATACTATTTATTTTACAGCACATGTATAAAAGCCGACATTTGCATAGTTTAGCTAATTGCTTAGGTTCAAAATAATTGCATAGTTTTAAAACCAACTTTACTGAATATAATTCTCTTTGTGTTGAATTTCCATGCAAAATAGAGAATCAAATAGGTTGAAATAAAGCAAGGTAATTGAGACTTTATGTTACAATAACATATAAGTCAAAACTCAGTATCTCGTTTTCCGCCTTTCGAATCATCAGTTCGATCCATCTATCAGTGAGTGTAACCTACCTTGTTGATTACACGTTGCATCCACTCGTGTGCGATAGAGCTCACTCTGTAGTAAGATTCATTCACGGTATTCATGATGGATTTACCGAGTACGTTCAGCTCATGCAGAAATATTAGAAAATTATCCACAAAATTGAACATTTTTCACTTGTATCCACTTTGAATATACTGAACCTTTGTATAATTTAGCAGTAAAATGCTACTTCCAGATTACAACTCACAACTAACGGTGATTACATATAATCCGTCTCACGCATTGTAATGAACGGTGGCACATTTGTCACTAATCAAGTACTTAAATATAACACTTTATAACACATTTAATCCTGATAAACCGATTGCCGAAAAGGTTGCATGTCCGCATGCGTCCGCGACCGACGACGTCCGAATTCCACTAAACACGAGAACCGGCAAACGTAGGCACCCAAAAATCAGTCCATCACAAAAAAAACAAATATTTGCAAGTATAACTACATCAACATTGATGTCCAGCTTACAAACCATCCGTACGGGCTACGGGGTACTTCATATTCTTTACCATCGACGGCCAGTAATGCAACTGAAAATAGAACAAGCATTGCTCGCTCCCTGTCCCATCTGTATGCGACAATGTGCAAAACTTCTCTCTATGGGCCAGTCGCTTATTGAATAACTGATGGGCTGTGATTTGCTATAAAGGCATTGTTTTCGAAAAACCCACACCTTGGTGCCGCCGATGGCACAGTCGAATTTTGAGTAACTTTCCTTTCGGTGTATTCTCATTCCGAATACCCTGCCCCGGTCGCGTTGCTCGGCGTACCAGTCCACCGTCTAAAAAAACGGCAAAGAAGCCATAAAAATCTAAATGGTAACATAAAACTTTGTCCTCCTAGTCAACCGATTCTTCCTAGCGGTACCTTCCTATATCTAACATGATAACAGCAAAGTCAAAGAGTTGAATAAGCAGTTTATGCCGTATACGAGTTCACACCAGGAAAAGCCCACCCCCATCCGTGATGTGCTAGTGTTGAACGTCACCCCTCAAGTGTCCGATTATTATTTACCATATTGATTGGTTTAATTTCTTCTGAGTCTCTTTTCTTTTGTAACACGGTAGGTCATTGCTGCAGCAGCAAACCAGGCAATGTTTCGTTGTACGATGACAGTTCCAATCCCAAATCGAACATACGGTGGAAACGTATGTAACCACTAATTACCAAGTGAATAATTCGAAGCAAGTTCTGGATGTGAACAACATCTATTGAACATCTACTTGAACTAATGCGTAAAACAAACCCCACAGTGGTTCTTAGCTTCTAATCCAGCGGCTCCTATCCCTACCTCCTCGTGATATCAACTAGGATACGTGCAACCTTAGTGAACATCGGGTAACCAAGCCCGGTGGAAACTAAGGTCGGATGCTGATAGGGAAGGGAAATCACCGTCCTCGTGTCAGTGTGGGACGCTAAACACTACTGTCACGCACGATGGTCCTCTGGCGATACAGGGAGATGGTGCAGGTCTTACAAGCCATCCATAAAAAATCGGTTGAGCATTGAATGTATATGTATACAAGGTTACTACTTTGATAAACGTTACGTGTGTAGCGTGTATACATGAAGAATCGTATTATTACATACATGGATACATCCTGCTAGCGCTACAAAGAGACTTACGTAGTCCTACGTCACCTATGCGGTCGTGTCTTGTGCACAACCCCTCTGATTGCTTACGAACGCGATTAAACCTAGTCCAATTTGATGTCTGTGTTATGTGCCAGAAAAAATGACACAAGTACGTTGTCCCAACAGATCGCAAATCCTTTACTGCGAGACGATTAAACCTAGGCAAATTTGATATCTGTGTTGGAAAAATGTGCTACAGTTGTAGTGTTCGGGTATAATGCGACTCTGTATGAATACGCATGCTTGCCGTTTCATTAGAAGTGTAGTGAAAAGATGTGCTGCTGATAAAATAGGATTGAATTGGTAAAATCCCTTCAACGTGGGGAACCATGGGTAATAAAAACAATCTTTAATTTCAGTAAGGTAGCAGGAAAGCAATAGTTTGTGTTCTTGATTTTGTTAAATTGTTTCCAAATGCACATAGAAATAACTCTGAAATCTTTTGAGAATTGAACGTATGCAATGTTACTACTTTGATAAATGTTACATACACTCTTAAATGATTCTACCTGTATATATGTCGGATTTAGTTAAAGCTAGGTTGAAACTACTCAAAATGCCCTTAAAGTGTACAAACTCAAACTTTGGGTAAAAATTTCAACCAATTTTGGCTACTTGCTACCGATAATTGAATTATTCTCTATAACAAATAACACAATTTTAAGTTCCTGCTACCAATTTTTTGGTTGAAAAACTACTCAAAATCTGAGTTTGTACACTTTAAGGGCATTTTGAGTAGTTTCAACCTAACTTTAACTAAATCCGACCAATTTACAGGTAGAATCATTTAAGAGTGTACAACGCATGTAGCATGTATATTAGAGTGTCCCAAAATAGCACTATGTCAGAAAACCCGGGGGCTCACCCTTAAATGATAGCTTAGGGTGTCACAACAAAACTTTTATATGACGTCAACATTGGTTGACGCGATTTAGGCGTCGCACATGTGAGTTTTATGAAAAAATGGCATTTTTCAGGAGTAAATTCAAAGAAAGATTTTTAGAAATGTTAAAGTAGCTGAAAAAAGTTACTTAACTATTTTTTTCACAATCATTGGGATCTAATACATTTATAAAAAAGTTTTGGTGGCATGTCTGGAGTCATATTTGGTTACAAAAATTTATTGAATTCGGGAAAAATTTAAAATTTTCGAAATTTCATTTAAATAAACGTCAAAACAGGGTATCGAACAGTGTCTCAGTGCAACATAGCTATACTGTATAGATGGGAAATTTTATGACGAACAACTTTGTCAAAGAAAGTAAGGACGTATCTGTAAATCTCGCTGAGATATTTACCGTTTTCTGAAGGCGGAACAAAACACATTTCTGTAATTTTCAAATTTAGCAGTTTCATGCGAAAGAGGTAAATGAAAAAACTTGAACTATTTACTCTAAACGTCACTTACGTTTTTGATAAGAGAAAACATGCACCTTCCAAAGAATTTTGCACCATTTAGGCTCAAGAATCACTTTTAAAAAGGGCGTGTTTATTTTAACAGGTACTATGTTTGAGAAATTGTATCTCCTGAAACTAGGTTTGCTCCATAATGAAGCCTAAGCGTGAGTTTTTGAAAATTGAGGTTTACACATGAAAAAATAAACACTGAAAAAAATCACTATGTTCTAAAGTCAGGAAAAAATGTAAAATTAAAATATACAGGAAATGGTAACTTCGAGTTTTTTTTTGAGAAAATAGTGGCGATTTGATGCATTTTGAGACTTGTTCTGAAATGGGCAACATTTATCAAAGGATTTTGTAGAACAACGACTTTTATGAATATTTTGTAACCTAAGATTATTATTATACTAGCTGACCCGACAAACTTCGTATTGCCACAAATTAACCTGTGTTGTACATAAATCATGAATCTCGGATGATCTTTGTCACTATCTCGAGTTTTGCAAGCCCCCCAGTGGGCGGCGCTTCCGACGGCGGGTCACCGGCAACACTCGCGACCGGCTCGTCCTGAATGATCTAGTGTTACTATAGATAGTTTTTGTGGTCTTGTTATTGATTAATGTTTTATGGAAGAGTCTCGAATTTCTCGAGTTGGATTAGTTTTTGAGTTTCGCAAAAATTTCTGTTTTATTTGTATGAGAGTCCATATCCCCCTACCACAGGGGTGAGAGGTCTCTAACTATCATAAAATAAATTCAAGACTCAAAAATCTCCTACATGCTAAATTTGGTTCCATTTGCTTGATTAGTACTCAAATTATAAGGAAATTTGTATTTCATTTGTATGGGAGCCCACCCTCTTAAAATGGAAAGGGGTCGCAATACACCACAGAAAAAAAATTCTGCCATCTAAAACTCTCACATGCCAAATTTGGTTCCATTTGCTTGATTAGTTCTAAAGTTATGAGCAAATTTGTATTTCGTTTGAATGGGAGCCCCCCCCCCCCCCCTCTCCTAGAAAGGTAAGAAGTCCTAATTCATAATGGGAAAAATGGTTGCCTCCAAAAACACCCACATGCCAAATATGGTTCCATTTGCTTGATTAGTTCTCGAATTATGAGGAAATTTGTATTTCATTTGTGTAGAAGCCCCCCCTCTTGAAGTGTGGAAGGATCCTAATTCACCGTAGAAAATATTTTTGCTTCCAAAAACCTCCACATGCCGAATTTGGTTCTATTTGCTTGATTAGTTCTCGAGTTATGGGGAAATTTGTATTTCATTTGTATTGGAGCCCCCCCTCCTAATGTGGGAAGAGGTCCTAATCCATCACAGAAAAAATTCTTGCCTTCAAAAACACCTACACGCCAAATATGGTTACATTTGCTGGATTAGTTCTCGAGTTATGAGGAAATTTGTATTTCGTTTGTATAGGACCCCCCCTCCTAAAGTGGGGAGGGGTCCCAATTCATCGTTGAAAAAAAAATTGTCTCCAAAAACACACATATGCCAAATTTGGTTCAATTCGCTTGATTAGTTCTCGAGTTATGAGAAAATTTGTATTTCATTTGTACAGGAGCCCCTCCTCTTAAAGTGGGGAGGGGTCGTAATTCACCATAGAAAATTTTCTTGCTCTCGAAAACCTTCACATGCCAAATTTGGTTGCATTTGCTTGATTAGTTCTCGAGTTATGAGGAAATTTGTATGGAAGCCCCCCCTCTTAAAGGGGAGAGGAGTTATAATTCCTCTTATAAAGAGGGGAGGGGTCTCAATTCACCATAGAATAAATTCTTGTCACCAAAAAAAACACCCACATGCCAAATGTTGTTCTATTTGCTTGATTAGTTCTCGAGTTAGGAGGAAATTTGTATTTCATTTGTACAGGAGCCCCCCCTCTTAGAGTGGGGAGGGGTCCTAATTCACCGTAGAAAACTTTCCTGCCCTCGAAAACCTTCACATGCCAAATTTGGTTCCATTTGCTTGATTAGTTCTCGAGTTATGAGGAAATTTGTATGGAAGCCCCCCCTCTTAAAGGGGAGAGGAGTTACAATTCCCCTTATAAAGAGGGAGGGGTCTCAATTTACCATAGAATAAATTCTTGTCACCGAAAACACCCACATGCCAAATTTGGTTCTATTTGCTTGATTAGTTCTCGAGTTATGAGGAAATTTGTATTTCATTTGTATAAGAGCCCCCCCTCCTAAAGTGGGGAGAGGTTCTTATTCATCATAGAAAAAATTCTTGCCTCCAAAAACACCCACATGCCAAATTTGGTTCCATTTGCTGGATTAGCTCTCGAGTTATAAGGAAATTTGTATTTCGTTTGTATAGGAGCCCCCCCCACTTAAAGTGGGGAGGGGTCCCAATTCATCATAGAAAAAAATTTTGTCTCCAAAAACACACACATGCCAAATTTGGTTCCATTTGCTTGATTAGTTCTCGAGTTATGAGGAAATTGGTATTTCATTTGTACAGGAGCCCCCCCAGTAAACCATTTGGTTTGTATATCTCGATTGCAACTGAGATATACGAAATCATATCAGAACGAAAAAGTTATATTTCACGCCGTATAAGAACATATATGTACCAAAGTGGAGGCGATATACGTGCGAAAGCTTTGACAATTATTTGTAATTCTGTTTTGCGTAGTTTTTATAACACGCAACTAAATACTGCTGAATATATGATTAAGATATAATCAAATATTGCAATCGTCTATACTGCTTTATAATTCACAGTCATGAATTGTATATGAAGGCACGCACGACTGCAAAACAACTTATTGTTCACTTCGATTCGACATACTCTAATCATTATGCAATTCCAATGTGAAATTGACATGAAAACGATTTAATGTGAACTTTCTATTACGATTTTGTGTTATCTGGGCCCCCTCTTAAAGTGAGGAGGGGTCCTAATTCAACATAGAAAATTTTCTTGCCCTCGAAAACTTTCACATGCCAAATTTGGTTCCATTTGCTTGATTAGTTCTCGAGTTATGAGGAAATTTGTATGGAAACCCCCCCTCTTAAAGGGGAGAGGAGTTATAATTCCCCTTATAAAGAGGGGAGGGGTCTCAAATTACCCTAGAATAAATTCTTGTCACCGAAAACACCCACATGCCAAATTTGGTTCTATTTGCTTGATTAGTTCTCGAGTTATGCAGAAATTTGTGTTTCATTTGTATGGGAGCCCCCCCTCTTAGTGGGGGGAGGGGTCTCTAACCATCACTAAAACCTTTCCTGGCCCCAAAAACCTCTACATGCAAATTTTCACGCCGATTGGTTCAGTAGTTTTTGATTCTATAAGGAACACAGAACAGAGAGACAGACAGACAGACAGAAATCCTTCTTTATAGGTATAGATTTCTTATTGTTATTCTTATGTTACTCGTTATACATATATGTAATTTGAATTTGAAGAACAACTTCGTATGTGCTTGACAACACGTGTTCAAAATAATAATTAGCTTCTAAATGCAGCCGTATTTAAGATATTTGAAAAAAAAAGTTTAATATATTTAATTTTTTGATTTTAAACGTGCCGTTTTCATATGTTATCCGTGTTATATTACCAAGTTAGCAACTAGAATAAATATTAGCTTTCCATTTGTCTGAATACACCCTGCTGATTCTAACATCTACTGATAGTACAAAAAGGGTCAAAAAAATTTCAGTGTTTGTTTTCTCAGGTTTAAAAATCAATTTAATATGTTCGATCCCGCCTTCGGAAAAACTTGAATACCTCAGCGAGATTTGAACATACGTCCATACTTTCTTCGGCAAAATTGATCATCATAAAATTTCCCATCTATACAGTATAGCTATGTTGCTATGAGACACTGTTCGATACCCTGTGTTGACGTTTATTTAAATGAAATTTCGAAAATTTTAAATTTTTCCCGAATTCAATAAATTTTTGTAACCAAATATGACTCCAGACATGCCACCATAACTTTTTTTATAAATGTATCAGATCCCAATAATTATGAAAAAAATAGTTAAGTACCTTTTTTCACCTACTTTAACATTTCTAAAAATATTTTTTTGAATTTACTCCTGAAAAATGCCATTTTTTCATAAAACTCAAATGTGCGACCCCTAAATCGCGTCAACCAATGTTGACGTCATATAAAAGTTTTGTTGTAACACCCTAAGCTACCATTTGAGCCCCCGGGTTTCCTGTCATATAGTGCTATTTTGGAACACTCTAGTGCAGCGGTTCCCAACCTTTTTCGGTTCGCGAACCCCCTGGCGGATTTCCCTATACTATTCTGCAGCGAACTAAAGTTTTGGCGAACCCCTGGGGGTTCGCGAACCCCAATTTGGGAAACGCTGCTCTAGTGTATATACTTTGAAAACCAAAAAATATTTTTTCGGGTATACTGGAAACTGTGCCCAGTACAATTTCATTTCCTTTCGCTGTGCATTTTCATTCCAGTTTCAGTTTTCAAACAGACCACGTGATGGTAAGTTTTTTAAACATGTTAAAAATTTAAAAAAAATATTTTAACGATATTTTAACACTAACCGCATTGCTTGTTTACTTGCTGACGAGTGATTTTTCGCTTGTAACCCTTCTCTTTTAGTTATTCTTGCATAAGGGTTGTTGATGTCATACCTTGTTGGGGTGCTTGGAAAGCTCCGAGGCACCAAAGATATATATTTTTGGATAGAACTAAATGTAAACTCAACTATCTGAATAATTTTAGGTGAAATTAAAGCAAAATTGTAATTGTGTGGTACATACATATTGTACCGGGATGTTGAATCTAAACATACTGTCGATAATTGTAAGCGGTAGGCACCATATAATTGTCCTAGAGCTACCGAAACATCAGCATTCAGTCTAGATTTGAACCCTTTTGAACATCTTTTTAGATAATCTCATTTCTAAATGAGAAATCATTCGATTTCTTATCACAATGACTTAAACCGAGCTCTTGTAAAAATATGGTCAGCAATTCACAGAGGGATATTTGAAAAATTGTTAATTTTATCCCAAACAGATTAAAACAGGTCATCAAGAATGTAAATGGTCCTACAAGGTAGTAGTTGAGCGAGAAAGGACATTTGTTTCAACTAATAGTCAACTGTCCGAATACTTTTTTGGCAGCATTTTTGAGGAATTCAAACTGTATGTACCCTATCTTCAAAACGGAAAGCTTTTCCCCGAATTTTTGTTGTGCATATAAATATGCTTTAGTTAAACATTGTTTTAAAAAATATGTGTTACCATTCTTTTCAAAAATACTGTGCAAAATTTCTAAAAGAAAATTTTATGCGCTGCTGTCCGAATACTTTTTTGGTTGACTGTATTCATGCTTGTAATCATTCGATTCTTCATGTATACATGCTATATGCAACATATATACATGCTATATGCAACATATATACATGTTACATGCGTTGTATGTAACATTTATCAAAGTAGTAACATTGCATACGTTCAGTTCTCAAAATATTGTGCATTTGAAAACAATTTAACAAAATCAAGAACACAAACTATTGCTTTCCTGCTACCTTACTAATATAAAAGATTGGTTTTATTATCCATGGTTTCCCACGTTGAAGGGATTTTACCAATTCAATCCTATTTTATCAACAGCACATCTTTTCACTATACTTCTAATGAAACGGCAAGCATGCGTATTCATAGAGTCGTATTATAACCAAACAGTACAGCTGCAGCACATTTTTCCAACACAGATATCGAGTTCGCCGAGGTTTAATCGAATTTGCGATCTGTTGGGATAACGAACTTGTGTCATTTTTTCTGGCACACTTCCCTAACACAGACATCAAATTGGACTAGGTTTACTTGCGTGTGTAAGAAATCTGTTGGCACGAGGGGGCTTTGTTACTCTCTCTGGCCTACTTCCCAAGCAAGGATATCAAAATGGTCTACACTCTTAAATGATTCTACCTGTAAATTGGTCGGATTTAGTTAAAGGTAGGTTGAAACTACTCAAAATGCCCTTAAAGTGTACAAACTCAGATTTTGAGTAGTTTTTCAACCAAAAAATTGGTAGTAGGAACTTAAAATTGCGTTATTTGTCATAGAGAATAATTCAATTATCGGTAGCAAGTAGCCAAAATTGGTTGAAATTTTTACCCAAAGTTTGAGTTTGTACACTTTAAGGGCATTTTGAGTAGTTTCAACCTAGCTTTAACTATATCCGACCTATTTACAGGTAGAATCATTTAAGAGTGTAGGTTGAACCACAGAGAACAGACATCCAAGCGAAAGGTCCCCACTTGGATAAAACTTATGTCAAATTAGTTGGGAAACTATAGTGATGATGTCGCAAAGACGCATAAAATTCTACACTAAACTCACAACAGCTAGCTTCTGGCGCTAGCATAACGCTTACAGTCCATATATACGAGCGCCAGAGGAGCCAAAGGTTGTCAGTGTGCAAATCAAAAGAATCATTTAGTTGGGAAACTATAGTGGTGGTGACACTAGCTTATTAGGTGATTTCAATTTGAAATTTTATCCAAGAATTTCCGAAAAATTTGTTCCTGAATGGATGTCTGTTCTCTGTGGTTGAACCGCGGTGTTAAGAAATCTTTTAAAATTTTAAATCCTTTGAAAACGATCGTCCTGTACATTTTGCTTGCACACTAGCACCCTCTGTTATGCATGTTGCGGAGTAGCTTGCATTTGCGGGGTTTTATGCTGTAGGGTTTAGTACATTTGTGTAGTTTTATTCTGAAAACTCGAAGCAACACTCGCGCGCCGCGGTGTGGCCATGTTGCGAAACATGCTTTTTTGAAAAATGATTGGTTTTTGATTGGACGATGGAATTATCGCGAGTGTCTCGTCTGTTTGTCTGTGCTAGCACCCTCTTAGCGAATTCATAAATTAACCTGGCTCAGGGCGATTAGCACTCAGTTTTAATCGAAGTGCTGTCAAAGCGTTCATAAATTAACCGAGATTGCATTTCGGTTAAACTAACAGCATTCAGTTTGAAGCGCAGGTTAAAACTGTCTAGCATTACGGTTTACGGGTCGATCTGTCAAACTGCCCGTATCGTTCATTAATTTCGGGTTCGAGTTAGCACGAACCCAGGTTAATTTATGAATTCGCTATATGAAGTCCCGTCCAGTGTTTTTAACGTTTCAGATTCAGTCACAGAAAAATGGCGACGTGCCGGGGGGTCGGAAATGGGGGAAATGAGTGAATCATTACTGTAGTTCATATGCATTACGCAATATGCAAACGGTGCATAAATCCATAAAAACCCATAATCTACCATCGCTGTTGTAGGGTGCTGTCAGCTGTCATCAGTGCTGGTGCTGTCCCTGTCAGTGTCAAATCTAAATCGCAGGCAGGCAGCGAAGTGAAAATTCGTTTTGTTTTTCCTGGCTTGTCGCATTTTTTTCTTGAATTCTTTTCATAATTTTTGCAGTGTGCCTCGTAATATCTGCGGATTCTCCTTTTCAAACAGAATGGCTACTAGTTTAGGAGAGTCCCTGTCTGGTATGAATTTCCTTGATCTGCCGGATTGCATGATCGAGCAAGTGTTCGAATATCTCTGCTACGACGAAATTGCAAAAAAGCGAATTGTGAGTCAGAATCTATTTCACTTTCCGTCTTAACTGCCCAGGGATGATCTAATCTCTCGTGTTTGATTTGTTTTTAGATTTGCAGAAAAATAGACCGTGTTTGCCAATCGCTGCTCAATCGTGGTTTTATGAAAATGATCAAGAGGCATAATGCTAATTTGAAGGCTATAAAGTCGCAATTACCTCGACGAGAATCAGAACGAAGAAATCATCCCCTAGCCAAGCATTCAGATATTCTTACCTGCATTGAAACTAGAATCTCGATGTTGTCGATGACTTACTCCAAGTATATTGATAAAGATTTGTGCTGCTTCATCCCCGGGAAAGTGATTGATGAGGTGTTTAATATTCTAAGGTTGATTGAGGGTACTTCTAAGGCACTGAGGGCACACGAAGTACTGCAAGAGTTGCGAGACATTTCGTCAATGGCGATTGAACATTTTGACGAAAATATTGCGCATCGATTAAAGCGCATCATGGGAGTACACCATTCGAGTGGAAGTCATTTCCCTTTTCCGACTCCGGGCTTCATTCAGAACGAGGTGGTTTTACCTTGCGATGTAAATGGGGAAAAATTGATTCTTCCAACGTTAACCCCAATACCGCCGCATAAAAGTGGATCGTCCCAGCAGCTCTACTGTCACAAAAGTTCCTCATCGGCTTGCAGTGCCAGCCGTATAAATAATGCTTCGATTGCCCGCATCAACCACAAATCGCGTAAAATGAGGCTTTCAATTAAAAAGATTTCGTCAGATATGCAGGGCTGCAAAAATCAAATGAAACAAATGCGATCACAAGTTATGCGCAACTGTCTGGAAATCAAAGACCTTCGTCGGCGCTTGGAAGAATCAGAAGCAAAAAATCGCGAGCTGATCGCAAATATTAATCAAATAAGTTTCGGCTCATCGCCCTCCAGTTCGGAGTTGGCTGGTCCATCGGTAGAATCTTCAAAGTCGTCCGTCAGATCGCTGGCGACCCGCAATATTAAACCACGTTCGGCCACTATAATACTCAAGCGAGTTTTGGCGGAAACAGAAGCGCATGGTTGCGGATCTCCCACCTCTCAAATGCCACTGTCCGCGCCTGCTTCCGCCGCCGAGGAAGAGCCCACAATCAACACGAAGAAATCTAAGTTTAACTGAAGAAATAACGCGAATACTCTTTATCTCTATCTCTCTTTTCAAAGGAAATGTGCAGAGTAAAATAGTAATACAATCTAAAACATTTGAAACCCCGGCAGAAAGCTTTGTTTGGACCGGTCCAACGTTGTTTCTCATTTTCCTTAGCCACAGTAATTCTGTCGATATGATTTTATGTAGTTTAAGATACTAGTAAACCGTATAACATGGTTATACTGTAATGTCGACCGATTATACTGTTCTCAACTCAACGTTTTGGATCAACTGATAAATTCAGTGAATTTAAAATACCGTCTAGTAACCAATTATCGCTTATTTTAAACCAAAAGGAATTACTGTAAAATCGCTAATGTTGCAGTATACGATAACAGAACACAATCACATAGTTTAAGATACAAAGTACAATGATTCAATATCTGTATAATTGTTTATTTCAAAAAATCGAATCTTCAATTCGATCAAGTTAGCTGTTTTGGCTGACGTGTTAAAAAATATCATCCTTAAACAATTAGAAGACAAATTCGGTAAAAATGGAATGCCTATAAAAGTGTTAGGGATCTCCTGATTTTTAAAAAGGTACTTTGAAGAAACAAACTACCGCTTTCCACAACAATTAAGATAGTTAACCTCTACTTAAACTCAAATCAAAGTCGCTGAATGCTTAATTTGATGCGGCTCAATTCCGTTTTTAATAAGAGCTACTACAAATTGAAACTATATCATCAAATATTTATGGTATAATCGGTTGACATCAGTATTGTGCAAAGTGTGCAACACAGATTAAAAAAACAAGGTGTAGTAAAAAGGTATACTAAACACTTATACTTAACATTTTTGATAAGATAAATGTAGCTTCACGATCATATATAAAATAAAAGTTGCAATTAGCCAATCAAACCATCTTTTACTAGATTTAGAGCAATGAGTCAAAACAGCAAAATGGCAATTTTTGAACGATACAAAATCTTTTCACAAATTTTTCAGCACTGTTCTCTCAAAAACACACAAGTTCCCATAATGTTTACTGAATTCCCCCGTATCTGTCGAAGAGACTCTTTGAAGCTGAGTGTTTTATGTGGGAACATGAATAATTCAAATGATTTAAATTTGAAAAGTTGTTTTCTCCTGCTTAATGGGTATTATTCCGTTGACAGTTGAAAAGTAATATCTATGATTGTATTGTATTATCAATCATAGAAGCAACAGACTGACCGGCGCCAAAAACCCGTTAGATTATGATTGATTAACATCTCTCCTATTGCGGACGGCTGCTAATAAGATACAGATTATGGACTTTCGTTATCAGCAAGCACGTTTTGACTTTTTTAGATTATAGAGTTAAGCAGAATGCACGGTACCTTTCAACCGATAAAAGAACCATTAGTACACTTCCCATATCGTATATCAACAGTGAACTTTGATGTCATGGAAAGCGATATTGTGATACTCGCGCAGATAAGCACTAAAACCCATCTAAGCTTTTGAACGACATATTTATTTTGAAACGTGATCTAAATGATTCATCATTCGGTCAATCAGATTTATTATATTTCTGATAAATTAAATATGTTTAATACATTGTACACTCTAAACATTGCTTCCGAGAAATCAATTACAAACCTCATTCATATTATTCCTATGAGTGGAGAAAACTCAAGTGGTTCTCTGAAGTAGTGGCATGTGACGTTGTCAGATTCAGTTTTTTTGTTTCATAATTTAAAGAATTTCCATCTAGAGATTCCCGCTTTTGCTAAGGTGAGTCAAGCTAAGCAAACCAGAAGAGGCAGCTTCAAAGCACTTACGAAATTCGGAGGTAATAATACGAATTAACTTTCTCCTGCAAGTCGGTGGGAACATTTACTTCAGCTGATGGGCTGCCGACAATTGCTGATCAAGTGGCAATATGCCCAGTATACTTCCGGTGAACGGAAGAACCACTTTACAGTTGAAATACCATTGAAGCATGAACAGGGCAAACAAGAACACATCTGCAATTAGTTAAGGTAAGTATTAATTGTTAACAAAACTAGTTCAACAGATATACTCACGTATCGTTACTCGTTCCCAACTTTCAACCATATACAGCTCGGTTATCATCAGATACCGAAACCACCAGTAGTTGATAAAGCTCAAAACTTTGTCTAATAATTGAATCATTTCAGTCAGGAATAAATTCACTTGGAACCTTCCACAAATTACAGGTAATGAGAAGGTTATTATTTCGCCAAAGTTGCCTTTAATAGTCCTATATACGAAACCCAATTTAAACCGTTATGTCCAAGTGTATGAAATATGAATACGATTGTTAAAAGTTAGCGCAAACTTATATCTTTACAAATTTATTAATGTGCACATTTCCACCTTCCCGGCAGGAGCTAAGTTACTTCTGCTTATCTTACAAAAAAATTGAGAAATAAAATAAACATTATTCTTAGGCAGTGTTGCCATAAATATAATTCATACGTTTCTTTCTCCTTAGCAGAGATTCCAGGTGATTTTTTGAAAAGTCTTCACGAATCAAGGAAAAATGTC
The DNA here is from genome assembly GCF_943734655.1 of Sabethes cyaneus. Lineage (NCBI taxonomy): Eukaryota > Metazoa > Arthropoda > Insecta > Diptera > Culicidae > Sabethes > Sabethes cyaneus. Next base: position 149,075,675 of record NC_071354.1, read on the forward strand.
TTCATTTGTCTTCTTTCGGTTTTCCGCTCATTTAAATTGCATGGTGAAGACATGTCTTCAAGCGAAGACATTTCACCAAGGGTAAGTCACTGAGAACATTCTGTTCACCTCTTTCATGGAAATTTTGTTCAGTCTGTGCCTTACTGTGCTGCCGAGGTGGATCATGTGAAACCTGTCAAATTCGCCAGCGCTCAGATTGACCGTTTGATCGTTTTGACATTAACCGACCCCCCTAACAAACATTGGCAGGCCTGCCAATTTCTAACATTTCAAAATTTAAATGTCAAAAATGTGGGCCACAGTGTGCCATAAACTGCCCAGATAACACAAAATCGTAATAGAAAGTTCACATTAAATCGTTTTCATGTCAATTTCACATTGGAATTGTATAATGATTAGAGTATGTCAAATTGAAGTGAACATTAAGTTGTTTTGCAGTCGTGCGTGTTCTCATATACAATTCATGACTGTGAATTATAAAGCAGTATAGACAATTGCAATATTTGATTATATCTTAATCATATATTCAGGAGTATTTAGTTGCGTGTTATAAAAACTACGCAAAATAGAATTACAAATAGTTGTCAAAATTTTCGCACGTATATCGCCTCCACTTTGGTACATATATGTTCTTATATGGCATGAAATATAACTTTTTCGTTCAGATATGATTTCGTATATCTCAGTTGCAATCGAGATTTACAAACCAAATGGTTTACTGGGTGTGAAATGAGTGTACCGCAATTGCAATCAATGAGGTCAGCTGTTCCCTAAATTGAGCCTGCCTCAATATTCTAAGCGACTTACCCTTGCTTTTCACTTTTTTGGTAACCAAAATGTCTTCAAAATGAAGACATGTCTTCACTTCTGGCATCTCTGCTCCCTAGTTGTATCAGGGGTGAGAAACGAACGTCAAATGCATTTGATTGCTGTGTAACCGTTTTTTCTGACGTTTCGGTCCGAGTGACGGCTAACGCTTTATTCAATGGAAATTCTAATTGCCGGCGAACTAGTTGAAGGATGCTCTCTTCACTCCTACATGAGAAAGAGATAGCATGATTACATACCCTTGAATACAACGTCAGAAAAACGGCTACACAGCAATCATATGCATTTGACGTTCGTTTCTCACCCCTGGTTGTATTACCGTGCACATGCGGGTAAAACAACAGACCTCATAGTTCCTAGACAAGTATTGGCGCAGGCATCGCTGGATATTTGCAGGTTATGTTGTTTTGCTATGTTCTGTACTACAAATGTCAAATTTGTTTACATTGAACTTGTGCAGATTAATATTAATCATACACTCAACCCCCGCTAATATGAAAAACAGCTCGTTCAGATTGGGCGAGTTCATTTTTAATCTGAATATTTGGTAACTCTATTCATTTTCACTCACGCGCAAGACGCGCACCCTATGAACTTGTTGTTTTGATTTGACGAAATCAAACGTTTTGAAAACATCTCAAACATGCGCGAATTTTAAATGTTCGGTTTGTATAATACGAAATTGGCTCGGCAGTTTCGACTAAAATGGTCTATTTTGAGTGCTGGAGAGAGATAAGTTGCATGTGAGCTATATTGCCAAAGCTCCTGAGCAAGAGGAAACGCATTAAGATTTTTTGCTTTTTTTTAATTTATCGGTCCACTATAACGTCATTTGTGTGTGACGCTTGATCGGTTTTTAATGTGAACGCATTCATACCACCGGGGTACAGATTAAAAATGTTCAGATTAAAGAAGGTCATACCAACGGGGGTACACGGTATACAACGTTGATAGATTGAACACACTTGAAGATTTTTCTTGCAAAAAATAGGGCAGGAATACTGAGTACAGCCTGAATTCGTTAATTGGGCCACGATTGCACTCCAGCTGATTCGCTAATTGGGCCGACTGACAGTTGTTAGAAATTTCTAAACTCGAAAATTCCATACAATTTTGACATTCAAGTTGTCACATAGCCCAATTAGCGAACACCCAATTAACGAACCGCCCAATTAACGAACCACCAATTAACGAAACTTTGCTGTATTGCATTAAATTTCGTTCAGTACACCGAAAAAACTATACACGTGCGTTCAATGTACAGAACACATAGATATTCTCCTGGTGCTAATCACTCAAGGGGTCGGACACTGAGCACATAGTGCCGCGGCACTGCAGAGATATCAATAAGCGGCACACCTCTAAAGCCTTATAAAAATAGCATTTATAGGGCTTTACACACCTCCGGTTCAATTTTACATGTGAAATGGGAGCACTGCTGATGGTTTTTATGGTGTCAAAATTTTTGACATGTCTTTATTCCTCTGAACTTCGAATTCGCAGTTCGATTCGAACACCAGAAAGCACACCGAAAACACAGCAAAGAAACACTACGGGTTTTTACGATTTGCAGCCAAAAGTAAAAGAAAGAGCGGAGGACTTTAAGATTCCGGTAGTCAATCAAGTGCTACTCACCTTTTCCGGCCTATTCCAACTGTGATTATCATCCCGTACCAACGATTCAGTGTTATGGCCACAGCACAAAATGCCACCTCCGCCAGCAGCGGTGGTGCAAAGGCTAAGGATAAGAAAAGCCAGGAAGAAATTTATGCAGAATTCCAACAGCTGCGAAATCAACAGAGAAATTTGATTAATAATCTCAACACACTGGAGTTGGACCTTAAGGAACACAAGTAGGTGCCCAAAATATATACGGAAAATTGCTTCCTTTTTAATTGCACTGTGCAATAAAGTTTAGAACAAGCTATTTGTAAATTCTGGCATAACCTCAATGCGTTTTCATTGCCAAGTTATTTTCGGCAAAACTTTCCATATTGGGAAGCTTAATGAAATGTTGAACGTTCGTTTCTCTTTTCAGAACTGTGATCGATACACTGAAAACGGTGGAGTCCGGCCGAAAGTGTTTCCGTTTGATTGGAGGAGTCCTTTGCGAGCAGACAGTAGAAGTTGTGTTGCCGCAATTAGTTGTGAACAAAGAACAACTCGAGAAATTAATCGAAAATGGTAAAGAACAAATTACCAAGAAAGGCACGGAGATCAATCAATATAAAGATGAACACAATATCAAAATTCGCGGCCAGGACACGACGCCGGCTTCTACAAGCGAAAAAGAAAACGTCGAAGACAAACCCGCGGCATCTGGGAATCGAAACGTTCTTGTAGGAAACCTGTAATTTACGCAAAATCCCAGTCTAGTGCACCCTAAAACCAAAACTCTCGTGCTCGGGGCTTATTTCTAGAGTGAGGTGTTTGATGTAAAGTAGTGTGATCAGAATGTATCGACAAAAACGCAATTGCAGAAAACCCTCACGACTTTTATGTATCTTTCTTATCGAACTGTCTAACCGCGTAGAACTCAATTTTCCTTTACAGGCTTAAGACCAACAGATAATCTTTATCAGTAAGCATACTACCGAGAATTTAGTTAGAAACTCCTGCTTTTGTCGTTTGTTTCAGTTGTTGCTTGAAGAATTTGATCTAAGATTATCTACAGTAGCGATAGTGTGTTGAACTTAATATTTAGTGAATATCACATAATCATAATCCTGCTGATCAAAATTGCATCCATTAAGTTTCATAGGACTAAGGTAATTTTTAAACATTGAATTTTTGGAACATGATGTATATACAGGGTGGCAGTCGCCATTCTCTGCAACAGTATTATGACGAGCACCACCACCGCCCCCCCCCCCTTCCTTTTCCGCTCTTCCCCTCCTTCACCAAAAAAAAAATTCCATTTCTTTCCCCTACCGTCCCTTCATCAATTGTAGAACCATCGTTTCAAAAAAAATGTAAAGAATTGTCAGCAACTAACTGATGCAAAGCAGTAAATAAAACGTTCAAAACTATTCTCGGATAAGAGAGTCGCTGATTTTCCTCGGTTTGAGCATTCTGCGTCACGTCACATCACATGCACAAAGGTAAGACAAGAGTTCCGATCAAATTTTTGCAGTTCGAAATGGATACAGTCTGGCAAAAGGAAAGGATGACCGCTCACTTTTCGATGACGTTTCACCTTCAGGACAATTATTTGGACCAATTTTAATCTTAAATGTTAAAGGCGGTTGATTAAGTGGGGTGGTTTTGTACCTTGTTTACCTTCAGGACATCATATTGAACTAGGTTTAATGCTGAAACGATAACATCGGTTGAAGAAGAGAGGTGGCTTTGTACTTTGAAGTACTTCCCAAGCACAGATATCAAATTAGTATAGGTTTAAGCGCCGTAAAGAATCTTCGACTTACTGGGACGAGGAGTTTCTGTCACTTTTTTGCAAAAAACGTGCAAACCATGATGACGTCTTTTCTTCGACCAATCAGGATACGAGGATTGTTAGTTGGACAATGCTCCATTATTTTCAGTTTTCCAAGTGTACACTTACGAAATAATTGCGTTCTTCATTTGAGCCAATTCTTAGAAGATGTTCCGATCGATTGGTGCAAAAACATTGAAAATCGAGCGGGAAACCGCAAAGCTATTGGCGTTCAAAACCTGACCACTTTTCGAGAAAGATTTTTTGGAATGACACCCTACCCAGCCAAACCTTGCCGTAAGACGTAGTCCTATGTCAAAAGCAAACACGAAAATCAAAAACGATCATTAGAAAGAATCGGCTTCGAAATATTCACTATCCCGCAAGCGATAACCATTATTTCATCCAAAACATGAAGCAAACGGCAATCAATTTTATCATTGAAAATTCCAAAGAGCTTAATCCTTTGTATAGCACGCTCGACATGCACTTTTCGATTGCATCCGTTTGACTCAACTGAGGGGTATGTAAAAATGGATGTCGAACCAGTTTTACTCCTAAGATTTTGCATTCTTCGTCGATACTAAAACCTTTGTCCGTCATAACGGCTTCACCAACTTTCAATTTCTCTAGCAAACGTTCGCGGTGAACAATTTGCTTATCAGACGATTTTCCTGTGGTGAATAGTGAAGAATTAAATATAGTAGGCCTTGTATTATGCAGCGGAAATAAAATCATATTTATATAAGCAACGAATCAGTACAGTCGAATATTAAGTATTCTCCAGCGAAGTAGAAAATCCTAGATTCCTTCAACTACCACATCCACCATATCCTCTGCTAACATTAGGATTTGATTTCTGCCGGCGTTACAGCTACCAGATATTTAGCTGTTTCTTTGCCTTTATAGTGGGAGTACGAATTGATACGGCAATGGAGACATTTTGGTTTTCTAATCGCCATTTCTGTACAATCTAGTACAGCCACGACATCTTCGTATGCAGGCTTAAAATAATGTGACATATTTCTTTTAATTTGATCCTGTGTAGGCCACGTAGTTAAATTAGGGCATATATAGCTTTAATGAAATGAATTATACGATAAAATACTGATGACGCCGTACTCAAGCACGAGAAAGAGAGGTTTGCTTTCATTTTAATAAAAAATACAATGAATCCGAACCGAAAAAACGATTGGTTAGACGGCGAATGCAAGCAATTAGTGCAGGAGAGGAATGCACGCACGTACGAGGGTGAATGTGCAGCGATATAAACAAGCACGGAACAGGTAAAACTCAGTTTTCAGGAGGAAAAAGCGCCAACAGGAAGAACGAGATCACGAGGCGATGGAAGAACTGTACCGTGCTAACGATAAACGGAAGTTATACGAGAAGTTAAACCGTTCGCGCAAAGGCTATGCGCCGTAGGCCGATATGTGTCGGGACTCAGACGGTAATCTTCTCACGAACGAACGTGAGATGATCGAGAGGTGGAAGCAGTATTATGGCGGCCACCTTAACAGCGATGTAGCTGAACATGAAGGTGACGATATGGCGGCGAGCTGCTGAAATACAGTGGTGACGCACTGGCTAGAGTGCTGTACTGGGTCATTGTCAAGATTTGGGAGGAGGAGCTATTACCGGAGGAGTGGACAGAAGGCATCGTATGTCCGATCTACAAAAAGGGCGACTAGTTGGATTGTTGTAATTACCGCGTAATCACACTGTTGAACGCCGCCTACAAGGTACTCTCCCAACTTTTATGTCGTCGATTATCTCCATTTGCAAAGGAGTTCGTGGGGCAATATCAAGCGGGATGCATGGGTGCCCGTGCCACCACGGATCAGATTTTCGCGCTTCAGTAATTGTTGCAGAAATGTCGCGAATACAACGTGCCCACGTATCATTTATTCATCGGCTTCAAATCGGCGTATGACACGATCAATTGAGATCAGCTATGGCAGATTATGCACTACTTCGGATTTCCGGACAAACTAACGCAATTGGTCACGCGGTGAGTCACGCTTTCATGTTTGCTGTTCAACATCGCTTTGGAGGGTTTGATAAGAAGAGCGAGGATAGACACGAGTGTTGACATCATTACACGTACCTTTGAGAGGATGGCGGAAACGTACATCGGACTGAAAGCTGAAGCCAAATGGATTGGACTTGTCATTAATGTATCGAAAACAAAATACATGAAAGGAAGAGGTTCTAGAGAAGTGAATGCTGACCTCCCTCCCCGGATTCATTTAGACGGTGATGCAATCGAGATGGTGGAAGAGTTCGTGTATCTGGGCTCACTGGTTACCGCAGACAACGACACCAGCAGAGAAATACAAAGACGCATTATGGCAGGAAATCGTGCCTACTTTAGACTCCGTAGAACGCTGCGATCGAACAAAATTCGCCACCGCACGAAGTTAACAATATACAAGACGCTGATTAGACCGGTAGTCCTTTACGACAGAGACATGCATTGTGCTCGTGGAGGACTAACGCGCCCTTAGTGTTTACGAACGGAAGGTTTTGTGCACCATCTACGGCGAAGTGCAGATGGAAGACGGAACGTGGAGGAGGCGAACGAACCATGAATTGCATCAGCTGCTTAGAGAACCACCCATCGCTCACACCGCAAAAATCGGTCGCCTGCGATAGGCTGGGCACGTCGTGAGAATGTCGGACGACAGCACGGTTAAAAAAGCCCTCAATAACGATCCGACTGGAACGAGACGGCAGGGCGCGCAGCGAGCAAGATGGATCGATCAAATGGAAGGCGACCTGCGGACCCTACACAGACTACGTGGCTGGCGAATTGTGGCCATGGACCGAGTGGAATGGAGACGACTTCTTCGTACAGCAGAGAAAATCACTATTTTTTTTTAAATGCTTCGCTTTTAAATGCTTTTAAATACGCCATACTTTTGCGGCGACCCGCCAACAATTTGTCCATCTTGATTGTATCGACATGCACTGCTGCCTCAGTTGACTCTGCACGATGGATATTTGTGTTCTCTACTGCTACGTTTGTCTGCTGCCACCGACGTAGCTTTTGGGATAATACGCCGTTTATTCGCTCTAGCAGTTCTTTCAACAGCCAACTTAGCTTTAGCCGGGCTCGTAGTAGGAATTGGTAGATTTATATTCGGAATGGCAGACTTTTTCAAGATCATTTTGCTTGTTTCACGATTAGCGCCTAAAGTATACTTATATGATATGAGCTATATTGCCAAAGATCCTGAGCAAGAGGAGAGGAAACGCATTAAGATTTTTTGCTTTTTTTTTTAATTTACCGGTCCACTTTAACGTCAATTGTGTGTGACGCTTGATCGGTTTTTAATGTGAACGCATTCATACCACCGGGGTACAGATTAAAAATGTTCAGATTTAAGAAGGTCATACCAACGGGGGTACACGGTATGTCCAAGGTATTTGATCTGCGGCTGAAGAAGTTTGCACTTTTCTTCCCTCAAAGTAAACCATATGACTGGAGACGTTGAAACAGAGCGTGAACAGATCCGCGATGGTTCTTTTCAGTTCTGCTATACACCAAAATGTCGTCCAAGAACGAGACCACTCCTGTAAGTCCAGCAAACATACTGTTTATTAATTGCTGGAATGCTCCGGGGGCAGATTTTACGCCAGGCGCAAGTCGATTGAACCGGAAGAGTCCTCGATGCGTGTTAATCGTTAGTAGCTGCTTCGAGTCGTCATCAACCCTCGCTTCAACCTGAAGATAAGCATCGCTCAGGTCGATGATGCTAAAATACCGGCATCCGTTAAGCTTGCTGAATATATCATCTGATACTGGTAACGGATAGTGATTGGGTTCCAGAACAGCATTAAGTCTAGTTGAGTCCTCCGCACAAATGCGCACTTTTCCTCCTGGCTTTTTAACTGCTACGATTGGTGCAGCCCTTTGCGAAAAATCCACTGTCGTAATGATACCCAATTCTTGCAAACGATCCAATTCAGCATCAATCTTCTCTATGGAAGTGAATGGAACTGGACGCTTTGGTTTGAAGGCAGGTCAGGCATCTGGCTTGAGATATACGTGAACCTTCATCTTCTTACAGTGTCCAAGGCTAGGCTTAAACACATCTGGAAACTTGGTTTTGTACTGTGGCTAGCACCCGCATAAACTTGGTTACAAATTGTAGATAGTGCGGTGTCCAAGGGTACGTCGCTGAGAACATTCCGTTCACCTCATTCAATGTACCGCAATTGTAATCAATGAGGTAAGCTGTTCCTTAAATTGAGCCTGCAACAATGTTCTAAGCGACTTACCCTTGGCGGTGTCCCATAGTCCGAACAATTCGATCCAATCCAGTCCGAACAAATTTATGCAACTGATCGTCACATATAAAACTACAGTTTTGATGATATCTCCAAGAGTAAATGTGCATCGGAGTTCACCAAGTAGACGAAACGGCTTACCTGACGCTGTCCTAGCAGTTTGAGTAGTAGGAGTCAGTAAAGGTGAACCCATTTTCTTCCACTGCTTCTGTGAGATGATTGAAATATCGGAAGCAGTGTCCAACTGTAGCGTGATTGAAGATCCAACGATGTCGATTGCCAGAAACTTTCGTGTCGAAGGATAGCTAACTTGGTTTATAGACTAAATACCATTTACTTTATTTTTCCCCTTTGACGCCGCTTTCGTCGTATAACAGCCACAATAACCCTCTTTGTGTCCAGTTTGCTTACAGTTCCGACAAACATGCTTCGTGTATGTGCAGTCTCGGACGTAACGCATTCCGCCACACTGCCAACAGGGTGTTTTAGGACCTTCAGTCTTTAACTTCTTGATTTCCTTTGAACGCGATTTAGTCGATGGTGGTTTGTTTTGCTTGACTGAACAAATTGAACTTATCGGTTTCTTCTGTTTCACGATAGCTACATCATGTTTCAGGTTTTGAAGACGTTGGCATTCTGCGATGAGTGATTCAAGATTACACTCCCCTTCTGCATTGTTTTCCAGCTGGGATAGAAGTCTTGTTCGAATGTCGACATCCTTCGGAGAGCGTAACCCGCAAATAAAAATCAGGCTTTTGAACTGATCGGCCGTAATCTGGTTCAGCTCAAAATCTTCACAGTATTTGTTGGTTATACCTGCGTACGTCACAAAATCGTAGCGTCGTTTTTGCTCAGTTGAAAACACAGGTACCGTTTGCTAAACAGTGAGACGCGAACGCTGCCCAGTAAACCATTTGGTTTGTATATCTCGATTGCAACTGAGATATACGAAATCATATCTGAACGAAAAAGTTATATTTCACGCCATATAAGAACATATATGTACCAAAGTGGAGGCGATATACGTGCGAAAATTTTGACAACTATTTGTAATTCTATTTTGCGTAGTTTTTATAACACGCAACTAAATACTCCTGAATATATGATTAAGATATAATCAAATATTGCAATTGTCTATACTGCTTTATAATTCACAATCATGAATTGTATATGAGGACACGCACGACTGCAAAACAACTTAATGTTCACTTCGATTTGACATACTCTAATCATTATACAATTCCAATGTGAAATTGACATGAAAACGATTTAATGTGAACTTTCTATTACGATTTTGTGTTATCTGGGGAACAGCTCTTTCAATTTCTTCACTGTTTCTTCGAATGAAAATTCACGGGGGTGCTTTGGAAGCACGAAGTTGACATACTTGTGTAGCTATGTAGCTTAAACGCTACGGAGATGTAAGAAAAAGCACAAGATGAGTATGTAGAAATTTATTCCTAAAATCACTATCTACAATCCTAGCCCTACAACGTTTTCTAGCCCCACCGGGGATAAACGTTCTGCACTTTTCACTTGAGGTAAAATCTTCCAAAAAGCAACAACTCCCTGAATCTGAATCTCCCACCGGGGGATCCACTCTCCACTTGAGGTTTTAAATTATCCAAATAGCAACAACCCCTGCTCGCGGCGTTGCCGCCCGTATTTATAACATCTTTTAATTGCTCGTAGCAAGAAGTACTAGAGCAGCTGCTGAGAAAAACAAAGAGAGAGTAGAGCGAAACTTAAGTTCTATGAGAGTTTCAGTTGGCGCGCGAAACCCCTCACACATGTACTAAGCTAACTCCCATCGCACGTTCGACGTACAATGTTTGTTATTTTCCATGTGCAAACATTTGCGCTTGCCCCCTGAGACTGGCATAGAAATAAACCTTACAGCCGTACAGAAAGGTAAAACTTTCGCTGTCGCGCAGCTTCGGTCAATGGTAACCGTCGCGGCCACCGGTGGTCAATGTTACCCGTACTGGGCACTGACGCTGCACTTGTCATGCACAGTCACACTAAGGCTTCTCAGTAGCAACCGGACTTTTGCTGCATCGTCCAAATTCGCCCCGTTCTTGAGGAAGAGATTTTTGTATTTCCGGTACCACCGGTCAAAAACGAGACCATTTTCTGGATCATAGACGAATTCCCGGATGTTGGATGCCTGAGATTCGATGATGAATTCCGGGCTGCTCGATGACCGTGCTGAAGCTTTTTCTTGAATGCCGAAACGTTTCATAATCTGCATCATCCGAGCGTTTTGCTCCGCCATCTCCTTATTCTGTCGCAAAATTTGTTGATACAGGTCTTGAAAATCGCCATTTCCTCCAGATCTTGCCATTTTGAATGAGTGGCTCTTCCTTCAAAGCGATGAATTCGAGTTTAAATCCTCGTCGCCAATATGTTATACTTCAATCACAGACTAACAGACGTAACACTGAAACCTCATTCCATCGCCAATAAAAACGGTCATTTCAAATGTTCACTTAAGCCAAGACTCAAACAACAGTCGCTGCGCGAGAACGTCACTCGCTTGCACTGGCGCTGTTGTCAGATAATATACAAGTAAATTTATAGCATTGCTAAATTTATAGCAAGCTGCTTTGCGTAGCGCGAAGACTGCACCAGGTGATACTAGTGTTTTTTCAAAGTTTTAGGGGTGTCATTGAAACGATGTTTTGTTAGAAAATTTGTTCGAAGTGTTACGTCTGTTAGTCTGTGCTTCAATCTTGTACTAACTTGTTGTTTGTAACTTGAACAAATGCTATAACATGAATGATCAAAAATCTATTCTTCATTTGGGTACCCGGTCTACTGCAATCTTGTATAACGAAGTTTTGCAAATTAAACAACACCTTGGTAACAACTTGGGTGGTTACAAGGTAACATTTCGAAGTCTGTTCTCTAGAGCTTGCTAAGCCCATTGCAAAAAGCAACAAAAACTTATCGTTTTTCACTCAAATGTATGTTTTTTACCGGGGTATAACTGGGGGAAAACAAAAATAAACGTGTAAAATCAATGTAAAAACTAACAACAGCAACAACAAATCGCGCATTGATGTGTGCGTACGGTAAACGTCAGCAACACAGCTGCCATAAATACAGATATTTGTGCATGCATAAATTTGGGACCCTACCGTTTTCTCCGGAGTATTTAATTTTCTCAATCTAATTTTTTAAATAACATAAATAGTTTATGGACTACTTTAAAATTCAGAAACATTAGTAGAGCCAGAAATCACAGCAACTGAAATAATTTATGGGTCCCAAATTTATGTATGCACAAATATCTGTATTTGTGGCAGCTCTGGTCAGCAAGCTCACTGTGGTAAAAGTTGGCAAAAGTAATTTCTGATTACTACGCACTTGTACGCCTAGTTGACAACCCCTTGGTCAGACCTGTCAAACGTATGTGTCATGCAGTTACGCAAATACGCACATCTCTTTTGCAGTGCAAACGTTCTTGCTTCGATTTTGATCGCGGCTACTCCGGCTAACTAAACTGCTCTGGTGCTGCTTGCTGCGGCTTTTGTGTAACAAAACCTCTCTCTTTAGCTTCATCGCTCGCGTACCATTTTCGTGCTACGGTGCTACCCTACTTCGATTGAGACGTCGTCGCGGTGCGTTTTTCCTCGCTTCCTAAATGCAAATTTATTGTGCGGAGTGCGGCGGAGAAAATTAGTTGTTTTTGCTTTTACGGTGTGTGACCGAAGAAATTCTTGGTGTAAGGTGATTTGAAATAGCTATACGCCGTGATGTCCAAAATGTGCAGTTTAACAGATTGAATTTATCAGGAGAAATCAAAAGAATCTGTAGGCTGGGATTTTTTTTCATTTTTGCTCTGATTGGATAAAGTTTACGGAACAAACGGAAAGAAGAAATAGAAGAACAGTAAAAGGCTTCATTTAGCTGGCACGTATTTCGTAAAATTATATGGAAACAGAATAATAGTTCGAGTAGCTGAGCTGATTGGAGAAACAACTGCGTCAGTCTAAGCCGGAAACAGAAAAAAAACTTCCTGTCTTGGATATATTCTGCAAAATCTACCGAAACCTGCGGTAAGCCAGATACACCCATGTTTTTTTTTGTAGGTATTAAATGGATGAAAGTTCTCGATCTTACTGCGGAAAACCGTCCCCGGCTCTATCAATGCACCCTGATTATGATTGATAAAATCATTTTCGCACACTGCTTTGCTATCAATTTGATGGGTCTGATGACCCAACTGCGCTTCGAGTGTGACGTTTTCTCTTCAGCGCTGACGGGTGGTTGGCGAACAATTAAATGGTGGTGATTATGTACCAGGAAAATGTTCGGGAGCCATTGCGTTACTTAAAATTAGATTTTTCTGTGAAAATACGTGTTTTTGCGTAGACCTCGTCTCGTCCTTGCCCTAGTGCGTGTTACAACGTGTAGGTATTCCTTGCCGACCTCAGGGCATTAGCATTTTAAGAATGAAGAAAAGAAAAACATGCCAGAGAAGACATTCCCGGCCTACGTAGTTTTACGTATGTGTGCTCTGCCATGGTGCGGTGAAGAAAAAGTACATACCTAATACGTTTTCATGGACGAAACCTTGCATAACGATAAGACTATCGGCTGCGAGAGCTTTCGGTTCTTGATGTAACCGAAAATTTGAGCTGTTTTCTGTGCTGCTGAACCAAGTGAAGCCAAGCGCTGATAAGAAAGGACTGAAAAATGATAAAAATTAAAATTAACGTAAATCACATCGAGCGATTAGTTCGTTATGCTACTCAAATCACTACATGCATTGATTTGTAGATTTATTTGCAATCTACTGCAGTTTCAGTTTATGTGATTATGCTATAAATGTAACAATACATATTTGCAAGGCTAAGTGTTAATCGTCGCGAGCAATGCTAGCTACCGGTTTCACATTATACATGTTTATACCGGAGACGTTAATGCCGTTACTACTTTATTCAGTAGTGTAAAATAAGAAGCGAATCAACTAGGTGTAGCTTGAAATTCTCAGCACGGCATTAATTTCGAAAGCATCGAATGAAAATATTATTGGCGTTTATTACTTTTCTTTTGTTTACCTAATATATAATTTCAATAAATAAAATAGGTATTTTGGAATATAATACATGTTGGCTCCAATGTCGTTAAACGAAAACAGATAAGGTCATAAGAATTAACAGTACCGGACCAAACCTGAGAATTTTTACAATAACCATTTGTCTAAGCAATAACATCAAGGTCATATCACGAATGCTTTGTAAAATATTACACTAATTGGTTAACATGATTTTCAAAAGTTAGTATTTCTATGTAATAAGAATTATTACTATTTTCTATTTTTCTATTCGAATCCCAACATTTAACGACTGATTTATTAGGCCAGCATCATACCTCGAGGCCAACTGGGCCGCAAGACGCTGGTTAGCTCGCTTATTCGAAGCTTGTTGAGGCATGCAAATCCTGTTTGGCGCCCTCCCACGTCTTCCTTTTCAAAAGAAATTTTTGTGATTCGCCTTGCGTCAGCTTCCACGAAATGATCAAGTTAATCTTCCAGGATAACTTGGAAGCCTCCTGCCAGTTAATTAACCTGGGTGCTCTCTTAGTCACTGGGAGAGGCTGTTTGAGTCAATAGAATTGCAGCAACTGGCCCTGCAATTGTCCTGCACTCTAACAGCTGGCTGCAAAGTCTGTCGTATAAAAACAGAAAGTCAAATTTCGATAACGGAATGTAGCACCTAGGCTTTGCTTTGCTTGGCTTTGCTTGTTTTTTTACAGCGTCTTGCGGCAATAAACGTCTAAGGACTGCGTTAGCTTTGGCAGTAATTAGGCTCCACTCATTAATCCTCAGCTTCTCGTCGATTGTACCACCTAGATCGCGGATAGAGTTGACACGTTCCAGACGATCCGATCCCATTTAATACGTTTGCAGGATATTACCGTACATTTTTTGTTGTTGACACGCATACCGTTGTCACCACACCAAACTAGCAATAGGCTGAAATCTGCTTGTAATGCGACGTAGTAAACGAGTATGGTAATCACACGAAATTTTTATAAATCGTCGGCAAAAAAGTTTCGACGATGAAAGCAGCTCCAATAAGTCGGTAATATACGTAATATAATGATGAGGGAACCAAACACACCGCCCTGGGGTACACCAGATGATATGCAAAATGTTTTGGAGTGCACGAAATTCATTTTACCGAAGGCTCTGCGGTCGGACATCGTATCAAAAAATGAGGTAAACGAATTTACTATTTCAAGATTGAAATGTTTCCGAGTCTGATCTACAAGAAATCAAGCAAAAAATCGGGTTGCTGAAGACGGACATAGTCGCTGGTAAGGACCGCCTATCAGCAGAGCTTTACGAACATATAACTGAGAAGCGGTGGCAACGGTTCTACTTTGAGTTATTTCCAACATTTGGGAGAACGAGACGCTACCGGAGGAATGGATGGAAGAAGTGCTTTGTCCCATCTAAAAACAGGTAATTATCGCGGCATAACGCTGGTAACCGCCGCATACAATGTATTCTCCCAGATCCTGTTACGCCGGCTGGCACCGATAGGACAGAGTCGTAAAGAATTAACAGGCGGGTTTAACGGGAGCTTGCACAACTAAGGACCGGATATTTATCATCCGACAGATCTTGCAGAAATGTCGGGGGCACGCACAACGTGCCACGCATCATACCTTTATTTATTTCAAAGCAGCATACGCTACAGTCGATCGAGGCCAGCACATAATGCACGAACGCAGTTTTCCGGATAAGCTGATGCGACTCATCAGAGCTAAATTAGATCGCGTGATGTGTTTCGTTCGCATTTCGAGGTCACACTCGAATTCGGTTGAGACAAGGTGACATGGTTGAGACAAGGCTTATGCTGTTCAGCATCGCTTTAGAGGGGGTGTTCCGACTAGCGGGCATCAAAACGATAGGCACGATTTTCCACAAAAGTAGCCAATTTCTAGACTTTGCAGATATTGCTTCCTATGAGCGTCCCTCCAACGGACGGTAGCCGTTGACGACGATGAATTAGAAGTGGTAGATGAGTTCGTGTATTTAGGATTTCCAGGATCGCTACGATCAAGAAGCATACGCCGCCATACGAAGCTGATAATGTACAAAACCATTATTGACGCTGCTCACGAAGGACATACGCGCCTTTGCCGTTTTCGAGTGGATGGTACTGCGGATGATATTTGGCAGAGTACAAACTGAAAGCGGAGAGTGGCAGAGGCGTATAAATCACAAACTATATGCACTGCTTGGAGAGATTTCACCCGTATATCTGGCGAAAATCGGTAGGCTACGGTGGGGAGAACACGTCGTAAGAATATTGGTTGGCAGTGCAACCAAAACAGTTCTCTTCAACAACCTCACCAGCACCAGGAACAGGGGGGTTCAATGTGCGAGGTGGCTCGACCAGGTCGAAAGTGATCTACAACTTCTGAGACAACTGGGAAATTGGCAACGAGTGACCCAAGATCGGATTGAATAGAGACGACTGCTTGAAATAGGACGAGCCACACCGGCTCTAGGCTGCTGACGACGACTCCGATATCAACCCTATGCCATGTTTCCTTGAAGGCAAATACATAAAGCTCGCAACTGGATAGCAATAAACACAGTCCAACTCTTAGTCCGCAAACCCCTGAGGTTCTGATAGTACACAGGAGTGCGCTGGAATGTAGGCACGTATGGCTGCTAACTGGAGTATCCGCAGGGACGGGCGCAGAAATCAAGGAGCCGAAGTGCTAGGATATAAAGCAGCATCAGGTATAAACAAATCGGTTTGACAACTTACCAGACGTTGTAGGCTGGAAGACCCCATTACCACTCCCACACACACAGTGAGATTGTTTGTCATTTTGTTTTATAACGGTAGTTTTTACAATCGTGTGGGCACGGTAGAAGAAACTAATAAAATAAAGATGTTGATAGTATCTCAAAGGAGATAAGGCGTGAAGGAGATCCAAGCTTGAGTATAGAGGTACGTAATAAAATTAATAAGCGCCAAAAGCAATCAAACAGCTGACATGGGAAATGTCTGACAACATACTTTATTCTATTCGAAACTTTCTCACTGATAGAACGTTCCAGGTCACCATTGGCAGCACGATCGAAACAGGAGTTCTTCAAGGTCACCGTTTTCCGAAACTTACCAAAAACCATCGACGCAATAGCCTATACCGATGACATCCTTTTGATTGGTAGCTGCAAAACAATGCCAGCGCTCTTTCGGCGAACACAAGCACAGGCGCCGAGAATCGCGGCTAACACACGTTGACAGACGAACAACGTCACGTGCAGTACTTTCCAAGTCGTAAGGGCCTGTATAATGTCCTGCCAGTAAAATCCAGTTAGATTTAAACTTCTCGCTCGGTGGTAATCTACAATAGACGTAGGAAGAGGCATAATTTGTGTCTATAACCCAACCATATGCGTCGCTATCTTGATGAGTGAGTTTTGCAGACTCCTTTTGTTCAGCGCCTCTATGGTTCAAAGGTACAAGTATCAGCGAACCATATGCCCTGGCGGGTGTTGTGGGTTCGAATCCGGTCATAATCTCAGAGTACAGCTTGGTAAGACTGAAAGTAGCAAAGTAGCACTGAAAGTAGCAAAAGTAATACTAGACTTCAGAGTTCAGACTACTCTACGGTATTGAAATAACTTGCAGCGCGAACTTGTCCGCACTCTTGGCCCTAGCTATAATCTGTCTAGGAGGATCATATCGAACTTGCTCCCCTCCGTTACAACTTTGTCAACCTACGCCGAGCTGGGAACACTACTTTTCAACTTTAAGCTTCATCATTGCAAAAAGAGCCACAGGATACATTGAGAAAACTAAACTAAAAGACCGAAGGATACACCTCCTTACTGATGCAAACAAATCATTACGACAGACAACGGGTCAGAAGCTTCCGCCAGCTTTCACCACATTTACATTTCACTGGAGATAGGGGCTTGTCTCTTCCTCCATTACGCACTGATCGCAGTCTACAGCATGAAATGCACCGGAATCGTAACCCTGAAAGCTTGAAGATGCAGACCGATATACTGACGGCTCAAAGGCATACGAACGTGTCGTTTTCGGTGGCCACGAAAAATTAGTAGACCAATTCTATCGTCTTCCGAACATCACCTCGGTTATCTCAGCTGAGGCAGCAGGAATATACCTAGCAGCAACATCTCCATCTGATCAACCAATCGCAGTTATCAGCGACACGCTCAGTGCCATTCAGGCATTCGAATCGGAAACAGCTCGCCGACCGTGGATTTAAGCAACACAGAAGGACACCAGAATAGACACCGCTTTCATTTGGGTTCCAGGGAATTGCGGCATGCCTGGCAATGAAACTGCTGACATACTCTTGCGAAAACAAACTATACACAAAACAAGTGGCCTACGCACAATCTAACACGCACTGGGGAATTCAAGAAAACCTGCTTGATATGTAACGTGTTACACTAACATATAATTACGTTCTGTCCAGAGCTAGAGAGACTACGACGCACCTATTACATCTCAACAAGCGTAAGGGAGGTACTGAGCGACAATCCTGTAGCAGAAATGACGATACTACTGTTCCTGAAAAATTGCAGTTTATTCGACCAAATTTAAATTGAATGCTTTAGCAGAAACAAAATTGTAGTCTTTTACTTTCTTTATCTAATATTCCACTCTTCAGATCCTGAATCTTCAGATTCTCTTATCAATGTACCGTAAACATTTCTTATCAATGTTTTGTTTGGGTCCAAATTCTGGTTCAATGATCGGGTTTGGATGAACAATACACTGTTGTGTTCCTCAAGTATAAGAAACGACTAATATTTTTATGTAGTCTTGAGAGCATTAAAAAATATTAAAAATAACAAACATCCCAATTCAGGCCCTTACGTTGAAAGTTTAAAACACTTTATGTTAGGTACATGCCAAAACCATAAATACATTTAAAATAAATTGTGATAACTAAATCCTAGAATTAAAATAATTGTTAATAATTATTCCAAGCCCACCAGCATTTGCCTTCATGGGATTATCTCCGAGATCTGGTTTCTGTCCATTGTCACTTTCTCAAAATAGCGCAAACTCTCTAAAAACCTACAAAGAATCTCAGAAAATTAAGAAAATATGCAACTGATCGTAAGGATTCCGGTTCGAACTATCACATGGTAAAGCTAGTCGATCAAACTCGCAAAACACAGTGCCACGGGAACAAAATCGAATACGATTTGAGTGAGCTAAATACAACAGAAGGTTGTCGAATGTTAGCCAGCTAAATTTTTCTTCGTCACCCAGACATATACGGATTGTTTAACCTAGTCCTCGAAATACCAAAAAAAAACTCTCCTTCATTTTTTAAATCAAGGTCAAGTGATATATGACTGAAATAAATCTTCAAAGCAGTTTCAATATAGCGCTGAACTACGTTTCATCAACACTCAAGATCCTTGTCAATTACAGTAGACCCAGCGCGACATAAACCCGATAATGATGTGTTATTTTGATAAAACACATCAAAACAAAGCCTATTGTTTTGAAATTCCAAACTATTACTGTTAATTTTAAAGCACTATTAGTTGCATAAATACGCAAATTGTCAGCCTACAAAGCACAGGTTTATGCCCACATTCATCTTTCGAAATCAATGAATCACCACCGCACATTTTCTTCCCTATTTTCATACAACCCCGACTAATGAGGAAAATACTTGACCTCTGCATGATGAAGTGATCCCATCTAAATTGTATGAATGGGTGGATGTGGAACGGACCGGTCAATCTGCTGCAGCCAGATCGTAATTTTTTGGCAGGTGGATTGTGTGCGTTGTTTTCGTCGCTACGGTTTTATTGCCTTGATGAGCGAGCTACTGCTTTGCTTGCCGGTGGAAGGTGATCCTAGTTGTGTACACACGTCGGTATTGGTAGGTGGTGGGTGTTGTTTTCCACCTACTGTGCTATTTTCCATCCAACAAGACCGCCGCTCCATGCCGTGTTTACGCGCAGGGTGCTAGAGGAAATAACCTGTCTGCCAAAACACTTGCGCCGTGACAGCGAATGTATCGCACATTTCGCAGTTTCGCTGATTCACACACCGTCTGCATCACTAAGCTGGTGGGAACATTAAGTTTTGTCCTCCGTAATTTTGAACTTATTTAGTACAGCAGAACCAACCTGGTTGGAATCTCTTTTGTTAGTTAGTTCCAGAAATGTTGCATTTTTGGGATTTTCAAGATTGACTGTTAATAGTTTAGATGTTCCTAGGTATAATAAAATAATAACAAGTAGAGATAATTTACTTACAAATAAGGTTATTTATTCAACTTCATCTAGTGTTACATAATACACACACACATTACGTGATTTGCATTATTTTATAATCACCACCACTGAAAATGGATAACTTTTGGGTGGTCAATTTGGATGATTTGCATGCTACTTAGTTTTTGGTGTTTTAATCTATACAGATCCTGAGTACCTGCTGCGAGATTAAAGGTGATTAAATCCTAATTGATTTTCTACATTAACACTTCAATCGCTAATTTTTGAACAAAAAAGGATTGTATTGCAAATATAGCATAGCAAATCGTAAAGAAATCATTCATCTATCATCCTGAAATGTTTTGCTACGATAATAGACCTTTAGACAGCCAGCTTGTAAGTGAATGGTAATATATCTTTGACTTACTTTTTTTTAAATAAGGTCACCAATACTTTATGAAGTTCTTATTTTTTCTATGTTTAACATCTAAGGGGGGTACAAAATAATGACTTGAATGAAAAGCGAAAATATTTATTGGAAACGTTTCAGTTTAGTCTTAAAAACAAGATCTATTTTTGTTTTTCGTGTAGGCACAGCAATCACAGTAAAACAGGAAAAGAAACATGTTTGTTACTTGGGTTTCCTCTAGTTCGCTTCCAAATTACTTTAGGTAGTCACAGAATGGAATATAGGTAAAATGGGAAGCTCGTCACTTGTTTTCGAAACAATTTTCGAATTTGTAGTTGGCGAACAATGCTATATTTAGTTTATAACAATCGTGGAAACCTACACTGAGTAATCACCGCATCTTATCACTGAGTAAAGTGCACTCCACTGTATGTCTAGTACTGGCCTTTGAAGCTTTAGCCTTCACGTGCTGGTTATTGTGGTTTGACGTTGCCTCGTATTTACTCTTTTCAACTTAGTCTCCAAAACGAAAGTTTATGTTGAAGGTTCTACTTACATAGATAGGCAAAATGAAATGGAAATCTCATCATTTTTTGTATTTTTATCATTTATTTCAATCAAATTCAAATTGTAGTGTTTTTTGATATTTTGATATTTTATTTTTTACATTCTATTAAAGTTTTACTTATGGAATACTATAAAAAAGAGTTTTACCTACTATAAGAAAAAAGCTCAATTTCGCATTTCGTACCGTAAAAAACTGACAAAAAAATCCCACCTAATTTTGGCTCCAGAAAAGGTGAAATAAAGTAACAGAAAAGCATTTTAATAATTGATCTGTTTTCCTTTAGCCTTCGGGATCCGTTGCAGGCGCTTCAGTATGCTCTCCACAAGATTATTTAGGTGTTGAGGAGGCTCTTCCCAGGTTTGCTTCAGTTTTGTCATCCACAAATACTCAATCGGATTAGATCCGGGATTTGTGGCGGTTATTCCAGCGGTTCAATCCGACAAGACTAGAAGAAAGACTCGATCTTCTTGGCGATATTTTTTCGGGTCGTTGTCCTGCTGGAAACGCGTAGCCACGGCCGGACTGAAATGGGCCTCGGCTCCAGAGCTGCTTTCGTTGGAGACTTACTTCGCTGCTTCAGTTCACGCTCTGCACTATCAATCAAACAGCGCCACATCGTCGTCGACATTGGGCCAGTACATGTAACTGCACGCCAGAGATTTCATACTGTCCATCCCAGGGAGTCGACGAATTATCAGCTTGCGAGACTTCGATCGTACGACGATTCAATCGCCGAACATAACGTATTCGTCAGCAATTTGAAGTTCACCTCGTTTGGCGAAAAATTTCTTGACATTAGGGTCGACAATCTGCTTCACATTTGATAGCCAACCATTGTTGATGAAATTGGCCACTTGCCGCAGAACTGTATCCTTCTTCGTTTCAGTCATGATCATCTGAAGCGTAACTGGTAAGTTTATGATGCTGCCGCCGAGCACCAGATTGCTTTTGCACCAGATTAAACGTGAACGGAAGCAATCCCGTAGTCAGCATTACCAAATTTGTCCATTGGAAGATGTTGAATATCCATATCGTACAACAATCGTGCCAGGGCCCAACACTGCAAGGGGTTTGCCGCGTTAGCTAGAATACCTTTCTTGAACCGAAAACCTTGAGCATTATTTGTTTATCGGTTTGCAGAAGAAAATGGCGTCCATACAGAATCTTGTGGAAGCGGTTAACAGCGAATACAAGGCCCAATGCTTAGTCGTAGTTTATGTCCGCAGGTGTCAGTGAGTGCGAGGGGCGAACACTTGCCTTTATCTCGCCGGTTGGGAAACGATGCATGATGACAATGCCAAGACCATACATTGATGCATCTGCTGCGACAATGATCTCCTTTGACGGGTCTTATTGAGCGAGCACCAGTTGGGACAGTAGAATGGACTTGGTCATTTATCGAATGACTTCTGGCAGCTTTTGGTCCAGTACCAGCAAACCTCCTTCTTGAGTAGATTGTCTAGGGAAGCCATGAATTGCTTCATCTGCTTGACAAATGTACCTACCATAGTAGTTGATAGCACTCAAGTAGGAGCTCCTTGACGTCCTTCGGAGGTTGCATCTTGATGATGAAGTTTTCGAAGGGTCAGGTCGAATACCGTGCTTGTTTGTCCACGATGTATCCTATAAACTTGATCTGGGGAAACACAAAACGGCATTTTGTGGCGGCGTAAATGGCAACTACTCACGCACGCGTTCAAGAATAGCATAAAGGTTTCGATCGTGCTCCTGTCTGGTGCGACCAGTGATGAGGATGTCGTCCAAGTACGGTTCGACTCCAGGAATGCAGGCCACCATGCTATCGATGATACGTTGAAATGCAACTGCTGCTCACTTGACTTCAAGGGAAAGTCGGTTGTATTGGAAGAGCTCACGATGTGTATTCACGGTGAGGATTTTGCGGGATCACCGTAGTCCTGCAAGTCTGTGTCTAACAAGTCGAAATGCGTGGAATAACGTGCTCCAACCAGTTCCACAAAGATTTGGTTTGGCAGAGGATGCCGGCCACATTCCAGTGCGTTGTTCAACTCCGTCGAATAATTTCCACACGCCGACTGATACGTTGTTCGATTTGCATAGGACTATTGGAGCTACGCAGTCCGAGAATTAAACCGGAGAAACGATATCGTTTTTTGGAGCCTTTCGTGTTCAACGACTACTTTGGGCAGTGCAGAGTATGCAAGGCGTGGTCACTTGGGACAGTAGATTGGACGTGCGTCGAGCTTCAAGTACAGCTTCACTTGCGCTTTCGTGCACTTACCTAGCGTCGTTTGGA
The DNA here is from genome assembly GCF_943734655.1 of Sabethes cyaneus. Lineage (NCBI taxonomy): Eukaryota > Metazoa > Arthropoda > Insecta > Diptera > Culicidae > Sabethes > Sabethes cyaneus. Next base: position 149,098,735 of record NC_071354.1, read on the forward strand.
AAACTTTCTGGAACTGCTGCTTGAAATGGTTAATGAACTGATCATGGGTTTATTTGTTGTCCTCCGGAAGCTGTAACTGCAGACTATTATCGGTTGAGTTGGTGACTGTCCAATGTTGATCCACATTTCGTTCGAAATGATGGTGATGTCGGACGCCCTTGTCATGTTGAAGTTGGAGTGCTACACCCTCGAATTTAACCGGAACGAACTTCTGCTTGTTTCCGATATTGCAAACCATGAAAATGCTTCCCGTCTGGTTTTATTTGGGCTTCGATTGCCTCGATGGGCCGGGTAGTTTGCTACTGACACAATAGCAGTCATGTAACCTTATTGCTTACAACTGGAGCAGCTGTGCGAGCAAAAGGACACTCATGGACATAGTGCTGGTCACCGCATTTCAAACAGGGCTTTTTTGGCTCTTCTTTGTAGCAGAATTGGTTGCGAGAGACAATGTTCATGTTGCGTGCATCTTTGCTCTCCACCATCAGTGTGTCCTGTTTGAGGTTGGCCATGCGCTGATATTCTTCCACAAGGTTCGCCAGAATTACTTTACCTGCGTCTCCTGCTGTGTTTTCATCGAGCTCCAGCTTCGAAAGCAATCTGGCTCAGTTGTCCGCATCCCGCGGCGATTGAAGCCCGTAGACGAAACGAAGGGCTTCGAATTGAAACGGTGTGTGCTTGGAGAGTTAAAACGTTTCACCATGTTTGATCACCATGGCAGTATACGATGTGAAGTCATCCGCATCGTATTTGGAGTGCTGCAGGCACTGGTAACGGCAATGGAAAACGAACTTCCTGCGACCGAACGGTTTCATTAGCTTCTTGACGGTCTCGTGTAGCGTGCAGTCTTGAGGGTGCTTGGAAAGAATGATATTTCTGTACCTTGCTTGTTACGCTGTGTTCGGGTTGCGTAGAAGCTCGCATCGCGCATATCAGCCGTCGAAACTCCTGCGCTAGGTTCATACTGGAAATCTTGAATGTCGCTGGCCAGGAAATCTATGATTTTCTCACTGCTACTACTAGCCGGATTTGCATGGTTCTCTAAGTGTTGTAGTCGTAACCAAGATAATGGACTGCTAATTCGGGGTAAAAGGTGTCAAACATCAAATTGCACCACGGAAGAAACGCCCTAGAGAATTACCTAATTGACCGATCCTTTTCAAACTGTCAGACATTAAAATATAACCCATTAGTAAGCTTTTGGCATATTTATTTCATTCAACTTCAATACCATAACCGTATGCTCGCACCTTACGCTTAACTCCATTCATATGGTTTTGTAAAACATCTGGCTGCAGCTTGTTCTGTATGGAAACCCACTTTTTCTTCACGTCTTTCTCAGATTTGACCTCCTTGGGATGCTTCCGTAGCGCCTGCTACATAATTTTTCGATGGGCCCAGTATTTTTCGATGGGCCTTAGCTCCGGTGCGTTGGCGAGGTTCATGTCCTTGGGTACGAAAGTAACCCCGTTGGCTTCGTACCACTCCAGGACATCCTTTGAATAGTGGCACGAAGCTAGATCCGGCCAGAAGATTGTAGGACCCTCGCGTGGTAGAGCTGTCTGTTTACAGTCCCGGTAGTTATGAACGGCGCACTCCGTTTGACACATGAGCAGATCGCTTGCCAATCTTGGTAATCTTTGAAAGTTTCCGCTTCCTTATTTCCTCCGGAACATCAAACTTGTGCTGAGCGGTGAAGAACAGTAGCCCCGGAAGCTGCCCCTCTTTGTGCTTTATGACGAGGTTGAGACATTTTTCAAAAGACGCGGCACGCACCTGGTCCATGGGCATCTCGTCTCAGTTATTGGAAATGAACTTCTTAAATTGGTCCATAGTGCTCACTTAATGTTCGCTCTGCTTGGCCAGCATGTACAACCATATACAAACGTCCAGGGGATTAAGATCCGAGGAGCTGGGAGGCCACAAAGCCTTATCGAGAAAATCAGTCAAATTCTCCTGACACCACGCTTGGACGATATTCGGCGTGTGGGCCGGTGCACCGTCCTGTTGAAAGACGTAATGATCTTTCCCGTACAGGTTACGAAGCGCCGGGGCCACAACCTTCTCCAGAACCTCGGTCTTATAGTGCGCAGCGTGATTTTCACGCTTGATAAACATTAGTGGAAGCTTCCCACGACGGGGGGATGCTGGCCAACGTCGGCGCCCACAGCCGATCATTTTGGACATTGTGCGGCTGTTGGAAGATGAAGAGTTTCTCACCAGAAAACACGAACTCCTGACCAGCGTGCCACGAAGTATCAATTTTGCTCTGTCCGGCCACTTCTTCGTTGTAGCTTCCGTTACCCCGTGAACCTTGTACGTTTCTTGTACGGCTTGCATCCCAGGTCCTTCGCTAGTGTAAGCAGCCCCGATCAACACATCCAGGTCAACAGTGGTCTTCCGAATCGAGCGGTTCATTTTTCGACGAACCCGCTTTCTCACCACCTTGATGGCTGCTGGCGTCCTCGTCGAACGCGGTTGCCCGGATCTAGCACGGTCCTTGGCCGAGCCCGTCTCCCGGTACCGACGGATGGTGTTATAGATGAAATTCCGCTTCATCCCGTGGGATTTCAATCGCCGAAATATGTCGCCGGGTCGTCCACCTCTCGCAAACAACTTTACTACGGCGTTGCGGTACTCCTTCATCGAGCGCGGTGAACAAATAACAAATGACATCAAGTCGACACCTTGCGCGTCGATTAGCCTATATATAAGGCTAAAGCTGACACCAATACCAATACACAGAATACACATGATGCGCACTTAAACAACGATGAAAAAAAGTTGTATTCGAACTTATTGAACACCCTGTAACTGGGTCGCTCGCCTATAGATTATGCTGTAAATAAAGCATCCCGTTGGAATCGAATACAGCAAAGATTCGCTAATTGGTGTTTCGTTAATTGGGCGGTTCGTTAATTGAGCGTTCGCTAGTTGGGCGGAATCATTACTAGAAATCGTGGGACGGCGGAGGCAATCTACGCCAGACTAAAAACGGAGGGTAGGAGGATAGGGTTACAAATGAATGCGTCGAAAGCCAAATATATGGCAGGAAGAGGCTCCCGAGAAAATAACGTTTGCCCTCCACGGACAGTGACTATTGGCGGCGGTGAACTGGATGAACTGGAAGTGGTTGATGAGTTCGTATATTTGGGATCTCTGATCACTGCCGACAATAATACCAGTAAGGAGATCCAACGACGCATTCAAGCTGGAAATCGAGCCTACTTTTCGCTCCGCAGGACGTTTCGATCTAGGTACATACGCCGCCGCACAAAGCTGACGATGTATAAAACACTAATAAGACCGGTAGTCCTCTACGGAATTGAAACAGCAACTTAGCTTACGGAAGACATACGTGCACTTGCCGTTTTTGAACGAAAGGTGTTGCGGACTATTTTTGGGGGTGTACAAACGGAAAGCAGAGAGTGGCGGAGACGTATGAATCACGAGTTACAGGCACTGCTTGGAGAGATTCCCATCGTACACCTAGCGAAAGTTAGGCGACTACGGTGGGCCGGCCACGTCGCAAGGATGCCGGACGACTGTGTAGTGAAATCCGTTCTCTTCAAGAACCCCCCACCAGCACAAGGAATAGAGGGGCTCAACGTGCACGATGGCTCGACCAGGTTGAAGCCGACTTGCGTATGTCGAGACGCCCAACGAATTGGCGACGAGTAGCCTAGGACCGAGTACAATGGAGAGGAATTCTTGACACGGCTAGTGATGTCCGATTTTTTCAGTTAATCGATTAGTTAATAATCGATTACTTTTTAGAAGGCCAATAATCGACATCGATTAATCGAAATAATCGATTAGTTATAACCTTTACGTCCCCGACACCAAAAAATAGCTTTGCGTCCCGTAGTACTATCCACGAGTGTTTTGGAATGTGCAGTCAGACTTACGCTAGTTACATAGAAAACGAGAAGACCGCATTTTTTGGGTTTTGTTTATAGAAAAAGTCGCAGGGTATTACCCAGTTTTCTAAAAAATTCCTTACAAAATTCCGTGTCTGACAGACTGACAAATTTCGAATTATCTTTTGACGGTGGCACGGTTAATATCTAGATTTAGTTTAGTTTGGTGTTTAGGCTTCAGCGTAGTATTTAAACCGACCCACTGCGTGCAAACTGGATGATTAAGAGCAAAGCCTTTGGGTTAAACATCCTTTCTAAGATTTGACCCATCTTTATCGATAGATTTCACAGCCAGCTATTAGAGTACAAGACAGTTACGGGGCTATTGCAACAATCCTACTGACTCTATCTAGGAGCACCACCTAGCTGAGATTTGAACATACGACTGCTGGTTTCTTAGATCAGCATCGTACCTCGAAACCAACGAACTGGCTGATTGTGTGTGGTTAATTTAGAAGGTAAGCGCCTGCCACTGTAATAATTAAATTTGTTAGAAATTGTCAAACAATAAAATTTTAAATAATCCGGCATAATCGATCGGCCAGTTAATCGATTATCTAATAATCGGAACATAAAGCAATCGATTAGGAATTAATCGATTATTTTAGCGGATAATCGATTAGTTCGATTAATCGAGAAGTAATTGGACATCACTAGACACGGCAAGAGCCACCCCGGCTCTCGGCTGAATAAGTAAGTAAGTAAGTAGTTGGGCGGAAATGTCAAAATTCACTGTCAAAATGAATCATTTGAGGGATCTAGAAATGCAATTTAAGACCATATTTATTGTTGCTCATGGCATAATCCGCTTGATTCAACGTCACGGATTATACGTCTAACTGTTTAGCTAGAGGTAATGTGGTATATTTGCGTTTTATCGCTGTTCGCTGTTCTTCCCGATGATACAGCCATCGTCTGTTTAAAAACTAACTAGTTATATCAGCAGTCGATTATTAGGCTTCATACTTCAGACCGAAATGTTTACTTACTCCAATTTTAAACTTAACCAGGTTTTCAATATGTATTCCGAGCTTTCAAAATCAGAGACGAAAATAATTTGGGTACCCCTCAGGAAACTATCAGTCAGCCCAATAGAGCTTTCCAGTTATGTGTGTGTTGGTGCTTGAAAATGAGGCAAACAACAGTAAACAAAAGAGATGCATTCATCTGTCACCAAGGTGCAGAATGAATTTCGTCTTCCGCTGGCTTAAATGGCAGCCAATTTGCAAAATGTATGTGTGAATTTGAAACAGGATGAAAAATTTGACCAAAATATGTGGTCTGCAGTGTGGCAAACGGAGCAACACAACTAATAATCGCTCTTGTTTGGTTTGTTCCTCCAGCATTAGCTGTTCCCCAACATCAGATAAACATTCTGTATATACACGCGTATTTCGTGTCCGCGAGTGGGGGTGCTTGAGCTATCAGAAAGCTCCATTAAGGCGATACCGAAAGTGGCTAACGTTATTGTGTTAGTGCGACAAACACTGTACTGTACATCTCATGTGTTCGTTAAAAACCTAAACGTTTATTTGAATATTGCATTAGTATTGGTAACATATGTCAAATAGCGGAGCTTGCAAACATAAACACAGCTGAATCACAGCCAACCCCATCGACTACAGACATCCCGAAATATGGTTTGTTTTCTTTATCAAGGCATTCCGATTAAATCAAGATTAACAGCAGCAACTGAATAATTCGTAGGATCACTAGGATGTTTAATTAATCCGTTTGCATCAGAGGCCAGTTTTTGATTCCTGCACTTCCGTTTTGTTTGTTTACATCACTCTAAGCTTATCGATGCGGCGAAAGTTGAAAGCTCTTTAAAAGCTCATTGATGTGACGAAAGTTTGATACTGTGTTGCTGCTTTTTCGGAAACCGCTAGTACAATGAAATATGTGCGCAACAAAATATCTATTAACTAATTCCAAATTATACATTGGTCGCTTTTATGAACACGTAATGATCGATATGATCAGTTAAATTTATTTTCCATTAGCATTTATGTTTTGCTGAGCGTTTGTTGATATATAGCAGATCGATAAATGGAATGACAAGTTTTAGGAAATTATAACAGCACTGGAAGCACTGAATCCGTGCGAAAGCGTGCTCTGCCAATACAGATGCATTTTTAAGGTGCAAAACAATACATGCTTCGAACGGTAGCCATTTATCCAGCCATCTTTGAGCCACTTTCGGTTTCCCCTTAACGAACACGACTCGATAGTCGTGGCCCAATTAACGAATTCTGGATGTATAGGGTTGTAGACCGAACAGTTAAACAGTTTATCTTCCCAAATCCTACCGTAGCTAAAAAAAACTACCTAACTTAACTCGTAGTGAACTACGTACAATCACGGGAATCCTAATTGGACACTGTTCCGCTCTTTATGACTTGAAGAATATCGGACAATACCGGGACCTTCTGCTTTTGTAACTTGAAAGAACTTGGAAGATCAGCGCATCTGCTCTGCAACTACGGGAATCTTACTTTATCTGGGCATAACTTCTTCGGAACTTTCCTTCCTAGAGCCCAAATCCAAAAAGGTCATTGATTTTATTTAATGGGTCGCAATCGGAGCCTGCCCCGAATAATGAACATTAATTTGTTCATCCGTTTTTATTTATATTAAGGTATGTTAATTTATTACTATTTTTACACTTGTTCAAGAAGTTTCAAGAAGTTAAACCATCATTGCGTCCATGTAAGTCTGTTGATGTAATAAATAAATAAGAAATTAAGACTGTCACAGCTGTCTTCTAATCCAATGTCCTGGTGTCATACCAGAAAAAAGCTTCGCTTCTTAACTTGCACAGCGCCTTGCGCGTTGTAACGCCGGCTTTTTGTGAGTCGAAAATTGAATGAAAACCCGCAAGAGTACGATGTAGGTATGTAATACACGAAAAAAATCTATTTTATTACGAGGTAGTGTTTGGCCGTATGTTGCTCAGATCGATGAAACTTAAATGAAAATACTGCAATGTTAATGAACCGTACTGCCACTCGCTCGCGGTATTCAACAGATATTTTTTGTTGATACTACCACCTGTTTCGATTAGTGAATCATGATCTGGCAAAGCAGCACTTCCGTTTGCAAAAAAATATCAAAGTAAAATTTATTTATTGATCGTATCAAGCAATGAGGCGTCGTTTATTCAGCACAGCAATACGTACGCTAAAGTAATCAATTAGTTTTAAGTTAAAATTTTTGACAGATCTTGCTAGGTAGTATGAACAAAATGTTAGTCATTGAATCTCTTTCGCTCTTTTTCGTCAAAACGTATATGTATACCTATATGACCAATTAGCTTCATCTTACAAAATATTGGATTGAAAGAACTAGCTTAACCCTTCTATCTTAGCATCAATTGAATAAAATAGTCACGGCTGAGTTAAGTTTAATTTAAATTGGTCATAAGTCTTCACTGACAAAGAAAAGGCAATTTTCAGATTATAATTCTTGTCGCAAAGAAACGTTCCCAACCATCCTCGGTCAGTAACTGAACTGCACGGGAAATCTTGATATCGACAACATGAGGATGCGCTCACTAAAATATCATTATTAGTATGAACAGTTATGACAACGACCGGCGTCGTACGGTTTCGCTGCTAGACAACGGGAATTTGTAGTCATCAGTTTCTGATGCGTTTGATTTATTTACTGATGCGTCTATCGGTCTCGGTTCAGAGAAAAAACTGATTTCGTTCAGTATTTTGGATACTTTTCTTCGAAACCGCTTGTCCCATGCGTTTGCAAGGTTACATTTGGCGCCGACATTATATTACTTGTACGGAATCGGCAATTTTGATGATGGTCTAAACAATCTCCCTTACACGAATGTTCGGCGTTAATTTAGTACGTACACCATCGGACCGTTTTCTGCCACTGCCGAATCAAAAATAGAAAATCACAGTTTCTGCCGCTCAAGCGTGCGTCGGTGCTGGTAGGCTGTGCGGAAAATTTGTCCGTATTATAGCGCCAAAAATCCCTGCTGCTATTGCGCTCATGATCGCGCTCACTTTACTAGTTTTAATATCCCTTTCGAGAAGTCTGTCATCGCGCAATGTAGTGGCAGTAGTCGCTTAGTGCACTGCAGTTTGCTTAATTTCGTGTGTCGACGCATGCCTGCATTAATGCGTGGTTGCATAAAGCATAATCAAACTACGAAGAACAAGAACATAGACTGGTAGACTAGAAGATTGAAGATTTCAGCTTGCGAGTATCTGTGCGTGTATACTCCTATCCCGAGTGTAACTGCTGCAGTTTCCGAGTGTTGACCAGAAATCTGTGCTAATTGTGCTCTCAAAATATCGCACCACTACTTTCTAGGCCGCCGCCGACGCCATGTGCTTATTTTAAACACTTTTTACGGAACTGTTTCGTCGACTAGTCTCCGAAATTTCGAAACGTATTACGTCACGTACGAAGAGTGAACACTGCGCTGGGTTCCTGCTATGTACCAAGCGGGGGACGCCGGCAGCATCATGCTGTGGTGTGTATCTTTGTTAAGGAATTAGGCAAAAAAACAACAACAACAAGTAAATCCCATAGTCTAACGTTAGCCGATTAGGAAGTCCCAGCGTCAATGACAATGGCTGACAAGTGGCATTGCCACTGATGAATATGGAAAGAAGTGAATCTACCGCGAATTGTTTGCCACTGGGTGCTAGGAAAGTGGCACACACAAATTGTGTATTTTTAAAATACGAAAACATGGTTCTCTTTTTGGTTTCGTTTCATTTTGGGATTGTGGCGAAAAATGTCACCGGTAAAGTGCGAATATTGAGACCCCTCTAATGGGTACCGAAACAAATTAACTGTATTGAGCAGCAAATTCCACTAGTTTTGTGTTAACAATTGTTCTTTAACGAGGCGGTTTCTATCTCTCAGTCACCATTGTTTGCTTGACCGAAAACAACTAAGTTTTTCAGTGTTAAAGTAAATATATAATTGTGTTTCTAGCATCAAATACCCTAAACAATTAGAATTAAAGCTGTTATCGATGTTTAACCCTTAAAACTTAAATGCTTCTTTTTTTCTTTTCTCTTTCCCATGGCTTTCCTGTAACAACACTGCACCGTGGCTTTTGTAACAAAAAATAAACTGAATGTTTTATGTGCACCAAATACTTGCATTCTTTTGACCGTCAACCAACCGAACCGATTCTTTGAATTGAAAACAATGTCGCGCCAATGTACCGCCTGCCTGCCCGCGTCAATCAATCGGACAATCGGAAAATCACCGTGCAGAGATTCGCTCACAGTACGATGGTATGTTCCGAAGCCAACGAAGCACAGTGCGTCATCAAGGACCCACGTCCTGAGTCCGACCAGAAAAGATTCATCATCAAGGTACGATCGCACTATACGGTGGCTCAGCTGTACGACGATGTAAGATTGCAAACCATTTTTCCCGACTTTGAGCTCGTGCTCCCGATCGGCCAGGACACATCCACCACGGACGGGGTAAGTACCATTATTGTTGCTTTGCTACCGGTTCAATGTATAACGAAATAGTATGAGAAAGTCGTCTTCCTTTTCGAACTATACGGTTCGTGGGCTTGCCTAGTTTTGCCTTGCAATTGTCAACAACAATGCACGTGCATTTAATAGCATTTTTTGCTTCTAACATTTTTAGGAATACGTTCATCACAAAACAATCGGAGGCCAAAAATTTCTTCGATTTATTATCTGTTATTGTTTTGGTACGGGTTCATTGGGCAAATCCGAGCGCTGCTTATTTTTATACAAAAGTTTTCATATAAGTCTTAGTTAAATGAATTCTATAAATGAATTCCTTGGCAGAAATTAAAAAAAAGTCTTATTTAGCATAGTTAAAATGATGGAGTTGGAGCGAACCAACCAACGGTTGAAAGCCCCATCAAATAGTAAATAAATAGTTAAAATGATCTTTTGTTCAAAAACTTGTAGTTGACATTCTCGTGATGTAACACGATTCGTCTCTTATCTATTATACAAAGCTGGTTTCACTTAGACGGACCGATTGACACTAGGTACAGGTTCAATTTTAGAACTTGGTCGTATGGGAGCAGCTCTTAGTAGATGATTTTCTGCCATTCCCACCAAATACACAGATAAACCTCACTGATCAGCAAGCCTGGTTTGACCACTGTTTGCGGTGGCTCACCGTGATTGGTCTACGACAGTTTTCTCTTATCTTTGTCGTAGATGATCAATTTTTCATTACAGGCCGCAACTCGCTTTAAAACTGAATCAATTTTGTCACGGTTCAGCAGCGATTCGTGGAAAGAAATTTCGTCGCCTGGCTTGCGTTTCCGCCTATATAGAAGAATTACTGTAAAACGGGATTAACTATGAGTTCTGGGAAAGACCAATGTAACTGATTCGAAATATTGCCAAATCAAATCACCATATGCAAATGGCATATAGTTTTAGGAAACTAGTGTCACTTGCTTTTTGCGAACCTGGGCTAACTAAAGAAGATCTGTAGAAAGTAAAAGCAGACAATCGTTCGTCCCTTGAGCCCTGTGAGATCCAAACTAAGTATCGAATAATAACCCATTCGATTCGACCCAGTGGACCAGACGACTAAGTATCATTTTCCCAACAATTTACAGATGCCGAATATTATCACAATCAGTCTATACGAGTTGTGATCAAAAGCTGATTTCCCCGGTTTGTGAACAATGATTGAATTTGATTCTGTGCAGCCCAAGAATGGTTGCTAACCACTATTCTTGGCCTTGGTCTTACTATTGCAAGACAGGAGAGCAAGAGAAAGTTCAACCTGTCGAAAATGGTGAAACTATCGCTTCGTGGTCCGGTGCAGGGATGCCACATATAATTCTGTGTTTTTTGTTGGAAAAATCTGACAATCTGTACGGCGAGGAAAAATATCTGTGCAAAAATCTGTCCAATGGAAAACAATGAGAGTGAAAGAGATAGAGAGTCACTTTGCTGACTATATCCGTCTTTTTCACTCTCATGTAAAAGCTCAAAAATCTGTTTAATCTGTGTAATTTGGCGAAAATCTGTGTTCTATGCATACAGATTCTGTACAGGCGATTTCTTTCAAATATCTGTTAAACACAGAATAATTTGTGCATGTGGCAACCCTGGTCTGGTGCAGAAATAAGATTCGGTCATACATTCCTGACAAAGTCGAATATCCAACGACACCGACAACGACGTCTTCGCTTTCGTTGAGCATGATACGACTTCGTTGCATGTTTCAAAAGGGCCTGTTCCCGAGGTGAGGGGCGGCTCAAATTGCGTCTGTCTCGAAACGCCCGTCTGGCGCCCCGGTAAGGCAGTTGTATGTATGTATGTATGTATGTATGTATGTATGTATGTATGTATGTATGTATGTATGTATGTATGTATGTATGTAGGTATGTATGTATGTATGTATGTATGTATGTATGTATGTATGTATGTATGTATGTATGTATGTATGTATGTATGTATGTATGTATGTATGTATGTATGTATGTATGTATGGGAACTACCACCTATCTTAGCAGAACAACTGTTCATAGCAATGGGCCTATCTTGACAAGGGGAATTGTACAAACATAACGATTGGTCACGTTTACCAGCCGGTACGGCAGTATACTGAAACCTTCATATACCACGAACAACGAAATGGAAATACGAAACGAATCAATCAAAACTAAACGCAACGGAAGTTAACCTAGGGGTGCCTACAACCGATAAAAGTGTGTCGACTTTCAGTCTCGAAGAGATCCGGCAAGAAATCGGTCAGCTGAAGAATAATAGAGCCGCCGGAAAGGATTGTTTCTCTCTAGAATTCTACAAAAAAAGACCAAGAACCGCTATTTAGTAACGTCACTTCACTGGAACTACCGAAACAGTGCATGGAAAGTGTGGTTTGTCTCATCTACAAAATGGGCGATCAGCTAAATTGGTGTAATCTACCGCGGCATTACGCTGGTCAATGCTGCCTGCAAGATGCTCTCTCAGATTTTGTTGCGGTATCTATCCCCAATAGCAAGAGAAATCGTAGGGCAGTATCAGGCGGGCTTTATGGGAGTCCGCGCTACTACGGATCAAACTCCGATAAATCCTCCAGAAATGTCGGCCCTACATAATATTTTCGTGGATTTCAGGGCAGCATACTATACAGTCCAGCGCAATGTTGCAGATAATGCATGAATACGGGTTTCCGGACAAACCGATACGGCTGATTAAAACTACCCTGGAGCGAGCAATGTGTTACGTGCGTGTTGCGCGGGCACTGTCGACTCCTTTCGAATTGCGCAGAGAGTTGTGGCAAGGGGATGGAATATTCTGTATGTTATTCAATAAGAGTAACGAACTCGTACTCTTCACAGACGACGTTGACTGCATTACTCGAAACCTTGGAACAGCGGAAGCAATCTACTCCGGGCTAAAAACTCCCACGCACAGTGACTATTAACGGCGATGAACTGGAAGTGGTTCATGAATCCATATACGAACTCTGGAATCTCTGGTCACCGCCGACAATAATACGAGTAAGGAGTTTCATCGTCGCATTCAAACTGGAAGTGGTCGAGCCTACTTTTCCTTCCGCAAGACGGTTCGATCAAGGACCATACGCCGCCGGACAAAGCTGACGATGTACAAAACGTTAATCAGACCGGTAGTGCTCTACGGACTTGAGACTGTGCACAGCTGCTTACGTGCATTTGCGGTATTTGAACATAAGGTTATAAGCTCTTGCCTCGGAAAGGCGCAGCAACCCAGAAGGGGAAGCTACCAGAACTCCGATTCCTGGTCTGGGAGTCGCGGAATGGGCACAAAATGCCTCTTGTCTCCGAGTCCCAGGGCGTTGTGGTTACGGGAAGATTTCGGATGTGTGCATTGACCTACATATACACAAAACGTACCTTTTTGGTTAGTTTATTCGACGTAAACGGAGGGGGTGATCGCCATTGGCTACACGTTCATTGGTCGCCGGTATCTGCGATACAAGTGAACCGACTATCGGTTCATACTCGGCGTTGCCAGGTCTTGTAGTAATCTGGGGACGTCTAATGGACAATAAGGAGTGCCACTCGACGATTTGCTCAGGTTCGGCGAGGCTAGGTTTAACACTGGAGACTGTTTAAAACTCACCGGGATCCCGTTTCCACGATGTCGGCCCAAAGGGTTGAATAACTGCTTGTACGAGGAGCACCGATTGCGGATTGCCGTCGATGGCTGTTTCTATCGACCGGATGGTCGGCGACGCGAGTCAATCACCTAGTCGCTGGTGCGTGATTAGCGGTCTTGGCGATGTCTACCGCGGGCCCGTTTTAACGAATTAGTTTACCGCCGTGTTGATGGGGCCCTTGAGGTGGAATAGTCCACTCTGGAAGGTTCGGTGATGACGTTCCGTCTCGCCGTAAAAACTTCAAGAATAATGATCGCTTTTACGTAGAAGAGCCACTTTTTTTCGTCCAAGCGAAAACGATTCGTTCGCCGCTACAGTGTGTTGATCAGCACTCTCTACCTGCTTCTCGGTTCGCCAACTCGAGATCAGCTTTTGCGGAAAACACTCCACATTAGCCAATTCAGTGGAATGGTTCACAATCGCGCTCCCTCTGCATGTCGAAATGCGTAACGTCGACCGTATTCACCACCCTTTGCGATCCAATTTTAAGCTATCTGTACATAATTAGGCTCTACATTTCCACACAATAAATAAGGTTACTGACGAACGGTAATGGATCGTGGAGACTGGCGTAGGTGTATAAACCACGAGTTTGCAGGCACTACTTGGAGAGATTCCCATCGTACACCTGGTGAAAGTTAGGTTACTACGGCAGGCTGGCCAGGTTGCAAAGAGGCCGGACGACTGTGCAGTGAAATTCGTTCTCTTAAAGAATCCCATCGGCACCAGGAATTGAGGGTCCCAATGTACCAGAAGGTTCGACCAGGCTGAAGCCGACATTCGTGTGTCGAAACGAAGGAGGAATTTTTGATACGCCAAGAGCCACCCCAGTTCTTTGCTGGTAGGAGTAAGTAACGGATCAATAGGTATAGGATACGGCCAAAAACAAAAAACTGATTCATGGATATGGAAACTTGGTACCAGGAATGTCCGAACTCTCGACACGAGCTGATGTGCTTGCTCGAGAGCTACATCGACTCGGAGGGTAGTCTGGCTGCAATTCAAGAAGTTTGGTGGTTAAATTCTGAAAAGTGGGTCCGTGCAGTAGATCCAGTGCAATTCTTTCAAGTACCCTCATCAGTGGCGGTGGAAAGGCAGAAAGTGGAGTTGGTTTCGTATTGTTGGAAAAACAAAAGCAATGAGGCCGGTAGCTAATCGTATATCATATGTATAGTCGATGACGTTAAGCACGAATTTTACGATAGGTTCGAGCAGACGTATGAAAAGTTCCCAAAATACGACTTGAAAATCATCATCGGAGATGGAACTGCGCAGATCGGGAAGGTGGGAAGGTGGAATCCTTCCGTCCTGTCATTCGAGTACATAACCTTCATCTGTCCACCAATGATAACGGTCTGAGGCTCATAAAATTTGACACAGCCAAAGACAGACCATTTGTAGCATCTACTATCCATTACTGAATATTGGGCATCAAATTGGAGACTCTACCTCTCAGATCCACCATGTCCTGATTGACGGTCGGCACTTTTCGGATTTCATGGATGTACGGTCTTTTCGAAGACCAATATCGATTCTGACCACAATTTCATCCTGGTAAGGATTCACGTAAGGTTGTCGAACACGACGAAGGCACTGCGAGGACGATGCGTTGCAACGTCCAGCGCTTGCAGGCCGATCGCGTAGCTGTGGAATATGCGAAAAAGGATGAGATATAAATAGGTTGAAATAATTGCAAGAGGATTAGTAGACACGATGCGAAGGCAGTGTAACAGCTGGTTTGAGCCGAATCCCAAAGAGCGACAAATGAAACCAGGCCAGAAGTTGTATGCTCACTTCGGCTACACGTTAGAACAGAGAAAGGTGTTACAGTAGAGAGACAAAGGATGCGGAAAAAAGAATTCAGCGTTTAAAAAATGCGAGTACGAGAAGCATAGAATCGGTACACGAAGTTTCTACAAAACAGCGAACAGCAGGAATTTGGCTTGCCTATTGCAGTATTTGTAATTATTGCCTATTTCTATTCTACTAAGACTAAGGTCGTTAGCAGAGTCCTCCATTGGCGAGTACCAAGCTGGTTTTCGTTTCGTTCCACGACGGATCACTAGATATCTAACCTGTGTGAATTACTATACAAGCTTCGAAGATACAATTTGCATACTAATCTTCTGTTAGTTGACTTTAAGGTGGTGTCCAATTCTGTCCATCGAAATGAGCTGTGGTTTTCCGACGAAACTAGTTCGTACGACGCTATTGGAACAAAACAGGGATGGATTGACAGGGAACATGGGAATCCAAAAGTTGTTGGTGCCGAGGGGAAGCTGGATGTAGAACCATATGGAGTAGAGAGAAATTCGCATATCTTGTGACGCTCGTGACATGTGACAACGATGTAAGACACGAAATAAAACGACAAATTGCTACCGCGTATCGAGCTATCTACGGATTATGTAGCCAGCTCAAGACCCGTAGTTTGCAAATTCGCACAAAACTGACTCTCCTCGGAATACTAATTTTCCCGGTGGCTCTTTACAGACATGAATTATGGACGCTGGAGGAAGCTGATCGACGAGTGCTTAAGACTTTTGAGCGTAAAATTCTGCGATGAATACTTGACAAAATAGACATTGAAATGCACAAATGCTGTATTAACTATACAAACATACTGATCAACCATAGATTCATCAGAGAACTGGGGAAAGGACATAAACTCTAAGGTAGACCCCGCACCCCGATAGACGTGTGCTGTCGAGGACGATGCACGTTGAGCTCTGGTGTTCTAGGGGATTGAAGAGTTTTAAAAATAAATAACAATTTCTTATTTATTTCACAACACAAATGGTCATAGTAATTACCGTTCCAAATACAACCTTTTTCGAAATACTTGAAGAAAAGATTAATTTATTTTATTTTAAATCCAAATCAGGAAGGTTTACTTCCGATTCCAGTATTTCTTAAAAGATTTCGCTGGGGAGTGCTCAATACGAACTTTGTTTTGCGCACTAAATGAATATTTAATTTGAATAACTGTTTACTTAAAATTGACTGCACCGTTTGTAGTCCAGATCATCGTTAATTGGCACCTGTCTTGCAGTATTTGTGATTCTTTCCGCGTGACCCAAAAAAACCGAGACAGCTATCAGCATAGCTAGAACGATGTCAATACTTATTCAAAGGCTCGTTTTGTTTCGATTATACATGAGCTCTAAAACGGAAACTCCAGATTTATTCCGAATGCCATTACCGTATATACAATGAAGCATGGACTTGTATGTCGGTATAAAATTTGTGGAGCTGGCTAGCTAATGCCTAACGCGCCGCATATATGCTAATCAATTTCTACTCGTCGTCTAGAATATTCAAATCATGCTATAGTTAGTAATTCAAGCGTATCCAAAATGTGTTTTCGTTGCAAGTAAAACAAATTCGGTAAATGATTCTTATTAATCATTTGATTTTGGCAAATGAACGACATTCAGTACGAGTCATCACGGGGAGGTCAACTGAGCGGATCCTAGATAGCATCAAAAGTTCCCGCAACACGAAGGAAAACAGCTGTCGCACTAAGATCAAAACATGATTTCCACTCGCACTTCCCACTGCGTTTTTATTAATAGAACTCCCCAATCGGTGGAATTTTGTCAGACGTAAAACTTTTATATGACAGGAAATTTACTTCAAGCATGATTTAAATGTGCTAAACTTTTTATGTATATTCTTTTTCATTTTAATTCTCTATTCGTAGATTACTTTGCACGATAAAAAATACAGAAAATTAATAGATGTAGGAATAAAGTTTGGAGAACGAAACAACCTGATCATCATACCCAGAGTAGAAGATTATTCATCTGCGGTAAGTAACACTGCGCTTACTAATAGCTAAATTGCTTATACAGTCTGGGTTGAAACTGGATAAATTGGAGAATCAGAAATTCATTCAATTTATAACCAGGTTGAATATAAAAAAGTTTGATATAAGCCCATTAACAATTTTTTTTCTATTCCTTCGTAGGACATAACAGTTGAGACGGAGATGTCTGACGATGATTTGGTTCTAGGAGCGTCAGCGAGTCCAACAGAATCAGCAAATTATAACATACCTGCACCGCCACCGCTTCCAGCGCCATTAGAACCGACGATGCCGCTGTTAGATACACAAAGTTCAATGTCACAATCGCGGCTACGTCGCTACAACGGGGAAAATTCGCAATATGTGGCGCACAACTATCGCGGTTTGGTAAACCAAGCTATGACCTGCTACCTGAACAGTCTCCTGCAGGCACTTTTTATGACTCCGGAATTTCGCAATGCGTTATACAATTGGGAGTTTGATGGAGAGGACGAGGGAAAATCCATCCCCTATCAGTTGCAAAAGTTGTTCGTGAATTTGCAAACCTCTCCAAAATCGGCCGTAGAAACGACAGATCTGACGCGCAGTTTCGGATGGGATTCAGCCGAGGGTTGGCAACAGCATGACATACAGGAGCTGTGCCGCGTCATGTTCGATGCTTTAGAGCGAAAATTCAAAAATACCAAACAAGCGGACCTAATCAACCGCCTGTATGAGGGAAGAATGATCGACTATGTCAAATGCTTGGAATGCAACACCGACAAGCAGCGCGAGGATAAATTCCTCGATATTCCACTACCGGTGCGACCGTTTGGAAGCACTGTGGCATACGAAAATATTGAAGATGCTTTACGAGCTTTTGTCCAGCCAGAAATACTGGACGGTAACAACCAGTATCACTGTGAAACTTGCAACAAAAAGTGCGATGCTCATAAGGGGCTGAAGTTTACCAAGTTTCCTTATATTTTAACTTTGCATCTCAAGCGGTTTGATTTTGATTATCAAACGTTCCATAGGATCAAACTGAATGATAAGTACGAAAATAAATTGTGAAATATTTCTTTCAAACTGTTGGATTCATATTGGCTTTTTTTTTACAGAGTTACCTTCCCACAGTCATTGAACCTGAACAACTTTATCAATGCAATACCGACCCATGGTGGGGAGAAGTGCACATCTGTAGCAGTAGATACCGCTAATGGGAATGGTATGGTGCCTCCGATGCAAATGGAAACAGCTGAAAATTTCATGAAAACTTACGACGAATGCAGCACAACCGACAGTGGCTCTGCTCTAGAGGAGGATTCTTCCTTCCAAAACGGCACCTCTGTTTCGTCCACAACAACCACTCCAAATGACCACTTCATGAATCAGGTAGTGTCCCGTTGACCAAAGAACCTCACTGAACGACTGAAGAATACTTTACTACTTTACTTTACTCTTTTTAAACAGGATGATGACGAAGGCATCGATATGGACTTGAATGGAGATAGTAAGTCACCATCAGCAAGCAACTTCAACGCACCAGGACCGTACGTCTATGAGCTGTTCGCTATCATGATCCACTCCGGAAGCGCTTCCGGAGGACACTATTACGCGTACATAAAAGATTTCCAAAGCTCCAAATGGTACTCGTTTAATGATCAAACTGTGTCATCGGTAAGTCCTGCTGAATTGAAAAATAATTTATAAATTAAATATCTTTTCTTACCGCAGATTACCCACGATGATATTCAAAAATCGTTTGGCGGTGGTGCTTCGAAGGCATATTACTCCGGTGCATACAGTTCAAGTACGAATGCCTACATGCTGATGTATCGGCAGATTGATTCGTCCAAAAACAAAACCCCTATCCAGGAGGAAGAATTTCCCGATCACATAAAGGTACGTAGCAATGGTAATCGTTAGCACACCCCGAATAATGTCTTCCTTTTTTGGCAGAGTTTAATGTCGAAAATCAGAGAATCAGAGGCTAGTCGCAGTAAGATTGACACGGACGGATTACAGGTCAAAGTTTATTTTGACAATCCTAAAACGCGAATGCTTAAACACTATAAAATGTATCTGCTGAACGATAGCACACTAGCCGAAACACTAAAGGAAGCTTATCGAGTACTGAAGGTGAAGGGAATCGTTCCCATTGAGCGCTGCCGATTGGTGGCTTACGATCATCAAACGGAAGTTATTGAAAAGAGTTTTGAAGGCCGGGATGAAGAAACGGTAGAACAATGAAGTTTTATGGTATAGTGTGTCTTACTCATTAGGCCGATATTTTTCAGATCGATGATATTATGAAGCATCTGCAGAACAGTAGTGAACTTCTGCTGGAAACCCGCGCGGAACATGAAGTTTTCGAACCCTACCTTCCGCAGGGTACCATGACTAAGGTCTACAAGTTGGACCTTGCAACGCAAGATGTAGACGGACCGATCACGGTACGAGTTAGCAAGAAGCAAACTGTCCAAGACTACAAAAATATAATTGCTCGTAAACTGCAACTGAATGCGGCTAACATTCTTCTGGCAATAAACGAATACAAGAATGGCGCAAAACTTCTCACAAATAACGCAGCCACCCTGGGAGAGGAAGGATTCATTCAGTATTGCAAGGTGTTCGTTACGGTCAACAATACGGATGATTCAGATTTTGTCACGAAATTCAAAGAATTTGCAAATCGGCTGGATCATGTAATTTGCTTATTCTTTATTCTACCAAATATGGATGCAGGTAAATGGAAGCCACATCTACAATTTTTTAATTATTTTCAAAAGGATAATTTTTCACAGAAACATTGAAGAATCTGGCAATTCCTCGGTTTGTTGCCAAGCCTCTTCCAAGTGCGACACTCAACCGATCAACTGTACAGGATGTGACGATGGCGACTGTCAACAACGACAGTAACAGTGAGGACAGCAGTCTTAGTGATAATGATCGAACTCTGGTGGATGACGATCTGGTACACACTCAGTTGAATGGAAATGTTAGCAATTTGCATTTCACCAACGGCATCAGTACTAATGGGTTTGCTGGTAACGGTACTGATGTCGAGGACGACGACGAAGAAGAGTCATATTTGGCAGAATGCCGAAACAATAGCTACTTTAAGGTCAGTCCAGTTGAGTATCACAATCAAAACGCCGATTCGGGTGCCGAAGATGACAGTAGTAATAGCAGTGATAATGAGAAAGTTATAAAGGTTTGTACGATTATTGTTGAAAGACAGACCATATAGTGATTGACCAGCATTTTTTTCCAATAGGTTTTAATCGACAAACGATCAAGTCATGGATACCTGAAATATAGGCTGCAATCCTATCTGCATATACCGATGGAGTATTTCAAGCTGTTTAAAAACTCCGGTGTTAGTCAACAGGAGATCACGTTGCTGAAGGAAGAGTTAAATGCGTACAAGTAAGTTTTCAATAACCATTAATATATGTAAAAGAGCAATTGTTAATTTTTCTATAGTGACGGCGCTCGTCTTACAATCGAGCTAGGCCGAGTTTTACGCAAAGGTGAATACAAAATAAACCTATACTATTTCAACGTGAACGATTTGACGGATGATTGTGAGAGACTACCTTTTCTCTGCAATTGGTTTGTTCGCAATGGCGAAATTATTGGACAGGTAAAGCGAGATATCTTGGCTCATCTGGCTTCCATCGATAACAAATACAGTACGCTTACCTTCGATCGATGCCGATTGCGTAAGAAGAGTTGGAAGACCATCTCTAAGGTGTACACCGATGATCAAAAGATAGGCGACGATGTGACGCTCACCAGCACTTCCGATGTAAGCAAAAAAGGCTTTCTAATCTAGTATGAATATTTATCGTTGAATTTTCCCGATTGCAGATGGCTTTGCAAGAAGTTGACGATCTTACAAGCTGTACACCCACCCACTACAATGATCTTGTGATTCTAGTTCGAAGATGGTGCCCATCCGAAATGAAACTAGACAAAATTCAAGAAATCCTTTTCGCTAGTAAACATTTTCGTTGACAGCTTAATAGTTACATATTGCTAACCTAACCTCTTTTTGAACAGATAAATCCGAACTGAAAAACCTGCTCTCAGAGCTGAGTGGAATTCCTGAGGAAAACCTCGAGTACGTCAAACTGCAGATGCGTGATTCCGTCTCTCTGCTGCAGATCCATAATGTCCTGAAGTGGTCTTCTGTCCCGGTGAGGGCCTGTGACATTGGCCATCATAGCTTCCAGGACGGTAATCTGATCTACTACAGGTAAGTCGTTCAATCTAACACAGTGTAAGTTATCCCCTATCATGCATTCCCCAATCAGAGACAAAACGGAAGCCCTGATGGAACTGACAGGCAAGGAGCGCAAGGAGCTTACGGAAAAGGACTTCCGCAGCAGTAGCACCTACTCGCCGCGGCGGGAGCGTGCTCTTAAAATTTACGTGGACGCCTCTCCGAAGAAGGCCGACGACTGATTGCAGCTGCCAGAATGCAGCGATGCTAAGCGGCGCAAGTGTTGCATCTGATTAAAAGGGAGAAGCAGAAGCCTGAGCCAGTAGGAAAGTGATGTATGGCAATCGCAGCAAAAGCCGCTTTCAAACAAATGGTAATTTAAGCTTGCCGCACTCGCCAGTAAGTTGGATTTTGTATCTACTGTGTCCAGATTTGTATAAAACAATTCACTGTGAGAGTCAACCGGGAAGCTCACCTGTCCAATATAAGCTAACTATATAAGCCCACTATTTGTGACAAATGAACAGGTTTCCTTTTGACGGTTATTTGTTCTTCTTCTGTTGTCTTTGTTTAAGAAGAGAAACTTTTTTATAGTTAAGTTGATTCTATATTTTTGTTGAATGATGTGCGGGCATGTTTCGATTGTATCCTTTAGTATTTTCACTGTTGCACAAAGTTATCATAGCTCGCAATATTTCTTTACTTGTCAACTTTTCACATTAATTTGGGAGCCAGTTGCTGATAAGCTATGGAAATTTCCTGTTAAAATTAAAGGACCTGTAACTGTGCATAGGCTTAAATAAAATATTTATTTATATTATAGTATTGTCTACGTTTACGATAAGAATTGTCCTGTTTTAATGCGGTCATATCTCATAACATGATTCAATAGCAAAGATTTATACATTAAATTATCATATTCATATCTGCATCTTTTCACATGTGATGGTCTCCCTTCATGACTTACCTGATTGTTCGACAAGCTAGCCCCGTGTTCTCGTTCTGCTTCTGTCATTTTTCAGTTGATTTTTTTTTGCAAATACCTATATTGATTTTTTTTTCTAAATCGAGGAAGCATGCACAGCGAACGTGAGAATAAATTTATTTCTTGCTCCAAACATGATTACATAATGTTAATTTATTTTTTATTAAATATCACCATCCGGCCATAAGTCAATTTAAATATTAAATTTTTAAATAATAAATTTAAATAATATATTTAAAGATTGGCGTTCAGCAGATTTTTGATGGGTGAAGACAATTCTAAAAGGGCAACTGTCTTGCTCTGATGAACTTATTCAATGAAAAATTCACGCAGAAGGTTTAGATGGCTTTTGACATTTGAATGCACTGTGTAGCTAAATCTGTTCTTTAGAGGACCCCACCGGCGCCAGGAAAAGAGGGACCTAACACACAATAAATGTAGTATAAAATCAAGAGTTTTCAAGTTTGCCTGAATCTACATTTTTCGCATTAAGCATTTATTCTTCCCCCATAAAAAAGTAAGCGGACTGCTATACGTCGTTAGAAAAAGAAAAAAGAAAATATAAATTGAGACATTTGTGAACACCGTAGCACGCGGTGCAAACGAACTTTCGTTATTTACCATGGTATAGTGTTGCCTTAAAGCTGTTTGAACTAATCGTTCTGTAAAAGTCAATCCAAGATTAGTCACACTGTATCTCTCCTGACCAACATGAATTTATGGCGTAGGGCTCGACGACAAGCTATTTAATCGCCTCTTTATTAAATTTTTTTAATCAAAATCGGTGAATAGACTACGATGCTCTTCGTAGTTACATTCGGCGGTCCCCGAGGTAGTGGTTTGGAATCGTTCCTGTTTCTGCGGTACATTGAAATGCGAGACGGAAGAACTCGAAATCACGGCATTCATAAAGAAAGTCTGCAGAACAAACAGTGCACCAAGGATATGCACGAAAAGGTATTTCAAAAGTCCACAATGCACAAAAAAATGACGTTTTCAAATTAGTCGGGCTCAGGCCCGTATAAAATTCGACCCAACATTCTGCTAAACCACCTCAAAACTCAATTAGAATTCCATTCCGCAAATCAATAAACTAAGAATTAGAATAAACTAAGTGCCCTAAGCCAGTTATTTGTCCCACGCAGAATCCTGAACGAAGGATGGAGGAAAGATCTAAATCTAAAATCAAGAATTCCTTTCCACCGTACCTGGTCCTGGGCAACTCGTCGTCAATTCGCCGAGTATCTCAACACACGCAAATCGGCTTCTACCTGGTCGAGCCATCTAGCACGTTGGGCCCCTCCTTTCTTGAGGGGGTTCTTGAAGAAAACGGATTTCACTGCACAGTCGTCTAGGATCCTTGCGACATGGCCGGCCCACCGTAATCTTCCAGCTTTCGCCAGTTGTATGATGGGAATCTCTCCAAGTAGTGCCTGCAACTCGTGGTTCATACGCCTACGCTACTCTCCGCTATCCGTTTGTACCCCGCCGAAAATAGTCGGCAACACCTTTCGTCCATCCCCTTTTCTTTTGTATACCGATCCATCTCCTTGCCGCAACCCGCTGCGTGATTCGAAAGTACCCTGAAATCGACTCAAAAGTGCCCCCGAAACGCGCACGTTGTACGTCACTTGCCTGATACTGTCTTACGAATTCTCTTGCAATTATGGGATAGAGGACGCAACAAAATCGGGGAAAGAGCGAGACTCCTCCCCCCAAATCCTTGAAATTATCCAGTGAAGTGAAGTTTTTTGGCAAATTTTGTAGAGTTCTGTCGGGAGTCAGTCTTTTTCGTTGGCTCTACTATTCTTCAGCTGACCGATTTCTTCCCGATTCGAAATCGGGAGCCGGCACGCTGTTGTCGTTTGCTGGCACTCCGAGGTTAACTTCCGTAGCGTCCCTATTGCTATATCGCCGTTTTGGTGCTTATCGAAGAACTGCTTCCACCGGGTATGAAACGGGGAAGGCAAATGAGGAGCGTCCAATATAGCTCTTGCTATCCCAAGCCCCTACCTAGCGCCTCCACGTGGCCAAACCCGGTAATGCTCTATTGAGTAGCCAAGCTAGGAGGTGCGATACTGGGTGGTTCCCGGCTGCCTGATCTCAAAACTGCGGTTTTGGGCAGACGGCGGAGCCACACGACCTTGCTAATAGGTAAGCATAATATAAGTTATTTTAATATTTTTTTTCGTATTAGCTTATGAAGCACCTCCTGCTATATAGTGAAAACTTTGGCCAATGCGAGTGTTAATACTGCACATGGATCCCAGAAGAAAAAATTAAATTAATTATTAGAAGCACTTATGGAAACTCAAAGGACGCAACTCTATTCCATTCGAAGGACTGCTGGTAAGATTGTTCTATTTTTGCCCATATATACCGCATTTCATAAATAAACTAGAAGTGGGAAGCGGGAGAGACCACCAGAGCACTTGTTTGAAGTTGTGTGCCTAGGGAGAGTGAAACAGTCAACTTTCTAGGGTTAATCTAGGCCCGATTAACAACACATCGTTAATAATGAGTGGGCTCTTCTCTCCACCTACTGGAGTCATTCTGCATTAAAACGGTTTATTCAACGATAGACTCAGGCGACTTAGCCCTTGGAACGAGATTCTCTGAATCCCTGTTACGTGTAAGTGATGTTGCTTATCGACCACTTCCCTTTTGACCCTTCATACAAGAGTTGGAAAGTGTGACCAATCGTTGAATACTTACAACTCTTTTTGACATGATAGGCTCATTGCTATGCACGGATGTTCTGCTAAGGCAGGTGGTAGTAACATAAATTCATATATTCATATCATCGAAGAACTGCTTCCACCTGTCGACCACCTCGCGCTCGATTGTAATTAGATCCCCTCCTTCGTCCCTACACATGTCAGGTTTAGGTGTGTAGCCCTTATGAGTTTGGTTCACCTTCTCGTAAACCTACGCGTGTCATTAACCATGAATAATTGTTCCTGCTCCTCGCGATAATGTTCTCCTTCTGGAGCTTTTTCCTTCTCAGGATCGTGGTAAACTAATTCCGCGCTCGTCGATACTGTCATACGTTGCCTCCAGCTGCGCATAGAACGCTTCCTTCTTGTCGTCTGGTCGACCTTCGTGTGGATAATGCACGTTTTCATGGTGTAGTTGAAAAAACGGCCATTTATTCTCAACATGCACATCTTCTCGTTAATCGCTTGCCAGTCCATTACACGATAGTGCATTTTGCTCAACACTAGGAAGCCCGTTCCCAGCTCGTTGGTCGCTCCACCATTCTGGAAAATTTGGGGCTTACCGCCACGGATCCTCCACAACTTCTCGCCTTTGCGACAGATCTTCTGCAGTGCCACGATGCCGAGCTTTCAGGGTTCCAACTGATCGAGTCGTCACTACGTCGTCCCGGTCAGATATAAGATAGTGTTTCGAAATGAGTATAAAAGTGTTTGTGTACATGCAAAATTGAGTTTCGGATGAATCAATACTTCAAGTTAATAGTTTTTTCTACAAAAGCCATTTTTTTATTCTTGATCCATTTTCGCTACCTTGCAGGCTTCTAAGAGTGCCCGTGCCCAAACAGAAATAGCAAAGGCTCCCGGATCTGGGCATTTGTAATCGGCCTGGCCCGATTCCACTGCTGAGTAGCTTGCTCTACCCGATTTCGGAACCATCCGGCGGGTATCCTCAGCAACACGTTGACACGTTTCGGAAAATATTCGAATATATTCTATCGTGGAAAGACTCGCCGAATAAACACGTTTTAATTCCAATTCTGCTTGCCCGAGCGGATCCAGCATGGTTCGGTCTCCTAACTCTGCAAGTGCGTATCGTTTGATAGCCTCATTTCCTCGTGAGAGAGCTTGAATCCAGTGTTTTATCGTTACCTTTGAATCACGATCGGCTTCCACAAACACTGTTGATGCCGTTTGAAGTAAGAGACTGTATAGGGCCCCGGACGTTCCTCCGACATTCAATTGCATAATCATGCTAAGATCAAGCAGCAATTTGGCAGGATATAGAATCTCAATCGTTGCAGATTCCAGATGATCAAGTATTGCTTGGGCTCCTTTGGCAATTGTATTGCCAGTATCGCCATCGCCACATTCTCTGTCGTAAGTATTTAGCAAATCGCGGTTCGTTAACAAAGCGTGTGCGATGTGCTGTAGTAAATGACGAACGAATAATTGTTCTTGTTCACTAAATTTGAGATTATAAGATATTAAACACTCACTTACTCCAGGCTGTAAAGTAGCCTCGAAGTTCTCAATTTGCGACAAAGGTAAATGAAAGGAAGAGCCACTGAAAAGTGAGGAACCTACTTGGACTTCGAAGTCCAAATAGGATAACAATTTATCAGAATAGCCAAGATTTAATAACGTAACTGATAATCCCGTCGTGCCCAGTGAAGAGAAGAACGTTCCAGAATAGATTCGATGTACTGCATAACTTTTCTGTAATTTCTTAAACAGAATGGCCATAAAAACACCTAACATAAACTCAGATGTTCCGCCAAGGTTATTGATAAGCACAACAACAATCGAAGAGGTTTTAATTTTCTTACTCAGTTTGTCTATCATAAACTCTATTATAGGCTCGAAATTATCGCACGTCTGCAGTTTATACACTCCAGGCTCACCATGAAGTCCTTTTCCCAACTCGACATTCACCAATTTCTCGTTGACGATATCGAAGGTAAAACCGAACGTGGCCAGGTGACCTTCACGTAGTATTTCATTTCCGAGTCGATAGATTTCTTCGATCGTATGTCCTGATTCTGCCATGGCCCCAAGTATTTTTATAAGCAAAACAGATCCAGCCAATCCTCGCTTACCGACTGATCTTCTCACAAGTCCTTCCTCAATAGAACAATCATCGTCGTTCAGCAAAATCATTACTTTTTTAAATCCGTAGAATACCGCAGCGCGTTCTGCTGCCAGCCCGAAATTCAGCCTATCACCGGTGTAGTTATTAACAATAAACAAAACCTCATCGTTCGGTGTCGCTATTGATTGTAAACAATCCACTATCGCCGTCGCAGACGGTGAACAGAAAACGTCTCCGCAAACTGCTCCATCCAGCATTCCATAGCCAACGTAACCCACGTGGGCTGGTTCGTGACCGCTTCCTCCACCAGAGAGTAGCATAACTTTTTTCTCGGAAGATCCGCAAGCCGCCGATCGAACGATACAATTTCGATCCAGAATCAAGCGGAGCCCGTTGTGCACTTGGACGTAACCTGATAATGATGTGTTCACGTTCGGCAACATCGTCGTAGACTGGACGAGCGAGTGATGCGAAATATCTCTTCTTTGGTTGGGAGAGTAAAATATTGTGTTATCTCTAGCGCCTGTCTGAAGTCTAGCTTTTTATTTATTTCTAGTACAAGCCAGCTATGTCACTTTGCTTAATTGTCTGTGAGTATGTGTTTTGTTTTGTCTGATTGGTAGCGATCTGCTTTATACAAGTTAGCTACATTTCGAACTTATCGTTATCAATGACCACTGTGACTAACGTTTTTTTACTGTTTGCTTTTCATACATCTTCGGTGTGAAACGGGGAAAATTACCAGGAAGGAGCGTTAAATATAGCTCAGACCAAGGTGAGTTAAAATAGGTGATCTAGTTTTCACAGTTTGTAGAACAGAAGTGCGCGGAACGATTGGTTAGCAACCATCGACGTTGTTTATACATTCAATAGTTTCCGCATTGAAAATTTCGGTGGTCGTCAAGGGTAACCCAGCGGGGGTGAAAAACAAATTTGAACATCAGAAAACCTCTCTTGACTAACCTTGGCTCAGACTTTCTCAAGCCCCTACCTAGCGCCTCCTCGATGATCTAAGTCAAACGGTGAACAGCGGAACAAGCTATAATTTGCCCTTGAACAAGAGGCTTCATTCGCACCTCAAGCAAGTACCACTCTTATAACTTGCCCTGGCAGAAGGCTTTCATTGTTAGTAAATGCAGAATGCAGTAGGAAGGATGTGGAGGGGCCTGAGAATAAACCCATGCTAAAGTCACTTAACATCGAAGGCCTGATTCTACTAAGATTCAAACCCACGACCACTTGCTTGTCAAGGCAGACTCGGTAACCTTGCGGCTACAAGGCCCCCTCTGGAGCAGCTTAGCTAGGAGGTGCGTCTGTCTCGCAGCGAGCGGGTGAATATGAAATGCTGTAATCGCAAGCTATACCTAAGATGGTACACCCCTCAGCGGGATGTAGGTATCACGACCCTGGTAAGGAAATATATTGAAACTCTTATTCATCACGAACAACGAAAATGAAAATACGGAATGGATCAAACGGTATAGATTGTGATTCTGATGGTCTAATATATGGAAATGCACCTGGAGGTATCCAAATAGATATTCTAGCTCTCAGAGCGATCATGTCACTGTTCGGCTTTCATAGATGTACAGTATTTTCGTGGACCAAATATCGACTTTAACCCAACCCAGCAACCCAGTTGATGTTTGTACCCAAGCTTGACATATCTACCCTTATTCTGCGAGGCGAGTGACGTGACTATGTTGCAGTCACCGCGAATCAGGTGACAATTGTCACCTAGGTGACTCGCCTTGTCACTTAGGTGACAAGGGTTTCTTACCTAGGTGACACGATTGTCACTTAGGTGACTCGACTCGCCGTGGCGAGTCACCTAAGTGACAATTGTCGTATTGAGTCATGTGACTCGCAGAATAAGGGTGATCGTTCTGTCGTGTCCTGGAATAACGGACGCAATCCGACCTCGGATCCAACCGTCGCGAGTTCCTTCGTTCACAATAACCACCAGGTCTCCTATTTTCAGCGGCTCTGCCTCCTCGTGCCATTTGAAACGATGCGCGATTACGGGCAAGTATTCCCGAATCCACCTCGTCCAAAACTGGTCGATCAGTTGCCTCGCCAAATCCCAATTGGTTCGCGCAGCTCGATCGGCTTCTGTTAACGTCTTCGGCGGTTGAACCACTCCTTTGGAGCTCAGAAGAATGAATTGGTTAGGAGTGAGTGCTAGTCTGCACCGAGACGAACGTCAAAGGTCGTGAGTTCACGATCGACTCGGCTTCTACGAGAATCGTCAATAGCGTCTCGTCGTCTGGATTCCGTCAACTGGACAGGCTGTTGAGCGCGATTTTGACACTCCCCACTAACCGCTCCCAAATCCCTCCGAAGTGTGGAGCTGAAGGCCAACGTTTCAGCCAATTGTTGATGCATGTCTTCGATTTCTGCTCGCAACTCACGACTAGCACCCTGGAAATTTGTGCCATTGTCGGTGTAGATTTCACACGGTGCCCCTCGGCATGCGATGAACCGACGGATCGCCAGCTTGCAGGACTCCGATGGCAATGTATAGGATACCTCAAGGTGGCCAGCTCGTATGGACAAACAAGTAAATAGAATTACCCACCTCTTTACGACGCTACGCCCAATTCGAACTTGTACTGGTCCAAAATAATCGATCCCGACAAACAAAAAAGGGCGCAGGTATGGAGTGACGCGAGATGTAAGCAAAGGCGCCATCCAAGGAACAAACGGCTTCGCCTTTTCGATCTTGCAGTATTGGCAGTTCCTAGCAGTCCGTTCGACGACTGTACGCAACCTCGACACGTGGAACCGCTGCTTGAGCTCGTTTACAACAGTTTCGCGGTTTCCGTGTAAGAACTTGCGATGGTACGCATCTATGACCAAATCCGTCAGACGGTGCACTCGCGGCAGGACTATCGGGTATTTAAAATCGTAGGTTGCGTATGGTGCCATGCACAAGCGGCTGTTCACGCGTAGAACTCCTCGGTCGTCCAGAAACGGAGAAAGTCTGTAGATAGCTGGTTTGCTCTATCGCCTTTTTTGAACCACCAGCTTTCAGCGCTGCTACTTCATCTGGGTATGTTTCTGCCTGCACCGAGGACCACAAATAGTTCTCAGTTCATTCAAGTACTTCCTGGGTCAGATGTCTCTCTGAATTCCGTGGCTGGTTCCGATGCCGATGTCTTATGTTGGAGAGAAAGCGTTTAACATAGCCCACACATCTTAACAACCGTTCCCACTTCGAAAACCTGCTGAAGTCTAACAATTGCTCTCTTGCGATCTCTCGATGTACCATACTGGGTCGTAGTTCTTCGGCACTTGCTCCTGTCCCCTTCGGCGATACTTTCGGCCACTGTTCTTCGGGAAGATTGAGGAAATCTGGAGCCCGAAACCACGAGCTCCATCTCCAACTGAGGACCCTTACCCCACTTCGTCGCTTGATCTGCAGCGTTCATCGTCGACGGTACGTAGTTCCACTCGGCAATCTAAGTTTTCGACAGTATTTCACCCACCCTAAAGGCAACGAACTGCCGATATCTCCGGTGATCGTATTTGATCCAGGCCAGCACAGTTGTCGAATAAGTCCACAAAATTCTCCGTTTTATAGTCAGGGAGTGGCTTTCACAAATTGTTTTCGCCAGCCTCGCTCCCAGCAGCGCACCTTGCAGCTCCAGTCGTGGAACTGACAAGGCTTTCAACGGAGCGACTTTTGCCTTGGCCATGACCAAAGAACAACGAATCTGTCCACGAACCACTGCTCTAAGATACGCTACGCAGGCGTATGCAGTCTCACTCGCATCCGTGAAGATATGGAGTTCGAGTGGTCCCATCTCGTTCGATGTCAGTCCAGGAAAGTACGGTCTGTCTATGCGGATCTGACCAAGTCCTTTCAGCAGAGCAATCCACTTCAGCCAGCTTTCTAGAATTCTGCCGGAAACTTCATCATCCCATTGCAGTTGTTCTCGCCACGCTTCTTGAATTATCAGCTTGCCGTGAATAAGAACGCGCGATATAAGACCCAGCGGATCGAAAAAGCGCATCATACATCGCAGAATGTTCCGCTTGGTGCTTAAAGTGGTTTCCAGATCCAGATCAATTGCGTAGGTGAATTGGTCTTCTCCGGGTTCCCAAAGCATCCTGCTCCTTGTGCTCCTCTGCATTCAAGTTTTTAATAAACTGTGCCTGGGTTGGCGAGCAAGTGGATCCGAAACTGCCCACGTCCAATACATACACCTGGATGGCTTCAGACGGATTACTGCGGAAGAGAAACTTCTGGTATGGTCTATCTGGTTGCCGAATGAAGAACTGGTGAAACATCTGCTTGATGTCACCGCTCACCGCCACTTTTCACTCTTGGAATCCACACAACACCTTAAACAAGGCAACGAGGAAGTCTGGACCTTTTAAGAGTACACTATTCAGGGATATTCCTTTTACCATGGCATCTGACTTTGTCAAACGCGCGAAGGCTCGCTCTGAGAGAACGCTGCGAAGTGTAAAAACTTTCGAGATATACGACGGATCAGATGTTTACCCTGCGTCAGTTACTAGACAAATTCTGGGAGTACAACTTGCAGACTCATAATCTGTTTGTGGAATTTAAGGCGGCATATGATTCAGTCAAACGAACTGCTGGCAAACGCTGTGGCAGATAATGCTAGAACATAGTTCTCCAACGAAACTAGTTGATTTGTGCAACGCTGGAGGGGTCAAAATCATTCGTCAGAATAGTAGGTGAGACCTCAGTCGCTTTCGTCACGTTGGATGGATTGAATTAGCGGGGTGTACTCTCTAACATGCTATTCAGCATTTCCTTGGAAGATACAATACGAAAAACGTACGCGAAAAGGAACGGGACTCGAAATCTCACATGTTTCTTGGTCATACGTCATCGCTAACGTCCACAGCATCGGTATCAACCGTAGAGCAGTAAAACAGGCTTTTAGGCTTTTCGAATGGAAAGCAACGAGGATGGGACTTACTATTTACACCCCCAAAACGAAGTAGGTACAAGGTTGCTGGCAGGGCACGTGGGACTCCAAATGGTATTGGTGCCGAAATGAAACTTGATATGGTATGACATGTAGTAGTAGAGGAATTCATTTGCCTTCGTAGCCTCGTAATATGTGACAACGATGCATGTTGCGAAGTAAAACGACGAATTGCAGCTGCGAATCGGGTTAATTTCTGGAAACGATGCTCTGATGCCGGCAACACCCGTTCGAATATTGTAGCTACGGCTAGCGGGGTTGTCCACGTGCTCTTGTGGTCTGCCGCGCATCTTTGGAGTATGGAATCTGCGCGCCAAATTGGCAAATAGGAAGATTTCAAAGCACTCGAGGTTTACTGCTCGGCCGATTACATGACTGTACCCTCAGCTCAATTCTATGTTCTTTTGGGTTTTTCACGGGATCACTGGGAAACGCCCGCACGTGCTTACGTTAGCAATTTGAACTCCCGAACTATTTAACCAACTGTGACTGGCGACGAGTAGATTAGTTGCCCTGCCGAGCTCGTAAAAGGCATTTCAGCAGCTGTCTCGAACCGATCTCTTCTCACTTCGTTCATCCTGAACAGACTCCATTCTCTCTTCCTGTCTCCTCTGTCCCTCTCCTTCTCCGTCTTCCACCGTAGCCACCACCGGATAACACTTTTCCGCGCAGTCAAAAGTATTACAGCAATCTCCTCAATAAGAACACTAATAGACGGTCGTTAAAGAGTCTACGTAGCATACCTATACGAATTGATTTAATTGGTGGAATTGGTGTAACATGGAATAGCTTATAGTTGTATCTTAAAATGAAGGCTAAATTATAATTCCTCGAATAAATGTACATTTGACTTTTATTGCATGTCACGTCACATAACTTCAACCCCCCTTACCCCTACGTCACAAATCGTCATGATTAGGTGTACCCCCCTCCCCTTATAAGCCCAGCGAGGTTATGGTGCCGAACAAAGCCGCATTCGACTTTTCGCGACCCCATATAGCCAATAAGCGAGAACTCTTATCCCTACCTCCACACCGGTGCCGGTGATTATCTCCAAACGAAGTGTGAAGTACCTGGGTGTTATGACAGACAACAGGCTGAACTTCACCAGCCATGTGGAATATGCTTGTGGTAAAGTGTCAATGGCGGTTACTGCGCTGTCCATGATCATGCCGAACGGCTACGGTCCTAGCAGCAGTAAGAGACGCCTGATGGCCAGCGTTGCCATGTCGGTACTACGGTATGGTGCACCAGCATGGACCCCGGCTTTGGAGAGTAAGTGCAATCTGGCATGTCTGAACAAGGTGTTCAGGCTGTTGGCATTGCGTGTTGCGTGCGGCTACCATACCATATCGTTTGGATGCGATTGGGGTTATTGCAGTCTTGATTCCCATATGCATGCTTCTAGGTGAGGATATTGAGTGCCATTGGCAGAGGAACGTCAGGGGCGCTAGGGACAGAGTTAGGCATTGGCAGGCGGAATGGGATCGCACCGATCATGGTAGGTGGACCCATAGGTTGACCCATAACATATCGTCCTGGATCGGTAGAGGACATGGTGAGGTAAACTTTTTCCTTACCCAGTTTCTGTCGGGACATGGATGCTTTAAGAAGTATCTACATACGCGTGGGCGGGTAGCCGAGGAAATGGCGGAGCATGTGATGTTTCACTGCCCGCGTTTCACGACCACTCGGCGGGTGATGCTTGCGGTCGTTGGGGAAGACACCAACGCCGAAAACATCGTGCAGGAATGTGCGCTGAGCAGCGCGCATGGGGTGCCGTCGATAGAGCGGCAACAGATGTGATAACGGAGTTGCAACAGCTAGAACGTTTGCAACGACAGGGCCTGACATAGCTTAGCTAGGGTCAGTATTGGGCTGATTGGGCAGCCCAGGCCCTAGGTAAAGGGTAGTGGCGGTATGAAGTGACAAGGGTGTTGTGTGAGCCCACATACGCAACGGATAATTCGGAGTGCTTAGGCATGTCCTCCCTCTTGAAGTAAAACCTAACGGTAGTTCCGGGAGGGGTTCAGGAATGGGCAGCAGGAGAGTTTTTAGTAGGTAGGCGCATGTTGGCACCTTGCGAATCCTATTCGGCACCGTGAAGGTGCTGTCTATGAAGATTTTTTCCCTGCATAAACAATATAAAAAAAGATCTAGGTAACCTAAGATATTATTTTCTTTGGAAAAGTTGTTCGTCTACTCACTTACTTACTTACTGACTTAGTCGACCTTACGTCTTATGACAAGGCCTGCATAACTTAATTCCTCCATCTAATTCGGTTCATAGCAGCTGATCGCCAGTTCCGCGGGTGCACAGTGCATTCTAGATGTAGCTCCACTTGGTCTTTTTTTATTATACTCACTATAACAGCTTACGTCATTCGGGACTTCTGCGGGGTTGAGATTTGAACCCGGGTCCTCGGTGTGAGAGACGCGAATGCAATCCACTACATCGGAATTGATCCCTTCACCTGGTCTTGCCACTTCGCTCGCTGTGCCCCTCTTAGGCTTGTTCCTTCCGGATTCGTTGCAAAAATTATTTTTGCGGGATAGTTGTGATACTGCCTCAGCGGGTTCTGTCATTTTGTCCGCATTTCAATTGCCGGTCATCTTATAGTACCTTCAATCGCAATGTTGAAGTCCCCTACAAGATTCGACTGGGTTCGACATTCCACCTGAAATTCTCACACAGCACTGGATTCCATCCAGCGATGATAAGTCTGGTAAGCTTACCTGGATAGCCGTTTTCGTCGAGAATTTTCCATAGCTCTTGTCGGTTTACACTATCATATGCGGCTTTAAAATCAATGAACAGATGATGTGCGGGAACTCGGAATTTGTGGCACTTTTGGAGGATATATGCCGCAGGGTGAAGGTTTGGTCCGTTGTACCCCGACCCTCCATGAAGTCAGGCTGATAACTTCCCATTTCTACGCCCATTCCCATTACCAATTCTACGCGGGCCTTTGGAACTTAAAAGAGTTGTTGAAAGTATTTAGTCCAACGATTAGGCCAGCCCTAAGAATGATTGTTGTCAACTAAAATTGACCAATTCCATAGTTTTCCTTTAATAAGCCTCTTGTTCGTTGAAGTAAGAGAAAAAAACAAATAAAAAAAAAAGAAATAAAAAGATCGGATAGACGTATTTCGAAATAGAGCTAAACTAACATAATTTGTAACCACTGCTATCTATTGTAACTTTTTGGACGTTTGGATAAAGTAAATCTAACAAAGTTCGCTGATAAATTATTGCTTTAATAAAATTCATTGTTTGATGATTCCATTTCTTCGAAATGTTACTTTATTTTTCTACCTGTGCTAAAATTGGGTGGTTTTAGAATTCAGTTCGAAACTGGGGTGTGATTTTTCTCAAGCACAATACGTTTTACTTTCCTTAAAAAACTATTGCGGACCATCAAATGGAATGGGTAAATAGCATACAAATATGTTCGTTACGACTTACGACTAGGTTGTACAAGGTTTTTATCATTACGTTGGAAAAATGTAAAAACGTCTAAAATCTCTAATGATTGTTATTTTATCGGCACACAAGTTGAGCACCCGATGAGTCCATCGAGCAAGCCGTTCGTTGTTTTTCCCGTAATTGGATATATAATATCAAAACGTTTCA
Organism: Sabethes cyaneus; assembly: GCF_943734655.1. NCBI lineage: Eukaryota > Metazoa > Arthropoda > Insecta > Diptera > Culicidae > Sabethes > Sabethes cyaneus. Next base: position 149,134,209 of record NC_071354.1, read on the forward strand.
CAATTAAATACAATTTCTCTACTAATCTAAAGGTCGATCACTGTAAGGCTCTCTAGAGGATCACACAACTCTACGTTGGGGTAGAAGGAGGAGGGGTCGTTCAAAATTTGCGACGGAATGTTTTGCTTTCTAGCTCAGACTTTGTCTAGATAGATACGCAATGTTTGATTGCGCTATATCTGCTGTGCATTCGTAACATTCTACAATAAGTTAGCAATTAGCGTCATCAACTTTCTCTCGTGAAAAGTCTACAAAATAAATACACATGCCTAAAGAAAAACTATTCACAAAAGAAAAACACCTAAACATAACCCTTCTTCGCCTGAATCTAAATTTCAAGAACCTTTCTTTTTTTCAACTTATTTGCTTTTATTTTGGACACAGTGGGGCAGCTGATCCGCCAAGATTCATTAAATCTACTTTTAATAGAAACGCAATATCCTATGCTTCGTGCTGTCGCTTTCTAATTGCTTTGCTTTTTGTTCTTTTCAACATAACCTCAGAGACTCATCAGACGCATCAGTCAATTAAAGTAAGCACTGTTTTTTAGATAAAATTACAATGAAATGCTGAACTTTCATAGTAATTCGAAAAGAAAGACATTTTAGTGAAATACTTGTTGATAAGCCATAACTAAAAGAAAGAACAAAGATTAGCTTACTGATGCGTCTAACGTGAGCCTCTCCATTCACAATGGTTGAACAAAACAACATCAAACCAGAGAACTGTATGTTGAGAAACTCTTAAAAGTAGCTAAACATAATCGGATGCCGAAATTGTACCTTCAGGTAAGCCTTCGGAGTGCTTTTCGATGGTCAGCAAATTGTTGGTCTCATTCAGTAAGTGACTTTGTACATTGTGACTTTTGTGTGGCGAGGACATCTCCTTTAGGTCGACAATTTCGTACGGCCTTTCGTCTTCGTCGTCATCACCAGGCATGTCGGCACTGTTGAGCAGCCCGGAATAGTATGCACTTCCCGACCCACTGGCACCTCCACTATGCGATCCAGTGGGAATGGCCGGCAAAGGACAGTTCATAATCAACACGTCGTTATCGCCTCCCTTAAATCGATAAAAATAGTATTAAATTTTTTGTAATTTCCAAAATGAAATTTTTTCTTACATGATGCACGGAGCTCGATTTATATGAATTTGTTTCAGATGGACCCATTTCGTTACCTACTTCAGCATACGATGCTTCATCTATCTGAACCGGATTATAGTTGTTGTCATCCATGTGGGTGTAATGATTTTCCACCGGCAGCGTGTGAGAATTGACCAGTTGCTCCGGTGTGGATAGATTCTTTCGGCTACTAAACCACGTCCACAACCCCGAATTGGTACTCCTGGGACTACACGACCCGTTTGTGGAATTTTTTGATGTTTGGTTATCGAAATTGAGTCCCGTCGTATCCTTTGTACTGCTCGAATCAAAGCATAGCGTTCGTATTCCATTCTGATTAGACCGTATTCTGAAGAAACAAAAAAAACAAAACTGTGATGCTTATTGAAAACATTTAATAAGTGAAAGCATTACCTCTTACACCTAAGAAATATTATCATAATTATGGCACCAAGTACAGCTGATGTAAGCGAAACTACGACCAGCGTGAAAGTCCAGCTGAACTCCTTGGTATCTGCGGGTGGGGAGAAAATTTCTTCTACTAAAACCATCAATAATAATTCACATGCTGAAGGCTATTGCTGACTCACTGATAGCTCCGTCAAGGGACAAGGTGCCCTTATCCTGCCAGGCCCAGCTGCATAAGTCGCACGTCGTGAGACCATCCGGAGCGATGGATTCTTCCAGAAATGGTGGTCTTGGGGGTGGTGGAACAAACTTCCCGTTCCAGTAGCTCTGATCGATCGTGTCGATCACTTGCATGTCTTCTTCGATCATTGGCAGATCAAGTTCGAGATTCCAAGCGGTCGGGCTTGTGGCGACTCCTGCGCCCGAGGAGTCGGTTGCGTCGAGGGTGGTTGCGACGCCACTACCGGAAACACTGCTAACAGTGCTTGCGTTGCTGTTGCTGGTGCTGTGGCTGCTATCGGTACCGTTGCCAACATTGGGCGATGGGTTACTCTCATCGGGCAGCCTCGATAGCGTAAACATCGTACATCCGGCAAGTGTCGGGAAAGTTCCTAGGTAAGACGAGAAAAAAATTAATTATTAGTACGCGTTCTATTATTTTATAAATGAATTAAATATTAAAATATGCGGGTAACAGCAAAATTGATATCTAATATTTAAATAAATTAAATGCTAACGCATAGCTATATTTAAAAGCATGGACTGACTTTAGCGATTTTTATGCGATTATGCTGTCACCTGGTGATAAATTCACCTATGAATCGCCAAATCGCCAAATAACCCTGTAGTGTACAGAAAACATTCACAGCATTATCGGTTGTTTTGCAGCAGCCGTGGCGAAAACAGTCAAGCAACTACGCTCGATTCTTTGTTCGTATTGCCAGTTCCACCCCGGAGCGAAGAAGTTGAACATTGTGAGGCACTTTCAGTTCGCCCGTTTTAGGCAATCCGGCATTCACAATATTCTCCTGGAAGTTCCTGGCCAAAATGGATATTTTTTTGAGGAAACGTCACTCGAGGCCTGCTTTGCTTGAGCAGCGGCCAACCACCCAGGAAGAGCGGCCAAAGGTGCTGGCGAAACACATGTTGGGAAGCCTACTTGAAGTTGGACAGCAGCGACTGTCGTGGGACCGGCTATACCCACCAAAAAGGTAAGCGATGACGTCTAATATATCTTTCAAATCAGCGAGAAGAAAATGTTCAAGTCAAGATACTGTGATATCCTGCTTGTTCGCCAACTCACGACTGACTGACTGACGCCCCCATTTAACGCGGAAGGCTGTCAGCTAACTCTGCCACTTTCCCTATGTCCTGTTACACGCTACTGGCAACACGCATGAAAGTATTACACACTACATACAAATCCTCTGTATAAACACCAGCATGCCACAGATACGAAGTGCGAATTAACTGCCGAATGTTGCCACCTTCATCAAAAAGTATCACGCGGTGGAGGATGTGATCCTTCGACCGAACCTAGTTTCTGCCTTTTATGCCAAGAGATCGCAGGAAGAGATGAACCGGCCGAAGATAAAGCTTGTTCCGAAAACCACCAACTTTCATAACTTGTTCCAGCTGCGAGCAATAGAAATTATTTGGTCGAACCTCAAACGGATGAGCTTCTATAATGATTCCGCAGCCAAAACAGAGAATCAGCTATCGCCAAGGCCTCGATTGAGTTGAAGAATATGCCGACCTATATCTGTATCATGTTGGCCATGACCAATAAGGTACGACAGAGCCGTCCGGTAGACCATCGAAGCATTTTAAAGTAAAGTAAAGAGAACTTTTGCTCCTTTTATGTACTGTTTTCTTGGTTTTTGCTCTCACTTTCCTTCCCTTTTTCCACTTCTTCTTTCGTTTTTTCTGTCCCTGATTTCCTGTTTCATTTCATTGTTTCATCTTTTTTCGTTTCCTGTCCCATTCTTTCTTATTTTCAGTCCTGTTTGTCTCATTTTTTACTGATAACTATTCTACCCGTTTTCTGTCCGTTTCTTTCTGTTTTCTCTTTTTTCGGTTCTTTTGTTTCCTCCTCTTTTTTTCGCCTGTTCCGTTTTTCCTCTTTTTGATGTGCTGTTTATTCCTCTTTTCTGTCGCGATTATACTGTCTTCGGCTATGTTTTTCCCCTTTCCACTTCGGTTTGCCCTATTTCATTTCTTATTTTTAGTCTTTATCTCTTCCCTTTTACTCCTTTTTTAGTCCATTTTAGTGTGTTTTTCTTTTTCTGTCTCATTTGTCTCTTGATTTCTCTTGTTTTCTATTCCATATTTCTTTTATCGTCTTGTTTTTCCTCGTTTTCCCCCGTTTTCTCTCTAGTTTTTACTTTTTCCTGCCCGCTGTTTTCTCTTTCTCTCTTCGTTTTCTAAGTTGCTTTTCTTGAGTTCTGATTTTCTTCTATTCCGTTTTCCGTTCTATCTCTTCCGTTTTGCTTTGCTTTTGGGCCTGTGTTTCCTCATCGTTCCTGTCTCGTTTTTTGTTATTTTCTATTCTTTTTTTTCGGTTACGGTTTTCATTTTTTTCGCTTACTAACTCTTTTTTCTTTTTCGTTTTTCGTTTGTAGTTTGTTCCATTCTTCGTCTTGTCTTGCTTTTCCTTCTTTTCTGGCACGTTCTGTTTTTCTTTTCCGTTTTATTTCTTTTGTCTTCCGTCGTCTCTTGCTTTTTCTGTCTCGTTTTTGCTCTTTTTTTTGTTCTAATTTCTACATTTTCTTGCTTCTGTAATTTCTCCTTTTGTGTCCAGGTTATCCTGATTATCTTGCTCGTTTTCATCATTTCGTTTGGACTTAGTCTTTCTTTTTTCTGTAATTTTGCTTCTTTTCTCTGCCGTTCTTCTTATTTTTCTGTCCTGTCTCCTCGCTTTTCTCTTCTCCTCGCTTTTCTCTTCTCCTCGCCCACTTTCTTCTTTTCCAATTTTTTATGTCCCGTTTGGTCTCCCATTCTGTCACCTTTTTCTTCTTTCATGTTGCATATATTCATGCTAGTTTCTATTTTTTTTCTTTCTCGCGCGTTTATCTTTTTTCCATCCCATTTGTCCAGCTTTTGTCACATTTTCCTTATTGCTCTTTCCCGTTTTTCCCTTCTATCTCACTTTTCCTTTTTTGCTATTTTTCTGGAGGGCAGCAGGAAACGGACTACTTTTAGATTCATCGGTAATCCAGCTGTGAATATGCTATGAATATTTAATAATATTTTCGTAAGAAACTGTTTACTCTACGTTGTTTGGTTCAAGTAATAAACAGGGTAAGTAGTTATAGCTGTCAGTGAAGTAAATGGTCACAAAACCAGGACGTTTGCATAAATGTTAATTTTGAGTGTATTTCGTGTAAAGTATATCCATAACATTTGTCTTAAATCAGTCCAATTCTAATTTTTCTCCCTTTACTCTTAATACCAGTTGCAACCGTTGTTGAAAGGCGTTACAGCTGGCACGCACGATATCTTAAGGCATTTCATTCCAAATCTTCTTCAAACGCTGTTTGAATCATTTGGTGCTCCCTAGTTTACCTAGCATATAACCCCTTACATAAAAGTCGAGAATATTCAAATCAGGCGAAGAGGTAGGCCACTCATTCGAAGAAATAAAAGCCGGAGAATTATCCTCACTCCAAGCCTGAGTAGCTTTCGCCTGACGAGGCGGTGCAGAATCTTGTTGGAAGCAGTATGGTGCAGTCTCATAGTGTTTTTTGACGATGGAAAGCAACTGTTTCTTCAAAACATTATCGATATAATATTTAGTGTTGATTTTAACACGAAGTTCAATGAACAGCAATAAAACCTTGAAATTTTTGGAGAAACATTACTCTGGAAACATTTTGGAACCTTTAAACAACCAGTTTGATCCGAGGAATCACAGAAAGATCATTTGATTATTTTGTTGGTTATGGTGATCTGCTACAGAAACATTTTTTCGTCCGAAAACAGAAACTCACCATGGCGATTGAGTAGCTGCCGACATCTTTCGACTCTTGTAATCTTTTGCTTTTCAGCGAAGACTACATAACTCAAGACTAGGCATAGTAGATGGCTCGCATGTACACAGCAAAGGACGATACTACTAACGCCATATGTTATTTCAAGGAAGTTAATATTGTTTAAAAGTGTTAGTGATCGCAACCATCTGAAAGAATGTATGCGTGTGACGTTGATGTACGATGTCATGCAATGATGTCAGTGTGGTAGTGATGTTAGAATGGTGGCTCAAACACAAACTAATAGTTGCCACCGTCCTTCGTGGAGGGCGCTGTCTTTAGACATTTGACAGAATGCCGAGTCTTGAGTTCTGTAGTCCTAGTTTTCAGTCAAACTGAGCAACTCGTTGTTTTTTGTATGGTATCAATCGAAAATCATCTTTCAAAATAAATTTCATTGTTTGGTAACTTCCGGTGTCCTTACAGTGCGTTTACGGTCAGGTTTGGGGAGTACTTCAGCTTCTTTAAAATATCACACTGTCAAATATTTCCCAAAAGTAGCTTATCACAGCGTCCCAGTTGGCTCCGAGGTATGACACTGGCCTAATAAGCAAGCCATCGTATGTCCGAATCTCGGCTGGGAGGGGCTGTTAGAGTCAATAGGATCGTAGCAACTGGCCCTGCAATTGTCCTGTACTCTAACAGCTGGCTGCGAAGTCTGTCGTATAAAAACAGAAGGTCAAGTTTCGCTTAATGTCAAGTAAGTAAGCTTAATATCATGTACGTATTTGGGCTAGTCTCGACACTTACAAGAGACAGGCACTGTCAATATAGAAACAGTACTGAGCGATGGTATTAGTTAAGAGTGTGACATGGTATTGCATGCTAGTAAATGTATAGAAAAAGTGTAACCGTTTCGGACCCTGATTAACTCTGTAGCGGCACTGATCAGTCGAGATTCGAACATACGACGACTGGTTTGTTAGGCTAGCATCGTCCCCCGAAGCTAACTGGACGGCCGCCCATCGTATATCTGCATCTGGCGAAAGTCGGGAGGCAACGCTTGGTCGGGCACGTGGCAAATATGCTGGATGCCTCGGCAGTGAAATCTGTGCTCTTCGAAAATCCCATCGGCATCAGTAATACGGTCCCACGTGTCAGATGGTTCGACTAGGTTGAAGCAGACTTGCGTATGCCGAGACGTTCATAAAACTGGCGACGAGTTGCCCAATGCCGAGTACCCTGGAGAGTAGTTCTTGGTGCAACACGAGCTACCCTGGCTCTAAGCTGCTAGAAGTAACACCTCAGTGATTAATTGCTCTATAAGAACCGGTAAAGACTGCAATCACAGTAGCTAGAAACTGTTTTGCAGGCAACTGCCTTTAAAACGTCCCGAATGATGGTAAAAAGGCCAAAACCCCTCTGCGATGTCTGTCGATAAAGAAGGGTCTAGTGAAGTATTAAGCCGAAGGCAGTGCTTCGTAGGAAGTTTCTATATTTTTATATTTTTCTAAATCATTAAATGACTCATTGAATTTTAGCGTCTGTGAAAGATGGATAATCAGGTGACCACTCCTCACGGTAATCCGTAAAGATTGAAAAGATGGATACGACCTATTAGTAGATCCGTGAAAGTGAGATTGGAGCGTTTTTCCAATAACATCTTGATTACATAGTATTGAAGCTACAGAGACAATCAATGACTCATCGTTGATGTCTGAAACCAAATTTGAACGATACATTTCCTTTGCTATATTTAGGCATTAGATTCGCTCTAATATTAAGGGAATATGAGCATGTTTAGTCTGTAAGTCATGTTTAGGCTGTTTCTGTCATGTGTTGTTCACAACATCACCGGGAAGCCATAGTATATCCTGCATTCGGCGAATTTGTTGTATAACTTCATATTACCGTCACGACATAGCCAGGAAACAATAACAAATATATCCTTCCATTTTTTTCGGTATATTATCTAATTACACCAATTACGATGAAATTTTGATCTTTTCGCTCACCTGTCAAAGGGGATCATCTTCACACCCTGCAACGAAAATGCCTACACCAGGCTGGATTGTGGTTCACCCAAGCGTGTGAGTGAGTGTGAAATGGCAACCGAGAGAACAACACGGAGAAAACACCGACCGAAACTATCAAATTACAAACAACATTCTTGTTGTAGATACTCTTACGATGCCAAACCTGCTGCGGTCAGCCAGTCAGCCTCATGGGTTCCCCTGTGAGCTGCAGACGGTCACTTTTGGCACATTTCGCACTTTCAACCGACCGACGTCATACACGGATTCGATCTCAACAGAACAGGTCCTCTTACATGGGCGATGGAAAGCAAACAACATGCTCGAAATGTAGTACCAGCCAATTTCCAGTTTAGTTTGTGGTTTAATCAAGACAAGACAAGATACGTAATACTCTTGTTGGACAGGCAGCAAGGCATTATATTGACACTTGACAATGCTCTGACTATTGTCTGCTGCATGGAAATTTGAATTCTGACGAATGCCTGCTGCTACAGTAGAAACTACATACATTTCTTCATATGATTCATTTTCTTAATCCTTTCACTGACCAGTCGAACGTCGGTGTTACAAATCGATTAAATGTTTCGACATTCGTTGCAAAAATCAGTCCGCACTCCAGTATACGTACTGTCGAATATCGTCCTGAAATTGAAACCTGTTAAGACGATTGCATTCAAGGTGCGCACAGAAACAAGTTGCACAATACGTAAATGACGGCTCAGTCAGGTTAAGCCGTTGACATTATAAAATGAATCGTTTAGGAAGAGGTGGAACATAGTAGGTACATAGTGAAACCATACCGTTTCGGTGCACGGTTAGGAAGGTTAGTTGATTTGAAAGTCCCTATTGCAGTATACAGTGCTTACACTGCACGGGTTGGAGTTGAATTTCCAACTGAAAGTTATACCTACTTCTTCAGCATTTTTTTGAGTATATTCAGGTTGCAAATGAAAAATTCGTAGGTGTATACGATAATACAATAATCAGACTAATACCGAATTCATACTTAAATCGAATTCGAATGAATTCGGGTTATGTACAAAGCCAAACCTCTTCATATTGAATTTTTTAATACTTTTTAGGTTTCGGAAATTTGGGCACGTGAAAATGTAGACAGAACTAGCAAATTGACAAAAGGCGGTGTCACTAACAATTTTCTTCGTAGATGTATTTCTACTAATCCGATTAGCTCCTTAATCGGAACATTCCCGTTTCTTCTAAGTTGTTTATGAATGCCGCCAAGCTCAAAACATAACAATCGTCTTGTAGTGGAATAAAAAATAATCGGCGTCGCTTTCAACGTATAGACAGATTTTCACTTTTGCAGTCGTCCAACATTTGATTGATTAAACGCCGTCCAATCTATACCTATAAAGAAGGATTTCTGTCTGTCTGTCTGTCTGTCTGTCTGTCTGTCTGTCTGTCTGTCTGTCTGTCTGTCTGTCTGTCTGTCTGTCTGTATTTTGTTCCTTATAGAATCGAAAACTACTGAACCAATCGGCGTGAAAATTTGCATGTAGAGGTTTTTGGGGCCAGGGAAGGTTTTAGTGATGGTTAGAGACCCCTCCCCCCACTAAGAGGGGGGGCTCCCATACAAATGAAACACAAATTTCTGCATAACTCGAGAACTAATCAAGCAAATAGAACCAAATTTAGCATGTGGGTGTTTTCGGTGACAAGAATTTATTCTAGGGTAATTTGAGACCCCTCCCCTCTTTATAAGGGGAATTATAACTCCTCTCCCCTTTAAGAGGGGGGGCTTCCATACAAATTTCCTCATAACTCGAGAACTAATCAAGCAAATGGAACCAAATTTGGCATGTGTGTGTTTTTGGAGACCAAAATTTTTTCTATGATGAATTGGGACCCCTCCCCACTTTAGGAGGGGGGGCTCCTATACAAACGAAATACAAATTTCCTCATAACTCGAGAACTAATCAAGCAAAGAGAACCAAATTTGGCATGTGTGTGTTTTTGGAGACCAAAATTTTTTCTATGATGAATTGGGACCCCTCCCTACTTTAGGAGGGGGGGCTCCTATACAAGCGAAATACAAATTTCCTCATAACTCGAGAACTAATCAAGCAAATGGAACCAAATTTGGCATGTGAAGGTTTTCGAAGGCAAGAATATTTTCTATGATGAATTGGGACCCCTCCCTACTTTAGGAGGGGGGGCTCATATACAAGCGAAATACAAATTTCCTCATAACTCGAGAACTAATCAAGCAAATGGAACCAAATTTGGCATGTGAAGGTTTTCGAAGGCAAGAATATTTTCTATGATGAATTAGGCCCCTCCCCACTTTAAGAGGGGGGGCTCCTGTACAAATGAAATACATATTTCCTCATAACTCGAGAACTAATCAAGCAAATGGAACCAAATTTGGCATGTGTGTGTTTTTGGAGACCAAAATTTTTTCTATCACAAATTGGGACCCCTCCCCACTTTAGGAGGGGGGGCTCCTATACAAACGAAATACAAATTTCCTCATAACTCGAGAACTAATCAAGCAAAGAGAACCAAATTTGGCATGTGTGTGTTTTTGGAGACCAAAATTTTTTCTATGATGAATTGGGACCCCTCCCCACTTTAGGAGGGGGGGCTCCTATACAAGCGAAATACAAATTTCCTCATAACTCGAGAACTAATCAAGCAAATGGAACCAAATTTGGCATGTGAAGGTTTTCGAAGGCAAGAATATTTTCTATGATGAATTGGGACCCCTCCCTACTTTAGGAGGGGGGGCTCATATACAAGCGAAATACAAATTTCCTCATAACTCGAGAACTAATCAAGCAAATGGAACCAAATTTGGCATGTGAAGGTTTTCGAAGGCAAGAATATTTTCTATGATGAATTAGGCCCCTCCCCACTTTAAGAGGGGGGGCTCCTGTACAAATGAAATACAAATTTCCTCATAACTCGAGAACTAATCAAGCAAATGGAACCAAATTTGGCATGTGAAGGTTTTCGAAGGCAAGAATATTTTCTATGATGAATTGGGACCCCTCCCTACTTTAGGAGGGGGGGCTCATATACAAGCGAAATACAAATTTCCTCATAACTCGAGAACTAATCAAGCAAATGGAACCAAATTTGGCATGTGAAGGTTTTCGAAGGCAAGAATATTTTCTATGATGAATTAGGCCCCTCCCCACTTTAGGAGGGGGGGCTCCTATACAAATGAAATACAAATTTCCTCATAACTCGAGAACTAATCAAGCAAATAGAACCAAATTTGGCATGTGGGTGTTTTCGGTGACAAGAATTTATTCTATGGTAAATTGAGACCCCTCCCTCTTTATAAGGGGAATTGTAACTCCTCTCCCCTTTAAGAGGGGGGGGCTTCCATACAAATTTCCTCATAATTCAAGAACTAATCAAGCAAATGGAACCATATTTGGCATGTGGGTGTTTTTGGAGGCAACCATTTTTCCCATTATGAATTAGGACTTCTTACCTTTTTAGGAGGGGGGGGGGGCTCCCATTCAAACGAAATACAAATTTGCTCATAACTTTAGAACTAATCAAGCAAATGGAACCAAATTTGGCATGTGAGAGTTTTAGATGGCAGAATTTTTTTTCTGTGGTGTATTACGACCCCTTTCCCTTTTAAGAGGGTGGGCTCCCATACAAATGAAATACAAATTTCCTTATAATTTGAGTACTAATCAAGCAAATGGAACCAAATTTAGCATGTAGGAGATTTTTCAGTCTTGAATTTATTTTATGATAGTTAGAGACCGACCTCTCACCCCTGTGGTAGGGAGATATGGACTCTCATACAAATAAAACAGAAATTTTTGCGAAACTCAAAAACTAATCCAACTCGAGAAATTCGAGACTCTTCCATAAAACATTAATCAATAACAAGACCACAAAAACTATCTATAGTAACACTAGATCATTCAGGACGAGCCGGTCGCGAGTGTTGCCGGTGACCCGCCGTCGGAAGCGCCGCCCACTGGGGGGCTTGCAAAACTCGAGATAGTGACAAAGATCATCCGAGATTCATGATTTATGTACAACACAGGTTAATTTGTGGCAATACGAAGTTTGTCGGGTCAGCTAGTTATAAATAAATTTGCAGAGGCGACATTGTGGCATAGCAAACGTTATATCCAATCCTCATTAATCATTCAACTTATTATTGATGGTATCGCCGATCGCAGTGGCATTAGCGATGATAACAGCAAAAAATACCCATTCTGTCCTAGAGTATGGAAATTTGTATGCAAAATATAAACTTTGTTGAAATCTTCCTGTTGATAAATTTTAGTTTACAATGTTGCCTTGTTTATGTACTACTACTGACTGATTCTACTGCCATATTTATATTTATTCATCCAAGCCTGGTCAACATCATAAGAAGGTTTGAAATGGGAAAGGCAAAAAAGAAAGCGATCAACATAGCTCTTGCCTTCTCAAGCTCCTACCTAGCGCCTCCACGTGGCCATTAGCGGTAATGGCCCATTGAATAGCTAAGCCAGGAGGTGCGATACTACGTGGTTCCCGGCTGCCTGATCTCTTAACTGCGAGTTTGAGCAGACGGGTGAGCCACCGGCCTTGTTAGCAGGTAAGCCTAATATGTTATTCTAATGATTTGTTTCTTTTTTTAGTTAATCAAACTAAAACATAGATATCAGAAGGAAAAAGTACATTAATAATTATATTTCATCCAAAGGATTGCTGATGAGTTTGTTCTATTTTTGCTCAATTTCATCCTACTATTTACGCTTATATTCATATTAGGGGAAATGTTGCTGCTTCGTCGTAATTGCCTATTCCCGTCCTATCCAATACAAATTATTAAAAATATCGGCATTTTTATGACACACAATGCAAAACTAGTTATTCCCTAATATTTTAGTTTGTTGTTGTTGATCGCGTATGATGATCAATCAAAGTGAGTTGGGATCTATTTAAATGCTTTTTATCATTAAAGAACTTCTACCAGCCAAATTTCCAACGTTTTTTCGTGCGACGAAGAAGAAAATGTTGACTAATCGTTTTAATTTCCGTCATTCATAAATGAAAATAACTCACGCAAGGCATTGTAGTTATGCTACAGCCAGGAAAACTTGCCCGACCTGCAGAAATTTTGCAGAATAACATTTGTCATGCCCTCCTACACAAATACATGCGCGTTAGTTTCGTAAACATTGTTGTGATTTTTAGTTCGGACGATGAAAAATTTTGATGGACGGATTTTCAAACGGTACGACGAATTTAAGAAATAAAGTCAGTTGCGTAAGTTGCGTTCAGTGATTTCAAAGTTCACGGATCGGAAGGTAAGTGTGTTTTAGTCAAATCATCACAAGAGCTTTTGGAGTATTCATTAAATCCATCCAACAAATTATGAAAATTAGATTGGCTTTACTTACTACGACGGGAATTAGAAATAAACCCTATATTCATTTTACTTGCATTGTTATTCGTTTTACAAAACCAAGTATTATTCTAATTAGTTCTATACAGTTCAAGAGATCAGAGGTGTTAAACGAATGGAAGGCTAGAGAACGGATGTGTGATCTGCCTGAATCACCTGGGAGAGCCACCCCCTCCCCCTAAACGCCCGGTAGGAGTTTAACCCTTCCCCCTTTCTAACAAACAAACCATCATACAAGTTCAGTTTGTACGGCTAAATCGTTGATCAAGTAACCGGATGTATATGTTGGAAGGGATTCTTAGCTACCAGTGGAATTGCGCAAGAACCTCTGCTTACGAGTCCGACCAACCTCTTTTAGCCCTTCTTACAACGTTTACGTGAAAGTTGCTCGGTGAACAATTTTGATTCTGCAGTCATTCTTCTTGCATAGTTAGGTCTTAGGTTAATTCTTGAACTGATGGTGACTTAGCCCTACATACGTACATTATACAAAGCTGGTCAACATCATAAGATATTTAAGTTACTCAGTCCTGGCTTTAAATTTCGATAGTACCATAGCCTTAATAAAGGGCGAACACAAAATTATTGCAACACTTTCAGCTGTGTAAAAATTAACTAAATTTGGTATTGTTTCTCTTTAAAGTGTAGTGTTTACATTCTGCGTATTTCGTAGTTGTGCATCTAAACGCTTTACTATACAAAATGACCTCCAAAGCCATTCGGAGCTTGTTGCGACATAAGTGCGATTACCGATTAATAACTGACCAAATCTTTGTGTTGCGTCAGATCCTCCAAAAGTACCACGAGTACCAAGTCTACGTACCACCTATTCATAAATTACAGAGTTAGGCGGCCTGATAAATCAACCGCGAAGAGCTATGGAAAATAAAGGGTGTCCCACATTAAATTGCGCCACGGAAGAAACGCTGTAGAAAATTACCTAATTGACCCATCCTTTTCAAACTTTCAGACAACAAAATATAACCCATTAGTAAGCGTTTGGCATATTTGTTTCATTCAATTTCAATATCTTAACCGTATGCTTGCCCTTTACGCTTAACTCCACTCAAAAAGTTTTGTACAATGTATCTGCAGCTTCATCTGTACGGAAATCCACTTTTTCTTCATTTCTTCCTCAGGCTTGACCTCCTTGGGATGCTTCCGTAGTGCCTGCTTCATAATAGCGTAGTATTTTTCGATGGGCCTTAGTTCCGTAGGTGCGTTGGAGGCGTTCGTGCCCTTGGGTACGAAAGTGACTCCGTTGGCTTCGTACCATTCTAATACATCCTTTGAATATTGGCACGAAGATAGATCCGGCCAGAAGATCGAAGGGCCATCGTGTTGCTTCGACAGAGAAGGCAGATGCTTCTGTAAACACTCCTTGAGATGGATCTGCACGTTTACAGTCCTGGTAGTCACGAACGACGGACTCCGTTTGCCACATGATGTATTTCTTGGTCAAATCATGTATTTATTGGCAAACCATGTAAATTTCTGCACCCTTACTTCCTCCGGAACATCAGACTTATGCTGGGCGGTGAAGTACAGTAGCCCCGGAAGCTGCCGGAAGTCCGCCTTGACGTAATTCTGGAGGAGGATTTGAGGATTTTCCAGGTGTTTGCGCAAAATAAATTCGCGATGTTACTTTTCGGGTGACGCCATTTTTCCCATTTTCGAAAAGTTGATCGCGATTAAAATAGAGTGTAAACAACACACTTTAAATTACTTTTCCACTCAAATTTTCAAGAGAAAACACCCAATGGGTAATTTTCTACAGCATTTCTTCCGTGGTGTAATTTGATGTGGGACACCCTTTAATGGACGAAAACCTCTTTCCTGGGAAGCTGACAAAACTGATTTAGGCCACTTTGGATGGTGTACAGTGCTGTATGAGGATATCGGGCGTGTTATCAAGCCCGTCTGAAACACGCAAGGGACTTTGGCAAGGTGATGGTATTTCCTATCTCCTAGGTTTTAGCATGCGGGCATAATCGTAATTGAACAATCGCTGTGTTGGCGACGTAAACATTGTCGAAAGGATGTTCCAGACAGTTCTTGAGCACTATGCTAAGCTGAAAAGTGCAGCAAAAACGTTCGATTGGTAGTAAATACGTCAGCAAGGGTACCTGTCAGCAGGAGGAACCGAGCGTAATAGAGCTCGCATAGGTAATAGTTTTGAAATTGATGGAAACGAGTTTTGTTGTTATTCCATTTCGTTTAAAAAACCGTGTCAAATAGCCCCGGTGTACCTTACCTCGGGTCACTTGTGCACTTTGTACGGGGGCTACGGGGGCTTCCACTGCCTCAAATGTTTTGCCGAAAGCATCTACGTGGTCAAAAAAGCACATAAATTGGCTGGACTTATTGAAATCCGTATACCACTTTTCGATAGCCGCTCGTCTTATAACACCTTCATGCGCAATGTTGAATAGCAGGCAGGAAAGACCAAAAGACCATCTCCTTGTCGAAGTCCCCTGCGAGATTCGAATGTGTCCGACAGCCCACCCGAGATTCTCACGCTGCACTGGATCTCATCCATTGTAGCCATGACAAATTTAGTAAGCTTACCCGGAAAGCCGTTTTTGTCCAGAATTATCCATAACCCTTGTCGGTTTATACTATCATATGCGGCTTTGAAATGAATGAACATGCGTGATGCGTGGAGATTCGGAATTCGCGGCACTTCTGGAGGATCTGTCGCAGGGTGAAGATTTGGTCCGTTGTAGACCCACCCTCCATGAGGCCGGCCTGATCACTTCCCATGAATCTAATGACTATTTGCGATAGTCGATGGAAGATGACTTGGAAAAACACTATGTAGGCGGCATTCAGGATAGTGATTGCTCGGTAGTTCTCATAATCTACCTTATCGCTTTTTTGCTGATAGGGCAAATAACTCCGTCTTTCCACTCCTTCGGTAGTCGTTCTGTATACTAAATCTTGATAATCAATTGATGCAAACAGCTAGCCAACCTGTCCGGGCCCATTCTAATAAATTCCGCTCCAGTGCCATCCTTTCCTGCTACGTTATTGTTCTTCAGCCGCTAGATGGCTTCTTGAACTTTGCTTATCGGTGGGGATGGCACATCTCCATTGCTTGCTATAACAGGTCACTTTCTCCCGTATCATGCTTCCACCTGCACGCCATTCAGGTGTTCTTCGTAGTGCTGCTTCCACCTTTCGATTATCGCACGGTCGTTAGTCAAGGTATGTACCTCCGTCTTTATCTCTACACATTCCGGCCCGCGGCACAAAGCCTTTGCGAGATTCGTTGAGTCTCTGATAGAACTTCCGTGTGTCGTGAAAGTGTGAAAGTACCGTAAGTTGTTCACAACAGGCCGGGGTTGGTTGCCCGATCTCCACCGAGGTTGCTCGTATCCCGGCGTATGGACCACGAGGAGGTAGGGATAGGAGTTGCTTGGTAATAGGCTATGGACCACTATAAGGTCTTTAAGGTATTTTATACCCACTGCCACTGGGCCGATATATCAGAAAGTGCGTACGGTAAGCGAAGAGAGGCGAGAGACGCTTTCCGCTTAACCAACTTAAGTGCGAGCGGACGAAGAACTCACACGCGAAGTGCAATTGACGGAAAGAATAAAACCGGTTTCAATATTTTAGCTTTTTTAACAATAGACTCCGTGTACTTTTCAACCCTACGCTTTCCCGTTTTAAACACGCAAGAGTCTTCGATAAGACGATGATATTTTCTACCTCCTGGACTTTATCTTCAATAAATCCTGTCAATTTATCTGCTTTACTTTCGACGCCATTGTCGGGAGGACGTTCTGGGCGATGCTTGAGCAGTATACTAAACTGAAAAATGTAGCAGAGACGGTTGGATTGGTTGTCAAGACGTCTTAAACCAAGTGCCTGTTAGCAGCGGAGCCAAGTGCCGAATTTGTATACCTCGAGTCGTAGATGACGCCAGATAATAACTGCAGCAGAGAAATCTGCAGACTTACTCTTGCCATAAGTCGTGCTTACTACGGACTCGAGGCTCACAGGTAAACTTCGGTGGCGTTCTAGTGGTATCATGTACAAAACGCTAATAAGACCGTTAGTCTTCTACGGTTACAAGACGTAGACCATACTGAACGGGAACTTGCAATTACCGGCCGTTTCCCAGCGTCGTGTGCCGTCTTTGGTGGGGTATGTGTATTCATCATACGAGACCACAAATTACCTGGAATTCAAAAACTAGACATCGAGCCACGCTAGTTTTTTCGGTATTTCCGGAGTCTGTTCAGACGTCCAATGACTGAACATGTCCAGATAGAAGTAATGTGACCCTAGGTAGCAGATTTGGCTTCCGTTAATCTAGTTTTTGATTTGTAGTTTGATTAAGGATGTCGCACGATGTTCATGTTCTAAACTGCCCACTTTCCTGGAGATTCCCCGGATTTCTCAGTTAGGTTTAAGACGTTCTGCGCAACTGAAAACCGAACTGGGACGATTAATGGGTGTTGTGTTGGCAGCAAGAGCATGATTGTGACGGGGAAAACAGAAGGGGAAACATCATATCAGAAACGTTGCTTGCCACCCATTCTCTGAATGGCCGCCGGTGGGATTTCGAAAAAGATAGCGCTCCACACTCTTAAATGATTCTACCTGTAAATTGGTCGGATTTAGTTAAAGTTAGGTTGAAACTACTCATAATGCCCTTAAAGTGTACAAACTCAGATTTTGAGTAGTTTTTCAACCAAAAAATTGGTAGTAGGAACTTAAAATTGCGTTATTTGTCATAGAGAATAATTCAATTATCGGTAGCAAGTAGCCAAAATTGGTTGAAATTTTTACCCAAAGTTTGAGTTTGTACACTTTAAGGGCATTTTGAGTAATTTCAACCTAGCTTTAACTAAATCCGACCTATTTACAGGTAGAATCATTTAAGAGTGCAGTGAGAGCTGAGGTGAGAGGAGTTGGTATGGTGCGCGAAGTTTTGAAAATGCGAACGACGAAAAAGAATGCTTTGCCAAAAGTTGAACAAATTCTCTTACAATAGCTACAATTTTGTATAATTTACATTGTTAGCAATTTGCGGCAGAAAATACATAAATTTTTAACGTGGACTTTAAACTGTATCATTTATAAGTCATTTTGTGAATTGGTCGCATCGATAATAATTTTTATCGACGACAAAAAAACTTGATGCAATAAAGTTAATAAATGTTTCACAAAAGCGATATTATTTCCTCTTTCAGTTTTCGGTGTGGTCTCCGATTATAAACATTTTATTTGCACAATAAACAGCAGACAGAAACGTTGCTTGAACAACATGGTATTTAATATGTACAAAAATATTACGCATCCTATTCTTCTGTTGGCTTTTATGGTGATTGCAAAAAATTGCAATCGATTCGGCCATTGTTTATGCATTTTATGCTTTGCATTCAAAGCAAATGCCTTCAAGGGTGATTCGTAAACTGTAAATGTTGATTTAATTAACCGTAAATAAAAACGAGTGAGATAATAAAAATATGGAAAGATAAAATTTCAACAATATGAATTTCACTACCAATTATCACTAATGTACGTAATTTTTTGTCTGCTCAAATCATCTCAAACGAATTGGGCCAAGAACCCCACAACCTAATTGAGTGTCTCCTGAGGGATGCACCTAATGATATCGTATATGGGTTTTTCATTTTTATAGCAGCTTCAAGCACTGTAGAGTCACTGCGGAAACGTGTAAAAGTGCAGTGATGGTAGTTTTATGCGAGCTATCGATACCTCTTAAACAGCCGCACTGCAGAATTCATTCGATGAATGAGGTGTGCATCACTTGAAGCAGTTTTACTGCGACTAGCGCTAAGCTCTGTTAAGTCAAGTCTTCCGTCGATAAAAGGCAATGAGTTAAATCGAGTAATCCATCTATCAGTATTCCGTAAGCAAATGTAGTGTTTAGGCTTAAAAATCATTTATGTTGGCTTAAAATTCAACATCATAGTTGCTTGGTTAGATTTGAGAAGTATGATTATTATTTTCATGCCACTGTTCTCACACGAAAACGTGCGCTTCCCGGTCAATGAAACGGTAAGTTGGATGCAAATCAATGAACTGCGAAGCTCGCATATTTTTTCGCGCCCAACCATTTACGTTCCCCAGGTTTGTCGTGTTCTTTTCATTCTTTTTTATTTCTACGCCCTCGTTGTTGAGAAGGATGTCGGCGATCGTTTGCTCGTTCGACAAAATCAGAATTAAAACAAACAAGGACCTGATGGAACCCTACACCGCCACCGTTCATGTAGACATTCTCGAGAGCGTGTCGATTGTTGTTTTACCACTTGGCTTGATTTTACACCCTGTCTGCATTCACTAGTGTATGAGATTTTTTTCCCAGCTTCCATCATTATTATCATCAACATCAGTCTCCGGTAGCAAGCAAGACCTCATCCAGCATCAGAACAGCATCGCCGCAAGAGCATTCAGCGTATCATTCGGTGGTATCCGGTAGCCATGTTTCTTGATCCCCTTTTTTGTCGCCCCGCCTGGATTGGATTGGATGCGATATTGCCACGGGTAATTCTACACTGCACTGCGAACTCATGCATGCCATCGAGGGTGTGTAGCACAAGAGTCTTTCGAGACAGGACGGTGGCCCCAGCTCCAGCTGATGATGACCTCTCACGTAATAGAGCCAAGATGGAAACTATTGTATCGGATAGTTTGTGTGCTTTGATGATTGCACGTATGAATGAATGTGAAGAGTTGTCATTTTGTTGAATGAGTTTGCACATATCTACCTATATGATATATTGCTGGGCGCCAGGGTGCAATGTTTGACAGCAGATACTCTGTTGATTCACATTGGAAGAACAAACACGATAGTTATTAAGCGAACTGCATTTTCAAATAAGCTTCTCTGATCGTGTGTGTCCATAGTGCAACTGTTTTAATACAGAAAGTAAGAAATATTATTTTTTTAATATTTCAAGATCGTCGCTCACTTTCAGTAGAGACCTTGAATATAATTGAAACGCCTTTCTTTATTTTGAGCTTAAACCATGCTTTCGACATCACAAATGTTTTCCTGGATAATATCGCATAGGCTTGTATAGAAGCCTGTAATCATTTCATGACCTTTTAACTTTGGGTATAGAATTTTTTCGACGGTAGAGTAGTGGAAAGTTTAAAAATCAAAAGTGAGTTGTACTATACACACTATAGTCGGAAAATGCGATTTTCGGCCAAATTATTTTTTAATTTAAATTGGATGCCCGGGGACGCCGAAAAGTGTTCCAAATAATACTACCACAGACAAACAGACGTAACACTCGTTTTCCATTCATCGTACCGATAAAACCGTCATTTCAAATTTGGGAATGTCGCTTAGTTGGGAATGTCTCCGTTTTGGTCAAAGTGGCACTTTTTGACGAAAGAAGGGGAATTCCCCATAAAAAATACTTGCCACTTCGAGGGACACCCATATTGCTATTTGATATTTGGGAATGTCAATCATAGATGGTGCTAGTGTTCAGGATAAATGTGAGGTACGATAATTTTTGTTGATTTTTCTTCCAAGAGTTATGTCTGTTTGTCTGTGATACTACCATAAAAAGAAAATAGTTAAAAGTTGTCTGAGTTGCTTTAGAAGCAGCAGAGGGTGTTATTTTACACTTTTGCTTTGCACACGATATTCGGATATTCAGCGATGCTATAAAGCGTGAATGTATGTGGCTCATTAGCAGGCTTGGCATGCACTTTTCGCTTCGATTTTGTTCTTTGGATTACTGCAAATTTCAAAAAGTGATGTAAGGGGCGTTTGTAGGATAAGTAATAGTCTATAATATTGCTGAAGACAGCTATGTTTTATCTTTTGTATTTACAGCGCTATAGGGCTGCAAAGCCGTTGGTAGTAACGGCTGGCAACTAAAATTTTGGATTTTTTTCGCGGCCCTTATGCTCAACAACGAACAAGCTCAGAGAGAAATGAGAGTATGTGTGTGTTAGCTCTCTCTCTCCTTTTTTTGTTAATATTTTTTATTTTGTTTATGCTTGCCCAGTTTTGCTAAAAATGGCGTCGAAACAAGAAGCATTTCGGGAGCGCGTTGTACACTTCTACGAACTGCAACAGAAATCTCAGCAAAAAGTATACGGTACAACATTTGAAAAGCAAATATGTTGCGGCTTCGACTGTTTACCATATCCTAAGATGCCCAACAACTATTCGCAAGCAAGGTAGTGGAAGACCAGACAAAATTATGGCCGCAGAAAGACATCGTTCTCTTTCTCGTTTCTTCAACAACAAGCCCTCTGGTTTGGCTATCAATTAAGATGCATCAGTAGAATGTTTGAAGAAAATTTTGATCCCGTTTCTACAAAAACATCATGTAAATGGACAATACATCTTTTGGCCGGATAGAGCATCATCGCATTACACCAAAAAACACAACCGTTCCTAAATACCCAGTCGATCCCATTTTTACCTAAAAACTACGTCCCGAAAATTCTGTCTCAGTGCACCATATCGAAGATTTCTTCGGGATTTTGAGTTCCTTGGTGTACAAAAATAACTGGAGAGCCAAGAATTACAAACAGTTGATTGGTAGAATCAATTGATGCATTCGCAAAGTGGACATGACGGCCGCACAACGCTCCTGTTCGGACGTCAAACGAAAGCTTCGCCGAACAGCCGATAACGGACCATTTTCAAATGTACACTAATTTTTTTCAACAATGGATAATGTATCTTTAATTTCGATAATCAGAACCTCTTCATGTATCTTTGTTTTTTTTGACAGCTTGAGAAAAAAAATCCAAAATTTTAGTTGCCACCCGTTAAAAAAAGCGCTCTTTTTGCTACCAACAGGGTAGCAGCCTCATAATGCCGTAAATTCAAAAGTTAAAACATTACTTTCTTCAGCAATATTGCAGCTAATAACTAATTCTACAAATGCTCCATACATCATCTTTTCAAATTCTGCTTGGCTCAGGTGAACCAATCAAAAGAGCAAAATCGAAGCGAAAAGTGCGTGCCAAGCTTGCTCCTTAGTTATAGACGAATTGAATCGTTCACGTCTCTGTTTTCTCATGATAAAACCGTTTGCCGATGCTCGGCGTATATATTCATTTTGCGAATTTTCCAGCGTCTGCCGTCAACAGAATCTGCACACTCTTCTTATTGGATTTGCAGACGACGTGGTACTAACGGTCGCGGGTGAGTCGCTGCAAGAGGTACAATCGACTAAGGCCTTAGACATCATACCAAACTGGATGTAAATGTGAAAGTCTGGACGTGAAAGTACAGATAGTCCATCCCAAGATGGAAGTATTAATGGTTGGTAACTGTAAAGCAGTGCAGCAGGCACAAATACGTCGGAGAGCATATCACAACCTCGCAACGAATGTTGAAATACCTGGGAGTGATGTTTGACGACCGGCTGAGTTTCAATGGCCACGTTGACTACGCCTACGAGAAGACGACGAAGGTTACCAACGCTCCAGCTAGGATATTCCCGAACAACTCTGGACCAAAAAGTAGTAGTAGACGTCTGCTGACCAGTGTATCTAGTCTCCTGGTCCTCTAGTCGTGAAACTATTCGAGCATCATCAAAGTAGAACAGGTGTCCTTCTTGGATAGTGTGCTGCGCTAATCCAGTCCTAGCCTCCTTCTTCTTCCGCCAGCCTCACCACCAGTTTCCTCCCTGTTTGACCAATGTAGACCGTTCCATCGCCTATACCGCACGGAACTGAGTATATTACGTTCGTCTGCTTGCCTGCTGGAATCGTATCCTTCAGTTTGCTGTAGATGTTGTTTACTACCTTGTTTCTTGGCTTAAACGCAAGTGTATTGTTGTTTGTGCATGATTTTGTTAAGTTTTTCGCTCAGTCCCGGGATGTATGTTGTGGCAGCATATTTTAGTTGTGTGTGTGTGTGTGTGTGTGTGTGTGTGTGTGTGTGTGTGTGTGTGTGTGTGTGTGTGTGTGTGTGTGTGTGTGTGTGTGTGTGTGTGTGTGTGTGTGTGTGTGTGTGTGTGTGTGTGTGTGTGTGTGTGTGTGTGTGTGTGTGTGTGTGTGTGTGTGTGTTTCATCTGCAGCAGCTACGCGCCTCCACGATGGACGATAGAGCGGTTTAACCAGATGCTGGATCAGCTGACAGATGCCCTGGTCGATCGGAGACCAGTTGTTATCGCCAGTGACTTTAACGCCTGGGCAGTTGATTGGGGGGGCTGGCAAAGGGTGAACATGTGCATTCCATAACCTCTGTTCATTAACTCCTATTCCTACCTCCACGAGGTGCCGGCTGGGGTCTGCAACTTCGGTTGTCGTATGCTAACAGGAAAGGGGGCACAGTGGCTCCCGCCCTCATTAAGATGGCAGCCCCATCAGCGGGATAAGGACCTTAGGTTAACAGCCTACTGTACCAGAACACACAAAAAGATAATGAAAATGAAAGAAGAAATCTCTCCGGATTATTGGCAACGACCTTTAGCATGAAAACACGGACACGAATCGGAACATGGAATATACTGACCCTTGCCCAGCAAGGCAAGCTGGCTCAACTTGCAAGGGAAGCTAGCCGCCTGAAGCTTGAAATCCTGGGGCTGAGCGAGGTCCGCTGGCCGGGTACTGGCGAACACAGGACATCATCCGAGCAAGTCTTGCTCTACTCTGGCATACGAGGTGAAAATGCTACTCGAGAAAGAGGAGTTGGATTCCTACTGAGCCCAGGGGCACGTGCGGCCCTGATGAAGTGGGAACCAATAAATGAGCGAATAATCGTTGCCAGATTTAGAACACGGGTTAGGAACCTTACGGCAATCCAGTGCTATGCGCCAACAGATGCTGCCGACCTGCAGGAGAAAGAGAGATTTAACAGCCAGCTGAGCAGCGTGGTTGAGAAAATCCCGAAGGGGGACATCCAAATTCACATGGGCGACTTCAACGCGAAGATTGGCTCAAACAACGCGGACCTTGAACGCGTCATGGGACGCCATGGCCTAGGAGAGATGAGCGAAAACGGGGAGCTGTTTACAGAATTCTGTGGTAATAACGACGTGGTCATTGGTGGATCGCTCTTCCCCCATAGACCAGTACATAAAGTCACGTGGGTTTCCCGCGACGGCCGAACAGAAAACCAAATCGACCACATCTGCATCAGCCGGAAATGGAGAAGGAGCCTTCTTGATGTACGCAACAAACGCAGCGCTGACATTGCATCCGACCATCATCTTGTTATCGCTGAGATACGTCTGCGCGTCGCACGTGTCCAACGACGGGAGGAGAAAGTTGGGTGCCGCTACGACGTCCGCCGATTGGAGAATCCTGAGGTGAAAAGGGCCTTTGTTGAACAACTTGAATCTCGAGCCTCGGAGTTGCCATCTGGTGGAACCGTCGAAGAGCAATGGACCGGCATCAAGAACGCCTTCATCACGACCAGTGATGAAACCCTCGGCAAAGCGCGCAGTGGGCGGAGGGAGTGGATTTCGGATGAAACTTGGAGGAAGATCGACGAGCGGAGAGAGGCGAAAGCCGGCATTGAGCGAGCGCGGACCAGATCGGCTAAGACAGCTGCCCGTCAACGATACGCCGAACTGGAGAGGGCTGTTAAACGTGCTTGTAGGCGGGACAAGAGAGCCTGGACTAACTCCCTAGCCGAACAAGGAGAAACCGCCGCCGCCAATGGTGATATCCGTTTGTTGTACGATATTTCTCGCCGCCTTAGTGGTGCCAGGATGAATACAAAGATGCCGCTAAAGGACAGAGCTGGTCAGCTATTGACTGACCGTACAGAACAGCTTAAGCGATGGACTGAACATTTCGAACAACTCTTCCGAGTTTCAAATGTCAGAGACCAACAAAACCAGCAGCGTACGACGCCTACAGTTCGTCGAATAAATCGCGTGAACTCGGAGGCGCCATCGCTGGATGAAATTGTAGCAGCCATCAAGAGTATGAAATCCAATAGAGCACCAGGGATAGATCGTATTTCAGCCGAAATGCTCAAAGCTGACCCATCTTTGTCAGCCCAGATGATGCATCAGCTTTTCAGCAATATTTGGGAAACCGCAACTTTTCCGGTGGACTGGATGCAGGGCATATTGGTCAAAGTCCCTAAGAAAGGAGACCTAACGGAATGCGGTAACTGGCGTGGCATCACGTTGCTCTGTATTACTCTCAAAGTACTCTGTAAGGTAATCCTCAACCGGATCCAGGAGAAGATCGACGCTACTCTCCGGCGGCAGCAAGCTGGATTCCGTGCTGGCCGATCATGTGTAGACCATATCACAACGCTCCGCATTATATTGGAGCAGATCAACGAATTCCAGGACTCTCTTCTGCTGGTGTTCGTTGACTTCGAAAAGGCGTTCGACCGACTCAATCACGAAAACATCTGGGGCGCACTTAGGCGTAGAGGAGTTCCAGATAAGCTAGTCCATCTCATCGAGGCTCAGTACGAGGCGTTCTCGTGCAAGGTTTTGCACGACGGCGTCTTGTCCGACCCCATAAGGGTTACTGCTGGCGTGAGACAGGGCTGCATTTTATCACCGCTTCTGTTTCTCATCGTTATGGATGAGATATTAGTTGGAGCAATTGACAGGAGACCAAATCGAGGATTGCCTTGGAATCCTCTAACGATGGAGCAGCTAAATGACCTCGACCTAGCCGACGACATTGTCTTGCTCGCACAACGCCGAAACAACATGCAGAGCAAGTTAGACGACCTCTCCGAGAGCTCCCAGGCAGCAGGTCTCACAGTCAATGTAGCGAAAACTAAGTCTATGGTAGTGAACACTGACAATTCCACCAACTTTACAGTAGCGGGACAACAAGTTGAGCAGGTAGCCGTCTTTCAATATCTTGGTAGCCAAACAACGCCCGATGGTGGTACCAAGACTGATATAGCCACACGGATCAGGAAGGCCAGGGGTGCCTTTGCAGGTCTGCGAAACATTTGGCGCTCAAACCAGATCACTCTACGTACGAAAACCCGAATCTTTAATTCAATCGTTAAATCCGTACTGCTGTATGCCTGCGAAACGTGGTGCGTCTCAGCGGAGACAACGCAAAAACTGCAGGTATTCATTAACCGGTGCCTGCGATATATTATTCGTGCCTGGTGGCCTGATAATTGGATATCCAATGAGGAACTCCATCGTCGGTGTCATCAACGGCCGATAGCCACAGAAATTCGTGAGCGTAGGTGGAAGTGGATCGGACACACCTTGAGGAAAGGAGCGAACGAGGTTTGCAGAGCAGCACTCGACTGGAATCCACAAGGACAGCGTAGAAGAGGCAGACCCAGAGGCTCATGGAGACGGAGCTTAGCCAACGACATCCGGGCTGTAGACGAGAACCTGTCCCGGCGACAGGTAAAAGCCATGGCGGGTAACCGTCAGCAGTGGAGATGTCTGATTTCATCCCTTTGTTCTGCCGGACCGGCGGACATGGACACATAAGTAAGTAAGTAAGTAAGTTGATTGGGGAAGCCGCCTCACCAATCCAAGTAGTTTGCTAGAGGCCCTAGCAAAGCTAAATGTCGTTATAGCGAACGAAGGCACTACTAGCACATACCGTAAGGAAGACCGGGAGTCCATCATCGATGTCGTCTTCTTTTCCCTGCCCTGGTGCGGCAAGGATTACGAACTGGAGAGTGTGCGAGGAATATACCCACAGTGATCACCAAGCGATTCGGTACCGCATTGGGAACGGGACGCAGATGGATACATATCGGCGAGCGGAGGAGGAAAACGGCATGCCTCAACAAGGGTGTATTTGTTGAAGCGCTCAGGTTTCAAAGCATTCCTTCGAACCTAAGTATGGAAGGGTTGACAGCAGTATTAACACGAGCGTGCGATGCCACTATGCCGAGGATAAAGAGACCGAAGAACGGTTGCCGCCCAGTCTGTTAGTGGAACACGACGATCGCTGAATTACGGGCAAATTGCCTTCGTGCTAGAAGGAGAAGTCAGCGAGCTCGCAATGAGGCCGATAGAGAAGAAAGAATATTAGCGCACAGGATAGCAAGAACCGCACTTAACAAAGCAATTCAGCTCAGCAAGAAATCTTGCTTTGAGGAACTTTGTCGTAGCGCCAACGCGAATCCTTGGCGAGATGCTTACAGATTTGCTATGTCAAAAATTAAAGGTCCTTCCAGACCACCCGAAAGGTGTCCGGAGAAGATGAAAGCCATTATCGACGGGTTGTTTCCGCAACATAAAATAATACCCTGGCCAAGCCCATCGAATGGCGAGGAGGCGGAGCACGTAGAGGAAGCTCGAATCACCAACTAGGAGCTAATCGAGCTGCCGAAGGCCATGAAGGGACAGAAAGCCCCAGGTCCAGACGGAATTCCGAACCTGGCTTTGAAAGTAGCAATCATGGAGAATCCAGATATATTTAGGACCACGCTGCAGAACTGCGTTCCCCGATACCTGGAAGCGCCAGAAGTTGGTGTTGCTGCCGAAGCCGGGAAAACCTCCTGGTGATCCCTCAGCGTATAGGCCTATATGCCTATTGGATACGGTTGGCAAGCTGCTAGAGAGAGTAATCCTGAATAGACCAAGTATACGGAGAGTGAGAACGGCCTGTCAAGCAAGCAGTTCGGCTTTTGGAAAGGCAGGTCTACAATAGATGCCATACGAAAGGTAGTGGATACTGCGGAAAAGGCCCAAAAACAACAGAGAAGAGGAAATCGTTACGTCGTTACGTGCGGTGGTCACCTTAGACGTGAGGAATGCTTTCAATAGCGCTAGCTGGGAAGCAATCGCCCGTTCGTTGGTTACCATGACGATTCCAGTGTATCTCAGCAGGATTTTGAAAAGTTACTTTCATAATCGTATATTGATATACGAGACAGACAGAGGGGAGAGAAGGATTACAACCACGGCAGGTGTTCCTCAGGGCTCCATCCTTGGCCCGACGCTATGGAACGCGATGTACGATGGAGTATTGAAGCTGAACCTCCCCAGCGGTGTGGAGATTGTCGACTTCGCTGATGATGTGGCGTTGATAGTAACTGGCGAATCAAGAGAAGAGGTGGAGGTACTCGCCATGGAATCCATACATATGGTGGAAGATTGGATGGGAGAGAATAGGCTGGCAATAGCTCATCATAAAACAGAGGTGGTAGTGATTAGCAACCGAAAGGCAGTGCAGCAGGCAAAGATCATAGTCGCGGAATGCATCATCGACTCTAAGCGTGACGTGAAGCAGCTGGGCGTGATCATCGACGACCGACTAAATTTCAATAGTCATGTAGATTATGCCCGTCAGAAGGCAGCAAAGGCGATCACAGCGCTAACTAGAACCTTACCGAACAATTCGATAAATAGTAGCAGGACGGGGCTCCTGGCTAGTGTAACCACGTCAATACTTAGGTATGGCAGCCCGGCATGAATCTCGGTATTAAGAACGAAAAGAAATCTATCGCGTTTGAATAGCACGTACAGACTGATGAGCATGAGAGTAGTGAGCGCCTACCGCACCATATCACTGGAAGCGGTCTGCGTCATTGCCGGCATGATGCTACAGAAATAGAGGCCTCCGTGGAGCTAGAAAACGAACACGGATAGATACATTGCGTAATGGGCAAGTGGTTTGGGACAACGCAATGAATGGAAGATGGACACATCGGCTGATCCCGAATGTGTCCACGTGGATGAACAGGAAACACGGGGAAATCAACTTCCACCTGACTCAATTCCTGTCAGGCCACGGTTGCTTCAGGAAGTACCTGCATAGATTCAGTCACGCGGAGTCACCTCTCTGTCCGGAGTGCGCTGAAGTAGAAGAAACACCGGAGCACGTGGTGTTTGACTGCCCACGATTCGGGGCAATGCGAAGCGCAATGTTTACCACCAGCGATGAAGACTCCAGCCCAAATAATGTAGTCCAAAAAATGTGTCGTGACATTCACACGTGGAATGTAATCAGCCGAACCATCACACAAATCATGTCGGCACTGCAGCGAAAATGACGCGAGGACCAACAGTCGATTCCTTAAATAGAGTCTCATGTAATCGGTCTCGGAGAATGTTTCACCGCCGGAGAACTTCTCGTTGGAGTAGCTGAACTTAAAACACGCTAATCCGCTGCGTAATTACCTCAGACGAACACTCGACCTCGGGCACTGGTTTAGGTATCAGGTATCAGCATCTTTGGCTCGAACAGCACGTGCCTCACAATGTGGAAGATTTGTGCCTTGCCCATCTTGCCCGTGTCATCAATTACCTGATGAGGCTGGGAAGAAAAACAGGAGGAATCTGGGACTTCTTTAGGCCTTATTGCTCATCGGGTGTTTTCATGGTTTAGTCAGTGCAATGCTTTTTCGAAATCAACAAACACCAGAAAAAAAGAAACATTATTTTTTTTTTGAAACTTGTGTTGTGGGTTCGAATTCGGTTATAATCTCAGATTATAGCACAGATTATGGTTCGACCCATGCACCTTCCAGCTTTGGACAAATGGTCACAATGACTACTTGTTACGCGTAGCTACCAATAACCCCCCCCCCCCTTCCTCACCTTTCCGCGCTTTCCCCGCCATTCAAAAAAATTTTCATTACTTTCCTCAACCGTTTCAAAAAAAAATAGATAAATACCATCG
Source organism: Sabethes cyaneus (assembly GCF_943734655.1). NCBI lineage: Eukaryota > Metazoa > Arthropoda > Insecta > Diptera > Culicidae > Sabethes > Sabethes cyaneus. The sequence goes on from NC_071354.1 coordinate 149,163,687, forward strand.
ACCGTGCGTAGCTGGCTAGCTCTGTCTTTGGGCGGTATTCTCGCATTGATCCTAAAGACTATCGATGCAGTGAGGAATGTCCCACTATAACAGGATATCTCAATTGGCGCCGGATTTTTCTCCCTAGCTCTCCCATGCTCTCTTGTTCCGCCTACAAGATTATTTAACAGCCCTCTCCAGTTTGGTGTGTTGTTGGCGGGTTACTGTTTTAGACGTCCTGGTTCGTGCCCGTCTAATGCTGGTTTCACCGTGCTCGGCTCATCGATCATCCTCCAAACTGCGTGTGAAATCAATTTTTTTTGGCAGCGCACTGTGCCGAAGGTTCCATTCGCATTGTGGTGTCATGCGTTCTTGATTTCAATCCCTTGTGGTTCAACAGTTCTATTCTACCGCCTAATGGAACTGTTGAAAAACGAGGTTTGGGGTTCTATTTGTCCAACGACGACCCTTTTCATCTTAGGATTTTCCAGTTAGCGGACGTCTAAACGGTATTGAACTATCATTTCCCATCGCTGGCATATCTCACCTATGAAAAGCTGGGCGGATGCTATATGGGCGCTGCGTTTGTAACGTACATCAAGAAGGCTCCTTCTTCTGTGGCTGATAACCATGTGGTTTTTGGTTCTGTCGTTACGGGATACCCAAGTGACCTTACGCGCTGGTCGAAGGGTGAGCCCTTAATAACGAAATTATTTATGAATCAGAACTCTGCACACAATTATCCGTTCTCGAAAATTTCCTGAACTATGGTGTCACGGTCCGCGTTGTTCGAGCTCAACTTCGCGCTGAAGTCAATTATATAAATTCAGTTGTCACTGTTGGGACTTTCTCGACTACACTGTTCAGTTGGCAGTAACAACGCTCTATCTCCTGCAAGTTGACACTATCTGTTGGTGCATAAATAAAATCGGCTCATCGTAAAATTTCTCACCCGGTAACGATTATTTTCTGTAACAAGAAAGTTGTCAGGTACCATAGGATGTCGTTACGATTTCCTCCTGCAAAAGGTTTGCAGTGAACTGTTCTGTGCGAATTTTGAAGACGGCCAATAAATAAAAAAATTAATTGAAGATTTAAAGTTAAATTGACAACCACAATCTTTTTCGTTAACATATTTGATATTCACGCAAAAAATCATAATGAAATAAATAACTAATTCTTAGCTATGTACATCCAAAAGCAACTAAGACATAATTCGTTGACATCCCGTTAATTTATGCAGATACCGATTGATTTCCGGTGTATCGGTATCAACCGCGTTCGGTTAACTTTGCTTCAGGAATTTTACTTTTTTGCTTACCTTCGGTGGATTTTTATTATTCCCAACAATCGTAAGCTCAAAACTCGAACGACAACACGTTTCGAGTACTTTTACTTACAGTTTTATCTGCCATAAAAATCTTGACACTCCATGAAACCTAGTGCAAAGCGTGCTCAACTGCACAGCAGTTGCATCCGCTCTGCAACGTGTTAGGTATGCTCAAGTTAATGTGTGCATTTAGCTGAAACAATATGCTAGTCTAATTTGCGGATACGAATAACTGCAAATTAAAACTGAGGCATTTTTTATTATCACAGCTCATCACATCATTGAACCATGAAATGGGCCTAATTAGAAACACAATAATATAAAATGGTGAAATTATTCAAGCAAGTATGAGAGAAAGTAGCGAAATAATTATTGTTGTAGTTCAATTCTTATAAAAACTATGTTAATGGAAAAATTAGAAACGTACCAATTAAAGTTTTATAACATGCATTTTCTTGTTCACTAACTGAAATAGGTCATTGAATTATTTCTGTAAGCAAAATTAGCATTCAAATTTAACCACCAAACGGGGTCTGTCAGATTGTATGCAACATGTGCCATCGAGATTATTCAAATTCACAATCATTAAAAGCAATATTCTCAGCATCCCTATCACAATGCCCTGCAAAACAGTGGAGATGCTAACCTTCCACGGTTTTGCAGGGTACGCGAACGGATGTAGATTAAACTCGACGAGATACCGCGGACGTGCCCACTGAACGGGCATAGAAAATCGCGCGCGGGAGTAAACGCAGACAGTGGGAAAAAAAGTATTACTTCCAGCCACCTCGATCAGGAAAAGTGTTGCTGTACAGATAAAGAGAGTGGAAAATTAAAATTAAAACTGTCGGCTTTGATGTATGCTAGAGATGACGGAGCGGAGCTCTTAAAACTGGCGAGACGTGGCGTGGCTGTTGAGTGTATCTTTCGGCGAAAATGTAATGACGCCGAGACAAGTCGATAACAGAGTACAGTGTTTTTGTGCCGGAATTTTTATCCCAGCAGTATGCCTAGTATAGCGGGTTGTTCATTAGTGTTCGCTCGTGGGTTAAAGAAATAGTCCAATACTAGACAGTGGGTTGTGCGCCAGCAGCCAGCGGTTGACGCGGCATGCGGAAAGGGGGTATGCAGAATGACGTCTGGACTGCGCTACCGGATTGATGGAAATTTGCTTTTCCCTCCGGAAATACAAGATGTAATCGCAACTTTTTACACTCGACTGTAGTGGAAAGCTCTTGAGACTGATAGCACTAATTCTTGCCGGCGCGTCTTTCACGGCTTTGAAGTAAATTTGGATAGCTTTTGATCTCGGCGAGATTGGAAAATGTACAAACAGAGTGATATGCGGCAATTGACTTACCCGAGATTGGCCACTTTTATCAGGATGTTGCTGAAAGGCGGAAAGAAGTATACGTTAATTATGTGCCTCGGAAGTGGTGAGTTGTTTTGTTGAACAGAACTGAACTTAACTATTGATGATGACAACCTCGGGGGAAATAGAAAATCTCATCCAGAAGAAGGGATCAGTATTTACTGAATGAGATGTTTAATTAAATAGAAACCGTTGTTGACCTAGACCTAATGTTGTTGTAATAAACTATGCACAGTCATATTTCTGCTGCGCGTGTGAGACGAATGCTTTGCAAAAGTTTAAACACAGTTTTGTTTTTTACATGCTGCTTGCCAAGGAACTGAACAACTTGGTTTCATGTAGGAGAAATCATTGTCGGAGTTTATGGATACAGGTTTTAATGTGCTAAGAACAGATTTGTAACAACAAATGACTGTTTTCTTAACAAGTAGTGAGCCTTGGGATCAATCCCAGATATATCGCTCTAAGGAGCTGTGTGGGGGGCCCCGTAGCCGCAGGGTTACCGAGTCTGCTTTGACAAGTGAGTGGTCGTGGGTTCGAATCTTAGTAGAATCAAGCCATTCGATGTCAAAGTGACTTTAGCATGGGTTTATTCTCAGGCCCCTCCAATTTACCCTTCCTTCGTGCTGAATTCTATATTTACCCACTGAAGCCTCCTGACAGTGCAAATGTCCCTCCTATAGTTAAGTGTACTGGTCAGAGGTACGAATGAGTCTTCGCCAGGGACGGCTGTAATATGGGATAGTGCTGGCAGCGAGGAATAAGTGGGTAAAGTAGATCAAGCTTTGAAGGAAGGGTAAACCCCAATACGCACAAGCACGCATAAATTTAATAAGCATATCGCTCACTCAATAGCGATTATAGCAAAAAGAAATGCAGTGCAGGTCATACAGCAAACACCCGGGCGATATTACAATAGATCAACTATACTGGTCGCAGTAATGAGTCCACACATGGAAAAAAAGGAGCTGTGTCGTTATATTACAAGTAATAGTTTTGGCTTTATACACTTGCCATGATTCCAGTAATCAAAATTAGTGATAGAAACCACAATACTAATTTTACAAAGATTATAAAATGGGGAGAGTTACCTGGAAGGAGCGTCCAATATAGCTCCGGCTCTCTCAGGCTCCCACCTGGCGCCTCCTAAGTTCTGAGTCAGAACGAAGTCAATGATGATCGATCGGCCGTACTTGTAAATGCTTCATGTATATACTGGAGTAGCGAGCCTAAACGCCTGTTGCCCAAGCGAAGCGCCGCTCAGACAGTGTCTGTCTTGAAGCGAGCGGGCTGAATATGAAACGTGCCCAGCTAGCACCAAATCGTACACCAATAACCGAAAATTTTCGTAAATAACTCTTAACAAGTTCGGAATCGTAATTAAAGCTGAATAAAGTCCGCCCAAGTCGTTTTTCAGTCGTATATAATGATAACAGCTGACATTCATACGATATTCAGCACAGAATCGTATAGCAATACGGAGCGGGTCAGGCTTAATCGGATAGTGTCGTATATAATTACTTATATCGATGAAATCCATATGTTTATTCCTCATCACGTATATCGCCTCCAAAATACCACGGAAATGCCAATTTTGTGCATCAAATACGATTTATTAGCAGGTATATATGTACGTAAAGCTGATTTTCAACTTTTATATACATATAAAAATGCTAGCTGGGTGATATCCCGCAAGCAACACGTAAGATGACAGACCCATCAGTGGGATGCAAGGATTGCGCGATCGCGACCTCGCGAAGTTCCGCGCAGTAGGCCCTATTGCAGGCACTTCTTTCAACTATCAAATCTCCTACACTGTCGGTAGAAAGGCAGAATATGGAATCGGTTTCGTAGTGTTGGGAAAGCAAAAGCAATGAGTTATCCGGTAGAAACCCTTAACTGACCATATATGTGTATTGAGAAAATTGGCAAAATCTTCAACTATAGCCTAGTTAACGTATACGCACCGACAAATGATAAATCTGATGATGCTAAGGACGAGTTCTATGATTGACTCGAGAGGACCTATGGAGAGTGCCCAAAACATGTCATGAAAATCAACGTCGGAGATGCAAATGCGCAGCTCGCCATTGAAGAATTCTTCCGTCCTGTCATTGGAAGACATAGCCTTCATCTGTTGACTAACGATAACGGTCTGAGGCTCATAAATTTCGACGCTCGTACTAAGAAAACACTACGTTGAAGCATCCATCGATTAACGGCAGATGGCGTGGTAGTGGATGCCGAATACCAGAGAGCGACAGATAAGAAGTATCAGGGCAGGAGTCCCATGCTCACTGCGGCTAACAGAGAAAGGTATAAAGAGACTGGAGCTCCGGAAAAAAGAATCCCCCGTAAAAAACCGCGAGTACGAGGAGCACATGTTCGCCGGCGCAGAAGAGGGTAACGCCAGCAACGACACACGGAGTTTCTACAACACGATGAGGAGTAGGTATTGTGCCATGCCAATCAGTGAGTTGGAAAACGGTAAGGCTGCTGGGAAGGACGGTATCCCGGCTGAACTTCTAAAAGCGGGGAGCGAGCTGTTCTACGAAGGAATCCACCGGGTCAATGTCAGAATCTGGGAGGAAAAACAAAGGCCGGAGGAGTGTTTGGATGGCCTCATTTGTCCTATTTTCAAAAAAGGACATCGACTCGAGTGGAAAAACTATCGAGCCATTACATTGCTTAATTATGCCTATGAGGTGCTTTCCCATAGCCTGTTCTGTAGACTGAATCCGTTAGCGGAGTCATGCGTCGGCGAGTACCAAGCTGGTTTTCATGAGGGTAGCTCAACGACGGATCAGATGTGTAAACTGCGTCAAGTTCCGGGAGCACAACACTTGCAAACTCAACATCTGTTTGTAAACTTTAAGGCGGCGTACGGTTCGGTTAAATGATTCGTGCGACGCTAGATGGGTCAAAATCATGTGTTAGAGTGCGAGTGAGACCTTAATCGCTTTCATGATCGCGATTGGGTCGATTAAAGGCGAGCGCCGTACGAGTTGACCATGATTCTGAGGAGGAAAAGCGCCAGAAGAAGGACAGAGAGTGGGGGGCTGGAACAACTATTCCGGATCAATGACACGCGCAAGTTTTACGAGAAGGTGAACCAAACTCGTAAGAGCTACACACCTAAATCTGACATGTGACGAGCGAGGGGATCTAATCACAAACGAGCGCGAGGTGATCCGCAGGTGGAAGCAGTATTTCGATGAGCACCTCAACGGCGATATAGCAGAAGGAGACGCACCGAAAATTAATCTCAGAGTGCCTACAAACGACAACGCGCGTGCCGGCTCCCGATCTTGAACAGATCCAGCGAGAAAGTTGTCAGCTGAAGAATAATAGAGCCGCCGAAAAGGACCGACTCCCGGCAAAATTCTACAAAAATGACTAAGAACCGTTAGCAACGTGCCCACGCATCATATTTTTTGGAGGATTCCAGAGCAGCATACAATACAGTTGAACGCAAACAGCGATGGCAAATAATGCACTAGTACGGTTTCCCGGTCAAGCTAAGGCGGCTGATCAAAGCTACTTTAGAGCGAGTGATGTGCTACGTGCGCGTTTCGGGGACACTCTCGAGTCCTTTAGAATCGCGCAGAGGGTTGCAGCAAGTAGATGGACTGTCCTGTTTGTTATTTAATATCGCTATTGAAGGTGTGATTCGGTGAGTGGGCATCGAATCGAGAGGAACGATCTTCAGCAAGAGTAGCCAAATCCTAGCCTTCGCAAACGATCTCGACATCATTACTAGAAACCTTGGGACGGCGGAGGCATTCTGCGCCAGACTAAAAACAGAGGATAGAAGGATAGACTCACAAATCAATGCGTCGAAACCAAGTATATGGTAGGAAGAGGCTCCAGAGAAAGCCACATTTGCCTCCCACGGACAGTGACTATTGACGGCGATGAACTGGAAGTGGTTCATGAGTTCGTATATTTGGGATCTCTGGTGACAGCCGACAATAATACGAGTAAAGAGATCCAACGACGCATTTGAGCTGGAAATCAAGCCTACTTTTCCCTCCGCAAGACGCTTCGATCAAGGAGCAAACGCCGCCGCACAAAGCTGACGATGTACAACACGCTAATTAGACCGGTAGTCCTCTACGGACTTGAGATAGTAGCCTTGCTTACGGAAGATATACGTGCACTTGCCGTATTTGAAGGAAAAGTGTACATTGGCGTAGCTAGAAAATTTCCCTGGAGGGGGCCTAGGGGGTGCCTTCCAAAAAAATTTTGATTATGATCTTGTTACTCTGGCTGTCACCGATAGCACAAGGTTTTGTAGGAAAATACCAGGCGGGCTTGATGAGGGTCCGCGCAATTACCAGATATGTCGGGTGTACAACCTGTCCGCGCATGACATCTTTATTGATTTCAAAGCAACATACGATACAGTCGATCGAGACCAGCTATGGCAGATAATGCACGAACACGGTTTTCCGAATAAACTGACGCAACTGAGCAGAGCTACATTGGAGAGAGTGTTGTGTTTCGTGTGCATCTCTGGGATACTTTCGAGTTACTTTAAGATGCAGCAAAAGTTGGGACAAGGGGACGGCTTATGTTGCATGCTATTCAACATCGCACTTGAAGGGGTGATCCGACGAAATCGGAATATAGGACAAGCGTTCTAAACATAAATGCGGCCAAGACCAAATACTTAAAGGAAACAAACGCGTGCCTCTCGTGGACGGTAACTGTTGATGGCGACGAAGTAGAAGTGGCAGATGGGTTCGTGTATTTGGGATTGCTGGTGCACACGGACAACAACACTAGTAAGAAGATCTAGTTGCGCATTTAAGCGGGAAATTAGGCTTCCTTAGCCTTTCGCAAAACGCTAGGCATACGCTATTTTCGAGCGGAAGGTACTGCGGACGATATTTGGCGGAGTACAAACTGAAAGCGGAGAGTAACGGAGACGTATGAATCATGAGCTACAAGCACTGTTTGAAGAGATTGCCATCGTCATCTGGCAAAAGTCAGTAGGCTACAGTGCGACGAAAACAGTTCTCTTTAACAACTGCACCAGCATCAGGAACAGGGAGGCTCAACGTGATGGCTCGACCAGGTCGAAAGTGATTTGCGACTTCTGTGAGTGGGAAATTTGCGACGAGTGGCCCAAGATGTAGTTGAATGGAAACGAACGCTTGAAACAGCGTGAGCCGGGGTGGCTACTAAGCTACTGACGACGACAACTACGCTTTTGCGTTGGCTTGTGAAAATGAAAATATCTACACAGCGGGAACATATACACATACATATATATAAGTTTTTTCCCGGTTTCCAATTCCAGTGAGGAAAATTTCTGGAGGGGGCCTGAAGAATTCTGGAGGGGGCCTGGTACCCCAGGCACCTCCTCTAGCTACGCCAATGAAGGTGTAGCCGACTATTTTCGGCGGAGTTCAAACGGAAAGCGGAGAGTGCCGGAGGCATATGAATTACGAACTACAAGGCACTGCTTGGAGAGATTCTCATCGTATACGATGAGCACTGTTTGGAGAGATTCCCATCGTATACCTGGCGAAAGTTGGGAGACTACGGTGGGCTAGCTACGTCGCAAGGATGCCGAACGACTGTGCAATGAAATCCGTTCTCTTCTAGAACCCCGCCGGCATCAGGAATAGAGGAGCACAACGTACTAGATGGCTCGACCAGGTTGAAGCCACCTTGCGTGTATCGAGACGCGTAACGAATTGGCGACGAGTAGCCCAGGACCGAGTGCAATAGAGAGGAATTCTTGATACAGCAAGCGCCACCCCGGCTTTCGGTTGGTAAAAAAGCGAGATTGGGATTTGCCATTAAAACCGCCAAAACGAAGTACATGGTTGCTGGCTGGGAATGTGGGATTCCAAACGGTGTTAGTGCCGTCGTGAAGCTGGATGGGGAACGTAATGAAGTAGTTGAGGAATTCATATACCTTGGTACGCTCGTGACATGTGACATGTAGCCAGCTGAAGTCCCGTAGTTTGCAAATTCGCACAAAACTGGCACTCTTTTTTCCTGTATGGACTCGTCACTGGGACCAGTTTCATTGATCTATTGTGATATTGCCCGGGCGTTTGTTGTATGACCTGCAATGCATTTTTTTGCTATGATCGCTAATGAGTGAATTATATTTTATTCGTGCTTGTGTGTATTGGGTTTACCGTTCCTTCAAAGCTTGCCCTTTTTTACCCACTCGTTTCTTACAGGCAGTACCTATCACAATATTATAGCTCACAAATAGCTTTCCCTGACGAACACTCAATGCGTTCCTCTGACCAGTACACTTTAACTATAAAAGTGCCTTTGAACCGTCAAGAGGCTTCATCGGGGTAATATAGAATTCAGCATAGAGGAAGGGTGATGAGGGGCTTGAGAATAAACTCATGCTAAAGTCTCTTGACTTCGAATGGCCTGATTCTACTAAGATTCGAACCCACGACCACTCGCTTATCGAAGCAGACTTGGTAACCTTGCGGCTATGGAGCCCCCCAAACTGGCTCTCTACAGAATACTGATTCTCCCGGTGGCCCTGTACGGACATGAATCCTGGACGCTAAAGGAAGCCAACCGACGAGTGCTTGGAGTTTTTGAGCATAAAATTCTGTGATCAATACTTATAGGCAAAATGGAAAACGAAGTGTAGCGCAGACGCACGAGCCACGAACTGTATCAAGTATACAAATATGCTGATATAGGCAGTACAATGTGGCAGTGGCAGGCTGCGGTGGACTGGGCACGTGACCAGAATGCCCGACGAAAGAGTAGCCTAACCAATTTTCAGCAGAGAACTAGGAAGAAGCCGTAGACTACAGGGCAGCCTTGAAGCGAGGGATGTGCGCCGTCGAGGACGACGCGCGGTTATCTAGTGTTCGAGGGGATTGGAAAGGCCTGATTTTAGAATACGAATTCATGACTACTCCCTTGTCAAAACCGACTGGACAGCTTTGTGACTACAAAACACCCAACCAACCGTTTTAAAACATATATTTGTTTATAAAATTACGAGACCTCCGATGAAAAGTCGCAAAAACTATTTTCTGCCTCATAGAAAATTTAAAAAAAAATTCTTCATGTTTGTCAATTCAATATGATTAAGTGATAAAAATTTCATGATAGCTTTTATTGTTTATTATACAAAACATAGTCATAAGCCAGGCCTCAAAATGTTTTTACCTTTGTTATACTATAACAAAGGTTTAGGAATTGGTCGAAAAACACGAAATTGATCCGAGGCCCGGAGGGCCGAGCCACATATACCAATCGACAGGGTTCGACGAACTGAGCAATGTCTGTGTGTGTGTGTGTGTGTATGTGTGTATGTATGTGCGGAGCGCAACTTTTCTATCGCCTGTTTCTCGGAGATGGCTGAACCGATTTGTTCGCTATTACTTTTGTTTGAAAGGTATTATTGCCTAGTATATCACTATTTAATTGTTTCGAGGTCCGACATTTCGTTTAAAAGTTATAAGTAAAAAAGTAAAAATTACGTGACACGATTTTCTCCGTACCCAAATGACCGATTTCAACGATTTTGGTATCGAATGAAAGCTCTTGTTAACACTAAATTTTTCGGATAAATTTTCAATAAAATCAAACAAATTCAACAAACAAACAAACAAAATTCAAACAAACGATCAGTTTAAAAGTTATGCTTAAAAAACCTGTTTTGACAAGGTAATAATTATCGCCTGTTTCTTAGAAATGACTAAAGCGATTTAGACGCTATTAGTCTCATTTGACAGGTAACATAACCTAATAGATCACTATTGATTTGTTTTTTGATTGGACGTTTAATTTGAGAGTTATGATCAATTGAATACAACACATTAAAATTTACAATATTTTATAACGATTTCATCTAAGATGATTTATCTAGTTTAAATTATTTTGGCATCAAATTAGAGATTTTAATGCTACAAATATATCTGCAAAATTTCAGAAGAATCGGTTTTGCCGATCAAAAGATATTAACCCTCCACTCCAACACTCGCGCCGACTTTTGTAATTCGGTTACTCGTGCGCACAATGGTCCAAAACCAAAAAGACATGCGCATTAGAATTTTGACTGGGAAAACTTGGTCTTAGGTTTATGGAACCTTCGGAAGAATTTCTTGAAATTGAAAGTTCTATCGTCTGGTGCAATTTAAATTTTGATTAATCCCCCTATAAGTGAAATAAAAAAATTATTTTTCTTCAGTTTCAATATAACACATTGATGTGTTCTGCAAAGTTTTAGAGCATATTATTATAAGAAATTTTGTTGAATACAGTAACCTTCTATCTATTAAGCGAAGAGAGAAAAATCTTATTCATTGTATATGAATTTGTAAGATCAGTTTTTTCGATTTTAGCTCTTTTTGTAATTGTTGCATTCCTTTTTCATGTATTACAAAATTGTATAAATAGTAAAAATACACAACTTTGATTAATATAGTATACCTCTATGTTTGTTTGTTTAGGTACTGTAGAACTTTGATTAAAAAAAAGCCTTAATTTTGACCCAGAATGACTCGACTACCAACAGATACATTTTAAACATTTTATATTGCTAATTATGTTGCTGCATACAGACACCATTTTTACATATGAAGAAACGAGAGAAACTTCCAGGGCCAATCGCGGTACAACTCACATGCTGATTGCTTCGTTTCTGTGATGTCAGTTTATGCTGATCTATTTGCCCAACAATTTAAAGAATTAATGCATAATTATGACATTTTGCTCATAACAAGGTAATTGAAGAACATACGTTAGTTAAGCAGAGATTTATAACTTTATAACAATATGGCATTCAAAAACCTACATGTGTTGTACAAAATGCAACAGCGTGAGTAATCGAAGGTTAATAGAAATTGATGAAATTTATTCAAGAAAACTTTATTAATGTCAATCAAAAATAATGGCGTTACAGAAATTTATGCGTAGTTCAAAAACCTATGAACTAGACTTTTACTACGCAATGTATATGTTAAAGAATAATATTTCCTCTTATAACTTGCTTTTACTTGCACTTACTCAAATTAGAAACAACCAGCTTACCCTTACTCAGTAATTTCATGAAAAAAGGATCTATCAAAATTTATAGGTGCTGCTATTTTGTTCAAATTTTGTAAACTTATTAAATTTCCAAAAATTTAATGAAAACCAACGCACCACGCAACGTTAACCAATAGATGAATTATGTTTCGAAGACGTGTCGATTTCTATCTCAAATAGCAAGTAAGACCGTATAATAAAGGTTCCTTTCACCACTAGGTGGATTAAATCGGGTTTTTTAACCCTCAATTGATCAACCGGGTGCACCTGTACCCATGTCGAGATTTTCGAGTTCCAGTTTCGGACTGTTCCATTTGAAGTATTGTCTAAAGGCTCCAGATATTTTTTATTTACATAATTTTCCGTTAATTGGAACGTTTGAATAACAATTTTGATATTTATAACCGGGTGCTCTGGCTGCTCGAATTTTGTCGGATTTTCGGTCAGTCAATTTAGGGTTAAAGTTCTATCCCATATTCTATGAAATTATTTACCCCATGCAAATCAACCAGAACCAGACTGAAAGGCCCTGTTGGTCTATAAATTTGCTTAAAATTCAATAATTTGCTGTTCATATAAAATGCACATCCAATCCTGTTGGATATATTTGTTGCAATATGTATGTTTAACATGTTCTCCTGGAGTAAACCCATCGGATAAATACTCACGTAGCCAATTTGGCTATATCCCTTTTGACAATAGCAGCCTAAAATGTAGGAAAAAAATCTAAACGACAAATACTATTGTTCTCATACTGCCGGCAATAGAATCACAATTAAGCCAATTCGAAATCGGAGGTAAAATCGTTTACCCACGTGGCCCATTCTCCCCGCTGGCTGGGCTATCCAACGGCCATACCTGCCGGCCCGTTCTCAAATTCCTCGGTAGGTACAATAGTTTAGTGCATTTTTTCTACTTGACAACATGAGCCGACACGGCAGGGATGGAGTCGCAACCACGGCACAGCGTGAAGCCAGATGACAAAGATTAATTTATTTTAATTAGAATCATTTTAATGTAAATAGAGTGTTTTGCTGCCACAGCAAGGATCTCGCAAGTGCTAGCCGGTATAATGTTGTAGAAAATCGCAGTAACTGCTCAAGTGGGCAATCTCGATTCCAGCGGTGCCGTGCCGGAATGGAACGAGTTCCAAACGAGCATACCTTTTATGAGCTGCAAGTGGTATGTTCGGCTTTGCTGCTGCGGCTGCTGCTGGTTGAAAATGCACAAATTATGTTTGTCCGGATGAACCGAATGCGGCGAAAATGTATCGTAGTTGCAACCCCACTTACCGGGTGGATCGCGCTTCGAGTGTGATTTATCGGAACGAGGGAATAAAAAGTTGGCATATTTTTTTTCCATCGCATTGATGGCTGGATGGCAATGGGAAAAGAATTCGAAAAATTGTTACTTCTGGTTTTTTTTTCGTGATTACTGGAACTGCAATTAGTCTGAAATTAGCAGTGGAGAATTTTAATGGACTGTTTGTGCAGCAGCCCTGCATGCTACAATGAATTAGACTTGAAAGGAAGTTTAAATTTACGTACCCGCGAGTCCGGATGGGCGGTCGATTTCGAGTATGCAAAACAAATCATGTGAATGTTTGTTCGCTACAAGTATGTTGGCAGCGTCAAGATGTCAACAATTACGATAGACCAAAAATCAAATACACAATCAGTTTGAAAAGTGCAACTATAGGTAAAGTCATAATAGGCAATTCTAAGTTCTTAATATGACAATGTTACAATATGCAAAGAAAGCTACTGAAAACTTAATCGTTTTCTGCTACATTTTATCATGGGTCACGCAAATCTTACGTCATCAACGTAACACGCTAAATTCACTGTTGAATTATACCCTTAAACTTTACAAAAACCACCAGATAGTGTGACATAACCAAAATTTGTAGAATAATGGATTTTAAGTTGATGGATTACGTTGTCAAACATTGATAGCCACTGTCTTGCTGTTTTAGTTACCAGTTATCTTAGATATAATGAAATGGTGCTTCACCTCATGATTACAACATTCACAATACGTTTTATCTAGTCAAGTAATTTTGAACAATGATGACTACGACGGTAAACCACTAGATTTGTTTTTTGGTGAGAATGTCTTAAGCAAATATTGAAATTGGTGAGAAGATATAAATCTTAGATATTATAATTGAAAATAAAATAAATGCGTTTCATTTTCATAGTTTTCCTCAGAAGATATTAAAATAAATTTTTAAGCCAGTAAAATTATTTAAAGCCCATTAGTGTATTCTATGAATACTAAATTTATAAATAAAATCTACGGCCCAAACAAGTCTTTCCAGTTCGCCCGGAGCCAACGATCTAAACGATCATCACTAATGTGTGACTCCTCTGCAGAATGCACACCTCCGGCTATATTGCAAACTAGCAAGCAACTATGGGAACCATACAAAAGTCCGGTGACAATCCAAAACGGGCAAATGTGCAGTTATTTTATTGGAAAAAGGAACCAGGTTCGAGCGGTTCGCAACCGATACGGCCGAGCCGACAGTGTGTTCAACACGACTTGTTGTCCGTGGAGAAAAATGCAAAACATGTGCGCACGGTGGTTCACCGCTATTCTACGGTTACAGGGTGAATGTTGGACCAAAAAGCTGTGACTTCGATACGGTGTATTTCAAATTACTTCTATGTGTACACTCATTTAGGTTTAAAGATTTTTGTTATTTAACTTTCTCTGAGTTTTCAAATTTTAATCAAAGATCAAATCAAGTTCAAATGAGCTAATATTGCAAAGCACTTCTGTTTGGAGAAGCCCATTGAAGGTTAGAAAAAAAAACATAAATTGTCACAAATAAAAAAAAACATTTGACCAATCAGACTTGATTTTTAGTTTATCTTACAGACATTACAGTGTAATTATAGAAGAGAATGAACAAGAAAATATATTAGATTTATGACTAGGTACATAAATGTGAACTTGTGCATGGTAAATAATTATTTCAATTTTGTATGCTAAAATGAAGGAAATGGCAAAATTATTGAAATCACGAGGAAGCAGGATAATGTCCATATTTTTTTAAAACACTTTTCCCATTACTATTATATTACTCCATTTGAATTCCTTCCTCTGATATATATCTATTTTATAAGCAATGTTGACATATCACGTATGCGAGCGAGAATTGAAGTGGAAATGCATCATTTCCGATAAAAAACATTTTATGGTCGTTGATCACTGTTTGTTCCGATGATGACAGTTAATTATTGTAGATTTTTTTCCCAATGCGACCTGCAATAAACGCTCCATTATCTACTTTACTTCCGTTGATGCTGACATATAAAATTTGTGCTTAGTATCACTTTTTACCATCAGCACGGCATAATAAAACTTCCAGCTATAGGTTATACTTCTACAATTGGACGGATATATGTACCATGCATGAAACATGCTTGCTGTTGGTTGCTCCACGGCAGTTCGGAAAGCTCCATCGATAGTTCAATTCGATTGCCACCAGCCAGAAATTTTGAAATAGTTACTCATTACCGGCGGAATTCTGTTGCAAACCACAGACAAACAGGCACATCTCTTTGAATCTTGCAAAAAAAAATATCGCTGCTCATTTTTGCGAGCACACTAGCAACATCTGTGATCGATATTCCTAAATGTTAACTAACAATAGAAGGATCCTTAGGACATGCAAGTAGAGTACAAGAGAGTATCTCCGACCTATTTCTAAATTCAGCCTGTTTTTTTTAAAGAATTCTTGATAATTGAAACCTTTAGATGATTTTTAAACATAATAAACAAAAGAAGCTTAAATTTTATTTTAAAATATAGCCAGAATTTTAAGTTTGTTTGAATTGTACGTTTGATCAATTTCACCCTGGTGAACAATTTGCCCCCGTATTACGGTACGTGCAACTTCGTAAATATTTAACGGGTAGGTAAGAAACTTTCCATGTGTAGGTACTTGAATACATGTACCTTACGGATATGAAATAACAATAAGGCCATTACAAATATTTAAAAAAGTTTTTGTCCCTCCGGTGTTCGGCCACTGAAGGGGGGGGGGCGACACAATGCACAATGCACAAAAAACATGGATTTTAACAATAAAAAAGAAGAAAAATAAAAAGTTAGTTATATCCTTTAATTTCTACTAAGACGCTCAAATAAACATTAGTCAAATGGATTTTAAGAATTTTTATTCTATTCTTGCTTATAATATAAACGTTATTATTTTCTATGCAAACATATACGAAAAAAGACAAAAACGAAGGAAAATTTTTTTGGACGATTTTCGGAAATTCCATTGTTCGAATTTCCATTTCTGTGCTAAAAGCGTTAATTCAACTCCGAGACTCATTTTTCGAGTTTTTCAGACTGTAGAGCCCACAGACAATTGATTTTATAAAAAAAAGCTTGACTCATATCCTACAAATTATTTTTTTTATTTTATTTTATTTTTTTTAAATATGATTTGCAATGGCCTAAAAACGATTTTTCGAAAATTCAAACTGGCTATACTTAAAGAGCGGCATTATCGCCAGTACAGATATTCCAAAGTAAATCGAAATTTGAAATGACTGCTACACCCTGCGAAGAACGAAACAATCAATGTTAAATCTATTTGTCTGTGTTCAAACTGTGCAAAATGATATTAAATAGAACTGCATATGTACGAAATTTTTCAACCAAAAATTATCCGCAAGCGTAATTTTAAATTGATGTCTCTCGTTTGTCGTTCCAATTCGATGATTATGGGTGCAGCCGATAATGACGTTGATTTCACTTTTTCGGCTCATTCAACAGACCTAATTAAACGTCGCTCATACCATCTACTTGTGCAGAATAAGCCATTCATGGTAAGAGAAATTGAAAACTAGGGCATTTATCATCAAAAACTGAAATATGACAAATTTTCATCGCCAAAACTGACTTTATGTAATTGTAGAGGATGCTGAGTGACTTTATTTTGATTCTGCAGTCTTTTCTGCTTATTTTGATATTAATTTTGTAATGATCCGACCGCGAAAAGTAGCTGAAAATAGATTATACACACAAGCATTGCAGTGCGGCGTGGAACAACCTCGACGGAAAAAACGCGTCTTCTGTAAAAACTCGATTTTTGAACTGTATGTACCTTAGTAGTATGTACCTTAGTTAGTAGAAGCTTGGTAAAGACTTTTATAATTTTTGAACTTTGTAAACAACACACAGCCAGAGAAAAAAGAAAAAGAAAAAGAAAACTTTTTCTTATTTTAAGCAGTCTAGTCGAACCACTGATTGTTTTACCTTATTATAAGCGTTGGGTTGACTAAGGATCAGCATACCAATCTTCTTGTTAGCTTTAATTCTTCAAGGTGTTACCACTGAAAGTCAAATTGAAATTGAAATTTAATTTAAAGCTTACTGGAACTAATTTTAATCGGCCCGAACGTATTTTAATCACCAAGAAGCTTTCTTAATCAGTCCTGAATTGAACTGATCTGTCCCAAATTATGGCTGTTATAAGCTTTTGACTATGACTGACACAAGTGCTCACATGTCTACTACAATATGGTATGTTAAAATTGAGTGCTTGACTTTTAGAAGTGCTGTAAGCAGTGCTCAAAGTAGCGAGGTGGAGATCCTTTCCATTGTAGCGAGGAGACAATTCGCTTCAGCAGCTGAAAAAATGCACAATGTCACTTTCATTTTCGCTTTTAGTAATGATTCAATGGTGAAAATGTGGTTAGAGCTATGTACTCCGTTCTTACTTCCTCTGGATTCTCATTGGTTCTCATTTTTTTTGTATGCCAGAAGGGCACTAGATTAAAAAAAATGCCACTGCGACAGTCACGAAGATTGTCTTTTGTAGCAGGCCCCGATTGCTGTTTGCCCAGTTTACGGATTGCTCATGCCCATTGATAGAGTTGAGCTGGGTTGTAAAACTGTGCCCCAATTAGGTATTACATGGTTAATAAAACCAACTACGTTCTTGGGATGAAGTTTCCATACTGAGTATGGAGTTAACAGGTAGCTTACGAAAAAGCTGAACCTGGAAGACGCAAGAGCTCCACAGGAGCAGAGCAAGTGCGCTGAACTTTCTAGTTCTAAATTGCAAAAGCGGCAAATGTCGGTTAAAACCTTGCCAATTCTCTTTAAATAGTAAAGAGTGGGACAATGTCCGGTGAGGAGTCCCGTGATTGTGCGCAGTTCCCTACGCGTTAAGGTAAGTAGTTTGTTAACTACTGCAGGGGACTGTATTAAGCTTACTAATCACTAATTAAAATAAAGATGAAAAATAAAGTCATATACGGACAGGGAAGTAGCATCGCCAGCGGCTGTTCGTGGTTGTACTCCAAGCTGGAAGCGGTTCGCCACAACGTCTGATCCGGAGCGGGTGATTGAAATAAGAAACGTGATGTCTCGGCACTAAAGCTAAGATGGCATCCCCATTACGAAAATCTGTACCGGTAAGACAAACTACCTAAACAAAGTTACTAAGAAAAATTAACAAAATCCATCTTGGAGCATTTGGCATGGACAATGGCGCCGAAATAAGGACATGCAATGGATGCGTGGTTCTTGAAACCCCAGATCGCTGAATTTCGTGGGATGTGATAAGGTGCTGCTCGTACAGCTTGAACACTCGGTGTGGAGCATCCGTAGTGGTGAGGGCCAGTTTCAACAGAGCGGTGAAGTCCGTTTTGCCATCTTATGATGATGAACTGTCCACACGAAGGTAGACCCGACGACAAGAAGGAAGCGTTCTACGCGCAACCACGGAACGTCAATATGGTTTCGAAGTTCGAAAACAGCCACTGATGAAGCCTGCAAGTCGTAGGCGAAAAACGTATCTGTCGCGAATAAAAATACATAGGGTAGATGCTCCAGTAATGGAGGGATTATGTCGGGGGATAGTGTGTAAAGACAATTTGAACGCTCAATTTATCAGTTTCCAATTGAACTACATGATAATATGGTGCACCATAGTGTTGGCTTTAAATACATACCAAAATTATACCATTCTGCTGGTTAATATATCTAAAATATTGCTTTTCCTGACATTAGTATGTGCTCCTAAAGTAGTGGTAATGTTCCTATAATAGTGGAAAATTTGCCTATTATAGTGGAATGTTGTTTACCGCCTTAGCAACGCTTGTAATAAACATGGCAGCAGGTGGATAACAACGTAGGCTTGTTAAAATGCTATGGATTGTTACGAATTTCTTAAGCAATTGCACTCTATTGGACTGCTGAAAAGGAATTTGTAATTTTTGCACCAACATCTTGAATTTTAACTGTGTATCTTAGATAAAACTGTTAACAAATCTATATTTAACAATAGAAAACGGAAATTATCTCGAAATCCGCTAAAATTATGATATATTTCGAGTTTCCACCACTACTGGTACTACCACAACTACTGGAGCATCTACCCTAGTAGAATTTAATTGGAATGTTTTCTTTTTTATTTAATTTCTGGTACTTGGAAATGGCCAATGACGATCTGACGTTCCGTGCCGTTTTATTGTGCATATTGATGTGATAGGTAGATAAAATCAACGCGCCATTGAAATTTTGCAACTTTCGAAAGCTGGTTGTTTAAACAAAATAAATATATTCAGTTAATCAATCTCAATTTCCAGCAAAATCATTTTTGCATGCTTCCTGTGACAAGAAAACCGATTGATAATAACTTTCTTTCTGCAAAACTCTTTACTTTGATGAATTTTTGTTCGCGAGCTAAAACAAAATACTGAAATATGGCAATATGGCCTCGCATAAAAAAATTATTTTGGTGTTGAACCTTAGTATTCATCATAATAACAACAATAAATCTGTTAAAAAACTGTTAATCTGTTAAAACTAAAAGATTTATTGCGGTATGGCAAGCAACCGCGATAACATCAATTTTGATTGGTGCGCCATTTTGTATTGCTACGCCACTCTTATAGTAAGTTTAAATATAGTTATACAGTTTCTTATAGTAAGACGATGTGCAGCCAACTATTTTATCGTGGTAATAATCACAACAAGTTAGCTTTATTAAGAGTTTTATTATGATTGTATAGTTAGCTACAAGTGTGTTTTGATTCGTAGCCTCTTGGTATTGCGTAATTCCACAATAAAACCAGAGGTAATCATTAATCTCGCAATGAAATCTTTATAAAATTCAAATAATACCAACTGGCTTTAGAATTGTTACTTGGCATATGAACGTCCAGCTCGTTAGAGCGGTGATTAGGCCCACATCGACACGAACGACAACGGCCATTATCAACTTTGCAACTTCCCGAAAAGTGGTGATCAGAAGCACTTTCTTTCCCCACCTAGTAGCCCAACCCCACCCATCCCCTCCTTCTTACCTAGTAGCAGTACATGTGCACTTAAAACTGTCGACGGTATACACGGCGACAAAGCCGTCCTCGTCGATTTAACTTTCAGCTATTAAACAACCCGGAAGCTGCCGAGAAAACTACACTCACCTGCTGAATGAGGTTCTACTTTTCTCTGTAGGAGACTTTGGAAAATTTGAACAAGTATTGACAAATGTGGAATGAGTTGACAACTCAAGCAGCACACTTTTTGCACTTATGGTTGCAGTAACTTATTTATGACTGAAATTAGTCATACATCGGTTGCCACAACTGATTTGTAACAACTGTGGTACTAGGGCATGATCTTGAGAATGATAAAGCGCCAGAATGCGGAGATCATGTAGAGCAAGGACAATATTCCGGGCTAATAACATACTTAATTTTATGAATGTGGGAAGAGAAGAAACTATAGGTACTGTAGGAGTGCATGAAAGACGTGGAATGGCCATCTTCCATCAAACAGGATGTTCGGCTCGATTGCTGTAATTACAGCATTCATCAGCTGTCTACAAGGTGCTCTCCCAGATAAGGGTTGCTGCGATCAGTTAAACTCACTTCATAGACGTAAAATCTGTAAAAGCCATGTATGTAACATTTGTACAGTTGAGTGTGATCTACAATCTTTCTAAATAGACAACTGTATCATGCTGTGATCCAGCGAGCGGGCATTGAAACGAGAGGAACGATCTTAAGCAAACTCCTAGACTTCGCAACGAGTCTACGCCAGACTAGAAACGGAGACTAGACGAATTGTGCTACATATCAAGACGTCGAACACTAAATATATAACAGACACATTCCAAGCGCATCTATCCCATGAGAGCAAATTTTGAAAGTAGTAATATTAAAAATATTTGTATGTAGTATGTTCAAACATACTATAAAGCTTACAAAAATCCTGAATTGTCATACTGTTTATTGACAATTCATGCTAAAATGCACCTTACAAGTGGGAGGTTAACAATATAGATTTTTACATCATTTAGGCAAGGCTGCAATTAATTCTCTGTCAATAGTTTTAAGCCAAAATAATTTAAAACTGTATATCGTCTAAACATGTTTCATTACTAGGGTAACATTTTGTTCATACAGAGTTTTTTAAAAAATGAAAGCATTTTCCAGATAAGCGGCCTTTAAAAACAGATACTTTTATAATGGTGTCCCGTAACGAAAATTTTGCATTTATTTCCATATACCAGAGATTATAATTCCGAATTTTTTGAAACTATGGATTTTCTTTAATCATATATGTACAATCAAAATCGCGCTGTGCTTGACTTTTGATAAGCATTTCTATGTAAAATAAAATAGGTGCTTCAAAATGGTGTCCCGTAACGTTTTGTTTAACGCAAAAAGTAATTGAATGAAAAAGCACTTATCACATCATATTATATGTATGTATAAATATTATTACAATATAATAATATATTGTAATATTAAAGAATGTGCGGTAAAGACGGGCACCTCAAGATTAAAATTCAATATCTACACAAGTATCTCTGTTTGATATAGCCATATACTACTAAATTTTGTTCAAAACTTATGCTTTGACATCAAAAAAATTACCTAGTAATCATATTTTTTAGACATTGTACAGAAAAACGGACACATTATATGAAAGGTGGACACCGCAAAAAAAGGTGTAATGCCTGATGAGTAATGGCTAACAAGGTATGATACCAGTCGTCGTATGTTCGAATCTCGACTGGATGGTGCTGCCAAAGTCAGTAGGATCGTTGAACAAGCCCCGTAGAGTGATTTATCTATTTTGGGCAGACGTTGCGCGTACGTTATTTTGGACATTTACGGCAAAATCAAATAGAAGTGACCAAAATAAAGTATGCGTAAAGCCTATCCAAAATAGACAAATCAACCTAATTGTTTTGTACTCTAATAACTAGCTGCTCGACAAAGGGTGACTCCAGGCAAAGGGTGAACATGTGCATTCCATAACCTCTGTTTACTAACTTCTAATCCTACGTCCACGTGTTGCCGGCTGGGGTACGCAATCTCGGTTGCTGTAGGCTAACAGTGAAGGGGACAGAGTGGCTTACTCCCGCCTTAAGGTGGCAGCCACGTCAGTGAGATAGGGACCTGAGGCTAACAACCCACTGTACCCGAAAACAAAAAAAAAAGAAAGAAAGTCTCTCGATAAAGAAGAAGGGTTAAGCATTAAAGATATTTATACCTAACGCCGATTTCGACTTACTTCAATACTTTATCATTAAAATACTTGAATAGTCTAAAAATTTGGAATTCCGTTTCTGAAAGTTGTTTAGTCAGCTTTTTTAGCAATTATAGTGGCTTCGCTAAGCACACTAGCAAGAAAGCCTAGCCCAGAGAACAATTTTTAGCTTGCAAGATGCATAGTAAGTGTCGTACTTCGAACGGCATCATTTTCAGCTACTTTTTATAGCGCTTCTTTTTTGAAAGTTTTCATGACCCTTTTCAACTGTTTTAGTTTTTTTTATATTTTATATAACTGTTTTATGACTGTATAATAATTTGCAAGTTATCAACAAAGTTATTTTAAAGAATAGGCAAACTTAGTCTTTTATAGCAACTTATCTTATCGTTATAGTTCGCAACATGAGTTGTTAATGTTGCATGAAATAGTAGAGTTGCTTAAAAACTTTTAAATTTATGCGTTATGATACGTTAACTGATACGTCTGAAGTAAAACAAAATACCTAATTTTTCGAATATTTGCTATTTAACACTATTTTGGCGTGCAGCGCAAATAAAGCATACCTTTCGCATCAAGACGAACCTTATTTACCGTTTTAAATTTTTTCAAATAAAATTTTTGAATTTTGTTATTTTGGCCAAAATCATGCAAAATCTTACATAGGGGGAGGGGGCGATTAGTCAACAATGGGGAAAACTCGTTACATAATTAATGCACAGCCCCTACATTTTAATTACTAATGTGTCCAAACCCTAAGATTAGGCAAGCATTTCATTATGATACTTCAGTATAGTTCTCCCATGGGTATTTCTTTTTACCTGAAAGTAAACTTTACCTTACATATACTTCGTTACGTATGTCTTATTACCAGACTATAACACACCAAATCAGTACACTATTGTTACAAAATATAGTGAATATAGACCAGATACAGAAAATATGACGGCCTGAACAGAAATCTAGAGAAAATAAACCATATAATGCAGTTTACTTTTTTCGTTACGGGACACCATTTACAGAATACCGTTTGCTCAACAGCGCATGGTGTCCCGTAACGAAATGATTTTTATTATATCTTAAAAACTAAACACAAAACCTGAATATACCTTTACATTTTGAGTTTCAGGCTGCCTTCAGCTAAAAATTTTTGGAACATGTCGACTTTGAAAAACTTGAAACAGAGCAGTTTTGCAAATGTTTGAATCATGTTCAGAATACGCATTTTCTGCGATGGTGTCCCGTAACGAAAAGTATTCCGCCACTATTCAATGATGCTTATTATAATAAATATTTCGCCCTCGTATTGAGAAAGTACTACTAAATAGCAGCTCAAAACACCTATTTTGAAAGATTTTCGTCGGGCTGTTGGTAAAATATGAACAATTTTGCTACGAAAAAACGGTTGCTCATGGTGTCTCGTAACGCTGGAATGTGTCAACAGGAAGAGGCTCACAAGAAAATAACGTTCGCCTCTTAAGGACAGTGCCTATTGACGGAGTTAAACTCAACGTGGATGATGAGTTCATATAGTTGGGATCTATGGTCAGCGCCGACAATAGAGTAGGGCGGGGCATATGTGCGATATTTGAAGTTATCATCAATTTTCGTGAGATATAAAGAAGGACAACTACAAAATATATTTTATATTGGTGCAGTAACTCAATGTCTTCACATTCAACTTTCAATCATCAGGAATAATAATGTTATGCAAAATAAATTCTTCATTTTTCTGAACAAGTGCCGATTCGCACTTTTACCCCACTAGCGTGGCAAAAGTGCGAAGCTCGAATCCATGAAATTAGCACAGCGGTAGCTGACAAAACCATATTATCTTCAATCTGCGGTATGTTTCGGTAAGGAATATTTTGGATTTGCACCTTTCCTATTTTGCGCTGGTGTATGTAGGGAACGAGCCGAGTTAGATGAATCAGCGTAAAATAAATCTAATGAAACTGAATTTTTTACTGGAGTGTAACTGAAACGATAAAAGACAAGGAGAGAAATGAATCGTTCGTATGACGGTATTCTTCCTATGCAAGGGGTTTCAGTTATTTTACGCTGGTTCATCTAACTCGGCTCGTTCCCTACAGTGCATTGCAGCCTCCGTCAGATCGAAACTTTTCCAAACGTTTGTTTATTGTTTCATCAGCGAAAAGACATGGGTTTCCTTCGGCCAACATCTGTAGAGCACACAATTTTCTGCAGATCTTCCATTTCTAGTATCTGAAATATAGTGTCTGAAACTGTATATAATTAGCTATACATTTTTGCCTCGTCAATGAGTCGCACTTTTGCCCCGCTAGGCACTTGATGGGGTTTGATTAAATTATGGAAAAGCGAAAGATATTTTGTAAATTCTTTTCACCGTATTTTCAAAACAGATATGTGAGTGATGTAAAACGCTGCTACAAATATTCAACATGCAATACCCTCCTGTTGATATCGTGTTTGCCGTATAAGGAAAAATTACATCAAAACCGCCCTAAAATAACATTTGCACATAACTCAGCAACTATGCTTCGCAAACAACCAAAGTTTACGATAGATTCAAGCTGTCAAAGTAGTCACCCATCCGAGCCAATATAGTCAATTTACTCGGAATCTGCACCGATAAATTATTGAATCGCACTTTTGCCCCTCCTTATTAGTATATGTAACGTAAAACAAAGCCTTTTTGAAATTAATAATAGTGTCAACAACACATTTAAGCTGGAAGTTGGGCCTACCTTTTCCTTCGCAAGACATTTCGATCAAGGAGCATACGCTACCGCACAAAGCTGATAGTGTACAAAGCGGTAATTAGACCGATAGTCCTTTACGGACTTGAGGCTGTAACTTTGCTTACGTGGATTTGCCGTACTTGAACGAAAGATATTATGGTGGTATTTTACAGACGGAAAGTGGAGAGCGGCACCACGTGGCAAACCACAAGCTGTAAGCACTATTTGGAAAGATTCTTATCGTGCACCTAACGAAAGTCTTGAGGCTACAGTGGGCTGGCCGCGTCACAAGAATGCCGCACGACTGTGCAACAAAATTTGTACTCTTCAAGAACCCCACCGGCACCAGAAATAAAGGAACCCAACGTACTAGATGGCTTGAACAGGTTGAAACCGACTTGCGTGTGTCAAGACGCTCAACGAATTGGCGACGAGACCCAGAACCAAGTGCAGTGGAGTGAAGTTCTCGGTATACCTAGCTTGATACAATTCTTGAACATGCAAAAACGTTCGTTCCATTTTGAAATGGATTAGGGATTTGTAAATTTATATGTTTACATCATGGCGCCATCGGAAAAAATATGTCTGGTACTATATTCCACGCTCCAAACTTGACTCTGTTTTTATTCGAGAGACTTCGCAGCCAGTTGTTAAGGTAGTGCGGGGCTAGTGCAACGATCCCATTGACTTAACAGCCTCTTCCAGTCGAAATCCAAACCTATGACGACTACCTGGAAAGGCACAACTTGTACCGCGCCGCAACGTGTAGCCAAAAAAAAAGTATCTTAAAAACTAAATCTCGCGTAACTTTTCAAAAGGACCTATCTAACATTGAGAGACTCTCTTTGGCGCCCCTCTCTTTCGAATATTACGGCGACATAAACGTAATTTAAAGAAAAGTCCTCAACGCCTAACTAAACTGTGACGCTAGCAACCGATTCATACTAAACTGATGTTTTAAAATGCATCTGTAGTGCCGTGGTAGGTGAAAGAGAAGAGGCACAAAGAGAATCTCGCATTGTTACTTAGGTCCTTTTGAAAAGTTACGCGAGAAATATCGATTTTCCAAAAAAGACCATCCCAGAAATTGATGATTTTTTTCTGAAGATAGATAACTATATGGCCTACAAGTATTCCATATATTTTTTCGGGTTCAACTCCTGTATATTTATATTGCTTCGCGTTTGGATCGTTGACTGCTTCGTGGTTAGTGTTGCATTAGTTTGCATTGCATTCAGCAGCAACTTGTTACGGGAATCAAATTTTACTTAAATAACTACCAGCAGCAGGGATGATTCCTCCTCAGAAGGAAAAAAGAGAAGAGAAAAATTCAAACTGGGCTCAGTCTTCAACGCGATTTATTCTTCTCCGTTTCATTTGGACTTTTCTCTTTCTTACTGAACGCAGTTGTATGAGCAACCGCACATTGTGCTACTCATTGAGGAGCAACAGAATATTAATACACTTTGAATACGTTGATGCGATGCGCTGATGTATGACAACGACGGGAAGTTTTAACATGGGTAGTGCGTTGAGAAAAAACGACGATTGTAAATAGCGGTCATTGCCATCAGAAAAATATTAATCCATTAATGCAGTTGAATCATGATTCTTACATTTAGTATATTCTGTTGAGTTTGGCTGCCTGTGGACGTTACTGCATCTATGTGATCAGGCATGTCACAACGGTAACAGTGCGAAAAATGTTATTTAGATATGGCAACGGCGTCATTCCCATGCATTTGCTTCTTGAAGCGCACCTACAGGAAAGTCCCATTATAAACAAAGATAATTCTCCACTAAGATTCAAAATTTAACGACTTTTGATTGCCTTGACGCCTCTGAGTCTATAGTATCTATACGCGCACCGGTTGTTTTGTTTTCACGCTTACTGCTATAGCTACCGAGAGGACCGAGAGCGAAACCGAAAGTTTCTCATTTAAAGAGCGCAATAAGAAGTTTTTCTGCGCGTCAGTTTTTCTCTTTATGTTTAGTCTGTTTCTCATAATGTGGATTTATTTCTCATTTCTGACACCGGTTCTGCTCATTGTGTTGGATAAAAAAGTTGCACTTTTTGCACAATGAGTGAGGAAATAACAAGCCTGGCCAGCAGTGACAAGTAAAAAACCAGCGGACTCCCTGATGTATGTATTATTGACAAAGTCAATAATTTTTTAGTCTGTTCTACATTTCAATCAGAATTCTTGCGTAACTTTTCAAAAGGTCATATGCTGCAATTGTAAGCAAACCGAGTAAGGTTTAGTTTTTGCTGCACTAACATAAGAAAATAAACTTTTACTCGATTAGGTTACACTAGTTGCTTGGGCCTTGTAGAATTAATCGTTAGATTACTTACGAGTGTGGCGCTTTGGGTTCTCATCAGGACAGCCTGGACCAACAATCATCTTTGTTTCGTGAATTGGACATCCGAATTGGTCCAAGTGTTGGAAAAGCAGCAATTTTGGAACATTAACTAGTTTTGATAGTAACGATTTCGTTGGGAGTCATTTCCTGTTGTTAAATATATCTTTCGTATAATTTAATTTTCAACTGTTTCAACAATTTTCTCTGTCGTAAAACTGCTGTTAAAGTTTTCTGTAGTGAATACTAAACAGTAACAAGGTAAAAATGGTGATTGACAAATGTGGACCATTTCAATTTAACGAGAAGCCTAATGCCTTGCGGCGGAAAATTTGTGCAATAGACATGATAATACTGGTAATGGGGTACGCACCGATTTGAAATGATGTCAACATGAGCTAAATTGAGCTCCAAATTGTACCTCGCCCTTTACGACTTTATAATGTTAAAAATAAACCGGAATATATTGTAAATTGCTTGTCTGTGGCAAAACAAAGTTTTTCAGTGGCAAAAATGAGTTTTACTGTTAAACTAAATATGCATTTTGTGTACGGTAATTGTCCATAAAAAGCAAACACCTGCTGCTCGTAATTCTGCTCCCAGTAAAATATTATTATTTTTATTACCGCACTTTAATGACCTGTGCAGACCATCGCCTTAAGCCGGCCTAATTAGGCTTGATGTATGAACAAAAGAAAGATTGCAAAATTTATCTGTGCTACTCTCTTCTTCAGTCACATTTTAGACTGCTGAAATCATATTTTTCCCGAAAAGGTTTTTTTCAATTATAATCACAACATAGGTCATTCTATTTATATATTATAATCGAATTGGGTTATAACTAGAAATACTGTGACCACAAAAAATTTTTTAAATTTACAATTTGAAACTTAAATTTTTCTCAGGTAAAGATACTTTTACATACCGAGGGTCATAAAAAGAATCTCAAATCTCGTAATCACATTTATTTTTGGTCTCACAATCATGGCCAATCTTAATCAGAAAGTTTACCCTCCAAAATTTAGATTAGCTTGCTGATAAAAGTAGTCTTTGATTGCATGAATGGAATCCGGAGTTAAGGAAAATATTGTACGGTCACGGATGTTTACCATAAGCTTCCAGCTTAACCGGAATATCATTTTTTGTTTTGTTTACAGACATCCAAAGTCGTATTTATTTTGTTATTTTTGCATCAAGAAACATGTGAATTTCATATGAGGGTAATGATAACTTTGATAACTATCAATCTCACAAGATTATGCCATTTTTCCAGAAATCTTAGTTTCATTGCACAACATTTTACTAAAATCGACGGTTTTCCAGAGACCACGATTTGCTTGGCTACCCAGCACTAACAGACACGGCGAGGGAGCAATCGGGTACCTACCAAGCATCGATAAGCCAAGTGTGCGCACGGCATTGAAGACAACATCTGTAGCGAACCGGCGGCTGTTGTCTGCTGGCTCGAATAAGCCAGCCGCTGGCTGTTTCTGAACCGATGTCAACTGCTAGCTTGTGGAGCCTGTTGATTCGAGCGGTCCAATTTAAATGTTAATGAAGTTTTTTCCCCCGGTCTGCAGAGTAATTTTGATGGAGGCACGATGGGGCACGCTATGTCTGAAGGGTGCGATTATGCAACTTTGATGTACATAAAATTTTCTTTCACAACGTGTTAGGACAGGTCTTCACGATTCAGAATATGCTAATTTTAAAAAAATCCATCGGGAAAAAATTGAAAAAAGTCAATTTGAATATTTTAGTTGTAATCAACCGGGTACAGGTGTACGCACTAGTAATTCTATGAGCAAAAGTGCTCCGATGTTGATCAAACTTTGTGGATTTGTTCTTTTTATGAAAATTTTAGACCACTTAGGGTGATACTAAAATCATCATCTGTGTCATAACACCTTCTCTTAAATACTTAACTCTCGGATACTTTTTCATTTCAACGAATCTGACAATGAGAGATTTTCTTCGTGTCCCCTCTCTTCCGTTTTTTCGGCGATACTAATGCATTTTAGCGCATCAGCTTTGCACGAATCGGTTGCCGGAATCACTGGCTAACTAAATGTTTTGAAAATTTTTTTTTCAATGCTTTAGTTTCGCCGTATAAAATGAAAGAGAGGAGACACGAAGAGAATCTCTCATTGTCAGATACGTCGAAATGAAAAACTACCCAAAAACTTTTAAATCGCTCAACTGATTACAGCAATTTTGATAGTAGTCGGAAGGTATATTAGTGAGTATCTAATAAAATCGATGCATTGTAACCTATATTAGTTTTTTCGAATAATATTGGTTTGAAACCCAAACCATCCAAACCATGACATGATTACAAAAACCTTGAACAAGTTTCCATGCAATGACAATAATAAGATCCCAGCTTTTATATTTTTTGAAAGCTTAAAAGGTTAAAGCGGTAGGGAAAAGTAACGAAAATGTTTTGGGAACGGAGGAAAAATAGTGGAAAGCTTGGTTCGACCAATTCACCTTCCAGCATTGGACAAAAGGTAGGAGTCACAACGACAACTTGTTATACGTAGCTACCAATTACCCCCTCCCCCCCTTACCTTTCCACTCTTTCCTATCCATTCCCAAAAAATAGTTTTGTAAAGAAGAAAGATAGTGCTTACAAATTATGTTGCGGTCATCTTAGATCTTAAACAAAACCGAGTGATGTGGCAAAAAGTCGATTTCTTGTCATAATCTAATATGGCGACATTTGCAATTGTCGCTCCAAAAAATTGTTCACCCAATTTGAAAGCCTCATCTTTTCTTTTTACAAAACCATGTCATTTGTTATTTGTTTATATATCAAATTTCGGGACTATCACACGATAAAAATGTTGAAGTTAGCCAAAAATCAACTCTTTTTAATACTGTTCTGGTCTTTTGGCGAACGAGGGGTCCACTGTTTCGAGTTATTTCAAGTGAAATTCTCCATATTTAACAATTTTCATTCATCAAGCACAAAAATTGAGATATTTAAAGATTTCGTGGCAAAAGTTAAGTATTCAAAAGAAGGTGTCAAGACTATGATGCTGATTTTTAGGACCACCCCAAATCAAGAGGGGGTACCCTAAGCGCCAAAATAAAAATACGGGTCTAAAATTTTCATAAAAAGAACAAATCCACAAAGTTTGAGCAAAATCGGAGCACTTTTTATTATGGAATTACTAAGTCCGTACACCTGTACCCGGTTGATTACAGCTAAAATATTCAAAATGACTTTTTTCAATTTTTTCCCGATGGATTTTTTTAAAATTAGCATATTCTGAATCGTGAAGACGTGTACTAACACGTTGTGAAAGAAAATTTTATGTACATTAAAGTTGCATAATCGCACCCTTCAGACATAGCGTGTGGGGATAGCATGCACCTAAATCAAAACTCTGCGCGGTGTGTAATTAATTGCGATCCAACGTTGTTACGATCCTATAATGGAGATACTTTAGGTGTATGTCTATCGAGGCTGACGCAATGGGTGACCAGTGCACGTACTTGACTTGGAAAAAAAGCTTTGTTCAACTGCACATGATGCTGGGAGATAGAGACTTCTTATAATTTGAAAAATCTTTATTGCCCTTCTGAGAAACGAAACAAAGGTTTAAATATTGATTGTAAAATCAACAATAGCAATTCCACGAGAGACAGACAGGATTTGCTAATTTTCAGTGTTTGAAAGTTATAAAATTACCGATAACTATTCTATCAATTTTCGTCAGAATATTGTGCACAACTTTAATATGTTCAATAAATTGCACAGAGATTTTCATTTCGAATTACAGATAGGTAGATTTAATGTTTTTAATATGACACGGTATCGTAAAACTTCAATCAAAATTAGCTAAATTCAACGATTTAAACGAGACCAAACAAAATAAGAAAAAACACGACTCTTAGTGTATTCAAATATTATAAAGTGACTTTACATTGCTACTTTAGCGGCAACCCGCGCCGTAAACTAACCGACAAGGAAAGCAATGAGCCAGCAGTCGTAAATTTGCTTGTTTCGATCGCATTCGAAGTTGTTATACTGGTACTGTCAATTTTCCGCAGAATAAACACAGATATTTTTTTTTTTCATTTTGTCGGTCGTAAATATCTTTATGATATCGTCCGCGCATACGAAACGACAACAACCTACAGGACTTTATATAGAATCTCGGATGGGACACACCGACAACTGAATTGTCCAAATACAGCGAAACGGCCGCTGCTTGATTCCGAGCAATGGGTATAAATTATGTTTACAATATTCTTTTAATTGCACATTTAACTGGGAGAGTGCAATAAATACCTTCTCGTTGCAGCATATAATCACTTCTGATAGACACAGGAATGACCCCAAGGTGAAGTGAAGGCAGACGTGTGAAGGAATACCTGATCGACGCAGAGTTCAGAGCCATCGTTGTCGCCATCACGTGTATTGTGGTTACCCTGTGCCAATGCCAACTCACCGGGAGACGATGGTCTGGTAATGAGCAATAAAATCGCATCTGAATTCAAACGGTAGAATCGCGGAACAAAGTCGGTACGGCCGGAGTCGTTTCGCCGGGCGTGCAGCAGTACGGGGCGTGTGAAGCTTTGTACGGATGTCAAATTAGGCAAACTCTTCTAGATGGTTTGTCAACATTCAACTGTTCACTCTTTTATCAATTTTTTCAAGCAATTCTAAAAATGTATACAGTACTGGACGAAAGAAAGTAAGCATATAAATTATTTTGTTTTAGTTTGTACCATAATTCTAAAATAAATATGTTTTCATCTGGACAAAATAATGTGCCCACTACTAAAATGACGACTATCTATCTCCGTTCATTCCTAATGAATAATTTTCTTGCAGAATAGAAACATCAGAAAAATGCTTGTTACTAATTAGTGCACGTTTCAATCTAATAAACTGCTTGTGGTTTCCAACAGTTTATTGGCTCTTCTTCCACTTGACTATTACTCTATATTTTTCGTTGAGGCGAAGCTCTGACGTATTGAGAGCGCTTTTGTTTGTGGGCACCACCTACACGTTATTGGCGACAGGGTATGAAATGGGGAAGGCAAATGAGGAAGCGTCCAACATAGCTCCAACCATCCCAAGCCTCCACCTAGCGCCTCCACGTGGCCTTACCCGGTAATGCTCTATTGAGTAGCCAAGCTAGGAGGTGCGATGATGATCTCAAAACTGCGGGTTTGGATGACGGCTGAGTCACACGACCTTGTTAGTAGGTAAGCTTAACATAAGTTATTTTAATGATTTGTTTCGTTTTAGCTCATGGAGCAAGCACCTCCTACTGTACAGTGAAAACTCGGGCCGAAGAAAGTTTAAATAATGCTCATGGATACCAGAAGAAAAAATTAAATTAATAATGGAAGCACTCATGTAAACTAGAATGATGCAACTCTATTCCATTCGAAGGACTGCTCGTGAGATTGTTCTGTTTTTGTCTATATATCTACATATAATGTATATTCATATAATACATATTTTATTACATTGCCATATATCATCATTATCGTAAAGGGGAAGGAGCATCAGGGTATCGAATGAATCGAAGACTGGATGAGGGATGTGGTAACCAGCTCAAGTCATATAAGTTCGGAAGATTTTGACGCGCCCTTCTAGCACACAAATTATCACGCAAGATAAGTTTGCGCGGCGAAGTTATGTATCTAGAAACTGGAAGTCTATGCTGGGTCTTATATCCCGTGGAATCATATAAGCGACATTGCTTATAGATCCACCCAACCCCTTTTGGTCCTTCACAAACAGCATTGACTAGGCATTGGCTAGGTAGATAAATTCAATTCTGCAGTAATTCTACTTGCATACAATGGGAAACCCTTGAGGTGATGGCGGCTACCCCCACACATACATACATACCACCTACACGTTGTTGACGACATACCACTCCATGGTTTTTATTCGGTAATGGCAGGATGCTAAATTCGACCAAAACACCACGGAACATTCGTCCAGAAAGGCAGCAGACGATTTTCCATACACTCGTTCATGTAGATTTTCTGGTTGCCGGTCCTAGCTTCAATGAATATATCGTTTTCAATGCCACAAGGTCATTATGAGTCAATTTCTGCTTATAAGTCAACAGTTCGGCTCATTTTGTAACTCGTTGCACAGTTGTAGACGACACTACCAGCTTGTTTGTGACATCGCGGTTGACGTTCCGCTTAAAAAGCGCTGGCCTTCCCTTTTGTCGGCGCTACGGCTTTCGACTTTCGGTTTTCCACCGAAATAAGCCCCCTTGTTGTTCATAAACGTTCTCCAAACATTTTTATTACGTTAGTGATAGTGACTATTAACGTTTTCACTAACTAGACGTTCGAGTATTTTGGATTTTAGTAATGGTCGATCAAAATTTTGATCAAACTGCGGTCCACGAGCCTCATGCAGCCCTTTGAGACGGTTCGTGTGGCCTGCGAATTGATTTTTCTTCTAGCATAATTGTTAGAAAACAGTTGTAACAACTGATATATGACTAACTATAGTCATGAATAAGTTGCTGCAGCTAAAAATGTCAAAAGTGTGCTACTTGGTTAAAGGGATATTGAAGGAGAAGTGTAATATTTTAATAACTGAGGGGCTTTTAGTTTATTCTTGATGCCTCTTGATGCCATGGTATGAAAATAAATACTTTCTGGTTGAATGCCATAAGGTACCCCGGGGAAGTGGGACTTAAAAATTGCATAATTAGGGTTCATTCGATTGTGTGATCTACGCCTGTGATTATTTTAAAATTCTTGCAGCACTGCACTTATTGCATTTACATGCAAGGAATCCAAGGAGAATTTTCGAAACCATGGTGATAGGTCCCACTTACATCATTTATGAGTGCAAGTGGGCAAGTGAGATCTACATTCAAACTTTTAAAAAACACAAAATAAAAGAAAATTGTGTATGTTAATATAGAGCAACGTTAAAGCCTTGGAAAAACCCGAAATAATCCACCTAGCGGTGTGACCTGGCCTTTCTACTGCAACAATAATTATTTTTTATTTCTCATGAACATCTATAATTAGGTTGAATATTTTTAAATATCAGTTCCTTATTCCTCAAAATCCTAATTTAACAGTAGAATTCATAAAAACCTACTGCGTGCAATATTTTCTTTTCTAGTGTGCGTAAATAGTTTTAGATTTCTAGACTTGAATGAATATATGTAGAAAATTATAAATTAACCGGTGAACGGGTAAGGCTTCAAAACCGCATTCGAATTTCGTTTTGAATTGACAATATGAAGAATGTGTTCGGAATCGATTTCTTGTTATATTTGTTTTGATATTAATGTCACAACACTATGACTATGCGTTATCATCTTTTGACAAGAGCTCTGGAAAATTTCGATAAAAATGGACATCTAGAACAAAATAATTGACCTCAAATTTTTGACGTAGGACTACGTCTTTGTTTACTATACTGGGACTGGGTAGCACTTTGTGAAAAAGAAAATAGAAGTGTAACATTTGAATGAAAGATTTCAAATGCTAATAACTACTAAACTACTGAACGAAACTGAACAATTTATATGTCGTTGGATAGGTAAAATGTCCAGCAATTTTTTAGGAGGATATGAGAGCAATTTTAAGGGGGGCGTAAGAGGGGGGCTCCTATACAAATGAAACACAAATTTTCTCAAAACTCGAGAATCAATCAAGCAAATGGAACCAAATTTGGCATATGGGGGTTTCAGAAGGCAGCATTAATTTTTTACGGTGTACTGAGACCGCTTCTCCTTCTAAGAGGGGGGGCTTCCGTACAAATGAAATACAAATTTCCTCAAAATTCTAGAACTAATCAAGCAAATGGAACCAAATTTGGAATGTAGTTTCAGAAGGCATGAATTTTTTCTTTGGTATAATGAGACCCATCCGTCTTTTAACAGGGGGTGGATTAGAACCTTTGCTTTCTTTAAGAAGGGGAGATCCCATGCAAATCAAATACACATTTCTTCATAACTCGAGAACTAAATAAGCAAATGACACCAAATTTGGCGTGTAGGGTTTTTTTTCGAGGCATGAATTTCTTTTGTATTTATTTGATATGATGCTTTGAGACCTCTCACCCCTGTGGTAGGAGGATAATTCATTACCTTTTCAACCTTTGTGATGCACACAAGTGATTTTTAAAAGAAATTTTTATGTCTCAAAGGTTGCAGGCATTGTACTTATGAACCCCCGTCCACGTATTTTCAAAGTCACCATTGCATTAAATTAAGAATTGAATCTGAATATTTTGCTCTTCTCTTTTAAACCTTCACTTAAACAATGGCACTTACTGATTCTTATAAACATACATATGCCAGAAATGCAGTATACATTAGTCTTTGATCTGATGATCTGATATAGTCCTACGTCACCCTTTCGTACAACCCTTAGGGTTGTATACCTTGTAGTTTTTCTATGACACATGCTTGATTTCAATTTACATGCTTGATTTCAATTGTGTAATATATCTGAATTGGCAAAATAACTGGCATTAGATATGAAACGTATTAGAAAGAAAAATTGGAGTTTTTCTTAGTTGACGCTACTTTGGATAATTGTTTTTGCATGAAAATCAAAACTGGAGCTTCTTTTGAATACCGTTCTGATTCAAACTTAGAACAGTCTCAAACTTCGAACACTTCAGAATAAAATGCTCGTTAGTATCGCTAATAGGGTAAAGAACCGGTCTTAAGCATTCTAAGCGGGTCACTGATTGTTTCACCTTATTACAAGCGATGGGTTGACTAAGTGGGGGACCATACCAATCTTCTTGCTATCTTTAGTTCTTCAAGCTGTTACTATTGGAAGACACTATTGTTGAGCTAAACTTTTGATTTTTCGCTTTAAGAGTTGGAGCGGTGGAACTAATTTTGATCAGTCCGAACATATTTTCACCCTCAAGGTGCTTTTTTAAGCAATCCTGAAATCTGAATTTTTTTTACGTCCCCATAAAAAATCTCTTGAACTTTTCCCCCTATTTAGTAAGTTCGCGTTCCTATCCGCGACCTACTAATCGGCATCTGATGCGTAATCGGCATAGATGCGTAAAATGCCATCTGTCTAAATTGTTTATCGGAGCACACGCTCACCGCACCGTTCGGCAAACGGTATTCGTCGTCTCTTTTATTCTCTAGTGTTCATATGGGAAACTGCGAGTTTGACATCTTACTCGCTGTTCATAAGGATGGTGGGAGAACAAAAGAGGCAAACATAGCAGTACACACGGTCCGACCCAGAACAGTGTTGTCAAAGCAAATAACATTGAAACACGTCGTTGTTTCATTAAATTACTGAGAAAATCTTCGAAAATTATTGAAAAAGCTGTCTTTTCTGTTGTTTTTAATGAAGAAAAAATAATTATGAACATACATTTTTCTTAGAAGTATTGAACCACTTTTTCACCATTGGAGGTTTCAGTTAATTTCAAACCTATAATTCTTGTTCCAGAACCGAAACAGTGTCTTGGCAACACGATAGTTCATCAGTTATGCTGCAGCTGCTGCTACTGGTGAACAGGTTCCGTCAATTCAGAATTTGTTTTCAGTTTTGTTATAAAATAATAAAACTTTCGGATAGTGACAAAGCCTTAAATAATAAAAAAAAGATAGTGAATAATATGGTGTGTGACAATCGAGTGCTTGACTTTTAGAGTGGTTGTAATCAGTGCTGAAAAATGTGATGAATTGGTTAGTAGCGAGGTGGCGATTGCCTTCAGCAGCTGAAAAATGTACGCTTTTGGACAACAATTTTTAATTCATCATATTTCTTGTCGGAAACCCAGTAAATTGTGTTTGTGTGAATTAAATGTATGGTCAAGTGATTTGTGAAGATGATCCTATCAAAAGATTTTGAAACTATGAATAAAAAAGTGCATTTTCGGCTCATTTATTTTCAACTGATTAAAATAGGTGACACTGCTTAACGCGTTCCTTACCCTATTATAAAATATTATGCCTATCGTACACCACCGTGTTCGTTAGAATGTCCTCTATCCGGTGAGGTATGACATTGACCAGTAGGACTGCTTGTAAGAAATCAGCAGGCGTTGGAAAAAAGTTAGAACTCAGATTTTAACTTGGTTCCAACATTCTTAGCGTTTCGTGCAAAAGTAGTTGTTTTCTCGTTTGCATTTTTTTACGAATTTTAGGACATTTAGCTTCCCACTTCGCGATTACTAGATAAGTACAAGGTATGTATGTACTAAAGCATAGTTAAAATACAGTAGGGTAACCAACCTATTTTGGACACCTTCAGCAGCTGTACATAATTTAGACAATTCCATTTGATTTTGCTGTAAGTGTCCAAATTATGTACAGCTGTTGAGGGGGTCCAAAATACGTTGGTTACCCTATTTCATGCATTATTTTAAAGATATTAGATAAATTAAAGTGTTCGAAGTTTGAATCACGTTTTGAGGAGTCGAATCGGAACTTCGAACTTCGAGTCGAGTCGGAACTTCGAACAGCCACGAATAATACCAGTTTTTTCCAGGTTTTCTTTCGGGAAAATGAACGGTCTGCATTGTAAAGCTGTACAAAGTCAAGTTGCTTTAGATGTGTACATGGAGTTCGAAAATATTACCAATTGCCTACAGAAGTATGGATTGAAACTAATTGAGTAAAAAGCTTAAATCATACTGTTAGGTGGATTTAAAAAGACATTGTTTAGATTTTAGAAAAAGGATAAAATTTCAGTTAATTAAGTTGAATGACACTAAAAACGTTAAAACTTATCGAAGTAATACAAGTGTTCGATGTCTGAGACTTAAATATTCGCGTTTTGAATGTCGACCATGAAAGTGTTCGAAGTTTGAATCAAAACCGAACTGCAGTTTTTTAGTGTTTTTCAATGTAAATCAACATTTTATCCTCATTTTTAAAATTTTCACACAAAAATAATTAAATTATCATGCTATTAAATCATTTATGGGGGTAGAATAAAGTTGTTTTCGAACATTTTTCGTAGAAGAAAGTTCAGCATAGCTTAAGTGTTCGAAGTTAGAATCAGAACGGTACTTTAATGAAAAAATAGTCATTGGTTTGATCATCATCATCATCAATCAATCGTTTTTACGATGTTGTCCATTAGAGAGTTAAGATGAGATAAGATC
Source organism: Sabethes cyaneus (assembly GCF_943734655.1). NCBI lineage: Eukaryota > Metazoa > Arthropoda > Insecta > Diptera > Culicidae > Sabethes > Sabethes cyaneus. The sequence goes on from NC_071354.1 coordinate 149,202,125, forward strand.
AAAGAAACAGTACAAAAGTAGCGCCATAAATAGGGGAGTGTCGTCGTGGTTGGGCCACGTTTTGGAATTCGCCCATAACTTTCGTTTCAAAGGAAATTTTAGAAATCTAAATACATCGTTGTAAAGGTCTAAGAATAAACTTTATTTCCGGAAAGTTTTGAATTGATTGCTTGAAAAATAAAAAAGTTATAGGAATTTACGTAAAGACAAAACAATGTTGTCATAGTCGGGCCATGTTGTACAAGTTGGGCCATCGCAGAAAATCCAAGACATATGTATTGAAATTCTATATAGAGACATGAAAAGAATGGATTCTGTGAACAACGACTTATATAGGGTATATATAGGGTACAAATACCCTATTTTTAATGCATTTTTGCGAATTTTTGGCGATCTTGTAAAATATTGCTACAATCGCCTTTTCCGAAGTGTCTAACTACAATGAAAAAAAAACAACAAAAATCTAGGTTTTTATCGTATTAATTTTGCTTTATTTCATCACATTTTACGTGATTGACATTCTCTAGCGATAATTGCGCTTCTGCGCTTGAAATTATGGTAGCCCAACCATGACTACTCAAGTAGCCCGACCTTTACAAATAGCGCTTTTCTAGTATTTCACCTTAGCCTTCCCAAACACCTTACTGGAGGGGATTTTTCTATAGTCTTCGTGTGCAGCACAATACACTTCATACATTTTCAAAATTTATCTCGATAATTGCATTTCATGAATCATTTCTTGAAGAAAAGTTCATTGCGCCTGGAAAACTTTTTTTGTAAGATTTAGTCACTGAATTCAGTTCGGGTGTTTTTAATACACGATCGAATCTCACAATACTGTGAAAAGTAAGCTATCACGGTAAGAAGTTTTACAATGGTTGTATCAAATATATCATGAGTTACTAAAACTTTAAAATCGTGATGGCCCGACCATAACAGTGGCCCAACGATAACGACAATACCCTATGCTTGAGAATGGCAAAAATAATGATTTTTCCTGCGCTAGTCTTCGCTTTTCTGCTTCTCTTGTCCGATCTGAATAGTGATGAAAATGACAAATGAAATGTTTCTTACTAATCTTGTATTTCAATGCAAATTGCAAAATCGTGCAAATTGTACACACATACCTAGCCGCATACATATATCACACATACGTTGAATACAATCGACCCTTGATTGCTATATTTTGGTTTTGCACGTTTTGAGTGGCTTAAGGCTTCGTGCACAAATTACGTAACGGTCAGAGGGGAGGGGGGGAGGTCGAGCTTGTGTTACTTTTTGTTACGTAGGGGGGAGAGGGAGTCATGAGAAGAGTTACGTAACAAATTTATCAAATTAAAAAAAACTACGGAATTATTTTTTTGCTAAATAAATCTGAGCAGCTGAGCCCAACATGCAACAAGAGGTGATGCCTTGCTGTTTCACCTGTGAAACTCTCCGCGATTCTACTTGATCAAACCCATTCTGATCAAAATGTCTGTTCTGAACTCAGACCTGGTTGTGTTAAATCATACAGTTTGATCGGAATTCAGAATTGACTTCTGATCAGAGTGGTTTTGATGGGAAGGTAGAATCGGTTCGTTTCTTGAGTTTGTAAGAATAAAAAAATTAAACGGTTGTACGATGTTTATTTAATGACAAGGGGGGGAGGTTCAGTCAACGTTACGTAATTTAAAGGGGGGGCTATGCCAAGCGTTACTTTTTGTTACATAGGGGAGGGAGGGGGTCAAAACACTATAATTTTTGCGTTACGTAATTTGTGTACCACGCCTAACATACAATGCTTAAATATTAAAATTTAAATATCTTTTGAATGAATCGTCCGATTTTCAATAACTTGATTTCGTTTGAAACATGTGAACAGCAATTTTAAAAATAATAATAAATTCCACGATGTTTGTCATTGAAACGCTTTAAATATGTTTAAACATGTTACAAAAATATGTTTTAAACTCGAGCATCTTCAGCCGGTCCTTCTGAATAATTGGCCGCTACTCAGACACGCCCTGCCTCCTGGCCCAAAGCGCGGAACGATGAGGCCACCTTGCTTCGTTTTCAGTTTCTGCTGCAGTTTACGGTAACGCAGCACCATCGGGTAGCCGGGACCAGACTTTCGATCGAGGCTCTCGCCTTTCTCCAAAAGGGAGAGGATGTTGTAAATGCTGGTTTGGCTAGGTCCGGCGTACACGATGTGCCTCACAAAATTCAACTACTTCATTTCGGTGAAGAGGTGGCAGTACGAACAAAGCATCGAGCGTAGTTGCTCGACTGTTTTCGCCACGATTATTTCAAATCAACTGATAACGTTGTTATTGTTTTTCTATGCAACAAGGTTGCTACGATTGGTGATATAAAAGTGGATTCACTACCAAGCGGCAGATTCAAAAGGTCGTAAGGGTGCGTTTAGATTGGCAACTTTTGACATACGACTTTTTCCAAACTGTTGGCCGATACTATGGCAACTATGGCAACGTATCACAAATGTTCAGGTGGCGACGGAAGCATATAGATAATTTTAGTTGAATTGTATTCATGTCACTGTAATAATCAGAAGAGAAGGGCACCAACGAGAGTCGCTCAGTGTTACGTAGGTCCTTTTGAAAAGTTACGCGAGAATTGTAACTGTAACGCTCTAGCCGTAGACGTATTCAATTATCCTCAGCTAAACGTATTTCCACAATGGATTAATATATTCCAAACACATTCACTACGTTAACATTATTGATTACATTTATACTGTATTTTTTCAACACTTTAAGCAATAAATACTACTTCTTGAGTCCTCTTTTCATTGAATTTTCGGCAACCGAGTGCAAAATACACGTTTCAACTTCACGATCCAAACGTACGGAGTATTATGAAAACCTTGCCGTTACTAAATAAAGGTTTGCAGTACTTGCGCATTTGGCAAGTGCCAATTATCTCGTACCGTATTGATATCATTGGCACTAATTATTGGGACCTCGTAAAGGAACCTCATACCGACAATAATATATTTCGGTCGCGTATTCGGTAACCACATACAGATCGGTTGCCTGTTATTTCTCGGAACACGGGTGAGACCTAGTTATTTTTCAGAAGAGATAGGACAAACGATCAGAGAAAATGAATTGATGTATTGTATCCATGAGTGCAACTAGTGATGTCCGATTTTCTCAGTTAATCGATTAACGAGTAATCGAATAGTTTTTTTTCAATTGTTATTCGACACGATTAATCGTCTGTGATTAATCGGGTAATCGACGAAACTTCGATTACTCGTTGTGTATACTGCCGCTACTCGCATGGCAGTCCCATTAATATAGGAAACTCCATAGAAAATGGGACTGTTATGTGAGTAGCGGCAGTATAGGTGGTGGATAAAGCGTAGTAAAAATCGAACACCGTTGCATTGTAACTCTCTTGCTGTTGATAGATTTGGGATTGCTGACGGCAGATGGTTTCCAGTATTTTTAGATAAAAATTCATTGAAATCCTGGTTTTTATTTGTAAAATTATTTTCAATGAAAATAACTTTTTATCTGTATATTGGATAACTCATCCAACAAAGCTGGTACGACCAACTTGGGGGTGTATTATTTGGAACTCTAAATCAACAAAGTCCGTTGTGGGTGAATTTCACTGACCTACTTATGTCTTGTATTACGTGCGCTATTGCTTCATTGGATAGCAACAGCTTATAAGTATCGTTCAAGCTTGAAAATGGTATCCTCGCTTTAGTTATTACTGACCTGTCCTGTAAAAACAAGTTGTATCTGTAAACTGAGAAGCAGTTTAGTATGCGGTAGTTGTCGAAATGAATTTTCAAAAAAGCTTTGGCTCAAATCAAATACAGCAATGATTCGCTTGCTTAAGGATTCGTTAATTGGACGGTTCGTTAGTCGAAAAATCAACTATGGGCTATCTCCAACCAAAAAGCAAAACACATCCACATGTACGCGTACCCGTGTGACTATGAGAATGAAAAATAAGTTATTTCAAATAATAGCACAGAAACCGGAAACCAGCGGGACCAACCAACAGAACTAATATTTTAAAAATGATTCACGATGACAAATGTAAAAAGAGATATTTGAACCTTTTCGTTCTCATGCGAAATCCCACGCATGCGAATTCGATTAGTCTCTGTTTGCCTTGCCAAAGAGAGTTTTAAGTTTGTTCGCACTTCACTTAAGGGCCAAACCACCCCATCGGCAGGCAACCATGTTTTCGTGTGTACGAAAATGAGATAGCATGTCAGCACTGCGTTTCACTCAACTGCGAACAGTCTGATTTGGGCCCGCTGTCAAATTTTGAGCCCAGGACATGCTGTCGCTGACGTTCACTGCATCTCGTTATAGAGAAGGGGGGGTTAAACAGAAAGCTGCGTCAGCGCATCCGCCTGCGTTATTCTGACAGTTTTCCAATGGGTTTACTGTCAAATTGACACTGACGGGTGCGTTGATGCAGCATTCTGTTTGGGCCTTTACACGGAATCTCTATGCCGAGTTGTCAAGATCGTCAAAAGTTGCTTGAAAACGGTGAAAACACAAACAGAAATATTTATTTCTCTTTTTTTCTCGCACATAAAAGATATCATGAATAAACCTTTGCACGGTGCCTAACCTCAACTCTGGTTTGACGTTTTTGTGTGTTTTGTTTTGATTCCCTTTGTAACCTAATTTTATTGCTAGTGGGTTTATTACTTGTAATTGGTACCACTTGTTTGCGGAAACCGGAAATACCCGACTTTTCCGAAGCAGGAAAATGATAACAGTTCTGTACAACATATGAAGGTAAGGTGCTGCCACTTGGATAAGTTTAGTCTATGAATGAAGCAAAAGCAAGATAGGAATTTCTTAAAGAGTGCGAGAAACAGAAAGATCTTAAAGCATTCTTCTCTCACACTCACAAGCATGCACAAAAATCTGAAGATCTGACATCGCTGATCGCCAGTTCCATGAGGGTAAAAGAGAACGTGTATAGCTTCGAAGTCGCGACAAGTTTAATTTAAGCTTTCTGTTAAAATTACCATGTGGGCTTCATGTCATTTTGAGTTCAGCAAGCATAAACCTCAAAAAGCAGTATTCGTGTCAGTAATCGATGCGACTGTAATCGATTAGTTCGATTATGTGTTAGGCATTATTCGATTAGAAATTATTCGATTATTCCATGCTGTAATCGATTACTCGATTAATCGAGCGATTACCGGACATCACTAAGTGCAACTTTATTTATGAAATGTTTACAGAAAATCTGTTTTAAGTTGTAGAATATTTAAAAGATAATAATTGTTATTAATATTCGTTGAATGCTCAAAACTCATCAAGTACCCAAAAAATGCTTTCCTATGTTAGTGAGATGATTATATATTAATCAGCAAGCAGAAATCGGGTAAAAGACCAAAACCTTGGTTGCCAACACTCCACTTTCAGAGCTTAGACCGTTTCAAGTTTATGCAACTGACTTCACACGCCAGCTTTTGGAATACGGAACAATTACGGAGCTAGTGCTACGATCCTGACAATCTCTTCCCGCCGAGATTCGAACATACCGCGACTAATTTGTTACTATATTTCGTCTTCGAAACTTAACTTTCTGATTTTATTCGACAGCCTTCGCAACCAGCTGTTAGAATACAGGACAACCGCTAACACTTCGATCCTGGTAACTGTAATCTGTAACAGCCTCTCCCAGCCGAGATTCGAACAACCTCGAGACCAACCAGGAGGCTTAACAACTTTCGTGAGATTCTTATATCATATAGCTAGGTACGAATTTTTCCGCAATTATTTTTTAACTACATACCGACTATAGAAAGTAAGTCTTTATAAAACTATTCGTTTTATTAAGCACGTAAGATTGAATTGGAGCACAGGCTTGCAACCATAGTACTCAACTTCATCATTGTGTCAGTAATCGAGCCTGCTATAAAAGACATCATAACGACTGTCGCAGTGGTTTTAGTACCTACCGAATACCATTCTGGCATACATTATTCAAAAAATAAAATGTGAATTCCATCGTGCATTGTGTTATACTATCGACCTAGCGATAAAATTAATTTTTTTTGAATAGTTTGTACGCTTCTATGCATGTTATGCAATAAATGACATTTAAAAAAAATTGCATTACAAATCTAGTCGGACTGAAAATGATTTCTGAATAGCTTTACGATTGAAGGAATTCTCTCAAATAAATTTGATACATTGCAGTTCAAATGTTTTGCAGTTCTACCAACTACATGCGCCTCGATTGACTTTGTTAATTGAACGCAGAAACCCATGGTTATACATTTTTTCTGCTTTAAAACTGAATTGGTTTGGCATATAAAACTTTTTTCGTATACTTCCAGAACTTCTTGTATGCTTTTTTCTAGATGACAGTGGTAGTAAATGATTCTAATGATACAAATTGCACTAACAGTAAGGTTGCCAAAATGCCATAGGTATTTCAAATCAAATTATGATATAATCAAGTTTTATTGCTTTAATTTGCCATATCTTTAGAAACCAACATCCAATTATGGTGACGTTGATATTATTCCTATTAGGAGCTTTCGATAGCTTAAATTTGTCACTAAATAAGTTCAGTCGGTTACACAAAATTGCCTCATCTTAGTTTCATCAACTATCGAACGATTATCAAACGAGAAGCAATATTCCCTGCAGAAACACTAAATCCTCACTTGAATACCGTCGTCGTAGTGCTTCAATGCCACGTAATTTTCCTCCTCAAAGTGACCACCCGCTGGGAACGGTTGCAGCAGAGGTACGATTTTGCAGTTTGCATGCATGCTGTTCGTTAGTTGTTGTCTGATGATAGCTGAAGAGGATGACCATATTTGTCGCAACACAGTGTTTACATTGTTGGTAAGATGCTGCCAGGATACTGCTGCTGCTGCTGGTTCATTCGTCGAACACGAAGCGCAGAAATGGTTGCATCCGCCGTACCTACAGCATTTAAACCATATTTGATGCTGTTTCGAACAGTTGGTGAGCTCCGTTTTCCTTTGATGTTGGGATCATTAAAAACACACATGTGTGCGATCATCAGTATAGTGGAATGTTTAATTGATTTCAGTTTTATTTATTCAGTGATTTGTTTAGGAGTTTGCCATTGCGATAAGAAGTGTTAACTTACGTAATAAATTGAACTGCATCTGTCCATAATTCTGGAGCAACCGGACTTTAAAATTGTTACCTGCGTTTTCAAATTGATAACCTAAACGCCCTTTCGACGCCCCTGGCCTCCACACCGCAATAGTCCTTGATTACGAAACTGGACTCAGCAAATTACGCTCGCCGGGTGGTCTATATATACATTGCATAGTGCGAGTGTTTGGTTTGCAAAGGTTGAAACAAGCAGGGACTAGAGGAAAATACGAATATCGACACGAAGGAAAGCTACTGCAACCGCAACACCATGTGGTATTTGCTTTCCTTTGACGTCAATACAGGTTTCGTGCATCGTTCAAGTTTCCAATACTAAATATGAGTGTTAAAATCGAATCGAAAGATTTTTGTCTCGAGTGACTGGACAGAAACGAAGGAACATGTGTTGGGTTGCTGGCGGTTGAACTGAGTTTTTCGATAGGGGGAACTTTTCTTGCGGCCAATGAACATGAATCACTGGATTTAAAACAGAGGATTGCACGTGGATTATTGGTTCCAAAAGGGGTCATAAAATTTCTAGAGGCATAAATGTGGAGAGCGTTGTGTGAAACAATGAGAACACTTGAGAACCCACGTGCACGTGATATGGATTCTTTGCGTTAGGAAAAGCGAAGTTCGAGTTTCAAGCCACAATACTAGCGCTAACCGTTTATCGCCGGTGAATAATCCGTTCAAATGTTGAATGGGTTTTCCTGTTTGCCTTTCTGACAGAATTAAAGCCATAATTTTACTCCATGCACAAGCTTTATGTAGGGTAATTTAATACTAATATACTAATGTACTAAACCGAGGAGGACAATCGTGACACACTTTTGTTTTAAATTGTTTTAATAAGTATTTCCAAGTCTAAGCAACAATATAACAAAACATCAACTATTTGCAAAAATTGTGAAGTTTGGGTCATCAGCCCTATAAGCCTGCTACCCCGTTGGTAGCAAAAATAGCGCTCATTTTACTGCGCCAACGGTATTGCAGCTCTACAGCGGCGTAAATACTAAATTTTACTTTCTTCAGCAATATTGTAGATAATCAATAGTTCTACAGACGTCCCATTCACCACTTTTTCCAAATTCTGCTTGGCTGAGGTGCAGTAATCAAAAAAGCAAAATCGAAACGAGAAGAGCATGCCAAGCCTGACGCACGGTCCGCTCGTTTTAGAGGGGATGGGAGAACGGTAGCCCAGGCACAGTCGTTCGGCACAGGATCGATAACGAACTGTCGCCAATAAAGTAAAGTAAGGTAAGTTCATGATGCTCTTATCTAATAAAAACAAAACTTACAGAAACCGTAAAGCAACATGAAAAATTGTATCCGATTTCATGTGGTGGTGCCAAGATGTAGGCATAGTGCGGGCCAAATCGGATCTTCCCATGAAAACCACGGGCCGCATTGACCTCTGACCATTATTGTTCATAACAAAATGTCCCCAAACGGCATCAACTATCATTTCCATGGACTCATCATAATATTTATATCGGAAAGCATTCGGCTGTATAACATGGACGAGGTATCAAAACTAAACGAGATGCCCATTCAGTTATTAACAAATTTATCCTAAAATTTCCCTCCACTAACCCCACTCATCAGTCCACGGGCCGCACAGACTACCTCGAAGAGCCGCCGTTTGACCAACACTGCTCTAGTGCGTAGCTACGCAATATGTGCAATTTTTGTTTGTCCTAGCAAAAAAGGTTTTCGTGATGAGTACTAGCCCAAAACCAAACTTGACTGAGTTTGGGGTTTTTCACTTTAATGGTGCAGAATTTAAATTTCTGAATTGATATGAGACTATCTCTCATAAAGATGCGGCGGTAGTTTAATTATTTATTAAATTATTTATTATTTATTATTTATTAAAGATGTTGCAATATTAGGTATTGTAGAGACTTAGAATTTGTCTTAAACCTAATTGTACATTGTTTAACTTACAATATTACATCACACATCAGTTGGAGAAAAGTAGATGATTAAATTTTTTTGCCAATTATGTTGAGATATGAACCCATTATATTCCAGCAAACAAGCGTATGTAACAAACGCTATAACGAACGCTTCCGCCATTTCGGCAGCCTAGTTTTGGGAGTTTATACAACACGTGATTATATGTAAATTTGCTGGTAGCGTTTAACGCCTAGTTGTGCAAACTTGATGCGTTTTGTCCACGGGCTTTGGCGTTTTGCCCCGTATAATGATTTTGACTCTTGCCAAAAATCGTCAAAAATAACAAAAAAATACTGGTTTTTGTCAGGAAAATTCACCAGGAGTAAGTGTAAAAAAGATCTTAAAGTCTTCTAGAAGTTGAAAAACGTGGCACAAACACGCCGTTGCTCTGCAAAATGAAGTTTTGCTTAAGCGGTGCATTCTGCACCATTTTACCCTAAGCAGAGTCCCAATGCTTCGGTCAGAGATGTGGCAAAAGAGTTGAAACTGTCCAGGTCTTTCGCTCAGAGAGCTAAGGACCGGGAGGGACTGCATACGTACGACGCGCAGAAGGCTCCAAATCGTGACGAACGGTAAAATGCAGTGAGAAAGGCACGGGCCCGGAAACTGTACACCCAGATGCTGACAGAGCCTTGTGGTATCATAATGGGTTATTAAACTTACGTCAAGGCGGACTTCCGGCAGCTTCTGGGCTACTGTTCTTTACCACCTACCACAAATTTGATATTCCGGAGGAAGTAAGGAAGTAGAAACCCAGAAATACATGATTTGGGAAGCGATCAGCTCCTGTGGCAAACGGGGTGCGCCGTTCGTGACTACCGGGACTGTAAATGGATAGATTTACCTCAAGAGGTGTCTACAGAAGCGTCTGCTTCATCTGTAGAAGCAACACGAAGATCGTAGGGCCATCTTTCGGCCGGATCTAGCTTCATGCCACTATTCAAAGTATGTCCTGGAGTGGTATGAAGCCAACGAGGTCACTTTCGTACCCAAGGACATGAACCCCCCCTAACGCACCGAAATTAAGCCCCTTCGAAAAATACTGGGCTATTATGAAGCAGGCACTACGGAAGCATCCCAAAGAGGCAGGATCTGAGGAAGACATGAAGAAAAAGTCTTGAGCGGGTCAAAGTTGTTAGGGACCTAGGAGTGGAGCTGGATACTAGAATGACCTTCAACAACCATTATTTCAAAGGCGAACCGCAATCTGCGTTTTATCATGCGTGTGGCTAAAGATTTCCGCGACCCATATTGTTTGCGAGCTCTTTTCTTTTCCCTAGTACGCTCCATTCTTGAGACTGCTTCTGTGGTATGGAGTCCGTTCACGGACATTTGGTCAACAAGAATCGAAGCAGTGCAACGCAGATTTATAAGGCACGCATTGAGACATCTCCCGTGGTCGGACCATCAAAATCTCCCACCCTATGAGGACCGTTGTAAACTGCTGAATATGGAAACCCTATGTAAAAGGAGAAAATTGCATGAACCAAATTTTTCGGGAAACGGTACTCTTGACTCCTCCGAAGCTAACGATGAAGAAATGAACAGTTATTTAGAAATATAGCATCATTGATTTTTTAAACCATATATTATTAAATTTATTTTTATTTTAAATGGGTTTCTACCATTTGTATTGGTCTATTACGTTATTTTATGTAATTTTCCAGGCGTAAAACGCGATATTTTTAGTCGCAGTTTGCTCAAACGTTCCACCGTGTTCCACCGTGACATACACATGAAATGAAAGCCACTACATCATAACACTTAAAGTCGCTGAGATCGGCTGCGCATACTTGCGCCTTTTTGAAATAAATCACCTTAAAATTGACTAGAAAATTATATAAAAACTGCAACAGCTCAAAATCCCAAAAGGTGAGAGCTACGCTCTCTTCAGCAAAAAGATGTATTTTTACTATATCTTCAATACGAGTACGGAGATTCATTGACGCATTCAAGCTGAAAGTCGGGTTTATTTTTCCTTCCACAGGACGTTTACGTTGCCACATGAAGCTGACGATGTACAAAACGTTAGTCAGACCGGTAGTCCTCTGTGGACTTGAGACTGTAACTTAGTAACATCACAATCAAACCTTTCCTACGGGGAATATTGACTCTGAATATCACTAGGGCTCTAGGTGAAGAATCCCAGAGTATTCGAAATAATTGGTTTGATGGGGGAGAGAAAAAGAGCTTGGAGTACCCGATCGAACGGAAATATTAAATTTATAACAGAATGTGTTCTAAATAACAGATTTTCTATAACAGAATTTTCTTTGGGTTTTGTTATAAACTTGGTCTCGTAAGTAGTTAACATACTGCTTTGGGGGTATCACAAATATATCAAATTAGGTTACAATTCGATCCAGTTTATATCAAGATTTGTTACAATAATTTGTCCTGCTTTACATCTAAAATGTAACAAATCGTGTTATAAGTAGCAGAATGAGATATAACCTTAGTAAAACATTTTGCGTGTCGTAAGTTTTTCTATCACACTTATAACAAACGTCAACTGTAGCTACAATTCTATAATATTCTTGTTAGAATTTTCTGATCGTGTACTCTTCAAAATAACTAAACCAAAAGAACATATCTGTTCAAATGAAACATTCCTCTTTCTCTTCACTAGCTAATCCGCTCGTGAGCTTAAGGTATATAGATATTATGACGTGTGTGATTAAAAAAATCCGGTAGTCTTATAAAGACCGCACAAATACCAATGGAAATGGGAACATGAATGAATGAGTAATGAACCGTACAAAACCGGATGTCACACAGACAACGATTTGTTTCAATTTAATATGAATTGAGAAGTGCATTGAGTCGGGAAATACATAATACTAAACAATATTAAAATTTAAGCTGGCTAGATCAAATCCTCCACATTTAATTCGTATAAAAAATAAATATGAGAAGGTTCAATGTTGAAAAAAGGATCACACAACTGTGATGAATTCAATACAAATTACAGGATGCAATCTAAATTACTTCAAGCACAAATGAGCCCGAATAACCTGTTCCAAATTAAAGATCACAAGAGCTGTTGTGTTTACCAACACAATGACCCAAGTGACAATGACTCAAATTAGTACCGTGTCACTACCAAGGAGGCCTCTAATCTTACTTTGTCCACTGAATGCCGCAAATCAGGGACTGTCAGACACTGCCGCTACGTTTAACCGATAAACTTACCTATCTTATCTGGCACTTCCGATAAAATGGAAGCTTAGCCTTTCTATGTAAACCGAAGTTTACTTCCCCATTCCGAACACTGTTCCAATTAACTCGCTAATTTCATTTCCAGTTTGCTATCGTGCTCCATGCCATGACAGGTTGTAAATAACGTCAACTTTTTGTTCTCAAGCAGCAAGGAGTATAAGCACTAATACTTTAACATCTCGAAAACCGATGCGTAAAAATAATGTAATGGGCCATCAAGAGTTAATACAAAGCAAACATAAAACAAACTTATTTGAAGACCAATCAATTAGAAAACAAAAGTAGCCTGTAATATCTATATTATCAGTGTTTGGTGCTGAAAAACTAAATATTGATTCATTAGTTTAACATCAACAGCAAATCCCAGCTGGGGTGTGATTTCGGTTACCCGATATCTACCGTATAGATTTGTGATTGTGATCGTCGTTATCAGCCGGGGCGATTGTGCTTCCAGTGCGATATATTTGTCATACTCACAGTTTATCGGGGACAACCGAAGAAAAAAGACCATGCAAGTCCTCTGTCCGATGACGGTATGGCACCACCAATTTGCGATATTTCATTTGACGATAACACATACGGAGTGTACCTCGCGGGGCAAACTCTTGCTGGTCAGGTCGAAGTTACGGTACCAAAACCTAAAAAGGTGAAAAGTGTATTTCTGCGGATCAGTGGCCAAGCCTGCGTTAAATGGTCAGATAGCCAAGGGACGGGTGTCAGCGTAGTCTACAGCGGTCGTGAAGAATATATCAACCACGTAATAGTGCTTCTAGACAACAAAGACGGCGATAAGCCCGACCAAAACGAAGAAGTGACACTGCAAGAAGGGACCCGCAAATTCAAATTTTCCTATAAGCTACCATCGAACAGTCCAACGTCATTTGAAGGGGACTTTGGGTACATACGATACACAATTCGAATAGTATTCGAAAGACCGTGGAAATATGATTTGACATATAAGATAGCATTCACGGTAGTGAACCAGCTGGATTTGAATAAGATTTCGCCTCCTTTAAATGTGGCTGTCGTACAGGAAAATATGCGGCAGTTTAGCTGCGGAATTTGCAGATCAGCACCAATGATCATGACAGTGTTTATTCCAATGACCGGTTATGTACCAGGCCAGCTGATACTAGTCACAGCCGACGTAATGAACAAAAGCAGAAAGGATATCAGTGAGATCAAAATAAAACTTCGCCGGCAGGTTAAATACTTCAGTCAATCACCCTGTGAAAGAACAAAGGATGTACTTTATACTCTGGTTAAGTACCAATGCTGCGGTGTAGATCGAAACCGATCGGCTAGTTACGAGCGGAGATTATTAATCCCTCCTGAACCTCCATCAAGATCCACAAACATAATTAGAATCGAATATTTCATCGAAGTCACTGCCCACATTCCGGGATTGCACGCGAATCCTCGCGTAAAAATTCCCATAACAATCGGTACCGTTCCGTTGACCAATCTCAATAAATGCCAAAAACAATCGTCGATTGTCGACAGCCAGCTGCGAACTTCCGGGTCAATCGGTAGCTTCTCAACACAATTGCTATCGAGCAGCATTCAGTCGTTAAAAAGTGAGCCAATTTGCTATAATCAATATGCATTGATTCTTCAATCTGATCAGAAACTGACCCCATCGAACTTTTCTTTCGCACAGTACCGCACAGCTTCGAAGAATCGCTGACTCGAGCCGCAATCGACATCAGCGAGGAGGGCGACCGGCAGACACTCGGGGCTAAGCCTTTCACTCCGCGTTATCCGGTGTACAAGTTTGCCGAACAATCAGACAGCTCAACCGGCAGTCAGCGATAGCAGTATCCAGCTCTCAGAGCTAAAAGTGTATGTGCGCCAATGTAACCAGAAAGTAACGTTAATGGAATTCCTGCGTTTGGTTGCGACACTTATCGGTGCAAAAATACTAGGCTGCCAATAATAATAATAATAATAATACTAATATCTTGTAGCTTGGTTCTTATCGGCTAGGTAGGTTTTGTTTGGTAATGAAATTTTGTTTGGACTGGAGAGTACAGCGCCGGTACCTAGGGAAGTGCCAAAGAAAACATACTATATGCAATCAAACATGTGTCAGCGCCTTGTTTAAAATAAGAAAAGGTACTTCAAACAAATTGAATCGCTTCAATCAGGTATTACCTACTGGAGTGTCTGCAATGAAAGAGCAAGAAACACACCCATTTTTTCGATTTCTCCGAAGCATGATTCAATCGACTAAAATTAGAAGTAATCGCGCCCATACATATGTTAGCATTAGATGATACGTTTGTTGAAATACGACGAGCAGTGACCAAATTATTATAATAATTTTGGAAATTTTGATAGTGCTCTCTTGAAAATAGTTCGTCAAAAAGTAAAAATAAAACGATTGCGAAGTTTTTCCTCTTAGTGTTTATATGAAGTTAGTTTGTTGTTTTTTTAATATGTTCCTTAACGTATCCTTTGTTTAACTGCTAACTGAAATGATTAACTATGTTTAAATAAGATTCCCAGTAAACCATTTGGTTTGTATATCTCGATTGCAACTGAGATATACGAAATCATATCTGAACGAAAAAAATTATATTTGACGCCATATAAGAACATATATGTACCAAAGTGGAGGCGATATACGTGCGAAAATTTTGACAATTATTTGTAATTCTATTTTGCGTAGTTTTTATAACACGCAACTAAATACTCCTGAATATATGATTAAGATATAATCAAATATTGCAATCGTCTATTACTGCTTTATAATTCACAGACATGAATTGTATATGAAGACACGCACGACTGAAAAACAACTTATTGTTCACTTCGATTTGACATACTCTAATAATTATACAATTACAATGTTAAATTGACATGAAAACGATTTAATGTGAACTTTCTATTACGATTTTGTGTTATCTGGGTTATAGGTCGGTCTACAGTACAGTAATCAAAATTTAGAATATTGAAATGAATAAATCCAAATTTTAAACAAGAATATAAATATATAAATATATAAATATAAAATTCAATAATTAAATTCTGATTGCTTAACCACCAGACAGAGCTGTGCTGCTCTGTGTGCTCCGAGTTCAATGATTCGGACACCAAGCAAAGTTTGAAAAAGTTATGTATAAGACTTTTGCAGGGCTAATTATTATCTGGAATTTTGCTGAGCCCTCATTGTGCACCACAAGGTAAAGGGAAAACAATTTCTAAAAAGGGATCAGGTTTTGAACACTTCTAACTCTTTTATTTTTTAAAGGTTTAAAAAGATGTTCGCCTCAATCGATCAGAAATCCTTCTACTAATCGATCTGCAAGAAAAAACAGAACGGTTTTCGATTGATTACTAGCAAAAATTGATAACAAGCAGAAAGGTATGTGTTGTTACGCCGCAGAATAAAAAACGATCTTTGCAATTCGAGCCTTTTTAGCGTCGATCAAAACTAAAAATATATTTTTGCAATTAGTGTTATTTTGTTGTTTTGATTTAATTTCTTACTTACATTATTGTTTCTATCTGCCTTTTCTGTACGAACTTCTTTACTTTTAATTTTCTGTTTTGCCTTTCAAGTTAAACCACCCTAATAACATTTTCCGCCTTTAGCTTCATTTGTTATCATAATTCGTTATAATCTACTTACTGTTCCACTATTTGCAGTTTGTGTGTTTCTGCCCTTCCGTTTCTAGATTTCCGTACCTTCACTCGTACCTATACTTTTCAATCAATAGTTTTAATCACTTCAATCCATAATATTTATTACCATTCGACTTACTCTAAACAATATTTCTTCCTGCAAATACTTTCTTATCACTACAAACAGCTATCCTTCGCGCTATCTTTAAATTCACTCAAGAAAATCTTTTAACTCACTTTCGGGAGATCCAAATCTCCAAATCTAATAACTTCAACTATAAATTGTATCAACTCCGACTATCGAAGATGACTTTCACTTTTCCATCAAATCTTCTATCAACTGTTAATTTTTTTCCTAACTCTCACTGACATAACTTTGTTTATTTTTCTGACAACCATCCGACTGTCAACTACCATCGCGGGCAACTTAAGTTCGTTGCGCGAGGGCCTTACCAATGTGGCCAGAACAGTATGAATTCTCCATACATTTCCCTAACGACTTCCCCACTTCACAAGGACAGAAAGGAAGGCTGGGCCTTCCTTTGCCGCTTTAACGGGTGATAACTAAAATTTTGGAATTTATTTCTCAACCTATCAAAAAAAAAAACAAAGT
This sequence comes from Sabethes cyaneus, assembly GCF_943734655.1. Taxonomy (NCBI): domain Eukaryota; kingdom Metazoa; phylum Arthropoda; class Insecta; order Diptera; family Culicidae; genus Sabethes; species Sabethes cyaneus. The sequence continues at coordinate 149,218,679 of NC_071354.1, forward strand.
TACATGAAGAAGATCTGATTTACCGAAATTAAAGATACATTGTCCATTGCTGAAAAAAATTAGAGTACATTTAAAAACGATCCGTAATCGGCTGTTCGGCGAAGCTTCCATTTGATGTCGAAACAGAAGCGGCGTACGGCCGTCATTTCAACTTTGCGAATGCATCTCTTGATTCTATCAATCAACTGTTATAAATTCGTGCAATTCTGTTGCAATTCGTGGCTCTCCAGTTATTTTTGTTCCACAAGGAACTCAAAATCCTGAAGAAATCTTTGATTGGGCGTACTGAGACAGATTTGTCAGATCGTGGTTTTTGGGTAAAAATGCGATCAAATGGGCATTCAGGAACGACTGTGCTTTTGGCGTAATACGATGTTGCTCTATCTGGCCAAAACACGTATTGTCCATCTGCATGATGTTTTTGTAGAAACGGGATCAAAATTTTCTTAATTAATTTTTTTAATTGATAGCCATACCAGAGGGCTTGCTGTTGAAGGTACGAGAAAGAGACCGATATCCTTCTGCGTCCATAATTTTGGCTGGTCTTCCATTACCTTGCTTGCGAATAGTTGTCGGGCGTCTTAGGATATAGTAAACAGTCGAGGCCGCAACATATTCACTTTTTAAATGTTGTACTGTAAATTTTTTGCCGTGATTTCTGTGGTATTTCGAAGAAGTGTACAACGTGCTCCCGAATTGCTTCTTCCCAGCAAACACCAACTCGTATATCAATGTATGAAAATTATCGTTATTGACTTTTAATAAATTCAGGATCGTAAAAATAACCTAATGAAACGCTCACAAGTTTATATTCTGTCGTATTTGACGATAACAAGTGATTGACTTACGACTTCCAGTACAGAATTGTATATCATGATACAATTAATCGCTTTAAGTCGGATCTTATCGCATACTAAGACTCATAAAGTGAAATTGTTAACGTATATTTTGTGGTACGTGTATGGCCTCCAAATTAGTACGCATATGCTAGTTTTGCGCATTAGATACGATTTTTCTGGGTATATATAAGTACATATAACTCATTTGTTACTCTGATATGCAAATGTTTACTGGGTTGTTTCGACGCCATTTTAAGCAAAGCTCAGCAAGCATAAACAAAACAAAAAAATTGACAAAAAGAGGAGAGAAAGAGAGAGAGAGAGCTAACACATACATACTCTCGTTTCTCTCTGAGCTCGTTTGTTGTTGAGTATAGGAACATCGACAAAAATCCTAAATTTTAGTTGTCACCCGCTATACCAATTACTGAAAAAAAATGTATCGCCCATCTGCTTTAATGTGTTATTACTATTTTCACAAAAATGTAAGTAATTCACTAGTTTTTATTAAATGAACACCAAGGAAGCATCAAAAGAAAGCTATTTTTAATGGATGCCAATAGTGTCCTAGATAATGCAAAATATGGAAAAGCGCAGTGGACTAGATGCACGATATATTGGACAAAGTCTCTAAAAAATGAGACCAAATTGAATGCGGTAACTGGCGTATGAAAACTGGGGTATGTAATGGAGAGAGTTATCTGGAAGGAGCGTCAAACATAGCTCTGGCTCTCTCAAGCTTCCACTTGGCGCCTCCACGCAGATCTAAGTCAAATGATGACGGTCGATGGCCTTGCCCGGAAATGCTTCATGTACTTACTGAAGCAGCTAAGCTAGGAGGTGCGAACTAGAGCGCCTGTTCTCCAGGTGAGGGGCGGCTCACACAGCGTCTGTCTCGTAACGGGCGACTGAAAATAAAATGCTGTATCCTGCAAGCTATACCTAAGATGGCAGACCCATCAGCAGGATGTAGGTATCGCGACCCCGGTGAGGTAGTATATCGAAAACTCAATTACCACGAACAACGAACAAAGAAATTCAGGACGGAACAATCGGTATAGGACACGGCAAGGGACAAGGAAACGATTAAGGGATAACGATTGGAAACTTGGTACCTGGAATGTCCGAGCTCTCCATGAACCGGCACGGGCTGGCTTGCTTGCTCGAGAGCTGCATCAACTTGGAGTGGAGATCGCTGCTATTCAGGAAGTTCGGTGGTCAAATTCCGGAGAAAGACAGTTCCGTGCAGTAGACCCTATTGCAGGCACTTCTTTCAAGTACCACATCTACTACAGAGGCGGTAAGAAAGCAGAACATGGAGTCGGTGTCGTAGTGTTGGGAAAACAAAAGTAACGAGTTATCCGGTGGAGGCCCGTAGATGACCGTATATGCGTGTTGAGGATTAAGGGCGAATTCTTAAACTACAGCCTAATCAACTTATACGCACCGACAAATGATAAATCCGATGATGCTAAAGACGAGTTTTACGACAGGCTTGAGAGGACCTATGGAGAGTGCCCAAAACAGGACGTGAAAATCATCATCGGAGATGCAAACGCGCAGATCGGGAGGGAGGAATTCTTCCGTCCAGTTATTGGAAGACATAGCCTGCAACTTTCGACCAATGATAACGGTCTGAGGCTCGTAAATTTTGCCGCGACCAGAGGGATGGCCATCTGTAGCACCTACTTTCCACGTTTGAATATTCGGAAACACACCTGGAGGCATCCAAATGGAGACTCTAGCTCTCAGATCGATCATGTCTTGATTGACGGTCGACACTTTTCGGATGTTATCAATGTACGGTCTTTTCGTGGACCAAGTATCAACTCTGACCACTATCTCGTAGTGAGTAAGATTCGCGCAAGGCTGTCGAACACGGCGAAAGCTCGCACTGAGAGGACGCTGCGTTTCAACATCCAGCGGTTAACGGCAGACGACGTAGCAGTGGAGTACGCCAGGAAGCTTGACCAGCGAATCGCAGAACAGCAGGTAGAAGAAGAAGATATAAATGGGCTGTGGAGGAACATCCATGGTGCCATCCAAACAGCAGCGAGAGAGGTGATAGGCACGACGCGTGGAAGACAGCGTAACAGCTGGTTTGATGCTGAATGCCAGAGAGTGACAGATGAAAAGAACCAGGCCAGAAGTCGCATGCTCACTGCGGCAACGCGCCAAAACAGAGAGAGATACAGAGAGACTAGAGCTGCGGAAAAAAGAATCCATCGTCTAAAGAAACGCGAGTACGAGGAGCACGTGCTCGCCGACGCAGAAGAGCGATACGCCAGCAACGACACACGGAGTTTCTATAAAACGGTGAGATGCAGGAATTTTGCCATGCCTGTGATGTGCAATGATAGTGCTGGCAACCTGGTTACCGACAAAACGGCGGAAGCAGCCAGGTGGAAGGAGCACTTTCAGACACTATTGAATGGAGAGGTAAATGCGGAGATCAGTAGGGACAGGATAGAAATTGTAAGCGATGGTCAAGCTGTGGAGCCACCAACACAGGAGGAGGTTAAGAAGGCAATCAGTGAGCTGAAAAACGGTAAGGCTGCTGAGAAGGACGGTATCCCGACTAAACTTCTAAAAGCGGGGAGCCAGCGGCTGTGCGAAACAATCCACCGGATCATTGTCAGGATCTGGGAGGAAGAACAAATGCCGGAGGAGTGGATGGATGGCCTTATTTGCCCAATTTTCAAATAGGGACATCGAATGGAGTGTGAAAACTATCGAGGAATTACATTGCTCAATTCTGCCTACAAGGTGCTTTCCCGTTCTGCAGACTGAGACCGAGTAAAACACGATGGAGCGTGTTTAGCTAAAGAGACGCGGAATTATTGGGAGAAATGGGCCGCCCTCCACATTTAAACATTCGGCAATTAGACAATCTGCGGGTTGACGAGAACTCCGCGCGCGAACTAGATGAAGCTCGATTTTCCCCTTTGGAAGCGGGGTGCGACCGTCGTAAGAGCTTGGAAAAACTATCTAAGCATTGCCACGATAAAGAAGTTAGCCAAGTATAGACAAGCGTAGAACGAGTTGACCACCATCCTAAGGAGGAACAAGCAATGAAATGTGCAAGTTCTATGAGAAGGTAAACCAATCTCGTAAAGGATACACACTGAAGCCTGATATGTGTAGCGACGAGAAGGGAAATCTGGTTATAAATGAATATATGGTGGTCGACAGGTGGAAGCAGTTCTTCGATGGACATCTACTTATGGCGATATAACAAAAGGAGACGCCTGCGAAACGTGGTGTGTATCAGGGGAAACAACGTCCGAACTGTAGGAATTTATTTAGCGCTGCCTTTGACTTGACAACTTGATATCCAGCCTAGTGACTTGACAACTTGATATCCAACGAGAAACTCCATCATCGATGTCATCAATGACCGATATCAACAGGAATTTGAGAACGTAGGCGGAAGGGGACACACCATGAGGAAAAGAGAGAACGAGATCTGCAGGGTAGCACTCGACTAGAACTACCCAGGTAACCAATAAGCATTTCCAATGCAATTTAAAAGCAAGCCAATAAGCATTTAAGTTGCATTAAATGCTACTTAAATGCCATTTTGGCAAAATATGCGGCTACTTTACTGCTAGCCCTCATATAGTGCTGGCAATGCTTATTTGCAGCTAGTTACCAACAAGAAGAATTTAAATAGAATTGTGGATGCCAATTTACAACAGTTATGCAGTCTAAAAGCTGATAAACAACAACTTGCAGTATAAAACGCCAGGGATGCTAATAAACGACTGATTTACTGCTTATTTTAATGCTTATTGGTTACCTGGGTAGAATCCGTAAGGACAGCGTAGACGGGCGACGTAGCTTAGCCAACGACAATCGGGCTGTAGACGAGAACCTGTCCTGGCGACAGGTGAAAGTCTTGGCAGGTAACCGTCGGCAGTGAAGATCTCTGATTTCATCCCTTTGATCCCATCGTACATTTGATTCTCATTGTATCTGGACAAAGTTGGTTCGGCATCGCATAGAACATAGCGCCAGTGTGGCTCTTGCTGTATCAAAAATTACTCTCCACTGACTCGGTCATGGGGTATTCGTCGCCAATTTGTTGAGTGCCTCGACACACATAAGTTGGCTTCAACCTGGTTGAGCACCTAGCATTTGGGTCCCTCTATTCCGAGTGCCGGTGGGTTTCTTGAAGAGAACAGATTTCCTTACGTTCCGACATCCTTACGATTTGAACCATACGAACCATTGCTATATGCGGCACAATGCGGATTAATCATTCATACCGTCAAGCGTTATAAGGGAACCGGTTTTTGGTAAATACTATCCAAACCTATGCGTAAATGCACTGCAAGAACACCGAAGGCCATCAAACGAGTAAAAGAGTGAATTTCGAGGGAAACCGGATCAGTCTGGACGCAAGATGGACAAGGAACGGGCAATTTCGTAGTCAACCTTGTAAAATATTTTGAAAAATGATCTTCAATTGATTCCATACAAAAACAACGGGTGCACGGTTTGAGTGAAAAGCAGAAGGAGATAAGAGTCGAGAAATGTCGGCAGCTGCTTAAGCGGCTCGGGGATTGTAAAATTCTGAAATTGTAAACGAAAAAATGTTCCCACTACAGGACCGCCACAATCAATAAAAGATACCGATATATGCAGCACATCTTACTGATATGCCTAGGATCAAACTGTCTCTTCAAAGGTTCCAGCACGTTCCCAGGATGATGGTATGGGGATGTTTCACCAAAAATTTGAAGGTTCCATTGTTGTTCATTGAACCTGATGTCAAAATCAACACTAAATATAACATCGATAATGTTTTGAAGAACCATTTGTTTCCAATCACCATAAGAGTAACCATACTGCTTCCAACAAGCTTCTGCACCGTCTCTCCAGGCGAAAGCTACATAGGTTTGGTGTGAGAACAATTTTCCGGATTTTATTTCTTCGAACGAGTGGCCTGCCTCCTCGTTTGATTTGAATCCTATCGACTTCTATGAATGGGATTACATGGTAGGCAAACTAGGGAGCACCAAAGAATTGACTGTGGATACTTTCAAGCAACGTTTGGAGAAGATTTGGGATGAAATCCCTCAGGATATCGTGCGTGCCAGGTGTAACGCTTTTCAACAACGATTGCGCCTGGTAATTGAAGCAAAGGGGAAAGATTTGAATTGGACTAATTTAAGACAAATGTTATAGATAAATTTTACACGGAATAAACTAAAAATTAAAATTTATGCAAGCATCTAATTTTTGTGATCAACTACTATCATTGTCAGTTATTTCTATACTCACCCTGTATATTGACCGCTTCATTTTGCAGCAACATTAGAGTTGTTAATAATAACCATTAAGCATATAACATATTGAGCAATAATAACCATAAGCATAGGATACCGACCGTGTGCTGCTACTCCATTATTGATCAGTAGTTAATGATAATCATTTCTACAATAACTTGATTGGGGATATCAAGGCTCTTGTTAAAAGCGGAGTGGTTAATGAGAGTGTGGAGCTTTTCTGGTACCTATCAACCATTTGTTTCTCTGAAGTACTCTCTGCTGCACATGCTTTAAACCATTGAATCAGAACGAGTTTTTATTTGATTGTACTATATTATTTTACTTTACATTATATTGGACCATATAACCTCACAGTTTCTCATTGAAGGCGATTCGAAAACGAAATTTGGGGGTTAATTGGAAGAAGCTTAATTTTTTATTTGTTTGTTTTATTTGATTATATATGCACGTATTTTATTTATGTTCATTTCATTGCTCATAACTCCCGTTTAACTTTATGTGAAATTGCATCAGAGTATTAAACACGTTAAGAACTGGAGGACAGACGCTTGTTTGACAGCCTGAATCACCTGGAAGAAACCTGTTTCTTCCAAAAAGACATGGAACCAGTTCAGAAAAGATTGACTTAAATGTGTTCCCAAGTTGAGCCTTGCATAAGCTTCGCGTCACATAACCGTATCATCCAACTAACTGAATCCATGAAAAACAAAACATTTTACTATTGTTCCAATGTCCTTTCAGCTTTGATTCGAATACTTTGCCGTGCGCACAGCATATGAGGTCGTAGTGGGCAAAACATATTTCCAGCTATGTAGCATCCAGAGGTTCCGATAATTAAAACTGAAGCCCACTCCTCATTCGCACCGAGGTGAACATTTAATTAAATAAAACTCATTTCCATGTAACCTTAAACTTGGCTATCGCATTTCACCGCTGGCTGTACCGAGAAAGCACTCTCAACACCCTACATTTTACCTCAAAAACCACTCGAGGAAGCCGTTTTTCGCCGTTGCCCAGGTTGGCATGCAGAAAGAAAAGTGTAAAGAGTTATGATTACCAGGATATAAACTTGTTTCACTTTTATATCCATACCCGTTCTGCTAAATTCCAGGTAAACGTCTGGCTAGACTGAACGTTTGCTTCTACATTTCCTTTTCACCGTGCGGTGACTTTTTGCCTGATTCACTATACTTTTTTTTGCAAACAGGATTTTTATGTTCGTTCCATTTCTAGGTATGTTTTTGTTCGCCGTACTCGCTTGAGAACTGCTATGAAGAATTCAAAATGTTTTATTCTCCTTTATTTGTGTGGTTTCTAGTACCATCCCACCTTTGCAGAGGAGTAATGTGATTCACATCCTGAAATTAAGTACCCTCGTAATTAACTGATGGTTATTGTTGAAAATAATCTTTTACCGGAAAACTGTCTATACAGCTAACAGAAACTCCAAGCAGTGAGATTGCGAATTTTTAGAATAAAATTTCACGGTTGAATCACCGTAATACACACTCAACCAGGTCTCATTCATCATAAATCACGCAACGGATAAGAAAGTCTGGGGCTTTATGCTGAAAATGGCAGGGTTGTAGCTAGAGGCCACTTTGCTGTGTTTCATTTTCCGACCGGTTATAAGATTTGTGTATTTGAATTGGGATTTATATTTTTCCTAAAAGTTGACATTATTTGATATGCAATTTTCAAACTGTAAACGTACCAGGTTGGACCAGGAGGTTGGTTTCGTTTATTACTGATTAATCGTCAAATTGTAGGATTATGAACTGAGTGAGAGTTGGATACAATATAGTCAGCATCCTGTTTGCCTACCTACAATCTTTACTGTCGGTTATTAGTTTTAATCAGTTTAACATTGTAAAGCATTTTTCTTCAATTGGAATACCGCTTCTTTTGCTACATCGAAGGTGCTCCTAACGTAGTTTCTGCAATTGTCCGAGCTACAAATGCTGATACCTATGATACACTTTTAATCCTCCATGCTCAATACTCTACAATTTTCTTGTACCAGTACCTACGTACTACTTGTTATAATTTGCTATGGTTAAAGGTCTCAGTATGTTGCTCAAGCCAGCATCACTTGTACGGCTTGCAAGATGCATACATTGCCGAGGTTTTATTGTGATAATGAAGGCTTCAGCATAAAAAATGCAGTAGAGTCTGAGTATGAGCTCAAACTTAAGTCACTTGTTCGTACCTACCATGGCCACTGTTCGGATTTAAATCCACCAGCTTTCGTTTGATAATGTCACTTATTAATTTTATAACTACGGAGGCAATCATTTCTTAAGTTTGTATTGTTAAAATGAATCAATACTGCAAAGTCTAAAGAGTCTAGCCTGTATTGTAATTTACAAACAAGAGCACAGAAAACAACAGAAAACCTGTTCTAAGAAAAATAATGTATAGCTAACTTCAAAATCGCGTGAAAATTGCATTTGCAGATGCGGAAAGAATTTTTAGATAAACATTTCTTACATTTCTTTCTTCTAATATTATTAGCGGAGCTAACGTTTATTCATTCAGGTTCAGAATCCGAAATATAGCTTCTAGGCTACCGGTTATATTGGTAGTTTTGTTGCTATTTTTGTTATATTGTCAAAATCCGAATGCTTTTGGACGAATAATAAATTTTCAATATCCGTTGTTTCGAATTACTCGCTCTAACATTTGTTTAAATTTTTTTACAAACTTCATTGATATATAAATCTATAAATAGTCTTTGACAAACAGCTCCACTTACGGAAGAGAATGTCCAAGCCGAAATGTTTAAGAAAAACAGGCCTGTTTTTGCTACGAAACAATTTCCCACAGCAAAGACGAAATGCTCTCCTATTCTTAAGAATAGATGCTCGTGAAAAAAGTGAAAAGCACTCTATTTGAATAGATAAGAAAACGCAGGCGTATAGCAATAACATAAATTTTAATTACTTTTTCTTCGCCCGGGTTGTACCGGAACGCCGCCGGTCAGTGACGGAAATGACTCCTCTGAATGCTTCGGCATCGACATTCATCCTGGAGAAAGAGATAAAAGCCAACACAAACCGTTCGTTGCTTGCTTGGCTTCTGTAGCAAGCCTAACAAGCAGTCATCTATTTTTTATGAATCTCGGTTTACGGAGGATGGATTTTTTTTCGCCCCATTTGAGACCGAATGTATGCATCATAATCGCTGCATTTTGCACTCCATTAAGCTTTCGCAGGGCCGAGACGTACCGGCTCGTCCAGTTCTAGAAATGAAGACGAGACAACAGGACAGGAGTGTATATAGAATTGCATTTCAACCGAAATTTAAATAGAATGGTTTCCTAGACTGTGCAAATTTTGCTGGTTTTCATACTTATACATACTTATTCATACTGCTTCGTTTTTAAGTGAGTTTTTCACATGCAGTTTACATAAAACGATAATTTTGCAGAAAAATAAACTTTATATTCTGACAGCGAGATGAATAAAATTTAGAAATGGAGGCATAAAAAAGTAACATAAAAACTAGTTCTGTTGATATGGCAATAAAAGTTTATCTTAACCAATGTGAAAGCGCAATAAACTAATAAAACAAAGTTGTTTCGCGTATAATATAAAAGTGAACGAAAAATTGGTTCAGCGGTTTTAAAGGAAATAAAGTAAGGAAAAACGAAAATTATCCTCACTGTGGATCGTCTGCCATGGCTGCTACCTGTCGCCGTAGGAATTTTCATTGACAGCTCGAATTTTCACTTTATGATCTTTCACTCTATGAGTTTTCGCTTAATGGAATTTTACAATCGGGATATGATCAAGTTGTACACTTACAAATACAGAAATAAATCCGACTTAATCCGCCTGATGGTGAAAGCAACTTTTGTTATACCATCTTGTTATTTGTAATAGATGCTGGGTGCTTTATATCACTTCTACTGACAGATACTTAACGATTGTTAAATTAATAAATATCACCAACTTTAATACCTTTCATTCGGTATCAAAATCATGAAAATCAGTTCAGTCGTTCAAAAATTAATTTTTTAAGAGAAAGTCTGGCAAACGACGGTTTTTAAGGCTAACCTACATCATAAAATTATGAACACTAATTTGCCACGTTAGTTGTATTCATTAAGTCTAACTAAAGTTGGAAGTTTTTCTTTAATAACTGAAAACTCAAACATCAAAGATATATGAAGGAGACCAAATTGGCAATCTTTGCGTTTTAAGGGAGCTCAAGCTAACCCTAGTAACGACAATTTCTGACTGAATCTGAAATCAAATGTGAATGATTCAATCATTTTTAACTGCCGACAACGGCAAACGAAATTACAGTAAACGTAAACATTGCCCCGAAGTTTTAATTAATTTCCCTCACACTGGTTTTAACTGATTTTAAAAAGCAGCTGTTTGAAAAACTAAACTTGCAGATCTAAAATATCAGCCAAGAGCAAGAAAATTGACCGACAGGCTAGTCGAGCAATCATTCAACACTGCCGTTCAAGAATGAATTGTTTTGAAGTGTAGAAAACTGAGAAACACATACACTGTCAGCAGTTCAGTAGTCATGTCCATGGCCTGGCTGATAAAAAAATACTACCAGGGGTAAAGCTGTATGCGCTGAATGCGTTTTATATTCGACTTCATGCAGCGCTGTCAATTTTTTCGAGCACTAGTCACGGCCAGGGTTGTCATATGCACAGATTATTCTGTGTTTACAGATATTTGAAAGAAATCGCCGTTGCAGAATCTGTATGCATAGAATACAGATTTTCGCCAACTACACAGATTAAAAAGATTTTTGAGCTTTTACAATGAGAGTGAAAGAGACAGAAATAGTCAGCAAAATTACTCGCCCACTCTTTCACTCTCATTTTTTTGCATTGGACAGATTTTTACGCAGATATTTCTCTTCGCTGTACAGATGGCCAGATTTTTCCAACAAAAAATACAGAATTATAAGTGGCATCTCTGGTCACGGCCAAGGCAAAGGTAGTCATATCGAGCGAAAGTGATTCAATTATTAATTTTGGATTATTTTCACGCATTTTGTATTTTGAAATAACCACAAATCATTTTCCAAACTGAATTTATGGCCCTTTGCATAGGTTACACATCGAGTGACGGACCCTGTACATTACGTCTCGTTTTAAAACGAACATAAAAATTAACTTAAAAAATTCTTTCAAAATGTTCTGTTTTGTTGCTTACAAAATTTTACTGCTGTGAAATTTAAAGGAATATTGTTAAATGAACATTGGCCTGGTAATGGCTGGATAACGCGTACTCATGCTTCCGCTGAGTGTTGCCAAAAGGAATAGTCTTGCCAGTTGTCTCCAGGTTAAAGGCGGCTCATGACGATGATCCTACTGCACGGATTGTCGTTTTCTTACCAAGTACACGGCTGAATCTCAGGATAGGGGCGGCGTACAATAACGACGGATCCGGAGTGAGCGGCTGACTTATGAAACGCTGTGTCTCGCCAGCTATACCCAAGACGGCCCCAGTAAGACGGCATGCTTAAAAATGCAAACTACAAACAACTTAGGAAATAACCCACAATGAAATAACCGGTATGGACCCAGGCGAACGAAAAAGAACAACGATTATTGGAAACTTGGTACTTGGAATGTCAGGACTCTACTTGAACCGGTACGCGCGGATACTCTAGCAAGAGAGTTGCAGAAGATGAAAAAGCGAATTTCGAGCAGTAGATCCTATTACGGGCACGACATTAAAGTATTGTGACAACATTCTATTACAATGGCGACAACAAAGCAGAGTGTGGAGTCGGATTCGTATTACATGGAAAACAAATGAAGCATACCATTACATGGCGGTCCCTCAATAACCGTCTATGCGTGTTGAGGATGAAGGGCAAATTCTTGAAAACCAGCTTGATAAATGTGCATGTACCGACGAATGGCAAACCCGATGACGTGAAAGAGGAGTTTTATAACCTTTTCGAAAGAATATATGGGAAGTACCCAGGACGTGACATAAAGATATTCATCGGGAATACAAATGCACAGGTCGGACGCGAAGAGTTTTGTCCAATGCTGGAAGGTGCATGGGTCGAACCAAGATTTTACCGGATTTTAACCCACAACACCTGCCAGGGCGCGTGGCTCGCTGGTACCCGTGTAACTTTGAACTATAGAGGCGCTGGACAAAAGAAGACTGCGCAACCCCCCTTATTAATGCAGCGAAAAAAAAAACAGATAGGTCGCGAGCCTTGATTTTTTCTGTTGTACAGATAAATTGTTACAGTCATGTGGGCGTTAGTCCCCCCTTCCTGTCAGCAATCTCTTGTCATCAGCTCCCTCTTTTGTCCCAACGTCACTTAAGGAAGAACCGTCCAAACATTTCGGACTCTTCCCTCTGTTACCCCCTCATTTATCAACCCCTTCAGTTCTGATTCCCTTATATCAAGGAACATATATGAAAGGTTGATAAAGAACAGTCAAGGCGTTTCAGAGTTATCGTATCCCCCCCTCAATAAGTCCCATCCTCCTTTGTCAACCCCCGGTGCTGACTCCCTGATGTTTAGTGACATGTGTGCCAAGTTTGATAAAGAACGGTCAAGGCGTTTCGGAGTTATGCCTCCCCCCGTATTAGGGACCCTCCCCCTATCAGGGAACCTTCCTCCCTCGTTTTCGTTAACTCACCCCCCCCCCCCCCAGTGCTGATTCTCTTATGCCAAGGAACAATTGTGCCAAGTTTGACGAACCATCCGGGCATTTCGGAGCTATCGGCTTCCCCCCTGTTACGAACCCCTTCCCACTTTTATTTCGGAGTTATGGTACCCCCCTCTATTAGTTCCCCTCCCCCCTATGTCAACCCCCGTGCGTTTCGGAGTGATGCCCCCCACCCTATTAGGGACCATCCCCCCTATCAGGGAACCTCCTTCCTTCGTTTTTGTTAACTCCTCATTGCTGAATCTCTTATGTCAAGGAACCTGTGTGCCAAGTTTGATGAATCACCGTCCAGGCATTTCAAAGTTATTGCCTCCCCCTGTTACGAACCCCCCCCCCTTTTGTCAACCCCCCAGTGCTGATTCTCTTATATCAAGGAACATGTGTGCCAAGTGTGGTGGAGATCGGTCAAGGCGTTCTGGAGTTATGGTGGAACATACAAACATACTCACGCTCACTTTTATATATATAGATAGATAAATATCAAGACAAACGTAATAAATCACCCGTGAAATAACGTGAAATAACACGTAATTTTACATGATTTGCGTTGCTCCATTTATGTGAATGTTAGAAGACGTAAAATTACGAGATATTTTCGAAGTGTGTACGGCTACCATGCGTGAGCGTTGAAACATTAGCTCTTGGTGTTTTTGAGCATAAGATCCTGCGATTAATTCTTGGCGACATATTTTCAAGGTATTCCAATACTAAGATGCGAATATTATGGAGCGAACAAAACACGGCAGGCTGCAGTGGGCTGGTCATGTAACAAGGTTACCGAAAAAGAGACCAGCAAAAACGGTACCTATACAGCAAAGAACCCGATAGAGGTCGTCTACTTCGAAGCAGACCCCGCATTCTTAGGATAAACGCTGTTGACGAGGTTGCTAGAACTGGCAACTGGCAGCTCAAAACCGAGAATCGTGGAGACAATTGGCCTAAATTCGGCTCAGATTCGATAAGCGGATTGCCTCCGAAAACATATAGTGAAGTGTTAATGTTACGACACCACAGGGCACTCTCGTTGTGACGTTGTCACTAAGTGAGTTCCGAGCATCTGTCAGAGCGAATGTCAGGGCGAGCATAGCCGGCCATGTCTCTTTACTGTCATCAGGAGCATAAAGTGAAAACGTGGCTATTAAAACGGTTGAGTTCAATAGTACGGGCTCAAACATTGTTCTTAGTTACTAAATTGAAGATTATTAAAACTTAAAATCTACCTCTATTAAAACTTAAAGTCTAATTCTTATACTAAATAGGCGGTATAGTGTCAGGTGATTAAAATAGCGTTTAAACAGGTTATTTGCGACTCTCAAATAATTGTACGTGCACGAAAGCCTAACCTATAATTATTACAGATACTTACGTCTACTATTAGTACGATTGGATATATTCTAATTAATTAAAACTGTTTCTAAATTGTAAGTACATGCAATAGTCTTAACCTAAATATGAAATTGTAATGCTAAACATAAAATTATTAAAACTAGGACGGAGCTATTGTAATCCATCTTTCATGTCCTGGGAAGAGTTTCGGGCTAAATAATAAGAAGCATACGAAAATGTAAGCAAACCTTTATATAAAATGAATCGTAATGTAACAAATATAATTACAGCTCTGAAGCTGATTGAACTGCTATCAGAAAGCTTTACGCTTCCCCGAAATTCCACCGGAACAGTTAATGTATTAATGCTTCTAGATTTTGCAAATATTTGTCTAACCATGACAGCAGTAAATTGTCATAAAATAAACCACGTAGTAACTTCACAGACAATAACACTCGATGTTATATTGTTCGCAAGCAATAACAGTTACCTCAAATTTGATTTTGGTTAAGAACGTCTTCGCGCTTGTCATAAAGGCGCTTTTTAACGAAAAAAGGGAAATCCCATTTTTAAAAATAAAATGTCTGTCCGAGGAACATTCCTATTATAGGTCAATATTCAGGAATGTGGATCACGGAGCATGCTAGTGTGCTTGGAAAATTTATGTAACCATATCTTCTGTATAATCTTCTTCGAAGGGTTATGTCTATTTGCCTGTGGTAACATTAGATTTTTAGAATTCTTCTTAAAATTCTTAGAATACTTCTTCGCCTACTACTCCATTCTAAAACATAAACTGATGATTGTGCAGCAAAACGACAATTGGTCATTACGCTTTATACAACATTTGCGCCCTTGGCAATGCAATTGAAACCCCCGATTACGTTCCCATCTGCAATGTCCACTGGAATACTGTCGTTGAATACATCTGCCGATGTTAAACAAAATATGCTTTTATTGATCCTCCCACGGGCAAGTTCGTTACTTCAAGTCACTTCATTAGTAGAACATTTTATCCCAACATGAGATCACGCCAAGCGAACGATCGATCACGAATTTACAACTGCGAACAAAAAACACGACCTTCGTTACCTCCGTCTGATATACGCCCCCCATAATATATGCCATAGCATTGGTGAAGCTGTTGAATTAAAATAGTTGAATCCGTTTAAAATAATGTTCTAGAGAATCGTGGCTTCTTGTAATAATACAGTGATTTTTTATGTTTATACGGATATAACAGGCTCAGCTGGACTATCGACCTATACGCCAATTCATTCATATCTGTAGTGTCGCCCTCGGAAATAAATCATCAAGAAATATACAAAACACAAACAAAAAGTGGAACTCCGTTTTTTTTGCGTCAGAGAACCGGTTTTTGCTAACCAAATATCGAACGTCCGGTCGCCCTAATTATGAGTAGCGTTCCTGATACGAGGTGTAAAGGTAAAAAAAACTCGATGATGGCTCAATCGGTTCTTAACGAAAACGATGGTTATTATTTAATTTGTAGTTTCGGACTATCAATTAAAGTCGCTTGTAAAAACATGCTACGTGAGGCTCCCAGGAAAAAAAAAACAAAATAGTGTAAAAGTTAAGTTTTGAAAAACATACTATAAATAGTTTAGACAAAATTTGAGTGCAAATTATTACCGTTAGCTAGTTCCCAGTGAGATAAGTCTTCTATTTTCTGTTACAAAACTCTTGAAGTGAATCTAATCAAACAAAATTTTCGACCAGCTATCGGATTTGTTTTTCAGTCTATTTGCTAGCGGATGCTTTCGAATACAGTTTGCATAAAACAGCGGTCGCGGTTTTATTTTATATCCCATTTTGATTCGTTTCACCTTTGAAACGGTTCAGATTTTTCTCTTTGTTTCTTGCTACCATTACCTTTCACACAGCGCTTGCCAGGGTTCGCCAGGGTTCGCCAGGGTTCGTCCGAGCTGCACTTTCACATCGGACGAATTATCGCTAAGCAAGCTTGATTTCGCCATCGTGAAACAATTCAATTGAATTTCAACTGCACAAAAGTTGTAAAACGGAATTGCAAGTCAATCTCATCATCTTGTTTTCTTCTCGAGTCTGTTTTTTTGCTCTGTGACCATAAACGTGTAAACATCAGGAAAAACAGTAGCGCTAACAACACTCGAATAAGAAAAAAAAACAGCGAACAGTTGAAAACAAACCACTGGCGCACAAACACAGCCGGAACAAGTTTACGAAAAACTGAAAACCCTTCAGAATTAAAATGGTACGAATAATTTCACATAATGAAACTTCCAATCGAGTGTAGAGAGGAAAATTTCAGCACCATCAAAGTGCACACTTGAGAAATACGTAAGTGCTTGTCCAGTTCCGCGGAGATATGCTTTATGTTGCAGAGTGGTACCAGCCAACCACGTTGCGATGTGGATTGTTTCGAGATCCTTTACTGAAATTGCAACCGGAGCTTTCGCACTTACTCGGACAAGGGCTGGCTTGTTGCTGGCTGCTGGCTGAGGCACAGCGCAAAATGCGTCAGGAATGCAATAAGATGAAGCACAAACCAACAACGGACGGACGGACGGACGGACGGACGAACGGGACGGACAGAAGAGTGGCCTGATTATGGCGAAAAGGAACGATCCGGAGAACAGTTATTATTTTAACAACTTCATTTGTTTGCTAATAATTTGTTTCCTCTTTGATGCTAAGTGCGATGGTGTGTGTAAGGGAGAAACAAAGAAAAGAAAGAAAAAGTAGAATATTGGCAAAATTGAGTGGCGCATTTTTGGCGATCGGGATTTCGTTTACAACGCTACTTAATTATTTAAGCTGTTGTGATAATTAGAATTAATGACTCATACTTGGAAAGGTTTTCTTCAAGTAGCTGTTTCCTTCAGTGCACTATATATGGTTCACACTTGTCGACAAAATTATAATTTTTTATTCTACAGTTGATAGAGTAGGAAGATATTACCTGTTATTGTTATATATTTTGAACTTTTTTTTCAAAGTTGCAAAAATCTTACAAAAATTACTAGAATTTTTAACTGGAAAATTTCGTACAACTTTATCGTTTTGAAATAATCTATTCATGACCACAATCGGTCAATCCCAACCCCATTCATTTGATTCATTGTGCAATTTCACTGGTTCGGGTCAATCACTGAGTGCAACCATTGATATGTGCAATCAGTCTAAGCTAAGCTTGAAATAATCTATTCATGACCACATGTTTATAGACTCCCAGTTGGACTCGAAATGCGATGCTGGCCTAGCAAGCCAGTCATTGTATGTTCGAATCTAATTCAGTAAGATCGTAGCACCAGCTCCGCAATGTGTAGCTATTAGGTGACTGTAAGGTCTGTCGAATAAAAACAAAAGCTCAAATGTCGAAAATCAAATGCAGCTTCTAGACTTTCATGAGGATGCATGGTTCTTTACATACCTACAGAGTACAAAGCGCCTCCATTCGTCTGTTAGATATTTGCATTGACCGTTGAATTAAATAGATATTCATTTAATAGCATTATGTCAACTTATAGCTAATGATGTTACAACGTATCAACGAGATTTAGAAGTTTTTAAATTTCAACGCGAAAGTTAAGAGAAAATTATGGTACCAAAAACATGAATGTATTCAGATATAATTCCTTGCAAAACTAGGCTTGATGTTGATAAACGAGTGTACAGTCCTATAATCAAAATGTCAATTCTGTCAATTGCAGCTTCTTGAGAAACAAAGAGTAGCAAACAACGGCATGTTGGCTGTTGTCAATTTTATGTTTGGACCATCAGACGTTCGACCATCATCAGTCGTCACCAATAAATAAATTAAAAGGTTTTTTATGATTTCACCATCACTCTGTAATCTAAACTCCGTATTCTCCTAGCCGATTTGATCAGACTGCCGAATCTTCTTCCAGCATAGCTGAAACTGCCTGAAAACACTGAGAGATGCTTATCGTCGGCTTTGTCGATTTGCAAAGTTTGACAAAGTTATATATGGAACATTTGTAGAACTAATTGTTATCTACAATTTTGCTGAACAAATTTTTATCGTATTTGCGATGCTACAATGCTGGTAACTCATTAGTAGCTCATATCAGTGAACGTTCAGTTTACCAAATTTTGCCGCATCAAAACTGAGTCAAAGTGATCGAACCATCCCTGGCTGCCAATAGCCAACCACAAAATGGAGATACTGCTGGTCAGTAATTGTATAGTAAAAAGCCGTACAGCGTGCGGAAACCATTGTCAGAGAGCACGTAATTACCTAAACGCGTATGCTTAAGTAACTTGGAGTAATAATTGATGACCCAGATAACACAAGATTGTAATAGAAAGTTCATATTAAGTCGTATGCATGTCAATATTACATTGGAATTGCATAATGATTAGAGTATGTCAAAGCAAAGTGAACAATTAGTTGTTTTGCTCCTAGTCTCCCGTGTCCTCAGGGGACCTCATTATTGCGAATTATAAAGCAGTGCAAATGATTGTAATATCAAGTTATATTTTAATCATATAATCAGGAGTATTAAGTTGCGTGTTCTAAAAACCGCTGTATAATTTCTTTTTTCCTTTATTTTTGTTAAATTATAGTCACTTTAACAGCTTGGGTCATTCGTGACTTCTGCGGGGTTGGGATTTGAACCCGTGTCCTCGGCGTGAGAGGCGTGAATGCTAACCACTACGCCGGGACTGACCCACTGTATAAAATACAAGATAGAATTTTAATTAATTGTCAAAATATGCGTATCATTGTCCATTCTACGATATGAAGCCCCAGCTTGGACCGCAACGCTGCGAACTAAGCGGACTTGCGCAAAACTAAATACAGGCCGGACTCGATTATCCGGGTTCTTAGACTCGATTATCCGGGTGAAAAAAATTAATTTTTTTTCGCTGATTTATTTTAAGCCCAAATGTTATAGTTTTCATGCTACATGATGATTCCAACTAGACAAGCATTGATTCACCTCCCTAAAGCTACAAAATTTCTGTCTTATATCCCTTTTATCGGCGAACAAAACAAAAATAAATCCTGCGATGACGAAATCAATTTTTTTACTTAAAAATCATCACCACCATCATCATTGTAATCATCAGTAAAAAATTGCAAAAAAAAGAATTTTATGACTTTAGGGGAAATTGATCAATAATAAAAAAACTATTTATAATACCTAAATATTGAAAAACATAACTTACAAAAAATAATATTGTACCAAAAAAATCGTCAGTGGAAAAAGTCGTAAAAAAGGATTTTTCTGACTTTTGGGAAGATAGATCAATAATAAATAAAACATTTCTGATACCTAAAAGTCAAAAAACTTGACATACCAAAAAAAAATTTTGTGCCAAAAATGATGATTCGATTATCCGGGTGATTCGATTATCCGGGCTGAAAATAAAAATGAGCACCCGGATAATCGAGTCCGGGCTGTAGTAGGTACCTTCCGGCTTATGGTCGTGATGGTAGCCCGTTCGTACCGAACCATATCATCGGAGACAGTGTGTGTTATCACCGGAATGCTTCCCAACCCATCTGCATCATCCTGCAGGAAGATAACGAATGCTACAGACAAAGACACATCAGGAGAATTCGGATGCTAGTGAGAGAGGAATCGCTAGCTAAATGGCAACTAGTCTGGGCCAGGGCCCCAAGCATTTTGCGAAAGTAGCTTATAAGTAGCAATTAAAGTTATTTAAATACTGATTGGCTTGCATGTAAAAAGCATTGGTAATGCTTAGAGAGCCTTAGAGAGTCGCCATGTTAAACCGAAAATTCCAATCGAACAGAATCAGTTGTCAAAAGTAAGTCCAATCCAAAGGGAGTTAAAATAGGTGATCTAGTTTTCACAGTTTGTAGAACAGAAGTGCGCGGAACGATTGGTTAGCAACCATCGACATTGTTCAACAGTTTCCGCTTTGAAAATTTCGGTGAAAGGTAAGTTAAGTTCGTCAAAGGTAACCCAGCGGGGGTGAAAAACAAATTTGAACATCAGAAAACCTCTCTTGACTAACCTTGGTCCAATCGAACAGGAGACTTGTCAAAATACCGACTAGAGAGCCTTAAAAAGAATAACAACTAGAGAGCCTGTTAAAGATAGAGAGACGCCATCTCAAATCAAGAGCATTTTTTGAACAGATTTTTCTAAATTTTTAGCAGGTTTTTATGAATTATACAAAATAAAAGCTTCAGAGAAAGGTTCCTTGAGTATGTTATTATTATATGTAGCATCGAGAAACTCGAAATGTTTAATTTAAATCGCTGGTTCTCAAAAAAATTAGCAATAACAGACAACAACAGCATAACTATTTACGGTACGACCATTAACTGTGGTAAAATTATCATGAAAAGGAATTACATATCCAGAGTTTATAAAAGTTATTTATTCCAAATGTCTATTGATCACAGCATAATCAGTGCGTGCGGCAATACTGACAGACGCAGCAGCATTGTTGCTAGATTTTTTGTTTCAGATGGCGACTCTCTAAGGCTTTCTAGTAATGCTTATTGATTACCTAGGTTTGTTTACGGCTCGCGTCAATTTCTAGCAGTTTTGTCCGAAAGAAGGGTATTTTATCCAACCTTTTTTGGAATACGGAGATGTAATGGTTCATTCATAACTCTGGAACCCATGTAACCCGGGGCAGTTGGAACCGGAACGTCATGCAAAAGTGAGCGGATGGCTTAAGCGCCACTCCCGAAAGAGACCATCCACCTTGTTGGGTTTGCCCAGCTAAATGAGACCACTCCTACGGGCGGGTTCAGTTTGTTTCTGACTTTCGGTTCGAAGACGGTTCAACTGTACCGGAAACTACCTCAGCAATCCACCAAAGACTCTAAAAAAACTCGGCGGCGTCAGCCGACCATTACTCAAAAAAAATCTCGGGGTGGCTAAGTAAACCTTACTTGCCGGTTATCATCACAGGGTCTGTTCCCTACCCACTTCCTCATCGAACGCTTTAGAAACCAACAGTGCAGGCTGAAAACTCTGAGTCAGCCCAACCCAAAATATCACAATCGAAAAAGATACTCTGAAAACGGTAACCGAAGGGCAAAATCGTTTAACGAAATAATAACTCAAAAATAGCTTCCTAATAGATTTTTAATTGTAATCTGTTTGTACGTACATTATTTATTCATTGCAGAAAAAGGAAAAAAAATCATACAGTAACGGTTTTCACGGGTCTCGAACCCAGGCCTATCGACTAACCCTAGCGAAATTATGCAATTCACATTAGACTGGTGCCTTAGCTCTCGCGGCTATCCGCTTCTCTGTGCTAAGCGTTTGTTTAGGGCCTATCTGCAGTTACAGCTCGTTTCGTGGGGGATTTGAGTGCGTGAGGCAACGGTTACTCAGCGATAGCATCGCTGACCTAGGATTTTGGTCTCAAAAAAACGTTTATCACAGGGGGTGGTGGTCTCGAACACTCATCACTCAATTTATGAGTTTTAGCAGGGAATTTTCCGAGACATTCAGTGCACTGAACCGGCCGCTCTTAGCGACGCCGGGCGAATATATGCGGAGGGGGAAATTTTGTTCATGCGCATGACAAAAGAATTAAATCGTACTCACTACCATGGTTTTACGTGATACCTCCTGTGAATGCTGCGATCCGCGTGGTATGCTCGGTGTCCCGCGAAGGCGGGAACGTGCTGACCCGAGCGCGGCTTCCAGGTAACGCGCGTGGTTTTTTGGCGGACGGCGTTCTTCTGGTCGTGGATTACGGATGACCAGGCAATCTTGTCACTAGACGGCGTGGTATAACGACGTGGCTTACAGCTGAACGGGAACGGTCGATGTAGCTCGGATCGATGGCGTCTGCAGAACTTTCTACCTGCACAAAAGATACGGTCGACATCGTAATGTCGGAATTAACCTCACGCACTTGCACTCTTCCTACTCAAATACTACCTTCTTCAGGAAATCGGATTGCCGATTCAATCTTGTCTGAATCCACTAACTTGCCCCAAAATCGAACGAGCTAACCTATCTATAAGAAAAACTACATTAAGTATTACTAATTAAACTATCTTGCCTTTACACGTGATACCTTTAGATCACTACGCGGCGCGAAGCAAGAAACTTTAAACCACTGCCGAACTCTTCCACGGTCTAGAACAAAGTGGCAGAGTAACAGTTTGCTGTCCCTCAGATCAGCGAGGCATCGTAAAAATACATCTTAACCGGAACTACGTAATCATTTACGAAAGTCCGTTTTTCCGAAGCTATTTGTTAACGACGGAGACACCGCGAAGCAATTGAAGGTATTGGTTTCTTGCATCCGAAGTTTCGGATCCAACCGAACCGTTTCTCTTGAAGCCAGAAACGAACCCGAGTCCTCCTTCTTTCTTTGGGCGAATTGCCGAACAAGGGTTAACTCATCTTGGGGAGGTGCGTACTCGTCGCCACCACCCGCTCCCACATAACTTTCCAACCTATCCCGAGTTCCAGTGGGCAAACAACGCAGTGGCAACTCAAAGTACTCACATCTACTAAACGTACCACAAGTTGGTACTCTTTCTCACTTCCACTCAACTAGCATAATTCGGAGCAGACCGTCGAAACGAGGGGCTGCTCAATCTAACTTTTACTTAACTAGGTGTAATGCTACATCATTCCCTCCTAGGCTTTCGAAAATTTGATTGGTTTTTGGAAAGACATTTTCCTCAAACCAATCAAATTTTCGAAGTTACAATTGTGTATCTTCGTGGTAACCCTACTGTCGGGGTCATAAGTGGACATTATCAAAATTTGACTCTTCCTCTGCTTGCAGACAACGTCTGTCACTAACCATCAACGTTATACAACTCCGGTTTCCAGCAACAATAAAAGAATATCACGAAAGATAAACATTAAGCCTAGCTATGAAAAAAAGACTTTACAACTTATATACGGAGTAAATTATTCTCTCAGTTAACTTGACTCAAACTAACTGACAAAAACTTTCTTGGTAATTGGTAGGTCCTCACACATTCGGCTTTAAAATTGATAAAGCAAATTTCACACTATCCTGCATAATCTTCACCTAACTCGTAGCTTCAAACTTAAAAGAGTGAATCATAGGTCCATACATCAGTATAACAACTAAAAGAGACGCTAATCTTCACACCCGAAAAATTTCCTTCATTTTTAATGAAATAAATTCTAGCAAATTTTACCATGCTCCATACCCTAGATTTTTATCTAAGAACGTTGAATTTGGCAAAATTTCCCATAAAATTCTTATCCTGTCTGATCACGTTCACTGCCCTGGAGATTCCCAAGATTCTGTGAACTGATCATTGAACATGATATTATACTCGTGTGAAGTTCAAACCGTTAACATAACAGTCAGTTTTGAACGACTCACTTAAAATAATTCTGTAATCTTTTCATCCATAAACCCCTTCCTCACATCATTGCATTTCGCTCAATCGCTCACTCTCTTGCCACTCACTCTACCAATGTACCAAGAAGAACTGTCAAAATCAAAAACATTATCGTCACCTCAACGTGCTGTCTGCTGTGCAATCTGTATAAAGTTTACTGTTAATTTACGGTAAATTAAGGAAGAAAATTACTTATCTGCCAAGGAAGACCGCTAAAAACTGCTGCTATAATGAGGAGACTATATTTAGTATCGTCTCATCGATGTAAGTTGAAGATATTTTTTTTTCTTTTTTTTTTTTCAGGGTACTGGATCCTGCTACTACGTATTTCACTCTAAATGACCTGGAAATACGCTGGGGACCTAATACTCCTATAACTAAGTAGATGAAATGGAATACGGCTACCAGAATGTCTACAAAAAAACGGGTCAGGAACTGTATCTGCCAACTAATGTTGATCCCATGGAACTATGCATTCCTAACTGCGCAGGCGCTGCTACGAAATGCATCTTATAGAGCGCGCATCTGAAGCAAAAGGAAGAAGATGGAATCTCAAAAGCCAACATCACTCGACACGGCCAAAATTAATTTCAAAGGAAAAAAGTCGTATGTTTTAAACTCTAACTAACCCTAATCTAAGGCCTAATCTTAGTGAATAAGTACTAGGACTTGATTGTAGAAATCGTTTACTAACCTAACTTAACCCTACTATATACATTTATTTACAGACGAACTAGTCGTTTTGCGATGCATTTTTGTGCATCCAGCATTCACGAGGTCATGCATCATGTTAAATGATGGCACCCTCTCTTCTGTCTTCCATGTAGGTTCTCTACAATGGCAGTTTTCAATTGAAAATTCTGTGCTCTAGCAAAAGTACGCTCCTCTGTCTTCGCAAGTGCTTCTCAACCATCCGAATCAGCGACGGGCTCGCTTTAAGATTCATAGCACGAGGCTATTACTTTGCACAGGTCATCGCCCGGCTTCTCCATCGGGATCATCACCGCTTTACTGTTTCGATTCCTCACGGACTTTGACTGAACTTTGTAATTTCCAATGAATGCTTCCATTGGTTGATTGCTACATTGACGTTTTCCCCGTAGGTGTTTTTTAATGAATAATTGTCTCTAAAAAGTTACATAGCTGTATGACGTGCATCTGCAATATTCAGATGCGACGTTGGTCGAAATTTCTTCAATTGATCGGCAAAGAAAACTCCGATTCGTTTGCCTGACATATTCTCGAGCTCGTATGTATGTGAACCGAGAACCTTTCTAACTACACAAGGTTCAAACTTAGGGGCCAATTTCTTACAGAATCCCTTCGATTTATCTGAAAGATCGAAAGTCTTCTTCAGAACCGTTTCTCCGGCGACATATCGCGGACAGCTAATATTGGAGCGCAGGTTGTAGCTTTTTTCGTGCCGTTTGTATGCATTTTGCAAATTTTTCTTCACGACGGTTGCATTCCCGTTTATCCATCCCATTAATAGTTTCCCTGCTGGTTGTGTGCCGGTGGGCGGTTAGCTGTTGAGCAACGTTCACATGATCGAATCGTTCTTCCCAGGTTTCCACACCCATAGCAAAAGATTACTCTCGGTCTAGGACAATTACTCCAACTGTGCCCCTCTTGTTGGCAATTCCAACAGACCCACGTTCGTCTCACTTGCACATTGTCGTCCTCACGTTCAGGAGGGTTGTTCATTTTGCCGGTTGTTCTTGGCTGTGTTTGCGGGCTTGTCTGGTTCATTTGTTTTCTCCGCAATTCTGTAGGCTGCTGCATTTTAATCGCGTTTATGTCTGGTATATCATCATACTCGACATCACTTTCTTCTACCTCTACATTATTTACCGACCGTCTTGGTTGAGTTTCCCAGTTCTGCTGCAGATTCGGGTCTGCTGCGTCGATACGGTAGTTCAGTTTCATTAGCTGTTGCAGATCCTTCACTTCCACAATCGATATCTTCGATCGGTAATGCAGTCTCATGTTATCCCATATTACTTCAAACTTCCTGTTTTTGGATAACGGTTTTGAGAGCATTCTATTTAGTTTTTCTATCTCAGTCACAAATGCGATGAAAGATTCTCCGCGTTGCTGTTTTCTATCCTGAATCTTTTGTCGGATACCTTGGTCCTGGTTTGGATTTCCAAACCGATATTTAATTAATTTTTCGAATTCCTTCCACGTGTCAAAATCGTCTACGAAGGTGAAAAACCAGTCCGATGCTTGTCCATCCAGTAGTAGGTGTACATCTCTTAAAAGCTGTCGCTCGGAAACACCTTCTCTTTGCGCTATTTTATTCACTTTGTAGAGGAAGTTTTCTACGCTTATTGATTTTGAGTCTCCCGTGAACCTCAATTTCCATTTTTCAACTCGGTATTGCTGATCTCGTCTTCCTGTTTCGTGGCCTCGCCGATATTGGCGGCGTGCATGGTGTCCATCCCTTGTACGTCTATCGCCTTCACGACTAGAACTGGAAGATCTGTGGTTGTATCGTCTGTGCTCATCTGAATCACTCTCGCTGTTTCCACGTCTACCTAAATTGCCTGATCTATTTCGGCGCCTTCGGCTGTATCGTTCATTATGCCTGCTCTCTCTGTCCTCTTCACTAGACGACGGCCTGTCCCGTTGTGAGATTTCCCCGAACATCGTATCTTTCCGCTTTTTTACCACTTGCGGTCCATTATCACCCACCATCAACATTAGGCTAGTCAACATTCTTTCCACATGGTTCACCTTCAGCTCCAGTTCCGTACTCTCCTTCGTTTGCGGAGTACTCGTCAGTATCTCAGGGCGCTTTGGAATTGCTCCTGTATCTTTCCGAATGTTATCGGTATTTTTTCGCTCATCGTCATGTGGCTGTCTTCCTTGCCCACTACCACCTGTTGCTAACTCCGAATTATTTAGCACGTCGTTGATGCGCTCTTTGACCAATGTGGATGGCATACTAATTTTGTGATCCTTCATACAGTCTTCGATACGACGCACTAACTCTTTCCTCATCTTCTTCTGATCTTCCGTTTCCGCTTTACAACGTTTCGTACGGTACCAATAGTGTAATAACCGTGATTCAAACCTTGGTTCGACGCCTATTCGGGCCAATGACCTGGCTAAATCGGCCACCCATCCTGATATATGAGGAAATTCCTCTGAAATATTGTACGGTGAACGATAATTTTTACCCTCTTTCAAATCTGTTTTAAACAAAGTTCTCAACAGCCTTTGTTTGCCAGCAAGGTCAAGTTCGTTAACTGATCCATTCAAATATCCGCGTATAAAAAGTTCATAGTCTACTTCTTCTGAGTTTAGATGTTCAGCATAGGGAAACCTATCCATTTTTTCCATCCACTTGAAAATCTCGTTATTTAATAGAATGATTTAATGTACGAATACTCAAAATTGTAATTATGTAAATAGTATGAAAGCAAAAATATAATAAACTAAATCTAAGAATAATAATGTATAGCATGTACAACTCAAATTGTAGTTTTCAGTCTTTATATTGAAAAGAAATCATAATATTATAACCTAGTTATTCTAAAGAAAGGGAAAAAACTAAAACAATATTTTCCCACAGAGAGAAATATACCAAATATAAAGTACAATCTACTCAAAATAAGGCCAAATCTCGTTGGGCGCCAATTGTAACCCGGGGCAGTTGGAACCGGAACGTCATGCAAAAGTGAGCGGATGGCTTAAGCGCCACTCCCGAAAGAGACCATCCACCTTGTTGGGTTTGCCCAGCTAAATGAGACCACTCCTACGGGCGGGTTCAGTTTGTTTCTGACTTTCGGTTCGAAGACGGTTCAACTGTACCGGAAACTACCTCAGCAATCCACCAAAGACTCTAAAAAAACTCGGCGGCGTCAGCCGACCATTACTCAAAAAAAATCTCGGGGTGGCTAAGTAAACCTTACTTGCCGGTTATCATCACAGGGTCTGTTCCCTACCCACTTCCTCATCGAACGCTTTAGAAACCAACAGTGCAGGCTGAAAACTCTGAGTCAGCCCAACCCAAAATATCACAATCGAAAAAGATACTCTGAAAACGGTAACCGAAGGGCAAAATCGTTTAACGAAATAATAACTCAAAAATAGCTTCCTAATAGATTTTTAATTGTAATCTGTTTGTACGTACATTATTTATTCATTGCAGAAAAAGGAAAAAAAAATCATACAGTAACGGTTTTCACGGGTCTCGAACCCAGGCCTATCGACTAACCCTAGCGAAATTATGCAATTCACATTAGACTGGTGCCTTAGCTCTCGCGGCTATCCGCTTCTCTGTGCTAAGCGTTTGTTTAGGGCCTATCTGCAGTTACAGCTCGTTTCGTGGGGGATTTGAGTGCGTGAGGCAACGGTTACTCAGCGATAGCATCGCTGACCTAGGATTTTGGTCTCAAAAAAACGTTTATCACAGGGGGTGGTGGTCTCGAACACTCATCACTCAATTTATGAGTTTTAGCAGGGAATTTTCCGAGACATTCAGTGCACTGAACCGGCCGCTCTTAGCGACGCCGGGCGAATATATGCGGAGGGGGAAATTTTGTTCATGCGCATGACAAAAGAATTAAATCGTACTCACTACCATGGTTTTACGTGATACCTCCTGTGAATGCTGCGATCCGCGTGGTATGCTCGGTGTCCCGCGAAGGCGGGAACGTGCTGACCCGAGCGCGGCTTCCAGGTAACGCGCGTGGTTTTTTGGCGGACGGCGTTCTTCTGGTCGTGGATTACGGATGACCAGGCAATCTTGTCACTAGACGGCGTGGTATAACGACGTGGCTTACAGCTGAACGGGAACGGTCGATGTAGCTCGGATCGATGGCGTCTGCAGAACTTTCTACCTGCACAAAAGATACGGTCGACATCGTAATGTCGGAATTAACCTCACGCACTTGCACTCTTCCTACTCAAATACTACCTTCTTCAGGAAATCGGATTGCCGATTCAATCTTGTCTGAATCCACTAACTTGCCCCAAAATCGAACGAGCTAACCTATCTATAAGAAAAACTACATTAAGTATTACTAATTAAACTATCTTGCCTTTACACGTGATACCTTTAGATCACTACGCGGCGCGAAGCAAGAAACTTTAAACCACTGCCGAACTCTTCCACGGTCTAGAACAAAGTGGCAGAGTAACAGTTTGCTGTCCCTCAGATCAGCGAGGCATCGTAAAAATACATCTTAACCGGAACTACGTAATCATTTACGAAAGTCCGTTTTTCCGAAGCTATTTGTTAACGACGGAGACACCGCGAAGCAATTGAAGGTATTGGTTTCTTGCATCCGAAGTTTCGGATCCAACCGAACCGTTTCTCTTGAAGCCAGAAACGAACCCGAGTCCTCCTTCTTTCTTTGGGCGAATTGCCGAACAAGGGTTAACTCATCTTGGGGAGGTGCGTACTCGTCGCCACCACCCGCTCCCACATAACTTTCCAACCTATCCCGAGTTCCAGTGGGCAAACAACGCAGTGGCAACTCAAAGTACTCACATCTACTAAACGTACCACAAGTTGGTACTCTTTCTCACTTCCACTCAACTAGCATAATTCGGAGCAGACCGTCGAAACGAGGGGCTGCTCAATCTAACTTTTACTTAACTAGGTGTAATGCTACACCCATGGGGAGAAAAGCGATCTTCTTTCACTATAAGAAAGGTACTGTCGATTCGGGCGAAATTGATCAGTCGGGTGAAATTGATCACCAGGGACCAACGAGCAAAAACTCATTATTCTACGTTTATACTGATTCATAAAGTTGAATATGCCATTTGAACCCATTCATATAAAGATTGAGTTAAAGATCAAAGTCACTTGAATCTAGACTGATTTTGCAAATAGCTTAATTTTTAAAAATTTACTATTTTGATCGAAACGCAATTTTCAACATGCCTGATAAAACACCTTTCCGTTAACACAAATTTCGTTGCAGGAGGAAGTTTTAATAGAACTATTTCGGTTCTTTAATTATCAGGCTGTGCGAAGGAATTTGTTTAATTTGACATTTTAAAAAATAAAACGATTGATAACACTATGAACTGAGACAACATTGATTTCTGAATCGCAGTGGGTGCGAAATGGAGTTGCCTCCTGCGAAAGTTTGTTCTATTTGTAAAGCAGAATAGAGATATATAAAAAAGTGCAAAAGACAGACAATACTTTGCACAAATCTTACAAACGCTCCATATGACAGTTGTATGAGAGTGCAAGAGATCGGTTTGTGCTTACATAGCGAAATGCAACTACACATTCAAAGAGACAGTCAAGCTCCCGTATACGAGGAGAATTAAATTATCAGTTTCACTAGATAGGTGTAGATTGTATCTGCAAATTGTACAATTACCCCTCACAATATATTTGAAAAAACCGCGATTACGATGCTAAAATTTGCTTAATATCCTTTTTATCGTTCATATTTATTCAGCATACGTATCAACCTTGCTAATGGAGAGCCGACTGCCTCATATTTCCACTAGTTGCTATACGCGACACTGTTGCCTATATGCAGGATAAAACTCGATTATGCCAGATTTTATACTGCACGCTAGTTTATAGCTTGATAGCAATATCGTTTTAATTTTTATGTGATCAAATTCATCCGCAGATGTGATTTCTCATTTTCACGATTTCACGATTTCGGTATCTAAAATAAAACTGTTTATATAAGATGTACATGACACTGTCGTGTAGCTAGCACTATAGCACTTATTTTAAAATTGAATTATCTTCTTAAATATGTTTCTATCCAAATTTAGTTTACTTAAATTTAATTAAATTTCTATTCTATTTAAAAAATACTTCAAAAAGTGATCAATTTCACCAGAATTTACGGTATTTTGATATGGAATCTGATGTCAGGGTATTTGATTGCGGTTTGCTTTGTTTTTTTTTTTTTCATATTTAAGATTACCGGTTTGGTAAAGTAATGTTTTCTTTCTTCTCAATCTCTTTTTTTGCCAAATCTTCGTTTCATTCAAAAATTTGACTGAACCAAGTAAAGCGTTTTGCTGTCCGGTATTGGGGAACGGCTCGGCGTCCGGTCCTGGGTGACGGGAATCACTGAATACAATCTACTTTTTAATGATATGAAAATCTTTGTGGGAAATGTACTATGGAGCACGGAAAATTTTTAATGAAAGATGTTTTGTAGAGAACCCCGGAGCAAGTGGGACCTAAAAATTGCATAGTTTGGGTTTATTCGACTGTGTAATCTACAGCTATCATTATTTTACAATTCTTGCAGCACAGAAACTTTTCAGTTGTATCACTTCGAAGATTTAATTACCAAAAAGGCCTATCAATTTACATGTAATGAATCTGGGGCAGAATTTTCAAAACCATAGCAATAGTGGGACCTATATTCAAATTTGTTTAAAAAGCATAAAATACCAGAAAATTGTGTATGTTAATATACAGCAACGTTAAAGCAATGCAAAAAGCAATCAAAGACAATGTTTCAACGAATGGTTCATCTAAAAATGCCATAACAAAATCAAATCATAACGGACGACTTTATTGTAATGCATTATTGTAATGGAATGTAGTTGGATATGTGGCTGAATCCAATTCTTGAGAGACGTAATCGTTGATTAACCATTGTTTAATAGCTCGAAAATACGATTATGATCTGTTTGTTTTACCATGCCCAATACGATAGAGCCACTAGTGAAAGATAGTTACGCTATAACAACCACAACACTTCAGCTACAGATTAGCCTAATTATATCAACTTTCCTTTACCAGAGTCAATTAACATCATTTAGGTGTATCCAAAATGTGACCAAACTGTTTGTTCTCTCATAAGCAGTGCTTATGGACTTCTTTCTTGAATTCTCTTGGTTTAGTCCCTTTCGGATTTATTTTAAAGCTATATCGATATTAATAATATGTAATTCAACTGAAAATGTTCGGCAGTACATCTAAAAAATGTATTAAGGCAGGAAGTTTTGTGCTAAAACATTTTATTTTTAATAGGTCCCACTTGCCCCGGCTGCTCTGAAGTGCCGACCTTATTTATTTAATGCCGTTTGTCAAATCAAACAACTAGTTTTCGGGTATAACTTGTTAATATAGTCATAATGTTTACCTACTTTCAGAAAAACATGTACTTTTACGAAACCCTATGGCCAAACTATCATTTATAGAAAGGTGCTTCAAAATTACAACGCAAATTGAAAATAACACTCAAATTCAAAGTCCAATTTTGGTGTATGGAATGCCAATTATAAATAATCTATAATTTTGATGCGTGCGTTTGAGTAGTATCTTCCATTTCTAGAAAGGTGGCGGTTAGAGAATATAAGGTTGAATAGAGTTATGAGCTCCGTTTCCACTTACCCCGCATTCCCACTTGCCCTGGGGTACCTTACATGAAAAACGACATTTTATCCGAACGAATAATGCTGTAATGCTGATCCGAAAATTAGCCGAAACATAACAATTCAATCGGCGACAGATAAAAAACAAACAAATCTCTGTTTTTATGAATACTTCTGACGTGTAAAATCACGCATGCTATTTTTTTGTCTTTTTTGTTAATTTTGTCATATTAGCTCTAAGGTGCACTATTTGAACTATGAAAGTGAGAAATGTCTGGTATTGAGAGCTGTCCGGCGTTGGAGGACTTCCCCCTACGGCATTTTTTTTCGTGTTGGGTATTTTTATCACTGCGACCATTTGTTTGATCTATTGTGATATATCCCTCGTTTTATTATAGCTATGTTGCCAAGATGGCGTACCACTATCAGAAGTGATCGTCATTGTTTGACTAATAGCATTTGTCCAGCCTGGTGATGCACTTCGGATGAAGTGCACTACTGCGCTGGGAGTTGTTCTCCAAATATCAGAGTGTTCTAACAGCCCTCTTTCAAAGAACCTTAATCTTTTATTGAGAATTGCCGGACATCGGCATAACAGATGTTCCGAGTCTTCTTTTTCTATGCTACAGAAGCGACATATATAATCTTGAAGTTTTCCCATTAGCTGCAGATGATATCGGCTCGGACAATGTCCTGTTATAAGACCAGTATAAATGCTAAGATCTTTCTTCGAAAACTCCAGGATTTTGCGAGTCATTGAAACGTTTGGAGAGATAAACCGTTTCGACTGCCTAGCAATGAAAGTGTTATTCCAATTTGATTCCACTTTCGTACATTCCCATGCTTTTAGCTCCATTTTTAAAGCAGAAGCAGATAAACCACAAAAGGGCTCAAGTCCTACAAATTGATGAGATGATCCGAGTCTTGCAAGCGCATCAGCTCTTTCATTTCCATCGATTCCACAGTGACCTAGGACCCAATACAGGTTGACTTGGTTACGACAAGACAATTTTTGGAGTGATTGAATACATTCCCAGACAAGTTTTGATGCGCATGTCGCCAACTTTAGAGCATTTAGAGCTGCTTAGTTGTCTGACATGATGCATATATTTGAATGTCTATAGTCCCTACGGACGGCATGAATATGAACTACACTCTTAAATGAATTTACCTGTAAATTGTTTAGATATAGCTGAATCTTGGTTCTTAAAACTATTCAAATTGTCACAGAGCAGTTACCAAAAATTGTTTAAATTTTCTAGCCATAATTGGAGTTTGTACACTTTAAGCGCATTTTCAGCAGTTTTATTTACAGCTAGGTTCATCTAAGAGTTTATCTTAGTATTCGCCCCTGCAATTTGAAAGTTGTTTGCATTTCGTACTTAAAAAACATTCGTAAAACTTTATTCGTAGCTGATAAAAATAATTTCGTACCATTTAAAACATTCGTAGGCTTATTGTCTACCGCAAATGTTGTTATTACGAATGATTACGTATTTTGCACGAGAGCACATTCGTAGGTTATCTTTTATAGCAAAACCCATTTGATGCACGGTTGCTGTCTGGGATTGTTAACGACGAGAACGGGTTGCGAAGATTTTAAGTAAGAGAAAATGGACTTGTGCAATTATGTCCTGCTTGGTATGCAGTAATCATGATTTTGTGGTTTGCGGCGATCGGATGTTCATGCGAAAATATGACAAACGTGCTCAGCTTTGATTCCTGATCATGTCAGCTTTTTTTTTTGGATAAAAAAGAGATTGCGCTATTTTCCGAAAGGTGTCGTCGGTACTACATTCGTATAATCCATGAATCATTTCTTTAAATACAATAATTCGTACGGCTATAACTTTATATGCACGAAACATTCAGGACTGATTTTATGATTCTTCTTCGTGATAGAAAACATCGAAAGAATCCGAAAAACAAACGTTCGTTTTCATGCTATGATTAATAGCTTTATTATTAGTGTGAAATAAATCCTTAATCTTTTTTAAAAATCAAGACTGTACTCGCAAAAAATGTAACACTTCCGTTTGTGTATAAATGTTTTTTGCATGGGTAAAAATTGATGAATTTTTGGATAAAATAAGCTTTTTCGTTTCGGGGACACTGTCGAGTCCTTTCGAATCGCGCAGAGGGTTGCAGCAAGGGGATGGACTGTCCTGTATGTTATTCAATATCGCTATTGAAGGTGTGATCCGGCGATAGGGCATCGAAACGAGAGGAACGATCTTCAGCAAGAGTAGCCAACTCTTAGCCTTCACAGACGACCTCGACATCATTACTAGAAACCTTGGGACGGCGGAGGCAATCTACGCCAGACTAAAAATGGAGGCCAGAAGGATAGGGTTACAAATCAATGCGTCGAAAACCAAATATGTGGTAGGAAGAGGCTCCAAAGAAAGCAACGAATAATGATTATGGTAATGAACTGGAAGTGGTTGATGAGTTCGTATATTTGTGATCTCTGGTCACCGCCGACAATAATACGAGCAAGCAAATCCAACGACGCATTCAAGCTGGAAATCGAGCCTACTTTTCCCTCCGCAAGATGCTTCGGTCTGGCAGCATACGCCGCCGTACAAAGCTTACAATGTACAAAAAGCTAATCAGACCGGTAGTCCTCTGAGGACATGAGACAGTAACTTTGCTTACGAAGGACATACGTGCACTAGCCGTATTTGCACGGAAGGTGTTGCGAACTACTTTTGGCGGAGTGCAAATGGAAAGCGAAGAGTGGCGGAGGCGTATGAATCTCGAGCTACAGTCACTGCTTGGAAAAATTCCCATTTCCCATCGTACACCTGAAGAAAGTTGGGAGATTACGGTGTCCGACCACGTCGAAAGAATGCCGGACGACTGTGCAGTGAAATCCGTTCTCTTCAAGAACACAAAATTTCAGAACAATGGTTTAGAGCAGCAATAAACGAAAAAATCGCTTGTATTTTTACAAAGAAGACTACACTCAAGTCTTTTTTTACACGGTTTGTTTTTTTCGATTACTCAAAAACGGTACAACTGAGGGACCATTTACAAACTATGTGTCGAATGTCAAGCCACTCCCAAATGTATTGAGATATAAATGAATGGTCTCTAAGTTGCCCTGTTCTTATTAATCGAAAAAACAAACCGCGTAAAAAAAGTACTTGAGTGTAAAGAATAATCGCTGATAAATCAAGGATGCAAAAAACATCAATTTTTTATAATTTTTCCTTCTATAACGCTTAACTTGCGAAATTTTACGAAGGCTGCTTCTTCACAGCTTACCAGTCTTGTTTTGCTGTTTGTTTTGACACCTACGGAATTTCGGCGGTGAAATAACAAATGTAAACAGAATGCACTAGACGATTTGCAAAACACAGCTTCTAACTTAAAAAATTGAGGGTGTCGGTTTTACCCACAGTGTCGGTTCTACCCGGATTACCCCTACTACGAGTGTTTGCTGCAGCCGAAATGCATCGTAATGGACGACGAGACGTACACTAAGGCGGACATCAAGCAGATCCCCGGCCTAGAGTTTTTTTATCGGCAAGTCCCGCCTGGATGTTCCAGAGAAATTCCGGCCATCAACGGCCAAATATATAAAGAAGAATACCTCCAGAAGCGTCTGCTGTACTTTCTTCGGTCCCACGAGGATGACACTCTGTTTTGGATAGATCGTGCCATAACACAAAATCGGTGATGGAATGGTATGAAGCCAACGATGTTGATTTTGTGTCGAAGGGGGCAATCACTGAGTTCAATCTATATTTTTAGATTTGTTGAAAGATGAGCTATGGAGCTTGGAAAATATTCAATGAAAGATATTTTATACATGAAAAACGTTTTATACGCATTTATTGCCGCTGCTGAGCGTATAGGGTACCCGTGCGACATAATAAGAAAGAATGTTTTTTTCGAAAAAAAATCCCCACTGAGCCCTGGTGCATATTCAATGGTCGTAGATAACAATCACCATGTACGGATGAATTGTTTCATCATTCCAAAAAATGAATAAGGTTTCGATATAGCGATGTGTTTACTACAGGTCAGTTCACTGTTTATTTTAACACCCAAATAACAGTAGCAGTTTTGACATGGAACTAAGCCAGCACATAACTTTAGTACCTAGGACCTTCAATTTTGTATAACCGGATTAGATCACGTTTTGAAACAATATCATAAATAGTATCATTTTACGTTACCAACATATGATTAACACGAATACATAGGTTAGCATAGCTGGCAATTCATTCAAGATGACATCTAACAAGAAAAGACCCAAACGACTCCCTTGGGGTACTCCTGAGCTGGTTGCAAACAGTTTAAAATTTGGATCATGCAGTTTAATCCACTCACTGTAAGCGATCAGTAAGGTACAATGCTAAACGGACGCAATCAAATCTATATTTCCGGAAAACAGCAATCGTCAAATGCTTTGAACATAAATGTTGGTATGTATTATCAGTGTGAACTCATTAGCCATCTTACATCCATAGGGCAGTCCTAGAAATGACTTACGTTAGATTTGTCCCAGCAAACGATTTGGTTTGTATGTGTCGGTTGCTACTGAGTAATACGAAATCATATGTGCACGAAAAAATTATATTTCACACCACATAAGAACATATAAGTACCAAAGTAAAAAAAAAAAAAAAAAAAAAGTACCAAAGTGGAGGCAATATACTTGGGAAAATTTTGGCAATCATTTGTAATTCTACCTTGCATTTTATACAGCGATTTTTAGAACGCACAACTTAATATTTTAATTTTTTTGCACCAAGGAAGTCATCTGGGACCATTGCTATTCATCCTTTTTGTGAACGATTTGTGCTCTACAATTGTATCCCCTAAGTGTATGTTTGCCGACGACCTGAAGTTCTACCATGTAATAGCTTCGAGAGTTGACTGCTGTGCCTTACAATGTGACATTGATTCGTTGCTAAATTGGTGCACTCTGAACGGAATGAAGGTGAATGTGCCGAAATGTAATGTCATCTCATTCTGCAGAAATAGACAGATCACTTTGTTTGACTACAAGATGGAAACAGCCAGTATCACCCGAGTCGATTCCGTGAAAGATTTGGGCATTCTTCTGGATAGCACACTTTGTTTTGCTCAGCACGTCGCAGTAACTACTGCTAAAGCTTATGCTATACTAGGCTTTATCAAACGGAATACACAGCAGTGCCGGGATATCTGCTAAAGTCCCTCTTCTGCGCTATTGTAAGCAGTATTCTTGAGTACGGGGTGCTTGTATTGGCGCCCTACCATGCAGTTCAATTCAACCGGATCGAACGAATCCAGCGTAATTTCATCCGGTACGCTCTTCGAATCCCAAGCAACAATGTCAGTTTTATTATAATCTTATGGCGATTTTCAAGGCCATTTTTGGTCTTGAAAGCCATTATAAGAGTGTAATAAAACCCAAATTGTTACCTGGATGCCTTGGGATGACTCAGTCCGCTTGCCTTTCTACGAACACCGGTGCGTCCTAATACGTCTGCCCACTTTGGCAAAGTATTTATGTTGCAACGACTATTTATATTCGACCTCCTGAAAAACAGTGTCGATAGCCCGGAGATGTTAGGACAGCTTCGACTCAACGATCCGCCTAGGCGTACCTGACGAGCGGACTTCTTTAGGCTTTCAATGCACCGTACTTTATTTGCCAAGAATAATCCTATTGATGTGTGTTGTCGTGAGTTTAATGTTGTATATGACTGTTTTGATTATAATGTGACAAGAGCTACTTTTAAACTTAGAATTAGTATATATTAGAACTTCGAAGACCAGTATTAATAAATTAAAATACTGCTTTCATCTAAATCATTATAAAGCAGCTATACTGCTTTATAATTCACAGTCATGAGTTGTATATAACGACACGCACGACTGCAAAATAACTTATTGTTCACTTAGCTTTGACATACCCTAATTATTATACAATTTCAATGTAAAATGGACATACTAATGACTTAATGTGAACTTTCTGTTACGATAAGTGTTTTTTGAGAAATCATTGTCGACAGCTTTCGGTTAGAAGCTCAGTCCATATGTATTTATATATGTATGTGTGTATATGTATGTGCCCACATAACGATGTGGGTTCTATTGCACTCATATAACAATTTTTATGTCCAACATGGCTGTCATTTTATTTGTCCGTGTTTAAAATTATTTACATGGTGCCATTAGTTCCAATTGTAATATGAAAATCTAGTTCATTTAGGTTTATTATTCCCTGATTTAAATTTATGAAAGTAATGTAACTGATAATCATCATTTGTAGTAAATTACGTCTGTCAACATGGATCATAAAAACCGTTTTAATAATGGAATAAAACTCAAATTGTTGCTAGGCTATTATCATTCACAATACCTTCGAACAACGAAATGAAAACGCCTTTATAGTTTTCGACGTACCTATATTTAATAACCATTTTTGTGAACAGGTCCGATATATTTTCCCGATATCTGAAGATATTCCCGTGGTTGATAATTATTTAAAGTAGAACAATGTTGTAGCGAAGAGATCGGTATTTCATCCGGTTTAATCTTTTCGAATTCATCCAGCGAAATAAATTTATCACGAATTGTTTACTTGTTTAAATTGATTACAGACCAATGGTTGTGACAAACCGAGGTGTGTCGCTAAGCACCGTACAATGATTTTCCTTTCATAGTTGTTCGAACTAGGAAAGTTTTGAGTACCTAATTGAAAAAAGAAAGTTTTATTCCTTGCTAGACGTTGAAAATAAAAACCGCACTTATTATTTTTAATGTCCCAGTTCACCCAGTTTTATGGGTCGGCGTTTTATTATCTTGTAACAGCGGTGATAAAAAAAGCGTAATACCTATGTTCAATTTTCATGATACCACGGTCAACCGAAACGGCAGAACTGCAAAGATTGGAGACCACATCAACGATTAAATATTTCACAAGGCTGCATTTTCCGGATGTAAAACGGAATTTTACAGTCTTGGGTTACATGCGCGGCAAGGACTGTTGATATTTTACAATTGCCTTAATGGGACAGAACTAAAATGTGGAAAAAAGCTTGAGCACTATCAGTATGAGCAGTAGTTCTAGCGTCAGCTTTATAGCAAAACTAAATACTAAAATGGAGGGGTTTTTGATAACCAAAACATAGTTATTCAAGGGTCTTAAAATTATATTTCGATCAGAAAACTACCGTTTTAGGATTTTCCTTCTCTGAAAAAGTTCAAAAAATAAAAAAAAAATCTTACAAATTTATACAGTCAAGATTTGTAATACCTACTATGAAAAATAATATTATAGAATTCAAACAACCAATATAACGTACAAAATCCTAAGTCTAAAAAAACATCTGGGGAACTTTTTACCAAAATTACAATTTTGCGTCAAGTGAACTAGATCTAAAGTCGAATGTCGTATTTTCTATACTGCTGATTCGGCTTCACAGGCAGCGCACAAGCTATGCTTGTCATCGAGTGAAAAATTGATTAATTTCACTTCGATGCATTCCATTATTCATTGCCTGCAGCATAGCAAAAGGTTTCTCTTGCAGCAGAGTAGCAATGTTAGCAAAGCAAAAAGCAAACTCTTGGTTCTATCACATTTCTTTTTCGGAATCTGCCCTTTTGCTTTTATTCAATAGATTTTGCAGCCAGGTGTTAAGCGTACATGACAATTTTGGGGCTTTTGTTACGATCATATTGACTCTAACATTTGCTGCCACTCAAGATTCGAACATGCGATCAGTATCGTATCTCG
The DNA here is from genome assembly GCF_943734655.1 of Sabethes cyaneus. NCBI lineage: Eukaryota > Metazoa > Arthropoda > Insecta > Diptera > Culicidae > Sabethes > Sabethes cyaneus. The sequence continues at coordinate 149,258,244 of NC_071354.1, forward strand.
ATGCACTCTAAAAGTAGGTACCTTAGGTGGGTGCAATTTTTTCCAACAGTTTAGTCTCCGAGATTTCCACATTCTTACTCTTCTTTTGAAGTACAATTCTACCTAATCTATCTTTCTGCCATTCTTTCCGCATTGAAACACTTCCTCAGATAAATTGGTATGATATCTGGCTTCATTAATAAGTCAACACCAACAACATAGATAAAGTAATTAACAAAACGAAACAACTCTAAATCCTGCTATAAGATAATAACATACAAACACACACACACACCAAGCGGAACGGGTATGATGTCATTATGCATTTTAATTGTTTCGACGGAGCAGCGTGCTGCTGAAATTTCATATCAAACATAAAAAATAAGAATCTTTATCACTGCCAAGCACAAATCCGAGAGTTTGGTTTTATTTAAAGAATTAATTATTAGTGCTCACTAGTATTGCATTACTATTATGCTCCGTGTCAGACTAAGTTTTTAAAGAATAAATTAACACTGACTGAGAGGTTTTACACGACTTCGTGATCTTTTATCTGTAGTAAAAAGTTTTAAATACAACATTTGAACTCTAGGACATAAACAAAAGTATAATTTCAGATTTGCCAACGAAAAAAATAACGCTTACCACGTTGTCCAATGCTGGATGTCCAATCAGAGAATCGTACGATACAGACTTGCCACTTGCCACAAGTTTTAGTCAGTGTCAGTGCCTATTTCGCTGCCAAACTGATACTCTCCACGGAATCGCTCATTAGTAGTCCAATTATTTCGCACTCGTGGCCGGATAGGCTAGAACCATCGAACTAACCACCAACAGCATGCAGCAGATGCTCGCACCGGTGGCGGCGGCCCGAAATAAGGTTAACCGTGCTGCTGGGTGTACCTTCAGCTGTAACAATTTCACATTCAATTTTCACAACCCGGGAGGGCACAAAGCGGAATGCCAACAAAAACACTGCACAACACACTCGCTTCCGCGGGCGAAGAGGCTATCTTCGCTGGATGGCTAACAACCGTCAGCAACTCGCAAATTTCTTCATCAACATTTCTTCTCGCCGCTCTTCTTTAAATTACCCAACCGGTTATTATCATTTCCTACGGTTATCTCTCACTCTCTTTGTTTTGGTATTCGGGTTTCGTTGTCAGAAAACATTGATACCAAGTTTATAACGTTGCATTGTACAGTAAGAAAATAGTTAATGAATCTTAGGACCAACTACCGTCGCCGCGGTTTGCCAACATCGCAGAGTAGATGCTACAACAGAAGCACCACCAGAACGCGCTGGCCACTAAAATGCAGATCCCAAGCAGAGCGAACTTGCGAACATACGCACACATCAAGCTGCACATAGTAACTGACACTGAGGCGGGAAAAAATGCAGTCTTGAACCTCGCTGTGCGAAACCACTCACTGACGGCTGCGGCGACGGACGGTGGACTTACCCGTTGAGGTTCCAACTCTGTGGCAGGTCTTCAAGTTCTGGTCTCAGGCCGGATTCGGGTCGGTACCCGTCGTCGACGTTGGTGGCTCTCTCCACAATCTGCTTGTTCTCCGGCTCAACAACGCATCAACCGGCTCACAGCCTAACCATGGCGAACATGCACACAAGGAGTAAATGTTGTGGATCGATTCGGACTATTTTGTGCTCTCTGTTTGTCTGGCTGCTTCGCTGGAAGACAGTGGAGGTTCCGAAAGCCATACTTGTGCCAACTGAACGTAACCCCATCAGCAAACCAGCCAGCCGTATTTCGAGAGCGCACACGGACAAAGGGGGAGGAAGTTTGGATACAGGATGGAAGACCCCTGTAACTAAGGAAAACGTTGCGGTGACCTCCTGTCTCCACCATTTACACTCTTTCATGAGCGATGAAGCGGCGCCGCGTGAATGGAACTTGGGAGTTGAGTTTGGTGCTGCTGCTGCCTCTAAAGGAGGAAACAAGGCAACATGTGAGAGCATAAGCAGGGCCAGAGCATGGCTGAATAAGCGCGCAATTTAACATATGCAGTTACACGGAAGTGGTCCAGAATTTGAATATTTTATGAAAAATATTTGCTTACAAAAATATAATATACTAATCTACGTTATGAATAAAAATTCCACATCAGAAAGCTTCACGCAAAACGCAGTTCATGAGTAAAGAATTGAGGTTCTCCGAGGTAAAAATACGATTACGATCCCTACACTTACTTCGAAAAAATCCTGCAAATTAGCGACTTTTGACATGCACATTAATGGAACATCACAAATCATATAAAATTACTATAAAATGCTTATTTATTACAATTGGCTCGATACAAAAATTTATCTTCAAAAACGGTTTAAGCTATTTACGTTTTATTTAAAGGAAAAATATATGTTGTTTTTTTATATGCATTTCAACTTACGTCGAATGTGAGAGTATGAAAGGGGGAAGGCAATGAAGATGCGTCCAACATAGCTCTAGCCAACCCAAGTTCCTATCTAGCACCTCCACGTGGTCATACCCGGTAATGCTCTTTCCATAAGATTGAGTAGCTAAGCTAGGAGGTGCGATACTGCGTGGATCCCGGCGGCCTGATATCAAAAACGTAGTTTTGGGCAGACGGCTGATCCACCCAGCCCCGTTGATAGATAAGCCCCAACATATATTCTAATTGTTTGTTTCATTCTAGCTCTTCAAAAACCTACTGTACAATGGAAACATTGACCGTAAAACTTGCTAATAATGTACATGGATATTGTTGAGTTATTGTACATGTAGGATTGATGAAAACTCAAATGATGGGATCATTATGATGCAACTATATCTGATGCAAAGGACTGCTGGTGAGCTCGTTCTATTTTTATCCATATTAATTTCATTTCATTACATATCATGTGATAAATTCATTATATGGATTAAATGATAAATTCATGAATACAGAGGCAACATATAAGTGGAAGACTGGAGGATGGAGTAAGGAGTCAACCGGAATCACTAGGAGGAAACTCCTGAAGGTCAATATTTATGTTGCACTCTTCGAACAAATAAACCATCACGTGGGTTAAAGCTGGTGCAGCGAAATTGATTGTTACATGGAAGGATCCTAATCCTGGAAGGAAATTCTTATAATCCCCGAATGCGCACAAGTGTCTCTGCTTGTGGGTCCGCCCAATCCCTTTTGGTCCTTCTACAACAGCTTTAGTGTGAAATTCATTTGACAATCAAATTTGGATCTACTGTCAGTCTACCCACATACACTGGCAGGACCTTGAACTGATGGTGGATTCCCCCCCATACATATATACATTTCAGCTTACGTCGAATGTGAGATCCATTTTTTCATTCTGTTTATTTTAAAATTCATTTTAAAAAAATTCTTGCCTCCAAAAACCTCTACATGCCAAATTTGGTTCCATTTGATTGATTAGTTCTCGAGTTATGAGGAAATTTGTATTGTGTTTGTATAGGAGCCCCCCGTCCTGCAGTGGGGAGGAGTCCTAATTCATCATAGAAAAAAATTCTTGCCTCCAAAAACCTTCACATGCCAAATTTGGATTCCTTTGCTTGATTAGTTCTCGAGTTATGAAGAAATTTGTATTTCATTTGTATGGGAGCCCCCTTCCTAAAGAGGGTTTCTGGACATAACCCTTTAACCCTTTGTGTAGGTGAGACATGACTACTTTTAAAAAAATTTCCTTTCCTCTCTAAATGCCGTACTTTTACATATATGGCACCAATCTCTTGTGTAAACATCGTTTCTCGTAGACAAAATAGAAAATAGCTGAAAAGAAGTTTTCTTTTGTGATTGGATTAATTAGGCTTATACAAATACAATTAGGCTTATACAAATTTGAAAAAAGTTTATGTCGCCCCCCCCCTTCCAAAATTTTCGAAAATTGAAAGTGTAATACATATTAAGTTGCATTCTTTAGTGATAAGCAGATTTTTACAGTTCACCGAGCTTACATCTCTATATTACCAAATATGTGTAAAGTTAAAGTAATTATCCGCTTAGTCTCGATCAACTTTCCTTCACCGACTAAGTTTTTTGATTCCTGCTACAGGTCGCAGGCGGTCCCAAAGCCGAAAATTGGATGTGCTTGAAATCAGACTTTTGGATCCATTTACTTTAAATCTTATTCCATTTTATTTTAACTTGTTTTAAAAGAACCGAATTAGATTGAGGCATCAATAAACTAAATAATATATTAGTGAAATTTGGTTCCGCTTTTGACGGATATATTCCGAATTGCAGGAGGGTTATTTTATGCTGCATCGGTAGTAGATAGATTAAAATAGAAATACAACAAATTAGACTCTCCGGAATATCAGCTTTCAGTGCTTTTGGGGCTCCAATTGGTCGTTTTATTCCGTAGTGTCCAAGAACTTACCCAAATTTTGGATGTTGGGGACATAAAGCTTACAATTTTACCTTACAAATACAATATTTTACCATGCATTGAATGCATGCAGAAAGGATGTTACTGAATTGTTCGAAACTTTTCGGACTATTGTCATGTTGTGATTATCATTGGGATCAATGGTGGCCCCGACATTAACATCAAATCAAGTCATGTTAAGTTATATTGCTTTAGTACTGTGCATCTTCTTCTGCTTTAAAAATGGAGTTTTAGTATGGATTATGGAAATGTGCGAAACTGGAATTAAATTGGAATAACATTTTCATTGCTAGGCAGTCGCAACAGTTTATCCCTCCAAACATTTCAATGATTGGTTCGGTTTGAACTAAAATTTAAGTACTATACAACATTTTTGTATTAAATATGCATTAATATGGAAAAAATAAACACTGGTTTCTACTCCTTTGTTTCGGTTTTGAAGGTTTGATGTCATTATTTTTTTTCTTGATCCCCCCCCTAGAACAATATTTCGAGACCAGGACATAAACTTTTTTCCAAATTTGTATAAGCCTTATTGCCTAGTCTTCAAAATCTTATGAAAATAGCAAAAAGTTTTATCTGTCGTATCTTCTTATTGGATCCGTATTTCAAAATTGCTTAGATAAAACATTATTGGTATTTCTAATTGATGTAATTAACAATTTACGGGATATAACTTTTACAACTTACTTATGCACATTGTTTCTCATACCTACACAATTGTGTAGGTTTGGCCTTATTGTATACCTACTTTTTTTATTTATTTATTATTATTAAATCAACGGGCTCGAGATAGCCCCAATGATTGTCGATAGTTACATAAAAATACAGTCAAGTGAGTAAAATACAAATGCAAAAACAGTTTAAATATAAGTCTACATCGCTCACGGTTTACTGCTCCGGAAAAAAAGCTTGCAAATCTTCTGCCAAGTATTCGACGCGACAGATGAAAATCGAAAAATGATGACATTTGATTAAAAACTCGCTGCAAGCCACCGATAGCGCCATTCATAGAGTAATTAGTACGCCGAACTGGTAGTCTCAGCATGGCACTATTACGCAGTGCTCGTGGTTGCACATTTATGTTAATCTGCTCCATAAGCGCAGGGCTATCTATTCTACCCTGCCGGCAATCTGAAATAAACAAAGCTCTAGAGGCAGCTCTACGAACACAGGAAGGTTCTAAGTCAATCAGTTGACAGCGGCTTGCATAACTAGGTAGTCGGAACGGGTCCCTCCATGGCAACCTTCGCAAAGCGAATCGAAGAAATCGGCGCTGAACTGATTCAATTCTCTCTGTCCTGTTGTTGTAGTTGGGAATCCAAACGGGCGAACAGTATTCCAGGACCGCACCAGCGAACAATATAGTGACTTAAGGCAATATATATCAGAGAATTTTTTCGCGATCCTGAAAATGAAGTCTAATGACCTCGAGGCTTTAGCGACAATGTACGGGATATGCTCCGTGTACGTTAACTGCGAATCCAAGATAACTCCCAGATCTTTAATATACGAAACACGTTCGATGGGTGTGCCCATTGAGCTCATAACAAAACAGGATCGGGTCTTTCTTTCTGGAGAAAGTGATTATTGAACACTTCTCCGGGTTCACTAACATGCGGTTCACATCGCACCAAGAGGCAAAGGCCTCCAACTGATTTTGGAGAAAGTGACAATCGTCTGTCGAACGGATCACATTTTCAGGTCATCCGCATACGAGAGTCGAGGGCATTTGATAGCCAAATTAACATCGTTGAAGTAGAGCAGAAAGATCAAAGGTCCTAGATGGCTTCCCTGAGGAATACCTGAGGAGGCTAGATAGCTATCGGACTTACAGTCACCAATGGCAACTACCAACTGTCGATTGGTCAGATATGAGCGAAACCAGCGCAAAAGGTTGTCGCTAACGCCCAGTCTTTGCAATTTTGCAATTGCGATGTCATGGTTTATCTTATCAAAAGTGGCCGACAAGTCTGTGTATAAGACGTCTGTTTGAGCACGTTGGTCCATACTTCCCGTTATGAATGATGTCAGACACAGCAGGTTAGTGGTGGTAGAGCGCTGGGAAATAAAGCCATGTTGATCGGCACTTAGATATTGTTTGCAGTGTGACAATAGAGGTTCCATGATTACCAACTCAAATAGTTTTGAAACTGCACTGAGTGATGTGATTCCTCTATAGTTGTTCACATCTCGTTTACTACCTTTTTTATGCACAGGAAACATATGCGCAAATTTCCAATACGATGGAAATACGCCGCTAGAGATGGACATTCGGAATAGATAGAGCAATGGCGTCAACAAACAGGATATGTGTCTCTTCAGGAATGCAGAAGGTATTCCATCAGGTCCAGGGTTGAAGGACGACTTAAGCATGGAAGCGGCTTTTGAGATTTTCTCGACGTTGACATCAATGGCACCTAGTGTTTGACCATAAATTGGAACATTGCAACATGGTCAACGCTCAATACCTCGTTAGTGAAAACACTTGCAAATTTACTGGAAAAGGAACGGCATATATCCTGAGGTGCGGCAGCGATTTCCCCGTTATGTTCCATAGATGACGGGAGGCCGGACTCCCTGCGTTGATCGTTTACATAGTTCCAGAAGCATTTCGGGTTACGCTTTAGTTTCCGTTGAATGCTCTGTTGATGCCGTGAAAAGCATTGCCTACTGGCTCGCCTATATAAGTGGCTCACTCTCGCATAATGACGTTTTAGCGAAAGCGTGCGATGCTTCGTGAATCTCCGCAATGCTTCTTTAACCTTTACGTTCCCGCTGGAACTTCAAAAATTAGTGTACTTGCCATTAGACTTTTGGCTCTATCTTTACTATTTTTTGATCGATTTTTATATAACTTGTCTTCAAAGAACCACCTTAGCTCCAATGAAAAAATATATTAGCAAATTTTGGATCCATTTTCCCGGAGACATTCCAGATCGCAACGGATTTATTTTTTCACGTCATAAGTAACAGATGAAATAATTCGAAATCTGCTGCTGCCATCTCATTTTCGGTCAGTAAGAAAAAATGCATTATACTGTAGAGCACTCGTTCATGCTCCACACTACGGAACTTCCGTTTAGAGTACCACCGGAATCTAAAACTGGTCATTTATAAATTGTAAAATAATAAAGAAGTGTGGCAAATGGTGTATTCAACTACGGGATTTTCTAAGACAAATTCTTGGATCAACATTTGGATGTTTTCTTTAGAGCCAATCTGGACATTCCGGTATATCTGTTGTATTAAGCTTAAGTATTAAACTTAACTTGCAAAAAGTTGCGTGTATTTCGATAGCTACGTAACGACCGTTCCGCTGCTTCAGAAGCTAAAGTCTATGAGCCTCAAAGCAATGATCTCGCTCCAAACTAAACGGGGTCAACCCTATTCAATTCTGTGAACTTCTTTACACAAAATAAATAGGTTTTTATGTTTTGTTTTCTCAAAGCCTGGCTTGGTATGGTCCACAAAAGGGTAAATATTGTCAAAAATAGGGAAAAATGAGCAAAATGGGGTACTTCCCCATGACAAACATGAAAGCGGTGGGCACCATGCGATTCTCCGGAAAATTTTACGTAAGATCATCTACATTTTATCAGCCTGCAGGCCATACCTTAATTGCGTCCGTTCTTTCGGCTCGGTTTTGCCCATAGTGGAATGGTATAAGATAAAACCGAACCTACACAATTGTGAAGGCTGCTAAATTTAGCAAATATTTATTGCAAAGTGTAGAATACATTGGTTTTGTTATCTAGAGAGATAAAAAAATTTATGTTGATCGAAAAACCAAAAATATTGTAACTAAAACCCTCCGTGCTTAAAGGGATAAGGGAATCAGCACTGAAGGTTTGACAAGAAGAGGAGGGGGGGTTCATAACAGGGGGGAGGACATAACTACGAAACACCAGGAAGGTTCTTCATCAAACTTGGCACACATGTTCCTTGACATTAGGGAACCAGCACTGGGAAGTTGACAAAAGTGGGGAACGCTTTACAATTGGGGAGAGATGTAAATAAGTAAAAGGGGTTGCATTTCTCTTGCATTTAAATCGATTGCAGTTGTGCAACTGACGTTGAGAAAAGAGGAGGATTCCACCGAGGAGGAATATATGATAAATAAACCTTTGTTTCGCTTCCATTATAGTGATTTTCATTGAGCAAACCGATGCGTAATTAGCTACGTGACAGAAGGGGGACCTGACTGGGAAGGAACCGACATGTAGGGGTACGAGGAACGTGAGTATGAATGTATGTTCCGCCATAGCTCCGGAGCTTCTGGACTGTTCTTCATCAAACGTCGTTTGTCCAACACATGTTTTTTGACATAAAAAATCAGCACCGGGGGGTGAGATGGTCTCTTTCAAGGGGAGAAAAACGGGTATAGGGGTGCGTTTCTCTTGCATTTGGAACGATAGCAGTTGTAAAAGTTGTTTTATTTCTGAAAGGGAGAATAGGGTGGCCATTAAAATGGGGGAGGTTCAAAAACGTTAAAAAGGCTTTGTATCGATTTATAGGGATTACCGAGAAGAAGGTAGATTTACAAGTGGCTGAGGGACAACATGAGAGGAACTGACAAAGAGAGTAGACATATTCAAATGAAAAAAAGATTTTGTTTCTTGCATTATGAGAGTTTTCGTAACAAAAACAAGTGTACAAGTGACTGAGTGACGAAGGACCCGAGTGCGATCGAGTAATCAGCTAGTTAAATAATAATCAAGAACTTTTTGATCTATTTTTCATCACGTTCCAGAAAATATGGCTTTCAGTTTACGATTCTACAGTCTTGGCCGCTAATTTTCGTAATAATTTTGTAATGTTCCAATCACGAGAAATTAATTAAAAATAATCATACATATTCCAGTACTCCAGTGCCGCTTGGAACAATCACTACACAATAAAATGCCGTTTCTGTAAAAACATGTACCTATCTTTTTCTCAGAAATTGATCAACGTATTGGAACAATTTTTTTGATTCGTTGGAAGTTTGGAAACGACCTTTGAGCTTTGTATACAAAACACAACCGTAATACTTCTGCAGTCCCGCATGGCAGTAATCTGGGCCTCAAACTGAAAGGTCGCTATGATTCAGCATCAAGCGGTTGACGACAGACGGCGTGGTAGCGGAATGCGCCAAAAAGCTCGATCGACGAATCGCAGAACTTCCATAGTGCCATTGAAACAACTGCGAGAGAGGTGGTAGGCACGACACGTGGAAAACAGCATAACCGCTGATTTGATGCCGAATTTCGCGTGTCCTATTCTGTAGACTGAAACAGCTAGCGGAGCTAGTCCTTCGTCGGCGAGTACCAAGTTGATCTTCATGAGGGTCGCTCTACGACGAATTAGATGTTTATCCTAGGTCAGCTACTAGACAAGTTCCGGGAGTACAACTTGCTGACTTATCATCTGTTTGTGGACTTTGAGGTAGCGTACAATTCAGTCGAATAGTGAAAGTAGTACAAAGAGGTAGGCTGCAGTGGTCTGGGAACGTGACCAGAATGCCCGACGAAAGAGTAACCAAGAGAACCAATAATTTGTTCGGCGCAGGATCGATAACGGACTATCGCCACTATAGTAAAGTATAAGTAAAGTAAGTATATAAAACACAACGCACATTAATGCATGTGAACTTATAAAAATTATGCATACCAAAATTTCTCTAAAGTTTTAATTGCCTATAGTTCTCTAACTAAAGCTTGTTTAAACCTTAAAAACTGAGTCAATTTTTCTAGTGATCTTAATCTTTCCTAGGGTGTTATACTGGCCCCACTAGTTCCGTTTATGGCTGTAACGTACATTATTTCGGACATTTTTTGTTAATGTTTAAAAAGTACAGTTCAAGAAGAATATTCACAATCATTACACCGACACTGTCGTTCAAGTATTCCATGTTCTCGGTTTTCAGCTGCGAATGGAATATAAACCATACAGTAAAATAGGAATGAAGAAAAAAAATGTGGAAATTTGGAAAAAATCGCTCCCGAGAGAGAGAGACGCCCCGAACAGGCACAGCATAACAAACGGCACAAGGAGAGAATTTTCAAACACATAAACTGGAAATTCGCAGCAGCCGATCCATACATGGGAAGTGCAATGCAATGCAATGCAATTTGGAGCTGCCGTGTATAGATTCTTCTGACCTGTGCTCGGTACACATCAGGCGTATCAGGCTTCACGGATGAGTGCACTCTAAGTTCGCTGGGAAGTGGTGTGTGGTGTGAATCGAAGTCGTGCCTTCAACTTCGCTGCATAGCCTGACACGGTCGTCAGCTAGAAAGAAATAATTAAGAAAGGCCATTCGTGTGGATTTTATGAATTTGTTTATGTCGTGTTGTCGGGCATAAAAACGGGAAATCGCTCTATTGAAATTTATATGCGAACATATGGAGATTTGGTCGAAGTGTTTATGCTGCATACAGATTGGATGATTATCAACTTATCATCTAAAATCAAAATAACTTACAGCCGTGTATGTTTCCATTTAACGTTATACGATTTACAAGATTTACAAACGGTTTGGTTGGTACCTGTTATCTTCAGAATAATTTGAACTTAAATGAACCCATATATATCAAGTAATTGTTGTTTACAAAAACGTGATTGTCAATGTCACACCGCTAGTCAGTGATAACTAATGAGCAACCCCATGTAGTGTCAGCACAATCTGTGTAAGTGATTGAGCGAACAAAATAAAGGCAAACAATATCCTGCCTCTTGTAGTTACATGAAAAGCCAGTAAGAAAACCGGCAGCTTTCAACGCGCAAACAGGCGCGAACTCTAAATAAGGGCAGTTTCCATTGCGATAATTATCAATCTGCAACAAACCACCCTTCCGATTGGCATACATAGCATCGCTCCCTCCCCAACTTGATGGCTATTAGAACGAGCAAAAAAAACAACAGCGCTCAGGAAGAAGTCCTTTTGTTTTGTCGATTTTCATTAGAATCCATAAAAAAATTCCAGTTTCGTAGAGATGTACACGTAACCCATTGGCGGTATTTTTATTAACGCTTGAACATTCTGTGATATTTAAAAAGTCAAAAAGTAATTTTGACGGTATATTAATTCATGGTTGTAGACCTTGCCATATATAAAAATCGTCTCAATTATGTAAAATTTGGTTATGCTATGATGCTATCATGACATAGCATAGTTTGAATCATCTAATTTGCGTATACAGTCAACCAAAAAAGTATTCGGACAGCAGCGCATAAAATTTTCTTTTAGTAATTTTGCACAGTATTTTTGCAAAGAATGGTAACACATATTTTTTAAAACAATGTGTAACTAAAGCATATTTAGATGCACAACAAAAATTCGGGGAAAAGCTTAAGGCATTGTGATAAGAAATCGAATGATTTCTCATTTAGAAATGAAATTATCTAAAAAAATGTTCAAAAGGGTTTAAATCTAGACTGAATGCTGATGTTTCGATAGCTCTAGGACAATTGTATGGTGCCTACCGCTTACAATTATCGACAGTATGTTTAGTTTCAACATCCCGGTACAATATGTATGTACCACACAATTACAATTTTGCTTTAATTTCACCTAAAATTGTTCAGATAATTGAGTTTACACTTAGTTCTATCCAAAAATATATATCTTTGCTACCTCGGAGCTTTCCATGCATCCCAACAAGGTATGGCACTAACCGAATTGCTTGTTTACTTGCTGACGAGTGATTTTTCGCTTGTAACCCTTCTCTTTTAGTTATTTTTGCATAAGGGTTGTTGATATCATACCTTGTTGGGGTGCATGGAAAGCTCCGAGGCAGCAAAGATATATATTTTTGGATAGAACTAAATGTAAACTCAACTATCTAATTAATTTTAGGTGAAATTAAAGCAAAATTGTAATTGTGTGGTACATACATATTGTACCGGGATGTTGAATCTAAACATACTGTCGATAATTGTAAGCGGTAGGCACCATATAATTGTCCTAGAGCTATCGAAACATCAGTATTCAGTCTAGATTTCAGCACTTTTGAACATCTTTTTAGATAATTTCATTTCTAAATGAGAAATCATTCGATTTCTTATCACAATGACTTAAACCGAGCTCTTGTAAAAAATTGGTCAGCAATTCACAGAGGGATATTTGAAAAATTGTTAATTTTATCCCAAACAGATTAAAACAGGTCATCAAGAATGTAAATGGTCCTACAAGGTAGTAGTTGAGCGAGAAAGGACATTTGTTTCAACTAATAGTTAACTGTCCGAATACTTTTTTGGCTGCATTTTTGAGGAATTCAAACTGTATGTAACATATCTTCAAAACGGAAAGCATTTACGCGAATTTTTGTTGTGCATATAAATATGCTTTAGTTAAACATTGTTTTAAAAAATATGTGCAAAAATACTGTGCAAAATTACTAAAAGAAAATTTTATGCGCTGCTGTCCGAATACTTTTTTAGTTGACTGTAGGTACTTTGGTTATATAAAATATCAGAATTATCTCATGTCTGATTTACCCCAACTTGCGAAATAACATACGCGTGGTCTTTCATTAGTACGAAATTTATTTCAGCAATATAACTATAAATAGCATTGAAGTTTATTCTTATATGACAAATCAGCAGTTCTCTAGTATGTTTGCTAGTAGTAGTGCTTCTACATATGACGTGCTGGAAGCTCGGGAGTTCGTTTCTGCAAACGTGTGTGGTAACTCACGTAAATTTAAAGTTTAAGTTGCCTTGAAGCAGTTCAAATCATCAGAGTGTCCCGGGCCGGATGGAATACATTTTCATCAACATTTTCTGTGTACTGGAATAGATCCTATGTCCTTCCTGTGTTCAAAAAGGGAAACAAAAACTATTTTGCCAATTATCGCGGAATTATGTCACATTGCACTGCTTCGAAATTGTTTGAGGTCCTTATCGGTAGCTCATTACACAGAAGTGTTGTGCAATACATCTCAACTGATTAGTACAACGTTTCTCCTGGCCGCTAGATTAGCACAAATCTTGTGGAGTTCAGCTCATTTTGTCTACAACATATGGGAAGTGGAATGCAAGTTGACACGCTATATACCGACATCAAAGCAGCGTTCGATCTCGTTGACCAAACCACATTGCTAGCCAAATTAAAGCATCTGGGCACACTAGTGTGCCCAGACATAAACAAAAGGTAGGGCACCCGACCTTTCAAGAGAATGTTTTGGCCTCGAAAATTCAAGTAATGGTTGGATGCCAAGCAACAATTCTAAGTTTTATTACGTTCCTGTAGTGGGTTTCATGACCAATTTCATAAAACCGCTAACAAAAAATTTAAGCTCCATCAGAACTCTCTGATGACCGCTATGAAACTGCCTCCCGCCAACAAGTCCACTCTTCAGAAGGTTTTTATAACCTCTTTAACAATCAGGTTGTAAGCTCAAGTAGTCGAATCACGCTTTGCTGAAAGTAGCAATAAAACCAATTAAACTTTCGCTGCATGACAGCCACCGCCATTATTTAAGAAAGCTTTTCGCTTTGGTGAAAAGCTAAATCGGTTCGGCAGCTTTGTCAACTTGAAATTACATTTGTGAGCAGAAAAGTTAAAGTTTTACTGTTAGATGATCCTGAATAATTTATTTTATAGCGACCGTAATAGAATATAGAAAATTTAATTAATTTTGAGCAATCTTCGTTGGTTTGAAGCATGTGCGCTCTAAATTTTATCGAGCATTTTGATATGATATGCTTGATATGAATCACAATTTCTAGCAAAATCATTTTAGTTGCTTCTTGTGACAGGAAAACCGATTGACTTTCTTTCCGCGAAACACTTTGCTTTGATGAATTTTTGTTTGCGAGCTAAAACAAATATGGCAAATATGGCAATAATATGTCCTCGCTCAAAAAAATTAATTTGGTTTTGAACCCTAATGTTCTTTATAATAGCAGCAATTTATAATGTTCTTTATAATAAATCTATTTGGTCAGGGTGTTACCGTTTTGAAAGCTCTATAAAACTAACCGATTTATTACGGTTTTACAAGCAACCGTAATAAAATCAATTTCGATTGGTACGCCAGATTGTATTGCTACACCACACTCATGATAAGTTTATAAGAGACGTGGTGCAGCCAACTAGTTTTATCATGGTAATATAAGCAACCACAATAAATTTGCTTTATTAACAGTTTTAGTATGGTTTTCTAGTTGACTATAAGAGTGTTTTGAAACATATCTTCTTGATAGTACGTAATACCATAATAAAACCAGAGGTAACGATTATTACCGCAATAAAGAAGAATTGCGATGGCGAATGGCGATGGCTCATTCTTTTTATCTCCTTTCCTTCTCGTTTTTTGTCTTTTTGACGCCACGCTTTCCCTTCTTTTCTCATGTTTTTTTTTTGGCTTCCTTATTTCCCTTTGTACTCCAAGTTCCATTTTCTGTTTTCCGTTTTTCATCTTTCATCTCTCGTTTTGCCTTTTTCTTTGGTTTGTTCTGTGTGATTTTCCCGAATAGTTCTTTTTCTGCGTGTTTTCCCGTGTTTTGTCTCTACTTCTCCTCTTTATCCCGTTTGACTCTCACCCGTTTTCCCTTCTTTTCTCTCCTGTTTTTTGTGCTATCTGTTGCCTTGCTCTCTGCTCTGTTTCTTTTTTTCTCTTCTCATTCTTAGTTCTGATTTCACGTCATTTTGTTTTCTTTTTCGTTGCGTTTTTCTTCATTTTCAGGCCCGCTTTTGCTCATTTCCTGTCTCGTATTTTTGTTATTTTCTGTCCTGCTTCGACTTTTTTCTTTTTTTACAGTTTTCAGTATTTTTTCCTTTTAGTCCACTTTTTATCCCATTTTCCGTTTTCGGTGCTTCCTCTTAACATGTCCAACTTTTCCATCTTTTCTGGTACGTTATGTTTTTCTTTTGTCTCGTTTGTTTTCTGTTTTCAATTTGTTTCTATTTTTTCTTTTTCTGTTGCATTTTACCTCATTTTTTGTTCTCTTTCCTTCATTTTTCTACTCTTATAGTCATTTTTTGATCTGTCTGTCCTCAATTTCTTACTCGTTTTTCTTCTTTTCTCTTCTGTTCGCATTTTTTTCTGTCCAGTTTTTTTTTCTTTTTTGCCTCGTTAACCCACATTAGGCCGTACGAATAAAACAGTTTGCTTTGCTTTTACCGCGTAAATCTTATGGGAGAGTTTGCTCTAACTCTTTTATTCATGCGGCCTTTTGTCTCTCCCCTTTTCTTCCTTTCCACATTTTTTCTCTTTTTATGTTTTCTCCATCTCATTCTGTCACATTTTATCTTTCGTTTTTCTTTTTTCATGCCAGTTTTCATTCTTTCTTTCTCTCTCTCACGCGCGTTTTTCCTCTTTTTCTAACCCGTTTGCCAAGTTTTTTTTAAAGTTTTCTTTAGTGCTCTTCTTCGGTTTTTCTCCTTCTCTTTCAATTTTACATTGTTTTTTGCAGAGCAGCATGAGACGGTCTACCTTTAAATCTATCGGCAATCTATGCTAAGAAAATTTAGTAACATGTTCATAAGAAACTGTTTACTCTACTCTGTTTGGTTCATGGTTCATCCTAGATTAAGGTAAATATCTACCAAAATCGAGTTTTTTTTCTATAACTCAGGAACAATAAAAATGTTATGAAAATTTTATCATCGACAAATGAAAACAATCAAAAAAATTCTGTGTAATTATGTTCTAATTCTCAGACTTTTCTTTGGAGTTTTCCACCGTCACTTAAATTAAAATTGAACCTAAAAATGAAAATGAATTGGTTTTAAATTGAAAGTATACTTAAAATTGGACTGGAAATCGGTGTTGAAATTGGGAATAAAGTTAGAATTGAATTTCAACTTGAAATAGAGCTTATATTAATTTGAAATTAACTATTTATACGTAACTAATTGATTTACGGGCGATGGGCGATCACGTTACAAACTGCGGATTACAGAAACTATTTTGTTAAGCATAAAATTTTATAATAAAGGTGGGACACGTGCTTTAGCCTGGGCACGCTAGTGCTTGGGTGTCTCTGCTGGGCAGAACATGTTGTGAGAATGCCGAATAACAACCCCGGAAAAATAGTTTTCGCCTCGAATCCGGTTGGTACCAGATGCAGAGGTGCGCAACGTGCTCAATGGTTAGACCAAGTGGAGCAAGACTTGGGAAGAGTTGGGCGGACATTCAAGAAATTGGAGACGGACGATCATGGACCGAGTTTGTTGGCGAAACATTGTTATGCAGGTGAAATTCTAAAGGACATCACACCAGGATAAGTAAGCAAGTAAGTAAGTAAGTAAGTAAGTAAGAGTGCCTCTGCTGCTTTCATCCAGTGGCTGAAAACCATATTTTAGGACCGCTGGTTTTCTGTGAAACAGGCGAACATTGAGTTTTGCGACTTACAAACGCAATTCTCAGAGTAACAACATCGGACCTTTGCTATTCTCCCTATATTACAACGAGCTCCATAACCAGTTACAGCCGAAAGAAGGCTCTTTTGCAATAGAAATATTCGATAAACAGCCAGAATACGTTGAACGCGTAAAGGTCATCAAGTATTCTATTAGATATCAAACCTACGTTCCAGGGCCACTACATTTTTTCCAAGCAATCATGAACCTAGGATTCATTATGAGAATTGCAAAAGGTTTTTGTGATTCTTTGGAGCGCCTATAAGGGCCAACTTAACTTCCCAAGCAACAATGTGAGTTTTATAATACTCTTATGGTGGTTTTTATGACCAATTTTGGTCTTAAATGCCATCATAAGAATGTAATAAAACCCAAATTGTTACTTGGGTTTGGAGGTACACGGATCGAATCTATTCAGAAGAGGTTCATCAAGTACGCGCTTCGAGATCTGCCCTGGACGGATCCAGTCAAACTTCCTTCATATGAATTTCCTTCATATGAGCAGTTGGGTATGGTCACATTAGAAAAGAGAAAGTATGTCGTACTTGTTAGGCGTGGTACACAAAATATGTAACGCAAAAATTCCGGATTATTTACCCCCTCTCCCCTATGTAACGATAAGTAACGCTTGGCATAACCCCCCATTATATTACGTAACGTTGGCCAACCCCCCAACTATTCTACTGACTCTCCCTCCCCCCTATGTAACAAAAAGTAACGCAAACTCGACCCCCCTCCCTCCCCTATAAGCATAATGTAATTTGTCTACGAAGCCTTAGAACGCCGATGCATGCCGATTTGTTGGATTGGAAAACTATTATGTGGATCAATTGATGCCCCTTGGATTCTGGCAATCAGGGTTGCCTGGCAATGATCAATGTGAACACACTCTCGAGAATTCAGCCGACTTTCTTAGAATTCCGTTTCATCGGACAGCATTCGGTCAAAACGAACCCTGTTAACGCTATGTGTGCAGTTTTTAGCTTGTTTGATTTTAATATTAGTTGTGGAACGTTCATGTGTCATTTACGTAACAGCAGTAAATTCTTTTACATTTTTACATCATGCAGTGCAGACGATGTTGTCAAATGATGCAAAGTAGTTAGTATAAATATATAAAAAAACATGTAAAATATTTGCAAAAACGTGTATTGATAAAATTAAAGATAAAATTTTCAGATTATGCTACCCGAGCAGGAGCGAAGAGCAAAATAATATCAAAATGTATTATGGAAATCGAATAACTCATATCAACATTTGGTCTCGTTTTGGCTGACATAGTTGGTAAAATAACAAAAAATAATACCAAAATTTTGCTCCGTTAATGCCAAAAGAATAACTACTTGTGTTATTGGAATAATAAAGCAATAACATGACCGTATTCAGAGTTTAGAGTAACATATTTTAGTATTATTAAGGTATTGAATAACAAATGTAGTAGCATATGAGGTATTAAAAAATCATTTTATAAAAATATTAATAATCCAAAAATTTCTTCAATCATTAAAAAAAATTATGATATATTTCAAATGACATTTTAAGGTCAAAATAAGATATGATAACAAAATGTGTTATCAACGTATCTCCATATCTATTCAATAACAAAATATAGCATTATAACACAGTTTGATGTTGTTTTTATATTATTTTGCTCTTCGCTCCTGCTCGGGTATAGCTGGTAACTTTTTCAAACACCAAACCAGGAAGAAAAACGTTGTTCGGACAAACTGAACATCCCAAATGTACCGCCAGATATGTTTGAGACTGGCTGGGCTGTCTGAGTAGTTTGAAGTGTGCAAAGGTGGCAGACTGGTTGACTGGTGACGCGACGATGCCGCCTTTTCGGTTTAGCTGCGTTAGGCTGGCATCCTGGTGACAAAATAAGCTTACCACTTCTCCACCCACGTGCGTCCATGCAAAGAAGGGAAAGGCTTTTCACACTCCAAAAAAACCACCCCTAATGCAGCACGACAGTATGTTCTTAACTTCTTCCTTGGGTTAGTGGAATTGGCGTGGAGAACAATGCCGTTTTTAGCACGGTGGTGTGATAATCAAAAAATGAAGTCATTTAGATCTGAGGGATCGTAAGACTTCACACACGTTAATAGCGTTCGGAATATCATGCACGTTCCTGGAATAAAGCCATTGTCTGTAACTCATTGCACTCACGAGCGGACGCTTGAGACTCAGACCGCTGGCGTTATTACGAATCATCAGGAGTGCAGGCTCATAGCCTCTACTTCTTGATTGCTTGTGATATGCTTTATGCATCATGGTTAATTGCAATACCGAAGGGGAAAGAAACTTTTTGTTCCAGACTCTACTACTACTTGAACACGTTTGACTCGTCTATTCTGCTCACTTTTCTCTCTTAGGGCCCAGTATTTACTTATCAAAAACGAAATCTAACAACAGTGGCTGAAAATTATTCTCGTATACTATCGGGAATCGCAGTCCTGATGCTTGAAGGCAATGGATTTGTTTCCTTTATAACCGTTATTCTATTTCATAGCATACCTACCTACTTGAAATATAAATAAAAGAGTTTTTTCCACGGCACTTACTCGCTCCCACCATAAGCAAGTCATCTCAGGGAAAATCCAACGGTAGCACGGCTTAAGGTTCGCTGGTTTTTTCACCAACAAAGTTTAAAGTAATCTGCAGCATGTTTAAAGGATCAACGTAGTGCTTTAAAGCAAGCAAAGTACATTAGTCTGCGCAAAAGTACTGACATTTCCACTTCAAAGAACATTCTAGAATGAACCTATTAATTCAAACAAGTTTAACTCTAAATTCTACCCTCGAATGAATTCCCCGTCTGTTCTGTCAAGTACGAGTAAAAATGTAGTGAGCATATGGCACTGCTCATAGCTGCCGAGCGGTACCTAAAAGCTTCACCAACCGATGATGACACTTTTCCTGAACATCAACAGAAATAATAACAAACCAGAAACAAAGCCATATGCAGATGCACTCAGCGAGCTTGTCGTCATTTTCTCCATCGAAATTGTATGTCGAGTAAGTAGATGATGAGGATGGGATGGCGCTGGAGTTTTTTTTTTTTGCATCGGTCTTGCAGGCATCCATAGAGGGATATATGCGCTGGGAAAACATCTCAAAACTTTCCGGTTCTTTGCCTCCCAGTGCCCGCACTCCGGAATGTATTCGTACAGCCAAACTAGAGAATTGCGAAGCAGACTGCCGCTAGCTGGGAGCTGAAGCATGGTTTATTTGTTCAACATACCCGTAATCTGCGAACACATATAAGCCCGGGTCCCGTGAAAAGTAAAAATGTGAGTTTTTTGCACTTCTCATACACCGTAAAATTTTAATCACCTATCAGATACCTCCTGCGGAGTTAAATGAATACGTTAGTGTGCTTGTTGTTTTCGAAAATGACGATTACACCACGCGCTTGGCTTGGCTTGTACGCTGTCTGTCTACTACGTAAGCACTACCGGTAGTGTATAGCTCTATTCGAGTGTGCACATATGGGTATGCTTTGTCTGTGGCTATGGTCTGCGAAGGTAAACACAGAAACTGAGTGCATTTTATAGATTGCTATTGCAGGCAGTTGTATTAAAAAACATTTCAGGATACTAAATGGATAGTTTAGAAGGTAAAAGTTAAAAAATGTATTTCCTATTTTTAAAATGCAGCATTTGCAAATTTGCTTGCCACTGTAGGCCAAATCATTCAGGAATCTAGTACAAAGCAAAGCCTGGGTGCTAATTCCGTTATCGAAATTTGACCTTCTGTTTTTATACGACAGACTTCGCAACCAGCTGTTAGAATACAGGACAGTGCGGGGTCAGTGCTACGATCCTATTGACTCTAACAGCCTCTCCCAGCCGAGATTCGAACATATAACAACTGGCTCAGGAATCTAATACACTAACATGGGATTTATCCCAACATATCTCAGATGATGGACTTTGAAGCGGCACATTTCATTCAAATGGTCTAGTATAGAAGTAACCAGTAAGAAATTTCAAGGTATAAGTACAGTTCATACTGGAAGCGTATTCTGCATTAATTGTGTTCGACCGAGCACATTTAAAATATTAATGTTTTCTTGCTTAAAATCAATGTCTTCAAAATTTTAAAGTCTCAACAGTCAGTGAACTCAACATGTTATGATTCAATTTGCATGACATTTTTTTTGACACATTTGTTGTTTGATGATTGGTAATTGGTCCAAAATTTATAAAAAAAATTGCATTGGACTTGTACTGCATATTCATCAACAAACAATAAACATTTACAAACTTAACGAAACTAGTCTAAACTTATAAAGTTTATTCATTAGTTTATGCATGTTAACATGTGCGCTCACAAAAGTTCACTACCAACACTGTGCAGTGCAACACATCAAAAGCAATTAACGGAGGGAACTTTCCCTTTGCAGGACATCTAACGTCTGCAAGAAATTCATTTCATAAAAAAATTGCTGTAACAATATGCCAACTGCAAAGAACAGGGATCACTCACATCCAGACTCCAGACGCAATTCAACAGTTTTTTTCTTCTGTTTTTGCAAATGCACTGCGTTGCGGAGAGGTCCTTTTGACCGGTTATCCTTCACTCCTGCATATAGGTACGGTTGCGTAACCCGTGTGCTTCCGTCGTCGTTGCGTTGTTTCTCGGCTGCTGCTGCTGCTGGTGGTGTTGAAGCTAGTCGTCTCGGCGGCTACTGGCGGGTTCCCCTGAAGTACCGCACACACGACATGGCAGAGACTATTGTGTCCCTCATGTTTATCCCGCTTGCATGATCTCTTACACTTGTAGGCACAAAAGAGTAATCCCTTCCGTCCTAATGCAGTCTTGCTTTTCTTTGCCTCGGAAAAGGTGAGCATTTTATTTGAAAATCATGCCATAGATTTGATTAAAAGAACTGATTCTAGGACGCTCGGAGCACAGGTTGTAGATTTAAAATACAAAAAAATTTATTGATGCAGGAGTTCTTTGAAGAACTTGACGTGCTGTGGAAAATGATCAAAATTAAATGGATATTTGTAGCATACTGCGATTTTCTAATCGATTAGTGCAAATATCTGCGAAGTCTATTACTTTCATGACATCTTTTCTAACTAATCACGAAGCGAGGTTTTCTCGTTAAAACTGTCTATTTTCACATTTCAATGATGCATACTTAATAATAATTGGTTTCTTTATTTGGATCTACGCGTAGAAGATTGTGCGATCGATTGGTGCAAAAATATTGAAAATCAATCATGAAATCGCTAAGTTATTAGCGTTCAAGACCTAACTACTTTTCGAAATAGATTTTCTGGAACGATACACAATGTTGCAAAAATCTTACACTCGATGAGATCGGTATTTGGTCCCTGAATGGCCCGTACATCGATGACATTCGAAAAGTGTCAACCGTCAATCAAGGCATGATCGATCTGAGAGATTGAATCCTCTCTTCGTGTCTATTACAGCACGATGCATGCACGCTATCAGGTTGATGTTTTGCGAGACGCAAACCATGTGAACGAGTGTTAGAAGCACAGCTTTTAACACCGTTGTTGTGTGCAGACATTCTATCTACACACTCGAGAACGCACAGCCTCATAGCGACTTTCTGTATAACCCGCTCGCGAGTCAAACTACTCATGAGCAACCAGTTGTTCGTGAGGGCTAGTGGCACTCTGGAATACTAAATACATACTCGCAAAAACTCGTCACAGTGCATGAATAAATAAGAATGAGAGTTCAAAAGGAATGCTTATGCCAGGGTGTTCGGTAGAACGAGTACGCGTGTGTGAGAAAATTAGACCACTCGAGTGTAGGCTTCGTAACACTGACGACATTGTATCTTGCCAAATCTTGCCGTAAGATGAAGTCCTACGTCAAAAATTGACAGAATTGTCTATTGATTTGCGTCATCCTTGGCTAAAACAGTCAAGCAACTATGCTTTGTTTGTACTCCACACCGGAGCTGGGTGTGTAAGATATATTAGACGTCATCGCTTATCTGCTTTCATACAAACGAAATACAAATTTCCTCTTATCTCGAGAACTTATCAAGCAAATGGAACCATATTTGGCAGGTGTGAGTGTTAGGAGACAAGAAATTTGTTTTTATGAATTAGAACCACTCCCCTGTTTAGGAGGGGAGGGGTGGATCCCACACATATGAAATACAAATTTCCTCATAACTTGAGAACTAATCAAGCATTTTCTATGATGAATTAGGACCCCTCACCTGTTTAGGAGTGGGAGGTTTCCATTCACATGAGATACAAATTTCCTCATAACTCGAGAGCTAATCAAGTAAATGGAACCAAATTTGGCATGTGGATGGGGGTTTTAGGAGGCAATTTTTTTTATGAATTAGGACCCCTCCCCTGTTTAGGAGGGGGGGGCTACCATACAAATGAAATACAAACTTCCTCATAACTCGAGAACTAATCAAGCAAATGGAGCCAAATTTGGCATGCGGGGTTTTTGGAGGCATGAATTTATTTTATGTAAAAAATACTAATAAATTTAAAAATTTATTTCTACTCTGAAAAAAAAAGGCATTTTAAAAATTAAAAATCAATTTCCCAAGAAACGCCATCTCAAAAATTGACCAAATTTTTTTTGAAGATTGATAATTATGTAGCCTACAAATCTTCCATATATCGCAAGATGGTCAGACTGAAGGAAAAAAAGTTTTCCTAAAAAAAACTTTTTAAGTGCTAACCGGGAAAAAAAGATATTTCAGTATTTCCAAAGTTATAGCACCTTCAAAAAACGATGTATGAGTGACTTTTAGAAATATTTTTAATTTTTATAAAAAAATATTGAAAAAAATAAAAATTCTTTTCTACACTGGGAAAAAATCATTTCAAAAATTAAAACTCGATTTCCCAAAAAACGCCAACTCAGAAATTCATGAGATTTTTTGTAAAGATAGACAATTATGTGACCTACAATTCTTCCATACATTGCAAAATGGTCATATTTAGGAGAAAAAAATTTTTCTAACCACAACTTTTAGCTGTTTATATTTTTTTTTTAGTGTGTATGAAAAAGTTTTTGTTAGAAAATTTTTTTTCTCTTCAATTTGACCATTTTGCGATGCATGGAAGACTTGTAGGCCATATAATTATCTGTCACCAGAAAAAATTTCATCAATTTTTGCGATGGCGTTTTCTGGGAATTTTAATTTTTGAAATGCTTTTTTTCCAGTGTAGGAAATAATTTTTATTTTTTTCAGTATTTTTTTACGTATTCAGAAAATTTTCTAAAGGTCACTCATACGTCATTTTTTGTAGGTGCTATAACTTTGGAAATACTGAAATATCTTTTTTCCACAGTAAGGACTTAGAAAAGTTCTTGTTAGGAAAACTTTTTTCTCTTCAATTTGACCATTTTGTAATGCATGGAAGGTTTGTAGACCATGTAAAATAATCTATCCTAAAAAGATTTACATCACAATCTGAGATGGCGTCTTTTTGGAAATCGATTTTTAGTTTTTAAAATACTTTTTTTAGTAGTTTTTTTATTAAAATTCAAAAAAATTTCTAAAAGTCACTTATACATTATTTTTTGTAGGTGCTATAATTTTGGAAATACTGAAATATCTCTTTGTCCCGGAAAGCACTTAAAAAAGTTTTTGTTAGGAGAACTTTTTACCCTTCAGTATGATCATCTTGTGATGTATGGAAGATTTATAGCCCTCATAATTATCAATATTCACAAAAAATTCATTAATTTCTGAGATGGCGTTTTTTGGGAAATTGATTTTTAATTGTTAAAATGCTTTGTTTCAGTGTAAAAATTAATTTTTAAATTTTCCAGTATTTTTTTATGAAAATTCAGAACATTTTCTAAAAGTCACCCGTATGTCATTTTTTTTTAGGTATTATAGTTTCCGAGTTAAATTTTTTATTAAAAAAAGAGAAAAAAAAATTGCGCCCTTTCCAAAAGTTTGTCTAGACCAATTTTGGAAAAACTAAGTACCTATGCAAAGTTGCTTATTTACATAAACTCTTTACACACACAAAGTTTCATTGAATTTTGAGAGGGTCGTGTCAACCTTTGGTCGACTTGGCGGGAAATCCGTCATAGTGGTGTCAACACCTGATATGTAAAGGAAGGAAATACGATCACAAACAAGCGTGAGGTAGTCGGATCAAATTTTCACTCTCCAAAAAACCCTCCAGTGATGTTGAGAATACAACGTCATATTTTAGTGGATTTCAAGGCAGCATACGCTACAGTGGTGCGAGAACAACTATGGCAGATAATGCACGAGAACGGTATTGCGGACAAACTGTTGCAGTTGATCAAAGTTGACCTGAAGCGTGTGATACGTGCGTGTTTCGGAAGCACCCACGAGTCCTTTCGAAATTTGCAGAGGGTCTGACTATCCTACATGTTATTAAACATCTCTGTTGAAGGTTTGATCCGGTGAGCGGGCATCGAAACGAGAGAAACGATCCCCGCAAAAGTAGCCAACTTATAGTCTTCGCAGATGACCTCGACGCTCGACATCATTATATGCCTAGAAATGGAGGCTAGGAGGATTGGGTTACAAATCAATGCACCGA
The DNA here is from genome assembly GCF_943734655.1 of Sabethes cyaneus. Classification (NCBI taxonomy): domain Eukaryota; kingdom Metazoa; phylum Arthropoda; class Insecta; order Diptera; family Culicidae; genus Sabethes; species Sabethes cyaneus. Next base: position 149,283,508 of record NC_071354.1, read on the forward strand.
AAACTACAGGAAGAGGCTCCAGAGAACACAATATTCGCATCCCCATTTCGCGATTAACTTGAAATGATTGATGACTTCAAATATTTGGGATCTATGCTCACTCCCGACAACAATACGAACAAGAAGATTCAACGACTGGAATCGCGGCTTTTTTCCCACCGCAAAACGTTTCGAGCACGAGGCGTACGCCGCCGCATAAAGCTGACAATGTACAATCTGCTAATCAGACCGGTAGTCCCTCGGGGACTTGACACTGTAAGCCTTCTTACAGAAGATACACATACACATGCTGTATTTGAACGAACGGTGTTGTGGAATATTTTTTACAAAGTACAAACGGAATGCGGAGAGTGGCGCTGACATATGAACCACGAACTGCCGGCATTACTTGAAAGTATTCCAATCGAATACTATGGAGAATCTTGAAATTGGGAGGCTACGGTGAATCGGTCACGTCTCAAGAATACCGGACAACAGTGCAGCGAACCAGCATCAGAAATAGAGGGGCCCAATGTGCTAAATGGCTCGACTAGGTTGAAACCTACTTGTCTGTGTCGAGACGCTCAACCAATTGGCGACGAATAGCCTGAATACAGTTGAGAGAACTTCTTGATTTTTTTTTTCGTCGGAAGGTTTGACCACTGCGACCATTATTTTGATCTATGTGGTAGAACTTCTTGATACAGCATAAGCCATAGCATAAGCTGTATACTTCTTGATACAGCATAAGCCATTTTTATAGCATGAAAAGTTCGGAAAATATTTTTAGAAATAAAGTTGCACGAACTCAATGGAGATGCATGGTATTCTGTAAATACCTGCCATGAAAACGAATAGTGGAGAGACGTCTACAGTGAGACACTTTTTTTCCAAAAATTGTAAAAATTTTTTGGTGATAGTTACCAACGAAGTCTTCAATCCATTTGAGAGGTATATCCTTCTTGTTGTCTGAAAAAAAGTTTCAGCCCTTTTGGTTAAAACATAAAATAGTTACAAACGCAAATGTGAAGGTATCTTTTTGGCTCACTATTCCCCAGTAGGTGGGAAGAGTGATACAACGAGTATTGAATACTGAGACACATATTAGAATTAAACTTAAACCATATTTTTTGGTTACAAAGAATAGTTTAGAGGTCGTAATGTTTATTTTGTGCATAAAGGATACATTATTGTTGTGCATTATTGAAAGTTCCGATTTTTCTCACATCTAGATTTATATTCATATAAAGGTCAAATCCTGGTTATCTGACCTTCAACTTACACTTCAGAACTCATTTACAATCAATTTATATGGATTGATTTACAATTCAACACAAAATTTTTTTTTGAAAATTACTCACATTTGTTTGTCTCACTGTTCCCAATAGGAATGTTTTATAAGAAATAGTGAAATAGTGGTGTTAGCAAACAATTCGATGGTCTTATATTTTTTATTTTTATCTCTTATTCCTATGAGATGCCATGTAGTAAATTTAATTTGGATTAGTTATGCAATTTGCCGTTAAAAATCACCTGAAAATGATCGCAATAAAATTTACTTTGACCCCCCCCAAAAACGACTTTTGTTGAAAAATATACTAAAAATTAACAAATTTTTTTCAAACTGTATTATGTGATATAGATTCACAAACTTTACTTTGCAGGAAAATATCATGGATCTTGTATGTTTTATGGCGAAGCTATTCCCGATGTCTCACTGTTCCTGTTGTCTCACTGTTGACTACTCTCCCCTACATAGTTTTGGCGATATATAATGTCTGTTCTGTTCAGTACCAGTATCATCGAAACTCTGAATCTCAAAGTCGAACTTTTATTATTTTTGATAAAGGAGAAGTGCGCTGGAATATTTTTCCTTGAGGTTAAAAAATTTTTAAGTTAAAATATGGTACACAGTACAATGATATTCAGTCAAGAACGCAGCCAGAAATTTTGTGATGGAAATACAAAAACTTCTGCATCGTGCAGCCAAATATCATCGGTTCAATTAAACTAACTACATTGCTATAAAAGTCTACACAACTAAGTACCTACCTATTAACAATTAAATCCTCGATATACGATAAATATCAGTAGTATATACCCACACAGTTTTCTTTTGATGACACAGTAATGTACATATTGTGTAATCAAAAGAAAAGCGCATTATATCTAAATCGATGCAGGTGGAATTTTGCTTTCCCACATAGTGATCAGAAAAAGGCAATTAACACTGTCAGTTGAATTTAAGTAGCTATTTTTTGCATTTTTTGCGCTCGATTGCATAGGCTTACAAAAGTATTACACTTCTTAGCTAAGGCACTGAATATACAGCAGAACTACAGAAATGTGTTCTGTTCCGTTTTGCGCGCTGATTCGGACCAACTGGAGAAGAACACAATTGGCATGTAAACTATAATTATCCACTTAGGCGGTGGATGAACAAAGCATTCCGCAAGGGATCTATTTTCTTGCCAAATATAATCTCTTTCTCCATGAGTCCGTCTGATGGGGTGTATAGTCATTAAAAAAATTTCTGTACCAAACTGTAGCACACTGTCTACGGATGGTTCGTATGGACACAGTCAGCAATATTTCAACCGCTCCTCGAGAGATTCATTACACACTTTCCCGCATTTTTCAGACCAAACAACATGAACGCGTGTTCATTATTTTTCAGAGTGGCATCTTTCTACCATGTGACTACATTTGCCAAAATTATTCCTTAATGTTATATTAGAGTAGTTGGTGATTTCCATCATTTCAATGAGAAAATTGTTAAATTGTTGTTACGACTGTTTTAACGTTTGATAATTATCTCTTCGTAGTGATATTATTGGTACCAACTATATAGCACCAGTTCCTTTGAGCTAATTCTAATCTGGGTCTATCCCCAAGAAACATTTTTGTTGAATAATAGCTAATTCAACCATTGTATAACGAATTATCGGGAAACAAGTGCTCGATAAGCTGTTATTCAACCAAAAATGTTTGTTGGGTCCTTTACGATTACCTTCTCCATTACCTGGGAGGAAGCTATTAGCTATTATTATTCTTGAAGGTTCTTCTTCGTGAAACACAAAAGCAGAGAGCATCAGTAGTTATCAGTAAAATATCATCCCTAGCATTAATATTAAACACCTCACCTGCTAGTCCTAGTGAGACAAATAACTGGGAAAGATGGATGTTTTTCGAGTCATTAATAAAAGAGCCCCATTTTTAAAGCTTTGGAAACTATAATTCTTTAAAGTTCGTAATTTTGTAGCTAAACTTTATCTATAAGATAGTTTGTGATTTTCGCTTCCTCCTACAGCAATTTTATTAAAACAAATTAATTTTCAGAATCGCGTCAACTAGGTGGTTCAGCTCAACCCCAAAAGTTCCGCCTCACCCCGGTTTTTGTTTTGTTTTTATTTATCATATGTACCTACAACATCCCGTTACACTACATGGAAAAGTTATTTCGCAATTATAAAGTTAAGGGTTTGAATAAGAGGAAACTGCATACATGGTATGCGCATATGTTAATGAGATAAAATAGGATAGGAGCCGAGCAAAAAATCTCTCCATACGAATTGTGATTACTGGGCTTAATTTGCGGGATCATACGGTGAAGTTTTCATTAGCGAAAGAGTGTTGCGAGCGCTTTCAATGGCACAAAAGTGATGATGTTGACTTATAAGACAAGGGGCGTTCAGTATACTGGTAAAAGTTCGAATGGGCAGAAATAGAGAGAGAGAGAGAACATTACAAATTCATTGGGTTTGCCTTGATAAACCATTTCACATCATTAACCTTTACGTCCCCGACATAAAAAATGAAGGTACTTTCAGTTACACTTTTGGCTCTATCTCCACTAATTTTCAATCGATTTTTATGAAACTAGTCTTAAAAGAACCACATTAGATTGGCCTTTAATGAAAAAACATGCAGGTAAATTATGGTTCCATTTTCCCGGAGATATTCCAGATCGCGGTGGGATTTTTTTTGACGTCATAAGTAACAGATGAAATAAAATTAGAAATCTGTTTAATTGACAGCGCAAAAGTTGTCCATTTTATTTGTAGTCACTGATAATGACTTGTACACTATCCTGTAGAGCGCTGGCTTACGCCTCACTCTCCGGAACATCCGTTGTCGGTTCTACCGGAACTCAAAAGTAGTCATTCAGTATTCTCTTTGAAAATATGGCAAATGGGGTATCAAATCACAGGATTTTTCAACACGAGCTCGTTAGTGGACATTTGGATGTATTTTGAGTCGATCTGGACATTCCGGAACATTCGGCATTGGTTCTACCGGGCCTCAAAAATGGCCATTTGTAATGCTCTTCGAAAACATGGCAAATGGGGTATCAAATGACAGGATTTTTCAATTCGAGCGCTTTAGTGGACATTTGGATGTATTTTGAGTCGATCTGGACATTTCGGAACATCCGGCATCGGTTCTACCGGACCTCAAAAGTGGCCATTTGGAATTCTCTTCAAAAACATGGCAAATGGGGTTTCAAATCACAGGATTTTTCAACACGAACTCTTGAGTGCATATTTGAATGTATTTTGAGTCGATCTGGGCATTCCGGAACATCCGGCATCGGTTCTACCGGACTTCAAAAGTGGCCATTTGGAATTCTCTTCAAAAACATGGCAAATGGGGTTTCAAATCACAGGATTTTTCAACACGAACTCTTGAGTGCATATTTGAATGTATTTTGAGTCGATCTGGGCATTCCGGAATATCCAGCATCGGTTCTACCGGAACTCAAAAGTGGTCATTTGGAATTTTTGTCGAAAATTTGGCAAATGGGGTGTGAAAATGTCCAAATCGGCTCAAAATACATCCAAATGCCCACTAAAGTGGTTGAGTTGAAAAATCCTGTGATTTGATACCCCATTTGCCATATTTTCGAAGAGAATTCCAAATGGCCACTTTTGAGGCCCGGTAGAACCGATGCCGGATGTCCGAAATGTCCAGATCTACTCAAAAAACATCCAAATGTCCACTAAAAAGCTCGCGTTGAAAAATCCTATGATTTGATATCCCATTTGCTATGTTTTCGAAGAGAATTCCAAATAGCCACTTTTGAGTTCCGGTAGAACCGATGCCGGATGTTCCGGAATGCCCAGATCGACTCAAAATACATTCAAATATGCACTCAAGAGTTCGTGTTGAAAAATCCTGTGATTTGAAACCCCATTTGCCATGTTTTTGAAGAGAATTCCAAATGGCCACTTTTGAGGTCCGGTAGAACCGATGCCGGATGTTCCGAAATGTCCAGATCGACTCAAAATACATCCAAATGTCCACTAAAGCGCTCGAATTGAAAAATCCTGTCATTTGATACCCCATTTGCCATGTTTTCGAAGAGCATTACAAATGGCCATTTTTGAGGCCCGGTAGAACCAATGCCGAATGTTCCGGAATGTCCAGATCGACTCAAAATACATCCAAATGTCCACTAACGAGCTCGTGTTGAAGAATCCTGTGATTTGATACCCCATTTGCCATATTTTCGAAGAGAATACTGAATGACCACTTTTGAGTTCCGGTAGAACCGACAACGGATGTTCCGGAGAGTGAGGCGTAAGCCAGCGCTCTACAGGATAGTGTACAAGTCATTATCAGTGACTACAAATAAAATGGATAACTTTTGCGCTGTCAATTAAACAGATTTCTAATTTTATTTCATCTGTTACTTATGACGTCAAAAAAAATCCCACCGCGATCTGGAATATCTCCGGGAAAATGGAACCATAATTTACCTGCATATATTTTCATTAAAGGCCAATCTAATGTGGTTCTTTTAAGACTAGTTTCATAATAATCGATTGAATATTAGTGGAGATAGAGCCAAAAGTGTAACTGAAAGTACCTTCATTTTTGATGTCGGGGACGTAAAGGTTAAAAATCCTTCCCACACACAATACTGAGCACCGTATGGTTTAAAGCTGAAAATCATAGAAACGGAGTAGGTATTTGGTGAACGAATAACTGATTCAACATCAAATCAGAAAACTTTCATTAGCATTGTTTTGTGACTGATAATGAAAACTGGATCCATTACGCTAGTCCACAGCGTAAAAGGAACCGCAATGGCAGGCGTTGTGGCTATGAATCAGCATCGATGATGTATATTTCGTGGGATTTCATCATAATGAGAACGTGCAACTTTATAACCAATTACCGTCGAACGTGCTTAATATGGATCGGCTGACAAAAATAGCCCAGGCATGAAGAAAATTGAAATATCCGTCCATCCGTAAACTTTAACAGAATGATGATTATGGAAGGAGTTATTATGACTCCGGCTTTATCTATCTTCTACGGTTTCTGCCAAATCAAATTCAATTAGATTTAGTACAATGCAGCAACTAAATTACTTACTTATTGGTCCATACCCACTAGTCTGGCTGTACAAAGGAATGAAATCAGAGATTTCCACTGCCGATGGTTACCCGCCATGGCATTCACCTGTCGCGCTAGGACTTCGTTAATTCGGATTCTCTTTCTTCGACTAAGAAGTGCAGGCTCTCTTGTCCCGCCTGTTAAACAACCCTCTTCAGTTCAGTCTATTGTTGACAGGCAGCTGTCTTAGCCGCTCTGGTTCGCGCTTGCTCAACACCGGCTGTCTACTTTGTCGGTTCGGCGATCTTCCTCCAAGTTTCTTCCGAAATCCCCTCCCTTTGCCCGCTGCACGATTTGATGAGGGCATCGTCACTGATCATGATAAAAGTATTCTTGATGTCGGTCCATTACTCTTCAACAGTTCCACCGGTCGGCAACTCCGAAGCTCGGGATTCAAGTCGTTCGACAAAGGACATTTTACCTCAGGATTCTTCAGTCGGCGAACGTAGTAACGGCACCCAACTTTCTGTTCCCGTCGATGGACGCGTGCGAAGCGCAAGGTTGGTTGGATGCAATATTGGCGCTGCACTTGTTGAGCCTGGAGAAGGTTCCTTCTACACTTTAGGCTGATACAGATGTGGTCAATTCGGTTTTCTGTTCGGCCGTTGCTAGCAACCCACTTGGCCTTATGTGCTGGTGTATGAGAAAACAGTGATTCACCAAGAACCATGTAGTTATCGCCATCAACCTCTGTAAACAGCTCCCTGTTTTGCTCATGTCTCCTATGAAGGGCTATGGCGTCCGATGTCGCATTCAAGGTCCGAGTTGTTTGATCCAATCTTCACATTGAAGTTGCTCAAGAGGATTTGAATGCCCCCCTTCGGGATTTTTTTAGACACTCTTCTGCTGGCTGAAAAAACTCTCTTTCTCCTGGAGATCGGAAGGAGCAGCATCTGTTGGTGCAAAGCGCTAGATTGCAGTAAGGTTTCTAACCCGAGTTCCAAATCTGGTCATGATTATTCTTTCATTTAACGGTTGTTCCTACTACATCAGCACCGCATGTGCCCCTGAGCTCAGTAGGAATCAAACTCCTCTCTTTCGAGAATAGCATTTCTAGCTCGTATGCCAGAGTGAACCAAAACTGACCGGGCGATGCCTTGTGTTCGACAGTATTCGGCCAACGTACCTCGCTCAACCCCAGGATTTCAAGTTACAAAAGACTTCCCTTGTAAGTTGAGCCATCTAACTGTTAAGGGCAAGGATCAATATATTCCATGTTCCGGTTTTCGGATACAGTAGGTTGTTAGCGTAAAGTCACTATCCCATTAGATCCCATTGGCAGTGCTTAGAGTGAGCGAGAGCCGCCGCTGTTTTCCTTCCCTGTCACTTTGATTCATTTGATACTATCGTTTCAACCACACAAACTATGAAAAACTAGCACCATTGTTTGATAATCAATCACAATAAGAATCAATTTGTATTGCTACGCCAGTATATTGCTATATCTTGTCGTGAGAATACCTAAAGCAGTTTTATGAGAGATGCTGCATAGCGAATTGGTTTAATAGCAAAGCAGAGCAAAGCAAAGCCTAGGTGCTACATTCCGTTATCGAAACATGACCTTCTGTTTTTATACGACAGACTTCACAGCCAGCTGTTAGAGTGCAGGACAATTGCAGGGCCAATTGCTACGATCCTATTGACTCTAACGGCCTCTCCCAGTCGAGATTCGAACATACGACGAGTGGCTTATTAGGCCAGCGTCATACCTCGAAGCCAACTAGGAGGTATTGGTTTAATAGCGGTTATATAAACAACCGCAATCAAACTTACATCTCCATCGCTTGTTGGTATTCACCAGTGAAGCAATTATTTCGTGTACTCAAGATTTCTTTGGCTAGTACCGCGGTTGAGGCATCACTGACAACCGAGCGTATCCTGTTCCATCTGTCATCGAAGGTCGTGGTACCTAGCGCCACAGAGGAAAGTAGAGCTTCATCCAGTACGCGTGCGATGTTCTTGGCAAACAGTGAGCCGTCTAAATTAGACGGTTTAATTGCCGAATATTTAACCAAACAGGACGGTTTGTCGCGGGGTACCGTGAACGTAGGTAATTGAGCTCAGCTCCTAATTCCGATCACTCAACTAAAGTAGTCGATTTTTAGAAGATTGAATCAAAAGCTATGGTTAAAAAGAATTCTCATGATCAAAGCATGCCCTTGAACCAATACAATCTCCTAAAAATAGGCTACATTGGTTGAATGACTGAAATTAGGAACTGATCGGAATTTCCCGCGTGCACGGTTTATACCATCTTTAGTTTTTGGTTAGATCACCGTGCTTCGGGAAGCTGCAAAGTTGATGCATCGTTGGTCGTTATCGTTCATGTCGATGTGCAGACTACACATCGCTTCTCTGCCGTTGTTTGCGTTCATATCCCTGATAACGATCTTAATGTCCCTTGGCGAACAGCTATTGTACGTTACCTATAGCTGCGCACCGAACGCTGACTTCTCGTCGTCGGGTCTATCTTCACTTAGACAGTGCACGTTTATTATGGTATAATTGAAAAAATGGCCTTTCCATCACGCGATCGTGCATTCTGCCCATCACTACAAAATTCGAAGGTCTAATGGATTGTTTGTTTAAATATTGTCATCATTTAATTAATTTTTCAAAAATATCAGGAATAGTTTGAATTGATCGTCCCACACACCAATGAACTTCCCACAAGAACAGTCAATAGTTAGTGTCGATACCCTAAAGCACGCAGCCCACCTACCTCCCATTGAATTTCCACAACCAACCACTAGGAGAAAGGAGGCGAAATCGCGGCGCGGGCGGCTTGCTGGTGACTAGAGGCGAAATTGCAGATGATTGGTGAGCAAATGCTTATATACAGCAACGAGGTTAATAACCGTTGATCAAGAGGAAATGACCTGCATGTCCTAAGAAAAAGGATCATTTTCTAACAGAAAGCTGAATAAGCCAGACGTAAGTTTCTAAGCTTTCCAAAGATTAAGCTAGTTTCCCCAACCAACAATGTGAGTTTTATTGTACTCTTATGGTGGTTTTCATGACCAATTTTGGTCTTAAGTGCTATCATAAGAGTGTAATAAAACTCAAATTTTTACCTGGGTCGTTTGCTTTAAAAATACAAAGCCAGTGTGTTTAACTAAGAAAAAAGTGAAGCTTCTACGTAAAATAACGAATAACAGGTAAACCATGACCTGGTAATTCCCGCTTTGCGGAATCGTCAGTCCGTCAATCATTTAACGGTAAAATTTTGTCTGTTAACCAACAGAACCCGGTAATTTCGGATTATACAAACCGTTATCGCCATTGGCCGAGACAAGTCACCGCCAACGTGGTCTCACAGTCAAAGGACTTTTGGTTGCCGCGTTATTCACCGTGGTTTTCGATTTCCCGCCGTTTGCTAACGGTATTCGTACTTCCGACTTTTCTACGTCGTCCCTGTCGCCGTTTGGTGTCATCCATCGCTATAATCGTGGTTTGGCAACGGAGGATCGCAGTGTCGCTTTGCTTTCCGCGACTACAAGCCATTTGCCCGAGGAAACCGTGATACCTGCTAGGTGAGAGGAAGATGGAAATTGGAGTGGAAATTGTCAGGATTCGAGGAGAGGAATGGAAGGAGTACTGCTGCAGGAACGGGGCCCCAGAAGTGAAGAAAATAGAAGGTTACTTAGATTTAAGAAAGTGGGATAAGACAATAACAAGTAAAGTTTGCGAAAAGTTAAAAACCAGTGACTTTCAATCAAGCAATTCCTGATCCCCGCGAAATTTGTATTAAGTGTGCCGACCCTGAGTTGTTTGTCATCGGGGCGTCCTCTAGACGCTCGCGGCTAGCTTGCCGACAGATATAACCCGTTCCCAGTTCGTTGGTTGCTCCACCACTCTAGTATAATTTGGTCATGCCGCGAAGGATCTTCCACACCTCCTCGCCTTTGCGACAGATCCCCTGCAATCCCACGTTGCTGAACTTTCGAAATTCTAACTGATCGAGCAACCCCTTCGCAACTCACGAAATTCAGCGATCTGCTTTTCCAGATACCAAGCATCCATTCAGCGTCCTTATTTCCTCGTCTTTGTCCATGCCGAATGTCCCGAGTCGAATTTCCTTCATTTTTCGTTGTAGAAACGTTTAAGTAGATTTTCTTAGTAGGGCCACGTTTCCGAGTCTCATGATGGGGCTGCCATCTTGGGTGTTGTACCGAGACAACAGTTTTCCTAATTCAGTCGCCTGCTACGAATCAAACGCTGTTGTAACCTGAAGTACATCGTGCACTTGGTAGATTAATCGTAAAAACACCAAGAGATGACCCTGACGCCCAACGCTAACAAGGCTGTTCCTAGTTGCTGCGTTCAGCGTTGGCATGAATGCTTCCTTCCCTGTCAGTATTCGATCTTAGCTTTCACCGGGATTGGTTACAGGATCTCTGCTAAGGTTTCTCCTATTCCGGCTGGTACCATGAGGAGGTAGGGATAGGAGTTGCTAGATAAGAAGCTAAGGACAACTTATCCAGATGCATTATGCAGCCGTTCACCAACTCACGCATGATGCTGTGGACGGTATTTCGCAAAGTACAAACTGAAAGCAGAGAGTGATGGAGATGTATGAATTACGAACTACAGGCACTGTTGGGAGGAATTCCTCTCGTATATCTGACAAAATCGAGCTCTGTTGACGAGGATGCTAGAGCAGCGGGTGTTAGGTGCGACTGGAGAGCGGCAGCTCAAGACCGAGTATTTTGGAGACGGCTCCTGAATTCGGCATGGATTTGATAAACGGATTGTCGCCGAAAAAGTAACACATCATGTTTAGGGTTAGTAATTCTAATTTATTTTTTAATATAGGGTTTCTGTTTTGAGTGGTCATAAACTTAAGTTGAAAACTCTTGCCGACCATAGGGTACAGGATCAAGCTCATTTTAGGCCTACTTTTTGTCCTCCATGGTTTGGAAAAAAAACTCTCACTTTTTCTTGCCAACTACCATTTCGTTTGTTCATCCGTGCTGCTCGTTAAATACAAAAGTAGAGAAAGCCAAATAATTAGAAGGCTACCGGAAAACCAGCTCATGTCTCATCTCATGAGATAAATCTTACTTTTATCACGATGAATCACTGTTTTTCAAAAGTCATTTCGACTTGTTTTTAATACCTAAATGCCTACATACAAAGCCTTATGGGGGAAGGCGCAAATATGAAAAGGCTCTTTCGAAAATTAGCACACTTTTTGCTATTTGAACTGGACCTACTCTTCAACGTAGTATTCAAAAAGTGTTACCCCAATGCCACTTGAGTAAACAAGATACTTCTTTACATTTATTTGGGCAAAATGTGAAACTAATATCCCAGTCAGTCATCATTTCACCGCAAATAGGCAGAGCGCGGAAGAACGAAGAGTTTATTGATCAAATCGCTGCCAAACTGGACACGAACTTACTTCGGAGAACCACACACACGACGTTTTTGGCAGGCTTCTTTTCCAGTTTCGCAGCCGCAGCGTTTCGCACTCTCACGGTGGTATTTTTTCTGGTTTTCAAGGGAACCAGTCCTCGCCAGGGCAGGACTGGACTCGCCGCGACGCATCGATTGCTTCGCTTGCGGCGACGACGACGGTGGCAGCGGTAGTGGCGGCAGTAGGACTGCGGCAGCAGCGAAGAACTTTCGCAAAACAGGTCAGCCACGATCACCAGCTAGTCAATCGGTGTGCGGTACATTGATGATAGCATTAAGTCTGACGTGCGGAGAGGTGTATATCAGAGCCAAATTCATGCTGGCTGATGCTGACCAAACAGAAGACAGACCGAAAGTGGCGTGAAGAAGCAAGTTTTCCCTTCGACAGCATCGGCTTTGCTGTCCGTTCCGGCTTTAAAACTTAATCCATCTCCGTTGGTCATGCAGTGTATTATGCTAAGACTAACCAGAAAATTCGAACTGAAGTGTGTTTGTGTGTTCGTATCTGTTTTGAGTAAATAATTCGTCGTTAATTTGGGCTTTTCATTTCCATAGCCGTTAATTAGTGTGTATCAACTGTCAATCTATCTAAACATCTTTGTGACAAGATAGCAGGTGTTTTGGTTGTGATGTTGATGTTGTTTGTTATTTGACGCTTGCGGACTATTCTTATTCTAACACTAGTTTTATGGCTGCATCTGAATTATCAGTAAATAGATTTAATACCTATTTATCAAACACTTTTGTTATTTGTCTGTGATTAACTGGTTTCTTTGATGAATTGTCAGGTCTTCCAAATGGAATGGGTAATTCACTATCCAGGAGTCCTTATCAGTGCAAGATTTTAGTCTCTTTATTAGTGGTAAAAATGTCCAAACATATGATTTTGTTTTATTGATAGGTAATTTGGATACTGGAAGAAAAAGCTACAATATACTGGATTCCTAATAGATAGTCTCTTATGCAACTCAAATGCATAGTCTTTATTCGAGAAAACACAGAAATAGAGCAAGCAATATAACAAGAGAATTGCAAAAAAAAACTTTCGCTCCAAAGACCTCTATTTGCTCTTGCGGTTAAATCATAATCCGCTGGCCAACCGACAATCGTTCCTTCCTGCCACGGTGCAGCAACTATCCCACAGTCAATCGTTGCATCGCAGATAGCCCGGGCCGGACCATTGCATATCGTTCCAATAACCGTGCCTTGACAATCTAAAATACGAATTACTAAGTCCCCTTTATATCTCATTCAGACACACGTCGTATATCTTGTTTCGATCGCACGATTCTAAATTATATAGTTTCCGCCGCCGTCGTCGTCGTCGTCGTCGTCGTCGTCGTCGTCGCCATCGTCATCGTCAATGATGAAGGTTGCAGCAATTAAATTGTTTAAATATACCAAAAAAACAGAACGGAAAATCGCCTCAAAGCGAGCACGACAAAAACGGTTTTGGATATATCTATTTTATATTTTCTTCGTGTTTCGCGGATTTCTTTGCCGAACGCGCGCGGCTACACGCTGCCGACAAATTCACGAAAAACGAGAGGCAGAATGCTGTTTTTCTTTCGGTCTGCGGATTGAGCTTGTCTTATCCGTGTGATCCGCGAGTGGCCGTTAAATTAAGATATTTAATAATAACAGAGGCAGCGCAACGGCAGGAAGAAGCAAAACCAGAAGGAACGAAACGAGCAAAATAAAGCCGAACTCCACGTCAGATGTTATGAGGCAGGAAATTTATGATGACGATTTTCTTCAGTCAACTGGATCCGAGCACGAGACCTATTTTGTTAACGGGGGTCTAAAAATTATTCTCAGTCGAATGTATACACAAAAGTAAATATATGTACCTAGCAGTGGAAGTATGTTTACTGCATATGTTATCAAACATGCAACAAGAAATAGTCAAATATTAAATCACTCTGCTAAAATGATTCAAGCAAAATAGTGAACAGATTTTATCGAAATACTATGCGATTCAGACATCAGAGTGTTTTTCATACAATTACAATTGTTACAATTCTTCCGGACTGGCTGACTCAGCGGATTCAGTCTTATCTCATGGGACGCTGCACATCAGTGAAAGTTGGCGGAGCTTATTCTATTCCGTTTCCTATTCTATCTGGTGTACCCCAAGGTAGTGTCTTGGGGCATTTGCTTTTCATTTTGTTCATCAACGATATACGTGTGAAACTGAAATCATCAAAATCTCTATACGCTGATGACCTCAAAATTTACCGTGTGGTTACGACTTTGACTGACTGCTGTGCACTTCAAACAGACATCAACATGCTTGTAGAATGGTGCCGTATGAACGAAATGAAAACGAATGCAACAAATGTTGTGTGATTTCATTTGCCCGGTCGCGTGCGCCGATAACCTTTGACTATACTATGGCAACAAAAAGCTTGTAGCGGAATAGCACAGTGACGGATTTGGGAATTCTCATTGACAGCAAATTGAGATTTTCGGAACATATCGCTACAGTTACGGCCATATCATATGCAATGCTTGTTTTTTTGAGAAGAAGTTCGCAATTTTTTAATGACATGTATGGCCTGAAGACACTTTACTGCTCGCTTGTACGCACTATTCTTGAATACGGAGTTTAGGTAAGTTTGGGCACTGTATCACACTGTTCACATAAACCGGATTGAACGTGTGCAAAAGTATTTCGTCCGATACGCTCTGGGCTCTTGGGCTGGCAAATGAGTGAACATGTGCAAATATATCACCTCTGTTTTCTAACTCCTATCTCTACCTCCACGAGGTGCCGACGGGGATACGGCAGCCAAAGTTGCGCACCTGGTAGTACGCAACCTTGGTTGTCCTAAGCAGACAGAGAAGGTGTTTTACACAATCTGCAGCTACGCCCTTTGGTGGTTGGTGCCGAATTGTACGTTTGGGCAAAATTTGAGCCACGGGACCTGATCCTGCCGTGAGAGTCGGCAAATCAGGAGCCCCTAAGTCAAGGTCTAACTCCGTGCCGATGACTGAATGGCTGGAGGGGTGAAAACATGCCAGTCGCGAACGGAGTGTTTTGGGCATCTTGCCCCTACTGTGCCATGCGGGGCTCTGATACGGTCGATCTTTGTTGTCCCTTGCGTTTCTTGGGAACAGCATATTAGTCCTGCCCAATTTCCCTTATGGTTTTTACGCCAAGTGCGTTCTGGCCAACATTATTGGCTTCGCTTACAATTTGCTGTCTGATCTGTGTTGGAGATTGTTTGTGCATGTACTCCGCTAGTCAAATAGTTAGAGTCGCACAAATAAAACTTCAACGTAGGTATACGTATACGGAATGAACAACCCCCTAGCAATGTGCTGTAACCGAAGTTGCTCATATGCTTGGTTTCGGTATAAAAATCCCTTCCCTTAATAATGCTTGGCACGCTCTTTTCGCTTCGATTTTGCTATCTTGTTTTTGCCTTTTCATCGATGGAGACGCATTGCTTTTTAACCCCTCTCAGCTCAAAATGCGCCGAAATGGTCTTAAGGTTTTTTGTTTTTCAGTATTTTTCAATATTTTCTGTTAAACTTGAAAAGTTTCCTGAAAAGCTTGGTCACGTGGCCGCGGAGTTGCAGTGCACATCTCTCATAGCTTGGCAAAAGAATCAACAATTTTTATTGAATTTTTAGTCAACTTTCAGCAAATCCGTAGTCTAAATTTTGTATAATGTTGTATTAATATGGTTTCAATGATGATGTACACACTTAAAAAAAATGCCGAAGTCGGCTAAATTTTGCCGAGAATTGGAGAGCCAAGCGTTCGGTAAAATTTTTTATGATGCCAAACGTTTGTAAAGATCCGTAAACGTCGATTTGCAAAACCGAAATTTTCACCGAACGCTCGGCTGTCCAAATCTCGGCAAATTTTGCCGTCTTCGGCACTTTTTTTAAGTGTGTAGGACGCAACACACTATCAATAAATGTATTGCATTATTAACATTGTTTTTGCAATTGTTATAATTCGACATGATGGTGGGCACTGGCGGGTCCAACCAAGGGACACAGCGGCCGTGCCCCATTCTTTTAAAAATTTAATGTAGGGTTTATTTCTAATTCCCGTCGTAATAAGTAAAGCCACTCGAATTTTCATCATTTCATGGATGGATTTAATGAATACTCCAAAAGTTCTTGTGCTGATTTAACTCAAACACACTTATCTTCCGATCCGTGCATTTTAAAATCACTAAAAAGCGATTATTAAAACATTTTATTGAAATTACGCAACTGACTTTATTTCTTAAATTCGTCATACCGTTTTAAAATCCGTACATCAAAATTTTTCATCGTTCGAACTAAAAATCACAACAATGTTTATGAAATTAGCGCGCATGTATTTGTGTAAGACGGCTTGACAAATGTTATTCTGCAAAATTTCTATAGGTTATGCAAGTTTTCCCGGCTGCAGAATAACAACAATGCGTTGCGTGAGTTATTTTCATTTTGTGAATGACGGAAATTGAAACGATTAGTCGACATTTTCTTCTTCGTCGCTTGAAAAAACGTTGGAAATTTGGCTGCTAGCAATTTTTTAATGAAAAAAAGCATTTAAATAGATCTCAGCTCACTTTGATTGATCGCGTATGATAGACAACAAACTAAAAAAATAGGGAATAACTAATTTTGCAATGTGTGTTATAAAAAACGCTAATATTTTTAATAATTTGTGTCGGATAGGACGGGAATAGGCAATTACGACGAAGCCGCAACATACCCATAAAATAATTTCTCAAACTTAGAAGTCCGCAGTTTTTAGTTTAATCTGTCTCTATTTTCGCGGTGAGAAAATTATTTGCGTTAAAATGGTTTCAGTTTCAAGTTCAATTTCAACCCCAATTTTAGATACAATTTCCGGTCTAATTTCATGTCCAATTTTAAATCCTTCCAAGTTTGATTTCAAATCCAGTTTCATGTCCAATTCAAACCCAATTCATATTCATTTTCTATTTAAAGTTAAGTAATGGTGGAAAACTTTTTTTGTTTGTCAATGTCTAATCATTGATTGATAAAATTTTCATGGTAACATTTTTTGTTGTTTTTGAGTTATGACCAAAAAAAACTCAGTTTTCTTGGATATTTTCCTATTTCGAAAATTCATGTCTCATAAACCAAACAGCCTAGAGCAAACTGTTTCGTATAATTCACTTTCTTTCATAATTTCTTCACTTTCATAATTCATTTTCTTAACATATAGAAAATGGGGATAGAAAAAGTAGAAAAACTGGCAGACTTGTATAGTGGTCAGTACTTGTGATTTATAATTATGAGAAAAAATATCAACCAAATAAATCCGTAGAATGAATCGAAAATATGGGTCCAATTCCAACTTTAAGTTTTAGTCTAATTCAGTTCTAATTTCAAGTAAACTAATTAGGGTAAAGAACCGGTTTTAAGCAGTCTAAGCGGGTCACTGATTGTTTTACCTTATTACAAGCGATGGGTTGACTAAGTGGGGGATATCAGCATACCAATCTTCTTGCTATCTTCAGTTCTTCAAGCTGTTACCATTGGAAGACACTATTGTTCAGCTAAACTTTTGATTTTTCGCTTTAAAAGTTGGAGCGGTGGAACTAATTTTGATCAGACCGAACATATTTTCATCCTCAAGGTGCTTTGTTAAGCAATCCTGAAATCTGAATGTTTTTACGTTCCCATAAAAAATCACTCGAACTATTCCCGCTATTCAGTAAGTTCGCGTTCCTATCCGCGACCTACAAATCGGCATCTGATGCGTAATCGGCACAGATGCGTAAAATGCCATCTGTCTAAATTGTTTATCGGAGCATACACTCACCGCACCGTTCGACAAACGGTATTTGTCGTCTCTTTTATTCTCTAGTGTTCTTACGGGAAACTGCGAGTTTGACGTCTCACTCGCTGTTCATAAGGATGGTGGGAGAACAAAAGAGGTAAACATAGCAGTACACACGGTCCGACTCAGAACAGTGCACTATGGTCCAGAAAGCCAAATTAGGTGGAAAAAATTGTTTACTCAGTAGTCGTTGATTTTAGACTATTTACGTCTTAGCAACAAAATCTTGATTTAGGATGCCGCTTTTTTTGGCATGAGATATTTTAGGGTGACCCTTAAATTAACCAAGATCCAAAAATTATCTTCAAAACGAAACAAGATAGAGCGATATTTGCTTCAACAATTTTATAGCTTGAAGTATTTTGAGTAATATTGCAGAACGCAAAATCCTTCTATCTTGAACCGTTTCCATATTAGAGCGATTTTCCTGAGTCAAGTTAGGGTGACCCTGCTATTTTGCGATTTTTCTCCATAACTTTTTTATTTTGCGATTCTCGCAAAACACTTCCTCAGATGACTTTTGAGGTTCAATAAGACGCAACTTTTGGTGAAAAAATAAATTGGTTATCTACTCTACTTCTACACTTATATTAATTTTTATGATAAAAATAGGCCGTTTTCAAATGTTAGTATCTCAGAAAGGTGCAACCAGAATTAAAATCGGTTGATTGCGTTTGAAAGATCGTGATTTTTTGTGCATAATATCAAAAAATTGGAGAGTGGATTTTTGTCTATCTCAAATAAATCAACTTTGAATATGTGTGGTTTTAACATATTTAAGTATATAAAAGTAAACGAGTTGCGCAATAACTCCGCAAGGCCTTGACTGTTCTTGATTAAACTTAGCGTACATGTTTCTTGACATAAGTAAATCAGCACAGGGGATTGACAAAAGCGGGGTGGTCACTAAAAAGGGGAGGTGGGGGGGGGGGAGGTTACAAATAAGTAAAAGTGGCTGTAATTATCTTGCATTTAAACCGTTATAAGTTGTGTGAGTGGTTCAAATCTAAAAGAGAATGTATAAACTTAACCTCATATTTGTTGACTTAAACTTCATAATGAGGTTAGACATTAAAAACGGTAGACTATCCAATAAACAGAGGGAATGGTAGACAAAGTAATGAAATCATATGTGTTTCATAGTATCATGGAGTGGAACTACCGAATGAGAAGCTTAAATACCCGCGACGGGGATTTCCGTGATTCGCACCTCCCCTTTCATCAGAGGCCACCATTTTTTTGTCTTTCAGCCACTTGTACATCTGTTTTCGATAAGATTGAAAATCTCAGGCGAGCGAGTGTGAAAAGCATAGCATCCAAAGCTTACTCCACTGACGCAAGCCTACGTCAAACAACTGCTGGCACTGTGTGCATACATTCTGCTACCTACACACTCGCGAGTGTACAGCCTCATATCAACTTTCTACACATCCCGCCCGCGAATCCAAAGCTCACGAGCTGTCCATAGGTCGTTAGCACGAGCGGCACACTTGGATGTATGGATACGGATTTTACTTTTCTTCTTCATTTTACACCCTCGCTTACACACGCGGGTAAGTGTGCGGGCCAATGCGAGCGATGATAGGTATCAACTGCTGGGTTACAATGACGAGCGTAAGCAACGAACGTGGCTGATAACTAAATAGCAAAGCATTGCAAAGCCTAGGTGCTACATTCCGTTATCGAAACTTGACCTTCTGTTTTTTTTTATACGACAGACTTTGCAGCCAGCTGTTAGAGTGCAGGACAATTGCAGGGCCAGTTGCTACGATCCTATTGACTCTAACAGCCTCTCCCAGCCGGGATTCGAACATATGACGACTGGCTTATTAGACCAGCATCATACCTCGAGGCCAACTGGGAGGTGATAACTAAATACACTATGGCAAAAACTTGTCGCAGTGTATGAGAATATCAGAAAAGAAATCCGAAAGAAATGCTCATGCATATGTGTTCGTTAGAAGAAAATCGTGAGACAAAATTGGACCACACGAATGCGGGCTTCACAACACTACACTTCAATTTGCAAATTCTCATAATACAAAAAACAAAGCTTTTTTCCTCATTTAGACATATCTACCCTTCCCCTTGATTAGCTCTCCTCGGTCAGCGGCCCTTTTGTCTAGAGCAACTTGTACGTCTCTCCGAAGATAATGAAAGAGACACAAAGTCTCTCAATATTTAGTGAACGGAACATTCTTACGTTGGCATAAAAATAGTTTTTGTAGACACAAAGTCTTCCTTATATTGTTCTACTTCCGTAGTTGTGACCCTCCCATCTTTTCACACGCTCTTCATCTTATCTCCCAGCCACTTGTACAACTTCTAACAGACCAAATGCAAGATATTATCATTATTACTATTCTATATTTGAGAGGTTTTCAGCCTGTGGCTGGTTCGCCCCTTAATGCAAGATGATCGCAGCCACTTTTACTTATTTGTACCTCCCCCTCCCCTTTTTAGTGACCACCCCGCTTTTGTCGACCCCCTGTGCTGATTTACTTATGTCAAGAAACATGTACGCTAAGTTTAATCAAGAACAGTCAAGGCCTTCCGGAGTTATAGCGCAAGTCGTTTACTTTTATATACTTAAATATGTTAAAACCACACATATTCAAAGTTGATTTATTTGAGATAGACAAAAATCCACTCTCCTATTTTTTGATATTATACACAAAAAATCACGATCTTTCAAACGCAATTAACCGATTTTAATTCTGCTTGCACCTTTCTGAGATACTAACATTTGAAAACGGCCTATTTTTATCATAAAAATTAATATAAGTGTAGAAGTAAAGTAGATAGCCAATTTCTTTTTTCACCAAAAGTTGCGTCTTATTGAGCCTCAAAAGTCATCTGAGGAAGTGTTTTGCGAGAAAGACAAAATAAAAAAGTTATGGAGAAAGATCGCAAAATAGCAGGGTCACCCTAACTTGACTCAGGAAAATCGCTCTAATATGGAAACGGTTTAAGATAGAAGGATTTCGTCTTCTGCAATATTACTCAAAATACTTCAAGCTATAAAATTGTTGAAGTAAATATCGCTCTATCTTGTTTCGTTTTGAAGATAATTTTTGGATCTTGGTTAATTTAAGGGTCACCCTAAAATATCTCATGCCAAAAAAAGCGGCATCCTAAATCAAGATTTTGTTGCTAAGACGTAAATAGTCTAAAATCAACGACTACTGAGTAAACAATTTTTTCCACTTAATTTGGCTTTCTGGACCACAGTGCAGTGTTGTCAAAGCAAATAATATTGAAACACATCGTTGCTTCATTAAATCACTGAGAAAATCTTCGAAAATTATTGAAAAAGCTGTTTTTTCTGTTGTTTTTAATAAAGAAAAATTAATTATGAACATACATTTCTCTTGAAAGTATTGAACCACGATTTCACCATTGGAGATTTCAGTTTATTTCAAACCTATAATTCTTATTTCTAAAACCGAAACAGTGTCTTGGCAACACGATAGTTCATCAGTTATGTTGCAGCTGCTGCTACTGGTGAACAGGTTCCGTCAATTCAGAATTTGTTTTCAGTTTTGTTATAAAATAATAAAACTTTCGGCTAGTGACAAAGCCTTAGATAATAGAAAAAACCCGAATTAATCCACCTAGCGGCGTGACCTAGTCTTTCTACTGCCACAATAATCATTATTTAATTTCTCAGGAACTTAATTGTAGATGTATAGATGTTATATTAGACGTATTCCTCAAAATCCTTATTTGTCAGTAAAATTCACAACGTATTGTGTAGAATAATTAGATTTTCTTTCCTTGGGTGCGTAAATACATGTAAGCGTCATTTATGTTACTTGATGAACACCTTATTTAGTTTTATAATATTTATAGAAAAATAATGTAAACACAAAAGACTTGAATGAATATGTATAGAAAATTAGAAATTAACCCTCTAACGGGTCTACAGATGGCCTTAACTTTCGGGCTTCAGAGCCACATACGAAACTTGTTTTGAATTGACAATATGAAGTATTTGTTCATAGCAGATTTTTTGATATTTTGATATTAATACCATGCATTCAAAAGTTAGCATCTTTGAAAAACAAGAGTTCAGAAAAATTATTATTATATTTCGCTTTTGAAAAAAAAGGATATCTACAACAAAATGATTGATCTCAAAACTTTACTATTGGTTTGCTTGGCTTCAATTTTGCAATATATCTGAATTAGAAAAAAAATACTGAATAGAGCATTAGATATGAAAACGAGAAATGGAACTATTTCTTAGCTAGCGCTCCTTCAGATAATTATTTTTGCATGAAAATCAAAACTTAAGCTTCTTTTGAATGTACTTTCATGAAAAGATAGTCATTAGCTTGATCGCATCGTTTTTACAATGTTAGAGGGTTAGGAAAACAAGATGAGGTGGAAAAATAGTGCCAAAGCTGCGCCATAAACATGTTTGAGAATGGGAAATACGATCGATATGATTCCCAGTCTTTTTTTGATTTATTTATTAAAACATGATACATGACATAAGACATCTGTCCTTTAAAATTCACTAACGAAAACAAATCTTACAAAATTTCTACCGTGCAACGTTTACTTCCTATTTTTCATATAACATTTCTAAGCTCTAGTATCTATTGATTGAAAAGAGCATCTATTGATACGCAGAATTTGTTTGGAATTTGTATAAATTTATTTGGAAAAATCAACTCACTAGTATTTTTGATTCTATACACCATTATACCTACATGCTTAAATAAACTGCTTTTCTTCGCTTTTTGCTTTTCTTGTACAATTGTGAGTAACAGCAATTGAAGAAAATGACAATTGAAATCTGAAATCAAAGAAAAGAAAAAACTTTTCGATCGAATCCCACTATTTAATATTTATTTGCGACAGATACGTAGTTCGCCTACGACGTGCAGGCTTCATCAGTGTCTTATTTCAAAGCGTATACGTATCTGTCGCGAATAAATATTAAATAGTGGAATTTAGTCGGTAAAAGTTTTTTCTTTTCTTTAATTTCAGAGTTCGTATTCCACTAAGAGGCTTCAAAAACTTCAGACAATTGACATGTTTCTCACTTTTTTTGAATTTCATTGCAAATTGAAAAATTGCAAATTGTCATCACATACATACATACATACATACATACATACATACATACATACATACATACACACATACATACATACATACATACATACATACATACATACATACATACATACATACATACATACATACATACATCACACACATCTCATACATTGAGTACAATCAACATTTGATTGATATGTTTTGATTTCACACGTTTTAACGGTTTAATATACGGTGCTTAAGTGTTAAAGTTTGAATAACTTTTAAATGAAGCGTCCGATTTTAAATAACTCGGTTTCGTTTGATAGATCTCAGCAGTAATTTTCAAATAATCATAAAATGTGTGATGCTTTTCATTAAATTAATGCTTATATGTTACATAAATATGTTTTAAATACTATTTTTTCACATTTCTTTATGTAACTTTCAAACTACAAGTCCAATCGTCATGAAATTTGGAAGTTAAGGGTTTGCAAGGCTCCTCTTTTATATGCAATCAATTTTGTTCAAATCGGTTAAGAGACCTATGAGATAATGAAGTCCCATATTTTTCGTATTTTTATACATAACTTTTGAACTGAAAGTCCGATCAGTATGAAATTCAATAGCAACCAATGGGACACCTAGACCTTCCATTTGACACTAAGAACATTAAAATCGGTCCAGCCATCTCCGAGAAAAGTGAGTGAGATTAAAAGCGTTACATACACACACACACACACACACACACACACACACACACACACACACACACACACACACACACACACACACACACACACACACACACACACACACACACACACACACACACACACACACACACACACACACACACACACACACACACACACACACACACACACACACACACACACACACACACACACACACACACACACACACACACACACACACACACACACACACACACACACACACACACACACACACACACACACACACACACACACACACATACACATACACACACACAGAAAATGCTCAGTTTTCGAAACTGAGTCGAATGGTATATAACATTCGGCCCGCAGGACCTTCTTTCCATTTTTGGTTTTCCAAGTGATTTCTATACCTTTATACTATATATTTATATAGTAGAAAGGCAAAAAGATAGTGAATAATATGGTATGTGACAATTGAGCGCTTGACATTTAGAGTGGTTGTAATCAGTGCTGAAAATTGTGATGGATTCTTTAGTAGCGAGGTGGCGATTGCCTTCAGCAGCTGAAAAATGTACGTTTTTGGACAACAATTTTTAATTCATCATATTTCTTGTCGGAAACCCAGTAAATTGTGTTTGTGTGAATCAAATGTCTGGTTAAGTGATTTGTGAAGATGATCGTGTCAAAAGATTTTGAAAATATGAATAAAAAAGTGCATTTTCGGCTCATTTGTTCATAAATGATTAAAATAGGTGACACTGCTTAACTCGTTCCTTACCCTACTTTCTTTACTTTTTTGGCGACAATCCGCTTATGGAATCTGGGCTAAACTTACGAGTCGTCTGCACGCTTTTCGGTCTTGGGCTGCCAGTCTCCAGTCGCCCCTAACACCCGCTGTTCTAGCATCCTCGTTAACAGCGCTCACGTTGGATGAGCGGGGTCTGCCGATAGCCTCTGTCGGGTTATATGATGAATATTGTCTTCGCAGGTCTCTCATTCGGCATCCTTGTTACGTGACCAACCCACAGTAGCCTACCGTTTTTATTCGCTTCAGAATATCCGCACCTTTATATATATTTCGTAAATTTCGTGATTCCTGCGCCTGCGCGTCACTCCATCTTCTAATATGCCGCCAAGAATTGGTCACAGGATCTTACGCTCAAAAATACCAAGAGCTCGTTGGTCACTCTCTTTCAACGTATACACTTCGTGGCCCTAGAGTACCAACGGCAATGGGAAAATAAGCATCTTATATAGCGCGAGTTTCGTACGGAGTTGCAGGCTACGGGACCTCAGCTGGCTACGCAATCCGGCCCTGTTTATACATTATTTGTGCAGATTTTGGTACAAGTTTGATAAGTATCGAACTACCAACACCAGTATCATCTTGTAAGCATCAAACTTGTACCAAAATCTGTAAAAATAATGGAATATTTCGAGTTTCCACTACTACTGGTGTTACAACTACTGGAGCATCTACTCTAGTCCAGTTTAGAGTCTAATTTCAAGTTCAATTTCAACTTTGATTTTAAATGATTTTGATTTTGATTTTGTTAGAGTGAGTTCATTTAGACTTATAAGTCAGATGAAGTGTAAAACAAACAAATAAACAAATCCAATTGAACCGAAAGTCTTGGGTTTTCAACCTTATCGCCCGGTGTTTTTGTTCTGATAAGTAACAATAGATTCGCCAACGATACGACCTACGACCTACGATATAATTTTCCATGCCAAAACATCCTTCTGGAAGGTCGGATGCCTCACCTTTTGTTTATGTCTGGGCATGCTAGTGATGGTGCGTGACATCAATCAAAAGAATTAAAAGAATTGAATACCATTGAATACCATTGAATTATTTTTTACTCTTTCAAAACCGTCAAATCAGTGCACTTGGTACCTCACTAAAATATTCACATTAAAAACGTGACAACTTATAGGCAACAATACAGGCCGGACTCGATTATCCGGGTAAAAAAAATTGTAAATAGGTTTTGCCTTTCTACTATATAAATATATAGTATAAAGGTATAGAAATCACTTGGAAAACCGGAAATGGAAAGAAGGTCCTGCGGGCCGAATGTTATATACCATTCGACTCAGTTTCGAAAACTGAGCATTTTCTGTGTGTGTGTATGTATGTGTGTGTGTGTGTGTGTGTGTGTGTGTGTGTGTGTGTGTGTGTGTGTGTGTGTGTGTGTGTGTGTGTGTGTGTGTGTGTGTGTGTGTGTGTGTGTGTGTGTGTGTGTGTGTGTGTGTGTGTGTGTGTGTGTGTGTGTGTGTATGTAACGCTTTTAATCTCACTCACTTCTCTCGGAGATGGCTGGACCGATTTTAATGTTCTTAGTGTCAAATGAAAGGTCTATGTGTCCCATTGGTCGCTATTGAATTTCATTTTGATCGGACTTTTAGTTCAAAAGTTATGTATAAAAATACAAAAAATATGGGACTTCATTATCTCATAGATTCCTTAACCGATTTGAACAAAATTGATTGCATATGAAAGAGGAGCCTTACAAACCCTTAACTTCCAAATTTCATGATGATTGGACTTGTAGTTTGAAAGTTACATAAATTAATATGAAAAAATAGTATTTAAAACATAATTTTTTAACATTTAAGAATTAATTCAATAAAAAACATCACACATTTTATTATTATTTGAAAATTACTGCTGAGATCTATCAAACGAAACCGAGTTATTTAAAATCGGACGGTTCATTCAAAAGTTATTCAAACTTTAACACTTGAGCACCGTATATTAAACCGTTAAAACGTGTGAAATCAAAACATATCAATCAAATGTTGATTGTATTCAATGTGTGCGATGTATGCATGTATGTATGTATGTATGTATGTATGTATGTATGTATGTATGTATGTATGTATGTATGTATGTATGTATGTATGTATGTATGTATGTATGTATGTATGTATGTATGTATGTATGTATGTATGTATGTGTATGTGATGACAATTTGCAATGAAATTCAAGAAAAGTGAGAAACATGTCAAAAGTCAGAAGTTTTTGAAGCCTCTTAGTGGAATACGAACTCTGAAATAAAAGAAAAGAAAAAAACTTTTACCGACTAAATTCCACTATTTAATATTTATTCGCGACAGATAAGTATACGCTTTGAAAAAAGACACTGATGAAGCCTGCATGTTGTAGGCGAACTACGTATCTGTCGCAAATAAATATTAAATAGCGGGATTCAATTGCAAAGTTTTTTCTTTTCTTTGATTTTAGATTTCAATTGTCATTTTCTTCACTTGCTGTTACTCACAATTGCACGCAAAGCAAAAAGCGGAGAAAAGCAGTTAATTTAAGTATATAAGTATAGTGTTGTATAGGATCAAAATACTAGTGAGTTGATTTTTCCAAATAAATTTATACAAATTTCATACAAATTTTGCGCATTAATAAATGCTCCATAGATACTAGAGCTTAGAAATGTTATATGAAAAATAGGAAGTAAACGTTGCACGGTAGCAACTTTGTACGATTTGTTTTCGTTAGTGACATTTTAAAGGACAGATGTCTTATGTCATGTATCATGTTTTAATAAATAAATCAAAAATGACCAGCACTGGAAATCATATCGATCATATTTCTCATTCTCAAGCATGTTTATGGTGCAGTTTTTGCACTATTTTTCGACCTCATCTTGTTTTCCTAACCCTCTAACATTGTAAAAACGATGCGATCAAGCTAATGACTATCTTTTCATGAAAGTACATTCAAAAGAAGCTCAAGTTTTGATTTTCATGCAAAAATAATTATCTGAAGGAGCGCCAGCTAAGAAAAAGTTCAATTTCTCTTTTTCATATCTAATGCTCTATTCAGTTATTTTTTCTAATTCAGATATATTGCAAAATTGAAGCCAAGCAAACTAATAGTAAAATTTTGAGATTAATCATTTTGTTGTAGATACCCTTTTTCTTCAAAAACGAAGTATAATAATAATTTTTCTGAACTCTTGTTTTTCAAAGATGCTAACTTTTGAACGGTATTAATATCAAAATATCAAAAAAAAAATCTACCCTTTGGGCTAAAACCACTCAAAAAAAATATCAAAAAATATGCTATGAACGCATATTTCATATTTTCAGTTCAAAACAAGTTTCGTATGTGGCTCTGAAACCCAAAAGTTAAGGCCGACCGATTATAAAACTAAATAAGATGTTCATCAAATAACATAAATGACGCTATTTACGGTATTTACGCACCCAACGAAAGAAAATATAATTATTCTACGCAATACGTTGTGTATTTTACTGGCAAATAAGGATTTTGAGGAATACGGAACGGATATTTAAAAATATAGTCAAGTTAATTATAGATGTTCCTGAGAAATTGAATAATGATTATTGTGGCAGTAGAAAGGCTAGGTCACGCCGCTAGGTGGATTAATTCGGGTTTTTTGAATTGTGTTTACATTCAAAACGTGTTGAACATTATAAAAAAAAATTCACCCGGATAATAATCGAGTCCGTCCTGTATTTCTCCAACAATTAGGTACGCCGAATATTTTTGGAAACATGACCTCTATTGAATGTGATATCTGAATCGTTGTAATTATCCGTCTACAGCTTTTAAAACGTGAAACTTCACTGGTATGAGTTCATGATTTATAGACCTTTTCCCATACGCAACGCAACCGGTAATAAAAATGCGATGCATTGTGACAATTCACAGCATGAATGCCACATTTTAAAGCAAACCATAAACTGTGAGATCAAACATCAATATGTTACACACGATCAATGTAAACTTGCTGCAATTCACTGGTTATATGTGGAGTCTAGCCTATTCAATTCCGTTCCACAGAATATAGCAGCTATTGAAATTTTGCTTGCAAAAAATGTCTTTCCTGGTACGGTTGATTTGAGCCTTCGTTAATTATTCATCCGTTTAGCTGAGCTCTGCTGATTGTCTATTTGAGAAACGTTTTTTTTTTTTTGTAATTTACCCAGAAATGGCAATTCATGAAATCAAACGACTATCGACGACCAGCGAAATGTTTCGATTTGTTGCATTGCATGTTGCATTTTAACAAAGTTTTACTGGTGAATGTGATGAAATCGAACTAAGGGAGCTATAACGCAGCATAAATAAGAGGTAAGGTAAAAAAAACTTTCACCACGGTGCTATACAAGGGGATACTTTCTTGCAATTGAAAAAAGAATAATGTAAACAAAAGCAATAAATGTTTTCTGTTAACCAAAGTGTGTATGAAAGAAAATAATTTCACTTTTAGGGGTAAATTTTACAAACAAAAAAAGGGGCCTGCATGGGAAATCCCCTTTCACCATTGCTATGAAAACTCTTCCTGGCAAATACAAAAAAATAAGTTGATTGCAAAAAGTTTTCTACTAAACCGTTGCATTGGTGGCGAAATTTGAACATTATTTTTTTGTACCTCTATTGAAGAAGAACTCGAGCAATTTTTAGATATTATTAATAACATTCACATAAGATTTGCATTCGTTTCAGGTAGCAAGCTTCCATTACATGTGCTTATTTTATTGTCTGAGTCCATGCCAAAAGTTCCGAGTCGAATTTTCTTGGCTGGTCATAGTCGTTGTATTTAGGTAGTTTGCGTTTATGGCCATCTTGGCTTTAGCGTTCGAGACAACAAGTTTCTTAATTTGGCCGTGGGTCAGACGCAATTGCGCGACGTTAAGCATACGGACGATAGGGATACTGACCCTAGTCATATGAACTTATACGGACGTTAGGTATAATGGATGAAGGGTATAATATACGACAGGAATAACGGATATCAGGCATACTTTACAAAACTTTGCTATCTTATGAACCGCACTTGAGCCTATCATAACTTTGGCACAATACATAAGAACAAGGACCGCCCGTTTAGCATAACTTCATTGCGCATAATGCTGTTTGACATAATGTCACTTGGCATAAAACATAGGCATATTCAAAAGGGAACATTTGGCATAGTTAACTTAAAATCTTAACATTTAAAATCATGACATTTCGTAGATGACACACCGCCACTAGTGTGCCTAAACATATACAAAATATGGACTCCTAACCATTCAGAAGTATGCTTTACCCTGGAAAAACAGGGAAATCATAGGATGGCGAATATAGTATTACTAATAACAAAGCTCTGGACATTCGGGTGCGACTAGATTTAAATTCAAAATGGAAATTGAACAAGAAATTAGATATGGAACTGGACTTGAAATTAAAGTTAAAATTGGACTTGATATCCGAAGCAACAATTTGGGTTTAATTACTCTCTGATGCTGGCATTTAAGACCAAAATTGGTCAAAAAAAAAACTATCATAAGAGTACAATAAAACTTACATTATTGCTTAGGATAGGACATTAAATAAGAAGTAAATTTGGACTAAACCTTTACTTCATATTGAATTGGAAACTATAAATTTGAATTTGAAATTAGACTTAAATTAAGAGTAATTCGAACCGCCAGTTTTACTTGGAATTAGACATGAAATTTGACTTAAAACCGAATTTGAAGTTTCATTTTTTCCTGTCCTGTACCGTTTTATGGTTTTACCTCTCACTTTTCTTCCGTTTTTTTCCTCTTTTACACTCATTTTCCTTCTTTCTGTCCCGTTTTTCCTGTTCCAGTTTTTATTTACACTTCCTGTTTCTTTTTTTTATTATTTGCACTCCTGTTTTCCTCACGTTTTTTGTCGTTTTTATTATTTTCGTTCCTGTTTTCCGTCTTGTCTCTTTTAGTTTTCTATCTCTTCTTATCTCACTTTCTTTCCTGTTTTTCGTTTTCGTCTCTTCGATTTTTCTTCTCTTCCTCTCCTGTCCGATAACGATTTTTTATTTTATTTAACATCGCTTTCGACAAAAAATCGTACAGACTGAATATGCTTATAAATTACTAGTTGAGCCCGAAGTTACGATCCGGAAAATATAAACGTCTGTTCAGAATTCCGTAAACTGCGGATACATTCCGTTGGCCAGTGCTTGCGAAGATGTTTAATCTTTGTATTAGTTCTTTGAGTTCTTATATTGCATAATATAGCTCAAAGATATTATACATAAAAGAGTCATAGCCGGAAACTGAAACAAATTTTTTTCGAGCAGTTGAGTCGAGAAGTCCAATCGAGCAGTTGAGTCGGGCAGTTGAGTCGAACAGTCGAGTCGGGCAGTTGAGTCGAGCACTCGAATCGAACAGTTTAGTAAAGCAGCCTAGTCGTGCAGTCTAGTCGAGCAGTCGGGTCAAGCGGTTCAGTCGAGCAGTTAAGTCGAACAGTTGAGTGGAGCATTTCAATCAAGCAGTTGAATCGAGCAGTAAACTCGAGCAGTTGATTCGGGCAGTTGAGTCGAGTAGTCCAATCGAGCAGTTGAGTCGAGTAGTAAGCCGAACAAATGTGTCAAGTAGTCGAATCACGTAGTTAAGTCGAACGGTTCAGTTGAGCATTCCAGTCGACCAATCAAATCGAGCAGTCTGATCGACCAGTCCAGTCGAGAGGTCCGGTCAACCAGTTGAGCAATCGAGCAGTGAAACAGTCAACCAGTGTCTGAGGTGACTGAGAATACAACCCATTGCTACGAAAGCATGACGTCTTTTCAGGGGCCTACTTTTGATAAGTCACTTATGACGTCCTGTCAGAGTCCTGGTTTTCGGTACAGACATCCCAGCTAGCATTTTCATATGTATAAAAAATGTAAAAATCAGCATTACGTACAGATATACATGCTAAATAAATCGTATTTCATGCGCAAAATTGGCATATCCGTACTATTTTGGAGGCGATATACGTAATTGCGAATAATTTTGAGCGTTACGACTATATGAGTATTTATATACGATAATATCCGATTAAGCGCGAGTCGCTCCGTACGACTCTACGATTTTGTGCTGAAAATCGTATGTATGTCAGTCATTATCATTATATACAGAAAATCAACTTGGTCCCACTTTAGCCAGCTTTAGTTACGATTTCGAGTTTGTTAGGAGAAATTTACGATAGTTTTCGTACATTGATATACGAGTTGGTGCTAGCTGGGATAAGCCTCTTATATAAATAGATGTTTCATTATGTGATTTCGCTGATTCGTTTTTTTTTTTTTTTTGAAAACTGACTTTTGCATGTCGAAGACAAAAATGTCACCAACAGCGTTGAAGGCTTGAAAACATGAGTAAGACATATTGCCGTTTCCTGAGTACTGATTTTCTTCCGTTCGATTCCGGTTTTCGTTTTTTTCGCTTTTAACTCTTTTCCCGTTTTTCGTTGTCGTCTGTTCCGTTCTACCTCTCTTCTTTTTTTCATGTATGAACTCACATTTATGTTAATGTTTATTTAATATAATCATCCGGTCTAATTGATCTTAAAAATCTTGGAGCGGAGAAATACACCACTAGTTAAAAATTCTTGTCGTCTTCAGCTTGTTTTTGAAGGATCCAGTAGTTTCGTGAAAGTCGAATAGTTCGACGATCTCAATAAATGTTCGTTGGAGTCTGGTGATTGGTTCGCTATTGGTCGCCGTATTGGCTACTGTGGAATGATCAATTCTTTAAGCTACGCTGATGTAACGGCCGTTCGGGTGTGTTGAACTGAAAACGTGATAGCAGGGCGAGGCTGTCAATTTTGCCTTTTAGAATTTTGGCTGCACATGTGGCTTAGGCAATATACGACGTGTTATTAATTTAATCAGTCGACAGCCATCTGAATATGAAGACAAGTTATTGGCATTTCTCCAAGATAGTCGATGTAGAACAAACCGAACGAATCGCATTTGTATAAGTTCCATACGGTCGTTCCAAAACTCTTGATACGGGCCCCAGATAATGTAAACAGTTTCTAGAAGAGGTCATACCGAAGCGCAGTGCAACGATCGAAAGTACAATGGATTACTGAACTCGCTCCAAACCTTTTTGATACGCCCAGTTAAGGCTATTTACTTTACGATGATCGGTCGATGCATATCAAAAGTCAATTTACTATCCGATGTAACGCCTAGGTCTTTTACTTCACGAAGTCTTGCCGAACATCTTCCTTCGACAGCATATAGCAAGCGGCATCCATCGGGAAGCAGAAAACAAACATCATTTACGTTTAACAAAAATATCAAAGAACCAAGACCTTGCGGAACCCCAGAAAAGCTCGTGAATGCCCGGAATTCAACATTTCCCAGCTTAATTCGAAGCGTTCGATCAAACAGGTTAGATCGCAGGCATTGTGCTAGGCATGTGTCGGCCGCGAGCTAAAAAATTTTGACCAATAACAAAATCGCGATCGATTCTATCAAATGCTGCCTTTAAATCCGTGTAGATAGTGTCAATTTGTTGGTGGTTCTCCATGGTGTTGAGGCATTTTGAGGTAAACTGTAGTAGATTTGTGTCAACCGAGTGACTGGCGTAGAAACCATGTTTATCGACCGAGATATATCGCTTACACTCAGGGACGGCACAATAACTTAGACTCAATTCACATCCATTTGACAGTACCATCGTAGTCATGCAGAATTTGAAAAGGTTATATATGGGACGATTGAAGAACTAGTTGTTATCTACAACTTTTTTGAATGAAGTATTGCTGTATCTTTTGTATTTACGGTGCTACAATGCTAGTACCTTTGTAGTGACTAAGTGAACATTCGTTTAGTCATTAACGAGTTACTAGCATTGTAGCGCCGTAACTACAAAAGATACAGAAAAACTTTATTCTGCAAAATTGTAGATAATTACTAATTTTACAAATGTCCCATATAAAACTTTGTCAAATTTTGCTTGGCTGAGACGGTACTGTCAAATGAATGTGAATTGAGTCAAAGTGATCGTGCCATCCCTGCTCACACTAAAAAAACAGGTAGTCATAGAACTCATCACTGCAACCAGTACGTTGATCTATTGGTCATATCGCCCGAAGCCCCGACCCCGGAGCCCTCAACTACTCGCTTGGAAACAAGACTCAGTAACCTTGCGGCTACGGAGCCCCCGTTCTACTACTCATTATGTCCTGCTTTTCCTCCTTTTCTGTTGTGTTCCGTTTTTCTTTTTTTCTCTCGTTTTTATTTTTTCCTGTATTTTACCTCTCTTTGTCTCGTTTTCCTTGTTTTCCTGTTCTCGTTTCTCCATTTTCTTCCTCTCGCATTTTTTTTCTTTTTCTTCATTTCTATACCGTTGTTTTCTTCTTTTTTGCCCCATTTTTTATCCTTTTCTAGCCACTTTTTCCTTATTTTCTTTATTTTCTTCCTTCTTTTCTTTTTCTTTCTTATCTCTTCGTTTTCTCCACGTTTTCCCTCTTTTCTCTCCCGTTTTCTTCTTTTTCACTTTTTTCACTTTTTATGTCCTGTTTTCCCACCCATTCTGTGATGTTATTATATTTCCCCATATATCTCCGTTTGTCCAGTTTTTGGTCACGTTTTCCTTCGCGGTCTTTTTCGTGTTTTCTCTTTCTGTTTAGTTTTTCCTTTTCTGCTTTTTTTCTCGAGAGCAACAGCAGACAAACTATCACTAGATCCATCGGTAAACCGTCTGCGAATATGCTAAGAAAGTTCACTAGCACTTTCATAAGAATCTACTTGCCCTTAATTGTTTGGTTCATGAAATATTAATTTTTAAATGAATATTTACAGTCACTCTGGATGTACACACAATGTATTTGGTTATTTGCCCCTTACGCTGCCCATAAATGGAAGACAGTCACATCTGCAAAAACGTGCAACTACGAAAAACGCTGTTGAAGCCACGACAATTTTTCTTTAATATTGAATCGGTTTTGGAAACAAATCGTCCAAATCGTCATAAAATCAGTTGAATGTTCATAACAGAATACTTTTACAAGCAATTGGTTCACAAGTGACCTAAAATTTGTTCCAAAATTTAGAAAAACTGCCGAAGTTACTGATATGCGTTTATTTGTGCTTGAATAAGCAAGAATAAACGCATAACAGTCACAGGTCACAGCCACAGCATGCCTTGATCCTTGCGTTGTCGGTGGCTCGGCAGTACTTTCAAGACCACGTGTTGTTTTGATAATTCACGTGCTCGTTCAATTCAATTGTTCAAAATGTCCTTTTAGACCCAAATCTCTTCATACCATTTTCTCCTTTTTATTGTAATTTGTTATCTTGAATTT
Source organism: Sabethes cyaneus (assembly GCF_943734655.1). NCBI lineage: Eukaryota > Metazoa > Arthropoda > Insecta > Diptera > Culicidae > Sabethes > Sabethes cyaneus. The sequence goes on from NC_071354.1 coordinate 149,317,976, forward strand.
ACAGTGAGGTCCCATAACGTGTCCGAGTATGACCAATGTAATCCTGGACACTATTGCGACATTTGCCCCTGTTTAGACTACCCCGATTTACACGATTATCACAGTCGAATCTCGCACACGATTTCGCTCAAAGAAAATGAAGTGAAAAAGATGGGGAAGAAGGAAAAAGAAGTCAAACTCATTAGTAGATCAAACTAAAAGCCACTCTAGTGTCAGATTAACAGTGCAAAATGTGGTATGTTGCATTAAATGATTATCACAGTAGTCTAAATAGTCATAAAAGGGGCAATATATGTGACAATAAATGATCTATTTCAAACTAGTTTTGCAATTTCGATTACCGACTTAGAGAAGTCACATGTTGCATTTTAGTTAAATTTAGAAACTGATCCCCGTAGAGGTATTTGGAACATTCACGGACATGTTTAGATGTGGCCAATGTCGTCTTGAACACTTTATACGACTACCAATAGTCTAGATTTGCCGTGTATTTATAGATGTCACACACACTTAACAAAAAGCACCGAATTCGGTAAAATTTACCGAAATGGGTGGGAAAACAGGACATAAAAAGTGAAAAAAGTGAAAAAGAAGAAAACGGGAGAGAAAAGAGGGAAAACGTGGAGAAAACGAAGAGATAAGAAAGAAAAAGAAAAGAAGGAAGAAAATAAAGAAAATAAGGAAAAAGTGGCTAGAAAAGGATAAAAAATGGGGCAAAAAAGAAGAAAACAACGGTATAGAAATGAAGAAAAAGAAAAAAAATGCGAGAGGAAGAAAATGGAGAAACGAGAACAGGAAAACAAGGAAAACGAGACAAAGAGAGGTAAAATACAGGAAAAAATAAAAACGAGAGAAAAAAAGAAAAACGGAACACAACAGAAAAGGAGGAAAAGCAGGACATAATGAGTAGTAGAACGGGGGCTCCGTAGCCGCAAGGTTACTGAGTCTTGTTTCCAAGCGAGTAGTTGAGGGCTCCGGGGTCGGGGCTTCGGGCGATATGACCAATAGATCAACGTACTGGTTGCAGTGATGAGTTCTATGACTACCTGTTTTTTTAGTGTGAGCAGGGATGGCACGATCACTTTGACTCAATTCACATTCATTTGACAGTACCGTCTCAGCCAAGCAAAATTTGACAAAGTTTTATATGGGACATTTGTAAAATTAGTAATTATCTACAATTTTGCAGAATAAAGTTTTTCTGTATCTTTTGTAGTTACGGCGCTACAATGCTAGTAACTCGTTAATGACTAAACGAATGTTCACTTAGTCACTACAAAGGTACTAGCATTGTAGCACCGTAAATACAAAAGATACAGCAATACTTCATTCAAAAAAGTTGTAGATAACAACTAGTTCTTCAATCGTCCCATATATAACCTTTTCAAATTCTGCATGACTACGATGGTACTGTCAAATGGATGTGAATTGAGTCTAAGTTATTGTGCCGTCCCTGAGTGTAAGCGATATATCTCGGTCGATAAACATGGTTTCTACGCCAGTCACTCGGTTGACACAAATCTACTACAGTTTACCTCAAAATGCCTCAACACCATGGAGAACCACCAACAAATTGACACTATCTACACGGATTTAAAGGCAGCATTTGATAGAATCGATCGCGATTTTGTTATTGGTCAAAATTTTTTAGCTCGCGGCCGACACATGCCTAGCACAATGCCTGCGATCTAACCTGTTTGATCGAACGCTTCGAATTAAGCTGGGAAATGTTGAATTCCGGGCATTCACGAGCTTTTCTGGGGTTCCGCAAGGTCTTGGTTCTTTGATATTTTTTGTTAAACGTAAATGATGTTTGTTTTCTGCTTCCCGTTGGATGCCGCTTGCTGTATGCTGACGAAGGAAGATGTTCGGCAAGACTTCGTGAAGTAAAAGACCTAGGCGTTACATCGGATAATAAATTGACTTTTGATGTGCATCGATCGATCATCGTAAAGTAAATAGCCTTAACTGGGTGTATCAAAAAGGTTTGGAGCGAGTTCAGTAATCCATTGTACTTTCGATCGTTGTACTGCGCTTCGGTATGACCTCTTCTAGAAACTGCTTACATTATCTGGGGCCCGTATCAAGAGTACTGGAATGACCGTATGGAACAAATACAAATGCGATTCGTTCGGTTTGTTCTACAACGGCTATCTTGGAGAGTTTAAGTATGCATGATGGGTTTGTTGTAATTCAAGGTGCTTCCATGTTCAAGTCCAATATATTCCGGAGCTTGTTCCCACTGTAACTTCGGAATCGTACATCCGATCCAAATTCTCCTCAATAGTGTTCTTCTAGGCCATAAAATCTTCCGTTTAGTAGTTGCTGCAGTCGAATCGGTCCAGGCATTTCCAAAAAACAGATACTTATTGATATATTTTCACTACTGTGACTGTTATGCGTTTATTTGTAATATGGGACTGACATAGTTTGATATTTTTTTCAACATCTTGGGAACAAACATAACTTTTTTGTTTGAAATATTGAAAGAACAGTTAATTTAAAGATAATTTCCAGGTTTATCTCAAAAGTGGTGAAAAGTCAGATGGGACTGTTATGCATTTATGGGCAGTACAGTAGAAACTTCATTCACAATACAAATATGAAGTTCAGCAGATTTGGTTTTTAATTCATTTCCGCGAAAACAACGCACTCTGCTTTCGATTCTAGAGAAGGCGAAGATTGAAATTTCAACTTGGCTCCTGAAAAACAATACATAATTGTCAAAAAATCTAATCGACCTGTTTTTGCTCAAAAGTTCAGATGAATCATATATCAAAATTACAGTCATTTAAGCATAACAGGTCTTATACTTTTTCTTCAACTCAAACTAAACTACAAAAACTCTTTTTCTTTAATTTTATTTTCGAGAAGGGGAAATTCCGCGGCAGTGGAGCAGTATTCGACGCTCCTTCTTCTGTAGGCACAAAACCTTCATTTTGCATTAACAGTTTGCACCAAATGATACAGTTATAAGTAGATACATAATGAGGACTTAAATTGTTACACAAAGTTCCTTATTATCTATAAGTTAATGACTACCACCATACATTTTACACGTGATATACTTCAAAGCATGCAAAAAAACCTTTTTTAGGAACAAGAACGGGACAAATGGAAATCAAACACATTAAAACAACGGTTGAATACGCGAGACATGCTCGAGAGAGGCTCGTTTTGGCCATAATTGGTGCGTGAAGCAGGAAGATTGAGAAAGGGGTGGGATCGGCGGGATGGCCGGCGGATATTGATGTTTAGTTATTGGAGTACTTCTGGGCTATCAATTTGAGAATTTAAAATATCAGATATGAACAATGCCCTAGCAACATCTTGTCGAATAGCTAAAGAGTCAAGCCCGATCAGATTACAGCGGTGTTCATAATTAGGAAGATTTGAAGGGTCATTCCAAGGGAGAAGGCTTAAGGCGTATCGAACAAATTTTCGTTGGATAGACTCAATCCGTTGGATGCTGTTATGGTAGTACGGTGCCCATACAATTGCAGCGTGTTCTACTATTGACCGCACTAAAGAACAATATAGTGTTTTTAAACATCGGATATTGTTAAAGCTCTTAGTAAATCTAAATAAAAAGCCTAGATTTTTCGAGGCTTTGGCAGAAATAGCGGCCACGTGTTCTTTAAAAGATAATTTTGATTCGAGCAGAATTCCCAAGTCTTTTACACATGTTTCCCTTTTCAAGGATGTTCTTTGTAATCATAGCACACAAATGGTTTCTTGTGTGTAAAAGAAATGCACGAGCACTTGGAGGCATTCAGTATCATCCTGTTTGTTGTGCAACAGTCGTCGAAATTATCCAGCTGCGTTTGCAGAAAATTAATGTCTGTGTTATTTCTGATAACGGCAAAGAGTTTAAAATCATCAGCATACGATGATTTCATGCATTTTAAATCAAAATTGATATCGTTCAAGTAGAGGAGGAATATATACGGGCCTAGATGACTGCCTTGGGGCACACCAGACGTGACGGGGAACGCAAAGAGATAATGCTACCTACTTTGACAGACATGAAGTGTTCAGTGAGGTAAGACTTAAACCAACAGAGCATATTACCGCTTACTCCCAGTTGCTGAAGTTTGGCGAGTGCAATCTGATGATTTATTTTATTAAAAGCTGCTGAAAAATCGGTGTAGACTGCGTCAACTTGAAGATGCTTCTGCAACGAGTGGGATATATAGGACGTGTAAGATACCAAATTTGTACAGGTTGATCGCTTGGACATAAAACCGTGTTGAGTATTATCGATGTAGCCGGAAAAATTAAACGATAGGAAGCTTCCCACCTGCGCAAAGCGAAGCAATCCCTCGATAATTGGCTACGTTCTGCTTTAAACCTTTTTTGTGAATCGGAAATACGTACGACGACTTCCAGATGGTAGGGAAAACACCCGAAAGCAAGGACATATTGAAAATTTTTGCCAATGGGCTGCATAAAGTAGAAGAACATTTTTTTTTTAAATTATTGATGGAATGCCGTCGGGGCCAGGGTTCGATGAGCTCTTCAAGGTAGAGCAAGCGTTCAGGATAATCTGGGTTAAGATGGCAGGGTAGGACCCAATAACTGCCTTGCGTGGAACATTTGAGATGGCACGCGAAACTTGCTGACTGCTAAGTGACAAACCGTTTCAACGGCTTTTTTTATAATACAGATGGCACTGCCTGACAAAATTGTTGCATGTAACTTGCTGGATACGTTGCATGACCTCAAATATACGCGTACGCCATACGCATCGACATGACGAACCGGTTGAAAAAAATTCTTTCACTACAACCACGTGCTCTAAATCGCGTTGCACACCGTCATTGTACTACATTTCAATGACCACTTATAATGCATGTATAGCTCGCTTCAATACAGATACAAATGATTGCATCAAACATAAATCAAATTCTATCATTGTATAGCCTTTAGCATTTATTATAAAACAGTAGAACTATTCTAGCAACTATTAACAAACAGCTGATCTATGATAATACGAGTCGTTGAAATCGCTACTCAGCAATTTGCCCTGCAAGAAACAAATTGATTTCGCCGAAATTGTGAAATAGCTTGCCACGAGTGATTCGTGTGACTCATGCGATGGAACAGCGGGAAACGGTTGCAAAGAATTTTGCATACCTACCTATCGAATGAAATATTTTTCCAACATTTATCATGTTGTGGTGCTAAGCGTCCTTTAGTTGCCAGTTGAAATTATGTTTTAATCAGACCATAAGTACTACTCACGTTGTATGGAATCTGACGCGATGTGCAGTGCATCGTGCACATCGGCACGACAACCGGCTTCGAGGTGCACCACGAGAGCATATATGGCAATAATTATTATACAGACGGTCGCGGTTGCACTTCAAGACCGCTTATTGCGTCATATGCTCTCATCTCCCGCTTGGAACTGGTTATTCGCGCTGCTTTTGCCGGTAGACTTCACGTGACATTGAGGAACCTCCCCGGTGCAGTGGTGACGCTGTCTGCCGCATTTCAGACCAACCATCTGTTTTGCGTTGTTCGCTACTGTTACGGTTCGGTTCAACCGACCCCAAATAGTGGAGGTATCTCTTCTCTCCTATTTACAGCTATTTTTGAAACTCCTGTGTGTTATATATGTCGCTATACAACATCACAAGGTGTTCGGGATTTACTTTACATTCGTATAATAAAGGTTGTTGCACGGCTGTCTTCCGGTTTGACAAACAATGTTCAAACGATGGCGTGACTTGGTTAAAAAATTTTCAAACATTAATCGTCAAACTATCATGTAGGGCTTGCCACTCGAGCTAATAACAACTCATTGACGACAGCAAATTTCTATCAATCGTGTGAGTGAGATAAATTTTGTTTAACTTTAGTTTTATTTAGTTCAGAATAATAATTTTTGCAGTAAAAACCTTATGAATTTCGTCCTTTAGCAACGAAAAGCGAAAGTGGAAAAGAGCAAAAGATATCGACAGCTGCTCTTGCCGATTCTAACTGTCACCATACATATAGTGCAGCGCAAAATGTTGCTGTAGTGAAACTCTATTCATGCATGAAATCTACTTTTCTGCGTTCATTGGCGGAACACCGGACTTCGACCTCCTCAAAGCAGCGTCAGCAGACTAGTGTAATATGTTCAGCTCAAAAATTGTTTATGGTTTCGATGTTTATATATTGAGTACAACTTTCTTGCAACATAATCATTGATAATATCGCGGGTTTGGCACTTTTTACATACATATATTGTAAAAAACAAAAACAAAACGAAAAACGAAACAGATTTTTAAGTTAAGGGGAAGTAAAACTATAAACATCATGGTGTTAACTTCATTTATAATATTTTGTTCTCGGTAACGCGAAAGACGAATTGAAACAAAAACTGCAATGTCGGAAATAGGATGGGTCAAACACTACTGTTTTTCCTGACTCATAGCGAATATACGTTGTGTTCGCGGGGGCTCAAAATCGGAAAAAAGTTGAAATGAGCGACGTTGTCTCCCTTAATACGTTCCCCTGAAAATAACTTACAAAAACATTATTTTTCAAGTGACAGTAGTATGCAATGCTTTATTTATTAATCTAGAGTGTTATTCGTGTAACTTTTTACAGGTTTAAGGCAATAAGAAAAACATAACTTACAAAAAACTTCTTGATATTCGTATTAACTGAATAAAGTGCATATACGCTATAAACGAATAAAACGGTATAGTATACATTTTATTTCAATAACACGTAAATTCGTTGTGAGTCAGGTAAGACACTAGATAGTTTTATAAATTTTAAAACAAAAAACGAAGAATTAAGAATCGATCAACATCCCACATGAACATATTCTATTCGCCAGCTTCGCCGATAATGCATCCGTCGGCTTTTTATTTTATCATCATTGTGAACATCGGAATTCACTGAATGTTAAACGTTGAATATGCCCGATTTAGGCAGTGTAGGATGTTCGGGGATGCCCGGAAGTGTTTAAAGTAGTATCCCAGTAAGAATTTGTTACAGGACGTCGGGCAGACGTCGTCCGACGCAAGCAAAACTTTAGTTTGCGTGGTTGCAACGACGGATGAACAATTCTTACTGGGATCACTATGAACAGAGAATAGTGTAAAGTAGTGTTATAGCGAATTCATAAATTAACCTGGCTCAGGTCGATTAGCACTCAGTTTTAATCGAAGTGCTGTCAAAGCGTTCATAAATTAACCGCGATTGCATTTCGGTTAAACTGACAGCATTCAGTTTGAAGCGCAGGTTAAAACTGTCTAGCATTACGGTTTACGGGTCGATCTGTCAAACTGCCCGTATCGTTCATAAATTTCGGGTTCGAGTTAGCACGAACCCAGGTTAGTTTATGAAGTTTATGAAAGTTTATGAAGTTTATGAGCGCAACATTTCGTACTTTTACGATGCATAAAAAAGCAAAGCAAACGTCTTTAAGACTTGATCCTCTTTTAACGACACAGACTGCGCTGCTAGTTATTAGAGTAGTGCAAATGGTGCAACGATCCTACAGACTCCAGAAGCACCGCACAGCTGAGGAGGACGTATTGGGATGCATGCGATATTCGTATATTCAGCTATGGTATAGAGTGTGAATGTATGTGATTCATTAGTTAAAGGCGAAAATTATTCATTTTTTTCTGATTTCTCGTGAACAATATCGTTGGTCGATGTTAGGTGTATTTCAATTTGGAAATTTCCCAAGCTCTGCAAAATGATCTGTTTGTCGATTTCGCATTGAGTTAAATCTTTACATGGACGTTCTCTTTTAACAAAATGTCATTTTATTATGATTTACAATGATCCTGACTATTGTCCAAATAGCGTCAACCGTTTCCCTTTCCGAAATACGAATTGCATCCTCGACAGACCATGTGCCCTCTCCGTAAACTTCGTCAGCCCGTTGAAGATGATCGTTTCCAACAGTTTTCTGAGTGTATCCTAGCTAGCGTGTTCGTAAGCCATTCCGTGCTTGAATTTAAAGGCTCACGTCCACCCTAAGAGGTCCTTGACGAAGGTTTTCGTCTGCCATTTCTGCTCACAACTTTTTGTCCTCCGTGCTGCTATGACATTTGGCTGACTTGCGCTCTTTCGGAATCGGATCATCAGGTGGTCGCTATTGGTATACTCCTCATAAACCCTCCAGTTTGCCAATAACGTCGATGATCGATTCGCGACCATTCTTACGAGAAATACTTCCCCACTCCACAACTCAGGCATTAAAATCTTCTCCGATAATTGTCAGCCTTCTTCCGATGAGCTTTTCAGTAAGCGTGTCCATCATTTGATGGAACTGTTCCATCGTCCACCTTGGCGGGGCGTAACAGCTACATATATAAATTATGCTATAAAGTTTCACGTTAGCATAAAAAAATTTATTCACTATACTTTTAACACTTGATCGTTCCTAACTACACACAAGACTGAATTGAAAATTAATTCTATAAGGCTTATATCTACTGAATCTGCTGATGCGTCGTTTCCTCGGGTGGTTCGATTCTGATTCAACCTTTGTCCGCGTGGTTCGATCGGGTCTTGCAGTCGTCATCGGTTGTTGATCGATGGTTGCGTTGATGGTTTGGTTCCTCGGTTTGTTGCTATGGGTCCCGGCTGGGTTTTCGCTGACGTCTTGACTTCGGGTGCGCTTTGGTCGGGTAGTTGTGGTGTAACGCCTCCCCTCTTAGATTGTCGTCCGTCCTCGGGCGATTTACCGAAAAGGATGAGACTTGGTAATGGTGTCGGTTTAATTTGCTTGATAGGGTCTTTAGGTTCCGTGGTGGTTCCAGCATGGTTATGGATTTCTAGAAAGGATTCTTCCTTTGATTTGATTTTTCTGTTGATAATATAAATAGTAAGAGAGCAGATAATGATTAGTATGAGGAGGATTCCTCCTCCGATGGTTGTTCTTCTTTTAGAACGATGCAAATCCAGTTTTACGTCCTGGAGGCTGTTCAAATTTTCCAATTTGAGGTGAGAGAACTCGTTTTGTTCTTCCGTGTAGTTTAGTTGTATCATCTTGCTTCCAAACACTGGAAGGAGGTATTCTTCGTTGTTTTCCAGAGAGACTTGGCTATTGTATGTAATGTTCATCACTTTTATTGTGCAATTGTTTGCTTCTATGATTGTCGGAGTGTTGATCAATCTAGAGCTGTTGCATGAATCGGAAATCAGTACTTTTTCGTTTGTGTCAATAAGTATGATTCCTTTCTTGATTTCTTCTACACGGGTAGTTTGTCTTACGGGTTTTATGTCGCATTTTGGTGTGCGGTGATTTAAGAGGTTATAGATGCATTCGTCCTCGAGAAGAGTTGTCTTTTCACATATGTCGCAATGTTCAGTCTGTTTGTAAATGGAGTCTCCATGCTTTGCCACCAGCTTTATGTTTGTGTGGATTCGTGTGTTATTTATGTTGAGCGGTTGAATGTTGATCAGATCGAACTCGTTGTCGTCCAGAATGGGTATTTTCACCAGTATTAGAATTTCGCCTCGGCCTACAATTACGCTTCCTGAGCTATACTGAAATATTTGGTCTAAGTAATCTAATTTTAGTTTCTGTGCATTTAGTCTGTTAAAAATATATTTTTTCTCTTCAAATGAGAATAAATTCCTGTTTAAAACGCTAAATTTGGCAAATTCTATTTGTTCTTCTATATTACTAAGAATTTGGATTATTAAGTCAAGGTTTATGATCAGGTTGATGTATTCCAAATCGGCCCTAACAGTTAACGAACTGTTCCTTTGCTCTACGATGTGTTTGTTAATCTTTTTGAGAATATCCGTAATATTATTGATTTTGTTTTGTATTTTTTCATTGATGATTATTTGTCTTGATAGAGATTTCGAGATTGAATTTTCCTGTTTTGCTAGGGTACCTAAACTCTGATTTATGATTTCTAGATCGTCATTGTCTGGATTGCCTGCTAACAATTTTATCACTGATCCTAATGCATTGACTAGTGCTCTTCTGGTTCTGTGGGAATACAAACTCATCAATTTTCCTCTAGCATATTGGATTTTGAAATCTAGTGTGTTACGTAAATGGTCAATGATTTTCAGGTTTTCAGCTGTTCTTTCGATATAGTCTATGTTATTCTCGATAGATTGGATGTTAATTTTATGTATAATCCTCTCAAATCCTAACCTTATCCTGACTTGTTTTAGCTTTATGGCTATTATGCCATTGTTATGGGATACATCTTTAAATTTGGTACTGTTTATTAAGGCGATGAATGGTAAACTGTAACGAGAATTAAATGATTGGTTTATTGGTTAGTTTTTTATTCTGTTTTTATGTATTTTGATGTCGTTGACATCTTCAAATGTTAGTTCATTGTTGGTTTTAACGGTTGTAGTTTTAAATGGGTCTTTATCTTTTGTTAGGCGTTGTGAGTTTTTAATATACTTAATGTCGCCAGGGTAAAGATTTGTGGGTTTTTTGTTAGTTTCGTGCTGTTGTTCATATTCGTTTTTTCGCCTATTTAGTTCGATTTTTACCGCTGACTGTAATTTTTTTGCTGTTTCCGATATCTCTTCCATATTTGTTGTTCCTGAGTTATTGAATATTAAGTTTCGCGGTTGGTTTTTGATGGCTGAATGGAAGCTATTGTTGTAGATGTCTATTACGATGTTTATTTGTTCGTTTATCGTCAGATTGTTAAACTTCGCCTTATTCGTGCGGAAAATTTCTATTAGTGTCGAGTGGAACCGTTCCACTATACCGTTCGAGTTCGATCCACTCGCGAAGTGTATTTCGATTCCGAGATCGTTAAGGAATCCTACGAAGTCTATAGACCTAAAAGATGGCTCTTGGTCACATACTATAGTCTTCGGTCTTCCGAACTGTCGAATGTGCTCGGTAATCGCGGTTTTTATGTCAATGATAGTTCTAGTGGTTAATGGGATGATGTTTGCGAATTTGGAAAAGGAGTCGACTATAGTGAGCCATTTTTGCCCTTTTAAAAAGAAAATGTCTATATGAACTCGATCGAAAGGTTTTTCTCCAAATATACTCTTTCTTATTAGTTTTGGCGGTTTTCTGTCATATTTAGCTTTTTTGCAAATATCACATGAATTGATAAAAATTTTGAGTTTTCGGTCGAGTTGTGGGAAAAAATGGGTTTGCATTATTTGGTTCTTATTTTCCTTTATGCCACGATGCCCATAGTGGTGTATGTTTCTTATGGTTTCGTCCTGCTCTTCTTCCATTCTTATGTCATCCAGTAAGGTTTCTGAAATGAAAACTTTGTATATATTATTACTTGAGAAGTGTTTTTTGTAAGTTTCTTGGACCAATTGTGCTAGTGACACGGGGACTTTTAAGCAATTTACACCCTTCGGGTTGAGGGTTCGTTTTAATATTTCTACCACGTTTTCTTCGGTGTATTCTTTTCTGACAATTGTGTGTCTATGGAATTTTGGAAAGACTTGCTCGTACGCTGATAACTCTATATTACCAATCTTAAGTAAAACTTGCGTTCTGAAAACATTGATTGGCCTTTCGGTATATCTGATAAAATAATCGTCGCTTGTGTCTGCCGAGTGTACCGTCATTACGTCGCTTTCATCATCTGAATCTTCTGCTGCTCGCTCAGATGGTTCAACGTTTAAAGATAGCGATGATTGCGAATGCATGTTTAAATGGTTTTTCAAATTTACGCGTGACAATGCGTCGGCGACTACGTTTTGTTTGCCTGGTTTATAGATAAGTTCATAATCAAATTCTTCTAAAGCCAATTTTCCTCTAATAATTCTATGGTTTACGTTACTAAATGAGAAAGTTAGTGGTTGATGGTCTGTGAACATTTTGAACTTCCTTCCATAAAGATAAGGTCTGAAGTGCTTCACTGCCCATACAATTGCCAGGAATTCTTTCTCTGTCGTTGAGTAGCGCTCTTCTGTTTGGTTTAATGTCCTTGAAGCATATGCGATAGGTCTGTCACGCCCTATCGGTCCTTGTGACAACACAGCGCCTATGGCATAGTCGCTTGCGTCTGTTGTCAGTAAAAATTCTTTATTGAAATCTGGGTAAGCTAATACCGGGTCAAGCATTAAAAGTTCTTTACATTTTTCAAAACACCTTTTTATTTCGGGTGTAATTTCAAATTCAGTTTCTTTCCTGAGGAGTGCTGTTAGTGGTTTAACGATTTTTGCGAAATCCTTGATAAATCGCCTGTAGTAACCGAGCATTCCTAAAAATTGCCTTATTTCTTTTTCACTTGAAGGTAGTGGCCATTGTTTAATAGCTTCTATTTTGTCGCTATTTGGTCGTACTCCGTCTTCAGAGACTGTATGACCTAAAAACTGAGTTTCTTTTCTAAAAAACTCGCATTTGTCAAGTTGAATTTTTAATCTCGCGTCCTTTAGTTTTTCAAGCACTTGAGATAGATTTTTTGCGTGTTCTTGAAGGGAGCTGGAGAAGACAATTATATCGTCCATGTAGACGAAGCAGCATATTCCGATTAAGTCTCTTAGAATGCAGTCCATGACTCTTTGAAACGTCGCTGGGGCGTTCTTTAATCCGAATGGCATACGAGTGAATTCGTATTTGCCACCGTTTACCGAAAAAGCGGTTTTTTCTGTATCTTCCTTTGCCAACTGAATTTGGTGGAAGCCAGAAACCAAATCGATCGTTGAGAAGTATTTTGCTTTACCTAATTTATCCAGAATATCCGTGATTTCTGGTATGGGATATTTATCATTGATTGTTTTTTCATTAAGTTTTCTATAATCAATGACTAAACGAAATTTCTTTTTGCCAGACGCATCAGGTTTCTTTGGGACTACCCATACAGGAGAGGTGTATGGTGATATAGATTCCTTGATTATTCCGTCCGCAAGCATTTTCTTTATTTGGTGTTGTACCTCACTTTCGTATACGTAAGGGTATTTGTACGATTTGGAGTGTACTGGCACATTGTCGACCGTTCTGACGTTGTGCTTTATTTTGTGGGTGAACGACAGTTTATCTGTCTCCACGTAAAGAACGTCTCTATAGTTGTTGATCACTTTCTTGAGGGCATGCTTCTCTTCATCATTCATGTGATCGTCTCTAAATGTGTATTTCGCAGGGTCGACCGTTTTTGGTAAATCCGTCAGGTCGAACGGGTCATTTTCAATTTCTTTATCTAAGTCATTAGAAAGTTTGAGTTCGTTTGCGTTAATTTCGATCGATGTTTCTGAGTGATTTTGCACTGCTATAAAAGCTACGTTGTTTGTGCTTCTGTAGAGGCCTGGTAATATTGAAAAATTGTCGAAAGGTTTTTCTTCTTTTACGAGAAAATCTCCATCATTTTTTGTTCTGATTTTTACAAATTGAAATTTTTGTTCTGTTAAGTTTATTTTATGTTTTTCGGGGAATCTCTTTTTCATATGGAAGGTCTTTCTACCAATTTTCAAAATGTTTTTGCTAACATCGATTTTCGCATTAAGATCTCGTAGTGACTCGTATCCAATGAGTCCATCAAAAATTTTATGAAATTCGAAAATGAAAAATTTTAATTTTTTGTTAATTTGAAATGGGTCAAATGATGCCGATTTATCTATGATGTGTGTGCCTTTTATATTGGTCACTTTTGATGTTGGCTCTATCTTACAGTTTTCAATATTTACGTGTGCTGGCGATATGTAATTTTTGTTCGCTCCTGTGTCGATCAAAAATTTCATTTCACCTTTTGAAGTTTGGATAGTTATGTACGGAACGAAATTGTTGTCATTTTTTGTTATTTTTTTCTTTGTGGTGCTTCTTCCACGTGAAAATTTAATTCCTCGTCGACAAAGTAATCGTCGTCGTCCGAGTTAAGCACGTTTTCGTCTTGTTGCTGTGAGGTGTCAAATTCGTCCTCGCAGTTTTTGCGTTCGGTTTCATGGTTGTTAACCTCTGTATGAGCCCTTGCCGTTCTCATTGAAACGTCGTCGTCCGGTGGGGCGGCTCTTGTTTTAAATTTTCCGGACCCATAAGATTTTGTATGTGGGTTATTGAAATTTGAGGTGGACGGTTTTGCGATGAATTGGTTACTATTGTTATTAAAATTTGTAGGCGGTTTTGAAATATTAACGAGAGGTACATTTGGATTATTAAAGTTAGAATTTGTTTGTCTAGCGTTTTTGTTGATATGGTCGGATGGCGGTCTTTTATTAAATTTTTGTCTGTATGCAGCATTCGCGTATTGGGTTGTGATGGCATAAGCCTCCTCCAGGCTTTTTGGCCTGTAGCTTCTGACATGCATTGGTAAATCATCCGTCAGTCCGTCTATAAATCTGGTGAGCGTTATTAAGCTCACTAGGCTATTTATTGCTTTTGTTGAGTTAACGTAGTCCTCCATCATTGCTGCTGTTGATTTGATAGCAGTATCGATGGTCTTTATTTTGTTATAATATTCAGTTAACGTCTTTTTTCCTTGGGTAATGTAGAACAAGGATTGAATATGCGACGTTAGATCGCGTCTGTCTCCGTAGGAGTTTAAAATTACTTCCTTGATTTCTGCCCAACCGTTCGGGTTACCAGCAGCAATCAAAATTTCTTTTGCCTCTCCCGTAATTTTATTTTTCACTGCCCTGACCAGTTGACTATACACCGGTTCGTCTTGATAGCTTTTAAAAAGATCAAGAGTATTTTCGGCGTCCTCTAGCCAAGCGTGGGTCTCTTTTTTATTACCCGCAAATGTTGCTAAGTTTTTAATGGGGTCTGTGGTCCTAAATTGTAAGAAGGGATCCTCAGCTTTTGCTTTCAAGTGTCTAATTTGACCGATTAGTTCGTTTTGGTTGTTGGTTAGGCTCTTAATGTGCTGGAGCAAACTTTCAACTGTAATTTGTGGAATCGGAACTGGTTGAACATCGTCCAGTTCCGTATCCGAAAGGTCTGATTTAAATTCAGCCATGCTTGAGTACGAATACGATATTCACTTTATTCACTTACACTGCGCTTTCGCGATTAGTGGTTAGTTAGTTTTATTTTTTCTTTTGTGATATTTCAGGTGTCTGCTTACCGCTGGTGGGGGCTCGCACCTCTGAATTAGTATGGTTTTTGATTAAAAGTCGTGGATTACTTACAGGTAGATTATTCTCATCTCCTGGAGCCTGGGTAGATAGTGTCGGGTTCCAAGTGGCGGGATTAATCCTCCTTTGTAGACTTGGTGATTGTGCTACTAGATATTCGCTCTGTTAACACTGTTCACTTCGTTTAACCACTTGCCTTAAGACTGCGCCAATTATGCTATAAAGTTTCACGTTAGCATAAAAAAATTTATTCACTATACTTTTAACACTTGATCGTTCCTAACTACACACAAGACTGAATTGAAAATTAATTCTATAAGGCTTATATCTACTGAATCTGCTGATGCGTCGTTTCCTCGGGTGGTTCGATTCTGATTCAACCTTTGTCCGCGTGGTTCGATCGGGTCTTGCAGTCGTCATCGGTTGTTGATCGATGGTTGCGTTGATGGTTTGGTTCCTCGGTTTGTTGCTATGGGTCCCGGCTGGGTTTTCGCTGACGTCTTGACTTCGGGTGCGCTTTGGTCGGGTAGTTGTGGTGTAACGTATATATCCCATTAATTATGGCGGTCACAAAACCTTCATACGAATTGAAAATCACCTCTTAAATGGGAAAGATTGAGGTATATTTGGGTAACCTCCATCACTGTTGGCCAGCCAGCGCCATCCTGTACGCCTGGCATTTGAAGCCTCCCATCAGATGGTTGTCGCCATTCTCTTTTCTGCATAGTACACACCTTGGTTGCTTTGTGCAGTCTCTTGCAATGTGTCCCTATTCACTACGTTTTTAGCACAGATCAGATCTGTCAGGACCTTTGCAGTTCCTCGCCAGATAGCCAAGGCACATACATTTAATAGATCTCTCCATTTCCTTCGTTGTTCGAGAAATGTCTCTCAGTGAACACACTGGCCACCCTACTTTTACACCCAACTTCAGGTACCTCGAGTAGTAGTAGGTCGATTCGACGTTGTCTTCATACTACGGTATGTCCCACGTAGCCGGATTGTCAACGGGACGTCTCCCACACCACATTCAACTTTCAGCGCGTTCAATAACTCTCCCTCCGTAGTGATCTCATCCAGGTCTTCGATCACTGTAGCTTACGTTGGGGCTCGAACGTTTAGACTAATCTCAAGTTATTAGTCTTGACCTTGAAATGTGGTCATACATATATATTAATATTTTTTGAAACGATTTTTTTTTCCTGTATGGACTCATCACTGCGACCAGTATGGTTAGATCTATTGTGATATCGCCCGGGTGTTTGTTGTATAACCCGCACTGCATTTATTTGGCTATAGTCGCTATTGAGTGAGCGATATGCTTATTGAATTTTTTTTTTTTTTTATGCGTGCTTGTGTGTAATTGGGTACCCTTCTTTCAATGCTTTACTCTACTTTACCCACCTCGTTCCACATGACAGCGCGCAGTCCCCAATTATAGTCATCCCTGGCGTAGCAAACCAGTGCATTTTTACTATAAGGGTCTCATTTTTGCACTGTTAATAGGCCATATCGGGATAATATAGAACTCAGCATGAAGGAAGGGCAATGAGGGGCCTGAGAATAAACCCATGCTAACCCATGAAACGATGGTTCTACAATTGATGAAGGGACGGTAGGGGAAAGAAATGAAAATTTTGGTGAAGGAGGGGAAGAGTGGAAAGGAAGGGGGGGGGGGGGGGGTATTGATAGCTATGCTTGACAAGTAGTCATTTTGACTCCTACCTTTTGTCCAATGCTGGAAGGTGCATGGGTCGAACCAAGCTATAATCTGAGATTATAACCGGATTCGAACCCACAACACCCGCCAGGGCATGTGGTTCGCTGGTACTTGTACCTTTGAACCATAGAGGCGCTGGACAAAAGGAGACCGCAAAATCCACTTCTCAAGAATAGCGACGCGTTTGGTTGATAGGCCCCTATTGACTCCTACCTTTTGTCCAATGCTGGAAGGTATATGGAAGCATTGATGTAGGAAGCGGCTCAATATGTGTCGGTAACCCAACCAAACGCGTCGCTATTCTTGAGAAGTGGATTTTGCGGTCTCCTTTGGTCCAGCGCCTCTATGGTTCAAAGGTAAAGTACCAGCGAACCACATGCCCTGGCGGGTGTTGTGGGATCGAATCCGGTTATAATCTCAGATTATAGCTTGGTTCGACCCATGCATCTTCCAGCATTGGACAAAAGGTAGGAGTCAAAATGACTACTTGTCAAGCATAGCTACCAATAGCCCCCCCCCCTTCCTTTCCGCTCTTCCCCTCCTTCACCAAAATTTTCATTTCTTTCCCCTACCGTCCCTCGAACGTTTGCCTTATTTGCAAGTGAAGGCCGAGCTCTTGATTGTAGGATCCTTCTTCAGCTCGAAGAGCATTTATCCTTTTTGGGTGCATATGGTTCTATCCACGTTCTCCCCTATTTCCTTCAATTCCGGGTCTTCCGTCACTTTCCGGAGAATTACTTCATACGTTGCTTTGTCAGTAACTTCAATAATCAGAGCATCCCCCTCGTAGCTCTCTCTACGGTGCTTGTGTTTGTCCTTCATCTTGTCGTCTTTTCCCCCGTACTTCTTCCACCTTTCGCTTCCTCTCCTTCTGGCTTCCGACAACACACTATGCGCTGCTTTCGCTATTTTACTCCGGCTCTGAGATCTTTTTGTTTTGTTTTTTTAAATCTACTTCTTCAGCCGGTGTCTCTCTTTTTCGCGTCTCCGATCGTGGATTCAGAGCAGGGCTTGAAAAGGGATCGCAAGTTGAATGTGACTGCTGACTGCCGTGAATGCGATATTTTCCGCATTCAACCTCCGCTTTTTGAACGATCATTAAATCATCAAATCAAATTTTGACTGTTTTTTGAATCCAGTCAATCTGCCGCTTGCGCTGCTGCCGTCTTACAATTCAGGCGGCCTCTCTGCAAAAGCACACAGTCGTACTCTCGCTTTGCGCGTTCATATGAAGAATCTGAACTGCAAACTGACTGGAAGCATAAGACGACGTATTTTTTCGTGTCTCTTTTTGTCTCCAAATCCGCTGCTCACAGTAATAGTTTGTCACCCGGATGCAAGCAAAATGTTCGTTTGTATTTAACGGAGTCCAACCGACTTCTTCCATGCACATGTAGTGGTTGTTTTTTTGTAGTAGGTTGAATATATGATAGCGCGTAACGCGGTTGCTCTTCGTTAGCGTGGGGACTGCATGTCATTTGACTGTTTTGCAGTCATTCGCTGCTCCAAACGGTAAAGGCAACTTGATCGAAACGAAAATGTCAAAAAGGCATAGAACGCATTCGTTCTACTGCGTTCAATCGACGTTTGACTGAGCAAACTGCAAGTTGTGTTATGCATAGCGTTCGTATTCCACCACTAAACGGACGGTGTAAACTTGAATGTACGTTGATGTGACTGCGGTAGAAAAAAAAGGATCGTTCGAAGCCCTGATTCAGAGGTCTCTTCAAAGTCTCGTTTTTTACCGCTTCTTTCTCCGCAGCAACCATCAACGCTTTCTCAACAGTCTCATCTCTTTTTCTTGACGTATCCTGCTTCCATTCAGCGGCTTTAATGCTCGTCGCTAAATGCCTGATCTTCAAATGGACGTTACTCCTACCCTTGATGAACTCATAGAGTTCGTTCACCTTTCGCTCAATTTCCGTCATGGCGGTTGTCCCAAGCAGACCTTTTGGATTGTACCACTGTTAACTTTCGGAGTAAACATCTGGCTCGGGGGCTCCGTAGCCGCAAGGTTACCGAGTCTGCTTTGACAAGCGAGTGGTCGTGGGTTCGAATCTTAGTAGAATCAAGCCATTCGATGTCAAGTGACTTTAGCATGGGTTTATTCTCAGGCCCCTCCATTTACCCTTCCTTCGTGCTGAATTCTATATTTACCCTCTGAAGCCTCTTGACAGTGCAAATGTCCCTCCTATAGTTAAGTGTACTGGTCAGAGGTACGAATGAGTCCTCGCCAGGGACGGCTATAATATGGGATAGTGCTGGCAGCGAGGAATAAGTGGGTAAAGTAGATTAAGCTTTGAAGGAAGGGTAAACCCCAATACACGCAAGCACGCATAAAATTTAATAAGCATATCGCTCACTCAATAGCGATTATAGCAAAAAGAAATGCAGTGCAGGTCATACAGCAAACACCCGGGCGATATTACAATAGATCAACTATACTGGTCGCAGTAATGAGTCCACACATGGAAAAAAATGGAAAAAAAAAACATCTGGCTCGTCGAGGTACCAGACTCTCCCTGGGTTTCTGGTTGTCATATACCGCGAATGGTGGTTTCTGCGGCCACCGGGGTTAAAACCGGTGACCGAATAAACTTTCAGCTTCTAACAAACACGTTCACTCCTATGTCGTCTTCAGTTCCAGCCGGTACTCAACGTCGTCTGAGCTTGTATTTGTTTTTCCTTCGGTTTTGTTTAATTTCATTTTATTATTCTTCATGTTTCTGGGTCCTCCCTCCGGGTCGCTATCTCCGGTCGTTATAGATAGTCGCTTTTCGTGGTTGTCTTTGCGAGCATGGAGGCCATGATAGGGATAGGGTACCTTATGGAAACCATGTTCAGAATCAGATCTGCGTAAATCAGGAATGGTCAATCTGAGCCTACTACCCATCAACTTTGGTGACGAGTTTCGAATGTACCCGAAAGCCTGCCAGGGTTTTAACGGGACTAAAGAAAAGCAGTTGGCTAATACATACAGTCACTTGTAGGAATTAAACTGCAAAAAAAAATTTAAGATTAAAACTTCATAGTAAAGATGATTCCTTTACCGAGTTAGAGGTGTCCTGGGAATTCGCCTTTTGGATTCTCCTACAAGAATCCTGGTTCTGTATGAATCTTATGCAGAATTCCTATACACGATTCCAATGCGAGGAAGCCTAGAGAATCTTTGCGAATCTTTTTGTACGTCCGGGTAGTTTCTTGTTTGCGTATCAATTCAAATTTAAAACTGAACAGTGTTGGACAAACAAGAAAAATATTTCAATTCCAATACTTCTATTAAACTATCCGCAAGCAGTATGCGTCCATTATTCAACAGAATAACGTCAAATTACATCATTTTTAGTCAATGCTCCGCATGGCGTCTAGCTTCTACTTGTTTAACGGTACCATAGAGGCGTCGCTGCAGCAAATGTGCGAGACGCATTCACACTCACAACGTCACTGTTCAAACTCACTAGGAGGAATCTCGTTTTGTCAAGTGGGTGGTGTGGTGTGCGAATTCCAAAACATTACCAACTGTTCGACTATCATGCGAGCGTTGATGACGATGACGTATCTGATGAAAAAGAGAATGAGAGAACAACGAATAAACAGAGCAAATGGGTGAAAATATACCTAAAGAGAGCGAAAAATTTAATATTACTGGAATTTCATGATATTTTCCCAACTTGCACTGGGAACACACATAAACAGGTAAATTTTCAACACGCTTTTGCCTTTACCCAAGCGATAAATGCATTAAGGTATATCACCCGCACAAGCGGGGAAACCCAAAACCCTACCACTTCAGCTTGGCGGGAAGCTCAACGTTCCACGAAACCGTCATCGTCATGAGCGCCGCTGCACCGTCATCAGCAACTTTCAGTAGATATTTCTCACAGTAAAAGCAGCAACAACAGCTACAACCATAAACCGAAAAAGGTCACCTTCAAGTCTCTTTCCGAGAGGATATCCAACGTGGGGTGTAACGCATCGAAGTTTATATTCTTCGACTGGGTCGCAACGTACCGTCATACGTATTTCGTCGGTCGCACAGTTCGTACGTGGTAACCCCTCCAAGCGCGTTGTAGTGGTTCTCCAGTGCAAATATTGGAAAAAATATAATTCAGCTCTAAGCAAACGTGAGTAGCTTTGTTAGTCATTCCGGTGATAAGAGACATATTTCCGCTGTGTGATAATCAAAATTTGCCAGCTATAATTAGACCCAATCAAAATTTTGGTGACGTATTTCAACAACTGAAATCAATCCTAGTGCCGAAACAGTGCCGGGTTTTATGCTTCAATGTGACCTTAGCAGCATCCAAAATAGTGACCTATTTTTTTTCAACTGCTTAATTAATTCCAGAACATCAGAAAAAATGTCGGTGAAAACTAAGCTCATGAAGGAAATCGCCGAGCCGATGACCACCTCGGGCAACAAGGTGACCATTGTCGGTATCGGTCAAGTCGGCATGGCATGTGCCTTCAGTATTCTGACCCAGGTGAGTGCACCGGGTGTCCTTGTTTAAAGATTTATTTTTGTAATCGCGTTGAAAAAATCCCTTACATTGCAGAGTGTGTCCAGTGAAGTGGCCTTGATCGATGTCAATGCTGACAAACTGCAGGGAGAAATGTTGGATCTGCAGCACGGCTCGGCATTCATGAAAAATGCCCAGATTCAAGCTAGCACAGGTACGTACATTCTTACTCCCTTGGAATAGTGCTGGAGCAAGTTTCGACCAGGTGATTGACTTCCGAGCCATACATACTTTCGCTATCATTGAAATACCCTTGGGGGAGTGATGCTTCCACTTAGAGAAAATTATCGTTGAAAAGTAAAAGTTAGCCTTTGTGCATTACATGTAGGGAGAGAATCAGTCAAATTCGAACGTTGCTACCGTATGTGAATGCCAGCTGGTTCTGTAGGGAGGTATTCCTCTCGCTGATAAGCTACCGTACGGCATGAATATGAGATGGAAAATCGCACAGTTTTACGGTCTGTGTTATAATATTGCGCATGCCTAAAGTTCATATGGAATATGAAAATTTGCTCCCGGTGCTCGCAGTGAGCCATCGCACTTCTCTTCGAATAGAGGACTGCAGCAGCTACAGCAAACACACTGGCGGTGTTGGTCTGTTTCGATTCTATTTTTCGAAAGGCATCTGCAGATTCATCTCGAGTTTTGCAATGAAGATACATATACAGATTGAGATTTATTATTATTAATTTGATGTAAAGCGACAGCTTAAACATAAACCTCGTTTCTTCAACAAGAAATTAGTCGGCAGTACCATTTCGACATCAATGAACAATTTTTTGAAAATATCCTTACTTCTTGGAATATATTTTGAGCAAACCAAACTGGTTTCGGAAATCAAAAGGCAAATAACAGTTAATTTCGAAGTAACAGTTTAAAAAAACTAAACGTTTTATAAAAATATTTTATAAAACTTTTGTCCTTCCAACGTTGCGCGGGGACGTAAAAAAACAAAAATATTTTGTTTTAAAACAGCATGAACATTTTACCGGTTTTACCAGAAATTTAATCGTTAAAAATAAATCTATTTTTTGTTTTCGTTACTGTTTTCCATGCAAAAACCTATAAATGAGAGACAAAATCGAAAGAATTTTCTCACCGCCTTTCGATCATCGCATTGTTTGAACTTCCACTTCCTTTCGGTGCTTAAAGCTTTAACACTTTGCACAGTCGTCTTTCGAGTACTTTAGACTATAGATTCTACAGAGAATTAATTTTATGTGCAACATTTTACTTTTTAAAGCCAATTGGGGGTAGCCATATTTCTTCGTTGTTATCTGAAACATATAAATGCGTCTTCAATCAACATTTTCATGGAAAACAACATCAAAATTTAAAAGTGATCCGATTATGTTCAAGTATTGTGTTTTTAATGCTTTTCAGAATTTTTAATTTCTACTTTCTTTAAAAATTCATAACTTTTAAACCACTGACCCGATTTTGATGATTTTGACGCTAAATGAAAGCAAAATATCTTTGTCGAGTGCCTTAGTAGAATTCGGAAATTAGAGAAATAAAAGTAAAGGTAAAGGCTTATTAATAAGCTTTTCAGTCAAATAAAATTGGGCTAAAACTCAATATTTGTACAACTAATCGTAAGTAACAGTTTCAAGTTTCATAAAGATTTCGAATTCAATTTTAAATTCAATTTCAAGTTCAACTCAACAATTGAAACTCAATTTCAGGTACAAATTCAAGTTTAATTTCAAGCACTGGCGGGCCCAGATATCAAAAGCATGCTTTAGCCTGGAAAATTCAAGTAATCGTAGGATGACGGATTAATTTTCACGCAATTAATTTACTTATCGCTAAAATGCCGGTCAAGTAGAGTCAAACTTGCGAGTCCGATTACGAATTCTATAGAAAAGGCGCAAAACGTGCCCACCAGTGGACTTGAAGTTGGATTTGAAACTAACCTTGAAATTGGACTTGAAATCATATTAAAATGTGGATTTGAATTTGAAATCTGGACCTCAACACCCAAGAATAGTGATTGAATTAAGACTTGAAATAGGATTGTAAAATTGCACTGTAAATTAGGCTTGAAACTGGACCCGAAATTGCACTTTCAATTGAAATTAAATAAGAATTGAACTTGGGTATAAAATAACGTTTAACAAGTATCAAATAACAAGTATGAATCCGGCATTAAATTAAATTTAAATTACATGTAAAATTGCGCTCGATCGGTGTCGAAATTGGAAATCAATTAGACTTGAAGTTGGACTCATATTGAACTTAAATTGGAGTAGAAATCGGCAGTGCTTGGAAATCTCATATTCAATTCATGCAATACAGTACAGTACAGTATACTAGTATAAATGAAATGAGCTCAGCATTGCTAACCTGAAACCGACCTTTCGAGCGAATCACCTGCGTTCATGTTCGTGATGTTGTCTACATTCATTCATTCTCGACAATAGTGAATGAAATCAAATGTGAATCATTCAATTATTTTGAACTGTCGACAATGGCAAACGAAATTGCAATAAACGTAAACATTGTTCCGAAGTTTTAATTGATTTGTTCCAGGCAGGTTTTGGTTGATTTTAAAAAGCAGGCAGTTTAAAAACTAAACTTTGAAATCAAAAATATCAGTCAAGAGCAAGAAAATTGACTGACAGATTAGTTGAGCAATCATTCAGCACTGCAATTCATCAATGAATTGTTCTTAAGGGTAGAAAACTCAGAAAGGCAAACACTGTCAGCAATTCAATAGTTATGTCCATGAGCTGATAAATAAGAAAATACTACCAGGGGTGAAACTGTATGCGTTGAATGCCTTCATGCAGGGCTGTCGATTTGTTCGAGCACTGGAAGCAGTGTTGCCACATGTACAGATTTATCTGGAAAAGTACAGATTTTTTCGAATTTTTTGGTACAGATTCTTTACGGTACAGATTACAGATTTTTGCCAAAAAGTACAGATAGGTACAGATTTTTTTGAGTGCCAAAAACTCTGACTTTTTTTTTCATTGCTGTTTCTTGAAATCAATAGAGAAGCTAGTCTTAGTATGAATCAAAACAAAACAAAACGTTTTACCTTTGTTTATATCTAAGTTTAGTAGAGATATGTGCGAACATCATCAAACAAATAAATGATTTGAGACTCGTGCATTTTTTTAATGCTAACAAACCAAATTTTTCTATGCAATAAATATTTTAATGGTTCAGATTTTGGTACAGATTTTTGAAAGAAAAAGTACAGATGAAAAAGATTTTTGCCCCTTCTAGTACAGATGAATATGTGGCAACACTGACTGGAAGTCGGACTTGAAATTGAAACTTGAAGTCGTCAAAGTACAATGGCATAGAAAATTGGATTTGAATTGTAGTTGAAATCGCAATTAAAATTTTATTGGAAATTAGACTCATATTGAACTTTTTTTTCCTCGTTGGGTACAATTTTCCACTGCGACCAGTAATTTGATCTATTGTGGAAATATTAAACCTAAAATTTAACCTGGAAATGTAGGGGATTGTCCCCTGTTGTGAAACGGCTTCAGTTGTGAAACACCCATCGTTTTTGACGTGTTTATTAAACTAGCACTACCAAATTACTAGCAACGGCCCGTCTCATTGTACTCTACCTTTTGAGCAAACAACAACCAAAATACAGCTTGTAGGAAATGTGTTCGAAAAACATGCCCGAAAAAGTTTTTTAGAATGTTGTAGGAAATGTGTTCGAAAAACATGCCCGAAAAAGTTTTTTAGAATGTTTTGGGATTGATTTTTTTGTGTTTCAAATAAAATAAAAAAGGCAGTAAAATGCATATAACCTTAGTTTTGGACCTCTATTTCATTTCACAGACAGATTTTAAGTGAAATAATTTACTCAAAAAATATTACATAAATTTTTACAAACTCGTCGTTCCCGGTTGTGAAACAGTGAAGTTCTCCGGTTATGAAAAATCAGAAAAACGATTATTCAACACTTTAATGATCACAAGCATTTTCAACACACTTTTCAGGCACATGAGAGCCAAATCCGCATATTTGAGATCTCGAACTTCCTGGTTTTACATACATTGATTACAATTTAGATTTAGATGACTAAATTAAGAAACTGATAAATTACTTTGCATTTAAGCTGTTTTCCGTTAATAAATGAATTTGAATATTTTATTTTCATTTCATATTTCTTTATTTTCTTCTTTATTTTTATTTTCTTTTATGGATTTTTCGAAGTGTTTCACAACCGGGAACACTTTGTTTTTGGTCAAAAAATTCTATGTCTCCCAATTTCGCTACAATTTTTTTGTTTCAAGCAAAAAATATATGCTGTCTTTAGCAAAAACATACGTAAGTCTTCAATCTTTCAAATGCTTTAAAAAGATTTGGAATTAAATAATCCGTTCAAAAGCTATAACCAAAAAACAAAACCTGTTTCATAACCGGGGACATTCCCCTACTTGAAATTTCATTTATAATTGGAAATGGGATGGTACGTAAAATTGGACTTGAAATCGGTGTTGAAATTTCACTTGAAACCGAGATTAAATTAGACATGAAATAGGACATGAAATTGGAGTTTGAAGTGCGTCAGGGGCACGCACAGTTGTGATTCGATTTTGCTCTCTTGACTGTACCGCCTCATTCTTCTTCTTCTTCAGCAGCATAGAGCCGGGGTGGCTCGTGCTGTTTCAAGCACTCGTCTCCATTCAACTCGGTCTTGGGCCACTCGTCGCCAATTTCCTAGTCGTCTCAGAAGTCGCAAATCGCTTTCGACCTGGTCGAGCCATCGTGCACGTTGGGCCCCCCTGTTCCTGGTGCCGGTGGGGTTGTTGAAGAGGACCGTTTTCGTCGCACTGTCGTCCGGCATCCTTACGACGTGTCCGGCCCACCGTAGCCTGCTAACTTTCGCTAGATGTACGATGGGAGTCTCCCCAAGCAGTGCCCGTAGCTCGTGATTCATACGCCTCCGCCACTCTCCGCTTTCAGTTTGTACTCCGCCAAATATCGTCCGCAGCACTTTCCGCTCAAACACGGCAAGGGCGCGTATGTCCTCCGTAAGCAGCGTCACGGCTTCAAGTCCATAAAGAACTACTGGTCTAATAATGGTTTTGTACATTGTTAGCTTCGTGCGGCGGCGTATGCTTCCTGATCGTAGCGTTTTACGAAGGGCAAAGTAGGCCCGATTTCCCGCTTGGATGCGCCGCTGGATCTCCTTACTAGTGTTGTTGTCCGCGGTCACCAGCGATCCCAAATACACGAACTCTTCTACCACTTCTAGTTCGTCGCCGTCAACGGTTACCGTCCGTGGGAGGCGCGCATTTGTTTCCTTTGAGCCTCTTCCTTTCATGTATTTGGTCTTCGACGCATTTATTTTTAGCCCAATTCTCCTAGACTCCGCTTTCAGTCTGGCGTAGATTGCCTCCGCCGTCGCAAAGTTCCTGGCTATGATATCGAAGTCATCTGCAAAGCCTAGAAGTTGGCTACTCTTGGTAAAAATCGTGCCTCTCGTTTCAATGCCCGCTCGACGGATCACCCCCTCAAGAGCGATGTTGAACAGCATGCAGGATAGACCGTCACCTTGTCTCAACCCTCGTCGCGTCTCGAAGGGACTCGAGAGTGTCCCAGAGATGCGTACGAAACACATCACTCGATCCAATGTAGCTCTGATCAGTCGCGTCAGTTTGTCCGGAAAACCGTATTCGTGCATTATCTGCCATAGCTTGTCTCGATCGACTGTATCGTATGCTGCTTTGAAATCGATAAAGATGTGATGCGTGGGCACGTTGTACTCCCGACATTTCTGCAAGATCTGTCGGATAGTAAACATTTGGTCCGTAGTTGCGCGAGCCCCCATGAAACCCGCCTGATAATTCCCTACGAAACCTTGTGCTATCGGTGACAGCCGGCGTAACAGGATCTGGGAGAGTACCTTGTAGGCGGCGTTTACCAGCGTAATACCACGATAGTTGCAGCAGTCTAGCCGATCACCCTTTTTGTAGATGGGACAAACCACTCCTTCCATCCATTCCTCCGGTAGCTTTTCCTCCTCCCAAATCCTCGAAATAACCCAGTGTAGAGCCTTTGCTAGCGTTTCCCCGCCATGTTTATAAAGCTCTGCCGGTAGGCGGTCCTTCCCAGCGGCTTTATTGGTCTTCAGCAACCTGATTTCTCGTTTGACTTCTTGGAGATCAGGTGCTAGGACATCACTATCTTCCATGGGCGCTCCTAGGTTAATTTCCGTTCCGCCTCCTTCTGCGACTTCGCCATTGAGGTGTTCATCGAAGAACTGCTTCCACCTGTCGACCACCTCGCGCTCGTTTGTAATTAGATTCCCTCCCTCGTCCCTACACATGTCAGGTTTCGGTGTGTAGCCCTTCCGAGTTTGGTTCACCTTCTCATAAAACTTGCGCGTGTCAT
Organism: Sabethes cyaneus; assembly: GCF_943734655.1. Taxonomy (NCBI): domain Eukaryota; kingdom Metazoa; phylum Arthropoda; class Insecta; order Diptera; family Culicidae; genus Sabethes; species Sabethes cyaneus. The sequence continues at coordinate 149,345,573 of NC_071354.1, forward strand.
TAGCTCGGAATAGTTGTTCTAATTCTTCACGATCTCTGTCCTCCTTTTGGCGCTTTTTTCTCCTCAGGATCGTGGTCAACTGGTTCCTAGCTCGTCGGTACTTGGCCAGGTTCTCTCTAGTGGCAATACTTAGATAATTTTTCCAAGCGTTTTTTTTCTCCTCCACCGCTTGTTGGCATTCCCCATCAAACCAATCATTTTGTGTACTCCGAGGCTCAATACCTAGTGCCGCGGTAGCGGCCTCTCCGATGGCCGAGCGTATTCTGCCCCAACCGTCTTCGAGGTTTGAAGCACCTAACTCCTCGGAAGAAGGCAGTGCCTCATTCAGTACTCGCGCGTAGTTCTCGGCAGCTTGTGGGTTATCTAGCTGCCTGATGTTCAGCCGAGGAGGGCGGCTTTGACGTATCCGGTGTACGGTGGACAGCTTTGAGCGCACATGTACTGCTACTAGGTAATGGTCAGAATCAATATCCGCACCCCGACGGGAGCGTACGTTCGTGATGTTAGAGAAGAACCGGCCCTCTATGAGAACGTGGTCAATTTGGTTCATTGTACGTTGGTCAGGTGATCTCCAGGTGGCTTTGTGGATATCCTTGCGCGGGAAAAAGGTACTTCGGATCACCAGGCCTCGGGAAGCTGCGAAGTTTATACATCGTTGGCCGTTATCGTTTGTGTCGGTGTGCAGGCTATGGGGTCCTACCACCGGTCTATACATTTCTTCCCTACCGACCTGGGCGTTCATATCCCCAATGACGATCTTGATGTCCCGTGACGAACAGCTGTCGTACGTTGCCTCCAGCCTCGCGTAGAACGCTTCTTTCTCATCGTCGGGTCTACCTTCGTGCGGGCAGTGCACGTTAATGATGCTATAATTGAAGAAACGGCCCTTTATCCTCAATACACACATTCTCTCGTTGATCGCCTTCCAATCTATCACGCGATCCTGCATTCCGCCCAGCACTACAAAGCCCGTCCCCAGTTCGTTGGTAGCGCCACCGCTCTGGTAAAACTGGGCCTTTCCACCACGGATCTTCCATACCTTCTCTCCTTTGCGACAGATTTCCTGCAGAGCTACGATGCCGAGTTTGCGGGGTTCCAGCTGTTCAATCAGCACCCGCTCGCAACCTGCGAAATTTAGCGATCTGCAGTTCCAAGTCCCGAGTCTCCATTCGTCGTCCTTATTTCGTCGCCTAGGTCGATGCCGAATATTCCGCTCCGAAAATGCTTGAATGTTGTTAGTTAAGTTTAGTTTAGGTGTGTAGCCGTACTGGGGCAACACTACCGAGTCTCGCGATGGGGCTGCCATCTCATAGTGCCGAGACGCACTATACCTCCTTCCCGGTTAGTATACGACCTTAGTTTCCACCGGGGTTGGTTACCCGATCTCCGCTAAGGTTGCTCGTATTCCGGCTGGTACCACGAGGAGGTCGGGATCGGAGTTGCTGGATAAGAGGCTAACGACCACTATGGGGTCTATATTCCGCATTATCTAGCCGTTTACCAGTCTGTACCGCCTCAGTCTGTACCGCCTCAGTCAAGCTTAATTTCAACAAGTTAGGTATGAATCTCTCTTGGAGTTATTTATAATTTATGTTATTGATATTGACTGAGCTATATTGTAAGGTGGATTTTCGGTTTTACAGTCAGTTTTATATCGAAAACGGCTTTTTTATACTGCCTCGGCCTCCGGTTTTGACCTTTTTAAACGTAATATTTACACGTTGTCTAGACAAGAAAATGTAACAATATTAGCTTTGAAAAAGGCTAAAACCGAAGGTCGAAACGTCAGGCAGTATAAAAAAAGCCGTATAAAACTATACAAAACTATACAAACTAACTGTAAAGTCGAAAATTTATAATTTATAATACTGCTAAAATAAGTATTGTTCTATCTTTATTAATTGCTGTTTTAAAAGAATGCTCTTTTGGCTACCAATGCTATTACAGCCTTATTGCACTATAATAGGACACCACACAAACCGTTGCTTTTTAAGAGATGCCGCTTTTCTAGTGGTAGTAAAATCGAAATTTCTCACTTATCTTTGTTTATCTATCTGAAAACCAATCACTAATCACATTTTATTGGTGGTACAGGTATGTTTAATTTTCATAACTTTGGCCTAATTTTGATAAAAAACAACCTTTTCCTATACCTCTTCATAACATCTTACTACCATTCGTCCGAGAGCTATTTTGATACCGTACGAGAGCCGGCAGCTGAATATGTTTGCGCCATTTCAATTCGAAGAAATTAAATTTCGCAACATGAACGCGATAAATAAAAACTTTGTTTACCAACTATTTATTGGTTCAAATATCAAACCTTATATTGCTATTAGCGATAAACACAAAAGAAACTGAGATACATGAGAGAGTACTGTTACTGCGCCGAGTAAATTTATTACTGCGCAAAACTGGGCTGTTTCCGAAATGTACAATATGCGTTACAAAGTAACGACATCTGTTATATTCAACATGGAAACATTTATAGTATCAAGCATACTCTCACGCATGGCGCATGATAAAACCCCGCATTCTTGTTTTTGATTTTAGTAACTTTAACAACTTGGGTCATTCGTGACTTCTGCGGGGTTGGGATTTGAACCCGGGTCCTCGGAGTGAGAGGCGTTGGCCCCATTTCTGTTCTTGATTATTCGAAACTAGAGGCGGTGTCCTATTACAAGAGATAATGAAATGTTTATAATAATTGTAGATTATTGCTAACTCTACAACTGTTCTATATACAACTTTTAGAAATTCTTTTTGTCTTTTTGTACAGTCAGAAGAGCAAAATCGAATCAAACTGTCCGTGCCATCCCTGAAGTGAGTTTAAGTTTTTACTAGAAACTGGCCTGAAATTTGACTCAAATTTGTATTATTTTAATTTATTTGATTTCACTTCAAATTAAATTAGGAATTGGACACGAAATTGAAATTGTTGTGGGACAGAAATCGGACTTGAAACTGAATCTACTTTTATGCAGTTAATTTACTTATTGCAAAAATACCGGCAATGACAACTCCGGCCTTCCTATTATGTACCCTATTTTTTTTTTTTTTTTTTTTTTTTTGAGATGGGGGGCACGCACAGTAGTGCCCCAGACCGGGCAGGCAAGTAATTTCGAGTCAAATTTAGAGCAATATTGTAAGTTCAAATTATTACAAATTCTTTTCTAATTTCAAGTCCAAAGTTAAGTCGAATTCTGGTTCAAATTCAAGTACAATATTAAGTCCAATTTAAAGTAATGCGAATGACGAAATTAGTGCAAATTCAAGTCTAATCTCAAGTCCAGTTTCAGGTTATATTTCGTGACAATTTGAAGTCTGATTTTGAGTTCAATTTCAAGTCAAATTTCAATTTCAAATTCAAGTTTACGTCCAATTCCAAATCGAATTCAAACCCAATTTCAAATCTACTTTGAATTAAGACACAATTTGATGTCCAATTTAAAGTACGATTTGAAATGCAAATTTGAGTCAAATTTCAGGTCTAATGTCCAATCCAGTAACAAGTCTAATTTCAAGTCTAAATTAAAACATGTTTATTCCTTACTTCACGCAAAATTTTAGTTCTCATTTTATACCCATTTTATATCCAATTGCAATTCCAACTTAAATCCTATTTATGTTCAATTTCAAGTGTAAACTCCCATTTTAAGGTCAATTTCAAATCCTACTCAGGTCCGATTTCATGACATATTTCAAGAACAGTTCCTAGACTAGTTTAATTTCAATTTCAAAATTTTATTTTAAGTTCGATTTCATGGCCGGTTTGCCGTAGGTCCAAATTTATTCCACAACTCAAATCTAATTTAATGTCCAATATAAAATTCAATTCAGGTCCAATTTATAGTTCAATTTCAAGCTTGATTTAAAATCTATTTTTAGTCCAATTTCAACTTTGGTTTCGATTTTAAGGCTAATTGCATCCGTAAGTCCGGGTCGGGGAAGTTTTCAATCTAAGCGCCCATATTTTTTTATGATAAGTAAAAATAAACCGGCCATCCTACTACGATTAGTTGATTTTTCCAGGCCAACATACTGTTGAAAAGTCAGGTCTTCCACCTTCTGTCTATGTTTCGGTACGTTACATTACGTTCGGCCTGTTTCTAAATTCAGCCTATTACAATTTTAATACGTTATAACTATTTCCCCAAGACAAGGGGATAATCTACTGTTTTGTATTAAAAGAACATCGAAACTACCTGTTCTTCCACTAGAATTAGACCATAGGCCGAAAAAGTAGATGCAATCGCTTAATGGGTCCAAAATACCCTCCCATGGTCTAATTACGATTTTCTGTCTTTCCTATTTTTTCCATTCAAAAAGGACATATTTACGTATTCATGCTTCGCTTTAGAAACATACAATTAAAACTATGCTAAGTATATATAATTAATGATTATGTAATTTTCCATAATTGCCGTGCATTTTATATGTGCATTTTGACATTACTAGCTCTTCTAAACTAGAATCCCATCGAATAAAATATCCAATAGCTTATAACAGAGTGTCGACAGCACATATTTGGCAATGAGCGATTCACTTTTTTAAACAATAGATGCAAAGATATAAGAAAAATTTTGCTTTCGTTCCGTTGTTTTAAAAGTTGTAACTTTCAAAACTGGGCACTGTTATATCAATTTATTTAACATGAAAAAACGTTTCCTACTAATGGTGCCGTCAATTACCTTTTTGATGAAGGTAATGATGGAACCTTGCCGCGCTGCAATTGAATTAGTTCATGGTCGGTGTCATCAATTAATTTGATTAAATCATCCTTGGAAAGAATCAAAATGTAAGCCCAATTTAATGTAATCTTCAAGGTTATTCAAATCGTCACGCTTTGACCGGCAATTCAAGTTCATGTCCGTTGATTAGGTTAATTTCGTTTATTCAAATATGCTGCAGTAGCTCGCAAATCATAGCAATATACATTCAACCGGACGATACAAAACTAAAAGTGTTGCGCAACACGCAGTGGATGCGCACTCTGTACGTGAATGTTTCAAAACAGAAACTACCGATTCGAAGCCAATACACTAACCTTATCATTTTGTATTCACCTACCGTTTCAGATTTTGCCGTCTCAGCCGGTTCCCGACTGATCGTTGTCACGGCTGGTGCCCGTCAGAAGGAAGGCGAGAGTCGTCTGAATCTGGTTCAGCGTAACTGTGACATCCTGAAGGGTGTTATTCCCAAGCTGGTTGAACTCAGTCCCGATTGCATACTGTTGGTAGTTTCGAATCCAGTCGATATTCTAACATATGTCGCATGGAAACTGTCTGGTCTACCGAAGAACCGCGTTATCGGTTCCGGTACTAATCTGGATTCGTCGCGCTTCCGTTTCCTAATGTCTCAACGACTGGGAGTTGCCCCAACCTCCTGCCACGGTTGGATTATCGGTGAGCATGGTGATAGCTCTGTGCCAGTGTGGTCCGGTGTCAATATTGCCGGAGTACGACTAGCTGAAATCAATCCAGCCATCGGTACGGCCGAGGATGAGGAAAAATGGGGCGATCTACATCATGAAGTAGTCAACAGCGCATATGAAGTCATTAAACTAAAGGGCTACACATCGTGGGCTATCGGTCTTAGCGTTGCCTCGCTGGCATCAGCTCTTCTGAGAAATACTTACAACGTACATGCCGTGTCTACTCTGGTCACTGTAAGTTTTACAAACAATTTATGATTTCATACCTTAAATAATAATGAATAACTCATGATTTCAGGGAGAACACGGAATTTCTCAGGAAGTCTACCTATCCTTGCCGTGTGTCCTAGGCAGAAATGGAGTCTCGCATGTCGTTAAACAAATTCTGACCGAGGAGGAAACTAAAAAACTACAGACTTCGGCCACCATCATGGCTGAAGTTCAGTCCGGCATTAAATTTTAAATCTTGCACTTAGAATAGTAATAAATTATTATATTTATCAGTTAGAAAACTACTAAGCAAAGCACTAGAACTCAACAACAAAATTACACTCTAAATTTTGCACACCATTTTCTAGAACTCACACTCCTTAAAGCAAACAACTTATGTAGACAATGATAGAGTATACTTAAAGTAGCTAAAGTCGGGATGCTATGACACCAGACTGCATCCCTGACAAAAACTAACAAAATCTCCGTTATCTAAGGCAAAATTGAAAATTGCCAGATCAAAACACAGTCTACCTCTAAAGGCATTTAATTAATCCGGCTTCAAATGATTGGATAAATTGTTTCCAATTAGGCATAAAAGTAGGAATAAAAGCCGAAAATACATTATATGATAAGCTTGCCTGACAAGGTCAGTAAATACCAGTGATTTAACAGGCTGAGGTAATGTGAAAGCAGAACAGTCCAAACCCAAAGCAAATGGCAAAAATATGAACCTGCCGGTTCTTCCACAACTAACTAGGCAGTAAGAAAGCAAAACAAAACAAAATGTCATCGTACTGTAATACACAGTTACAACTACTCAACTAATTGTGTGCAAATAAAGATTATCTGTCTCCGCTAACTTGTGGTATGTAATATCTAAAATTGAAATGTTTCTTGGCATAACTTACTTTTACAGAACCGTGATTTCTCAGTACAGCACTTGGTTCAGAATAGTTCCGTGCATCACAAATTTGGGCACTGCTACTTTATCCCCTATATTAGAATTTAACACACAATAAGATTAAAGCTATTAGTTTTTAAGCGTATAGCTTAATGCTGTGTATTGGAAAAATACACATCCTTGTTTTTAAGCACATCGAATCCGATTCGATTGAGTAAGTCGCATATTTAATTTTGCAGGCATATTCAAGACTAATTTGCTTATTTATTTTATTTATTTTTATCAAATACAGATTTGTCCGAAATTATTGAAAAGTTATTGAAAAATACCATACTGATTCGATCAAAAGCAATTAAAGAAAGCCCACAATAAGCATTAGTAAGCTCAAATATAATCTTTTAGAATTAGATTTAGATGACTGACGATGTGGTTTTTTAGACTACGCGTTAATACCTTGAGCTACATGCTATAACTTGAGCATTCGCTGTAGGAAAAAAGTCTGTCTAAGGCTAGAAACGTACTAGTATCGAAAAACTATTCTTTGATTAAACTACGCAAGCAGTCACGCGATCGATTTTTGGGTCGCCGTGATTTTGTGCGCGTAGCTAACTACAATAATGGTGTTACCATTGCGAGTTATAAGCCCAAATCTCTATGTACAGCGGAAGCCGTTTTGCAGTTGGTAATTTGCACGAGCCATTAGATCATGAAATGTGCTAAGTGATCTAAATAGATCAGTCTTGAGATCGTAACGAGTATTGTCAACTGTTTATGCGTCATTAGTTATAAATTGAAGTGTAAATATGTGAGACTTGTGAATTCAACTTTTAAAAATTATGCTCTTAAAATACCGAACAGTAATTCTTCGTTTTTCGATACTCTCAACATGATGAACATGTCACATGTTCATTTGAAATGGTATCTCAACTCATATAGTATCAATGCGTTTTAGGGGGCTCCGTAGCCGCAATGTTACCGAATCTGCTTTGACAAGCGAATGGTCGTGGGTTCGAATCTTAGTAGAATCAGGCCATTCGATGTCAAGTGACTTTAGCAGGAACGCAGATTCCTCGCCAGGGGCGGCTACAATATGGGATAGTACTCGCAACGAGGAACGATCAGGTAAAGTAGAACAATCCTTGAAGGAAGGGTAAACCCCATTCCACGCATGCACACATAAAATTTAAGAGGGCATACCTAGTACTTTTTACACCATATTTTTGGCCTTATTTCAAATAGTTTTTTCTCGATATTGCGAAAGGCAAATCGACTCGGGTTTATTGCATTCTAAACATTGCATTCTATACTAATATTTAAAATTTTGTTTACATATGGGAACCTCTTCCCCGCTCCCCTGCGGCTCCTTGAACATGATCATTCGAAAAAAACATGAATTGCGGTACCATGGATTGGCGCTCGGGGGCTAATCCGAAATGAAAAAATCCAAAACGACATGAAAGCTAATTAAATTATCTCGTGTTTGACCCATCCTTTTTTTGAAATTCGAACACATAACAAAATGGCGGGCATTCAAACATAAAAGTAAGGTTTTTAGTCGAAAAAATTGACTTTAAACATTTCTAAAAAATACAAAAATTACAATATCATTAAAAGGATGGGTCAAACACTAGATAATTTTATAGGCTTTCAAACAAAAAAAGAAACAAAAGAACTGCTTGAGCCGTTCTTGAGATATTTATGGTACCGTCTTTGAAAACCTGGTTTCGAGAAAAACGGCATTGAAGTTTTTATACGCTGTGTAATCGTTCCAGACATGCGCGGTACAAATAGCTATAACTTTCTCAATTTATGTAATTCATCCAAACGACTTCAACCTCATATGCTTAAAATGTTAATCTTTCGATATAAACAATAAAAAAAATTTCGAATTTTTAGAACTGAAAAAGTACTATGCCCCCTTAATAAGCATATAGCTCACTCAATAGCGAATATAGCCAAATAAATGCAGTGCGGGTCATGATACAGCAAACACCCGGGCGATATCACAATAGATCAACTATACTGGTCGCAGTGTGGTCCACACATGGAAAAAATCAATGCGTTATTATAATAAAAACTTCCTGATTTAAGCGCGTTTCGATGTGCAGAGGTTAAGAAATTGGTTCCCCTTCTCGTAAAACTTGCGCGTGGTTTTAAAACCAGGCTTCATTTTCGGTTTTTTGCTCAGTAGATGCTCATTTAAGTACAACGCCTCAATGAAACAGAATTCGAAAAAGTAGTGTAAGGGACAGTTGTAGAGATAATTATTATCTATAATATTGCTGAAGAAAGTTCAATTTTATGTTTTGTATTTACGGCACTATGAGCCTGCTACCCCGTTGGTAGCAAAAAGAGCGCTCATTTGACTACCAACGGGATAGGAGCCCCATAGCGCCGTAAATACAAAAGATAAAACCCGAATAAATCCACCTAGCGGGGTGACCTAGCCTTTCTACTGTCGCAATAATTATTGTTTTTAATTTCTCAGGAACATCTATAATTAACTTGACATTTTTAAATATAAGAAAAAAGATAATATGTGAATTTGAAAAAATAACTGAGTATAGAGCATTAGATATGAAAAACGAAAAAGAGAAATTGGACTTTTTCTTAGTTGGCACTCTTTCAGTTAATTATTTTAGCATAAAAATCAAAACTTGAGCTTCTTTTGAATAAACTTTAATGAAAAAATAGTCATTAGCTTGATCGTATCGTTTATGCGATATTGCCCGTTAGATGTTTTAGGAAACGATGAGATCAAAGAAACAAAAGCAGCGTCATAAACAAGCTTGAGGATGGAAAATATGATCGATATAATTTTCAGCGCTTGTTATTTTTGCTGGTATGAGTGGACCCATATTTAGGCCATTGCAAATCATATTTATAGTTTTTGTCACCCCCCCCCCCTTGGAAATTGGCTTGAAAAATCGGGGGGGGGGGGGGGGGGGGGGGGCAAAAAAATAATTTGTAGGATGAGTCAAATTTCTTTTCATAAAATCAATTCTCTGTGGGCTCTACAGGCTGAAAAACTCAAAAAACGAGTCTCGGAGTTGAATTAACGCTTCTAGCACGAAACAGAAATGGAAATTCGAACAATGGAATTTCCGAAAATCGTCCAAAAAAAATTTCCTTCGTTTTTGTCTTTTTTCGTATATTTTTGCATAAAAAATACTAAAAAAATACTAAAAATACTATATATTTGACGTGGTTATCGACTGTATTCAATAATTCTTTAGACTTGGGTTTTATCGGCTCATCAATGCAAATACATACGCATGCATAACACATACATTGAATAGAATCGACCCTTGATTGATTTATTTCGATTTTATACATTTTAACGGTTTAATATACGGCGCTTAAGTGTTAAAGTTTGAATAACTTTTGAATCAATCGTCCGATTTTCAGTAACTTGGTTTCGTTTTATAGATCTCAACAGTAACTTTCAAATGATAATAAATTGTAGGATGTTTGATATTGAATTAATGCTTATATGCAACAAAAAGCAGTTTTAAATACATTTTTTCACATTTCTTTATATAACTTTCAAACCACAAGCCCATTCGTCATGAAATCTTGAAGTTAAGGTTTTGAAAGACTCCCCTTTCATATGCCATCAATTTTGTTCAAATCGGTTAAGGAACCTATGAGATAATGATGTCCCATATTTTTCATATTTTTATACATAACTTTTGAACTAAAAGTCAGATCAGTATGAAATTAAATAGCGAACAATGGGACACCCAGACCTTTCAATTGACAATAGAATCATTAAAATCGGTCCAGCCATCTCCGAGAAATGTTGGCTCAATCAAAAGCGTTCCACACACACTCACATACACACACACAGAAAATGCTCAGTTTTCGAAACTGAGTCGAATGGTATATGATATTCGTCCCGCTAGGCTTTCATTCGATTTTCGATTTTTCGAGTGATTGCTATACCTTTATACTATATTTTCATATAGTAGAAAGGCAAAACTATATTTTCTTCAACAATGTTATAGATCAGCGGTTCCCAAATGGGGGTTCGCCAAAACTTTAGTTCGCTGCAGAACAGTATAGGGAAATCCGTCAGGGGGTACGCGAACCGAAACAAGGTTGGGAACCGCTGTTATAGATAATAATTAACTTTACAATTAACCCTAAATAGTTGCAACGTACACATTAAAAATGGACAATGAAATATAATTAGTGCCCTATTTAGCACTTGACCGTGTAGGGACTTCTTAGTCGAAGTTAATGAAAGACGACCACTAGTTACAGACTGTCATTCAAGACTGAATTTTATTAAAAGTTCAAACTTAATCCTAACTTGAAGTCCACACAATTATTTTCCTTAATCTACAAGACCCGATATGGTCTTTTTCTAAAGTAAGATAGCTAGAGGAAACGCATTACATAGTACCGCCACTATCAACTAGTGTGATGTTCTCGACGGAAACGATGCCGACAACGCCGTCTTGACTTTTTCGCACATAATTGTGCACGCAATCGATTGTCACGTACCCAAGGTAGTACATTCGTCAAATAGCAAGCCCTGGTTGACCCGCGAGCTTCGCATGTTGAAGACTGAAAAAATGGCTGCACTTAGAATATATTCCAAGTTTCGCACCCGCTCACTGCATGATCAATACATAAAGTTAAACACTGTATACAAAAGAACCAGTCAGACATGCTTTAGACGACACCTGCAGAGAATCCAGCGCAATCTGAAGGTGAAATCAAAAATGTTCTGGAAGTATGCTAGCGATCAGCGCAAGGAATCGAGCCTTCCATCAACTATGATCCTTAATGGACAGGTTACTTCGGAGCCCCGGTATGTCTGCCAGCTCTTTGCCGATAAATTCGCCAGAACCTTTTGCGAAAAAATCATCCCGGACGACCAAATTACCCAAGCTGCTTGCAATGTTCCGCTAATGACTGTGCACGCTCAACATCGACGAAGAAATGATCTCTCGAGCCGCATCAACGTTAAAATCATCGATTAAATCCGGTCCAGATGGTATTCCCTCTGTGTTTTTAAAGAAGCACATTGAAGACCTGTTAATCCCTCTCCGGCTCGTATTTGGTGTATCAATCACAAGCGGGGTATTTCCGCTTGCATGGAAAACCGCCCAAATGTTCCCTGTTCACAAAAAAGGGGATCGGAAAGATGTCAACAACTACCGAGAAATTTCGTCATTGTGTACCATTTCCAAATTATTTGAGCTTGTAGTCATGATTCCGCTGCTGTCGCACTGTAAACATTACTTGAGTGACGACCAACATGGATTCATCGCGAGACTCCCGAATTATTCAGAGCAGTAATGAGAAGATGCCTGGAAGATGGCCACTTCCCGGACAGATGGAAGCGACAGATCCTGGTATTATTGCCGAAGCCGGAAAAACCTCCGGGTGTCCCCGCATCATATAGGCCGATCTGTCTACTCGATACTGCCGGCAAGGTGCTGGAGAGGGTTATCCTTAACAGACTCGTACAGTACACGGAGGGTACAAACGGTCTGTCAAGGAATTTCGGCTTCCGTAAAGGCAAATCTACGGTAGATGCCATCTTGTCTGTCACTAAGCCAGCCGAGGTGGCAATCCAGCGTAAGAGGACGGATATCCGCTATTGCGCAGTTGTCACGCTTGACGTGACATTAATAGCGCTAGTTGGGACTCCATAGCTAACTCGCTTCGGAACGTCCAAGTGCCGGTGTCGCTGTACAGGATTCTGGAAAATTATTTTCAGAATCTGGTGCTATGCTACAACACGGAGGAGGGTCAGAAGTGCGTTCCAATCACCGCGAGGGTTCCGCAAGGTTCCATGCTGGGCCCGGTGTTGTGGAACGTCATGTATGACGAGGTGTTGAAGCTAACGTTCCCGGTAGGGGTGATGATTGTCGGCTTTGCGGACGATATCACCTTGGAAGTCTACGGTGAATCTATCAGAGGGATGAGTTGACGGCTGCCCACTCTATAAGCATTGTCGAAGATTGGATGCGCTCCAGAAAACTGGAGCTAGCGCATCATAAAACGGAGCTTATCGTGGTGAACAGCCGCAAGTCAGTGCAGCAAGCAAATAACAGCGTAGGGGACTGCACTATTTCGTCAACACGGTTCTTAAAACTCCTGGGAGTCATGGTCGACGACAAGCTCAAGTTCGGGAGCCACGTCGACTATGCCTGTAAGAAGGCTTCCACAGCTATTTCGGCATTGTCTCGTATGATGTCTAATAGCTCTGCGGTATATGGCAGCAAGCGAAGGCTTTTAGCCAACGTGGTCCAGTCCATACTTAGGTATGGCGGACCGGTGTGATCATCGGCGTTAGGAACCAAAAGCTACCTAGGTAAGCTGGAAAGTACGTATCGTCTCATGTGCTTGAGAGTGGCGAGTGCGTATCGCACAGTTTCATATGACGCAATCTGCGTCTTAGCGGGTATGATGCCTATTGGCATCAGGTCAGGTGATTTTCTAGAGCATTTCTTCCGTGGTGCAATTGAATATGGGACACACTTTGGATACTGTTCCGTTATGAAAAACAACTTGATGTCAGCTGCTCAGATAAGAGCGAATCAAACCAACTGTATCTTCCAAAAAGCCAAACTTTGAAGCTAAATTCTAGCACAAGTTAGAGTGTGAATGTTTACATAATTTCGACAAAATCGTAGTACTTTTCAATTGCGTAGATCCTCTTTTCTTGAAATTGTTGACAAACAAGTTGTTATTGATTTGAGTAAGTACAAGCGCATTCCAGAACTTATAGATCCACCCTAACTGAGTCGCGAATTATCAACTTGAACGAACACTCTATCAACTCCAAACACACTAAACACACCGGCGCGGAGCACGTAATGTGGTGCATCTGTACGTTACGTACATGCTCATGAGCGCACGGTCACACACATTATGACAACACACCTTTTAGTCGCAACAGGTAACAGAACCGCAGATAAACTGGGAGCGATCGTGGCGGCTGCCATTGTGTGCACTCTGTCAAGTACAGACTTACCGGCGAAGACCTGTTCGTGAGCAGAGCGTAGCTAAGCAGAGAACGAAGCCTCCTTGTCGCGATCAATCGAACAAAGCCATACGGCGACGATCATCCACTCGCCAAGCCAGTACTCAAAGTGCACTCGAACCGACCGGAGATCGGGTTGTTCATTGGAAAAGTTTGTGAGCTGACCGACTGAGCTGTGCTGTGGTCATAACGCGACTCGATCGGTCCGTCCATTTCTATTCGCGTCGTTCTCGTCTCCATACTCTACAACATTACTGGATAATACGGATCGGAAAAGTTTTATCTAAATCCATACCGTAGTAATTATATAGTTTGCAATAGACAATTCTCATACACTACACATTTTATTCAAAGCTATTAAAAGTGGTATCATGCAGTCGATCAGTGAATGATGGTCGCTGTGTTAGTAAGTGAATGAGTTTCTATGCAGCTATTCAATAAATTGTGGGTGACCTAAACGCGATTTTCGAAACTTCCATTGATGGTGCACAATAACAGCTCACAGCAGTGCAGCAGTATCACCAGCGGCAGCAGCGAACGTGGTTTTACAGCGTAACTCGAATCGATAGCAAAAAATATATATCGCGAACCATTCTCCATCCTCTCACGCACGTGTGCCTGTTGCTTTTGCTAGAGCCTAGTGTACCGACACGATCGAGGTATAAGCAGTCAGTTCAGTGTTGATTTTTTTTTGTTGTTTGTCAATGTCGAATGCTGCTGATGACCCGAATGCGCACCGGGGAAAGCTTATTTTATGCCTGGAAACCGAAAAGGGCAGTGTTCGTGCTAATTACAGTTAATAGAAATGATAGTGACAGTGACACATCGGTTGACAAAACGGATCACACTCGCGAAAAATGAACGGGTTTGAGCAGCCGAATTTTTTTTGCGATCATTGAATGGCAGGAAGAAACGGTGAAGGTTAATGAATCAGCTGGCAATTGCAAACCGTCTACAATGACGCAGAACAAAAAACACTTGTTGGGATTATTTAGACACGCTACGACAATTCGTGTGCAGGATTTTGACGACATACTTACCAGTTCTAAGGCAGTTATATCACAAAGTTTTAATTTTTAGGAGAAATAATCAATGGGATACCATTATTTATATTTACTATTTTATTTTAAACTCCGAATAGATATTTTTTGTTATGATTCCTTTCAAATCGTCGTCATCAGCAATTTAGATAGTTCCAAGAATTGGTTGTCATACAGTTTGCACAACGAGCAGTATTTCAGTTTTTATATAAAATTTAGTTCCATCTCTATCCTACTCATCGTATTCTTCTTCTTGTAATAGTTTTTCAAGTTTTTTATTTTGACAATAAATAAATAAAAAATAAATACCTACCTAACGTTGCCAACGAGTACATCGCTTCACGTGCAAATTCCGGTTACTCCAGTACTTGACAGTTTCCAATCATTTCATTATGCCACGCTGGCAGTTTTGAATGCTGTTGCCCGTGATTGTAGTTCATGCTTGACCAGTGATACGAAAATTGTACGATTAATCAAATGAAAGCTATTAATAAGGAGCGTGGCATTCTACAATCTCCAGTGTTCCAATAATCTGAGAACAATAATTACGCCTGATAAAATCAAATGTCGTTAATTGGTTCATGGAATAACAATCTGTTTGAAACACTACAGATGCACGCTGGATGTTTTTGATACGGTAGATACCATTATTGTAACGAGGAATCCATACTACAAAGCAGTATTCTAAAGATGCTCCAACTAGTGACCTGCAGAGCGTTACCTAATATTCAATTCTATTGAAGTTACATGTCATTCGCCTAATCAAGCCTAGTTGTCTAGAGGCTTTAGTATAGGCTGACCAGATGTCCCGAATTTGGATGGCTTGTCCCGGATTACTAAGCGTCCCGGAAAGTGTCCAGCACTGATTCATTTTTCAATCGAAACAGTTTCTAAGGATGAAACATAGCAAATTGTTTGAAAGTTAGCTTAACATCAAGTAGGTAACAATGGCTGTACAATGCCCTATGAGCAACTGCAACTCCTCGCTTACTTCGCGGCTAATGATACTGTGAATTGTTGCAACAACACCAAGAAAAATGAATTCCTTTACAAATCGTTTCTAGTTCCACCTCAGCACCAACGTTGCTGAAACTGTCAAGTTCGCTGTCAGGTACTTTCTGTTGATAGAGCTTGTGAAGAGGTACAAAGACGAAGTGAAGAGGTGAAGAGGTACGAAGAGGTACTGTCCTATAGGACACTCAGAACGAAAAAATAAATCTGACATTCGACGTAAACTGAAATTTGATATACTTTTCCATTAAATAAAACGTAAAAAGCTCAAACCGTTTTTAAAGATATATTTACACATCAAGCCGAACGTAATAAATAAGCCTATAAGTGAATAACACGTAATTTTATTTGATTTTCAATGCTCTATTTATGTGTATGTCAGAAGACGTAAAATTTCAAAACTTTTTCGAAGTATGTAAGGAAAACATGTAATTTTTTTGGACATTTCAAACTCGTACTGCACTGTCAGTGCAATTGTCACTGCACATACTATTCATGTGCGTATAATTTTTATATGTTTTTCTGGGCGAGTTGTGTTTATATGTGGCACATCGCACATGATAATCATGTGGATTGTCATATAGCAATTTACTATTAGTTATGTGCAGAATATTTTGAGTGTAGAGAGCGTATTTCCTTACTTTACTACATCTTAGCTGATGTTCGCAGGTATGATTTTGATTTTATTGCACAAACGGAATGCAGCAAGAGGCGGAAGTACAAGAATCATAAGTCACAAGGGGGTCTATATGGGGAAAATTCCACCATGAACCGGGCGAAAGTCGAGAGGTTATAGTGGGCAGGACACGTCGTAAGAATCCCGGCGATAGTGCGACGAAAACCGCTGTGTTCAACAACCCCACCGACCGGCACCAAGAAACAAAGGACCCAAGGAGATTAGCAGGTATCAGGTATCAGGTATCAGCATCTTTGGCAGGAGATTAGCAACGAGTGATCTTTAACCTGAATGGTTTAAGCTGAATGGAGATGCTTGTTCGAAACAGCACGGACCACTCCGGCAGAATGCAGAACGAAGGCGAAAACAATAAGATTTCAAAATATAATCTGTCAAAGCTCATTGCGCTTAACTTAATCGCGCACCGCCTTGAAATTAACAGACAGATGATGAGTTTTCAGGTTTTACACCTAGAGCTTATCTATGATCGTGAGTGGGTTTTATCTTGAGGAGGAGTTTTTCTATAATAAGTTGGGTTAGGTGCAATCCGAGTATTTCTCGAATTTCTCCGGCATTCTACAGGGCACCAAATTAGGACCACTGCTCTTCATGCTGTTTATCAACGATATAGCGTTTATGCTTTCAAATGATTGCCGCATGCTTTTTGCAGACGATAACAAACTATTTAAAATAAAATAAAAGAAATACTGCTGACTGCTTTGAGCTGCAGCGTTGACGTTTTTTGCAATAGTGTTCCAATAATGTACTAATCGTCAGTATCGAGAAGTGTTGTGCGATTTCATTCCATCGCAAGTCTAGCACGGTTTACATTCAACTAAACTATGTATAGTTAGATTGTAGCTAGAGTAGAAGGGTCCGTGAAGGGTGACCGGACGAGAGCCATAAATACGATAGCCATACGGACGGTTGCCATTCGTACGAATGCCATAATGTATGTTAGCCATAATGAACGGGAGCCATACAGATGGACGCCATAATGTATATTTGCCATAATGGACGGAAGCCATAATATACGTTTGCCATAATCCATATATTCAACGTTTCCTAGATGATACAGGGCGAGCCGGCCGCAGGCAACGGAGCGAAAAGTTCGCCGGTGACCCGCCGTCGGAAGGCCGGCAGCCCTCCCGCAGAAATCACATCTGTCTAGGTCTATTTGTTTTCCTAGGTTTATCCTCCTCTAGTTAATTTTCCCTAGTCCTGACATCGAGATACCCTTTATAAAATGAAAAGCGACAAAGCCGCTTTTTTGACGTAGGACTACGTCTTTGTTTACTTTACTGGGACTGGGTAGCACTTTGTGAAAACGAAAATAGAAGTGTAACGTATGAATGAAAGATTTCAAATGCTAATAACTACTAAACTACTGAACGCAACTGAACAATTTATATGTCGTTGAATAGATAAAATAACCAGCAATTTTATGGAGGGGTAAGACACCAATATTAAGGAGGGCGTAAAGGGGGGTTCCCATGCAAATGAATTACAAATTTCCTCATAACTCTAGAACCAATCAAGAAGATGGAACCAAATTTGGCATGTGGCGGTTTCAGTAGGTAAGATTTTGTTTCTATGGTGAATTGAGACCCCTCCTCTCTTTAGGACGGGAGCTCCCATACAAATAATAAACAAATTTCCTTATAACTCCAGAACTAATCAAGCAAAAAGTAGCAAATTTGGCATGTGAGGGTTTTTGGAGGCATGCAATTATTTTATGATGGTTTAAGTCCCCTCCCCCGTGTGGTAGGAGCAGGGCTGTCATTCGCTCACACTATGCGCCCAATGTTCCAATATTATGCCTTGTCGCACAGAGCGATTCGGCAACACACCTCTACAGCTAATATGCACACAGCGTACGAGCGTAAGCAGAGTGGGAGCGAACGACAGCACTCGGTGAAAATCGCCCAGTGAGTGACAAACAGCACTTGGTGCTGCCCTTTGCCACACTCCGTGCGGAATTGCGCAAAAAATTGTTTTGTATTTACAAATTTTCTGCCGTTTTAAAAGTGAAAATGCACGCTGCATTGAACAACTAATATGGTCTATGTTAAGTTAGTACGGATCAGGCACCGCAACAGTAAAAATGTTTTTTTCAATCACACCACTTCATCTGACCCAGCGCAGGGTGTACAATCCAGCCGCGCAGAGTGCGGCTCTTGGTGTGGTAAAGCACGCAGCAAATTTATCACTCTGCGTTTGCGACTGCCTTTTGTTGGTGCGCGTAAAGCACGAAAGAGCGTGTTTAGCAAAAGAGACACTGAAGGGAATTTGTGGGCGAACACACACCGCATGGCGAGTGTTGTGTTGTTTAAGAATGTGTGTCTTTTGGTCTGCGCTGCGGTTTATGCCACCTCTGGGTAGGAGGATAAGGACTCTCATACAAATAAAACAGAAATTTTTGCGTATGTGCCATATTTTGTACTATGTAACAGCGGTAAGCTGTGAAAGTAATCTAGTAGAACCTTCTCGGAGCAAGAGACAGTGAATCGATACCGCTAAGTAACGTGCCTGTTGCCATTCATATCGAAAGACATATTTGCGATGAACGTGCTTTGACTTTAATGTTATTTGTAATCAATGGCCCTTTTAAAGGCCACAAGCGAGTTAAAGTAAGATTATTGAAACATATCAAGCTACGCACAATCATATTTAATACAATGATCTGTGGGCTGGTCATTCATTACTATTTCACCCTTTATGATGCAAATAAGTGATTTTTAAAAGAAATATTTATGTCTCAATGGTTAATGGTTGCAGGCGTTGTACTTATGAACCCCCCTCCACGTATTTTCAAAGCCACCATTGCATTCAATGGAATTGGATCTGAATATTTCGCTCTTCTCTTTTAAACATTCACTTAAACAATGTTTTTTATAAACAAACATATGCCAGAAATGAAGTTTACATTAATCTTTGATCCAATGATCTGATATAGTCCTCCGTCACCCTTTCGTACAACCCTTAGGGCTGTATACCTTGTAGTTTTTTAACTGCATCAATCAGGCCTCTTGCGAGCGCTGGTCCTTTAAGCTTTGAACTGGTCGAAGTGTAGTTCCGAGCCTCCATTCCAAAAATATGAATTATGGCAAACGTACATTATGGCTCCCGTCCATTATGGCATACATACATTATGGCATTCGTCTGTATGGCTCCCGTCTATTATGGCAAACATACACTATGGCATTCGTCTGTATGGCAAGTGTACGTATGGCAACCGTCCATATGGCAAACGTATATATGGCTGATGGGGTGTCGTCGTGCGTTCTATTCTTGAAACTAACTGCGTGGTTAAGTATAGATTCATTGCTAAAAGATAGCAAAAACTGAAGCCGTGCAACGAAAATTTGTACGGTATGGCTTACGTTATCTTCCATGGCCTCCAGTTGCCAGAATACGCAGATCGCTACCAACTGCTCGGAGATTCCTGGGCCGTAACGATCTTGAGCAAAAAAGATTCGAAACACAAGCCGTATTTGCTGGTGAAATTTTGTCCGGTGAAATCGATGCCCTGAACATTTTGTAGCACATATTTTGTATGCCCAGGAATCTGTTATTCTACCGCAGCGAAACGTGTCATATAGGCAACATGATCCCATTCGCTTTATGTCGGCAAGCTCCAAGGCTGCCCTTAATAACACACTCAGCATTCCTGCTTTTAGAATGAGATGTTTAGACAACGACTTCGGGGATAATCTAATATATTTTCATGAGTTTCATGTGTGTCATGTGTGTTCATATGTGTTTATCATTAAGACCACAAAAAAGTCCGATGGTTTTTATAGCAACAAATGATCTGTTGCAAACATGCAACCGGTTACGAACGAAAACGACCATCGACTCATTGACTTCGCTGCCTCCAAAATAGCCCCCCATTACGGTACACCTGGAGATCACCACAACAGATAGACTCTAAAATTGACCGCGTTTCAACTGGAGGGACCTCGAATCATCGACGTTGGAATCCATCGTGACGCAAACACCTATTCCATCCCCTACCTTTTGATGGTTAAAATGCGCCTAAGACTTTTCGTTGTTACTAATATTCGGTACCGTCGACTGCTACGGTACAATCTAGAACGACTCAAGTTACCTGAAGTCGCTATTGAGTACGCGCAAAGACTTAGGGGGCGCTACACGAAACCCTTCTTGAGGATTGCTGGGATAGCGTGAAAGCAGCCATCAGCAGCGCAGCGGAAGGTGCTATTGGGTTCGTCGAAAGAAATCGACGTAAGGACAGGTTCGACGAGGAATGCCAGAAGATGTTAAACGAAAATAATACAGTGTGAACGTCGAGCAATAAGGTAGTTGGCAAAGATGGCATTGCAGCGAGGCTTATCAAGATGGGCCCGAGTAGGAAGGCTATCTGTCTGCACCGACTGACAATCGAGAAGCTACCGGAGGAGTAGAAGAAGGGTGTAATATGCCCAATAAACAAGATGGGCAACCAAAAGTATCGCGAATGCCAAGTCGCTATGCTCCACCTATTCATGAAGAACTATGGAAAATAATGGACCAAAGCGACTTTCCCAGGAAGCTGACAAGGATGATTAAAACCATGATGGATGGTGTACAGTGCTGTGTGACGATATCGGGCGCGTTATCAAGCCCGCTTGAAATTCGCAGGGGATTGCAACAAGGCGATGGTGTTTCTTGCCTCCTGTTTAACATCATGCTAGAAGGGGTTATGAAACGTTCGAGGTTTAACATGCGGGGTACGATCTTCAATAAACCTAGCCAATTTATCTGTTTCACTAACTGTTCTGTTACTGAGCGGTTTATTAAGCTGAAACGTGAAGCAAAGAAGGATTAGTGGTGAATACATCTAAAACCAAGTATCTTTTAGCAGGAGGAACCGAGTGTGATTGAGCTTGCATAGGCAATCGCAATGGTGTGATAATCAACGGAGACGAGTTCGAGGTGATGAATGAATGTGTGTACCTCGGGTCGTTGATTACGTTGAATAACAACTGCAGCAAAAGAATATGTAGACGTATTCTTTGTCGGAACTCGTGCCCTGTGGTCTGAAAAGCTTCGCCCAGTACTAAATCATCATGTACAAAACGTTAACAAGGACCGTAGTCCGCTACGGATACGAAACGTTAACAATGTTAACTCGAAAGCACGTTTTGAACGTCATGTGCTTAGGACCATCTTTGGCGGGCAATCGAACGGTATATGGAGAAGAAGGATAAACCACGAGCTGACGCTGCTCTTAGGCGAACCCAGTATCCAAAGAGTTGTTAAAGCTGGAAGGGTACAATGGACGGGACATGTTGTGAGAATGCCGGACAACAATCCCAGTAGTCGTTTGTTGCCTGTAGCAAATAGAATGCACATAGGCTGAAAATAGAATCGACAGGCTTAGAATAATCGACGCAAGCTCATCGTTAATCTCACCAAAAACTCATATTTAACGGCATGTCATTAACAATAAATGTTAGCAAATGAATTGATATGAAAAACTAGTATCGAATAAATAGAATTTCAATACAATTGATCAATATTGTTCAGGCTGCCGCATGAGAGACTGAAAAAAAGTCTTTTGCCCTACTTCCAAACCGAAGTACTATGAGTATTATGCGATACAAATCATTTAAATCCGTACATGTGAGAAAATTGGATATCTATAATTTTATTTATAGCTTCTAAGCAAAATGCCCGTTTTAAAACCTGTTCACGCAAATTTCGCATTTTTGCACTGGTAAAACGCAAATAGTCCAGTTTACGTCCGTTTTATCTTAACTTACTTTGCCGACGTCCCAACAACGTTGGCGATCCGTTTCAGTGTTACGTCACATCAGACGGTGTAACTAATCGACCCTATTACCACGGTGGTGTTTCAGTTTCACCATCGCTTACAGCCCGCTTATGGAAGTAGATTGAAAAACAATAAAAAAAAAATAAACAGGTAAACAGGAAACTGGCCACAGCTGGCAGTCGGATATTCATTATCGGTGTCAGATCGAAATTCACCGAAACAAATGTGCTCAGTTTGCACACAGAAACATTTAGCAAAACTAATTACTGCATAGGCTGATAAAACATGTAAATTCCGAACGATTTATTCCGACTTTTATGCCGCGTGTTTTCGAAATCAATTGTTACAAACAGAAATCAATAAAACTGGTGAAACAATAGGACACTAGAAACAGGTGAAGCAGTTCACTACATTACTATAACCTGAAGATATAACTAGCTTTACTCAAAATACTTAGTAATTACTGAAGTGAACAAAGTGAGCGTTGCTATACTAAAACTAAACTATTACTAAACTAAATTCACTATAAGTTTACTAAGATTCGTGGAACGTTTCGTTCAACCGGCTTTCAATTCTTATCATATTTTACGTATCAACTTTTAATTCGCTTTGCATTACTAACATGTATTGATTATCATATTAAAGTTGAAATTATATTTTTAATAGCAAAATGCGATCTAACTAAGGCTGCACTAACTTTTTTAGACCTAATTGATATCACTTAAATCAAAAATGAATTTAAACTTTCCATTTAAGCATTGTGTGTAGAAATAGTTCAAATAGTTATGTCGTGTTCCAGCAACTATATTGTAAACCTTTTACCGTTTGGTAATTTTATTCGACTGGAGTGGAGGAAAAGAACACTCCAAAATGCGATACCCGCAAGGCCGTTTTTCTTTGTCGATCGCACGCGAGCAACCAAACGAACTGGCAAATTCCAATGCGTCATTCTTGTTGATTGCCTCCACTCTGGCAGCAGTCGTGGCGTTGATTGCTATTGCCATGGCTATCAACGAAGTTCCATTTGATCCATCCCATCTAGATACATGTACTCATTTATTTTGGATGTGATGCTGTGCCGGTATTAAAGCGATGGAACGCCGCGAACCAATGGCAGGGTCATCATTCAACAACCAGCGTGCAGTAAGAATAAGAAAACAACAACAACAACAACAACAACAACAACAATAAAAAACTGGCTAATCCGGTCAGGTGAGCAAAGGCTTTCAAATAAACAAGTGATTGGATTTACGTTCCATCTCCACTTTAGCCTACGGCACTTTTCGGGTCAACTCTCCTTTAAGGAAATTACGATCTGCAGACTACGGGAATTCCCGCCGAACCGTTTTTAAGTGTCAAGAAACTGCCTTCCAAATGCACGGAGGTTATATAATCGCTTAGAAAGTTAACTGTCGAGCTGAAACGAAAATTACCACCTTGGAGTTGATGTCCAGTCCTATTTGGGCTTTTAAAGATTTATGTTGATTATTGTTATTCATTGTATTAAAATGCTATGCCGGCGCTAAATTGCTCAACTATGAATATTGATTTATTTGGAACGCAATAAATTTAATTAATCGCTAGCAACTTATTCTAAGCCCTCCTGACACAAAACTTCCCATTTTTGTAAAAGTGTCATTGATGTATAATATCTGACAACAAAATATATAATTTTATATTTTATCATACATAAATATTCACTTTGTTCAAAATTCCATTCTACTCTATCGACACGCGTTTTGTTTCCAAAAAAGTGTGCAAGACTGATACTAATCTAATGTAATCTCATACCAACACAGCAGCATCATAGAAAATGGCGATTGCATGAATCTATCATTTTTCTTGTCAACGGCTAGACGAACTACGCAGCATGTACCAGAGAGAGACTTCCAAGGAATCAAGTGGAACTAGAAATGATACCTAGTTCCATTAAACTCCCTGAAATCAAGGGGAAGGAAGAAATAGTGGACCTTCCGTACTAAACGCTTCCCATAGAGATAGCGATTTACTTACAGTCATTGGGAATATCTTTGCTATTAAAAGTTAAATGACGCTCGGGGATGAACTAAAGGCATTTAGTACATTTTTGTTGAATAGTAGCTTATTCAACTGCTATACGAGTAATAACAGTTGAATAACCGCATGATAAGCTATTGTACAACTAAAATGCTTGTTGAGAAGTCAGGCTGCAATAGAATATGGTGTCTTATTTCGCTCTCTGAAAATAAATTAGAAACACCAAAAACATTTGCTTAAGTAAGCCGAAATCTACATGAACTCCCACCTTGGGAGAAATATAAGATATTGTTTCAAAACAATATCTTATACCTATTTCTCCCAATTTGGTCCTTAAGGCATTTTTGCGATTTGGCTGATGCTAATGATATGCTGCTGTTTATAATATGCAAACTGCAGTGTTTGCTTTTCTTGCTGCCTGTCGCCTGTCAATTTACGGCCAAGGCATTATTCGTTTTTTATAATCGTTGCACAAGTCACTCTCCAGTTTTCTATTATTTCCAAAATTAACTTACATGCTATCAATATTAAATTAAGGTTAACCGGTTGTGCCGCACCGGTTGCACATACGTGTACGTCCTGACGGTAGCAGAATATTAATAAACCATAGGTGCTCCTTTTCATATTGTTTGCAGTGTGCCAATATATTCAGTCATTGAAAATTTGTTCGTTATAATTCTCATTGAACCAGCACTAATAATCTAAAATGTACGCTCCCCGCACCCAAAGTTAACAGAACAAGGATATGTTCACAACAGGAAGCACAGGTTGAAAAACCTTGAAAACAGTATATATTATTAATTAATTAATTATAATTATAATTTGATTTTTAGTAGAAAAATTTAATCAATTTACAGGTACATATTCATACAGACCTTGTGTGGACCTTTATACAGATACAGGGTGTTAGGTAAATTAGTGCAAATATTTCAGGAGGTGATAGAAGACCACATTTGACGAAAAAATCCTACGCACATGGTCAAATCTCTATCGTTACAGAATTATTAAACATTTTTAATTTTCGGTTAACTTTCCCTTAAATTTGCTCTAGTACAAAAAGTATGCTAGCTACACTAAAATTACACTAAAAATTGCCTCTAAACCTTGCAATTTAATTTTAAACGAAACGTGTTGATTGTTAAATTAGTATCTGAAAACTGCACGAACTCATATATCACGCATAGCACACTAGATCACCGCGTGTGACGGACACTGCCTGACGCATTTGGAAAACATAAAACGAAACATGTTTCCCGGATCTTACTGGGACATTTCTGAAAACGATTCCGGTATTAAAAGAACCGGAAGAGCTCTCGATCATTCACCTTTGTATGGCTTCGCTAATCATGTAGCAACGACAGCCCAGCAGGAGCACATGTTTGTAGATTTTCTTATCGTCGGCTACCTAATGTAAATAAGTGAACACAAATCCAGAAGTGTTCGTTTTGTTATACAGGGACGTCTACGACAACGTATCGTCGCTTCCAAGAAGGAACGTTGTTTTCAACGAGTCTTCGACGGGAGCAACATCAGCAAGTGGTGTCAGCGATTGACTATAAAATTTTGCGGATCGAAAGAAATGGTCACAAGACAAGCACATAGCAAATTGCAACTCAACTCCATGTCAGCCTGGAGGATTGGAGCGTGCTGAACCGGGTAAAAAGGCATTACATTACAGGGTCAAGAGCTACTGCGGTTTGGGTTTTGTAAGATTATGCAAGCAAAAGTGGATGCGAACCCTAAATTTATAAAAAACATTATTGTTGTTGTTGTTTTTCATACGTGTCTTCTTTCATTTGTGTTCGTCGCACGCAGTAATCTAGTGTGCCATGCGTGATATATGAATTCATGCGTTTTCACAATTCAACACGATACGTTTAAAATTAAATTGTAAAGAAAATAAAATAGATGGGCATTTCACCTCGAAGAACGAATTGTAGAATAGTATTAGAGCTTCAAACTAGTAAATAAAGGTAATCATTTTTATTATACCTTTTTAGCAGAAATTTGATAAAAACGTCTTGTGAAACACTTATTTAAAAGCTTTTTGCTTCTAAAAAGTTACTAAATATCATAAAGTAGAAGATTTAACACACAATTTTCACGACAAAATTTTCTCAGCTTTCGAATGAAAGTAATAGAATTGAGCTAGCTTTGTGTACTAGAGCTAATTTAAGACAAACAGAACCGAAAACTGAAAATGTTTAATAACTCTGTAACTCTTACTAGGGATATTAACTTGACCAGTGTAAGTCAATATCAAAAATGATAAAAAAGTTGTAAAACTCTGTAACGATTGAGAATTGACCATATGCGTAGAAGGATTTTTTTGTCAAATGTGGTTCTCTATCACCCCCCGAAAAATTTGCCCTGAGCTACCTAACACCCTGTACATTGGAAATGATGCTAAATATCAACCATATTGTTAATTGTAAAATAGGTAAAACATTCACAGGAAAATTATAATCTCTCGTTCAACAATACGAACATCCGGACCACGTGTTTTATTCGTTTCCGATAGAGAATAATAATTTTGGAATTAGCCGTTGAATCCAATTTAACAATGCCGAATCCGGCCAGAACAGCACGGAACAAATGTGTTGCAGCACATGTTTTTCCTGACACTAGTTTACGTAAATTTCCATATTGACGGTCCCGCTTGCAATGAAAATGTACCTTTCAAGCCACAGGCACAGTAATAAGATATTTATTAGTCAATTTCGACAGTTTCATATGTTTGAAAATGTCTGCCGCCACTTCGGTTAGCAATTCGCCCTGGAGAAAGCTCCGTCGACCATCACTATGCTATCTAGCTTCGTTAGCATCGTCGTGAACAGTTTCCGGGATACTATTTTGTTTATCGTCGCGATTTTCAACCCTTCCTATCAGTTGACAGTTTAGCTCGTTTTTAAGTTCGATACAAAATTGTAGACGACACTGCCAGCTTGTTTGCAACATCTCTAATGGAGAGGTTGGGGTTCCACTTGAAAGTACTGGCCTCTATTTTATTACACTGTTGACAGTTGATTTGGTCACCTTTAACGATTTCGCTAACTCGGCGTACGAATTAAGAAAAAAATTGTGTCTAATCAAGTGCAATTCGAATTCAATCTTAAGTTCAATTTAAAGTCTAGCTTACAGTTCAATTTGACAGGCTTCACTTCTAAATGGGCCCAAATTTAAGTCAAATTTTATATCCAATTTCAATTACAATTTGAGCCCAATACAAGTCATATGAAATCAAATTTCAATTTTGATTTTAAATAATATTTCGTGCCTAATTTTAAGCGCAATTTTAACACCTACACACTTAAAAAAGTACCGAATTCAGCAACATTTTGCCGAAATTTCAACAGCCGAACGTTCGGCAAGAATATCGCTGGTGCAAATCGACGTTTACGGATCTTTAGTAACGTTTGGTAACATAAAAAATTTTGCCGGCTGTCGAGGTGCGTTCAAATCCAATTACAAGTCCAATTTAAGCCCTATTACAAGTCCAATTTCATGTGCCACTCTAAGTCCTGATTCATTTCTGATTTCAATTCGAATTGGAAGTCCAAATTTTAGTCCAGGTTTGAGTTCAATTCAAAACGCTATTTCTAGTTTAATTTCAGGTCTGGTTTCACGTCTAAATTAGCCCAAGTATAAGAGCAATTGATTTGATTTTTCTAGGCCAAAACATTAGGGTCCAGTCCTGTATAGGTCCGGGCACGCTGGTGCTGGAACAGATCGCAACTGAATAGATTTCTGGTCGATTGTTCGAAGCCCAAAAATGACACGTATCGTTTGCTTGAAAAAAAAAAACATGGTGCAATGTGCAATAAATTATCAATTCAGCTAAATGTGAAAATGGAAAGTTCTTTCTACGTTTTTTTCAACTAAATTGCACAAAGTCATCACATGACACTGCAGACTGCAGACGGAGCCAGTCGGCAGCGGTGGTAACCTTGTATTTTGAAACCAGTTACCAAGGAAGTTACCCACCGTTCATCTGTTGGCAGTTGGCACCATAAGATGACTGAATAAAGTTTACGTTATATACCGCCAGAAGGCAAACCTCAATTCCAACATACATTTTCTTGATCCGACTGGTACCAACAAGAGCACATGCGGACAGCTGTGCGGTTCGATAATAGAGGGAATCACAATCCGAGATTCACCATCATCGGAAAAAAAGAAAACTTTTCGCTAATGGAAGAATAATTAGAGAAATAAAAGAAATTGTGCAAGTTTGTAATTGATTTATTATTATTATTATTATTTATTTTTTTGAATCTGATATATTGAATTTTTACTTTTTATCTTTCATTCGACTACACGGTTTTTATCAAAGCTCTGAATTAAATTGAGTGGCCATTCAAAAAATGAATTTTATTTCAAATCATAGTTTATTCAGAATTTTTAGAAGTTTCACCCAGTATATACTTTTTGCTACCCTTTCTACCAGACATAAAATGCAGCTAAGTGTCTGTCTTTGTTATAGTATAATAAAGGCAAAAACATTCGAAAACAACTAAACAGGGTTATTCGAGATGCAGTAAAACACAATTACGTAGCTATAACTGTTATCGACCAAACGTTAGTCTTTCATTATACTGCAATAACCACATATTTGTCAGCATTACTGTAATTAAAAACGGCAATGAAAAAGTGCCTAGGTGCATTTTGAATTGAAATTTATTAATTCGCAACATATTTTCAGTAGCGGCAGTCGGTAAAGTGCCCGGCTTGAACGACTAATAGAGCTCTGAGCCAATTATTTTTTTCCAATATCCTATGCTATGCTACTCATAATGTAATGTTGATTCAAGATCTGCACAGATGTGAATGTCCGATATTCATTGGTAAACATGTAACCAAAAGGTGTTGCAATAGAACAGGTGCTACGCTCCGACAGATATTGCCTTAATAATTACAATCTCAGCTGATAGAGGGCTAAAAAACGTGCAGGTAGAAAAAACGGTCGACACCATCCGGCGCGTGCTCTACTAAATGTTCACTAAGAAACTAGCCTACAGCGTGGACGCTCAAGTTTTCGTTTTATAGCTGTCATTGTGCATTACAAGTTTTATAGAATGTCCATAAAAATTGTGTGATAACATTTAGAGTAAAATTTTCAAGTCACGTGCCAGAAACCTTGTCGGATCCCACTGATCCCAAACTGAATTTTTGAGCACATTAGTAAATATCGGGGAATACCCGTAATAACGAGGTACGATTTTAATAAGTTTTCTGAATAGTACTCAGAACTGTACTAAAAATTACTGGTATTATGAAAAGCTAACCATTTAATTTTCATGTACATGAACATGTACATGTATTTAATTTTCATTGTTATAGCAACACAGGCAATTCTAATGTTTGCAATTATTGCTTATTTTCGTTAGGAGGCGATCTCTACCCCAGAGACTCTATGCTCCAGTCGTTTAATCCAGCAATTTTTGAAACAAATAAGAAAGCCAATGAAAGCAAAAGTTTGCGCAATAAAAATAATTATCAAAACAAGCAACCAGCTGCGACGAAAGAAGAAAAACTCGCAAAGAAAGAGCAAAACAAAAAGCTCAAAACCCGGTACCGCCATTCAGGTTTTTTATATATATTTATTTGGGCTGATATATAGATACCCCTGTCTGGGGAACAAAAACCAGCAGATAGTAATTCAAAATAATTGCGTTAGCATAATAGAGCACCTCGTGATCAACGCCACCCCCATGGAGCAGCACTCCGAACGCGCGCGCTCCAAATGCTGCTTACCGGCGGTGGCGATGAGCTAGTTTTTCTGCACGTTCGCGATCCCGCCAGCATCTGTCTTTTGCAGTTTAGGCCGTTGAACTGTCGCGCCTTTTGTTGTGTTTCAGCGTGGTGTGGGCGAGAGGTGACTCTTATGACACCGAAAACGCGTTGCTAAATATTAGCGAAAATTGTCAAATTACATAAAACTTTTACGCAACTTTTAGGCCGACTCCAGTTCAAACGACAACAATCAATCAACGTTTGTCATAAAAAACACCGAATACCGACACTGAACTAGGTTAGGAATTAAATCATAACTTCAATAGCACACGACAAGGATACGGCGGAAGGTTGCCAGCGACGAGAGCAAATAGTTAGAAATAGTAGTGGCAGGGGACTGCGATAGGTGCCATGCTTTTGTCGCCAACATCTCAGCACATGTGAAAAATAAACAGCAAGTCACTGCATACGTTTCACTCGACAATGTTGGCAGCCAATTTACCTGTCAGGCAGGCGCTTTTTCTGCAATAGCGCCCTTCGTTAAGTCGACTGTCAAACACCGTTCGTTAAGATAGGGATAACACCCCACTGCGCTGAGTAGTGTTCACAAAAGCACACTTAGGTATGTTTCTTCCCATGTGCCACGTTTTGCCTTTCTACTATATAAATATATAGTATAAAGGTATAGAAATCACTTGGAAAACCGGAAATGGAAAGAAGGTCCTGCGGGCCGAATGTCATATACCATTCGACTTAGTTTCGAAAACTGAGCATTTTCTGTGTGTGTGTATGTATGTGTGTGTGTGTGTGTGTATGTGTGTGTGTGTGTGTGTATGTGACGCTTTTAATCTCACTCACTTTTCTCGGAGATGGCTGGACCGATTTTAATGTTCTTAGTGTCAAATGAAAGGTCTAGGTGTCCCATTGGTCGCTATTGAATTTCATACCGATCGGACTTTTAGTTCAAAAGTTATGTATAAAAATATGAAAAATATGGGACTTCATTATCTCATAGGTCCCTTAACCGATTTGAACAAAATTGATTGCATATGAAAGAGGAGCCTTGCAAACCCTTAACTTCCAAATTTCATGACGATTGGGCTTGTAGTTTGAAAGTTACATAAAGAAATGTGAAAAAATAGTATTTAAAACATATTTTTGAAACATATAAACATTAATTCAATGAAAAACATCACACATTTTATTATTATTTGAAAATTACTGCTGAGATCTATCAAACGAAACCGAGTTATTAAAAATCGGACGGTTCATTCAAAAGTTATTTAAACTTTAACACTTAAGCACCGTATATTAAACCGTTAAAAGGCGTGAAATCAAAACAAATGTTGATTGTAGTCAATGTGTGTGATGTATGTGTGTATGTATGTATGTATGTATGTATGTGTGTATGTATGTATGTATGTATGTATGTATGTATGTATGTATGTATGTATGTGTGTGTATGTGGTCCCAAGCAACAATGTGTTTGATTGTACTCTTGTGGTGGTTTTCATGACCAATTTTGGTCTTGAATGCCATCATAGGAGTGTAATAAAACTCAAATTGTTATTTGGGATGACAATTTGCAATTTTTAAATTTGCATTGAAATTCAAGAAAAGATGTTTCTCACTTTTGTGAATCAATTGTCTGAAGTTTTTGAAGCCTCTTAGTGGAATACGAAATTTGAAATCAAAGAAAAGAAAAAACTTTTACCGACTAAATTCCACAATTTAATATTTATTTGTGACAAATACGTATACGCTTTGAAATAAGACACTGATGAAGCCTGCACGTCGTAGACGAACTACGTATCTGTTGCAAATAAATATTAAATAGTGGGATTTAATCGAAAAGCTATTTCTTTTCTTTGATTTCAGATTTCAATTGTCATTTTGTTCACTTGCTGTTACTCACAATTGTACACGAAAAGCAAACAGCGAAAAGAAGCAGTTAATTTAAGCATGTAGGTATAGTGGTGTATAGGATTAAAAATACTAATGAGTTTTCCAAATAAATTTATACAAATTTCAAACAAATTTTCCGCATCAATAGACGCTCTTTTTAATCAATAGATACTGGAGCTTAGAAATGTTATATGAAAAATAGGAAGTAAACTTTGCACGGTAGTAATTTTTTAGGATTTGTTTTCGTTAATGACATTTTAAAGGACAGATGTCTTATGTCATGTATCATGTTTGAACAAATAAATCAAAAATGACAAGCACTGGAAATCATATCGATCATATTTCCCATTTTCAAGCATGTTTAAGGCGCAGCTTGCACTATTTTTCGACCTCATCTTGTTTTCCTAACCCTCTAACATTGTAAAAACGATGCGATCAAGCTAATGACTCTCTTTTCATGAAAGTACATTCAAAAGAAGCTTAAGTTTTGATTTTCATGCAAAATAATTATCTGAAGGAGCGCCAGCTAAGAAAAAGTTCAATTTCTCTTTTTCATATCTAATGCTCTATTCAGTTATTTTTTCTAATTCAAATATATTGCAAAATTGAAGCCAAGCAAACTAATAGTAAAATTTTGAGATTAATCATTTTGTTGTCGATATCCTTTGTCTTCAAAAGCGAAGTATAATAATAATTTTTCTGAACTCTTGTTTTTCAAAGATGCTCACTTTTGAACGCATGGTATTAATTAATTATCAAAAAATCTGTTATAACCACATATTTCATATTGTCAATCCAAAACAAGTTTCGTATGTGGCTCTGAAGCCCGAAAGTTAAGGCCGACCGATTATAAAACTAAATAAGGTATTACAAGTATTTACGCACCCAAGGAAAGAAAATTTAATTATTCTACGCAATACGTTGGTAATTTTACTGGCAAATAAGGATTTTCAGGAATACGGAACGGATATTTAAAAATATAGTCAAGTTAATTATACATAGATGTTCCTGAGAAATTAAATAATGATTATTGTGGCAGTAGAAAGGCTAGGTCACGCCGCTAGGTGGATTAATTCGGGTTTTGTTAGAATGTAAAAGCGGGTGGCAACTAAAATTTTGGAATTGTTTCGCGGCCCCTACACTCAAACAACTCGAGCTCAGAGAGAAATGAGAGTATGTATGTGTTAGCTCTCTCTCTCCTCTTTTTGTCAATATTTTTTGTTTTGTTTATGCTTACCCAGCTTTGCTTGAAATGGCATCAAAACAAGAAGCATGTCGGTAGCGCGTTGTGCACTTCTACGAACTGCCACAGAAATCTCGGCAAAAAGTATACGGTACAACATTTAAAAAACGAATAGGTTGCGGCTTCGACTTTTTACCACATCCTAAGATGCCCAACAATTCGCAAGCAAGGTAGTGAAAGACCAGCCAAAATTATGGACGCAGAAGGACATCGTTCTCTTTCTCATGCCTTCAACAACAAGCTCTCAACAACAACATGCCTTCAACAACAACAAGATGTGCATCAGACGAATGTTTGAAGAAAATTTTGATCCC
Source organism: Sabethes cyaneus (assembly GCF_943734655.1). Lineage (NCBI taxonomy): Eukaryota > Metazoa > Arthropoda > Insecta > Diptera > Culicidae > Sabethes > Sabethes cyaneus. The sequence goes on from NC_071354.1 coordinate 149,378,841, forward strand.
GTTTCTCAAAAATATCATGCAGATAGACAATATGTGTTTAGACCCGAAAGGCCCGTCGTGCTGCTTAGCAACATAGTTTCCGTCGACCGTTGCCGCTTGCTCTGCTCGAGGGGTCGCGGTTACTAGTCTATAGAACGGAGAGACAGTTTCCTGGGCTCTTCGCGTATGTATACCTTATCGAGTTTAAACTTGTGCCACCTTTTTTGTGCACGTTTTCGTTATCGGGCCGTGTCGCCGGATCGGGAAGATTGTCCGTACGGCTCTCCACTTTCCCATTTGGCGAACTCAGAGATCAACGACGGTACTGAAGGTCCTCCACACAATGAACCGCTACCGAGGTTAAAGCTCTCCTCCAGCTCTTGCGGCTTTGTTTGATTGCACGGGATTCCACAGAATCGGTGCGGCTGCCTAAAGTTTTTAAACTTTTTATAACATGACCCACGAGCTCCAGGGGAAGAAAAAACTCCGCTGCAAAACCCAAAAGGGCAAATTACTATAGAATGCGCCCTGGTACTCTACAGGCTGCATTTGCGAATGGGTATTAGTTGAAACCCACTCATGTATAACAACTATTACAACCATCCTCCGTTAGGAGCCTTGGACCATCTGCTCTTGTTCAAAGTTGTGTCAGGATCATTCAGAAATGCTTCTACAGAGATCCGTCAGAGTCTACAGTGGAAAGTTCATATTCAGCATTCGCATGAGTGCCTCCTTCCGTATCCATATCCAACCCTAGTATCCATATCCATGATACCACGTGGAGGTAGAGATAGAAGTTGCTAGGTAAGAGGCTGAGAACCCGCATGGAATCTATTTTATAACTATATGATACAAATGTCTCATACATAACTTTTTTGAATTTTGCTTGGCTGAAACGGTACTATCAAATGAACCCAAATTGAGTCAAAGTGTTCGAATCATTCCTGATCCCAAATTCTTGCAATCAGCCAGAGCAGACAAGTGGCCTCCGCTCCGATGTCATCCTTCCTAGAAGATCGTCGTTAACTTCACCTATCGTTAGGGCTGCCAATTCTTCCACATCCGCGCCATGATTGTCAGCCAGGACGTCGTTTACCCTTCGGTCACCTCAGGACACTGCCATTGTTTTCTAGAAACGTTTCGTCGAACTTTCTCATTTGAGAGTGAAAGAGTGAGAGATTGAGTGTGTGTGTGTGTGTGTGTGTGTGTGTGTGTGTGTGTGTGTGTGTGTGTGTGTGTGTGTGTGTGTGTGTGTGTGTGTGTGTGTGTGTGTGTGTGAAAGAGCGAGAGCGAGAGAGAGAGAGAGGGGGGGTGCACTCTTAAATGATTCTACCTGTAAATAGGTCGGATTTGGTTAAAGCTAGGTTGAAACTACTCAAAATGCCCTTAAAGTGTACAAACTCAAAGTTTGGGTAAAAATTTCAACCAATTTTGGCTACTTGCTACCGATAATTGAATTATTCTCTATGCCAAATAACGCACTTTTAAGTTCCTACTACCAATTTTTTGGTTGAAAAACTACTCAAAATCTGAGTTTGTACACTTTAAGGGCATTTTGAGTAGTTTCAACCTAGCTTTAACTAAATCTAACTTATTTACAGGTAGAATCATTTAAGAGTGTGAGATCTTAAACATTTTCTTTCATTTTCCTGTGCATGCTTCTCTTGGTCCATTATTGAATCCCTTGATGGACGACCCCCAGTAATTATCAATTTTTCTTTTAATACCGAAAATTTCTTGTTTAATTACTTTATAGAGCATTCCTCTGGTGTCTCACAAGCACAATGACATAAAATATATCATTCAAATTCTTGAAATTTCATGACAGTATAATTTATCATAAGAAAAATGCTGCGAAATTGAATATTTCATCATTTAGTAAAAAGTTTTTATTTCATAAAATTGCAATAATTTCACTCACAATCCTCTTCCTGGGACTCTAAGCTATCAAAGATTGTGATGAAAAGAGATGAGAACATAAACAAATATCACTTTAAAGTAGCAACATATATGTGCTAATTTGCTATAATAAATACTGCTCGCTTGTCATCATTATATTTATTGAAATCTAAACTTTATATCAACAAATAACTGTAAAATATTTGAGTTTCAAAAGCCTTTTTACAGCTGGTCAATAGGATATATATAGCCGTAAATATATGAAAGGCAACATCCTTACCCACATGAGCGTAAATATATGGCCCATTTTTACTCGAAGTTTGACGACTCTATCCAAGATGTTAACCAAACAAATGGTCATTGACGTAGCTAGAGGGGGTGCCTGGGGTACCAGGCCCCCTCCTGAATTCTGCAGGCCCCCTCCAGAAATTTTTGGAATTGGAATTGGAAACCGGGAAAAAACTCAGTGTATATGTTCCCGCTGTGTAGGTATTTTCTTTTTCATGCTGTTTCAAGCGTTCGTCTCCATTCAACTACATCTTGGGCCACTCGTCGCAAATCTCCCAGTCACAGAAATCGCAAATCACTTTCGACCTGGTCGAGCCATCTTGCACGTTGAACCTCCCTGTTCCTGATGCTGGTGCAGTTGTTAACGAGAACTGTTTTCGTCGCACTGTAGCCTACTGACTTTCGCCAGATGACGATGGCAATCTCTCCAAACAGTGCTTGTAGCTCATGATTCATACGTCTCCGTTACTCTCCGCTTTCAGTTTGCACTCCGCCAAATATCGTCCGCAGCACCTGCCGCTCGAACATAGCGTATGAATAGCGTTTAGCGAAGGGCAAAGGGAGTCTAATTTCTCGCTTAAATGTGCAACTAGATCCCCTTACTAGTGTTGTTGTCCGTGTGCACCAACAATCTCAAATACACGAACCCATCTGCCACTTCTATTTCGTAGCCATCAACAGTTACCGTCCGCGAGAGGCACGCGTTTGTTTCCTTTAAGTATTTGGTCTTGGCCGTATTTATGTTTAGAACACTCGTCCTAGATTCCGATTTCGTTGGATCACCCCTTCACGTGTGATGTTGAATGGCATGCAGAATAAGCCGTCACCTTGTCCCAACTTTCGCCGCGTTTCAAAGTAACTCGAGTGCATAAGTATCCCCGAGATGCACACGAAACACAACACTCTCTCCAATGTAGCTCTGCTCAGTTACGTCAGTTTATTCGGAAAACCGCGTTCGTGCATTATCTGCCATAGCTGGCCTCGATCGACTGTATCGTATGTTGCTTTGAAATTAATAAAGATGTGATGCGCGGACAGGTTGTACTCCCGCGGACAGGTTGTGTTTCTGGTAATTGCGCGGATCCTCATCAAGCCCGCCTGGTATTTCCCTACAAAGCCTTGTGCTATCGGTGTCAGCCAGAGTAACAAGATCATTATCAAAATTTTTTTGAATGGCACCCCCTAGGCCCCCTCCAGGGAAATTTCCTAGCTACGCCAATGCAAATGGTTTCAAAATTAATGTTACATTGTGTGATAGGTATCTGGAAAGACAGCGAGGTTTAATTGGAGGGGATTGAACGAGTTTTTATTTTCCTCATTTTGGCCAGCTTTTTGGTCCAAATACTACTCCTCTGTGCTCCGGTTTGTAAATATTTTATTTGATAATCTATCTATACCTATAAAAATGGATTTCTGTCTGTCTGTCTGTCTGTCTGTCTGTATAATCCTTATAGAATCGGAAACTACTGAACCGATCGGCGTAAAAATTTGCATGTAGGGGTTTTTGGGGCCAGAGAAGGTTCTCTCGATGGCAAAAGACCCCTCCCCCTACTAAGAGGGGGGCCCCCCCCATACAAATTTATGCCTATAAAAATGGATTTCTGTCTGCTCTATATTCCTAATAGAATCGAAAACTACTGAACCGATCGGCGTGAAAATTTGCATATAGGGTATTTTGGGGCCAGGGAGGGTTCTTATGATGGTTAGAGACCCGTCCCCCCACTAAGAGGGGGGGAGCTCCCATACAAAAGAAACACAAATTTCCTCATAACTCGAAAACTAATCAAGCAAATGGAACCAAATTTAGCGTGTGGGTGTTTTTGCAGGCATGAATTTTTTCCATGATAAATTAGGACCCCTTACCTTTTTAGGAGGGGGGGCTCCCATGCAAATGAAATACAAATTTCCTCATAACACGAGAAGTAATCAAGCAAATGGAACCAAATTTAGCATGTGGGTGTTTTTGTAGGCAATTTTTTTTCTATGGTGAATTGAGACCCCTCCCCGCTTTAGGAATAATGACCCCTTTTCCTTTTAAGAGGGGGGCTTCGATACAAATGAAATACAAATTTCCTCATAATTCGAGAACTAATCAAGCAAATGGAACCAAATTTGACATGTGGGTGTTTTTGGAGACAAGAATTTTTTCTATGGTAAATTGAGGCCTCTTTAGGAGGCGGGGGGGATCCTATACAAATGAAATACAAATTTCCCCATAACCCGAGAATTAATTAATCAAATAGAACCATATTTGGCATATGGGTGTTTTTGGAGGCATGCATTTTTTCAATGATGAATTAGGACCCCTCTCCTTTTTAAGAGGGGGGGGGGGTCTCCCATACAGATTAAATACAAATTTCTCCGTAACTCGAGAAGTAATCAAGCAAATGGAACCAAATTTGGCATGTGGGGGTTTTGGAGGCAGGAATTTTTTTAATGATGGTTTGAAAACCCTCACCCCTGTGGTAGGGAGATAAGAACTTTCATACAAATAAAACAGAAATTTTTGCGTAACTCAAAAACTAATCGAACTCGAGAAATTTTAGACTCTTTCATAAAACATTAATCAATAACAAGACCACCAAAAGCTATCTATAGTAACATTAGATAATTCAGCGCAAAATGGCCACAGGCCGCGAGTGTTGCCGGCGACCTGCCGTCGGAAGCGCCAGCCACTACGGCGGGCAGCCCCCCGTAGAGATCACCTCTATCTAGGTTTATTTATTTTCCTAGATCTACTAACCTCTATTACTTTCCTTTAGTTGGGTCACCCCTGCGAAGTGGTACTTTCTGCGAAGAGATTTTCCGTGAAATGGCACATCCCGCGTAAGGTTTTTCGCGAAATGGTATTCTGCGAAACTCTATATTCCGCGTTATGGTCAACCGAGAATTGGTGTTCCGCGAAATGGTATTCGGCGAAATAGTTTGTAATGATAGCGAATATTTAAATACTATCCGCTTTATATTATCAGGCTAAGCTATGGGGGGAGTTGTTTTCTACTTTACTGTGAGGAAAATTTGTATATTAAAACACCCGTGAACTCGCTAGAAACTAGCAAAACTCAAGATAGTGACAAAGGTCATCCGAGATTAACGATTTATGTACAATACAGTTTAATTTGTGGCAATACGAAGTTGGTCGGGTCAGCTAGTTAAATATAAATATCACACATATTTATTTATTCAACTTACAATCAACTTAAGGGTAGTACCGGTACCACCCGGCAAAATAATGGTAAGTATGAATAAGTTCCAACATTCCCAGCGGCTAGGAACTTTCATAATTATTTCCTATCCGAGATAATCGCTATAAATCTGTAATTCGTGACCTTCCTTCATGTTTATTAACCACGTAATTTGCAGTATAATCGACTAATTAGTAATTAATATTTCCAACTGAAACGTGACTCCACAACACCCGTCACGGCGTATTTATTCATAATAAAGCTTACATGTCACATCCCAAAAGGGGCGATTTTTCATTGTTTATATATCACCTTAGCCAGCAGTATAACGTCGTTAGATGATAGGTATCTTTCCAAGTGAAAAGAATAACGCATTAGTTAATTCAGCTAACTGAGTAGCGGCAAAAATGCAAAAATATTCGCTTTCTGTCCAACTGTATTTTTCCTCAAGGAGATGTTTATCCAAAAACCTGTTTCGCTCAGACCTTGTTACCAGATAGCATTCGATAATTCGTACTCAAACAAGCTGTTGTTCACTAAATTTAATTCTAAAAATATTCGAGCTAACGTCGAAAATTCAAACGGCACAGCTCGTTCTCACGTACCACCTAACCAGTCACGTAGCCAGAAGGGGGGGCCCGGGGGCCCAATTTTGATTTTAACTGTTTTATATGCATATTTTTTCGTTTAGAACTACAATACATCAAATGTATAGTAATGTATTATATTTATAAGCAGTAAGATATGTATACAATGTATTAGAAGCCAAGATAGGGCTCCTGGCCCCCACCTCTGGCTACGTGGCTGCACCTAACTTCTCATTCTCGATTGTCTATCATTCTAAGACTGAGACCTAATTTCCACAAATCATCGTACGTTCTTCCATTTCATTAATACTCTAACCTCCCAGCGAACTTAGACTTGTAAGTAGCTGCTACTTAAGTAGTAATTTAGCAGACATGATGTGATGAGAAGAAATAAAGTGATGAATGTCTCGGTGCATTCATAAGGTCTAGATATACCCAGTGCTACATACGTATAGATTCAAACGAAGCTAAACAATACATCCAGGGTTGCATTTCAGTTTTATTTCGATTTGTGCAAATTTAAACTGGAAAACTTTCAACTGGGTTCAGATAATCCATTTTACTAAAATGCTTAGAACAGAAGAATTTGCTTCCAAAAATATTTGCAAAGTGACGAACCGAGACAAAGTACCCCCAACACAGGTGCAACACTGAGCAAAGTGGACGTTGAATAATAATTTGCAGGTTAGCACATTGCACCTTGAAATGTTTATAAACTGGAAACAGAGCCAGTTGAGTTCAGAACATCACTCTGAAAGTTTTTAATGTGTGTGAAAAAGGCCCCCAATATGTTCGTGAGCTTGCGTACTAACGAAGTAGGTACATCAGCTGATGGCTAGTGCTTAATTCTATCAATGAGCTTTTTTTGATTCATGTGTTGATACGCGAATTCCTGCAATCTATTTCATAAAGACAAATAAATTATGACGTTATTATTCATTTATATTATTATTATGTCATTTAGGTAATTGTGTTAGTGCGTGTATGAGCTTAAACTTTTCCATCTTTTTCAATAATTTAACAGCGAGTAAAAATTAATATTGCTTTCTTTTTCTCTTTCGCAGATTCCAATTATTCTTAGTGTCATTTTAAAAGCCATCATTTGTGATAAATGTGATAACAGTCACTTGTACGAAAAAATACTTCACTTAGTGCCTTTTTAAACAAATAATGTGATGAAAAGGTGTGCGCAACATAATCGTCTCGAAGTGATCGTCCATCATAATCATTAAGGCATCACGTGCGCGAAGAATAAGAATAACGTCAGGAAGCAAAAGCCAGTCAGAAATTTTTTCGTGAATGTTAGTTGGGATGGTGAGACATTATGAAGTTACCATTAGTCAAATACGGTGAAAAAATTCCAGCATTGTCGTCCAAAGTTCCAACGTCATCGTTGATCCTCGTGGCTGTGCCAGCAAGAGGCATACCGCGATGAAGAAAATCGGCGAAGAAGTGCCTCACCATACCATAATCAGCATGCAAAACCGGCGACGCCAGCGAGCAGTCGTGCTGTGATGAAGTGAAATTTTTTCATGTCCGTTGAAAATAAATATTTAAAGCCGTTTGAGGCTTGATACAGCGCTGTTTTGCATTAGTAAACCGAGCCGGGGCTCCAGCAAAAAAAAGTTAGAAGAAATAACACGTACTCGTGACAGCGGCAACGTCACGTTGACGTAGTGGCTGTGTTGATCGATAAATTTAGTGAAGTGCAATTGTTCGGTTGAATCGATCGTAGCGAGGAATTACAGAAGCGGCATATTGTAGTAGCGGCAGAGCAGCACCGAAATGACCATTTCATATTCTGCTGAGGTACCGAACGGTAGTAATTTCGGATGTTTTTGGCGTATTTTGTGGAAGTAAGTATAGTCCAAGTTCTTAATTATAATCTTTTAATTTATTGGAATTTTTGGTAGATTGATAGAAATTTTAATATTATAAAATAAACAGTTTTTGCATAATTTTACGACTTTATTATTCTGTTGAATTCTCTTAGGCCATCTTTCAACAGTTTCTAAACGAAAACAATTCTAAATTAATAACATTACATTTTTTGAATATTAATTATCAAAATTAACATCATTATTTTGACAAGTTTATTCTTACTATACCGGTAACAAACAGGTTTTTTCTGTATCGATATTATCATGACCATTATTTTGATCTATTGTGATATCGTCACGGTTATGTATTCCGCACTTCATTTTTTTCATAGTATCGCTACATGTAGAGTGCTTAAAAAATCGGTGTTTTCACACCACCACACCAAATTGGTAAATGCAGGATTCAATGGGAAGGAAGGATGTGGAGTGGCCTGAGAATAAACCCCCACATCGAATGGCATGATTCTACTAAGATTCGAACCCAAGACCACTCGCTAGTCAAGACAAACTCGGTAACCTTACGGTAACACAGCCTCCTTTACAACCCTTGAAATGCATTCCAGGTGCTCTCCTCCCAACATATATCGCCCACTATATTGTCCACGGCCATGGATCGCAACGTATCCGAGCCGGAGCAACTAAATCACGAAACTAGGTGAAATAGAAACCGATATTTCCATATTTCCTGTTCAACCAGGTCGACCGAACTGGTATACGAGTCGGTGCGTTTATCTACCTCTCCCGGTCGTATTCCAGTCTTACTGCCACTTGGCCAACAATTCTTTCTTCACCAGCTCCGTGATCCTCTGGTGTTTCTTTTTCTTCGTCCGTAAAACTCGTTGTTTTGCACCAGCATGATGCCGATCAACCGGTGCAAATATTGCCTAAGAACTGTGTCAAGTTTATTTCTTCGTGTCTTCTGTTCAATCAGGCAGACAATTTTCTAAATTTGGTCTAATTTTCTATTTTCTCACGCACGCGTACTCATTCTAACGAACACACCGGCATAAGCATGCCTTTCGGACTCTGGGTCTTATTTATTCATGCACTGCGACGAGTTGTTGCGAGTGTGAATTTAGCTAACAGCTACGGTCGTCGCTCTTGTTCGTCACTGCAGCCCGTGCTGCTGATACCGATTCTCCCGCCCGTGAGTTGAACCAAGGGCGAAAATGAAGAAGAAAAGAAAAAGGAATGCAAAATTTGTATCCCACTGCGCCACCAACGTCACGGGAAATTGATTCCCCGCGAGTTTTTTGTCTCGGGAAAGCGCTATGCAGAAAGACGATGTGAGGATATGCGGGCGCGAGTCGCGAGTGTGTAGCAGAATGTCTGCACACAGCAACGTCGGCTGTTTGTTTTACGCTTGCCTGAGCGGCGTAAGCGTTGAATGCTATGTTTCCCATACTCTTTCGCGTGTGAGTACACATGGTTGACTCCTCGCTCGATTCGCAACGTTGCTTACGGATAGCTGATTTCTCAAGAGTTATTTGACTCGCGTGTTTGCTATGCAGGAATGTAAGGTAAGGCAGTAAGTTTGTGAGTGTGTAGGTAGCAGAATGCAGGCTTGTTATTTCCTCACTCATTGTGCAAAAAGTGCAACTTTTTTTGTTCCACACAATGAGCAGAACTGCTTTCAGAAATGAGAAGTAAATCCACACAATGAGAAACAGACTAAACACAATGAGAAAAACTGACGTGCAGAAAAATTTCTTAATGCGCTCTTTAAATGAGCAACTTTCGGTTTTGCTCCCGGTCCTCTCGGTAGCTACAGCAGTAAACGTGGAAACAAAACAACCGGTGCGCGTACAGCAGCTATAGACTCAGAGGCGTCAAGACAATCAAAAGTCGTTATATTTTGAATCTTAGCGGAGAATTGCCTTTGTTTATAATGGGACTTTCCTGTTGGTACGCGTCAAGAAGCAAATGTATGGGAATTCAAATGTTGCCATATCTAAATAACATTTTTCGCACTGTTGCCGTTGTGACATGCCTAACCATATGATGCAGTTGCGTTCACTGGCAGCCAAACTCAAATGAATATATTAAATGTAAGAATCATGATTCAACTGCATTAATGGATTAATATTTTTCTGATGGCAATGACCGCTACTGACAATCGTCGTTTTTTCTCAACGCACTACCCATGTTAAAACTACCCGTAGTTGTCATACGTCAGCGCATCGCATCAACGTATTCAAAGTGTATTAACATTCTCCTCAATGAGTAGCACAGTGTGCGGTTCCTCATACAACTGCGTTCAGCAAGAAAGAGCACAGTTAAAATGAAACGGAGCAGAATAAATCGCGTTGAAGACTGAGCACAGTTTGAATTTTTCTCTTCTCTTTTTTTCTTCTGAGGAGGTGCCATCCCTGGCAGAATGTCTGCACACAGCAACGCCGGCTGTTTGTTTTACGCTTGCGTGAGCGGCGTATGCGTTGAATGCTATGCTTCTCATACTATCTCGCATGAGAGTAGGCATCGTTGGCTTCTCGCCTGATTCGCAACATTGCATGTGCGTTCATCTACCGTTCTCGACCCTGGCTCAGTCTTGTTGCCTGTTGACCAACGACTCCTGTCTCAACACCTTCAAACTTGTAATCGACCTTCTCAGATTTTCACAACATTCGGTCAGGTTGTTTATTTTGGGTCTAACCAAAAGTAAAAATCGCAAGTTTGGTGCCGATTGGACTTCCTCTCGACTCATTGTTGCACTGTTGACTTTGTATCGCCTCTGCTGCTTGCCATTTCGAAAGGTTGAAGGCATGAAAACCTGGGAATTGTTTGCTTCAAAACACGGTATCTACAGTTTGGGACGGAACACTTCATGGTGATGAGTGATTCTTAGGGAAAAGGTCTGATTTTTGTAAATTTTAAGTAGTTGTATTTTTATTCCTATAGATGGCGTTGAGATCTAACTTTATAAATAATGACTATAGAAATTTTGTGTCTTCAGAAAAGTTGTTTGTCCTGTAAAGTTACGTAAAGTTACTGATCATGCCAAAATTGTACGACTTACGGGAATCAAGTTATAAATATTTTAAATACTCAAACACATTTTTTTCAGTGTGTAGTCGAAATTGGTAGTCGGACGACCTTCTATACAAAGTATCACAATCAAATAAAAATTTTGAGGTTTTGTCCGAACTTTTTCGGGTTCTGCCCCATAGTGCGACAGAGTAACGCTATGTTGCGGGAGCTAGATTTCTTTCGGACCTCTCGTAGTCAATTTTTTAATTTTATCAGAGTTAGTTTCAAGCTACAATATTTAAATCTTTAATTTTAAGTATAACTTTTTATGCATGTACTTACAATAAATGTCTTCAACGTATTTTGTATATTCTGTGTTATCTGTTACCTGTCACAGTGACAGTGAAGTTTTAATTCTTATTAAACCGTGATGTCAATTGACAATAAGTTAACTTATTCCAACGGTTTGGGAGATTTTGTTCGACGGCGACATCTATGTAACCATACTACTACACCTTGCTCAACTTTGCTTGTTTGGAAACAATGATAAAGTACTGTTGCATCGTACTTTACTCGTTATTTACTCAGCTCTACGTTATATGATTGACAGGACAATTGCATTGCGTACGTGTAGCTATCTACCTAGCCATACAATGTACGTCGTATTGAAAAACTTCAACGTGTGATTTAAAACGAACCTTTTTACTTTACCGCATCCCGACAATAAGAAATCTGCAACAGGCAGGAAAAGAAAAAAAGGAATACATGTAGGCACATGTCAGTAGACAGCTAGGTACCTACATTTGGTGAAATATGATTTGGTTTGAAGCAAACGAATTTCACTATTGTTTCTTCGATGAGCGTCTAAATAAAATAAGCAGATAGAGAAAAATTGATTATTATTTTAAGGTGAAATTAGTGATCATGAAGATAAATTAATCTCTTCATCTTCACATTGGTTTCCCAATAGAGTAAGAACTGCAAACGACAAATAATCAAATATATATTGTGTGTGTGTGTGTGTGTGCGTGTGTGTGTGTGTGTGTGTGTGTGTGTGTGCGTGCGTGTGTGTGTGTGTGTGTGTGTGTGTGTGTGTGTGTGTGTGTGTGTGTGTGTGTGTGTGTGTGTGTGTGTGTGTGTGTGTGTGTGTGTGTGTGTGTGTGTGTGTGTGTGTGTGTGTGTGTGTGTGTGTGTGTGTGTGTGTGTGTGTGTGTGTGTGTGTGTGTGTGTGTGTGTGTGTGTGTGTGTGTGTGTTTGTGTGTGTGTGTGTGTGTGTGTGTGTGTGTGTGTGTTTTTTTTTAACGAGTAGGGAAATCTGCACAGCACCTTAAAAGATACGGTACTATCAGACACCTGAGAAGACAACTCAGGGAGTGGGGTTTGGTATCCCGACCCCCCTAATGGAGCGTGAGGACCAAGACCCACTAAAACCCTACTCGAGTCTCCAGCCTAAATCCCCCCTGGCACCACCTTATCGGTATTACTTCAGGGAGGGGCTATTGTGCTTAATGCACCCTCTTATACAACTACTGGACTATGGTAGTTAGGCTATTTACTCGCCGTTGATCGGCTCTCCAGCGGTTTTGTAGCTCAAGTACAATCTGGGTAGCAGTCGCATTGACCGCTCCCCAGACGTAGAGCACATCCTTTGGACTAAGTTGTCCGGCGTAGTGTCCTGTCCGCTCACTGCCTGCATGTAAAGAAAACATATTCTGCAGTTTCTCCAACATCCACGCATTCGGGACACGCGAGGGACTCTGCATGCCCGAACTTGTGCGGATACTGTCTAAAACAACCATGCCCTGACAGAATCTGTGTCAGGTGGAAGTTGACTTCGCCGTGGCGTCTGCCGACCCACCCGGATACTTCCGGAATAAGTCGGTGTGACCACCGGCCCTTTGTGGAATCAGATCATGCCCGCTGCCATGTGGTCATCGAGGCCGATCTTGTAGTACTCCGTATGGCCCTAGTTCCACGTTGGTTGAAGCACTCAACGTCCTCACAGATGATGATGCCAATAGGCATCATACCCGCTAAGACACAGATTGCGTCATATGAAACTGTGCGATACGCACTCACCACTCTCAAGCACATGAGACGATAGGTACTTTCCAGCTTACCTAGGCAGCTTTTGATTCCTAACGCCGATGACCACACCAGTCCGCCATACCTAAGTATGGACTGGACCACGTTGGCTAAAAGTTTTCGCTTGCTGTCATATACCGCAGAGCTATTAGACATCATACGAAACAATGCCGAAATAGCTATGGAAGCCTTCTTGCAGGCATAGTCGGCGTGGCTCCCGAACTTGAGCTTGTCGTCGACCATGACTCCCAGGAGTTTTATGAACCGCGTTGACGAAATAGTGCAGTCCCCGACGCTGATATTTGCTTGCTGCACTGACTTGCGGTTGTTCACCACAATAACCTCCGTTTTATGATGCGCTAGGTCCAGTTTCCTGGATCGCATCCAATCTTCAACAATGCTTATAGAGTGGGCAGCCGTCAACTCAACCTCTCTGATAGATTCGCCGTAGACTTCCAAGGTGATATCGTCCGCAAAGCCGACAATCACCACCCCTACCGGGAGCTTTAGCTTCAACACCTCGTCATACATGACGTTCCACAACACCGGGCCCAGTATGGAACCTTGCGGAACCCCTGAGGTGATTGGAACGCATTTCTGACCCTCCTCCGTGTTGTAGCATAGCACACGATTCTGGAAATAATTTTCCAGAATTCTGTACAGCGACACCGGCACTTGGACGCTCCGAAGCGAGCTGGCTATGGAGTCCCAGCTAGCGCTATTAAACGCATTTCTCACGTCGAGCGTGACAACTGCGCAATAACGAATACCTGTCCTCTTGGGCTGGATTGCCAACTCAGCTGTCTTAGTGACAGACAAGATGGCATCCACCGTAGATTAGCCTTTTCGGAAGCCGAATTGGTTCCTTGACAGACCGTTTGTACCCTCCGTGTACTGTACGAGTCTGTTAAGGATAACCCTCTCCAGCACCTTGCCGGCAGTATCGAGTAGACAGATCGGCCTATATGACGAGGGGACACCCGGAGGTTTTCCCGGCTTCGGCAATAGGACCAGGTTCTGTCGCTTCCATCTGTCCGGGAAGTGGCCAGCTTCCAGGCATCTATTCATTACTGCCCCGAGTAATTCGGGAGCCTCCAGAATAGCCGCTTTAATGGCCATATTGTGTGTGTGTGTGTGTGTGTGTGTGTGTGTGTGTGTGTGTGTGTGTGTGTGTGTGTGTGTGTGTGTGTGTGTGTGTGTGTGTGTGTGTGTGTGTGTGTGTGTGTGTGTGTGTGTGTGTGTGTGTGTGTGTGTGTGTGTGTGTGTGTGTGTGTGTGTGTGTGTGTGTGTGTGTGTGTGTGTGTGTGTGTGTGTGTGTGTGTGTGTGTGTGTGTGTGTGTGTGTGTGTGTGTGTGTATCTTATACGGCATCACTGGAAAAATGATGGTAAATTTGGCAAAGTTTACTATATTTACCGGTAAATCGAATAATACATGCCCAAGCTTCTTAAACATTAATTTTTTAATGAAAGTTCGGTGGACGAAAACTATGCATGTTTTACGTAGGCTGTACGCCCAGATTTTTTTGGGTGCATGCAGAAACCTATTTGTTTGTACAAACGTGGATTAAGTGCTCGACCGGTTTAAGGTTTTGAGAAAATTCGGCCAATTGCGACGATATTTCGTGAAAATTTAAACAGATTTGGTGATGCTAAGAATAAATATTGTTGGAAACTCCGCTTCAAGTGAAACATTGGCCCGGTTTCAAAAGCATTTCTTCAGCAAAATGCGATACGGGATGAAATTAGTGTAGTGTATTTGTGTATGGTTTATGTTTTATGCTGCGGTAACTTTGGCCGGAGAAAGACCTATACTGCGGTAACTTTGGCGGGAGAAATAGTTTTCTCATCAAAAGGAATTTTCTTTTGAGCAAATTAAGTTCAATTCAGTACATTATCCTTCAGGTGAGCACGCGTTTCACCTTCGACTTGAAGGCCACACCAACGTCTATTTCGAAACAAGCGATAGTTCTTGACTTCCAATTATTTATTTGGTAATTTGTAACTGCAATCTTTTATCGACTGATAATTCACTCAATGGAGTTTCTTTCGGCTTTGCAGGCTTAAAAACCAGAAAAACGGTGTTTGTCTCTTTCACCAACGTTTCGACTAATTTGTATTCTTTATGAAGGCTCTAAAACAATAAAAAAAATCAACTTGCAATAATTTGTCCGTACAATATTAATATAATATTAATTTGTAAGAAATATTATAGACTAAACTATAATTTTTGATTTTATTCATACCCGCAGTTATCAAATTCCAAAAAGATACCCTATCATTACTGACATTTAAAAAAAAATAATATTATAGACAGCAGATATTCAACACTTCCATGCATCATAATACACCGAAGAAATTCATAAATTACATTTATGAAAACTTTTAATGCTAGCCCACTACCCACTGGAATACAAAGGCAATTACCAGTTTCCAGAGAAAATATTTACTAACCTGAAAAATTATCTCCCGAATCGCGACACCTGGTGTTTCCACAAAATCCCGATCGAAAGTTGTGATTTTTCCTTCCCGTCAGCGCAGCTGGATAATTGGTTACTACCTCGTCAAACGATATGCGTTGACATTTTTCATTTACGGGTATTCCACTAATCGTGTCTTTAAATGAGATGTGACGATAGTCTACCGGCTCATAAAAGAGTCAAGTTATCAAAGATCGATTCACAACTTTTTTCCCAAACCCACGTCACTACGTTACGGTCAAAGTGTTTTGATGCATTAAGTATACGTCTCGAATGCTTAGTAATTATTCTGCAACAAACAGCAAGTGCAAAATAGCGATGCAATCGATAACTTATAATTGCTGATTCGTGCAGAATCGTCATTCCATTAGTTCTTTGCATACGAATGAAATGTTGCATTCTGGTTTGAGGCACGCCTGTGAGGGTCAATTTGAAGCACTAGTTGTTGCAATATTTACACTTTTCAATCGATCATTGTTCGATGCGTTTTTCTCGATAAGATGGCCGAGACAAACAATAAATAAAGCCTATATTTATATTTCTTAACGAAAAGTCCTTGGATTGTTGAGTCATCACTATGAGTAAGAAATGCTTATTTTTGTTAGACTTCGATGTTTTTATTCGTCACAATATCCAGCGACTCTCAGCGACGTTTTATTCAAAACTACACGAGCTTCCTGTAACATTTTTATACAAAACAAATGCATTACACCCATAAAATTTGGCCTCGTTAACAAGGCACTGGACATCGGACGTTGCCGTTGTTGAAGACATAAAACGTACACTCTGCAGCACGTAATAATCCGGAGCTTAGTAAACGTGTAACGACGAAGAATCATCCATTCGCAAACTGCTCTCAAGGTTACACAAGGCTGAGCGCGGTAAAAAGTGGAAATGATGTTTTGCATTTTTGCGCTGCCGCGGCCTGTCCGCCACGGACAAGTAAGCACGTTGAATCACACTTGATTGACGAATCAGCAAGTGCTCGACTGGAAACTAGAAGAGCTGGTTTTTCGGGGTTTCCGGGGATCGATCGTTGAGAAACGCTTCACAGGCTGAAGGGTAGTGATTTGTTCGTACTTGAAAGAGGTTGTCGCTTCTGAGGTGCAGCACTATTTCAAGACTTAGCGCTGTTACTGGGGCAGTGGTTTTGTTATTTAAGGATTTAATCGTTCTTCAATCAATCTTCATCAGTTGACAATTAGTGTCGCAAATTACGGTGTCATAATTGATGATAATAATACGGTGGTTTTCTCAATTTTATCACTACACATTTTTATTACAGTAATCCCCCGAATAAAGCGATGGGTAGTTCTGCGAATTCTCTAAAAGCATTTTCCTAAGAGCCTTTAAAATTAAAAATTTTAACTACTCTATAGAGTTTTCCTACCAGCGATTTTCCGACAGTAAAATAAAAATTTAAAACTCTGCACATTAGAACTTGATCAATCGCGCAATTGTATTTTGGCCTATATATAACCAGATAAAATTAATAAAAATAGCATTTACTTTTGCAGTCCTTCAAATCTTTCATAAAATGTTATTAGAATTATTATTGACAATCATGTTGATAACGAAGACGATTTTCTACTAGTAAAAATAACTGGAAATATTCGATAGTGAGCACTAAAAAAGTCGAGGAGAAAATTTGCAACAAGGCATTATGTCACAATGAAATTGGGACAATAGGACACTTACAACTTTCTTAACAGTCGACACATACGTTCAACCTGTTGTATGCATATTTCATATTAATAACATAACTGCACAGCAACTGGTGAACTACACAAGGTCTGATCCAAAGATCATTGTGTGGTAGCAATTATAAATGTTGGTTCATTGCATTTATTAGTAAAATCAATATTGTTTTTTTGTGAGAAATTCTAAAATAAACACACCTCGATAGCTGATGTCGGTGCCTCCCCAGAAGGATGACTGATGAGCGTTGACATCGCGGCCAACGATGAAGTCTTTGTTGATGTCTCTGCAATATTTGACAAGAACCGCAACCTCTTAAATAGGAATATCAGCAGCATCACGAAGGAAGTAAGCCGACGCAATGATAATATCGGATTTTCCCGTGATGACTGCTTTTATTTGAACTTTGATCGCGATAATGTCCCGTTTAATAAATTCTAAAATAAGAAAGCAGGTAGTTTTTGCGTACACTAGAACAGCGGCTTTTGGAAAGTACGACTCACACGGTGATGATAGGTAGAATATTATCAAATATAATATCATCTTATTCTAAAACTACTTATAGTTCCATATTATTGATACACTACAGTGCTGGAGCTGCCAGATTATCAAAATCCATGGCTTCGTTTTACTAGAATCCCAGCGAAGGACCTTCAGACCTCCTTGTAAATCCCCAGATTTAATGCCACCACTGCAGTCAGTGGTGTGTAACCTGGAAGTATGGAGTCAAATCAAATTTTAAGTGGGAAATCCAACTTAAATTAAAATCTCAAGTTCAATTTCAATTCCAATTTCTAGTTCAATTTGCATTCCAATTTCAAGTCAAATTTCATGTCCAATTTAAAAAAAAAATTCAAATTCAAATTAAAATCCTATTCAAGTCTAATTTTATGTCACATTTCATGCCGAACCGAAGCGATCTTTCAAGTTTAATTTTGAATCAAATTTTAAGGGCAATATCAAGCCCAGTTTCACACTCAATTTCAAGTCCAATTTTAAGTAAAATTTCGTGCAATTTCAATTACAAGTCCTGGTTTAAGACTAATTTTATTTCCCACCTCCAGTCCTATTTCTTGCCTAATCCCAAATCCCATTTAAAGTAAGTCCGATTTCGAATTTAATATTTGGTTTAGATTAAACTCTGTCTTCCAGTGCAATTGTAAGCTCAAATTGAAGCAAAAATTTTAAATTCAATTTTAAGCCTAACATCAAGTCTAATTCAATGCCAATTTGAAGCTCACATTCGGCTTGGACTATAGCTACTTTTGATTACTAATGCCTTAAAATCGACATTTTCAACAAGTATGTATGACAAGGATGTATGTTCGATGTATGACGCTGGCCTAAGCCAGTCGTCGTATGTTCGAATTCCGTCTAGGAGAGGCAGTTAGAGTCAACAAGATCGTAGCAACTGGCCCTGCACAGCTGGCTGTGAATTCTGTCGTATAAAAACAGAAGGTCAAGTTTCGATAACGGAATGTAGCACCTAGGCTTTGCTTTGCTTTGCTTTAGGGGTCCATTATACGGTTAACAATGCAAAATGTCGCTATTAGTGGATCCTTTTCATGCAAAATACACTAGAATTCCTATAATGGACATTTTCGCTAGCCTATTGTATATCACAAGGGCACATAAAAGGAAAACGGGCATTCCAATCTGCTTTGAAAAATATGCAAAATATAGAGATTTGCAACATAAATCGATATTTTTCAGGCTTAATCGAAAGTTACTTAGATTGTAAATGCTATCGGTTGGGTATTTAGCGTTACCAGTTTAAAATAATTCATAGTAAACATAGTAAAGGATCCACTAATGGTTAACGGAAAAACTAGCAGTCATTAACTTTTTGTCGTAGAGCCCAATTTCGGAAGCAGTTTTTGGATTCAAAAGCGAGGTTCTATATTTAAAAATGTATTCACTGCATTCTTCTTCCCAATATGGACACAGCGAATATATTTTCATGAACAAAAGCTTTTGAAATTTGTAGAATCGGTGACGACTAATTTCTCATCTATGAATCGCACTTTTGCCCTGACCGTGAATCGCCTTTGCCCCAGTAGGTGCTTGACAGCGCTCGATCAAGTTATTGGAAAACGAAATATATTTTGTAAATTCTTCGCACCGCATTTTCAAAACAGATATGTGAGTGATGTAAAACGCTGCTACAATTTTTCAGCAAGTAGGGGGATTAGGGGCATAATGAGCACACGAGGCGAAATGGGCACCCCTCTTTTCTACGAAAGTACGCATTTTGTAACATCATATGGCATGGGAAACACTGCTGTAGGTACTACAGTATCTATTTATCAAAAAATGACTGATATCTACTTTTAAAACACGGAGTTATATTAAAAAACTCAACTTGGTTCTCAGACGCTGAAAAAATTATAATTTTGGTGCACTACCAAATAAGCTTTTACGATCATTTAAATATCTTAAACTATCAAGTGCACACTGCAACATGATGTATACATTGTATCTCAAATTTCACCTTCATTGAAGTTTTGATTTTATACTAAATTAGTATAAAACCTAGTTTTACTTTAACTACTTGACTGGGGGCGAAATGGGCACCCTTAGGTGGGGTGAAACGAGCATTATGTCACATCTACTAACCTGTCAGTTTCTTTGTCTATCGCGTCAATGCTTGTCAGTGATGGTATGAATATGCCAAGAGAATCCGGAAGACATAATTGGCCAAAAAAGGCCTTGCAAGTGGCCTTGACCACTCTAAGGCGAGACGGAATACTCATAAAACAAGTCGCCAAGTACCACAGCATTCTGCGGCAGACGTTAGCTCGGTATGTGAGACCATACGAAAGGGCAATCATGGGGCAGGAGGTGGACCAAATTGATTCCTTCAAAACTGTTTTCGCTCCCGCTGCAGAACAAGAGCTGGTGGTCCATATTTTGTATATGGAGGTTCGATGCTACGGTATTACATACTACCCGTGAAATCAGAACCCTCGTGTACCAGCTAGTAGAGGGAAACGGAAAAGCATATGTGTTCAACACTAAAACACACTAGCTTAAGCGTCATCCGAAACTTTCCTTATGTACTCCAGAGGCAATTTCCGCGGCCTTATTGCCTTTAAGCGGCTTGCGGTCAATAGTTTTTTTGGCGTTTTGACACGTTTTATGTTTGCGTATGAATGGGTGTGTATGTGTATGTGTATATGTGTATGTATGTGTTTATGTATGTGTATATACATGTGTGTGTGTATACGCGTGTGGTTGTTGTTCTTATATACACCCTTCAAGCATGTGTTTATAAGGGTGCTCATTATGCCCCAGGGAGTGCTCATTGTGCCCCACACACTGACCGATTTTTAGTTTTTGAAGCATAGGTTTAAATTGCAATTTTCGTCATCATATCAATTATTTTTCAATTTGTTAACAGTATGCCTTTAATTATCGATAGTGAATGTATGTTTTGCAATGACAAAACTTTAAAAATTCTGTCATTTTGGGTGCTTAAACCAGCCAACAAGTTAGGGTGCTCATTATGCCCCTAATGCCCCTAATATCTTCCTGTTGATGTCGTATTTACCGTATAACGAAATATTACATCAAAACCACTCTAAAATAACATTTATGCATAACTCAGCAACCATGCTTCGTAAACTACAAAGGTTTACGATAGATTCAAGCTGTCAAAGTAGTCACCCATGCATACCAATGATAGTCAATTTACTCGGCGTTTGCACTGATAAATCATTGAATCGCACTTTTACCCCCATCGTACTTTTGCCCCTTCTTACTCTATAGTACGAAGTTACCTTACAGACATAGTTATCGTATGAAATTTGCTAGGGACGATTCTTTTTATATTTTTAATTGCCAATATTCTCGACTCTAAACCTCAACACTATTGTTGGATCTTATGTCACGATTTACTCCGAAAATCTCATCACCTTGCCGCAGGATTACCGTCAATGAAACAAGAACGTGAGGAAGTACATTAATGATGATTTATAGTTCCACTATAAGCTACACTGCACCATTCGATCATCCAATCTGCGACAAATGACATTATCGCAAGTCTGAAAGACAGCAGAACAATAATATAATATCAACCAGCGACCAGCGTGAAACACACTGTCTCCATTGGTGCAAGGCTTTACACGGAGACTTGACACCTCAGCATTGTATAGATAGCGTGTCGCGAGCTGTTTGTTATTTCTGTTGTATATATGTATGAAAGCATCGTGGTGACATCCAGTACAGTCGATTGACATGTATTGAAGCTCGGCGCAATTGCATTCGGCTGACACGACTCAGTTACAGTGATTCACGGGAATGACACTTCCAATACCAACCTGTACAAAAAAACGTAGCCAACATAGAGCGGGCCCAAGCTGACAGCTTCATAGATGGGCTCAAGCTGACAACCGAGTCGGATGTGTAAATTGTTAAATTTTCTTAGTTTTAGTTTGATTTTAGCCAAGGTTTTAGCATCACATAGCTAATGTTAGGCAGGCAATTGATGCGAAATACATGTAACTGTGAAAATGGTTAGTTAAATTCGTTTTGTGAGATCGCTTTGCGTTTGCCGCCTTTTTCATGTGAGCAACGAAAATGTGACGTCATATCAGCCCCCTGCAGTGATTTTACATCTGCTACTGTATCGCTATGCCAAGTCTCGCTACAATTAAGCATCGCACAGACGAAAGGACACCATGCAAAGTCATAATGAGCACTTGTAATTTTATTTTCATGTCTGTTTAGATAAATTCTTTGCTGTCTGTTCAGATAAGGATAGATGTGTTAATGCGGCTGCATAAATTTTCGAACATCTGAAATAACGATAATCTGGAATCTAGAATATGGAACGTGTTGAAGTGCTACTTTCGTGTTCTACTCTCGTCTGTAAGATGCTTGAAGCAGTCAGACGACGCAAAAAACCATGCTGCTAATGAGAGACAGTAATAATTAATTAGATGAATTACTTACTGCATAAATAAGCAATTTATAAATTTCATCAGTCGACTCTCGGATAAGAAAATTAATTTTTAAATTAATATAAGTTGTATTACGCGTAATTGCAAGTATGACTGTAGTAATTCATCTATTTTAGACAGTGTGTAGGTACTTTGACCATTCCAGTTAACTTCGAAGTACTGGCCCCGCAATTGTCCCGTACTCTAATAATTCGCTGTGAAGTCTATGTCGTTAAAGAAGGGTCTTAAAAATGTTTACAACTCAAGGCTTTACTTTGCATATACTTTATTTTAGGCACTCCCACTTTACTTTGCCGTAAATGTCCAAAATAGAGTATGCGTAACGAGCAAAACTTCAAATACTAGCAGCTTAGTGATTAATTGTTTTAGTACTTTTGCGCACTTAGTAGTCAATTTAAACACGCTATGCTTTATTCTGTGTTCGGGCATAACTATGAACCATTTCACATGTTTGTATCCGGGCAATCAGTAAATCTTGCAAATTCTTACACGAAAGCTCTACG
Organism: Sabethes cyaneus; assembly: GCF_943734655.1. NCBI lineage: Eukaryota > Metazoa > Arthropoda > Insecta > Diptera > Culicidae > Sabethes > Sabethes cyaneus. The sequence goes on from NC_071354.1 coordinate 149,401,351, forward strand.
GGTGACCGACGAGACGCGCAGTGCCGGTGGCCGTCGCACATGTCTATTGTGGCTCATTGATACCTTCGCCTGTGAAGTAAATACGCACGCACCGGTTGAACCGGTAAACACCCGTCAACTGTAGTATTATCTGCCATAAAACAAGGAAGCATATTTTTTCGGCCTGTAAACAGAGCTAGAACAGGTTAAGCCATTTTCGATTGAACTTGACATTCAGTAAGGTTTTGCTCGACCCGATTTGTGAGGTGCAAGTTTGTGCGTGTGTGTTTGTGTGTGAACTGCGATCAAGGGCGCCCGGCTTCAACAATGCATTATTTGTATATGCGCGCCTAGCTCTCGCCGGAACTATGATCACAGGTATGCTCTGATTACATCCGTATGACATGAGAATCGAATGTGATTTTGGGTAACTGACACAGACAATGTTTATAAAGTTATTCCAAAGGATTGTCTTCGCAAGAGAAAATGCAAGGACTCGATGCTACATCCGGTATCCGGAACTTGGCCTTATGTTTTTATTCGATTAACTCGGTCGCAATAAAATAAAGAAAAAAATTATCATTATGTTTTAAGAATGGGCGTCTAACCTATTTTTAAGTTCTACCAGTTTCTTTATGAAACTTAATAAATGTACGCGGTTTTTACAAGCGAAAAACTGTCTCAAATTTGTTAAATCTTTTTATTCAGCGCAAAAATCGCCATTCTTGACAGCCTTTCCTTCTTAAAAAATCATAACTTTTAAACCACTATAGTACAAATGAAATATTCTAAAATGAATAAATGAATTTTTAAGAAAAAAAAACTGCTGAAGCTGATGGTTTTTTTACAGTTACAAACATATGGAAGTATTTAACTTTTCGCATTTTCATAGCATAAAGACAAAGGAGACATCCATGTTTTTTGGACAAATAAGGCTTTTCTATAGAACATATCAAATATTCGGAAAAGTATAAAATTCCAGTTCTCAGATATATTGGTGCACTACCTTCAACTGCAAAGAAACAAATGTTTCCTACAAAGAGCCTGATCAAAAATATCCATTTCCTCACCAGTAATACCAATTTCATTGCAGTTCAATGTAGAACACCATGCGCCTCCGCTGCATTACGATTTATTTCTTGGTCGATCCATCTTGTCCTCTAGCTACGTAGCTTTCCTCCTTGTTTCTCCATGTCGAGAACCATTTTCACTGTGCTATCAACTGACGTCCTTACAACGGGCTCGGCCCACCTTTGCCGGTTGATTTACACATTGTGGACATGGTTGGTTCGCTTTCTTCACGTTAATTATCTGCACTCCACATGGCACGCAACAACTTCCATTCAAAGGCCCCAAGGGCGCACTGGTAGGCACCGTATCATGCCTTATGAATTTTCATTTTGCTCTGCTGATTACATTATCGGTACTCGGATTTAGCTGGCTTGTCCCGGACGACCAAGTGTCCCAAAAAGTGACCCACATTGATTGATCGTTCCTGCTGAAATATTCAGAAAAATGAAAATACTGAAATAATTTTTTTTGTGACGCGTGAAGTGTATTCTTGACTTACGAAGAGCTATCAAAACATGTACATTTAAATGAAAAATACGTGTAATTGTGTTTTAAGTTACATCTAAAAAAAATTGTAAGGCATTGCAGGACCCATTTTCTATTTTTTTTAATTTGCCAATATGACCGTTTCTGATGATCTGGTCGTTTAACTTAGAGCAGTAGTGTCCACGGTATAGGCATGATGCGGATCAAATCAGATCTCCTCTTTAGATTCGCGAGCTGCAATGACTTCTGACATTAATAAATTTAACCTATAGTTCCCGTCCAGTATAAATCAAATCAGTCCACGGCCCTCAAGGTCTATATTCAAAAGCCGCATGAGGCCCACAGGTCGCAGTTTGACCAACATAGTAACTAGAGAATGTCTCCAATACTCACATCAGAGTCATTTTATCCGGGAATCCGTGTTCGTGCAAAATATATATCCGCAACTATTCTCCATCGATTGCATCGAAAACTGCTCATAGATCAATGAAAACGGACTGATTTCGAATAGCGATGAAAAAAAGGCCAAAAATAATTCAATGGGACAAATTTTCCTTTAACGCTGGGATTATCAAAGCTACAAAAATGTCTAACGGCGGTTTACCGCGTAGCCTTACGACAGTTTGCCGTAATCTTAGCCCTGGCCGATAAAAAGGTGAATGGCGGTTTGTTCTTCAACTCTTTCATGGCATTGACGACCAGCTACATCTACATTTTCTCCTGATCTCCTGGAATAATATGCCAACTGAAGTTTTTTGGAGCGTCTTAGTAGAATACGAAGCCTGAAATTAAATAAAAAAAACTTCTCCAAATTAAATTCTGCTTTACACGGCCGGACTTAATTGATGCTTCCGCATGACCATGCCTATTTTGGCCTCGCGCTCTCGCGCTCTCACGCTCACGCTCTCACCTTTCTCCAGAAAGGAGGTGATATAGTAAATGCCGAATCGGGTATATATTCGGACATGAAGTGCCTCACGATGTCCAAATGCTTCGCTCCTGGGTGAAGCAGATGGTAGGAACAAAGCGTCAAACGTAGTTGCTTGACCGTTTTTACTATGGCTGCTGCAAAACAACTGATAACGCTGTCAATTTATTTCTATGCACAACCAAGGTTGCTATGATTGGTAATATACAGGTGGATTCACCACATGAAGCAAATTTACTCGATGTGTCCTTCATTTCCACATTTATCACATTCTCAAGGCGACGCCAGAAGCTAGAGCACGCCTATCAAACATAATCCTCCGACATCGACTGCCACGTGCGCGTTATGATAGACTTCAGGATCTTCACACTATTAAGTGGCGCCTAAGTCACTGGCGTAACTAACTGAAACCTCTAATTTAGATCGGAACGAGGAGTACAAAGCTACATTTTGGCAAGTTTCCTTATGGAACGTACTAGCTTGCGAACAATCTTTCGTGCAAACGTAATCAAATCGTTTGGTGTAGTGCAAACCGCGGACCTGCACTCCTCGGTACCCGTTACTTAGATCCATCCTGCAGTGAAGGCTTTTTAATTGAATAAACTGTAGGCAAACGACATCCTACCACCTTGGAAATCTCCGTCAGCGTCTTCTAGGGGAGCAACCAACCCGTAATCACTTCTTTGGCGTACATTTTAGAATAATTTGCAATAAAACAATTTCGATGTTATGATGCAGCACTTGACAGTAAACGTAAACAAATACACTGTCAACAGAGCTAAGTAATTAGTCATACAAATTAACCCAATATCAAAGTATACACATATTTGCAGATTTTCCTCCCGTACGCTGTAATTGATCGACACCAGCAACTTTATTGTTCTCAACCATCCGATCTCTTCGTTAAAACGCAACTTCAACGGCTGGCGTCAGGGGTTAGGAAACCTTCGTCTACCCGTGCTTCTAGATCTACGATAAGAAGGTTATCCTCCAAATCTCGACACTTATCGGCTTGTAGCACATAGCCTTCCCGTGAGTTGTTAAGTTGGGCATACAACTTCCGTGCGTCCTTTGCGTGATACAGTTCTTCCATCGCTTCACAATCTTGTGCTTCCTGTTGACGATTCTTCGTGCGGAAGATGGAAGTTCGCCTGTTTCGCGCCTATCGCTATTTTCGCTCTTGTCACATTCGTCATCAAATCAGTCATTCCTTAGGTCCGGAAGCATCGTACCTATTGCCGCTATAGCAGTGCATAATTGTCCCTCAAACTGTCTTCAAGAGTAGCTACCGACGATGAATAGTTTTATGTACTTGGGGAAAAGGTACTCATGTCTGTATCTCGCCGATGACGATTTTCACGTCCATCTATGGGAAGCCGTGATATACCTGATCTAGCTACTATTGGGTCTTTACTGGGTGGATCTCCCTTCGTGTGAATAATGCACATTGATGATCGTTTAGCTGAAGAAAAATGTCTCTTAATTCTCAAACTACATATCCTCGTTCTGATCAGCTGCCTAGCGATTACGCGTTGGCGCATCCTGCCCAGCACTACAAAGTCAGTGTCGAATTCGTTGGGTGTGCCACAATTACGGTAGTAAGTTAACCGCATACCTTCTATTCTGTTCTGCAAAATTCGAACAGCGCTACGACCTCAAAGTTGCGGGACTAAAGTTCGTCGAAGATTACGCTATCACAACCTACGAAGTATAGCGATTTACGTCGTTCGAAACCTCAGCCTAGCAGCTAATTTTTATTATTTATTATTCGTTTAATTTAATTTCACTAAAATTTCTTTTTTTTTCTTGATAAATTTTCAGATGGCGTGGTAGTGTATACAAAGCGATATGGCGTGAATTACTAGCGTATCTATGTGTATATTACACATTGAATTTAACATACCGGTATGGTCTAACAGAAGAAGGTCGGAGGTAAGAAACAAATTAATAGATTTTCCTCATACAAAATGTTGGCTTATGTAAAAATGTAAATTATGGAGCCAACAAAGTCACATTATTTTACCTTCATATGAAAAAGACCAGAAACTTACCAAAACTAATACTTATTCCTTCCGTCCTAGGGTATTCGAACGAATACGAAACTACTGCGGGCAGCAGCGAGAAAATGTGCCACTTTCATTCGTGCTAGGTTTCTACGTTAGTTTAGTGGTGAAAAGATGGTGGGAGCAGTACCGATTGCTGCCCTGGCCAGACACGCTTGCCTTATTCGTTAGTGCCGCCATTCAGGGTCACGTAAGTATCACTTACTTTCTTAGGTGAACTAATTTTGCAAAGGTTTCGCTATAGCATTAGTTTTCATTCAATAAAAAACCCAAAACTTTTCAATTTCATTCACTTAAATTTAATATGGTAATGTAATTTCTAAGATCATCTAGTTTTAGTTTGGAATTTCAAATAAAAGCAGGAATACTTTTGTAAGAAACTATCATGAGAAATAAATAAAACTTTGAACAACTTTCTCCTTTGTTTGCAGGATGAGACCGGGCGACTGATGCGACGAAACATTATGCGCTACATGGTTCTTGCATATGTAATTACACTGCAAAAGATTTCGCTGCGCGTTAAACGACGCTTTCCAACCTGGCAGCACCTGGTGGATGCCGGTCTGATGCTGGAGAGCGAACGTAAAATTTTCGAAATTATGGATTCCAAGAGTCCAATGTCTAAATATTGGATGCCCCTGGTTTGGGCCACCAATATTATAAACCGTGCCAGAAAGGAAGAACTCATCCCTTCCGATCACATTGTACAGACTTTACTGATGGAACTATCCGACATTCGACGAAGGTTGGGAGGTCTAATCGGCTACGATACGGTGTGCGTCCCACTGGTATATACTCAGGTGGTCACACTGGTGTTGTATTCCTACTTCACGGCGGCCATTATGGGCAGTCAAATGATCCCTACGTATGACGAAAAGACTCATACTTACATGGAACTTGATGTATATTTCCCGCTTTTCACCGCCCTGCAGTTCGTATTTTACGTCGGTTGGTTGAAAGTTGCAGAAGTACTTATCAATCCGTTCGGTGAAGACGACGACGACATTGAACTGAATTGGCTAATCGACAGACATATTAAAGCTTCATATATGATCGTTGATGAGATGCATGACGAACATCCAGAATTACTGAAAGACCAGTACTGGGAAGAAGTAGTTCCAAAAGATCTACCATACACAGTAGCTTCCGAGCACTACCGACGAGAGGAGCCGAAGGGATCTGCCGAACACTATGTCGTCAAGGAGTCTGAAGCAGTTTATGCCAACATAGGTGGTGGAAAACGAGCACCAAATGAAGAAGTTTACGCCGATTACGTAAGAATCAATTCAAATGTGAATATCATATGGTTAAGAAGTAAATTAGTATTATTTTCCAAACAGGAAAGCGTAGATACTCCAATGGTTGAACGACGCAAAGGATGGTTTGGACGACAGATGACTCGAATTTCGATGCGCAGTTCATCAACAGCATATTCATCCGGTGGCTTGTTTAGCCGCAATCGACAAAACTCGGTATATTCTAGTCCTGAGGCAGGACTAACACAACCAATAACCGCTGGTGGTCAGCCCCTCCAGAAGCTTAGCTTATACGATAAATTCGTTAACCGGAAATCTGGTCGCAATCCACGACAGATTGTGAAACAAAGTATGAAAACAGTTAACGTTTCACTTCAATAAGATTAATGCATTTGCTGTATTTTACAGACTCCAAAATCAGTCTGAATGGTTCCTTGATTTCTAACGTGCCACCGAAGGCACGACCTCGTATCCCTACGCCCGATGTTACAAAGGACAGCAAATCGCACCCTCTTTCTGGTATTACTACTAACTCAGCACAATTAGAGAAAACATCAAACATTGCATCCGGTGTAGCACTGATGGCCACTCAGGTACTATTATAATCAATGTAATAATATAACTATAGGCCCAATTTTAAACATCTTGACTGTTTACAGTTGGCTAACAACCCGTCCATTTATCCAGCATCAACAGCAACCACGCTGAACAATAACGATTTACCCGTAGTGGGTACGCTGCTGCTGGCTCCAATCAAGGAGCTGGATTCCAGCTCAGGTTCGAATACTCTACATTCCGGTCAGTCTGCGACGGCCGCTCTGGCAAAATCAATTTTGCCGTCAACCATCAAAAGTTCTGGTACCGCCATAAGCGACAGGGTCCAGAAGTCCAAGAGCTAACCATTTTGTTTTTTTTTTTTCTATTCCCAAATGCAGTGCCCAGTTATGTCAAAGATGGCAAAACATCTTCGATAGGAAAAGCGGGCACTCGTCCCGCAAACACGGTGATTATGCTTCCCACAACCAACACCGTTGCAGCCGATAGCACAGATAGCGGCCCTGTGACGGTCGCTACTGTTTCCGATGCCATCCCCATCTCAATTACCTCGATACCACTCACGTTTACCGTGACGCCGGTAACCACGGAGCCCGCCAATACCGGCTCCTTTATCACCGAGCTGCCATGTGATGATAGCGTCGGAGTCAGCACCATGACGCTAAATAATGAGAAAAAATCGCCCAATTCAGAAGCGTCTTCTTCAGCCACTTCTACACTGAGCAAACGGAAACCGAAACACAGTGAAGTCTACGTGTAAGCCTGCGTGAGAACGAAAGGTGGTGTACTTATTTTGCGATTATGCTACTACTTAAGGTGTATTACGTAGGATTTTATTCAAATTACTGGACTATTTCGCAGAATGTGTACACATTTGATAGGGCTTTCACATGTACGTACACAGTGATAAAACACAAAACCACAGTATAAACGTGAACAAAATTTCCACTTGTTCAAACAAAACGGAACTGATAAAACGATACAAAAGAGCATGTTTTTAAAAGGCAGCATTTCTACTGGATTCACACTGCATAGGGTTTTTAAATTGTGTAAATAGAATTATTTTTACTTAGCAAGTACCCAGAAAGTCGAACGCAATTTTATTTTATTTAGTTATGCATAGAAAAAAAATATTGAAGCGATGTTAAAATTGGTTACCGATTATGATCCGAAAGCCTTGAATCAGCTATACATTTACTGTATCGATGCAACCTGTAGTGGTAGCCTAAAAACAGTTTTGTTAAAATGTTGCATTTTTGTTAATAAATGTTACCACTTACAAAAAATTGTTCTCTTTGTGAAGCACAATAGGGATTTATTAGGAACTGGGAGTGTAAAAGACAGACAATACTGAACAAATTTTCACAAACTTTGCATATCCCTTTGCACGGAGGGTTTTAGTTATAATATTTTTGGTTTTTGGATCAAGATAATGTTTTTTATCTCTAAAGGTAACAAAACCAATATATTCTACACATTGTAATAAATATTTGCTGAATTTAGCAACCTACACAATTGTGCAGGTTCGGTCTTATCTTATACCAACCTTACACCACAGGCTAACCTAGTCTTGACCTTGAAAAAAATATTAATATATATGTATGACCATATTTCAAGGTCAAGACTAAAAACTTGAGATTAGTCTATTTCGTAGGAACGGGGCCTTTCCTCGAAAACCCGCGCCGAGAATCGCGGCTAACACACGCTGACAGACGAACAACGTCACGTGCAGTACTTTGCATGTCGTAAGGACTAGTACCGTCGTCCTGCCGGTAAAAACCAGTTAGATTTAAACTTCTCGCTCGGTGGTAATCTACAATAGACCTAGGAAGAGGCACAATTTGTGTCTATAACCCAACCATATGCGTCGATATCTTGATGAGTGGGTTTTGCAGACTCCTTTTGTCCAGCGCCTCTATGGTTCAAACGTACAAGTACCAGCGAACCATATGCCCTGGCGGGTGTTGTGGGTTCGAATCCGGTTATAATCTCAGATTATAGCTTGGTTCGACTCATGCACCTTCCAGCATTGGACAAAAGGTAGCAGTCAAAACGACTACTTGTTAAGCATAGCAACAAATCCCCCCCTCTCCTCACCTTTCCGCTCTTCCCCCTCCTTCACCAAAAATTTAATTTCTAACCCCTACCGTCCCTTCATCGATTGTAGAACCATCGTTTCAAAAAAATATTAAGAGATCTATACCTATAAAAATGGATTTCTGTCTATCTGCCCCTATGTTCCTTTTCGAATCGAAAACTACTGAACCGATCGGGGTGAAAATTTGCATGTAGGGGTTTTTGGGGCCGAGGAAGGTTCTCTCGATGGCAAAAGACCCCTCCCCCCACTAAGAGGGGGGGCTCTCGTACAAATCTATGCCTATAAATATGCATTTCTGTCTGCTCTATGTTCCTTATAGAATCGAAAACTACTGAACCGATCGGAGTGAAAATTTGCATGTAGGGATTTTTGGTGCAGGGGAAGGTTCTTATGATGGTTAGAGATCCCTCCCCCCACTAAGAGGGGGGGGGGGGCTCCCATACAAACGAAATACAAATTTCCTCATAACTCGAAAACTAATTAATCAAATGGAACCATATTTGGCATGTGGGTATTTTTGGAGACATGAATTTTTTCTATGATGAATTGAGGAGACCCTTACCTTTTTAGGAGGGGGGGCTCCCATACAAATGAAATTAAAATTTCCTCATAACTCGAGAACTAATCAAGCAAATGGTACCAAATTTAGCATGTGGGTGTTTTTGTATGCAATTTTTTTTCTATGGTGAATTGAGACCCCTCGCTTCTTTAGAAGGGGAATAATAACCCCTCTCCCTTTTAAGAGGAGGAGCTTCCATACAAATGAAATACAAAATTTCCTCATAACTCGAGAACTAATCAAGCAAATGGAACAAAATTTGACATGTGGGTGTTTTTGGAGACAAGAATTTTTCTATGGTGAATTGAAACCTCTCCCCACTCCAGGAGGGGGGCTCCTTTACAAATGAAATACAAATTTCCTCATAACTCGAGAACTAATTAATCAAATGGAACCATATTTGACCTGTGGGTGTTTTTGGAGGCATGATTTTTTTCTATAATGGTTAGAGAGCCCTCACCCCTGTGGTAGGGGGATAAGGACTCTCATACAAATAAAACAGAAATTTTTGCGTAACTCAAAAACTAATCGAACACGAGAAATGTTAGATTCTTTCATAAAACATTAACCAATAACAATACCACCAAAAACTATCAATAGTAACGTTAGGCCACAGGCCGCGAGTGTTGCCGGCGACATGCCGTCGGAAGCACCGGCCACTGCAGGGGGCAGTCTCCCGTAGAGATCATCTCTATCTAGATTTATTTATTTTTCTAGATCTCTATTACTTTCCTTCAGTTGGGTCACCCCTGCGAAAGGGTACTTTCTACGAAAAGATTTTCCGTGAAATGGTACATCCCGCGTAAGGTTTTTCGCGAAACGGTATTCTGCGAAACTCTATATTCCGCGTTATGGTCAACCGAGAATTGGTGTTCTGCAAAATGGTATTCGGCGAAATGGTTTGTAATGATGGCGAATATTTAAATGCAATCCGCTTTATTTTATCAGGCAATGGGGGAGTTGTTTTTTACTTTACTTTGATGAAACACCCATGAACTCCCCAGAAACTTGCAAAACTCAAGATTGTGACAAAGGTCATCCGAGATTCACGATTTATGTACAACACAGTTTAATTTGTGGCAATACAAAGTTTGTCGGGTCAGCTAGTGATATATAAATTGAGCGTATGTTTGTATGCTTATTTGTAAGTTCCGCCATAACTCCAGAACTCCTTAACCATTCTCCACCAAACTTGGCACACATGTTCTTTGACATAAGGGAATTAGGACTGGGGGGACAAAAGTGGGGTGCTTCGAATAAGTAAAAGCCGTTGCGTTTTTCTTGCATTTAGACCGATTGCAGTTGTGCAAGTAACTGTGAGAATAGAAGGGGTTCCACCGAAGAGGGAAATACGAAAAAAAAACTCTTTGTTTCGGTTCCGTAATAGGGATTTCATAGAGCAAACGATACATAATTAGTCACGGGACAGAAGCGGGAGCTGAGTGGGAAGGAGGCAAAAGAGGGAGAGGGTACGATGAACGGTAGTATGAATGTATGTTCCGCCATAACTCCGGAACTTCTGTATAGTACATCATCAAACGTCATTTGTCAAACACATGGTTTTTGACAATAATCAGCGCAGGGGGGTTGACGGTCTCTTACAAGGGGGGAGGGAGATCTCTTACACGAAGGGAGTATGGGTAAATGAATTTCTATTGCATTTGGAACAATTTCTAAAAAGAAGACAGTTTTACAAGTGGCTGGGAGACAACAGGAGGGGAACTGACCAAAGAAGTAGACACATTCAAATGAAGAAAAAGCGTGGTGAATCGCCAACTGCTTAAAACCACATTAAAATAAAAATAAAAAAATAAAAAATTAAGATAAGGGGTTTTATTTCTTGCATTATGAGAATTTTCGTCACAGTACCAGATGGAAAAGTGACTGAGAGACAAAGGGGCCTCGAGGAAGATCGGGCAATCAGCTAGTGAGCATATACGAGAAATTATCTGTGCGATAACCAATGTGATATTTTATTTTATTTTATTTTATTTTCTTACTTCATCGGAACTAATGTCTAAATGAAGATTTAAACTGTGGATGGGAAAAGCCTATTTGAGTTGAGATTTAATCCCATTCTCAAATCGGCATAAAAACCCATTATCTTTTAATAATAACAATAACATTGGTACACAAACTCAATCAAACATAGAGACATAAAATTCACATCAAGTCACACTATTTCTTATCCTATTCTTAAAAGTATTCGTCGATATTGTAAAGTCAAAATGTTCATACACCTCATTGAATAAACAACACATCGCGTGAATTGGTTCATGTAGTCCGTAACTTGTACGGTGAAAGGCAGGCCGTAGAAATCCTCGAGATCTAAGCGGTCGAGGCATAACATTTACATCAACCATACGTAGAAGTTCTGGAGCGTCGACCTCCCATTTCAAAAGTTGGGCAACGAAGACGGCTCTGGATACGTCTCTCCTTTTACATAGGGTTTCCACATTCAGCAGTTTACAACGGTCCTCATAGGGTGGGAGATTTTGATGGTCCGACCACGGGAGATGTCTTAATGCGTGCCTTATAAATCTGCGTTGCACTGCTTCGATTCTTGTTGACCAAATGTCCGTGAACGGACTCCATACCACAGAAGCAGTCTCAAGAATGGAGCGTACTAGGGAAAAGTAAAGAGCTCGCAAACAATATGGGTCGCGGAAATCTTTAGCCACACGCATGATAAAACCCAGATTACGATTCGCCTTTGAAATAATGTCTGAGTAATGGTTGTTGAAGGTCATTCTAGTATCCAGCTCCACTCCTAGGTCTCTAACAACTTTGACCCGCTCAAGACAAGAGTTGTCGATTGTGTAATTGTACGCAATAGATGTTTTGCTTCGTGTGAAGGTGATGACTGAGCATTTGGAAGTACTGATGGTCAGGTTGTTTAAACGACACCAGTTTGTAAATTGGTTGATAAAGCCTTGTAATAGTTTGCAGTCCTCAACAGATCGTACAGAGAGAAACATCTTTAGATCATCAGCGTATAGTAGCTTGCAGCCCGATGGGATCACCGAGCAGACGTCATTAAAAAATATTATGAACAGTAATGGGCCTAGGTTGCTTCCTTGCGGGACTCCAGATCGACTGCAAAAGCCGACTCAGTAGAGCCCAATTTAACTGAGAGTTGTCGATTTGTTAGATAAGACTGAAGCCAGCAGCCGAAGCCATCAGAAGCTCCTAAGCGGTCTAGTTTCCGAAGCAAAATATGGTGGTCAATGCGGTCAAAAGCAGCTTTGAGATCTGTGTATATTGTGTCGACTTGGGCTGCGTCTTCTATCTGGCGAAGACAGAATGAACAGAACTGCAGTAGGTTGGTATTAATTGAGCGTTTGGGAACAAATCCATGTTGCTCTATCGAAATATATGATTTCACTTTACTAAACAGTAGCTCATTCACGAGGATCTCAAGTAACTTAGAACCAGCACATAAAGAGGTTATTCCACGGTAGTTCGCGATGTTGCATTTATCTCCTTTTTTAAATATTGGCAAAATATAAGATCTTTTCCAGGACCCCGGGAACTTACTTTGTCGATACATACAGGTATATACAGGTGTGGCAATGTTGGTTAAGTGGTGTTAGTGCAATGAAGGAATTTCGTCATGGTGTGTGTGGAATCGTAAATTGACCAATCACGATGAAGCGTGACGTCAAACTCCAAAAACAAACCCCATTGCCCGACACGATTTGTTTTTGTAGTTTGACGTCGTTTGCTGATTTTTAGCTACTAATACCATCAAATGTCTTCGTCTGCCACACCTCATTGTGCGATAACACAGTGATTCTGTGAGCCGACGGAATGCCGCTAAAAAGTTCAACTGTTCCCACCTGTACATCTGCAAAATATTAAAAAGTGTCGAAACAAAAGGCTGAAAGAAGACAAGAGTCCTGGAATACAATGAAAGACAGATATCGATGCTGAAATCCCAATGCCGCAAAAAATAAAATAAAAAATACTCCATGGATAGTTCTACTGCATCTCCGAACATAAAACACAAGTTTAAAAATAAGTCTGAAAAGAAAGTAATGCTGTGCATTGCCATTTCCGAGAGATGTATTTCGAAGCCAAGGTTCAAGCCCTCTGGTTCGGTTATCAATCAAGATGTGTAAAAGCAAAGCAAAGCCTAGGCGCTACATTCCGTTATCGAAACTTGACCTTCTGTTTTTATACGATGGACTTTGCAGCCAGCTGTTAGAGTGCAGGACAATTACAGGGTCAGTTGCTACGATCCTATTGACTCTGACAGTCTGTCCCAGTCGAGATTCGAACGTCGTCCTATGGCTTATTAGGTCAGCGTCATACCTCGAAGCCAACTGGGAGGTTGTGTACCAGAACGAATATTTGATGTCAAGATACCGAATATTTGAAGAAAATTTTGATTCCGTTTCTACAAAAACATCATGCAGATGGACAATACGTGTTTTGGCTGGATCAAGCATCATCGCATTACGCCAAAAAAACGCAATCGCTCCTGAAAACCCATTCGAGCCCCTTTTTTACCCACAAACCACAACCCCACAAATCTGCCTCAGTGTCGCCCAATCGAAGATTTATTCGGGATTTTGAGTTCCTTGGTGTAAAAAAATAGCTGGAGATCCACGAATTACAAACAGTTGATTGGTAGAATCAAGAGAAGCATTCGGACATCCGGACAAGTTGACATGACGGCCGTACACCGCTCCTGTTTCGACATCAAACGGAAGCTTCGCCGAACAGCCGATTACAAACCGCTTTCCAATGTTCACTAATTTTTTTTCAACAATGGCCAATGTATCTTTAATTTCAGTAAATCAGATCTTCTTCAGCTATTGTTGTCTTTTTCTGACAGCTTGAGAAATAAATTCCAAAACCCGTTAGAGGTGGAATGTACAGAGACTATAGATTACAGAGGCAACAAGGCACTCAAAATCCGCAAAATTTTGAATCATTGCGGAGAATAAATAATTAGCGGATTTTTAGTGCCTTGTCGCCTCTGTAATGTATGGTCTCTGTAGTGGAATGCTTAGCCGAATTACTCGCCATTAAGCTTATTTATTAGCTTTTGGGAGATCTAATGAAGAAATTAAAGTAGTAAACTTGTGTTTTGGAGTGATATTATTCCAAGAAATAATCCACAACTGAACAAAGTGAGTAATTTGTACACTTTTATAGGATTTGGCTGCACATGTATTCTGGAATTAGCACTTTATTGGGCACTGTTCAATCATTGGAATCGTTAAATGATAGGTAAATTACTCTATATTGTGCATAGCTGCGCGATTAATGGAGGGTCTAGCCTAAACACACCTGGTGGAGCACGTAATGTGGTGCACTTGTACGTTACGTACATGCCCATGAGCGCACCAAAAGGTCTCACACATAATGACAACACGCTTTTTAGTCGCAACAGGTAACAGAACCGCAGGTAAACTGGGAACGATCCTGGCGGTTGCCATTGTATGGAAGTCTGTCAAGTACAGACTTACCGGCATAGGCCTCTTCGTAAGCAGAGCATAGCTAAGCGGAAAAAGAAGCTCCCTTGTTGCGATCAACCATAGCCATACGGCGACGATCAGCAGCTCGACAGGTTAGTACTCAAAGTGCACTCGCACCGACCGGAGATCGGGTTGTTTATTGGAAAAGTTTGTGAGCTGACCGACTGAGCTGTGTTTATAGCGCGACTCAATCGACACGATCCATTCCATTCGCGTCGTTCTTGTTTCTATACTCAACAACATTACCGGATAATACGGATCGGTAAAGTTTTATCTAAATCTATACTTTACTAATTATAATTCGCGACAGACATTTCTCATATAGGGAGGGTATTTTCATCCCATTAAGCGATGGCATCTATTTTTTCGGCCTATGGCCTAGTTCTAGTGAAAGAACAGGTGGTTTTGACGTTCTTTGAATAAAAAATAGTAGATTACTTACAGTCTTGAGAAAATAGTTATAACATATTAAAATTGTATGTCGACAAAATATTTTTATTGGCAAAAGAAGAGGCAAATAGTCTGAATTTAGAAACCTGCTGAAAATACCATCCCGTACGCTACTACACATTTTATTCAAAGCTATTAAAAGGAGTACCATGCAGTCGATCAGTGAATGATAGTCGTAGTATTAGTAAGTGAATGAGTTTCTATGCAGCTATTTAATAAATTGTGGGTGACCTAAACGCGATTTTCGAAACTTCCATTGATGGTGCAAAATAACCAGAGGTCGCAGAAAACGTGGTTAACTCGAACCAATAGCCAAAAATATTCTCACGCACGTGTGCCTGTTCCTTTTGCTAGATCCTAGAGTACCAACACGATAGAGGTATACAGTCAGTTCAGAGTTGATTTTTTCCCGTTGTTTGTCATTATCGAATGATGCTGATGATCCGCATTCGCCGGGGAAAGCTTAATTTATTCCTGGAAACCCTGAAGGGTAGGGTTCGTGCTAATTAAGTGCTAATAGTGACAGTGACAGTTAAGTGCTAATTGTGACAGTGACACATCGTTTGACAAAACGAGTCACACTCGCGAAAGATGAATGTGTTTCAGCAGCCGAATTTTTGTTTTGCAATTATCGAATGGCAGAAAGAAAGAGTGAATAAATCAGCTGGCAATTGCAAACGGGTAGACCAATAAAATACTTGTCGGGATTATCTAAACGCACTACGACAATTCGTGTACAGGATTTTTACAACATATCAGTTCTAAGGACGTTATACCACAATATTCTAATTTTTACTAGAAATAATTAATTGGACACCATGTTGTGGTAATCATACTTTACACTTATAAAAGCATTAAGCATGGCTTTCTGTTCAAATTCCGGGTATTTATTTTTCGTTAGAATTCTTTTCAAATCTATTGAAGTTGTGTTTCAAATCTATAGTGTTGAAAAATCTCAAAGACATGGTTTTTGTGCATTTTCCAACATGAACATGATTCCGTGCATTTCAGACTTTTATGAAAAATTTAGCTTGACCTCTACTGCCGCTACTCGCTTAATTTTATTTTTGTGAATATGCGGAACGTTAGATATGAAAACGAGAAAGAGAAATTCTTCCAGGTAAGAAAGACTATTTCTTACCTGGCGCTCCTCAAGATAATTATTTTTGCATGAAAATCAAAACATGAGCTTCCTTTGGGTATACTTTCACGGAAAAATAGTCATTAGCTTGCTCGCATCATTTTTACGATGCTTTTTATAACTGCGCCGGCCACGTCCTTGCAATCAGGTGGGATTGAGAAAGGTGTTAGTGATAATTTTTGTGAAACCATTATAGCCACTGCATCTCCGCACACCATAATAGCCTGTGCATCTCCGCAAAGATTACAGGAAGGAGTTTTGTTAGTTAAAAAGGTTTCGTTGGATCAGGATTCACTTTGATAAGTAATATAATCGTTGTATTTTTATTTTGTTTTTTTAATTTTATGTAATCAGCAGACATTTAATAGTTTTGGTTTATTCCTTATTATTTTGACCATCGAAAAAAGATGCCCATATATTGTCGATCCCCACCGGGGTTGTGACCTCTTGACCGTTGGTAATTTTATTTGACTGGAATGGAAAAAAGAAAACTCCAAAATGCGATACCCGCAAGGCCGTTTTCCTTTGTCAAACGCACGCGAGCAACCAAACGAACTGACAAATTCCAATGCGTCATTATTGTTGATTGCCTCCACTCTGGCAGCAGTCGTGGTATTGATTGCTATGCTATTGCTATGGCTATCAACGAAGTTCCATTTGATCCATCCCATCTAAAAACATGTATACATTTATTTTGGATGTGATGCTGTTTCGGTATTAAAGCGATGGAACGCCGCGAACCAATGGCAGGGTCATCATTCACCAACAGCACCAGCATGTAGTAAGAATAACAAAACAACAACAGCAACAACAATAAAAAACTGGCCAATCCGGTCAGGTGAGCAAAGGCTTTCAAATAAACAAGTGATTGGATCTACGTTCCATCTCCACTTTAGTCTACAGCACTTTTCGGGTCATCTATTTTCTAAAAGAATATTACGATCTGTAGACTACGGGAATTCCCATCGATCCGTATTTAAGTGTCAAGAAACTGCCTTCCTAATCCACGGAGGTTATATAATCACTTGAAAAGATAACTGTGGAGCTGAAGTGAAAATTGACACCCTATAGTTAAAGTCCTATTCGAACTTTTAAAGATTTATATTGAGTATTTTGATTCATCATAAACGCTTGTAGCCAAATTGTTCAACTATCAATAATAATTTATTTGGAACACAATACATTTCATTAAACTTTAATACAACCTATCTCTCGCAACTAAAAAAATAAAATAAGCCATTCTACTCAATCAGATCGCGTTTTGTTTCCAAGGAAAATAATGTAATGTTGATTCTAACGGGTGGCAGCTAAATTTTTGGAATATTTTCAACAACGAACGAGCTCAGAGAGAAATGAGAGTATGTTGTGTTAGCTCTCTCTCTCCTCTTTTTGTTAATAATTTTTGTTTTTGTTTATGTTTGCCAAGTTTTGATAAAAATGGTGTCGAATCAAGAAGCATTTCGAGAGCGCCTTATACACTTCTACGAACTGCAACAGAAATCTCGGCAAAAAGTATACAGTACAACATTTTAAAAAGCAAATTTGTTGCGGCTTCGACTGTTTACCATATCCTAGATGCCCTACAACTATTCGCAAGCAAGGTAGTGGAAGACCAGCCAAAATTATGGACGCAGAAGGACATCGTTCTCTTTCTCGTTTCTTCAACAACAAGTCCTCTGATTTGGCTATCTATTCAGAGGCACCAGACGAATGTTTGAGAAAAATTTTGATACCGTTTCTACAAAAATATCATGCAGATTGACAATACGTGTTTTGGCCGGATAGAGTATCATCGCATTATGCCAAAAAACACTATCGTTCCTGAATACCCATTCAATCCCATTTTCACCCAAAAATCACAACCCGAAAAATCTGTCTCAGTGCGCCCAAACGAAGATTTCTTCGGGATTTTAAGTTCCTTGGAGAACAAAAATAACTGGAGAGCCACGAATTGAAAACAGTTGATTGGTAGTATCAAGAGATGCATTCACAAAGTTGGCATGACGGCCGTACAACGCTCCTGTTTCGACGTCAAACGGAAGCTTCGCCGAACTGCCGATTACGAACCGTTTTCAAATGTACACTAATTTTTTTTCAACAAAGGATAATGTATCTTTAATTTCGGTAAATCAGATCTTCTTCATGTATCTTTGTCTTTTTTTGACAGCTTGAGAAAAAAATTCCAAAATATTAGTTGCCACCCGATACCTCTGTCTGGGGAACAAAAACCAGCAGATAGTAGTTCAAAATAATTGCGTTACCATAATGGAGCACCTCGTGTTTAACGCCACCCCCATGGAGCGCTGCTTACCGGTGCGATGAGCTAGTTTTTCTGCGCGGCCGAGCCCGCCAGCATCTGCCAGCGCTTTAGGTCGTTGAACTGTCGTGCTTTTTGTTGTGTTCCAGGAGCGTGGTGCGGGCGAGAACTGAATTTGGTGACACCAAAAATGCCTTGCTAAATGATGACGAAAATTGTCAAATTATAGGAAAGTTTTACTCAATTCCCCACTTTATTGACAACAAACTTGTTGTAACGAAGTTCTTGTGCTGATTTGACTAAACCACACTTACCTTCCGATCCGTGAACTTTGAAATCACTGAAAGGCGATTTTTAAAGCATATTATTGAAATTGCGCAACTGACTGACATAAATTCGTCGTACCGTTTTAAAATCCGTTCATCAAAATTTTTCATCGTCCGAACTAAAAATCACAACAATATTTACGACACTAACGCACATGTATTTGTGTAGGACAGCATGACAAATGTTATTCTGCAAAATTCCTGCAGGTCAGGCAAGTTTTCCTGGCTGTAGAGTAAAACAATACCTTGCGTGAGTTATTTTCATGTATGAATGACGGATATTAAAACGATTAGTCGACATTTTCTTCTTCGTCGCACGAAAAAACGTAGGAAATTTGGCTGGTAGAACTTCTCTAATGATAAAAAGCATTTAAATAGATTTCAGCTCACTTTGATTGATCGCGTATGATAGACAAAAAACTAAAATATTAGGGAATAACTAGCATTGTGTGTCATAAAAATGCTGATATTTTTAATAATTTGTGTTGGATAGGACGGGAATAGGCAGTTACGACGAAGCAGCAACATACCCTATGTTAGGAGTGAATTCAACGAACCGGGCAAGGGTACGATGAAAGACTGCTATGCTGGAGAAGAGAGGAAAAAGTTACACATAGTAGAGGTCATAAAGGGTGCCGCACATCAAATTGCATCACGGAAGAAACGTTGTAGAAAATTACTCACTGGGTATTGAAAATTTGGGTAGAAATAGTTTAGAGTGTTTTGTTTACACTGTATTTTTATTGCGGTCAGCTTTTCGCAACTTAGACAAAATTGCGTCACCCGAAAAGCAACGTCGCGGATTTATTTTGCGCAAGCACCTGGAAAATTCTCGAATCTCTCATCATGGATGATGAGACTTACCTCAAGGCGGACTTCCAGCAGCTTTCGGGGCTACTGTACTTTACCGCCCAGCACGAGTTTGATGTTCTGGAGAAAGTAAGGATACAGAAACTCTCAATGTTTGCCAAGAAATACATTATTTTTCCAAGCAATCTGCTCATGTGGCAACAGAGCGCGCCGTTCGTGGCTACCGGGACTGTAAACGGGCAGATCTACCTCAAGGAGTGTCTACAGAAGCATCTGCTTCCTCTGTTGAAGCAACACGAAAAAAGTTTGAAAATTGATGTGATGCAATTTGATGTGGTAACCACATACCTACCAAGTTTTACTACTGCCTAAGCATCGATTGGCCTCGCATTCGCCGGCTTATGCTTTATTTTGGACGTGGTAAATACGTCCGACCCATTCTCATACGTCCATGTCGTCGGCAAAGGGAAGGAATTGACTAGACATGTTGAAGATCGTGTCCCGTGTGTTCATATCCGCTCATTACACCTTGTAGCGCTAAGTTGAACAATATAGGCATGAGAAACCATTGCATTGCCATGACGGAACCCCCTGTAATGTTCGAATAAACTCGATAATCCACTCAAAATCCACATGCACCACTGTGTCTCCTACGTTTATTGCACCGTCAAAAAAGCTTTCCCCGGTGCCATGATTCGCTACCTGGACGTGATTCAGATAGTCGTCAAAGTGCTGCTTCAACCTTTCGGTCACCTCACGATTCGTTCTTATAAATTTCGCGTTTCTTGAAAACCATGCAGCTCTTCCAAGAAGCGCCTTTTCTACCGAAGATTATGACTTTATTATGTGTTCTTTTGCCTGCGTCTGTTCACGTTCCATTATCCATCATCAACTGCATCATCCATCATCATCGCCATTTCCTACAATCTATTTCATAGAGACTAATAAACTATTCACGTTACTATTCATTTATTATATTATTATGCCATTTAATAATACTTAATAATAATTCTTTTCTTTTTTGTTTTGCAGATTCAATTTATTCTTAGTGTCATTTAAAATACAGTGCCATCAAAGTGATAAATGTGATAACTGTCAATTGTATGTATTGTATTGTATGTGATGAAAAGGTGTGCCCAACATAATCGTCTAGAAGTGATCGTCCATAATAAGAATAACCTCATGAAGCAAAAGCCAGGCAGAAATTTATTCGTGAATGTTAGTTGGGATGAGATGGTGAGACATTATGAACTTAACGTAGTCAAATAGGGTGAAAAAATCTAGCATTATCGTCCAAAGTTCCAACGTCATCCAAGAGGCATATCGCGATGAAGAAAATCAGCGAAGAAGTGCCTCACCATAATGAATGATAAAGTGATAAATATTTAGAGCTATTTGAGGCTTGATACAGCACTGTTTGGCATTAGTAAACCGAACTGACGTTCCAGGAAAAAAAATTGAAAAAAAGAATACGTATTCGTGACAGTGGCAACGCCACGTTGACGTAGTGACAGTGTTGATCGATAAATTGAGTGTAGTGCAACTGTTCGCTTGATCGACAAGAGGATTTCAGAAGCGCATTTCAGTAGCGGCAAATCAATACCAAAATGACCATTTCATATTCTGCTGAGGTACCGAACGGCAGTAATTTCGGATGCTTTTGGCCTGTTTTGTTTAAGTAAGTATATTACAAGTTCTATATCTTTTTAATTTAATTCAATTTCTGCTACATATGATGCTCATGTTACAGTGTTAATAGTAAATTATGAACAGCGCAAACCGTATTGGTTTTTAAAATTGATTAGACAAAACGTTTGAAATGGAAACATATGTACCGGCAGAGCGTTGGTTGTACGATATCCATTCCCCACCCAGCAAGAATTTGTCGCACGACGTCGGACGGACGCAAGCAATAGGTTTGCTTGTGTCCGTCCGACGTTGTGCGACAAATTCTTACTGGGTGGGGAATGGAAATGGTACAACCGGCGTTCTATCGAAACATTTGCTGGACAACTAAACACTGAATTATTACTAAAGCGCACGCAGAGTTCCCCTTCGGTTTTAACAAAATATATTTGAATTGGTAACCGGTGATCAAATATTTATCAGTAATTACATAAAAAAGTTCTTTCGAAATTTCAAATGTTGTGTTCCTGTTCCTTTTCGAAAAATTTTAGGCCCATATTTTTTTGGACCCTTTCTAAATTAAGGTAAACCTCAAAAAACGTTATTTTTACCAATCTATCTATGTTTAGAAATTCATTTATTTTCACATTTTCACATTATTAATTTTTGAAGTTCAATTTTTTATAGAAATATAGAATTGAATTAAGTAACAATGTTACGAGAATGCAGAGAAGACGCATGGTTTTAGTTATTTATTTATTTATTTATTTATTTATTAACATTGATCCATCTGACAACAGTGTCTACATGAATAAAACATACTAAATTACTACTAACAGGCTAACTAGATTACAATCAAACTTTGCAAGCGATTTCGAAAACAATTAGCAGAACAATTAAAATCAAAATGACTATATACACGATTAAACATACAACACATAGCTCTGATTGGCTCATTTTGTCCGTAATCAGTTCTTCTAAAATCCAGCCGAAGAAAATTTGAGCTGCGAAGGGCACGTGGAGCAGCGTTTATGTTAATTTGAGCGAAGATATTTGGAGAGTCCAATTCGCCCAGCAAAACTTTCCTGATGAAGAGTATCCTATCAATATTTCTCCTTTTTGCGAGAGTTTTCATATCGAGTAATTTACAACGGTCTTGATACGGCGGGAGCACTGAAGGGTTTTGCCAGGGAAGGTGTCTCAATGCGTATCGTAAAAATTTCCGTTGAACTGCCTCAAGTCTGGAAGACCAAATTCCAGTGTAAGGGCTCCAAACTACAGCAGCGTATTCCAAGATAGACCGAACGATAGAATAGTACAAAGCGCGTAAACAGTACGGATCTCTGAACTCTTTGGACACTCGAAATATAAAACCCAAATTTTGATTGGCCTTGGATATAATGTAGGAGTAGTGCTCCCGAAAGTTAAGATGCGAGTCGAGTATCACTCCTAAATCTTTAACAGCATATACCCTTTCCAAACGCTCGTTGCCGATGTGATAACTCCAAGTGATGGGTTCTTTTTTACGGTTAAAGGAAATAACCGAACACTTGCACACACTAATAGAAAGTTCATTCTTTCGATACCATTCCACAAAGATATCGACGAGCTTTTGCAATGTTTGGCAATCTTCAAATGATTTGACCAGTACGTAAATTTTCAGGTCATCAGCGTAGAGCAATCTACAGCCTCTTGGAAGCACAGTGCAGACGTCGTTGAAAAATAAGGAAAACAGAAGGGGCCCGAGATTGCTTCCTTGGGGTACGCCAGATCGATTGCAAAATTCGCTAGAAGATGCGTTACCTAGTTTTACTGAGAGGCGGCGATTCACTAAATACGATTTCAACCAGTTAACAAAGCTCGACGCTGCACCCATACGCTCTATTTTAGCTAGAAGCAGATTGTGATCCACACGGTCGAAGGCAGCTTTCAGGTCAGTGTACACTGTGTCAATTTGAGCACCATTTTCTATTTTTCGTACAGAATATGATGTAAATTCCGCTAGATTAGTGGCAGTGGATCGTCCAGGGTAGAATCCGTGCTGATCACAAGAGATGTGTCGTTTTGCCTCGTACATCAGCTGTTTACTTATAAGGATTTCAAGCAGTTTCGAGCCACTGCTCAGAGATGTAATTCCACGGTAGTTGGCCACATCAGCACGATCTCCCTTCTTGTATACAGGAAATAAGATGGACTCCTTCCAGGCATCTGGGAACGTCGATTGCGATATGGACTGGTTACAAACAGCAGTGAGAGGTGCACAAAGAGCATCACAACATTTTTTAATAATAATCGGTGGGATGCCATCCGGTCCAGGCCGCCACGATGATTTTAGTTTGTAGATCGCATTTTTAATGTCTGCTTCCGTAAACGCCACATTCCGCATTTCTAAAATACCCTGCTCAACATTCAGAAGTGCCTCGTCGATTTGATGTGCACAAGGGAAACAGGGGAAGTTACAAGGGAAACGTATATTTTTGGCAAAAAGAATTGATCTGTTTCTGTCTGTCTGTCTCTGACTCTGTCGCGGCCAAACATAAACTCTTTTTTGACGTAGGACTACGTCTTTTTTTACTATACTGGGACTGGGTAGCCCTTTGTGAAAACGAAAATAGAAGTGTAACGTTTGAATGCTTACTTACTTTACTTTAGTGGCAACGGTCCGTTACCGATCCTGCGCCGAACGAATTATAGTCCTCCAGTACCGTCGGTCCTGGGCTGCCGTTCTCCAATCCCCACGAACACCAGCTGAACGTGCATCGTCTTCGACAGCACACACCCACCGGGTGCGGGGTCTGCCTCGGAGTCTACGGCCTCTTCCTGGTTCTCTGCTGAAAATAGTTTTGGCTACTCTTTCATCGGGCATTCTGGCCACGTGTCCAGCCCACCGCAGCCTGCCACATTGCACTACCTTCACTATATCAGCATATTTGTATACTTGGTACAGCTCGTGATTCATGCGTCTGCGCCACACTCCATTTTCCATTTTGCCACCAAGTATAGATCGCAGAATTTTACGCTCAAAAACCCCAAGCACTCGCCGATCAGCTTCCTTTAGCGTCCATGATTCGTGTCCGTAAAGGGCCACCGGGAGGATTAGTGTTCTGTAGAGCGCCAGTTTTGTGCGAATTTGCAAACTACGGGACTTCAGCTGGCTACGTAATCCGTAGAAAGCCCGATTCGCGGCTGCAACTCGTCGTTTCACTTCGCGGCTTACATCGTTGTCACATGTCACGAGTGTACCAAGGTATATAAATTCCTCCACTACTTCATATCGTTCCCCATCTAACTCCACCTCGGCACCAACACCACTTGAGCTCCCACGTTCCCTACCAGCAACCATGTACTTCGTTTTGGCGGTATTAATGGTAAGTCCCAATCTCGCTGCTTCCCTTTTAAAGGGCCTAAAGGCCTCTTCTACTGCTCTACGGTTGATTCCGATGATATCGACGTCATCCGCAAAACCAAGAAGCATGTGAGATTTCGTGATGATAGTTCCATTCCTTTCCACGTTTGCTCTTCGTAATGCACCTTCCAAGGCAATGTTGAATAGCAGGTTAGAGAGTGCATCCCCTTGCTTCAGTCCATCCAACGTCACGAAAGCAGCTGAGGTCTCACCCGCTATTCTAACGCATGATTTGGATCCATCCAGCGTCGCACGAATCAGCGTAACTAGTTTCGTCGGAAAACCATGTTCTAGCATTATCTGCCACAGCTCATTTCGTTTAACTGAATCGTACGCCGCTTTAAAATCCACAAACAGATGGTGTGTCTGCAAGTTGTACTCCCGGAACTTGTCTAGCAACTGGCGCAGGGTAAACATCTGATCCGTCGTGGAGCGACCCTCACGAAAACCCGCTTGGTACTCGCCGACGAAGGACTCCGCTAACGGTCTCAGTCTGCAGAACAGGATACGGGAAAGCACCTTGTAGGCAGAATTGAGCAATGTAATTCCTCGATAGTTTTTACACTCCATTCGATGTCCCTTTTTGAAAATTGGGCAAATGAGGCCATCCAACCACTCCTCCGGCATTTGTTCTTCCTCCCAGATCCTGACAATGATCCGGTGGATTGCTTCGTACAGCCGCTCGCTCCCCGCTTTTAGAAGTTCAGCCGGGATACCGTCCTTCCCAGCAGCCTTACCGTTTTTCAGCTCACTGATTGCCTTCTTAACCTCTTCCTGTGTTGGTGGCTCCACAGCTTGACCATCGCTTACAATTTCTATCCTGTCCCTGCTGATCTCCTCATTTACCTCTCCATTCAATAGTGTCTGGAAGTGCTCCTTCCACCTGGCTGCTACCGCCGTTTTGTCGGTAAGCAGGTTGCCAGCACTATCATTGCACATCACAGGCATGGCAAAATTCCTGCTTCTCACCGTTTTATAGAAACTCCGTGTGTCGTTGCTGGCGTATCGCTCCTCTGCGCCGGCAAGCACGTGCTCCTCGTACTCGCGTTTCTTTAGACGATGGATTCTTTTTTCCGCAGCTCTAGTCTCTCTGTATCTCTCTCTGTTTTGACGCGTTGCCGCAGTGTGCATGCGACTCCTGGCCTGGTTCTTTTCGTCTGTCACTCTCTGGCATTCGGCATCAAACCAGCTGTTACGCTGTCTTCCACGCGTCGTGCCTACCACCTCTCTCGCTGTTGTTTGGATGGCACCATGGATGTTCCTCCACAGCCCATTTATATCTTCTTCTTCTACCTGCTGTTCTGCGATTCGCTGGTCAAGCTTCCTGGCGTACTCCACTGCAACGCCGTCTGCCGTTAACCGCTGGATGTTGAAACGCAGCGTCCTTTCAGTGCGAGCTTTCGCCGTGTTCGACAGCCTTGCGCGAATCTTACTCACTACGAGATAGTGGTCAGAGTCGATATTTGGTCCACGAAAAGACCGTACATCGATAACATCCGAAAAGTGTCGACCGTCAATCAAGACATGATCGATCTGAGAGCTAGAGTCTCCATTTGGGTGCCTCCAGGTTTGTTTCCGAATATTCAAACGTGGAAAGTAGGTGCTACAGATGGCCATCCCTCTGGCCGCGGCAAAATTTATGAGCCTCAGACCGTTATCATTGGTCGACAGATGCAGGCTATGTCTTCCAATAACTGGACGGAAGAATTCCTCCCTCCCGATCTGCGCGTTTGCATCTCCGATGATGATTTTCACGTCGTGTTTTGGGCACTCTCCATAGGTCCTCTCAAGCTTGTCGTAAAACTCGTCTTTAGCATCATCGGATTTATCATTTGTCGGTGCGTATAAGTTGATTAGGCTATAGTTGAAGAATTTGCCCTTAATCCTCAACACGCATATACGGTCATCTACGGGCCTCCACCGGATAACTCGTTGCTTTTGTTTTCCCAACACTACGAAACCGACTCCATGTTCAGCTTTCTTACCGCCACTGTAGTAGATGTGGTACTTAAAAGAAGTGCCTGCAATAGGGTCTACTGCACGGAACTCCCTTTCTCCGGAATTTGGCCACCGAACTTCCTGAATAGCAGCGATCTCCACTCCGAGTTGATGCAGCTCTCGAGCAAGCAAGCCAGCCCGTGCCGGTTCATGGAGAGTTCGGACATTCCAGGTACCAAGTTTCCAATCGTTATCCCTTAATCGTTTCCTTGTCCCTTGCCGTGTCCTATACCGATTGTTCCGTCCTGAATTTCTTTGTTCGTTGTTCGTGGTAATTGAGTTTTCGGTATACTACCTCACCGGGGTCGCGATACCTACATCCCGCTGATGGGTCTGCCATCTTAGGTATAGCTTGCGGGATACAGCATTTCATATTCAGCCGCCCGTTACGAGACAGACGCTGTGTGAGCCGCCCCTCACCTGGAGAACAGGCGCTCTAGTTCGCACCTCCTAGCTTAGCTGCTTCAGTAAGTACATGAAGCATTTCCGGGTAAGGCCATCGACCGTCATCATTTGACTTAGATCTGCGTGGAGGCGCCAGGTGGGAGCTTGAGAGAGCCAGAGCTATGTTTGACGCTCCTTCCAGGTAACTCTCTCCATTTCATACGTTTGAATGAAAGATTTCAAATGCTAATAACTACTAAACTACTGAAGGAAACAGAACAGTTTATATGTCGTTGGATAGATAAAATGACCAGCAATTTTATGGAGGGATAAGAGAGCAATTTTATGGAGGGCGTAAGAGGGAGGGCTCCTATACAAATGAAATACAAATTTCCTCAGAACTCTAGAAATAATCAAGTAAATGGAACCAAATTTGGCAAGTGCGGGTTTGAGAAGGCAGGGATTTTTCTATGGTGTACTGAGACCCCTTCCCTTTCTAAGAAGGGGGAAGACTCATATACAAAGCGTGAGTAGGATGTATGGCTAAAGATTTCGCTTTAATGTAATACTAATTTCCTCATAACTCGAGTACTAATCAAGCAAATGGAACCAAATTTCGCATTTGAGGGATTTTGGAGGCATGAATTTATTTTATGATGATTTGAGACCCCTCACTCCTGTGGTAGGAGGATAAAGATTCTCATACAAATAAATCAGAAATTTTTGCGTATGTGCCATATTTTCTGCTATGTAACAAGCGGTAAGCTGTGAAAGTAAACTAGTAAAACCTTCTCGGAGCAAAAGACAGTGAATCGACGCCGCTAACTTACGTCCCTTTGGTAATTAATGTCAAAAGAGAAGGACATTCGAATGGCAAGTCAGATTTGCGATGAACGTGCTTTGGCTTTAATGTTATTTGTAACCAATGGCCCTTTTAAAGGCCGCAAGTGAGTTAAAGTAAGATTATTGAAACATGTCAAGCAGCGCATAATCATATTTAATACAATAATCTGGGCTGGTAATTCATTGTTATTTCAACTTTTATGATGAACATTATTATGAAGTGGTTTTCAAAAGAAATCTCTATGTATCAATGGTTGCAGGCGTTGTACTTATGAACCACGTCCACGTATTTTCAAAGTCCCCATTGCATTCAATGAAGAATTGAATCTGAATATGTCACTCTTCTCTTTTAAACATTCACTTAAAGAATGGCATTCACAGATTCTTATAAACATACATATGCCAGAAATGCAATTTACATTAGTTTTTAATATTTTTTGAAACGATGGTTCTACAATCGATAAAGGGACGGTAGGAGAAAGGAATGAAATTTTTGGTGAAGGAGGGGGAAGAGCGGAAAGGTGAAGCAGGGGGGAGGGATATTGGTAGCTATGCTCAACAAGTAGTCGTTTTGACTCCTACCTTGGTGCAGTCAAAAGTCCTACCGAAGGTGCATGAGTCGAACCAAGCTATAATCTGAGATTATAACCGGATTCGAACCCACAACACTCGCCAGGGCGGTACTTGTACCTTCGAACCATAGAGGCACTGGACAAAAAGAAACCTCTTCCTACATCTATTGTAGATTACCACCGAGCGAGAAGTTTAACTCTAACTCGTTTTTACTGGCAGGACGACGACACTATACAGGCCCTTACGACTTGGAAGGTACTGCACGTGACGTTGTTTGTCTGTCAGCGTGTGTTAGCCGCAATTCTCGGCGCGGGTTTTCGAGGGAAGGCCCCGTTCCTATGAAATAGACTAATCTCATGTTTTTAGTCTTGACCTTGAAATGCGGTCATACATATATATTAATATTTTTTTTTTTTTGAAACGATGGTTCTACAATTGATAAAGGGACGGTAGGGGAAAGAAATGAAAATTTTTTGGTGAAGGAGAGGGAAGAGCGGAAGTTAAATTTTAACTTCTCGCTCGGTGGTAATCTACAATAGATGTAGGAAGAGGCACAATTTGTGTCTGTAACCAGACGCGTCGCTCTCTTGATGAGTGGGTTTTGCAGCCTCCTTTTGTCCAGCGCCTCTATGGTTCAAAGATACAAATACCAGCGAACCACATGCCCTGGCAGGTGTAGTGGGTTCGAATCCGATTGTAATCTCAGATTATAGCTTGGTTCGACTCATGCACCTTCCAGCATTGGACAAAATGTAGGTGTCAAAAAGACTACTTGTTAAGCGTAGCTACTAATATCCCCCCGCTCCTCACCTTTCCGCTCTTCCCCCTCCTTCACCAAAAAATTTTCATTTCTTTCCCCTACCGTCCCTTTATCAATTGTAGAACCATCGTTTCAAGGGACTTCTGTTATTTTTTCTGGCACACTTCCCTAACATAGACATCAAATTGTTCTAGGTTTATTAATGGTCGTAAGAAATCTTATTAAGACGAGGAGACTTCGTCATTTGTTTTGGCAACATCAGCGCCAGACGCAAATTGTTGTCAATGTAAACTAGTTAACTTCAATGAGCCGGTATGTAGGCAACACCGACACGTTAACCATCCTACTCCCTTTTGATTTCTGCTGAAGTACAGTTATCGAATAGGTCCTTGGGTGGTGCTGTTTGCTCATCGCAATTTCCCAGGTTTCTTCAAATAGATATAGCTGATTTTTAGACGATTAAATTTTTAGATGATTAGACGATAAGCGTTTGATAAGTCCCAACAATATGCCAATAATCAGCTTTATTGTTAATTACGCAAATAAGAAATTACAATGGGCATTCGCGCAGTATCAGTAGTCTCGCAGTAGTTTTTTGTTAGATTATAGTCATTTTAACAGCATGGGTCATTCGTGACTTCTGCGGGCTCGGCGTGAGAGACGTGAATGCTAACCACTACGCCGGGACTGACTCCCGCTTTATACTTGATTTTATTAAAAGTGATTTTCTTAGTAGATTGTTAGCAATATAGCCAATTGACAAAAAAATCCGATGAACGTTTACGTTTTTATTTTTATTAATTATATTTCATAGTCTAATGCCTAAGTTTTGACATTAATATTTTACATTTCGACTGTTTCAATACATATAATCAAGCAAATTCTATATGGTGTAGGGATTTCGAAGCTATACGGAATTCGATACCGCACGGTAATTTTTTAATTCAAATTTAATCAATATTCTTTATTTATAATATTTCAGATGGCGCGGCAGTGTATACAAGTTGATATGGCGTGAGTTACTAGCGTATCTATGTGTATATTACACATTGAATTTAACATATCGGTATGGTCTAACAGAAGACGGTCGGAGGTAAGAAATGTTAATATGGGGGTTGCCGTTTCGGAGTCCCAGGAGCAAGTTCCATCCATTTCCGATGAGATAAGCTCAAAGGTGTAGTTTCATTAAGTAGGAATCAATTGATTGCATCCATAACCTGAATATCAAATAAACTTACTACATATTGTAAT
Source organism: Sabethes cyaneus (assembly GCF_943734655.1). Classification (NCBI taxonomy): domain Eukaryota; kingdom Metazoa; phylum Arthropoda; class Insecta; order Diptera; family Culicidae; genus Sabethes; species Sabethes cyaneus. The sequence goes on from NC_071354.1 coordinate 149,431,657, forward strand.
ATTACTAACAACCGATACGGTTACCCTAAACTTATAGCAAGTACACACAATTTATAAACCCTATATGTATATATACCTTGATAAATCCATATACGAACTTTCGTTTTGATACAGAAAATAAAGTCATTACTTCTAAGATAGTTAACCAAATACACCTGTTTTATTTCTCTCGGATATAAGCCACAAGGTGTCAGAAGCTTCACGGGGTTGACTTAAATTGCGTTACAAATGGTTTTGACGCAGAACTACGTCTTTGTTTACTATACCAGGTAGCACTTTGTGAAAACGAAAAGTAGAAGTGTAACGTTTGAATTAAAGATTTCAATGGCTAATAGCTACTATACTACTGAATGAAACATAGAGTAACCAACTTATTTTGGACCCCATCAACAGCTGTACATAATTTGGACACTTCCATTTGATTTTGCTGTAAGTGTCCAAATTATGTACAGCTGTTGAGGGGATATAAAATACGTTGGTTACCCTAACAGTTAATATGTCGTTGGATAAATAAAATGTCCAGCAATTTTTTATACGCTAAATAATGAAAATATATGTAAACTTTCAAGGTCCAATTTCTCCATACATTTCTCTTGTGATCGCTTTGCTTCACAGGCACGGACGACAATTAGATACACCAAGCAATTCGAATCCAAATGATAAAATATGAGACCACTTTTGTAAGCCACATCCCTTTTCCAATCCAATTGGCATCACCGATAAATCAGAATATTCCGCTCTTGTTTTACAAATATACACTCAAACGATGATACTCACAGATACTCATAAATATACACATGACAGAAATGCAGCTTGCATTAGTCATTGATCGAATGATCCGACATAAAGTGATACTTCATCGATTAAAACTTGTTATTAATATAACGAGTATTATACGACACAGTCCTTACGTCACCCTTTCATACAACCCTTAGGGTTGTATACCTTGTAATTTCTTGTTCGAATACCCGGCGAAGAACTCATTATCGACAAAGAACGTCGATTATTTCTCGGGCGGTGCCCGGTGCAGTCGCCGCTAGAATGAATTTTCATCCAATTTGAAAATGTTGGCAAGAAATGTAAAAAATGGAATAGGTAAAAACCATTTCATCTGATACCCATATTATAAAGATTTTGCATTATTTTCAGTCATATGCGATCATTTTCAGAAAACTGGGAGTCACTATTTTGATTCCAAAATGGCGTCAGAACCCGACATTCCACGCCCAGTCGTCATATTCTTTCACCAAAACTCATTTTATAGGGATTCTATGGGATTTGTACGAATGCCTGTTCCTTGGTCCTAGCACAGACAAACAGACATAACACTCGTTTTCCATTCATTTGGGCTTACTTGGGAATGTCTCCGTTTTGGTCAAAGTTGCGCTTTTTGACAAAAGAAGGGGAATTCCCCATAAAAAATACTTGCTGCTTCGAGGGATACTCCTGTTGCTATTTGATATTTGAGAATGTCTGTCATAGATGATGCTAGTGTTCAGGCTAAATGTGAGGTTTAATTTTTGTTGATTTTTCTTCCAAGAGTGATGTCTGTTTGTCTGTGGTCTCAGGTTTATCATGCATCTCGTCCTTCGGAGACTTCGGTGTGACGTAAAAGTTTGTAACGCCACTGGTGGCGACCGTAGCATTTCGTATATGCTCGCTGAACGCTTTTAAATCGACCACGGGTAGACTTACTTGGTGTAGCGCCCAGATAAATTTAATGTTTGCCGGCAACATGTCCACCGGTTCTTGTAGGAAGATCGGGTTGGAATGATGATTCGTCATTCCAACAGTCTCCATTTCACCACACAAATTATTCTCTAATTTTTCCACCTTGGGTGCGGTCGTCGCTCGTACTTTGGCCACCCGGTTATGAACAATTTGCTCCGACCTATTGTACAACATCTAAACTGTTGATCAATGGAGGAAAAAACTGCTGACGGCTTCTTTCGTAGCTCCTTGCGGCGCCCGTTACAAACGCGGCAAGTTTTCAGAAACCGAATAAGTACACGCCTCTGTGGAATGGTTGTGGCTAGTGATAAAAAGCGGCCACTCGATATTGTCCCTGCTAAAACCGGGAAGCTCTCCCATGATGACTTTCCTTACTGCCAACTGATGAGGCGTGCGACATTGCATCGCATGACCAGAGTTTATATCTTCGGGGGTATTTGGTGGCCCTGACGGTTCTACTAGAAAAGGAATAGGGGGCAGTCCTGGCTTGGGAGGTACATAAAGTGTTTGAGTGAGTGCTCCTACTGTGTTTACTTTATCGAAAGTCGTTTAAGGGTTGTTAGTCACGGATACGCCTTGCTGATTCGCCTCTGGAACGTCGTGCTGATGCTCATCTTCTGCGGGCTATTCTGCTGCATGCTGTGCAACTACCGATTGTTGTTCCACTTGAGCGCAGCCACTGCACCTCCTCGACAAGACTCTCCTCCTACGCCGGAAATCTCTGCTCCTCTTCATCTCGTTTCGAGCGTTCAGCTTGACTTTGCTATTCTAGCTGTTTGATCCGTTAAACTACGTCCATTTCCCTATTACGGTGCTGCTTTTTGACGTCGTCCCGCTTCTTTATGTCAGCTTCGATTTGCTGCAGACGGTGAATGTCTTGCATGCGCTGTTCATCTGCACAGCGCTTTCTCTTCTAGCTCACGTTGCTGCCGATAAATTCCATCCAAACGATGTCTGTCCTGTTCCCGATTCTTCTCGGCATGCTTAAACAGATTTGCTAACTCTTGCTCTTACTTTTCTCGTCGCCGGATCTCTGCTTCCTGCTGCTCGGTATGCTTCCGCATCTCGCTTGTCTCGCGTTGCCATTCTTCGTATTGTAATGGATTTTTAATCAGCTTCCAGACAATTTTTGGGAACGCGTCTACTTTCAAAGAACTCGAAATATGACAGCTGATGTCAAATTATCGGCTTAACGGTTGGACGTTGACTAGCGGTAGATCCGATAAACTACTATTATGTTGGTGCTGCTGATCGGACTGCTGCATTAAAGCATCTTTTTGCACGACGTCTAGCATTGCTCGATCGTTATCTATGTCGGTGGCTTTAGTGATTTCGATAGGTGTCAACGATCCGACTGGTTTCTCGTTTCGAACCGAAGCTTGTTGATTCGCTTCAATTCCGGTCCAACAGGGCTTACTGGTGAAACCAGGCTTTACTTTACTTTGGCTGCTTGCGTACGTTCGACTGCTTCGGCTGTAACGAGTACTTCTCGCGTCTTCATCCTACTTGCGAAGCAACTCATGTTGTTCAAGTTTTTCATTCATCGCCTTCTCGGTCAGTGGTTTCTCTTTCTGTAACCTTCCTTCCTTCAGCTTCTCTTACAAATACAGATCTTCTTCAAACCGCTGAGGCTCCCGCACTATCGCTGATTCCCGGGAACTCGTCGTGCTGGATTTTCCCGTCCTAGAGCTTGCACGTGAAAAAGGAACACACTTCACACAGCTGAATCCGTCGTAATAGAAATATTGGTGTTACTTCACTTCATTGGTTTCGGACGCAGCTGAATGATCTAACAGTGACGTTGCTACCCTTCTGATAACCTACTGTCGTGATTTTGTTCGTGGGAACAGGGGAAACGGACTTTTCGTGCGTGGTAGCTTTCTAGCGATGCTGATCTAACTGATCGAAAATATTTCGCCTATGATGTAACAATTGGATTATGTTGAAATAGGGTACGGGAGGTTATTTTCGGCATGTTTTTAAATTCAGTCTATTTTCCTTTTCTTTCACCAATACAAATACCTTACCTACATACAATTTTAATATGTTATAACTACTTACAGTCTACCGTTTTTTATTAAAAGAACGTCAAAATCACCTGTTCTTCCACTAGAACTAGGGCATAGGACAAAAAATTAGATGCAATCGCTTAATAGGCCGAAAATACCCACCATTTGAAAAAACCCAGAAACTTATCAAAGTTCATACTTCTTCTTTCCATCCTAGGGTATTCGAACGAATACGAAACTACTGCGGGCAACAGCAAGGAACTGTGCAACTTTCATTCGTTCTGGGCTTCTACGTTACTCTAGTGGTGCATAGATGGTGGAACCAGTACCGATTGCTACCCTGGCCAGACACGCTTGCCTTATTCGTTAATGCCGCTATTCAGGGTCACGTAAGTATTTCTTAGGGGAGCTAATATAGCCACGGTTTCGCTATTTCACCAATACATTCAATAACCCCATATCTAGTGAATTAGTTTAGAAAACATAATAAATATAACTTCAGGTCGAAATTTCAAGCAAAAATAGATTTTAGTATCTAAAATGATTTTGTAAAAAAAAACTATCATAAGAAATAAATAAAACTTTGAACAAATTCCTCCTCTATTTGCAGGACGAAATCGGGCGACTGATGCGACGAAACATTATGCGCTACATGGTTCTTGCATACGTAATTACACTGCAAAAGGTTTCGCTGCGCGTTAAACGACGCTTCCCAACCTGGCAGCATCTGGTGGATGCCGGTCTGATGCTGGAGAATGAACGTAAAATTTTCGAAAAACTGGATTTAGGGAGTCCAATGTCTAAATATTGGATGCCCCTGGTATGGGCCACCAATATTATAAACCGTGCCAGAAAGGAAGAACTCATCCCTTCCGATCACATTGTACAGACTTTATTAATGGAACTGTCCGACATTCGAAGAAGGCTGGGACAAATTTTTAGCTACAATACGGTATGCGTCCCACTAGTATATACTCAAGTGGCCACGCTGGTGTTGTATTCCTACTTGGCGGCGGCCGTTATGGGCAGTCAAATGATCCCTACGTACGACGAAAAGACTCGTACTTACACAGAACTAGATGTATATTTCCCGCTTTTCGCCATCCTGCAGTTCGTATTTTACGTTGGTTGGTTGAAAGTTGCAGAAGTAATAATCAATCCATTCGGTGAAGATGACGATGACTTTGAACTGAATTGGCTAATCGACAGACATATTAAGGCTTCCTATATGATTGTTGATGAGATGCATAACGAACATCCAGAATTACTGAAAGACCAGTACTGGGATGAAGTAGTTCCGAAAGAACTACCATACACAGTAGCTTCCGAACACTACCGACGAGAGGAGCCGAAAGGATCTGCTGAACACTATGTCGTCAAAGAGTCTGAAGCAGTTTATGCCAACATAGGCGGTGAAAAACGATCACGAAATGAAGAAGTTTATGCCGATTATGTAAGAATCAATTTAAATATGAATGGTTGAGAAGTAAATTTTTTTTTTCCAAACAGGAAAGTGTAGACACTCCAATGATTGAACGACGGAAAGGATGGTTTGGACGACAGATGACTTCGATGCGCAGTTCATCAACAGCATATTCATCCGGTGGCTTGTCTAGCCACAATCGACAAAACTCGGTATATTCTAGTCCTGATGCAGAACTTACAAAACCAATAACCACCGGTGATCAACCCCTCCAGAAGCTTAGCTTATACGATAAATTCGTGAACCGGAAATCTGTACGCAATCGACGACAGATTATGAAACAAAGTATGCAAATACTAAACATGCCCCCTCCAAAAGACTAATGTATTTGCTATGTTTTATAGACTCCAAAATCAGTCGAAATGGCTCCTTGATATCTAACGTGCCACCGAAAGCTAGACCACGTATCCCTACGCCTGATGTTACAAAAGACACCAAAGTGCACCCTCTTTCTGGTATCACTACCCACTCAGTACAATTAGAAAAAACATCAAACATTGCATCCGGTGTAGCACTGATGGCCACTCAGGTATTACTATATTCAATGTAACTATCAGCACAATTTCAAACATCTCTATTTGTAGTTGGCCAACAACCCGTCCATCTATCCAGCTTCAGCAGCAACCACACTGAACAGTAACGATTTACCCGTAGTGGGTACGCTGCTGCTAACTCCAATCAAAGAGCTGGATTCCAGCTTAGGTTCGAATACTCTGCATGCCGGTCAGTCTGCGACGGCTGCCCTGGCAAAATCAATTTTGCCGCCAACCATCAAACGTCCCGGTACAGTCATTAGCGATAAAATCCATAAGCCCAAGAGCTAACCATTCTATTTTTTCTATTCCCAAATGCAGTGTCTAGTTATGTCAAAGATGGCCAAACATCTTCGATAGGAAAAGCGGGCAGTTGTTCCACCGACACGGTGATCATGATTCCCATAACAAACACCGTTTCATCCAATAGCACAGATAGTGGCCCTGTAACGGTCGCTACTGCTTCCGATGCCATCCCTATCTCAGTTACCTCGATACCACTCGCGTTTACCGCGGAGCCCGCCAATACCGGCTCCTTTATCACCGAGCTTCCATGTGATGATAGCGTCGGGATCACCACCATGACGCTAAACGATGGGAAAAAATCACCCAATTCTAAAGCGTCTTCTTCTGCCACTTCTACACTGAGCAAACGGAAACCGGAACATAGTGAGGTGTACGTGTAAACTATTGTAAGAACTACTGTTATTACTTAAGGAGTATTATGAAAGGGCTCTATTCAAATTATTGGACCGTTTCGCAGACTTTGTACACATTTGATAGGGTTTTCACAAACACAAAACAACAGTACAAACGTGAGCAAAATGGAACTGACAAATCGATAAAGCATTTTTTAAAAGACAGAACTTCTACTCGTCTTGTAAATTGTCTAAATAACGTTAATCTTACTTGGCAAGTACCCAGAAAGTCGAATGCAATTTTATTTTATTTAGTTATAGAAAAAAGTTATTGAAAAAATGTTAAAATGGGTTACTGATTATGATCCGAAAGCCTTCACTCAAGAACCGAATAGGGACGTCTGTCTGTCTGTCTGTGTCCCTCCCAGGACTCTCATACAAAAAAACAGAAATTTTTGCGACCTCTCCGGCGGCAACAAGCTGGATTCCGCGCTGGCCATATCACACCATATCACAACGCTTCGCATCATATTGGAGCAGATCAACGAATTCCAGGACTCTCTTCTACTGGTGTTTGTTGACTTAGAAAAGGCGTTCGACCGACTCAGCCACGAAAACATCTGGGGCGCCCTTAGGCGTAGAGAAGTTCCAGATAAGCTAGTCCATCTCATCGAGGCTCTGTACGAGTCGTTCTCGTGCAAGGTTTTGGACGACGGCATCTTGTCCGACTCCATAAGGGTTACTGCTGGCGTTAGGCAGGGCTGCATTTTATCGCCGTTTCTGTTTCTCATCGTTATGGATGAGATATTAGTTAGAGCAATCGACAGTAGACCAAATCGAGGAGGGGGCGAAAAAAAACATAGATTTTTTTAGACTAATCTCAAGTTTTTTTTTTTTTAGTCTTGACCTTGAAATGCGGTCATACATATATATTAATATTTTTTTGAAACGATGGTTCTACAATTGATGAAGGGACGGTAGGGGAAAGAAATAAAAATTTTTTGGAGAAGGAGGGGAAGAGCGGAAAGGAAGTGGGGGGGGGGGGTATTGGTAGCTATGCTTGACAAGTAGTCATTTTGACTCCTACCTTTTGTCCAATGCTGGAAGGTGCATGAGTCGAACCAAGCTGTAATCTGAGATTATAACCGAATTCGAACCCACGACACCCGCCAGGGCATGTGGTTCGCTGGTACTTGTACCTTTGAACCATAGAGGCGCTGGACAAAAGGAGACCGTAAAATCCACTTCTCAAGAATAGCGACGCGTGTTGGTTGGGTTATCGACACATATTGTGCCGCTTCCAGCATCAATTGCAGATTACCACCGAGCAAGAAATTTTAATCTCTTCGTCCGGTCTCCTTTTGTCCAGCGCCTCTATGGTTCAAAGGTACAAGTACCAGCGAACCACATGCCCTGGCGGGTGTTGTGGGTTCGAATCCGGTTATAATCTCAGATTACAGCTTGGTTCGACTCATGCACCTTCCAGCATTGGACAAAAGGTAGGAGTCAAAATGACTACTTGTCAAGCATAGCTACCAATACCCCCCCCCCCTTCCTTTCCGCTCTTCCCCTCCTTCTCCAAAAAATTTTCATTTCTTTCCCCTACCGTCCCTTCATCAATTGTAGAACCATCGTTTCAAAAAAATAGATTTTTTTATTCGACCAAAAAAAATATGCGTTTTAAGCATTTTTACTTAATGTATAAATGTGAAAACCAAATATATTCTTGCTTTTTAGATAGACGTTATTTTTTTCCTAGCAAAAATCTACGAAAAGAAAGACATAAATGAAAGAAATTTTTTTGCCGGTTTTCAAAAATTTAATTGTTTGAATTTCCATTCCTGTTTCGTGTTAGAAGCGTCAACTCCACTCGTACACACATTTTTTGAGTTTTTTAGGCTGTAGAGCCCACAGGCAATTGATTTTATAAAAAAAATTAACGTGTATCCTACAAATTATTTTTTTCCCCAGATTCTTCCAGCAAATTTCCAAAGTGGGGGGGGGGGGGTGACAAAAATTTTGAAAATAATTTGCATTGGCCTAATATACATTCTAAAAATAATTTCTGTTAAGAAAATACGCAGCAAAAGATGTTTTTTTATGTTTATTGATTCACTATTTTACTCAAATAAAAACTGCCCTTTGTAGTACCACATACAGAAGCTTGATAAGAGTACAATTATTCAGCTATTTATATGCACATCATTCCTTAAATCCTTCCCCAATCCTTAAACTGCGCTTCATATCTTCCGATTGGGGTAAGCTTCGGTGTGTCATCCATCGAAATTTCATTAATCTATACCTATTCTGCTGTCCTCGTACAGTCAACTAATCAGGTGTATATTTGTGTCAAAACCAAAACTTTCTTTTAATAAAAAACATTGCTGTTATAACTCAATGATCTTGAACAATATATGTACTATTTCCTTCGTTTAATAACTGTTTTACACAACTTAAGCTAAGAAACACAGAACTCGATCATTATTACATAGCTAAACAGTTTAGATTAGACTTCAATGTTGCAACAATTGCATTTAAACTTGTTTACATTGTAGCGTTAATATTTGTTGCTGTTTGCTGTTTCAGTTGTGGCTAAAAGTAATCGTTAAATAATTAGTTCTGTCATACTACGAACGGAGACAAAAAAAAAGAATAGCTTTCAAATCGAGAAGCATCACGGTCGCAGCACTCGGGGAGTCGGACGGTTCAGGAACGTAAAATTAGTCAATTTTCACATTGGAATAAATCTTTCGCACGAAAATGTTCGTTCCGATGTAGCCAACCGTGCCGCAGATGATGCCAAGAGTACCGGAAAATAGCGCCATGTAACCGAAGTAGAACGCCGTCTGGAACAGACCGTACATTCTGGAAAAGAAAAAAATGTGTAAAATGATTTTTTTGGTCCACTATCAATTAGAGCAATTTTGCAATACATAATAAAAATCCGATAACAATATACAATAACTGTTGTAACTTGGTTTAAAGTTGACTTTCTGAATTTACACGTTTCAGATTTGAATGTTCTACAAACTGCTGTTATGTATAAAAGGAAGTGCGATTCCACTAAGCCACCTTAATGTTTATTGTTTATTAATCAACTGGCTCGATTTACCAGCTGTCAGCTGACAATAGTGAAGAAAAAGGTTTAGCAAGTTTTGAAAGTTAGTGAGCCCCGAAAGCCCGGGATGTGACTTAGGTATTAATTATGCAAAAAATAAATGATAGATTCGGGATGATTCTCATTTGAAATTCGAATTTATTGAAGTGGACAGGAGTGTTGTTAGTAAGACCCGAAAGCCAGGGATGAAACTTACTAGTTGTAGAAATTGGTCTAAGACCCGATAGATTCCAGATGATTCTTAGTTGAGACCCAAACCTGTCAGAAGGGTTGTCACCGGATAAAAAATTTGGTGGCTGACAAGATGAAGTACACTGAAATAGGTTTTGTGAGGAAATTGCCATCTAGCACGTTGGGCCCCTCTATTCCTGGTGCCAATGGGGGTTTTGAAGAGAACGGATTGCACTGCACAGTCGACCGGCATCCTTGCGATATGGCCGGCCCACCGTAATCTCCCAACTTTCGCAGGAGCACGATGAGAATTTCTCCAACTAGTGCCGGCAACTCGTGGTTCATACGCTAACGCCACTCTCCGCTATCCGTTTGTACTCCGCCAAAAATAGTCAGCTTCGTGTGGTGACGTATGCTCCTTGATCTTGCGGAGGGAAAAGTAGGCTCGATTCCCAGCTTGAATGCGTCGTTGGATCTCCTTACTCGTATTATTTTCGGCGGTGACCAGAGATTCCAAATATACGAACTCATCAACCACTTCCAGTTCATCGCCGTCAATATACACTGTCCGTGGGAGGCAAACGTTGCTTTCTCAGGAGCCTCCTCCTACCATCTATGTTTTTCTACGCATTGATTTCTGATACCATCCTGCTAGCCTCCGTTATTAGTATGGCGTAGATTGCCTCCGCCGTTCCAAGGTTTCTAGTAACGATGTCGAGGTCGTCTCTGAAGCCTAGGAGTTGGCTAATCTTGCTGAAGATCGTTCCTCTCGTTTCGATACCCGCTCGCCGGATCACACCTTCAATAGCGAAATTGAATAACATACAGGACAGTCTATCCTCTTGCCGCAACCCTCTGCGCGATTCGAAATGACTCAAGTGTCTCCGAAACGCGCACGTAGCACATCACTCGCTCCAGGGTAGCGTCAGTTTGTCCGAAAACCCGTACTCGTGCATTATCTACCATAGCTGTTCGCGTTCAAATGTATCGACATTTCTGGAGGATTTGTCGGAGAGTAAAAATTGGATCCGTGGTAGCACGGGCTCCATAAAGCCCGCCTGATACTGCCCTACGAATTCTCTTGCTGTTGAGGATAGACGACGCAACCAAATTTGAAAGAGCATCTTGTAGGTGGCGTTGACCAACGTGATGCTAGCAGTTCTTGGCCATTTTTGTCGAGCTCTGCCGGAAGTCGATCCTTTCCGGCGGCTCTATTATTCTTCAGCTGATGAATTTCTCACCGGATCTCTTCGAGATCGGTTTGGTTTTCGTTTGGAGGCACTCCGAGGTTAACTTCCGTTGCGTCTCCTACTATATCGCCGTTGAGGTGCTCATTGAAATACTGCTTCACCTATTGACCACCTCACGCTCGTTTGTGATTAGATCCCCTCCCTCTTCCCTACACATGTCAGGTTTAGGTGTTTAGCCCTTACTAGTTTGGTTCACCTTCTCGTAAAACTTGCGCGTGTCATTAGCCCGGAATGGCTGTTCCAGCTCCTTACAATCTCTATCCTCCTTCTGGGGCTTTCTCCTCCTCACGATCGTGGTCAACTCACTCCGCGCTCGTCGATACTTGTCCAAATTCTCTCTCGTGGATATGCTTAGATAGTTTTTCCAAGCTCTTTTTTCCCCTCTCGCACTTGTTGGCATTCCCCGTCAAACCAATCATTTCATGCACTCGAAGTTTTCACTCCTAGCACCGCGGTTGCGGCCACGTTGACGGCCGAGCATATCATACTCCATCCGTATTCGCAGCATTTAGCTCAACCGAGGAAGGCAGAGCTACATCCCGTACGTGCGCGTAGTTTTCAGCAACTGCCGAATGTTTAACCGACAAGGGCGGCTTTCTCGCGAGGTATAAATGGTCGACAGTTTAGAGCGCACATGTACTGCTACTAGATAATGGTCTGAGTCGATATCCGCACTCCGTAGAGAGCGTACGTTGGTAAAGTTCGAGAAAAACCGGTACTCGATGAAAATATGGTCGATTTGGTTCAAGGTTCGTTGGTCAGGTGATCTCCAGGTAACTTTGTGGATATCTTTGTGCTTCTTATCACCAAGCCTCGGGCAGCTGCAAAGTTGATGCAACGCTGGCCGTTATCGTTCGTGTCGGTGTCGTGTCGTAAAACTGAGTGCTAATCGATCTAATCCAGGTTAGTTCATAGATTCTATAAATCTGAAGTATAAAATGAAGGAAAAGAATGTAGTAACAAGTTAAAACGAAGATTAGAAATACCGTCAGCAACGAAAAATAACCACGCATAATATTCAACCATCGTCATAGACGCAACAAATGGTATCAACTGTCGGGCTCAGGATTGAGCACAATGATTGATTCTAGGGGTCTCAACAATCACAACATCAAAATATGTATCACGCCTCTCAGCAGCGTTACGCTGTGCTACTGCCGGGACAAACGGTATGAACGGTGCGGTTCGTTAACGTGTCAGCAATCATCGGTATCACCTAGATTCCGACCGTGTTCAAAGTGCTGACTGCTGAGCACACAAGGTTAAATTTGGACGACTTGCACAGCTAGCGGTTTAACCTCATTGAAGATATGCTCTGCCACTTTTGTTGGAAACAAATAGTTAGATGAGCTAGTCATAGCTACGTACGTGATGTTCATGACCTTGTGATGATTATTTGTTCAGTTGTTTTTGCTATTTCTCTGGCAGTAATTCTTCTTCCAGCTTACTTTCAAAGTCTGTTACCGTATTCGCACAGGAACGGTGATAGCGGGTAGTCAATTGGCGCTCTAAAAAGTTGCTTGTGGAAATTACCCCTATTCCTTCATAATTGTGTCAGCTTTAAATATCCTCCTAGTATTTTGCGTTGTCTTCCTGTCATTTCACTAATGACGAACCCTCTAAGGGTTGAATATCACAACATCGAGAGAGACCATTACAGCGTCTGCTGTTAAGTATCCAGTTATTTGAAGGTGTTCGACGAAACCTCGTATGCAGCTAATCAACCGACTCAAGAATTGTGTGGGCATTTATCGGAACTCGATTACCAACTACTTGGCAATCTGTTCCACGGGTGGTTCGTTTGTCGTGATTTCTGGATTTTCGGTTCCTAATTCGGTTCGCCTATTTTTGGTAGTCCTTTAACCCTGGATAATTTTGTGCTGGGTGCCCTTACAGTTTAAATGTCTTAGAATCGGTCGCCAATTTTTATTCATTTAATAATTTCTACAAGGCTATGGGTCTAATATTTATATGGGACGTTGACGATTTTAAGACGCTCACCAAAAGAACTTGGCTTACTAATCCATTGCTTTCTAAGTTAGCGAACACTACTCTGACGAAGGAATAATTCAATAATTGCTAATTTTTGTCGACTCCATATCAAGCTAAGCAAATATAATTTTTCTAAGAAGACTAAACGTGGTTATGAAGTTTAAAAAAATAAATAAACTAGTTACCAATAAATGAATGAATAACCCAATTAGGAATTCGAAATTTCTAGGAGCTTATAATACTTACTTTGTCTTGAAGAAAAAGTAGTAAAACGAATAGATGTACACGTAGATTGCAGTAGACGCCGCTGACATAAAACTGGTCCACTGCCATCGATAGTCTTCAGCATTGAGCAAAAAGTAGGTGCAGACGATTGTTACGCAGACGGTCACGATTATCAGGATCAAGAACACAAGCAGCATAAATCCATACACGTAGTAGATCTTGTACGCCCAGAAGGACGTGAATATAAAGTACCTAGAAAAAACAATTATACTAAAGTGAAGGTCCGCATACAGAAGATGCAACCAAATAGACCTACATTTCTATGAAAATCGATCCGAACGGAAGCACTCCACCAAGCAATATGATTACAAGCGGCTCCATAAACCACTTTTTCTCCGGGATTGGACGAGGAACGGCGTTTACACGACATGGATAGTCCGGTTGTCCATCGAGATTACGCCCAACAATAGTGCCAATTAACGTCAGTGGCAATATCACGAAAATACAGATACATGTTACAGCCACCTGGAAATAGACGGGTGATTACTAGAAAATAAAAAAAGCACTATCAGAGAGGTCACTCACCATTGTTCCGAAGGGAATGGCTCTCGATGCGTGATAGTAAATCGCAATGAAATTTATGAAAAATGCTGTTCCACAAACCAAAGCAGGAATAATGAAAGCTGACAGCAGCATCTGTTTGATCCACAACTTGCCACTCATTCGTGCGTACAGAGATCCACCGAAATAACCATTAATGGGGGATGTCGCGGCATATACGAATATCGATGTCGATAACAATGATCCTCGTCTAAAAGTATATCGTTTCGAACACATCTCATGATTTTAAAATATCAAAGTTTACTTACTCCGTGTATAATTCTCCAAGAATGGCAAAAGTAATAACGCACAAAACCACCGAAGTAAGTTGATAACCAGCGCCGATCAATGCAGAAAATAGCATTGCGTTAGATGCAGGTCTGAAGACGTCACCATGAATCTGTTTCCAGCCGTATTCATCTCCAAGATCTCGTTCCTGCGTAAAAAAACTTTACCAGTATATTTCTCGATTCGTCATTTAATGAAACTTCTTACCATATCATCCGCCTCTTCATCCTTGCTGTACCGAGCGTAATCTTTCCGCAATGTTCGCATTAGGATCATCGATACCAACCCAACCAAGAAGATAACCATCATGAAGCTATTGAAAATACTGAACCAATGTATCCGATGTTGGAAAAAATTCGGGTCCAGATATTTGTCGAATCGATCCTCGAATTTAACATTGCTCGGTTTCCAGTTGACTTCATAGGTGAACTTAATCTTTGCACCCACCTTAAGTTGCTCCTTCTTTTCCGGTGTCAAAGTTACGTCAACTATCTGCTTACCGTTGTAACTCACGTCGAATTTTTTGTGAGTATAAATGTAATACTTTTTATCCTCCTCCTTACCAACCACCCCCCAAATGGGCAAATCGTCAATGTACATCTGGTACCAGTACTGATTCATGACTGCATACACAAATGCTTTGTATTTCTTCTCGGTAAGTTCAACCATGCAAATTTCCGTGGGCGCAATATCATCTAGAAAAGAAAAAAAAACAAATGTTGAATTCTATTACTTCCTTTCCCAACGAAACTAAAATGTTTGTGAGCTAACATCAGGGATATACCAAGAATCCCCCAGAAGTCTCCAACATTACATCATACAACCCCGCATTTGTCATGTACTCTAACAGCTGGCTGCTAAGTCTGTCATATAGAAAACAAGTGGTCAAGATTTGAAAAGGAAATGTAGCTTGGAATCGCGGATTTGATTCACCTAACTCTGGAATTAGTTTTCAAATAGGGGCCATGCAAAAGGATTGAAAAGTTAGGCATCATGCTTCCTATTCAGAAGTGGCAGAAATGAATTTCTTTGATTTCCTCACCTAAACTTGAATGTACTACTGAGACACTTCGTACTATTAAGGTTTTATAAGCATACGTGTATAATTTGTCAAATTTTTACTTACCCTTAAAATCGATTTCGTATCCACTAAACTCTAGCTCTACTCCCTGAAGGGCTTCACTCATAGTCTCGTGGTAATGACTGATGGTCTGTTTGGTTCCAACGCAAAACGGCAACGAAAAATAAGCGTACGTCTCCTGCCGATTGTGGTAAGGGCCGACCGTGTTCATCCATAGAACCACTTCTTCGTGATCTTCGTACTGAAATTTCGTTGCGATTCAATCACAAATAATGCCCTGTCGAGAATGGGACTTGTACTTACCATATGAGTGTGTTCGTCGGCACCAACGAGAGCCATTAAAAGTGCCACAAGTAGTGGCGTACCTATTGATGGTTTCATGTTTTGAAGACCAAGTACTTGCCTTCTGCTTGTCGTATTGCTTTTTCAGTATATCGAAAACCGTCGTCTCTATGAAGCACTAGTACATGGCTTCCAAAATGTCTAAATTAATCAGCTTTTTAAGCCTACAAATGTTACACGCAGTCTTCTGGATAATTTTTATTGCAAAATAATGTTTATATTTCCTCTTGTGGGAGTGGAGCAGCGAAAAACACGTAGACAAAACCGGAATGCAATTTTCTCTTAATTTTTTTTCTTCGTTTCTAAAGTTGTCGACGTTTTGACGTTTCTTTATTGCGAGATTGTTTGCTTTGGTACACGGGCGCACCAATGGTAAAAATAGGAGACTGACGAGGAGACGAGGGGTTTTATTTTTGAAGTAACTCAATGGGTGTCCAACAGTAAAGATTACAACGCACCACAGCAAAAAATTACTTTTGATTATTCCACAGACTAATAAACGTAATACTGAAGCCTCATTCCATCGCCAATAAAAACAATCATTTCAAATTTACACTTAAGCCAAGACACAAACAACAGTCGCTGCGCGAGAACGCCACTCGCCTGCGCTGGCGCTGTTGTCAGATAATATACAAGTAAATTAATAGCATTGCTAAATTTATAGCACAGAGAACAGATTAACAGGCTCGAAGGAAGTAATCGGTTTTTTGTGTGTAAAATCTGTTGGTGGCGCCCTCCAGAAATAGTTTGCCAAACGCATCAAAAAATATCCACGTACCTTTATCAAAATTTTTTTGTGCTGGAGTTACATAGCAGCGATGGCAGCGACATCAAGATTTAGTTTGCCACTTACTGCTGGAGGGGTGCTCTATTGAAGGATTACTCGTAGATTACATAAAAACCTTTTACACACTTTTTGTCGAGTACCTGGTAGTCTGTTCTCTGTGTTTATAGTGACTTGCTCTGCGTCGCACGAAGACACTATAAGTGATGCTAGTAATTTTGCCAAGTTATAGGGGTGACATTGAAACGATGTTTTGTTAGAAAATTTGTTTGAAGTGTTACATCTGTTAGTCTGTGATTATTCTTTACGGTCCAGGCTTGGTTCCAGGAATGCCCGCATTAATCGTGTCCGTTCAGCGTCGATTTCTTAGATTCCCTTTGCGAAAACTGCCATGGAGAAACCTGTTTCGTCATGAGCTATGCTATGAAGCTATGCTATGAAGCTATGAAAGTCACTGTCAACTAATCGATCTAAGAGTCTCAAAGCATCGTAAAATAAATGCATGCCTTCAAAATCCCCCACATGCCAAATTTCGTTTTATTTACTTGATTAGTTCTCCAGTTATGCAGAAACTCGTGTTTCATTTGTATAGAAGCCCCCCTCTTAACCCTCTCTGTCCCATGGTAGCACAGGTGCTCCATGACTTCCGGTACTAAAATTGGCCGATAAAATTTTTGAGGCGTTCAAATATGGATATTTTGATTTTATAACGTAGTAAAAACATTGTTTTACTAACTGTATAGTTGCGTTTGACGAATTGCTAATTTATAGCTTTTTTACATGATGAAAAACTGTAAAACACCAAAACACCTCTGGGACAGAGAGGGTTAAAGGTCTCAGTACATCATAAAAAAATCCTGCTTTCAAAAACTCCCGCATGCCAAATTTGGTTCCATTTGTTTGATTAGTTATGAGGAAATTTGTGTTTCTTTTACATTAAGGGAGGGATTTCAATTCACCTTAGAAAGAAATGCTGCCTCGTAAAGGCCCTCACTTGCCAAATTTGGTTCCACTTGCTTGATTAGTTTGAATCTCATTTGTATGGGAGCCCCCTCTCTTAAAGGGAATAGGGGTCCTAATTCACCATAGAAAAAATCCTGCCTCCTAAGACCCCCACATGTCAAATTTGGTCCCATTCCATCTTGATTAGTTTTCGATTTATGCAGAAATTTGTGTTTCATTTGTATGAGAGCCCTTGCCATAAAAAACGATCAATAAGACTGTCGCAGGGGCCTTATAACCCAATGCCCTTCTGGATTTAAAAAAAAATGGGAGCCCCCTCTTAGAAGGAAAAGGGGTGTCTAACCATCATAGGAACCTTCCTCGGCCACAGAAATACCTGCATACAAATTTTCACGCCGATCGGTTCAGTAGTTTCCGAGTCTGTAAGGAACATACAGACAGAAATTCATTCTTATAGGTATAAATATAATGGATATAATAAACATAAAAAGTAAAATAAAATAGAGCATATATGGACAAAAGTACAACAATCTCACCAGTATTCCTTCGAGTGAAATATAATTGCGTCATTTGAGTTTCCATTAGTGCATCTATATCCAATAATTAGTTTAATATATCGTTCTGATATCCATGTACATTATTTACGGCCAAAGTTTTCACTGTACAGCACTGTGCTGTTGAACTAAAACGCAACAAACCATTAGAATAACATATTAGGCTTACCTGCTGACCTGCTACCTGCTTCCACCTGAAGCAAGAGGCACTAATATGTGCTTATCGACTACACGCGATAGGCCTTTGGCAGTCTGTGGACGGTTCCACTGGTCATACTCGACTGTGGTCGCAAATTGTTGCTGAGGACAAGTTTGCCCTTGCTCCTAGCGATGTAACGTTCATGCGTACTTTCCCGTATAGGACTTTCTCAAGTGACTTTCCTCCTAGAGAGGATTGGATGTCAGGCTACATGGAAAGGAAAATTTCCGACTATGTGGTCTGTTATACCGATGGTTCCTTGTACGAAGGTCGCGCGGGTGCTGGTGTTTACTGCCGTGAGCTAGAATTGGAGGAATCCTATTCGTTGGGTAGTTACTGCACCGTTTTTCAAGCTGAAATCTTTGCAATTATGTGCGGAGCTCAGTTTGCACTTCAGAAAGAACTGATAGGCAAGATTATCTACTTCTGTTCTGACAGTCAAGCCGCTATAAAAGCCCTTTGTGCGGCTAATTCTAAATCTAAAACAGTCATCGCCTGCCACACCCAATTAGAAGAACTAAGCATTCTAAATGCCGTTCATCTGGTTTGGGTTCCTGGCCATTCTGGTATAACCGGAAATGAATGGGCTGATGAACTAGCAAGATCTGGAGCAGAAAAGTCGGTTTTCGGACCGGAACCTGCTTTACCAATTGCGGCATGTTGGATAAAACAAAAGATTCGATCTTGGTTTTCATCTCAACATGTACGTTATTGGGAAAATCTTGAAACTTGTCGTCAAACGAAAAGTTTCATTGTTAAGCCTTGTGAGAAGGTTGCGAAATTTCTTTTGCAACACTCAAAGGTAAATTGCAGTATTCTTGTCAGATCACTGACTGGTCACTGCAGACTAAATTATCATATGGCTACGATTCAGCGAGCTGAATCGTTTCATTGTAATTTATGTGAATCCGACTACGGTACACCATATCACGTAATTTGCAACTGTCCTGCAGTAGCACAATTGCGTCATAGGATCTTTGGATCCTACGTCTTAAATGAATCGGATTTTAGGAAACTAAAATTACGAGACATTTTGATGTTCCTTACCGAAAGCGGTATTGAGCTATAAGCTCTTATTTATCATGAGTATACCCCCCAGGGGGTGTACTTTTGATAAGTTAACTACCAAGGATTGCAGTATCCCCTCGGGGGTACAAAAATCTCTCGGTATATATATGTTTGTGTTTGTCCAAATTCCTCATCCACCCCTTCCAATTCCTCCTGTTTTCCTTCCCGTCCTCATCAGGTAAATGATGACACGGGCAAGATGGGCAAGGCACAAATCTTCCACATGATTGTGAGGAACGTGCTGCTCGAGCCAAAGATGCTGATACCTGATACCTGCTGACAAGGCCGTGTGGCTTACCTGGTAAGCAGTATTAAGATCAGGCAGCCGAAAACTACACAGCATCGCATCTCCTAGCTTAACTACTCAATAGAGGTAGGGGTTTGAGATAGAACGAGCTATGTTGGTCGCTTTCCTGTTTGCCTTTCCCATTTCATACCCATTTGGTTTCCTCTTGCTTAGCGCAAAATATTCCTCTTCCATTTTCTCGATTTTCGATTTTTCCTAGCCAGTTCGAAGAGTGAAAAAACTCTTGTCACCAGCTGACACCACAGCTGGTGGTAATAATAAGTAACGTATTAATCTAGGGTTCCCGAATTATTAAAACTAATGTTGGGTATGTATCATCGTTCAGATCGGTAATTCGTATTAATCTAGGGTTCCCGAATTATTAAAACTAATGTTGGGTATGTATCATCGTTCAGATCGGTAATTTTAAACTATCAGTTGTATAGTTACCTAGAAAAAGTATTCAAACATTTATTTTCTGTACTTACAACTATTTTATGAATGCTGAGCAACAGATTATACATTTGAAAAAGAAAGGGGATCCTTTATGCTTTCGCGAAACTCAAGACATTGCGTCTGCAAATTGGATAAGCTCGTATCCTGATCCATCTCACATAGGGCTGTATGCTCTTTCTTTTTCTTTCTCGTAGGAAATGACTGGCCACATTTTGGGCAACGTTCTATGGACTTTCGGGAGGCTCTAGATGCCCCAAGCAGTTGGTCGGCTACTGGTTTAACTCGCACGTTAGTTCTAAGTCCGTGTGCCAGAAACATATGCTTGTTAAACTGCAAATGAAACTTAAAATCTCTATTGCAACAGACGTAATCGTCGCGATAGGTTATACAAAGATGCTCGTTGAAATCAGTCTGCTCCATAAATGCTGCAAGGCATGTTCCACACTCCAAGTGTTTCGGATTCCTATGATGCTCCATATGCTCTTCCAAGTCATCTGCTGCTGAAAAGGACTTTAGACAGATATGACAGGGAAAGTACGTCTGAATCTGTAAATTCAAATAACTTAATCAGCTTATTCATGAAGCAAAGAAAATAATTTCAACCTTGTGCGTCTTTTCCATGTGCATTCGCAGTTTATCCTTACGACCATAGCTTACACTACACAATGTACAATTGAACTTTATAGCCCGATGGACAGTGTTGTGATGCCGTCGCTGATGGGCAGACGTTTTGAAAGCCATACTACATTCGTCACATGGAAAACTCCTCTGATTTGAGTGGACTTTTTCGTGTAATCTCAAAGATTTTTTACTGAAATTACAATACGTTAATGTTGCCAGCGTCATTTCAGGTTAATAGATGAAAGTATTGGAAACGTACTTTTTGAATGTCAACCCACATGTATTACACTGGACATCTGCAACAGCTAAATGCATGACCGACAAATGCAGCTTAAGTTCATTCGCAGTAAAATACGATGTCGAACAGTATTGGCACGGATATTTACTATCCCCTGCATGCCGTCGAAGATGTACTTCCAACGTATACTTATGCTTTAGAATCGTTCCACAAATACCGCAAACGTATTTAGAATGAATTTCTCTCTTATGCTGTAACAGATCTTCTTTGGTTGGATATGCCTCACTACAGTTAGAATACGAGCACTTCCAAGGATTATCATCATCCGGATGTTCGTGCCTCTCTATATGATTCTGGAACATATCCTTCGAAGTTGTTCGATAAACGCAATAAGTACACTGCAGCATCCTAACCTTAGGCTTCGGCTTTGCAACTATATCGACTGGCGTTATATTTTTGACACCTGCGTTGTCTGTTACATTATTATCTCCATCAATATCAATTAAAAACTCAACAATAGGGTCGTCACAGTGCTTATCCTCAGGAGATTCTTGAATTTTCGGTTCAATATCTTCATCTATGTATTCTACATTGTAATATTCCGTATATTCGTACTTGACACCTCTAGTTGTCGATTTCGTTCCATACGTATCATCATCATCAGTTTTCTTTGAGCGAAATTCCTTCAAAAGGTCCTCTACTTGTACTGTCTCTTTTTTACACAAGCCCAACTCTTTAATTACTTTAATAAGCTTAGCACCGTCGCTTTCGAACAAATCCACAATTGCTACGATATTTCCCGCTTTGAATTGAGCCCATGCCATTAGAAACTTGGTAAGCAATCTGATTTTCTGTTGGTATTGAACGACAAATTCGAAAACGGCAAAGCATGCAGAACACATTGCATTTGGAAGTTTCTCTGAAACATCCTGCCAGTAAGTAACCCAATATTAGCATATCATTAGTCATTTTATTATTGACCTACCTTCGGGATCCCGGTGGTTATATCATCAAGCAGCTCCAGAATAGTTCGGTCCACATTCTCCACGGTACTTGATTTGATAGATATTAGCTCCTCGCTCGCTTTTGGTTGAACACATATACGGCACACATCGGGAAAGTGCTCCAAGTTCAAAATTGTCATTTTTTGATTGCTGATTGATAATTTAAATAATGAAAACTTATTGAAATCAGCTATTAGACGCTACATAACAACTCTCAGACAACCACAACAATCACCACAAATATTTGTATAATTAAATGTAAACAAATAACAAACAAAAGATAAGAAGACAAAAAATGACGGACGCTGTAAACGCTATAAAACGACGAGTACACGGAAAACTAAAAGTCCCCAATATTAAGTCCTTTTAACTCCGTAATCTGCTGCAGGAAGACAAATTCAAGAGCAACATTTCAAATAGGCCGAAGTCAAAACTGACAGTTTCGAGAAAATCGATGTTGAAACTTGAGCATCATTTTTTAACTCCTTATTTGATATAAACAGTGTTGCTTAGAATTGAATGTCACATTATGATGCAAAAACATAATAGTTTAATGTGTAATACAACAACTAGCAGAAAAAACATTTATTTACTTTGTAATTTGCAAAAATATGCGTTTGGCCGTTTTCGGAAATCATTCGGTAATACGACTTTTTCATAAGGCTGATTTGATTATCAATTGTTGATGGGGCCTTTGACATGAGGCTTTTATTTACTGTCAGTGGTGATATGATTTTGGTGTTGGGCCAGTTTTAAGACAGCGTTTCGCGTTTGGCCTTTTTTTATCACGTTGTTTTGAAGCGCAATGGCTAGAAAAAATTAAAAATTCGTAACTGGGACACCGATCAGCTTTATTATTTCTACTAGAAAAGTTGGGGTTTAATTTCATCGGCAAATCTGCCACCGTTGAACAGGTTTGTGAAGCCCCGTGAAGTGCGGCAGTGCGGCAGTCCCTATTGGTAGTGTGAAGCAGCAGCAGTTCATTCATTTAGCATTTCTAACTCACCACAGCGTGCAAGTGCATCACGCCTTGGCAGTTCAGCGATAGTAAATGTCTCGGGCGCGCAACTAACGAACTCTGTCCGGTTCCTCCACAGGTGATATATATATATACAGCGAAATAGCTTTTTTCGTGTAAGCCGAAAAGTAACTTAAATTTTTGTTGCCGCGCAGGCTTAAATACTAAACATGTCGTGTCTGTGAATGACCGTGTTATTTATGCAGGTAGCATCGTATTGTTTTTTTCGGTCGTCCGTCGAGTCTCGCGCAATTATACGGCGAGGATCATCTTCGCAGCAGCAGCAAGCAGCAGAAATCCCACAACAAAAATAGGGCCGAATGCAAAACAAAACACAAACTGCGTATAGGCTTTTTCATACAGAAGGGCCAAAGCACAAAATGAAAACTTTGTTGCCAGTTTTCACATAAGGCTTTTTCAAATTTGCTTTTTAAGACTCATAAAGTTTTCAAATCGCTATGATGTTTGGTATTATTATAGATACTTAAAAAAGCTTTAAATATAACCAAAAAACCAGTTTTTTTATATTTTGCACTTGGGCCCTATTGAAATGTTGCTCTTGAATTGCACTAAAAACACGAAATCAAGGTGAGTTAAAATAGGTGATCTAGTTTTCATAGTTTGTAGAACAGAAGTGCGCGGAACGATTGGTTAGCAACCATCGACGTTGTTTATACATTCAACACTTTCCGCTTTGAAAATTTCGGTGATCGTCAAGGGTAACCCAGCGGGGGTGAAAAACAAATTTGAACATCATTCTTTTCCATAAGGTAACTTGATGAAAATTTTATTTTTGCCTTGTGGCAAATTTTCATAAGGAATTTTAATGACTTTCACTCTGAATTTTCCTCAGTGTATGATTGCGTAATTCTTACAGCTGCTATCAAATTTGAAGTAAAATCGAGCAAGCAAGCCTGGCTCAAATGGCTTCAAGAAAAATGTATGAGAATGAGGTTCGTGCCAGGGATGTGGATAAATTGTGTTCGTAATAAGTTTTACGAACACGGATTTTTCTTTCCACCGTTATGGCTCATGAAAAGCTGAATAATACACTTTTGAGGATGGTGGCAGCTTAGGGTACCGCCAGAGTGCAAAGACGAAAGACCTTGCGATGCGACGAGACTTTTCTTGCTGCAGTTATTGCTGTTGCCGTTGAAAACCGTGTAGTAATCGACGTGCGACATTCAGTTTTATTCATGTTCCTGCGTGTCGCAATTACGTCGCAAATGGTGCGCTGTACAGCGAATCACTTAGGCGATTACAACCGAGTGTTATTGTCTACGGGGTGAAGTGGCTGTCAAATTTATATTGTTGTTGCAGTTGAAAACCGTAATAACCGACTGGCGACATTCGGTTTTATTCTTGTTCTGACAACATTGCGAATACAACATTGAACAAAGAAACTCGATGTTTTGCTTTTTTCTTTTTTTTCGCTATGTTACTGCATTGAAATTCTTCTTCTTCTTCTTTGTTTTGTGCGACCGAACTGTCAAAGACAGCCAGACAGCCTTAATAATGGCACAGCAGTGTTGCTATATTGCCAGCGATGTTTGCTTAGAGTCCAATAGACTTGAACTTGCATATTTACTAAACATATCGAAAAATCTTGCAAAAAATACTAATCCGATCGAGGTCAGGTAAATATCGTGGTGAAAAATATCATATTCAATTATATATTGCTCAGATGTGTTGTCCTATTTCCTCTAAGAATTTCACGGTATTTTTTAGATGGTCAACATTTTTAGTTTCAAAGATTTCATAAATATTGTTGAATCCGTCTAAGTTGTATTTTATTCTGGTTGTTTCGTACTGCTGGCATGTAAACAGTATGTGTTGCGCATTTTCAACTCGGTCACAGGTTTGGCATAAGCAGTCATTGATAATGTTAATTCTGAACAGCCAGAAAGGCGAGAAATCATGTCCGGCAAGGAGACGGTTGAGCGTGCGAGTTTCTTTGTTGCTAAGCATCAAGTTATGATACCAGGGTTTGTTCGGAATAGTGCTTTGAATTCGGAAGAATTTTCTGCCTTTTCCTAGCTCAGCTACGTAATTTAAATACCACTGCTGGTATTGTTCATCACTGTATTGGTGAAAGTAATTAATAGCATCGTGAAATAAGATAGTATTGTTGCAAACTACATGATCTTGTAATGCTGTTTTGGCCAGGTGGTCTGCCATTTCATTTCCACGAATTTGAACGTGTCCAGGTATCCATTGAATTGTAGTTTCTGATTCTGATGCCATTTTCAATATCATGTCGATGACAGAGTCCCTTTCTCTTCTTCCGATAAATTTTTTTATATATTCGCAACTTGCTTTAGAGTCCGTCATAACAACAGCTTGAGATAAATGATTTCGAGTAATATATCGAAGATTCGCTTCGATTTCAGCAGACATAATACAAACTTTAGCCGTTTCATGAAAGACGCCGATTCCACAATTAGATTCCACGTCACTGGATGCATCTGTGTATATTATTTGACGGTTTTTATATCTACCATATATGAGACCTAGAGATAGTTGCTTCAGAATCATTGCGCTCGTCGTTTTTTTCTTCCAACCACCAGGCAGATCAATTTCTACCTCAATTGCATTCCACTGATAGTCAGATGTAACCAAAGTTGACATGTTATTCAGGATTTCCTTGTGCTGTTGCGCTAGTAACTCTACCATCGTAAAAGTCTGTTGGTCGTTTGACGTATTTTGCATAATCTGTTCACGCACTGGTGATTGGAAGTAAACATGTTTCACTACTTGTTTGCCAGTAGCGTAGAGTCGTCTAAACATCGGAGGATGTTGCGCTGTTATAGCTTGGAGTGTGCTTCGAGGAGTCGTTTTCGTGCAACCAGTAATCCTTCTCAGACATTGATTGTTAATTACATCTATTTTATTCAGATTGGATTTCTTGGCCATACCATATATACTGCAACCGTATTCCATAACACTTCTGAAAAAAGCGTTATACGCCATCCCTAGCGTTTGTGGGTGGCTTCCATATTTAGTGCTGCTAATCACTTTGATCAAATTCAAGCGCCCAGATAAATTTCGCGTTAGGTCTCTTATATGCGAGCCGAAACCCAATGTTCTATCTAGGTAAATTCCTAGGTAACGATGACAAATAACTGATTCGATTTCAATGTTGTTAACATTGATTTCCAGTTTTTTCGGGCTAAAACTAAACAGCATAGCTTTAGTTTTTTGAGGGTTCATCTCCAGATTTAGCTCCTTAGCGTGAGTTTGAAAATTGGTCATAAATTCTCTGCTTCGTATGTTTATTTCCTCAACGTTTTTTCCTTCAACTAACACAGCAAAGTCATCTGCATATTGAACTAAAACTACTCCTTCTACCTGAATTTCATGTAGAACTGCCGTATATATGTTGAATAGTGTGGGAGAGAGTACATCTCCTTGGGGAAGTCCTTGATTCACTAAGCGTGTCAGCTTTTGATCTCTGACTTGTATTTGAACGGTCCTATCTGTCAAAAATGTAGTACACCAACTAATGAATTCAGGTGAAATATTCTGAGATAGCATGATTTCCCGCAGGGTGCTCAATTTGACTGCGCTAAAAGCATTGGAGAGATCAATAAATATCGCTGCAATAACTCTTTTACTGCGTTTTACCTCCATTATCCTGTTAGTCACAAATTCTAGACAAGATGTTGTCGACATTTTTCTTCGGAAACCGAAAGATAGCTGGGGGATTGTATTTCTTTTGTCCAGTTCGACGAGTAAACTGTCTAGAATTGCTGCGTTGAGTAACTTTAGAGAGCAATTTATCATGGATAATGGTCGTGTACCATCTAAGCATTCCGGGTTTTTACCTGGTTTTGGAATTGCTATTATTTTAATTAGTTTAAGGCTGGAAGGAATGTTGTTAGTTCGCCACATCATGTTTAGATCCCTTATAATCGAGTCTCTTACCGTAGGTTTGAGCGATTTTAACATACTGTACGTAATGCCATCTGGTCCTGGCGCAGAGAGCCTTGTTTTTTTCGAAAGGAAATTATTCCATGTCTCGACCGTAAGAATATCATAAATCGGGAAAAAAAACGGCGACAGCCGTTCATATACGTTTCCTGTAAAATGTTTACTTAGAAATTCATTGACCATTTGAATGTCTTCATGCACTTGTACATTTTCAATCTTCTTTTTTTTACCTGCTAGGCATCTTAACCCATTCCAAATAATTTTTGACGGCGATCGCGGATCAAAGCTTTTAATAAAATCTTCGAACTTTTCCTGCGCTGATAACTTCTTTTTCTTATTGAAAACTGCCTCTGCTCTTTTGAACAGGATAAGATCTTGCATATTACCCGATTTATTAAAACGTATTCTAGCTGCTTTTTTATCTAACCAGGCTTTTTCCACCTCTTTGGACCACCAGAATTTAGGAGTATGATTTTCCCTTCGTCTAGCATTTTTCAGTATTGTGTTCATTTCTTTCTGCAACTGTGTTACCGTGGTTACTATGTTGCAATCCATTTTGTCTATGTGTCGAGACACCTGTACGTTATTTGTATAAAATTTTGTGGCTTTCCTAGCAGATACTTCAATCGTTATATCAATAGCTAGATGTCGACTCCCTATGTCGTAATCCAAAACGTGCATCTCCGTATGATGGACAAGGAGAGGTGTTACGATTACTAAATCAATCGTCGAAGGTTTTTTGTTTAGCTCCGCAGGAATGAACGTCGGTTCAGTGTTGTTCAGTAGAATCAGGTTCTCGTCGTTTATCAAATTGAAAAGTGCAGTTCCTTTATTATCATTGTGCAACGGATCCCACGCTGTATGATGTGCATTGAAATCTCCTCCGATTAGCGTTTTCTTGTAGCTGGACGTTGCTAGTACAATAGATTTTAAGCCGTCTGAAAAGTCTGAGAGAGAAATACTTGGTGCCACATCTATACCTATAAAGAAGGATTTCTGTCTGTCTGTCTGTCTGTCTGTCTCTCTGTCTGTCCTGTGTTCTTTATAGAATCAAAAACTACTGAACCAATCGGCTTGAAAGTTTGCATGTAGAGGTTTTTGGGGCCAGGAAAGGTTTTAGTGATGGTTAGAGACCCCTCCCCCCACTAAGAGGGGGGGCTCCCATACAAATGAAACACAAATTTCTGCATAACTCGAGAACTAATCAAGCAAATAGAACCAAATTTGGCATGTGGGTGTTTTCGGTGACAAGAATTTATTCTAGGGTAATTTGAGACCCCTCCCCTCTTTATAAGGGGAATTATAACTCCTCTCCCCTTTAAGAGGGGGGGTTTCCATACAAATTTCCTCATAACTCGAGAACTAATCAAGCAAATGGAACCAAATTTGGCATGTGAAGGTTTTCGAGGGCAAGAAAATTTTCTATGTTGAATTAGGACCCCTCCTCACTTTAAGAGGGGGGGCTCCTGTACAAATGAAATACCAATTTCCTCATAACTCGAGAACTAATCAAGCAAATGGAACCAAATTTGGCATGTGTGTTTTTGAAGACAAAATTTTTTTCTATGATGAATTAGGACCCCTCCCCACTTTAAGAGGGGGGGGGGCTCCTATACAAACGAAATACAAATTTCCTTATAACTCGAGAGCTAATCCAGCAAATGGAACCAAATTTGGCATGTAGGTGTTTTTGGAGGCAAGAATGTTTTCTATGATGAATAAGAACCTCTCCCCACTTTAGGAGGGGGGGCTCCTATACAAATGAAATACAAATTTCCTCATAACTCGAGAACTAATCAAGCAAATAGAACCAAATTTGGCATGTGGGTGTTTTCGGTGACAAGAATTTATTCTATGGTAAATTGAGACCCCTCCCTCTTTATAAGGGGAATTGTAACTCCTCTCCCCTTTAAGAGGGGGGGCTTCCATACAAATTTCCTCATAACTAGAGAACTAATCAAGCAAATGGAACCAACTTTGGCATGTGAAGGATTTCGAGGGCAAGAAAATTTTCTATGGTGAATTAGGACCCCTTCCCACTCTAAGAGGGGGGGCTCCTGTACAAATGAAATACAAATTTCCTCCTAACTCGAGAACTAATCAAGCAAATAGAACAACATTTGGCATGTGGGTGTTTTTTTTGGTGACAAGAATTTATTCTATGGTGAATTGAGACCCCTCCCCTCTTTATAAGAGGAATTATAACTCCTCTCCCCTTTAAGAGGGGGGACTTCCATACAAATTTCCTCATAACTCGAGAACTAATCAAGCAAATGCAACCAAATTTGGCATGTGAAGGTTTTCGAGAGCAAGAAAATTTTCTATGGTGAATTAGGACCCCTCCCCACTTTAAGAGGAGGGGCTCCTGTACAAATGAAATACAAATTTCCTCATAACTCGAGAACTAATCAAGCGAATTGAACCAAATTTGGCATGTGTGTGTTTTTGGAGACAATTTTTTTTTCAATGATGAATTGGGACCCCTCCCCACTTTAGGAGGGGGGGTCCTATACAAACGAAATAAAAATTTCCTTATAATTTGAGTACTAATCAAGCAAATGGAACCAAATTTGGCATGTAGGAGATTTTTGAGTCTTGAATTTATTTTATGATAGTTAGAGACCTCTCACCCCTGTGGTAGGGGGATATGGACTCTCATACAAATAAAACAGAATTTTTTGCGAAACTCAAAAACTAATCCAACTCGAGAAATTCGAGACTCTTCCATAAAACATTAATCAATAACAAGACCACAAAAACTATCTATAGTAACACTAGATCATTCAGGACGAGCCGGTCGCGAGTGTTGCCGGTGACCCGCCGTCGGAAGCGCCGCCCACTGGGGGGCTTGCAAAACTCGAGAAGTGACAAAGATCATCCGAGATTCATGATTTATGTACAACACAGGTTAATTTGTGGCAATACGAAGTTTGTCGGGTCAGCTAGTATACAGATATAATTAAAATATCAAAAGCAACAATGTATCTACCTACAGCCTGTATCTTGCTAAAGCTTGGTAGTAGTACATTCCGGGATTTAATTTTTTTGTTAATAACTATGCCTGCTCCACCGTAACCGTCGTCCCTCGAATTTAAAAAAGTAAAAAACCCTGGTATTTTATATTTGCTTAGCTTCAACTCTTTTTTACTCCATGTTTCCGAAATAATCGCAATGTCATATTTGCCTATAATTTCACGAGAAATTTCTTCTTTATGTTTTTCTAAACTTTGAACGTTATTCTGTAAAATTTTGAGATTTTTTTCACCCATAACAGAATTCTTACCATTCCATTTCTATCTCTTCACCTTCCTCTTGCTGTACTCGTGTTCTGGGATCTAACTTTTGCGCCTGTGACCGCTGTTGTCGTTGATTACTTATTGACTGTGAAGTCGTCGGGGATTGTGTCAAATCTACCAGACCTCTTCGTAAATTGTAGTCATTTCGCTTTTTAGTCGTTACCGTGTTTGATGTGTTATCCGTCGCTTTCGTATGACTAGCATCGTTTGTTGAAAGAAGATCTGTTCTCTGCATATTTAGTTGTGTAAAACGTTCAAAATCTGTTACACGATGCTTGTTATGTAGCGCGGTTCCGTCTTGTTCTCCATCATTCTTCTTCTTTTTGTTATCCGGCCGAATTGTGACTTTTTCTGCAAGGTTTACTTCTTGTATTGGTCGTTTGGTCTGTTGTGCTTTATAGCGAAAACCCTCTTTCAGCTTGTAATTGCCAGCCGTCATAGTAGCATAGCTTTCTTGTATAGTAGGGAATTCTTCTGGGCACTCGAGCGCCTCATAACGGTTTTGTGTGAGTATTGGATTTTGTTCCTTTGCTTCCATGTATGATAATGTAGTTTTTGCCATTATGGTTTTGATGTTACGTTGACGGTTCCACTCTGGGCATGTTGTATCGGTCGTGCGATGCTCGGATTCTATTTTACAGTAGAGACATTTTGTTTTATACGAGCATATATCTCCTTCAACTCCTTCATGTTCCTGCGTGCAATTCCTACAGCGCTTTTTGGATCTACAGTTTTCCGCCCTATGGTTGTAGCGTAAGCAGTTGAAGCACAGCACTGGCTTGCTGACGAATGGACGTACTCGATTAATACAACAAAAGATGCGTACGTGGGATGGAAGTTTGCTAGCGCGAAAAGTTATTCCAATTTTATGTGTTTCTCGTTTTTCGTTGCCCTCATAGCGATGTAGACGGTTAATACTTAGAATTGGAACATCGCTTGAGATGTTTTCCCTTATTTCATCCATACTCATATCGAACGGGACTCCTGCTATCACTCCAGAAACAGTAACAAAGTTTCTGGGTATGTACGCCTTGTAAAGTTGCTGTTTTAGCATTGAATTCTCTTGAAGTTCGTTGGCTGACTGATACGAATTCATGAAGACCATCACTTTGTTTTTACCAAGGGTGCGTATGTTGGAAACATCATTTCTTAGCGTTGGCACGTTCGATAGTAAGCGGCCTACTGACAATTTGTTGATTCGCGTATCACTCATTATGTCATTATCACCCACACGTTGAATGATGATTCTGTATGGAGCTGCGTCCGATACAGTATATTCATATTTCTGGTAAGTCCTTCCATCAGGGCTTTTGTCTGGTGGTTTTTCTGGGGTGACCCCCATTTTGGAGGTTAGGTCAACCTTAAAATTTCACTTATTATCGGATTAGCACTATCCACACTTATTGACCCGAAACTAAATTTCGTTAAGCAAAAATGCGCGATACGCGGTAGTTTATTTCAGTAAAAAAAAGATACTTCGTCAAATCTTAAAAAGACAAAAAGTAATACACGTGCTAGAAAAACGTCTGCATTGAAATTTGACACTACTTTTGGAAGCGTTGACAGTTTTGGAAGCGCGATGTTATCCTCTGACAAATACATAGCAAGGGATAGCACAGCACATCCCCTCGCTTATTGATTATTGTGGCTCGCAAAAATTAGGTAATTATTTTTTTGGTAATTTTATGGCAGACACCTGCTTAAACATTGTCTAATTTTTTATGACCGTGTAACGGTAGAAAAAATTAATTCCTGTTCGCACGGTCGCACTTACACAATCGAGCTTGGAAAATGAGGGAAAATGTCAAAAAATGAATGATAACAAAAGCAAAAATATTTCTTTCCTTTTTCTTCTCACACAAAATGTTATGCTGTCGGCAACAGCTGTCATCGCACCATTTTTCGCTTTTTTCCTTTCTATCTTTATTCGCTAAGCAAAAACCAATAATAGCAATAGAGTTTATATCAAAAATGGCTGGAGGAATTAGCGACATCAAGAAGCTCGACTATGAAATTTACAAATATTCCAGTTATTCATCATCTTATCTACCCGAGTAAGTTTTTTCGGTATACTAAAGTGATCGGAATTAGTTTTTTGGCAATTTTTCCGTTCTACACTACGTACATCGAGAGTTATTTACCTTTAATGAAAATGTCGCATTAAACTAAGTTCCAACTCGATTAAAGGATGGTTAAATTTAGCAACGCTTTCACTGCTACCGATGACGATAGCGCTGCCCAAGTTGTTGAATAGTAATTAAATTGGATGAGGTGAAAAATTAATAAGCTGCTATCTTCAGCATTCACTGATTTATACTTGCGGTAGTGATATACCTAATAGATTAGATAAAATTGCGAAAAGGTTGTGAACTTCAAATTTTTTAACAGCATTATTTTTATCTGCTTATTTGCAAAATCGGAGCTAGTCATACTTTGCATCACTAACATGCTGAAAAAATGCAGGCGGCGTCCTTGTGACGAATACTATGTGATAATAAGCACTTCAAGCATGGCAGCACATTCATATTGAATCATCAACACTTTCGTTTTCCTCGCTGTGATAGAACACGTATCACTTTTGTATCTGTTTTGCTTTCATCAATTCAGAAATATTCGCGAGGATAATCCCACCAATCAGACGTCCCGATGGTCATCGAACACAAACAGCCCGCCGCAGTTTCTAATTCTGAAGTTAGAGCGGCCAGCAATCGTGACTAAGATTAAGTTCGGCAAGTATGAGAAAACGCACGTCTGCAATTTGCGCAAATTCAAAATTCTCGGCGGACTGGAGGAGGAACGGATGGTGTTGCTGTTCGAGGGGTAAGTGCTGTGCCTATTTGTTTCAAATGGCAACCAAACCGCATATTATTTACCGAAAATTGAACAGGGTTAAAACTATTACTAAAACACTGTTTTAATAATTACGGCACGGCATTGAAAATAATTTAAATTTAATTAATCTTTTCAGTGGTCTTAAAAATGACTCGGTACCGGAAACGTTCAATCTGAAGCACCGCACCAGCTCGGGTGAATTGTTGCCGATCAAATTTATCAAGATTGTACCGCTGCTGTCTTGGGGGCCTAGCTTCAACTTTTGCATATGGTACGTCGAGCTTCTTGGCATCGAAGATTCAATTTTTATACTCTCCAATCTGCGCAAGTATAACATGTTGCGCGAGGTTGAAATCGTACGACTGTTCATGAAACACTGCCGCCAACAAGGATATGTCAAAGCTTTTAGCGCGTTGCAGGAAGAAACTGGAGTCCTCTTGGAGGATGAGAAAATGACGGAGCTTCACGAAATTCTTGTCAATAAAGGAGATTTTAAGAAGACTGAGGAAATTTTGCTCGATTTTATTAATAGTAAGATAATTTTTATGAGACCAATGAATGTTTTACGTAATAACCGTTTTTCGCTTCACAGATGGCCTAATGGACGACTACCTCTCGAAGCAGGAATACAAACCTCATTGGAGCTTGCAGTTAACGCCCGAGCATGAGCCACGGCCAGGACGACGAGGAGGACACCAACTGATCATTGATCCATTGACCAGCACAATCTATTTGTTTGGTGGCTGGGACGGTAGTGAGGATTTAAGCGATTTGTGGTCGTACGACGTAAAGAACAATCGGTGGTCTTTAATTCACGAAAAATCGGAACTTCTGGAAGGACCAACACCTCGCGCCTGCCACAAAATGGTGTATGACACGAAAAACTCGCAGATTTTTATGATTGGACGTTATTTGGATAGCGCCTCGCGCACTGAGGAAAACATTACTAGTGATTTCTACTTATACAACACCTTAACTAGGACGTGGTTTTTAATATGTAACGATACCGCTCAAGTGGGGGGACCTCAGCTGGTATACGATCACCAGATGTGTATCGACGTGGACAAACAAACGATATATGTTTTCGGCGGGCGCATATTAGAACCGAGGTAAGTTTCCGCTTTATTGTCGACCGCAGGTTAAGTAAAATGTTTGGTTTTCCTATTTTCAACTCGTTTTTTCTCCATTCGTGTTTCCGTTGTAACTTACAGACATTCTTTCTCCTTCAGAAATGAGGAAGAAACAACGGGCGACTACAAGTATTCTGGTCTGTTTTCATACCACATCAGTACTAACACATGGAATCACCTACTGGTAGATTGTGGACATCCGTCGGCTGCCAGTCCTCATGTACAGAGCATCAAGTCCCGAGTAACTCACTCGATGTTGTTCCATCACGTGAGTATAAACTAACTGAACTCTGCCGGGAACGGCTAATAACTTGTTGTATTTAATTCTTCACAGAAACTTCGGAAGCTGTACATTTTCGGTGGCCAACGTGGCAAGGACTACATGACGGACTTTCTGACTTACGACGTGGAAAGCGGTGAATTATCCAACATGACGCCAGAAAACATTGGAACAGATTCGAAAAATGTCCCTCAATCGGGATTCACCCAGCGTGCTACTATTGACTGCGACAAGGATGAAATATACGTATTGACAAGTCTAAGTAAGGACAAGGAGCGTCGCGACTTAAATATCAACTCATTTTGGCTTTTCTCACTGGCGAAAAAAGAATGGTGTTGTGTTTATAAAAGTGACCATTCGATAGGTGAAAATTGCTACTTGAAAAACCAGAATGCGTGCCCGGAACCGTGTCCACGATATGCCCATCAAATTGTGTACGACGGAGCCAATCAAGTTCATTTCCTGTTTGGTGGCAATCCTGGAATGAACTCACATTTCCGGCTAGATGACTTTTGGATGCTGCGGCTGGAGAAACCGACCAGAGAGAACATTTTGCGCTACTGCAAGTACTTGCTGAGAAAGCAAGAATATGAAGAAATAGCCAAAACGAATCCACTGTCCGCTATTTCGTATTTGCAAACTAAATTGTATGACATCATCGACCACAACGATCCGGTACAGCTAAAAGAGTTCCACAAGCTGGCGTCTCTACTCTTTAAATCGGACAGCGTGGATTGTGAAACCGAACCAACTAGTCTTTTATCGTGCCCGCTAGAAGGAAGCCTAAAACCGAATAGCCAGAAACATCTCAATGAGCACGAGCCAAATGAGGAGAGTGCCAAAATGATGCGTGTGGAATCGCCCAAAAGTGCCGACGATGCGGACGCTTCTAGTATCAGCTCGCTCAGCAGCGAATGCTCCAGTTCACAGACGGCTCGAGCAGTACCGTCGACCTCATCTAGTTTGTCGTCACGCACCAGAAAAGCAAACGATCATGTTTTCGAGCTGAAAATTCGACGCTGTCTGTTGTACAACAAGCTTGTAGACCTGCTTCCGGAAAACCTCTGTCAGCCAAAGAAAAATATCAGTGATTTTGTGCTTCTATAATCGATAGCATATTTTGTTTTCATCCCTTTTCGCAAACGGATATTTTCTACCTTGCCCCCTTTCACCTCCAGACATTTTGCATATTTTTACTTCTTACTGATCGAAAGAATTTAAAATGAGGAAACGGAAATGTGATATTACTAGGTCCCTGTATTGGAATTGTTTAATACGATTTTTTCAATGCTACATTTTTTCTGCAATAGCCATTATGTTAAGAGCTCATAAAATGAACACAAATGAACTTTCCAGTGAAATCAATGAAGGATTCATTTACGATATAGGTTTTTTTTCAATTGAGTTTTACCATTGAGAAAGACAATCACCTCGTCACCTCAATAGCGACATATGTTAAAAACGGACAATTTTTCGTTATTATACATCATCAATTCTAACGTAACTAGTTTTCCAACTCGTACAACGACGCATCACAAGTTTTTTTTAATTGTAAACTACTGTTTGATTACATTGTTCGAAAATTGCTGTTTGTAATATAAATCGCCTTTAAAATCTAAATGTTTATAATCTTATTACTACAGAGAAATGTATAGAGAAACCAAAATCGTCAACTCAATCTAATTTCCTGTAAAAGTTGGGCCTCGACGACGTAGTCAATTTTAATCAACTCACGTCGCTTATTCGCATCCATGCTTCAAACAAATCCGGTCCTATTGACCCATTTACCTGATTTCCTTGGTTCAATTAAGTCTATTCGACGATGATCGTTAATTCGTCAGTGTGCAAAAACGTTGCGGTAAACGAAAATGCAAATTACAGTCGCAGAAATAATGTTTTGGCAATTCTGAAGATGGATCCCGCAATGTACGAGATATGCTATCTGAATGCTAGCTTTGTATCGAGGATTAGTTCACCAAGGTCTTTGATATCATTGACCCGCTCGATTGTCCTCGATAGAAGTGTGTAGTTGAAAATCTTCGGTCTTCAGTTGAGCGGATACGGGAGGATATTTTTAGATCATCGGCATATGATAATCGTGATTTACGAGATCCACGTCATTGAAGTGGAGAAAGAATATGAGCGATCTGAGATGACTGCCCTATGGAATGATGGAATACCACAGAATGTATTGTACCTAGATAAGAATTGAACCAACGGATGAGAGTTCTGCTTATCCCATGTCCTTCGAGTTTAGTGGTTGCGGTTAGGGCTGAGCTATTTAAAGGCGGCTGATAGGTCGGTATATATGACGTTGTGTCCGTTGTTTGTCATTGCAAACATGCTGTCGGCAATGTGCGTAGTAAGGCCCGGTAAATTGGTAGTTTGCCACTGGTTAAAATTTCACGACAAAACATGCTAGCAAACTTCCCAAGAAATAAGTTGCATAGGTCTGTAGAGTTTGAGGCAGCTTCATCGCGATACACCATAGAAAACGACAGCGTACTTTTATTGCAACTTCCAGAAAGCTTTAGGGTGCGACCTGAGTTTCTTCGGAACCCTACATTGATATAGCTGAAAACAAACACAAGTCGAGTGACCATCGACGGAACTAGGAAAAATTTTACCCCCCCTATCTACTCTAAAAAACGCACGAATTAGCAGCGGTTGTGGTATCAAGATCGCCTGCTAGATTCACTTCTACAGAAATGATTGAGGGAGGATGATTTTTTTGTATACTAGAAGCGCACTGGGTTTAAAAATGCCACTGCGACAGTCATGGAGACTATTGCTATATAGAGTAAGAGGGGTAAAAGTGCGATGCGGGTAAAAGTGCGATTCAATGATTTATCGGTGCAGATTCCGAGTAAATTTTCTACAT
The DNA here is from genome assembly GCF_943734655.1 of Sabethes cyaneus. NCBI lineage: Eukaryota > Metazoa > Arthropoda > Insecta > Diptera > Culicidae > Sabethes > Sabethes cyaneus. The sequence continues at coordinate 149,468,658 of NC_071354.1, forward strand.
TGGCATGGATGGGTGACTACTTTGACAGCTTGAAGCATAGTTGCTGAGTTATGTGCAAATGTTATTTTAGGGCGGTTTTGATGTAATTTTTCGTTATACGACAAATACGATATTAACAGGAGGATATTACTTGTTGAAAATTTGTAGCAGCGTTATATATCACTCAGATATCTGTTTTGAAAATACGGCGAAAATAATTTACAAAATATATTTCGCTTTTCCGTAATTCTATCTAACCCCGTCAAGCGCCTAGCGGGGTAAAAGTTCGATTCACGGACGGGGCAAAAGTACGATTCATGGACGAGGCAAAAATGTATAGCTAATTACTAGAAATGAAAGATCTGCAGAAAACTGTGTGCTCTACAGATGTTGGCCGAAGAAAAACAATGTGTTTCCGCTGATGAAACAAAAAACAAAGGTTTGGAAAAGTTTCGATCTAACGGAGGCTGCAATACACCAGCGCAAAATAGAAAAGGTGCAAATTGAGAATATTCCTTACCAAAACATAACGCAGATTGAAGATAATATGGTTTTGTTAGCTACTGCTGGGCTAATTTCATAGATTCTAGCTTCGAACTTTTGCCCCGCTGGTGGGGTAAAAGAATGAATCTGCACTTGATCAGAAGAAAGAAGAATTTATTTTGCAAACCACTATTACCGCAGATGATTTATATTTGAATGTGAAGACATTGAGTTACTGCATCATTATAAAATATATTATGTTGTTGTCCTTCTTTATATCTCACGAAAATTGATGATAACTTCAAACATCGCACTTATGCCCCGCCCTACTCTACAGTTTACGAATTGTTCGTACCCACTGAAAGCGTTAAGCTAGGTTGTAAGACTATGCCCAATTAGGAACTACATGGTTAATAAAACCGGCTGGTACCACGTGGAGGTAGGGATAGGTTAAGGGGCTGAGGACCACTATGGGGTCTGTTTTACGAATTATCCAACCATTTACCAACCAAAACGTATATTTGGCATCTCTGGTCACCGCCGACAATAATCCGAGTAAGGAGATCCAACGACGCATTCAAGCTCGAAATCGAGCCTTCTTTTCCCTCCACAAGACGCTTCGATCTAGGAGCATACGTCGTCGCACAAAGCTGACGATGTACAAAACGCCACTCAGACCGGTAGTACTCTACGGACTTGAAACAGTGATTTTGCTTACGGAAGGCATTCGTGCACTAGCCGTATTTGAACGGAAGGTGGAGCGGACTATTTTTGGCAGAGTACAAGCGGAAAGCGGCGGAGGCGTATGAATCACGAGCTACAGGCACAGCTTGGAGAGATTCCCATCGTACATCTGGCGAAAGTTGGGAGTTTACGGTGGGCCGGCCACATCGCACTCTTCAAGAACCCCACCATCATCAGGAATAGAGGAGCCTAACGTGCTAGATGGCTCGACCAGGTTGAAGCCGACTTGCGTGAGTCGAGACGCGCAACGAATGGGCGACGAGTAGCCCAGGACCGAGTACAATGGAGAGGAATTCTTGATACGGCACGAGCTACCACGACTCTCGACTGCTAAAGTGTAAGTGGTTAATAAAACCAAAAACCTTCTTGGGATTGAGTATGGATTTAATAGGTAGATTCAGAAGAGGCTTACCTGGAAGAAGCAAGAGCTCACCAGAAGCGGAGCACGTGCGCTGAACTTTCTAGTTCTAAGTTGCAAAAGCGGCAAATGTCAGTTAAGACTTTGCCAATTCTCTTTAAATGATAAAAAGAGGGGCAATGTCCGGCGAGCAGTCCCAGAATTGTGCGTTGTTCACTACGTGTTAAGGTAAATAGTTGTTTAACTACTGCAGGCTCTGGGTAGATAAACTGTTTAGCTTGTTTACAGCCCTGCAATGGATACCTCTTGGACGCTATTTCTAGCTTTTCCCAGGTGAGTAATTCGCTTTTGACAGCGGATATGAAGGTACCTAGAACCTTTGTTCTGGCAGGAGAGTCTCTTTAAAGTTGTGCTGCACTCTCAAACTAATTTGGATGCACATTTAGTGGACTTGAGAGCCAGTAGTGCAGCCTGGCTGACCGTAAAGATACAGATTTTCGCATGCCAGTACCTCATTGTCGGTTGATCAGTTCTTAAGGAGATCCGTATTAATTGAAGTGAATGGCGTGTTGTCGAAAGCGCCTTCAATGTAAAGAAAAGCACAAAGTGCCGTCTCTTGGAATTGAAGCGACTTTTCAATCAGCGTCACTAGGCAATGAAGTGCAGTTTCCGTCCGCGTTGGTAAGTATGTTGACTGCCATGCAGAAGGGAGCTCTCTAAGAACTCATTACGGATGTGATTATCCATGATTTTTTCCATCAACTAGAAAAGTGTCGATGTCAGACTAATTGGTCTGAAAGCTTTTGGCATGGTTTTATCTTTTTTGCCTGCCTTAGGTTTTGATAGTTTTGCCTATCAGCGGTCAAAATATTTCACATTTTCGTGACGGTAAATAGAATCTAAATGGAATCCAAAATGGAATGACACCATGCGGTAAGACGTGGTGCTGCGTCAAAAAGTTCCAAGAATGTTTTGTTCATGAGATATCTATGCTTTCTTGAAGTAAGCGATTTCCGAGAAAATCTAAAAATTCACTGCTGTTTTCTATTGGAATACTTAAAACATTGTTTTCATTCCGCAGCTCATAAACTTCAAAATTTCATAAAACTTTGACACTCTTCAAGCCAAACTGTATGATGAATTTGTAAGATCATTATACGAAAAAAATATCTAGTCAATGAATTTCTCATTTACATCGTTTTCTATTTTCAAGAAAATTGTAACAAATGCTAAAAGCCTTTTATATTTATCAGTCGTACACCAATGAAACTATGCTTTGGGAACAATATTCTGCAATGTTGCATTACTAAGTGCATTCGTTTGCATTATGCATTTTGAATTAATATTTCCATACGTCTCCAGGCATTCAAAGGTTTCTTTCATTGATTAAGCGATAAATGTGTGACATGAATAATTCAAATGACCATGGAATGCAGCATTTGTTGGGATTTTTCATATTTTTAGCTCGGCACTAAGACCTGGCGTCTGATTTCCATTTTCATGGGCTCTAGAGCACATTAAAAGTCGTTTGCTGTAAACTTTTGGTAGAGGAAGCACTACGGGGGTGGTGGTATTCAAAGCCACTGACCGTTGTCATTCATCCATTCACGGTTGATATAGTTTGCAAGAGACGTGATCAACTTTCATGGGTATGCCCAGAATTGGAACTTTAAAGTGAGAGTGAACCTGGGTGTGGATGCGCAACAAAACGCCTATCGATTCCGTGAGATGAGCGTGACCATAATAAATTTCAGCATTTTTTCCGTCCGAAAAAAGGCTGATTCAATGTTAAATGCTTACATCTATCGCCATGCGTGCATATCACACGGTTAGGTCAAAAAGTGCTTCACTTTAATGGAATACAAATTTGAAACTTTCGATAAAAAAAAGTGCTGTTAGGCGATTTCGCTTCATGTGCGTCAATTCGTACGAACGCAATGGTATGTAATAAAATTGAATGGTATACAGTTGTACTCTTGCAAGAATTAAATTAGAGACTACCATTAATAAGCAGGCACGCATTTTGCTAATTTTGGCAGTTTAATGTATCGTATAGTTTTAAAATGAATATATTTAACAGCAGACGCCTCAAGCTATAAGCAAACATAATGTTCACAATAATTCACAATAATAAATTGACAAAGGTATGACTCGGACATCAATTTGATTCTGTTACTGACACAACTGACCTACCAATAAGCATCACCAATGCTATTCAAAGGCAAGCCAATAAGCATAGCTACTTAAATAGAATTTTAAATAGAATATTAGATACCAATTTACAATATTTATGTAGTCAAAAAGCTAATATACAACAACGTGCAGTAGAACTGCACACAACTTCAATTTTTGATTATTCGTTATGTGTTGCCTGTAATGTGAATTGTTTGTAGTGAATAAGTTATATCTATGTATTATTTATATCAAAAAGACGGTGGGTTCTTGCGCTGGCTTGAGAATTGTCATTCATGATTTTCAAGGTGGCGTTTCCCAGCCATATTCATTAAGACACTCCAGTCGAATGAATTTAATAAGTAAATAACAAATAACATGCCAGATATGCCAATAAGCGGCTGATTTGCTGCTTATGTTAATGCTAATTGGTTACCTGGAGATATCATTAACACTTGTAAAGTCTTATATAATTACTATAACCAATATTAGAATCTAATAACTGCATCCGATGTGTAATATCTCACATTAATTATCACATTCCAGCTAATCTCGGCTCAATTAAAGTCCATTAGGCGATAAGTCTTTTAATCACGTCTCATCACCGCAAGATGAAACAAAGCTGTGAGCGCAAGTCCGCAACTAGATGGGTTGTGATGCTTGAACTTTTCCTGATTCGCGATGCGCATGTTGCGGTGACGCCATGCTGTAAATAAACGAACTTATACTGACCCTCTTACCGTAATTCAGGGAGCGTTGTTTTCTCTGGAGCCTCATCTACATATATGGTTTTCGATGCATTGCTCAATCCTCCTAGTCTCCTTTTTTAATCTGGCGTAGATTGCCTGTGCCGTGCTAAGGTTTCTAGTAATGACGTCGAGGTCGTCTACAAAGGCAAGGAATTGACTACTTTTGCTGAAGATCGTTCCTCTCCTTCCGACGCCCGCTCAGCAGTTCACACTATCTATAGCGATATTTAAGAACATACAGGACAGTCCATCCACTTGCCGCAACCCTCTGTGCGATTCGAAGGGACTCGTGAGTGCCCCCGAAATATTACTCGCTCCAGGGTAGCCTTGATCAACCGCGTCATTTTAATCAAAAATATGATGCGTAGGCACGTTGTACTTCCGACATTTCTGGAGGATTTGTCGAAGAGTGGAAATGGAGTAAACAGGCGCCCGCGTGATACAGCCCTACGAATTCTCTTGCTATTGGGAATAGACGACGTGGCATAATCTGGGAGAGCATCTCGTAGGCGACGTTGGTCAGCGTAATGCCACGCCGCGGTAATTACAGCAATCGAGCTGATCGCCCATTTTGGAGTTAAGACAAACCACGCCTTCCATCCATAAGGTATGATAAGTATTGAACTACCAGTACCAGTATCATTTGATAAGTATCAAACTTATACCAACATCTGCAAATATAACGGAATATTTCGAGTTTCCACCACTACAGGTAGTACCACAAATAGTGGAGCATCTACCCTACAAAAAAATAAAAAAGAATAATAAGCCACTTGTCACATCCTGCCCTGGCATAAGATTTGGTCCACTATGATCTATTAAAGCCTTGTAAAACAATTAATATTAACTCGACGTTAGCAACAGCCTATTAAGATCTCTTGTAGCTTGAAAATCGACCAAAATTCTAAAGTATATGATTAGTTTGTACTTACATGATAATGCTCCGTTACACCCACATCAGTTCGAAGCACACTGAACAGCGAAAAAGTTATAACCCATACCAATTGGATATTAGACTCGGCCCCTTTCGAATACTTCTTCAATCGATGGTTTATGCAATTGCTTAATAGATCTTGAGTTTGTATAAAACTGTGACATGTTTCGTCCTAAAACGGTAAACTTTTACTGACGTGATATCGTTAAATTGAAATTTCAAAGTTTGCTATAAAATAAACAACAAACGACACGGTTTTGTAAAGAGGAAGAGTAGGAGTTCCAAATGAAGTGAAAACTAAATTGGCGGTCATCTTAGATTTTGCCGCCATGTCGGATTTTTACAAAAAGTCGCCTTTTTCGCGATAATCCCCCCTAACGATTTTAATTTTAAAACCACCATTGGAATGCTGAGAAAAATTGCTACAAGAAACATCCACCAATCAGGTGAACATTGGCATTAACTAAATAAAACAATTAATGATCTGTACTACCCATAAATGGAAAACAGTTACATCTGCAAAAACATGCAACTACGAAAAACGCTGTTGAAGTCACAATTTTTCTTTAATATTGAATCGATTTTGGAAACAAATCGTCATAAAATCACTTGGATGTACTTGTACAGAATACTTTTACAAGCAATTTGTTCTCAAGTGACCTAAAATTTGTTCCAATACTTAGAAAAATTGCCGAAGTTACTGATATGCGCTTATTTGTGCTTGAATAAACAAGAATAAACGCATAACAGTCTCAGGCATAACGCACAGCATGCCTTGATCCTTGCGTTGTCGGTGACTCGGAAGTATTTTCAACACCGCGTGCCGTTATTGTTTTGATAATTCAGGTGCTCATTCAATTCAATTGTTCAAAATGTCCTTTTTGACTCAAATCTCTTCCTGGGCTTCTCTCCTTTTTATTGTTATTTGTTATCTTGAGTTTATAGTGAGGTCGCATGATGGAGTTTGCTTGACTTAAAAGTTGGTCGCTTTCCTGTGTGTCCGGAACACTGGAACATTCACGGACATGTTTAGATGTGGCAAATGACGTCCTGAACACTTTATTCGACTACCAATAGTCGGAATTTGCAAATCCGTGTATTCATAGGTGTCACATGATGGGTTTGTTGTGATTCAAGGTGCTTCTATGTTCAAGTCCAAAATATTCCGGAACTTGTTCTCTCTGTAACTTCGGAATCGTACATCCGATCCAAATTCTCCTCAATAGTGTTCTTCTAAGCCATAAAATCTTCCGTTGGGTAGTTGCTGCAGTCGAATCGGTCCAGGCATTTCCAAAAAAACAGATGCTTATTGATATATTTTTACTACTGTGACTGTTATGCGTTTATTTGTAATAAGGGACTGACATAGTTTGATATTTTTTTCAACATCTTGGGAACAAACATAACTTTTTTGTTTGAAATATTAAAAGAACAGTTAATTCAAAGATAATTCTCAGGTTTATCTCAAGAGTGGTGAAAAGTCAGATGGGACTGTTATGCATTTATGGGCAGTGTAGCAAGTTTTACAATTCTCATGTAATGTTAAATCTTGCTTCAGAAAATTAATTGTTTAACTAGGGTAATTCAACTACACATTAAAATTAACAAATACTTCTTATGACATTTTTCCTAAGCTTTTCAATTGTGATCTTAAAATCAAAATTAGTTGGGGGTTGATGGCGAAAACGGCGATTGTTCGATAAAATCCAATATGGCGACCAAATCCAAGATGGCCGCCGAAAAAGTTTTTACTCCATTTGAATGCCCTGTTCTTCTACTTCTACTACCTACAGAACCATGCCAATAGTTACCCAACAAACATTTTTGTTGAATAGTAGCTTATTCAACCGTTATATGGCTAATATCAGTAGAATACTCGCTTGATAAGCTATTGTACAACAAAAATGTTTGTTGGGTAGTTGTTTCATTGCAAATTTAGAGAATCACACCATATAGATCTCAAGGTTTGGTTAAAATTCAACTTTTTTTTAAACTTTCGGGCCCCTTAGCAAACTAGGGGTCCAATGTTTCGAGGTATTAAAAGTGCAATTCATTTTTCGAACAATTTTTAACCAATCAAGTGCAAAAGTTCCAATATTTGAATACCTCGTGTCAGTAGTGGCCCCGTTTCAGCAGGAACTACTCATAATACGAGTTTTTATCATTTTTTCTGAATTTGCTCTGCTTTTTATGCAAACCATTTTATAAATCTGCGCTGATTCCACCTTTTAGACTCCCACGCGAAAATTATTGGCGTGGTTATTTTCTGCGTGTCCCACACATGTTTGCAATTTAGCAATTTAAACCATCAGTTTTTCGTTATTGCTTCCCCACTACACCTCTCCCTGCTACTGTGTTACCTGACTCATAACGCACCCCTATTTCCGAAATTCTAAAATCTCTCATGCTTTTATTTTTGGAGTAAACATGTAATTTCTTATGTTATATAGTTGATATTTGTATGCTCTATTCGAATTTATGATCAATTAAACGAAAAACTACAAAGTTTGTGAGTTACGAGACCCTCCCCCGTATATAACGTATATTCGTTATGAGTCAGGTAACACAGTAGGATAATTATTATTCAAATATGGATTTGTGTAGGATTTGTAAAATTCCTGCAAGGTACAATACTAATAGTTTAATAATTAGGTTCTTGTCAAAAACGCTCTTAAACTGTATTTCAGTTAGAATATGGTCGCTTATTTTTATTCACTGCAGTGCCCTTAGTTGTCACGTCGAGAAACTATTGACAGCATTTTGCTCCGGATGAAGGGTGTTGTTTATTCAGCAGTAAAAATTTTATCACCATTGAAGAACACATTCATAAGTTATCGACGATGGAACGATCAAAACGCGGGAAAAAATTCTACACATTCACGTTAAGAATCCGACATAGTCAGGAGGAATGATCGAAAAATTCCTGAAATTACCGTATACAAACGTTACCGGGAGACCCCTACGTTGGATCGGCCGAAACCAATCAGACGTAGAGGTGGAACATATGACCGGGATATACGAGCAAAGGTGATTCAAGCAGTTCACAACAAGCCTGGGACCTCCTTGCAGGATTTGGCGTAAAAGTTTACCGCGAGCCACAGTAGAGTTCGGCGAATTTGTACACGAGGAGGCATGCGGTCGTATTGTGCCAGCAAACACCCCAACAGGACGCTAAAACAAAATCTAGATCAAAGGATCTGTAATTGTGGAGTGAAGACAAAGGTTTTCATTACAGGGGCAACAATGAATGGAAAAGTTTACAAGGAGGAGTGCCTTCAGAACAGGATTTTGCCATTCATTCGATCACACAAAGATCCGGTGAAGTTCTGCCCTGACTTGGCAAGCTGTTATTACAGTCGGGATGACGAGTAAGACCGATTTCATTGAAAAAACTATCAATCCACCAAATTGTCCAGATTATCGTCGCATTAAGAGATATTGGGTATTTATCTAGGGCAAACTGAAGAAATCTGGCAGAACCATCAAAAAACCAGCCGAGAAAAGTGGTGGAACAAGATAGCAAATACGGTTACCAGCACTATTGTGCATAAAATGATGGGTACACGAACGAAAAGTTCGAGAATTCATCCGAACAGCCGAACAGTTTATTAAAAAGCCTACATAATGACATCCTTCCCTTTTTTATGTTATTTCTAAACTGAGAAATGTCCTGTACTTTATGCGACTAACTGAAACAGACTTTATTGGGGCGCAAATACAGAACAACGGAGCAATATTGCGCAGGAAATAGGATGACCCCAGTAATCTACTGTTAGTACCAAAAGTAGGTTACCGACGCTCGAAGCAGTGCTATGGTGCTGTACAAAAAACAAAACAAATACTTTAGCAAGCATTATTCTAAACCATTACTATTCACAAGTTGCACGCACGTCCTGTTTATCAGCAGGCAACTATTGTAGAACAATTGCATTTTCGAGCCATACTCGTCTAAAATCGATTACAACTGGAGTTATTGCAATGCGCCTTTTTAGAAGCAGCAAGCAAATGCATGGTCTGCTGTGCTACAACCAACGAAACAATCATGTACCTATCGAAAGACTACCAGCAGCACCTGCACGTGGATTCGTTCTGCCAGATTTCAAAACAACAGAATTGCTCCAACAGGTAATAATTAATTCTCAGCACGAAGATCTTTGACCAGCGACTTTATGTACGGACCCCAGTAATCGCCAGTTTCACGTTCCCTGGTTTATAGGAAATAATATCACTAACGGAACTTTTATACACTCTTCGCGTGTCAGGGTTTGCCAACCTCATTGTATTGATACTGAGTAACACAGGAGACAAACTGAATTTGCGCAAATTCCTTCAATTTAAATTAGGTTTACCTTGGGCAGCTCTGCACAAATATTTGCCGCTGTACATGCGTTGCAACTTGATAGGCACATAGTTTCATTGCTGACTGTGTTGCTGTGTCTACCGCAAACCAATGGAACGAGCAGTTTTAGTTATTGGCGCTTATTTAGATATCCCTTGATTCCAGTGACATATAGCACTACAGGAAGGTTTTCAGCCAACTTTGGAAAACAGGTCGCTCTTTCGTATGCCAATCCATGCACGCAATGAAGTGCTTTTGATTTGCTCTTGTTTGGCGGCTGTTTTCGAAACCAGAGCAGTGGTTTTTGCACTTGCAGCGGACGTGATTCAGGACAAAAGTGAACAGGTGAAAGATTATGCATGATAACGTAAAATCGGCGATAGATGACCGGTTTTCTCATTCCGGAATTAAAAGACAAGTTTGCCAGTTTTTTCTAGTGTTTCCGCCGATTGATAAAGTTTGAAGTAGCAAACATGTTAATCGGTGACATATGCTGAATTAAGGGTTTATCAACTGTATGTAAGTATCAGAGAATGTAAAAAATGAACAAACATTTGGTTATCAAGACCAAACTAGCAAAATTTAAAAACGATTAGCATCCGGTAGTAAGCATCCACTTGGTCAAGGTTCATATACGCGTCATTGACTTTTGGGATTTCAGAAAGCAATTTTATGAGCACAGTTGTTATTTTGAGCACAAAAACTGCTTTTGAGTTCTTAGAAATCAATAACGCATGTTTAAACCCTAAGTATTGTATAAAGGAAAAGTTTTTTGTACTTACATACAACATAAAAGGAAAAGACTCTAAGAGAAAGCTCTGCGGTACCTCAGCGGTGACTAAATTGAGAAGAGAGAGAGAGAGATAAAGAGAGAGAGAGAGAGAGAGAGAGAGAGAGAGAGAGAGAGAGAGAGAGAGAGATAGGGAGAGTTCCGAAGACCTTTTTTGTTTTTTCCTCGAAGTCGAAACTATTAGTTAAATTCCACTTTAAATTTCCACTATTAACTAATTCCGGCAGAGATAGTCATAATTCTCTCTCTCTCTCTCGCTCTCTCTCTCAGCTACCAGCTATCTCAGCTGCTTATTAACCAATAAAGTTGAAATTTGGTAGTTGACTAGATTATAACAGATACTAAAAATGTACCAAAAATCAACGTTATTGGAATGGGCAACCAAGAACTCACCGTGAGCATACAGCACCACCCACCGCTTTATTCGGAGGACTACTGTATCTTTTTACTTTTTCTTCCACTTTTGCTTTCGGTCTTACATTCGCTCTTGCTTTTGCTCTTTTTGTGTCTCTCTCTATCGCCCATACTTACTTTAACAGTCAAGAGCCTGGGTGGCTCTTGTCGTATCAAGAATTCCTCTCCATTGTGCTCGTTCCTGACCTACTCCTCGCCAATTCGGTGCGCGTCTCGATACACGCAAGTCGGCTTCAACCTGGTCGAGCCATCTAGCGCGTTGGACCCCTCTATTCCTGGTGCCGGTGGGGTTCTTGAAAAGAACGAGTTTCACTGCACAGTCGTCCGGCATTTTGGCGACCACCATAGTCTCTAAACTTACGCTAGGTATCCCTCCAAGTAGTGCCTGTAGCTCGTGATTCATACGCCTCCGCAACTCTCCGCTTTTCGTTTGTACTTCGCCAAAAATAGTCCGCAACACCTTTCTTCCAAATATGGCAAGTGCACGTATGTCCTCCTTAAGCAAAGTTACTGTTCGTAGAGGACTTCCGGTCTGATTAGCGTTTTGTACATCGTCAGCTTTGTGCGGCGGCGTATGCTCCTTGATCGAAGCGTCTTGCGGAGGGAAAAGTAGTATTATTGTCGGTGGTGACCAGAGATCCCAAATATACGCACTCATCAACCACTTCCAGAACATCGCCGTCAATAGTCACTGTCCGTGGGAGGCAAATGTTACTTTCTCTGGAGTCTTTCCCTACCATACATTTGGTTTTCGACGCATTGATTTGTAACCCTATCTTCCTAGCCACCGTTTTTAGTCTGTCGTAGATTGCCTCCGCAGTCCCAAGGTTTCTAGTAATGATGTCGAGGTCATCTGCGAAGGCTAAGAGTTGGCTACTCTTGCTGAAGATCGTTCCTCTCGTTTCGATGCCCGCCTGCCGGATCACACCTTCAATAGCGATGTTGAATAACATATAGATCAGTCCATCCCCTTGCTGCAACCCTCTGCGCGATTCTAAAGGACTCGAGAGTGCCCCCGAAGCGCACACGTAGCACATCACTCGCTCCAGAGTAGCTTTGAACAACCGCGTCAGTTTGTCCGAAAACCGTACTCCTGCATTATCTGCCATAGCTGTTCTCGTTCAACTGTATCATATGCTGCTCTGAAATCCACGAAAATATGATGCGTGAGCCCGTTGTACTCTCGACGTTTCTGGAGGATTTGTCTGAGAGTAAAAATTTGATCCGTAGTAGCACGGGCCCCCATAAAGCCCTCCTGATACTGGCTTATGAATCCTCTTGCTATTGGGGATAGACGACGCAACAAAATCTGGGCGAGCACCTTAAGGCGGCGTTCCGTGATGCCGCGGTAATTACAACAATCTAGCCGGTCGCCTTTTTTGTAGATGGAACAGACTACACCTTCCATCCACTCCTCCGGTAGTTTCTTCTCCTCCCAAATTCTAGAAATTAACCAATGAAATTCCGTTGCTAGCGGTCCTTGGCCATTTTTGTAGAGCTCTGCTGGGAATCTGTCCTTTCCGGAGGCTCTTCAACTGACAATTTTCTCGCCGGATCTCTTCGAAATCGGGTGCCGGCTCGCTGTGTAGTTGGTAGGCACTCCGAGTTTAACTTTCGTTGCTTTTCCTGCTGCTATATCGCCGTTGAGGTCCTCATCGATATGCTGCTTCCACCTGTCGACCACCTTGCACTCGATTGTTATTAGATCCCCACCATCGTCCCTACACATGTCAGGTTTAGGTGTGTAGCCTATACGAGTTTGGTTCACCTTCTCGTAAAACTTGCGCGTGTCATTAGCCCGGAATAGTTGTTCCAGCTCCTCACGATCTCTGTCCTGCTTCTGGCGCTTTTTCCTCCTCAGAATCATTTCTTCTATCGCCCATACTAACATTATAATTCCCTCACTTCGGGTATATCATAAGCCTTCATTCCACATCTACTCATCTAAATCACTTCCACACTCAAAACAACCACCACACTCAAGTCTTTTTTTACACGGTTTGTTTTTACGATTTTTGAATTAACGCGGTTTTTGACGTAGGACTACGTCTTACAGCAAGTTTTCAGATAGGGTGTCATTCCAAAAAATCGAAAAATGCGAGCGTCACGAAAAATGAAAGGTTTTGAGCGCTAATAGCTCAGCGGTTTTCCGATCGATTTTCAATATTCTTACACCAATCGATCGGAAAATCTTGTAAGAATTGACCCAAATGAGAAAAAATTTGGATTCTTGATGTTGAACTATTGAAAAATTGAAAATAATGAACCTATGTTTTACCAGAATTCTCGCTTCGTGATTGGATTACGATTCTTTACGATGATCTAAACCTATACCAATTTGATATCTGTGCTTGGGAAGTAAGCCAAAACAAGTGACAAAGTTTCCCCATTTCAACAAGATTTCTTAACACCGCGATTAAACCTAGACCATTTTGATGTCCTTGCTTGGGAAGTACGCCAGAGAGAGTGACAAAGCCCCCTCGTGCCAACAGATTTCTTACGAACGCGATTAAACCTAGTCCAATTTGATGTCTGTGTTAAGGAAGTGTGCCAGAAAAAATGACACAAGTTCGTTGTCCCAACAGATCGCAAATTCTTTACTGCGAGACGATTAAACCTCGGCGTATTTGATATCTGTGTTGGAAAAATGTGCTACAGCTGTACTGTTCGGTTACAATACGACTCTGTATGAATACGCATGCTTGCCGTTTCATTAGAAGTGTAGTGAAAAGATGTGCTGTTGATGAAATAGAATTGAATTGGTAAAATCCCTTCAACGTGGGAAACCATGGATAATAAAAACAATCTTTAATTTCAGTAAGGTAGCAGGGAAGCAATAGTTTGTGTTCTTGATTTTGTTAAATTGTTTTCAAATGCACAATCTTTTGAGATTTGAACGTATGCAATGTTACTACTTTGATAAATGTTATATACAACGCGTGTAGCATGCATTTATGTTGCAAATAGCATGTATATATGAAGAATTGAATGATTACAAGCATGAATACATGCTGCTATCACTACAAAGAGACTTACGTAGTCCTGCGTCACCTATATATGCGGTCGTGTCTTGTACACAGCCCCTCTGATTTTTTATGACGATTTTTGAATTAGCACGATTTTTTATGATGATTTTTGTATTAACGCGGTTTTTTAAAATCATTTTTCGAATTAAGGCGTTTTTTCAGCGATTTTTAAATTCGAGCGGCTATTTTGGTGATTTTGAATTAACGCGGTCGTTTACGTCGATTTTTGAATTAACACGGTTTATTTTATGACGATGTTTGAATTAACGCGGTTGTTTTACAACATTTTTCGAATTAACGCGGTTTTTTAAACGGTTTTTTTACACGGCACGTATCTCCCGTGTAAAAAAAGACTTGAGTGTATTTTATATTACTTTATATTACCTTCAAGAATTGAAAATTGAAATTAGTGAACTAATCTTGTGAAATGTTCGGTCATAGTCGATAGTTTCTGTCGAGTACTAATATTTTTTTATTTTGTTTACAGATCCCTTAATGGGCACAAATCTTACGCACAATTGTGAGGAATGTGCCGCTCGATCACGTTTATACCTGCTAATACTCAAGAAGCTGTAATGCGGCTTCCAAAAGAATATCGGAAAAACTCCGGTACCAAGTAACGTATGACAACGATCTGTAAGAATTATAAAATTAGAAAAAAAAATCGGGAAAGTTTCCGAATTTATTGAAAATTAATTGAGAAGCAAAAATGTTATAAACATTTCAGTCAATTTTGTGGTACCAAAAATAATGTAGACCGTAGATATAACTATCCCATCTGACATTTTGTTATTTTTTATGCTTTGAAATCTAACATTATTATGTGAACAACGGAACAACGGATTTTCGAAATTTGAAATCAAAACATGGTGTTCGTACGAAAAAAAAAGGTGAACAAAATGAGTTGTTCCATTGGAAAAATAGACGCGTATTTGACCCACTGGAAATATTAGTTTTTGTTATATTTTATCATGTTTTCTACTATAAGTTTTTCAACAGTTTTGTGGAACAAATAATATCATCTAAATTCAATAATTTTATCCAAACCTGTTGACTGTTAGCGCAATTTAGCCTTTTTTGTTTTTTTTATTGTGCTTCCAGTGCAGTGGTAGAGGAGGGGTTAATAATATTCATAAATAATTTTATTAATATTAAAATCCTTTAACACTATGAATTTGAAACACTATAGTCAGCGGTGTTACTTACTCCTTTCTGCGATTTTTCCGCCTGAAAAATGTCTCAACCCATTATGTCCCAACGCATGAAATCTAATACGTGAATATAATGTGGGTTAATTAGTGTCGGATTGCGGTAGACAGCGAGGAAATTCTATTTTTAGGTATGAACATTTGTACTAACGCTTATTTAGCTTATTACGCATATGTCAGCTTAGTTCAACTAATAAAGAATGGGTAAGATTTTGGCTAGAAATGCTTGACTAATAAAATAGATTTCATGCATTTTTTCGGCAAAGAAATTTTACTTATTTTCACATCCATCTTCACGAACGTTGGCCATCCGTTGCCGGCAGCGGTTCTGATGGCGGAATGCTAATTGACATGTGTCGCAGCATGTACCTAGGTACCACAACGAATACTTAGGATGGGCGATGTAGTATACATAAAGCGTATCTGTGTACAGTGTACATACAGGTTGGCATTTCTACCGGCGGCCCTTACCGGCCGGCGAAGAAAGGCTCGTGGGACACTGTTTGGCACCTGCTGACCGACAGGTACCTTCTGCGATATTCCACATTCGTATTCGCATACCGTGCCGGACTGTCGTTTCGGCTGCAGTTTGGTGTTGGTGTACCTCAAATTTCACTATAAATTAATTTCTTTGGCGAAATTTCATCGCATAATAGTGTTGGCCATTGGACGAAGTAATAGGAGTAGGTGTGCTAGGATTTTGGTGCTGTGATTTCTCGGTTCGAAAATAAAATACTGGCTGGATCCAGTAAAATTTGTGCCTATAGATATCGATGAACTGTTGTGTGTGAAAGCGTTGACGCCTTAAGGATCGAACATAGGAATAAATTATAAATATTTAAGATAATGTGTCGTGTTGTAATGTTAATACTAACGATTGTGATCGGATTATGTCAAGCAAGAACTGTGCCGATTCGCGTAAGTGTAAAGCATTAAGATATCACGTTATTCACAGAACAATCTATATTTAGTATAAAGTGACTGCTTCAATTTAATCATCATAATAACAAGGCAAATGATCCAATGGTTCCAATGTATCGATCGATTTCGATGGTTCAATTCGTGTAACATCCATGAAATTTATTTGTCTTGTCAAACTTCAAATCGCCAGACCTCGCTGCCAAATGTACTTAAATGTACCAGATAATTGTGGGAACAGTGTAGCTATTCTTCTACCAGTGCCTTTTAAAAGCGTAGAAGAGATTAGACGACTACCTTATTTGTGGGATCAGCATTACCAAGTAGGAGGTTAAAATCATATCAGATTACCACCTACCAGTGATAGCAACATGGGTGTAGTGAACTGCATAACTTCTGTATAAAATTATTATATAAAGGTACAACAATCATTCTGAAAGTCAACTTTCTAGAAAGAAACCAGACGAAAGAGGCTGCATAAACCACAAATTATTTATGGAAAATAAATGGTATTATTGTTAAAGCTATCACTGTATTTTTAAACTTTTTTTTTCTTTGAGCAAAGTGTTTGCTGACTTTTCAATGGGAAATTACCAAGATTTTATGCTCCAGACCATTCGTCATTACTATAGGAATGCTAGTAGCTGCATTTGTTTGCTCCAAGACTTCTGACTTATCTGGATTCCAATGTTAATGCGATTATCATTATTGATAATGCTTTGATTCTTTGATATCGATGTTTTATTTATTTCGAAAACAGCGCTATGAATTTTGATCGACTCCACTCAAAGTCAACTATAATGAGATCTATTCGAGAAAATATTCAAATGAAGTGAACTGCGCAAAACAAA
The DNA here is from genome assembly GCF_943734655.1 of Sabethes cyaneus. NCBI lineage: Eukaryota > Metazoa > Arthropoda > Insecta > Diptera > Culicidae > Sabethes > Sabethes cyaneus. The sequence goes on from NC_071354.1 coordinate 149,485,623, forward strand.
GCCTGGGTGCTAATTCCGTTATCGAAATTTGACCTTATGTTTTTATACGACAGACTTTGCAACCAGCTGTTAGAATACAGGACTCGAGGCCAACTGGGAGGATAAATTGCGTAGTAAGTGGGTAAAATATTTTTACTAAATGATCAGGATTATCAGAATGAAACAATGGCTATGAATCACTGATCAGTATCAGCATATGTATGTAGAACAGTTCAACGCTATATCAACCGATTATGATCAAACGACAATTACAACTCTTTCCGGTAGGGGCATTGATTACACAATAGCGCGTTTCGACTTAGATAATGACACAAGAACGTTTCTATTTTTATGCAATAAATCAAGTTATTACAAGTGTCATATCTTATTCATCCATACTTCTTTTTTACTCTCATGGATACATTTTTTTCATCATTTTATGTTTTAGTAGAAATCGCTAATGATCGGTTTCAATTTGTCAGATTTTTTTGGTTACTTGAGATGGAATGACGCATATACCTTTGATTTTTTGTTATTCTAGTATAGGTTTTAACCCACTATGAATAAAACAAATGAACTAAAATTAATGAAACTACCTCAGATGTCCCCGTGGTACGTCGCTGTTCTAACGAGGCAGGTATGTTCATGTCTTGACTGGGAGTGGCTGTTAGAGTCGGAAGGTTAGAGCTAGACGGATGGTACGGTAGAAGAAAGTAACAACATGAAGGTGTTTTGATAGTGCTTCCAAGCCGTGAATGGGCAAGTCCGAAATATCTCTCTCTCTCTCTCTCTCTCTCTCTCTCTCTTATCTATTAATAGCATAGTTCCTTCAAGCATAACCCTTTTCCCCACCATCCTCTCATCCAAATCACATCCCCCTTTTTAGGAGCCACCCCTTTTTTGTCTACTAAACAATTGAAAATAGGATTAACAAAAAGGCAAATGTCGCAAGCGTAAACAAACCGAGTGAGGGTTGATTTTCCTATGCTGGTCCAGCAAAAAATAACTCTCACTCGTTTTGTTTACATTTGCGACATACTGCTCTGTTTCCGGAAATTTCCATAATACAAGAGAGATAAAACTTCCGTTTGTCCTGCTATCAGCATCTTCTTATCAAAAAACTCGTCTGCCAAGTTTGGTTTCAGCTCAACTAAGCAAAAACTGCGTGTATATTTAATTTTGTTCCTACGTCCCGCAACGGTACGCTGTAAAAATGCAAACGCAGGGACTTACAGCGGGGTGGGGGTATGGTATACAGTTATTACATAGCTACATCGTTTCAGAAAGTTTAGAAAATAAGAGTCGGATCCAGGAATACAGTCGTTAGTGTTCCTGCTATCACCTATATCACCCCCACATCGCGTAGTTCAATATTTCAATGGAACAATTTTTTTTAAATCTTACGTTCATTAATGGGATTTCAAAAACAGTTTTTACACTCAAAACAAAAGATACGTTCACGAAAATTTATCATTGTGTTCTTTGCGTCTGTCAGAACACAATGATAAATCTTTGTGGACATATCTTTAGTTTTAAGCATAAAAACTGCTTTTCAAATACCAGAAATCAATCACGCGTGTCTGAACCTTAAATCTTCCACAAATACGCACGCCCAGCTGTAACCGATGAAAAGATGGATTTCATGGCTTTGGTGATCAGTTGCTTCTTCCTTTAGGCTAAGAAATTATTAGAGTCCCTAGACTCTCCGTTTGAGATTCGCTCAAAAATTGCGGCACAGGCCAACTTGCTCGTCGCTTCGTCGAGGCACCTTGCTCTCGGTCTTCCTTCTCAGTTCGGGTTGCCGGAACCAGATGTCGTTTCGACACTCTCGCCTTTCTCCAGATGGGAGAGGATGTTGTAAATGCCGGATCTCCAGCGGACACGAACTGCCCCACAGATAACCAACTTCTTCGCTCCGGGGTGGAGCTTCTTATTCTTATTCTTATTAATACTATCACATCCACAATAAAGGATTCCTGGAAATAATTTTAACTATTTCTAATCATAGAAATATTTCAAATTATTTTCTTGTCAGTATTGACATTTGCGAAACATCCGAGATATTTCGCAAATGTTAAATCGACCAGGCCAACTGTGAAGTATTGACGCAGAGACGATTCATTGAAATGAATCTTGTGTGAATAAGTTATTGATACATAGATACATTTCTTAATCTACGGGGGTAGAAGAAACGGGGACGTCTCGTACCAACCGCTTCTGATTAATAATTAAGTTGATTAAACTTTGATTTTCGTTGGGAGTATTTGGCTAGTAAAGGTTCATTAATACTCCGAACCCTCGGGGATGGGACAAGTACATTTACTTACTTGCCCTTGGTAAAAACCTAGGTTATAGCGCCTTTGGTCGCTCTTAATTGCTACTTCGGACCGTCAGGCATGAACTTATGGCATTAACCACAAGCCAAGCTGCAATATGCCAAGGTTATAGCGCCTTTTTTCGCTCTCTGAAAGTAGATAAAACACTATCTACCCACATACAGAATATATATAGAATCGTTTTAATTAGTTACTCCAAAGAATCAAAATTTAAGAATAATAAAATATACGAATGAATAAAAAGCAAACAGATAATAAGTGAAGTTATAAAACGATCTCATCGGCATTTATTTCTTCGTCCGTTCTATTAGATTCCGCCACTGAACAGCATTTTTTGTTGAATTTGCGACACTTTTAAAACCTCTTCAAAAGCAAGGTTTTGGGAGCTCCCGGGGCAGGACATCATAAACCACAAAAGGCGAGCATAAATATAGACGAGCAATTTGGTCGCCGCCAGCAACTCCGTCAGCATAATTTGTTTGGCACTATTTTCAAGGCACTTTTTCTATATCTGCTGCTGTCGACCGGTCACGGAACAACTCTTCATTAGCTTGATTATCGATTGACGATCGTACGGCACCAAAAGTTCGTTTTATTAAATAAATTTTCTACAAATTGTATCAAAAATTTGACAGCTAAACACTGAAAATTTGACGAACTAAACCAACTAAACACTGAACGTAGTTGTTTGATTGTGTTCGCCATAGCTACTACAAATCAACTCACAACACTGTCAATCTTTTTCTGCCGTAATAGGGGTTCTTCGATTGGCAATGCATTGGTTGATTTACCACCATATAGTATAGCCAATTGCACAAAAGAACGGTAAAATCATTCCAATTTTTTTAATGCATACTTTATTTATTGTTTGTTATACATTATAACAGGCCTTCCAGTTGACCTCAAAGTACAACACAGCTGGCTGCGTTTGTCGGTTAAAAAACAGAAGGCTAAGTTTTGAAGACGTAATGTAGGACCTAGTCTTTGCTTTACTTTATACCTTATAAAAGTCACTTTTTTCATTTTTTTTCCGCACCGTTTTCGCCTCACATCTTTGTAATCAATGCCCAGAAACGAAATTCGAAGGAGTTCAAAGCAGTAGAGAACATTCGTTCTTCAAGATAAAAACGTAAAAGCTCTACATATCCCAAGCTCATACAAATTTTACATTAACAGGAGTTTCATTCTATTGAAGGTAGCAATATACCTTACTGCTCATTTTTTGGGCTTTAACACATATTACAGCGAGAATACGAATTACTGAAATATTATTTTCGCACGCAAGTGCATAAACTAAGCGTGTGTTTAAATTTTGGCACTTAGTCTAATCTGTAGGTAAGGCGAGGGACTTGATCTAGTCTGTAAGATAATTTAGATTTTTTTTACAATTGAAAACTTAAACGCAAATTTTCTTCGATTTCTAATGCACAAAATGTTCGCCAAATCATTAAGAAGAATCATTTAACCAGAAAAATAATACTTGTGGTTTAAATGACGAGTTATTATAGAAATTTTAAATATACTTTTTATAACTATATACTGTTTTTATTTTTTAGGCGAAGAATACGTTCCGCGTAAACCAAAACCGCGTAAATTCCGAAATTTGCGTAAAAAACGGCGTAATTCCAAAATTCGCGTAAAAACCTTGTGATTTCCAAAGCTAAATTCTGCGTAAATTCCGCAAATCGCGTAAAAACAAACCGCATAAAAAATACCTTCAGTGGATACTTCGCATCTGTACTATTATTGCTACTTAGAGTCTATAGTCTAGGCGACTCTGGTCGCTTTTTATGCGGTTTTAATGCGAATTTATCATTTTAAAGGGTGCCCCCGTTAAAATTGCAATACACTCAAATTGCTTTAATTTTTGAACCGTTGAGTAAAATTAGTTGAAATTTTGCATAGAGAAAGCTCAAAGTACATTGTTTATACTGTGTGAGTCAGGTTTTATCAGGTGCTCAAAGATATGAAAAATGCCGTCGATAGAACAGCTCGTTCGCGAAAAAAATCTTCACAAGTTTGGGGCGAACCAACCACCAGTTGAAAACCCCATTAAAAAGTAAATCTATCCCATTATGCCATCGGTAAAAAGTTGGAAGTCCCTAATTCTACGACTTTTCGTGTCATAAAATGTTTCGAAGAACATCTGGCAGTCGATCGTAAGTCAAGACGCTGAGAAAACAGGCGTCAGTATATAGATAAGGATCATATCCACGAAATTGGGGCCTCCCAAGTAACATTTTTGTTGTATAATAGCTTATAAGAATAAGCTGTACAATAGTTTAATAAGCTATTATGCAACAAAAATTTAACATGGGCTTCCACGATAAACCAAACTCCTTCGTTCTAGAGTTAGCAAAAAAACTGAATCTGAATAAAAGTTTCGTGCAGAAGGCCAAAACTCGAGCTGAATTACGTACGTTCAAGTTTCAGAAGGGCCCAACAATGGCGAAAAACCGTGCCCAGAAGTTTTACGATTAAAAGCTAATAAAACCACAATGCTGCGTTATGGACGACGGGACCTACGTGAAAAAGGACTTCAACAACCAGATTCCGGGGAACCAGTATTTCACTGCAAAGGATAAGTTTGATGTTCCAGAGAACATCCGATAACAGAAGATGTCGAACTTTGTCAACAAATTCTTGATTTGGCAAGAAATTTGTTCATGTAGACAATGGAGTACACCTTTCGTAACCTCAGATATCATCATGAATGTACCGGTGTATTTGAAAGAGTGTCTCCAAAAGCGACTCCTCGTTGATGAAATGAAGAAAGCATGACTAAATATGCAATACATGTCGATTTTGAGGTTGTGCAAAATTTCATGGGTGGAGTTAAGGTCAAAGTACGGGCATCCGGATACGCAGGCGAAATTTAATAAAATTAAGACGCTAAAACGTCATAGTGCACTAAAAATACTATAGCATTGTTTAAATGTAGTTTCAAATTTGGGCATGAATGAATGATAAACTTCTGTAAGGACTATGGTTTGCATAGAATTCAAACAGTTAGCTACACTATTTGTCATTCCATAAGCAAATGACAAAAGTGGCGGATGAAGTGTTTTTAATTTCCCTTTCATTATTACAACATTAATTAGCAGCCATGGCAGGCGCCCCTAGTGCAAACCGCAGTGCCCTTATGGAAACTATTTTTATGACTTTTCTGTACTTTAAAGTATGTATGCTATTCCGCATGAATTTATTTTTTTCGTCTATTTCTTTACAGGGCAAACAAGTGAAAGCATACGCCTACGTGTTGCCAGCCGGTGCCGAAGAAATACGTGATGACATTAACCATTCATTTGTTTGTGCAAATCGAACCGATGGATTCTACGTTGACATTGATAATGACTGTCAGGTAAGTAGCCAGTGCCAGAAATATTATCATTTATTGCGGTAATATTAGTTTCCATTGACAATTTATAATTAGTAATCTTTTATTAATAAATTGCAAAAGAATACTAAACACCTACATTTCTAAAAAACAAATCTGCGAAATGCATTCTTGAACAAAATTGCGAAAAATAAGGCATATTTGGTTAACCGATGTACCGCGTTGTGATAAATCATCAGTCGTCTCCATTGAATCTTTTCTTCATCATTCTTCTCCACTCAATTTGCAGATTTTTCATCGATGCCAGGACCGAGCCCGTTTCAGTTTCATTTGTGCTGAGAAGACAGTCTTCAGCCAAATGTACCAAACGTGCGTGCACGAAGGCCAACTAGGCTTCCCATGTGAGGATTCCGGTGCCTTCTATCCGGATGGTGAAGATTCATCGGTTAACAGCAATGACAACGACAACGATGACGGCGATGGCGGAAAACTTTCTTTACCCTCTGGTGACAATTCTGAGATAGAAATGCCTTCACAAGACTTACTGCCACCTGAAGAATCGATCCAACACCAAGCGGATGAACCCGTCATTGGCACTATATCAATGCCCATTAGCGATAATTTTGTTAGTGAATTCGACCATCACCAGTTGAATGCCGATACATTCGATCCGGTTGAGGACAACGAGAGTGAAAATACTGCACAAGAAGTAACAGACGAGGAAGCTGTCAGTCCACCTTTAGAAGAACTACATCAGGATGAAGCTGTAACAACAAGTGATACCACTAAAGAGGAGGAAGTTAGCGAAGAGATAACCAATGTGGTTTCCTCAGACAGTGAAAATGGTCATACAAGTGATGAACACATAGAAGAGGCAGTTGCTGTAGAGGCTTTAGGGACGAATGAAGTTAGTATGAATGAACATGATAATCACGAAAACGAAAATACATTGCTTGCTGAAGATGCTAAAGTTGAACCTCAATCTCTATTACAAAACGATGTTCAAATAGTCGAGGAAACCGATCCTGTCGTTCAAGATGTTAAAGTTGTAGAACCAGAAACAGCGATAAGCACCGACACCAACGAAGAAGCGCCGTCTGGTGATATCACTGAACTAAAGCCGTTAGACTCGGAAATATCAAACGATAGCTCAATTAATGCAGTTGCGCCGGAAACTAGCAATAATAGCGCAGAATATGTACAACAGCCAAATTCGGACAACGTGATTTCCGAAATCGCACTCCACGAGGGTAATAGCGAAGAAAGCCAACATGAGGTTAGTGAACCGCTACCCGTAGAAAGCCATGCAAATGCAGCCGCAAGCGTACCAATTGCGGATTCAAATCAACCGGAAATCAATGAGCAATCGCTACCGCCAGCGGCAGTGTTACCGGAAGCAACGACGAATGAAATTCATCCTTTCGTTGCCGCCACGCTCGCTGACCAGTTGGCCAACGAATCAAAAAATATCGATTTACCCGAATTCATCGTATCAACGGTTGCCGATCTCAGAAAGGGAATCCCATCGCTTCCGCTGAGGCGAAGGAGAACTTTCCTATTCAAAGCGGATGCAATGTCATCATGAAGTGTGCCATCGGTGTGACTGGTGGCGCCTTTAGCAAAGGTTTCTGTTTCAATGAGGCGTTCGAAATGAACTACCACCGCACATCAGTACCGGTGTTGTTGTATAGATTTAGTGAATTTATTTATTAGTAACTGAGAAAATAAAGTCTGGAAGAATACTAAAAGAGATTGTTTCTGCTCGTATTTATGAATGACTCCAATAATTTGTACTGAACAATTGAAATCAGTCGTCTTATAATGCAACAATAATGGTTGCATCGGTTGTACCGACTTTTCAGAATCCATTGGAACTTTCTGAACAACTCCCAAAAAAACTTACATGGATTTACAAATTCAAATCATCAAATTAAGCTACTGTAACCTACTGTAGTAAAGTATTCGAAAAACTGTGATCCATGCTGCTTTATACAGGGCAGTTGTACCGATCATTCCTAAGGTCACACACGGAGTCGCACGCTACACACCTGCAAATAGGCAAGCTATAAGTAGACATAGGCCAGACGCGTGTAGCTTCGTAGGGTATATTTACCAGCAGTAAACCCTCTCCCTACAACGAACCTCCGGTACAAATAAGGCATTTATTGGATTGTACTTTTAATTCCAGATGATATATCACGTTAAATTTGAGCTGCATTCGATTACTGAAGTCTTAATTTCCACCTTTTCAATAAGCGAGGGTCTATTGCACGGTTTGCAACGCAAAAAATGCCCCTATAGTGATTCTTCTCCATGCAAAACAAACTAGAATTATTTATTTATTTATTTATTAATATAACATTCATCTGACTAATTGACTTAATGAAAAATTTCGAAAAGTGACACAAAAATATTATAGTCTACACAATAAAAGCTTTTGTCGAAATTTGTTAGACGGCACACCAAAGTCAAACAGGTCTTCTACTGTACGAAAGGTACGCATGCAGGAGGTTAACGGCTCGTTGAATCCAAACGTCGTGCGGTGAAAGCGGGGCTGAAGCAAACCATTAGAACGGAGCGTACGTTGCGCGGCACGAAAGTTGAGCTGCGATAGAATTCTCGGGCTATCGATTTCACTATTTATCACTTTTGCTACAAACATTGCTTGCTCAATCTTTCGGCGGCGTTCAAGAGTGTCGATGCCAAGAAGGCGGCAGCGGTCGGGATACGGGGGCAAGTTCGCCGGATCACGCCAAGGTAGATCACGTAGTGCGAATCGGAGGAACCGTTTTTGTACACGTTCTATTCGCAAGTTCCAAACAAGTTGTTGAGGACACCATACTAAACTTGCATATTCAAGTAGCGGTCGCACCAGTGAGCAATATAAGGCCTTTAAGCAATGAGGATCGTTGAAATCCCGAGCAATTTTCGAGATGAAGCCAAGCTGACGTGTTGCCTTAGCGATGACGTTTGTGCGGTGTGAATTGAAAGAGAGCTTCGCATCTAACAAAACACCCAGGTCGCTAACGTGATCTACTCTTGCTAGTTCCTGGTTGTCGATCTGATACTGGAACACTATTGGATTCACAGTGCGGTGAAAGGTAATAACATGACACTTAGCTATACTAATAAGTAACCAGTTACTACGGCACCAGCTTACGAATCCCTCCAGGAGCTCTTGTAATCGGCGACAGTCTTCGATGGATCGTATCGGCATATAAAGCTTCAAATCATCGGCGTACACAAGTTTTACGCCAGCACCCAACAGTAATGTAACATCGTTGAAAAATAGTGCGAATAATAGAGGCCCCATGTTACTGCCTTGTGGGACACCAGAATTATTAGTAAACTCAGTAGAACAACATTTATTAAGCTTTACACGGAGAACTCTTTCGCGCAAGTACGAACTCAGCCATGCAGTAAACTTCTGTGATGCACCAAGCCGCGAGATTTTCTTTAACAATATGCCATGATCTATCCGATCGAACGCCGCTTTCAGGTCGGTATAGATTGCATCAACTTGAGCCTTCTGCTCCATGTGTGTAATGCATGTAGACGTAAAATCGAGAAGATTTGTGCAAACAGATCGACCAGGCATAAATCCGTGTTGATCAGTCGAGATATAGTTTTTTGTTCGGGATAAAACGAAAGTGCTTACAATTATTTCGAACAACTTCGAGGCAGCAGAAAGGCTGGTTATGCCACGATAATTCCTTACATTCCGACGATCACCACTTTTGTATACAGGAAACATAAAAGACTCCTTCCAGATTGTAGGAAATATGCCTTGCTCAAACGATTTGTTGAATATACACCGCAGAGGATCGGCCAGTACAGCTGCACATCGAGCAATAACGACAGATGGAATACCATCCGGTCCCGCGGAGAACGAACGTTTCAATTTTTTTGCAGCAGCTAGAACCATATCAGCAGTTATATCGAATGTGTTCATGTCAACTAAATCAACAGGAACAGACTGTGAGGCCGTCTCAGACTCCACCTCGGATGCAGTATCAACGGCAAAAACGGAAGCAAAGAATGTTGCAAATAGTTCACACGAATCCAAATTCGACTTTGATTCCGTGTCGTCAAGATAAACATTGCACGGAATTGAAGCACATTTCCGTTTTGAGTTGACAAAAGTCCAAAACTTTTTTGGTTTCCTTCGAAGATCAGTTTGAACACGCATGACGTATGATTTGTAGAACGAAGCATTTACGCGTCGGTATTCATCGCTCAATTGTTTAAAATTACACTTTGCCGCGCTAGTTTTCCAACAACGGTATTTGCGATGCCAGAAATTGCGCTTTCGTTTCAAGAAACGCAGATGCGGGGTAGTCGGAATTACAATCATAGATCCGGTCGTTATCATATTGTAAACCCTAAAAGATTCATAAATAGATTACGGACCGTAACGTCCCGATTTGCGCCAGGGCTACGAAAAAAACTCTCCAAGCAGTGCCCAAAACTTATACCCCTCCGCTCGCAGTTTATACTCAATGAAAAATAATCCGCATAATCTTTTGTTCGAATAAGGTAAGTGCACATATGTCTTCCGTAAGCAAAGTAAGAATCTTCAGTCCGCAGAATATTGGTCTGATTAGCGTTATATACATAGTCCGCTTCGTGTGGCAATCAAAACATTTTTCGGAAAGCAAAGTAAGCCCGATTTTCAATTTGAATGCAACGATCTCTGTACTCGTGTTGTCATTACATCCTGCCAACCGCAGAGCTTCAATATGAAAGTTCAAGTTCATCACCCTGGCTTATGATAGCCCTAACCCTGCGAGATCATGGGCCGATTTCCGGTCAAAGTCAGGTTAACATTGCACCGACCTAGATAGCCATTATAATGAGAGCGGTAACTCTTTTCCCTACCTTCACGCGGTGCCGGCTGGGACGCAACCGGGCCTGGGGTCGAGCAAATACCAGTCTTTGGTTGTACGTTGTACCATATGTTGTGTGCCAACAGGGAAAGGGAGGCACGCAGTGCCTGCGGGTAGCGTAATGCAATGGTGTAAAGAGGCGAGCATAGCTCAAGTACCATAGATCTGTTAGAGCTCAGGACTTTATACCAAAAAACCAGGTCGGGAATGCCGTGGAAATATTAGGATCGGTTCCAGGAAGGTCCTAATTATGGCATACTGGAATGGCAGGATACGATCGAAAAAGACGCTATAGGGCTGACAGCTCTGCTATTCTACTTCCTTAGGTAGGGAAGGGTACACCACTTGACAAGCGCAAAGCGGTGATGCCCGACGACGGACCGACGCTGGTAGTAAAGAGGCAGCGGACCGTCCGCACCTCTACCAGCAAGCAGACGGAAGAGGTCCCGGGTTGTGCAACCGGGACCGAAGACGAATAGCGGGTGGTTAGCCAAAGCCAAAGCCGAAACGGGTCCATAGGACGACACCTTGATAGTGAAGCTGACAGGTTAACTGTCGTATGCGGATCTACTTCGCAAGGTGAAGGTCGACCCCAGGTTGCAGGAGCCTAGGGCCAATGTGGTCAGGACCTGCTGCACCCAAGCCAGGGAAATGATCTTCGAGATCAAAAAGGACCCGATGGTCCGGAGCTCAAAGTACTAGGACCTGGTGAAGCAGTCCCTGGGTATGGCGGGCCAGGTCGGGTCCTTTCACAGCGTACTCTTGTCGAGTGTAAAAACCTGTATGAGGCTACGATGGCAGATGACCTGAAAATGCCCTGAGGGACCAGCTCAACCAGCACAGCAGAAGCAGGCAACAAACGGACCATTGGGTCCAGCCTACAAGCGGACGATAACGGTGCAGGTAACACAGATTAACCTCAACCGCTGCGACACGGCACAGCAGTTGCTCTGCAAACGGCAGCCGAGACGAGGTGCGATATTGCCATTATCTCAAACCCCTACCGGGTCCCTCGGGACAACATAAATTACATAACGGATAAGGGTCCTAAAGGTAGTATCGTCCGACCAAGAGGGATACGTGATTGCGGTGGTCGATTACGTCCACAGCTGCAGCTGCTACGCTCCGCCCAGGTGGTCACCGGAGCAGTTCGACCGGATGCTAGATATGCTGGTTGTCATTGGAGGCGACTTCAATGCTTGAGCAAACGAGTGGGGTAGCAGGCACAGTACCCTTAGAGGCAAAAGCATACTGAAAGCTATGTCCAAGCTGGAGGTGTGTCTGGTGAACGTGGTTCCGTCAGCACCTCTTGCAATGGGAGTACAATAATTGATCATCGATCGATCTAATGAGTACACGCATAGTGACCACCAAGCGATAGGGTATACGACGGATACCAGGATCACGCGGGTTAAAGCCGACCGGGCCGAGGTGGAAAATGAAAGCCTTCGTTAAAAACCTGTTCGTTGAAGCTCGAACCTGAGTGCCCACGAGTTGACCAATGTCCTAACATGTGCATGTGATGCAACTATACCTAGGACCGGGCAGCCAACGAATGGTCGTCGCTCGGTATATTGGTGGAACGAGACCATCGGACTCCTCCGCTCCAGATGCCACTGAGCGAGAAGGCGTATGCAGCGGGACGATTCATGCGAATTTTAAGACAAATGGAAAATCCAAAAACTGGTATTACTACCTACATCGTAGGCAAGTTACTAGAGCGCGTTTTCCTACACAGGCTAACGCCTGTTGTGAAAAGTGATGAAGGGCTGGTTTCCATAAGGGAAAGTCCACTGTTGACGCCATCAAGTCCGTCATAGAGAGGGCCCAGAAGCTTATGAGACAGAAAAGGCAGGCCGCAAACACGTTCGATATCAAAAACGCCTTTAACAGTGCTAGTTGGGGTGCGATCGAGCTAGCGCTGCATCACATAAGGATACCGGACCATCTATGCAGGCTACTTAAAAGCTACTTCGAGAACCGGACGCTAGTGTATGACACGGTTGTGGAGCGAAGAAAAAGTGTTTGTCTCTAAATGTAATGTGAAGTATTTGGATGTGATAGCAGACAAAAGGCTGAACTTCACTAGCCATGTAGATTATGCCTATGGTAAGGCGTCAACATCGGTTACTGCGCTGTCCAAGACTATGCCGAACGGCCATGGAACTGGCAGCAGTAAGAGATGTCTGATAGCCAGCGTTGCCATGTCTTTGCTGAGGTACGGTGCACCGGCTTGGACCTTAGTTTTTGGTAGAAAGCACAGTCAGACATGTCTGAATGCTGTCTGGTGCTGCGCGTAGCGTGCGGGTACCGCACTATATCGCTGGATGCAATCGGGATCATTGCAGCCATGATTCCCCATATGCACACTTCTAGGTGAGGATATCGAGTGTCATAGGTAGAGGAACTCCAAGGGCGCTCGGGACATAGTTAGGCTGGACATCTCGTCCTAGATTAGTGCTGTCGGTATTGGGCGCTTTTGATGAAAACCGGTATTTCGGTATTGGCGTAAAAAATACCGGTAAAATACCGGTATTGGCACATTATTGGAAATCAATAGGAAAGTTGATGTTTTTCAATAAATGATTTTATTTTCAAACTTTGGCTGCAGTATTGTTGCTTAGCAATGTAGAATTTAAGCAGTTAGAATACGCTTAGCGATTTATTTCCCCTGCTAGAACGGATTTTGATGCCACCTCTTCCAACAATTGAAAAAACTTCCGCTTTCATCGAAGTCTGACGAACGGCTGTAAAAGCATCAGGAATTTTCCTTTCATTTCTTAAAATTTATAATAGGGAAATCTGCTTTTAACTATTTCAAAAATCCTGCTAATGTAGTTTCTAGCATAATAAATTCCCCGGTCTCCTACAGTCTTTCCACAATTTTTTTTCCATCCCCAAACCGGAACCCTTGCATAGCGTCATCCTCTTCATCGTCGGTCACCGATACATTCTCTTCTCTGTTATCAATCCCAATATTAGCAGATAGTGACTTAGTGATTTCATCTGCTTGTTTAATCAAAGCATCACTCGAAAGACTTGAAATATATTCCAAATTCTATTCTGGCAGATCCTTTGACGGCAAGAATGGTCAAAAAGCGCAAAGATTCCCGTATTCTGATCTGGGCCCGGCATCGTTGAAACAAACAAATAAAGCTGACCTTCTCTTACCTTGCTTCATAAATGAAGCGACTTGTTTCATTTATTGAACAGAACGTTTCAAGTAACCTTCTGCTGAAGTTAGTGACTGTTTCAAATGACGACGACTGAGAGTCAGGCACGATTTGTCGATGTTGAGAAGATTAATTAGAATATGCGCTAAATTGTAGGAAATGTTACTCAAATTCAATTAAATTGCATTCAAAGTTTCGGGCCTTCTTCAATATATTCGATAGAAAAATACAAATGAAACTTTAAAACCAGTCGTCATGATAAAGAGAAAACCGGTTCATTGACGAAGTGGCGCTGCTTCAGTTGAAGCTGATGCTTCATTACTTCATTATTGAGTGACGATTTGCTACTGTAAGTGACGTTACCGGGCCCTGATCTTGTTTCCTAAATTCGTTATTCGAGAGCTTTGAATAATTTGGTGACTTTTAAATATCAGGTTGTTCAAAACTAAAATAAAACGCGACGTCTGACTTATGCAATGAAGGATTTTTACAGCAAATATGTTCTACTGTGCCTTAAACGGGTTCAAGAGCTATAATTATTTGATCCACAGTTCCACTCTCTTCATTGCTAGTAGTCGAAGAATCTCGTCAGCATTAACACCAAATTGTTTTTCTACAAGTTGTACAATCTTCTATCAAACTTAGTTCTAATTAGGAAGGAGGAGGTTAGCAAATACCAAGATATTAGAAAATACCGGAAATACCGGTTTTTTGCCTTTCCAAAACCGGTATTTCGGTATCCAAAAATTGGTCGGTATTACCGGTTTCGGTACTACCAGTAGTACCGGTTAGACAGCCCTATCCTAGATCGGTAGAACACACGGTGAGGGAAACTTTTACCTTACTTAATTTTCGTCAGGCCATGGATACTATAAAAAGTATCTACATACGCGTAGTTGGATGGGGTAGTCGAGGAAATTCCGGAGCATGTGATGTTTCATGGCATGACGGGGTGTGTTGTTTGAGCCTACACCAACACCTACATAAGGGTGGAGTGTTTAGGCATGTCCTCCCTCCTGAAGTATAACCTAACGATAATTCCGGGAGGGGTTTGGGAAAAGGGGAGCAAGAGAGTTCGTAGTTGTAGACGCAAGTTGGCTCCTTGCTAATCCTACACGACCTGCATAAAAATACAAAAAAAGTTCATCGCCTTGCAGACACTGTCCGTTGTAGGCGTGATCTGGTTTGAGCTTCAGATGTTGTCCAGACCTACCAATGGTACACCTGCCCTGGCCTTCCTAACCGTGGCGTTATGTATCAGTCTTGGTACCACCATCGGACGTTATCTGGTTACCAAGATATTGAATCTGATGAACGTGTTATTTCGCTACTGTGAAGTTGGTGGAATTGCCAGTCTGTTGGTCTCTGACATTCGAAACTCCAAAGAATGGTTCAAAATGTTCAATCTATCACTGTACCGTACAGAGATCAGTGGGTAACCGACTAGCTCTGTTCTTTAGCCGCATCTTAACATTCATCCTGGCACCACTAACTTACTTACTTACTTATGTGTCCATGTCCGCCGGTCCGGCAGAACAAAGGGTTGAAATCAGAGATCTCCACTGCTGACGGTTGCCCGCCATGGCTTTTACCTGTCGCCAGGACAGGTTCCCGTCTACAGCCTGGATGTCGTTGGCCAGGCTGCGTCGCCATGAGCCTCTGGGTCTGCCTCTTCTACGCTGTCCTTGTGGATTCCAGTCGAGTGCTTCTCTGCAAACCTCGTTCGCTCCTTTCCTCAAGGTGTGTGCGTTCTGTAAGAGATTCTCCTAGTCAATTTTATCATTTTCATACAGGTCCGTTTTCGGATATAACAAAAGCATTCTGTTATCATTGTCCTTTGAACGCGTACACTGTTCAAGGACTGGTGCATAACTCTATTTCACCCATTAAGTTATTTTGCAATTCTCTACGCACACGAAAATTGTTCGCAAAAATGTTTGAAGAAGTTTCATTAAAATATTCTTCTTTACAAAATTTAAAATAGTAACGAAACAATAGACTTTCATCTAGTATAAAAAAAAGTATCTTTGTTGTGGAAAGGTCAATCGGTTTTGGTATGTTGTAGTTATGTACTTTTGGACCACGCTCCCCAGCCCGAGCTGGGAATCACATTGTGATTTACTAATCTATCGCTGCTTTATGGTTAAATGTTTTATAATGTAAAAGGACTAGTCGCAACACTGTTTTTTTTCTTCCTTGCATCAATAAACATCCGTTGGATTCATTGTAACAATAAACAAAACAAAATCACAATCAAAATGAAATCACGCTTCCGTTTCCTGCTCGGTGATATCCTGTTGGATCTCTTCTGGTGTTCGCAAGTCGATGGCAAACTTCTTTCGTAATGGTTTGTGATTCGGATCGCCGACGTTACTCTCCTCAGCCTCTTTGACACGTTTTGAATAGTCCTGAAACGATGCAGCCAGGGCAAACGTCAAACGACGGGCCATTGCTCTATAATATAAAACGAATGTATTATATTACAGGTGTTTATCGTAATTTTATGTTAAATAAAATACCCACCGGCTATCGCACACGAATGCGTGAACTTCAAAAGGATTCTCGTCTTTCAGGTTATAATTCTCTTTGACGACGATCATGGCGAACACTCGCGTGTACACTAGATCCTGCACACCATAGGAGATAGTGTCGATGGTGAAGTTTGTCAGCGAACTTTGCTTGGAGGTGATCGTTTCCATTCTAACGCCATCCAATGACACCGTTAGATTACAGAACGGAAGAATCCGATTCGGCGGTAAGCTTTTGGCTGCACTGACCTGAAAAATGCATTCAAATAAAATATATGAATATTTTTATATTAAAATTTTTTGAAGATGCTTACTAGATTATCAACGGGTCGCCTCGTGTGCTTAATGCCCCACAATCCTCTCGCGTACTGGCTTCCCAAATACTTGACCTGTGGAAAATGAAAAAAAAAGAAACATAAAGTAAACCGACTGAATGAAAGCAAAAGTTTCGAAGGTAGGAGGTACGTAAAATTTGCCCCGCCAAGGCAGAAGACGGAAAAAGAAAATCCGTTAATTGATAATGCGAAAAATACTACGTAGCTTGCGTGTCTGCCGTAACAATGTGGAAATGGTGTTCGAAAACAAAACGTTCGCGTTCCACTTTCCATTTCGCTACGCCTGTCTTCCGAGACAAGACCTATTGATCGATCGCATCGATCAATCTGACTGAGGTGTGTCGATAAAGAAAACAACCCGGAAGAAACTAACGAACCAAAACGATAGACGAATATAAGTCGCTTGCTTGCTCTATCTATGTTTTGCGTTCTCCAAATGGGCCAGTAATAGGTTTATTTTTGTGTACATCTTCATTGACTTAGTTATCGACTGCCGTTTTGTGCCTTTTAGTTGCAGATGTTATCCCATTAATGGACATTGCCCGTTTTGTTCGCTCAAACACGTGCTCCCGATACATACGAGGAACGTATGACTATTTGCACATTTCTCTTTAAAAAGCTATAATACAGACACATAAATTAGGTACGCAATATATGGTTGAAAAATCAAGAAAACAAGAGAAACACATTCTTTCCAATTCGATACAGTGCCCCTAAAGCTGCTTAGAGCTGTTGCTGCTACTAATATGTAGTAAATAGGTCTTCTGCCATGGCCATACTAGGAATTGAATCATTCAGTTTCCTTGAACTAAAAAAAATTGGTAAAAAATACCGCTAACACTTAATATCTTAGTTTCCACTATCTTTCTTTGTCCTACTCAATCTGAAATTGAGAAATCGAAAACTATCGAGAACAGGTTTTCCGGTATCTACCGACCGGTAGAGCCGACAGTTATTGTCTCAAATATGGACTCCCCCGGAAGCAACTACTTAGACCTTAACTTGGCAACTTCTGCATCTCAATGGAACGACGTCGCTGGTTTTACTTCCTCCTTCGGGGCAAGGCGTAATCACACCTTTGCGTCGACCTAGTTTGGCACCAACCAGTTAGCTTCGAGGCATAATGCTAGTCCAAGAAACCAGCCGTCGTATGTTCGAATCTCGACTGAGTGATGCTGCTAGAGACAGTAATAGGGTCGTTGCACAAGGCCAGTAAGTGTCCTGTACTTTAAGAGTCGTCAGCGCAGTCTGTCGATAAAGAAGGGCCAAATCATAAAAGATGTTTAAGTTCAAGACTTTACTTCTTTTGCGTCGACCAAGAGCTTTACTTCTTACAGAATTTCACTGAGGACAGTTGCAATTGAACCAAACTCCATGAAGAGTCACACAAAAATTTCGCAAAGCGATTGCAAGACAATCAAACAAAATAATACACATCTATTGACAAACCATGTTATAGTTTTACCTCTGGAATATGGGAATATTTATTTACTATTTATACGATATTACCAAATATTCTCTGAGGCTATGAAAATCAAAATATGGGAAGTCGAAATTAGGAAAATAAAATTTTGGTTCCTTTCCCTATTAATAGCTATTGGTGGAAATAGCATTCATTTCTAGGGGAGGCTAAAGCCCCCGGCATTTTTATCGACCATCTGGCTTGCTTTGGAATATTAAAATCAAATGCACATTAATGCATGGAATCTTGTAACGGTATTGCAATTAAATTACTATTAAATTACTAGAGTTACATATCTAACTGTAGTTTTTTCCTACATTCAAAAAACCAAGTCGATTTTGTTAGGGGGGCTCATTTATTCTTGACGTAGGACTTCGTTAATCTGGTAGTTGCATGTTTTTGAAAATGAGCATACTTTGGTCTACGAAATCGAAGTCTGTGAGAGGAAAGTTACCGAAAAAGGACCGATTGTTTTAAAAGTGAAACCCATGTTGCTGCCGGATATTTTTTTCATTTAAATATGGAATTGTGTATTGTAATAAACGATCAGAAAACATTTTATTTATTTAATAGATTATGCTGCTTTTGAAATTTGTTACATTGAAATACTAACTAATATGAACGCAACGTCAACCGTTTTAGGACAATAATTCAACGGATTACGCAAGACCATAATCTCACTGGAGCAATGAAAATCTTCTAATCTTCAAATAAGAATATGCTCGTTTTGAAGAGAACGGGTTTTGGTAATTGATGATATTGTTGAATTACGGCTATCTTCTCGATTTCTCTTGGCAATAGATCAGCATGAATGTTCAACAATACACCACCGTTGGTAATGGTAATTTCATTCAGAAGTTTGTTCTATTGTTTGCCGTTACGGGATGGCCAGCTGCAAACGACAGGAGACGCCTTCTTGATGTCCCGAGCGGCATGCATACCAGTTCCAAAGCTTTACCATCCAAATTTAGCACAAAGCAGAAGCGTGCACTAGCACCAGCGTATTCAGCATAACTTTTCTTTCACAGCAATCGATAAATATGACCTTTCTAAAACTGCAGAACACGACTTGTTGTAACGAGCCAACCGGGAAGCCTCAGCAGCTATGCGTTTTAAAATATCATCGATAAAGCTGTTAGTGATGCTCATGAGTCATGGCCTACCATTAAAAACCGGTATCCGGAACGATTTACTTTAACATCGTAGTAGTAGTTTTCCTATTGGCATGCGTGGCGTGGTTTGAAAAGTATTACGCAGGCTTTTGGTGCCAAGCCGACGCGACGGTTTACGTTCGCTTGATTCGCAATAACGGTGAAGTGCCCTTGTTTTATTCCAATACATCTACATCTCAGGTAGCCGAACATTTTCATCGATTGTTGAGACCAGAAGTCATCAAAGTAAGTAAGAAGTTAGAGGGCGAAGTAAGAGAGCGAATTCTACGGAAACCGGATCAGTTTGAACGTAAGATGGCCAAAGAACTGTTAATTTCGCAGTCAACCATGAAGAATATTTTGATTGCGATTGATTCCAGAAACAACCGGTGCACGGTTTGACTGAAGAGCAGAATGTTGCAAGAGTCAAAAAATTTCGACGGGAAAGATTTCGGTGATTGTGAAACTCTGTCTTCGGACGAAAACAACCCAAGCAACATTGTGAGTTTTATTGTACCTTTAGGGCGGTGTTCATGACCAATTTTGGTCTTAAATCCCATCATAAGAGTGTAATGAACCCAAATTGTTACTTGGGATGCTCCTGCTACAGGATCACCACAATCAACAAAATGATATGCACATCTTTCTGATATTCCTCGGGACAAACTGGCTGTTAAAAGGTTTCAGAATGTTCCAGAGTGATGGTATGGGGATGTTTCTCCAAAAATTTGAAGGTTCCATTGCTGTTCATTGAACCTGGTGTCAAAATCAATACTAAATATTACGTCGATAATGTTCTGTAAAACAATTTGCTTCCCATCGTAGCGTATCCCCAAAAAACGCTACAAGAATGCACCATACTGCTTCCAACAAAATTCTCCACCTAGTGAGACGGCTACACGCTACACTACACGAAGCACGAAGAAAGCTACACAGGCTTGGTGTGAGGCCCCTTCCAGAAATTTTTATCATTGGAATTCAAAAACCGGAAAAAATTCAGTGAATATGTTCCCAAAAATAATTTCCTCCTTATTTTTCTTGTAGAAAAAATAAACGAATATCAACAGCTTTGTATTTACGATATTACACACCGAAATCGGGTTGTTGAAAACCAATAAAGCCGCTGGTAACGACCGTCTACCGGCAGAGCTTTATAAATAAAACCGAGAAACGCTGGCAACAGCGGTACACTGGTCTGGAAGAAGGAGAAGCTACCGGAGCGTAACGCTAAAGCTGCCTACAAAGTACTCTACCAGATGTGGTTACACCGGCTGTTACCGACAGACTAGACTGGAAGGACTCGGGTACCAACCGAGAAATTGTGGGTTGGAGTCCCAGTACCACTAAACTACCCAATATTTTAGCCCCATATCGAAATTTTCCCAGTTTCATTCAGTCTAACATTCTTCGCACCAAACGCTCCTCTACTTTAATCAAAATAGAGTTTACGTTTGACCGCGAAAAAGTCAGAAACAAGTAAAACGAAAAAACGACGACGTTGTATAAGTTTTTATACAAAGTGGAATTTTTTTTTGGAAGGCATCCCCTAGGCCTCCTCTAGGGAAATTTTCTAGCTACGCCAATGAAAACTGGCCTGCCTCTTCGCCTGGTTTGAATCCTCTCGACTTCTATGCATCAGGTTACATGCTAGACAAACTAGGGAGCACCAATGGATTAAATGCGGATACTTTAAGAAGGAACGTTTGGAGATTTAGAATGGTATGCCTTAGAATATAGTGCGTGCCAGCTGTAACGCTTTTCAACGACGATAGCGACTGATAATTAAAGCAAAAGGAGAAAGATTTATATTTGACTAATTTTCCACAAATGTTATGGAAATGCTTTACACGAAACACACTTAAAATTAAAATTTACATATGCAAGCGTTTTACTTTATTGACAGTTATTACTACTCATCCTGTTACCCGGATGACCAAAGTCACCTAGATGACTTTCAGAATCGCAATAAAAAATTTAGGTGAGGTGACGGTGAGAATAGGGCCCAATATAGTGTATTATAATCAGTGATCAGAAAATTTTCCAATCGATTAATTCAAATGTCTCATAGAACTATTGATGATTAACTGTTGAATTATAAGCATGTAAGTTATTAGCGTTCAAAACTTGACCAGTTTTCGAGATATTTTTTTGGAATAATAACACCCTATCTAGTTAAACCTTAACGTAACACGTAGTTTTCCGGCCAACTTTTTATATGGCACTATCGTTTTGCAGTGCGTGAATCCTTTGAATAAGTAAACAAGTGCAAGTGAACCCTTTGAACAATCATATACCACTACATCAACCTGAATCATCAGATCGCCCCATCTCAGTTCAAGGGGGAAAGAATAACACTGGCCTTCTCCACAGCATAAACATCGCCCTATTGCGTTGCATTCAAACCCGTAAAGCGTGACCGGCAAGGTCTTTTTTCGTTGTAACCTTCTTTTCTGGTCGTTACGTGATTAGGTGGCGATCACGCTGGGTTGAGTTGAGTTGAGTTGGTGAAGCTACGTGGTTCCAGCACGTTGCTTTCGACATTCAACGGAAATTCATGGTTGACTTCCGTTTCATAATGGAAAGTGGTGAGCGAGATGGACCGCGCATTGTCTAGCGTACGGAGCATCAAACTGTAACGTCTGCTTTCCGAAATGTGCTGAGTTCTATTTGCACGATTAAAATAGTAAGAGGGTCTACCTGGAATATGAACGCACGCACGTGCTGTAAATGATGTTCAAAATGTTGTCTGTCTGCATAAAGTGAAATGCATGCAATGATGTTCAGGAAATCCATGGTGAATTATTATATAGTATCAATTTCAAAAACATTCGAGAGTTACTCATATCGGGAATTACATAACCTTGTTCTATAACGTGTAAAAACAAAACAACAATTCATATCATAAGGCAGTAAAATACATATTCATGTTGCACGTTGGTGACTTGAAATGAATAATTAACTCAAACATGGTACAACTGTACCTAATTACAAACTACTGTATGTTTTCTATCTTCCTTCATCTTCAGGAAATCGAAACAACCAATCATCATAAAGATCATTGAATTATTATTTCTGTTACACTCACAATCAGTGTGAATAGCGTAACCACTGATGGATGGTTGGAAACCACGGAAGCTGCAATTTCTAGAAAAAGTTACATCTCCGACCTGAATTTTGGGGCAAATTTTGTAAATCACTATTGCACTTGATATCAGTTGAAAATTAATCGAATGAAAAACTCTGTGTTTCTTTGATTTCTCATAATTGAAATTTTTAAAATGAAGGGAAGCGTACTTTGGCACAAAACAACCGAATAATTATAAATACACATATGTACATACATAACTTACTGTGATAGCACTTACTTTAAAGGTAATCGGTAAGTCCTTGATAGTAACTTGGACTTCCAAGCTCTGCGTTTCAACGTTGGAGGTGACATTATTGTTATTACTGCTGTGGTCGTTATTATTGGCAGCACTCGTGTCGGTTGTTGCAGACATTTTTATATCAAAAGATTTTTCGCAAATCCGATTCAAGCTTTATCTCGAAAGTTTTCCAACGATCATCACGATGTAATTGTTGATTGACAACTGCAGTAGCTTTTTATTCTAAATTCTAAATTTTAATGTTCGTCAAACAGTAACACTATACCACAATCGTATTAGACTTTAAAAATGTCACGTGGAGCACTCGTGAAACCGTAAGCCAAGCTTCTATTACAGACATCCAAATCTGTTCAATGTACAACGGTGTTTAAAATAAGTTGAACTGAAGCGGTGAGCACCAAAATAGTTATCTGTAATGAAAAATAAAACGAAAGGTTTTATGATTATTTTTCCACAATAGGTCATGTAACTAATGTAGTATTGTAACTAATATATCTATTTTATACGTTATAAATAGGCAATCATTCACTGTATAATGAATCTTGATAGATCATAAACTATCGTTCAAGCAAATCGTCCACAAATACATCCTATTTACTAGTATAGATATCAACACAAGAATACATTTCAATGGCTTCACGCTTCGTTTACAACGGGTATTGACAGGAAATAACGACTTTTATTTTAATAACTATGCAATGATTGTGCCCTACATGTATCCATTGTGGCAGTCACCATTCAATGACAAGACCAGTGATGGTCTATTTTCGAAAGAAAAAAAAAACAAACGTCATGCTACTTAACTAGCGGTAAATAAGAAATATAGTGTGCATTTGATTTATGATAATTGAATTTTATCTTCAGATAACATAAAACAAATACGCACCACATTACTGCTACCTGAATTGAACTGTATTTGCTTGATGATTGAATATAATGAAGATGAAGGTAATTGGTCTAACGTATGCATTAAAAAATGGACTTTTTTTGGATGGTAATAAAAAAATACTAAGACAGCTAATTGAGTTTGATGGTACGAGGTCATTAGGTTTAACGTCATTCTATATATCTTTCACACCACATCAGTGTTCACTATTGTCGAATTCAATGGTTGCCTAGTGGGATGTAATGCAATGCTAGGATACAATAGTGTTACGATCGAAATTTTTTCGCCTTAAACTTCGCGCAGTTCCTTTAATCGCACATTTAAAAAACCTGAACACCCCTCATCTTATAGGCACGTGCATGCCAGAATGTTGCCTTTATGATGATTTTGACATTTCCTATTCCTCTTCAGTTACCAAATTGGTGTCCAAGCTAGAGAAACTGTACATAAAAATCTTAGGGAATCGAAATCAGGGATCCACTGCAATAACAAAATGACTAGTCAGCACTTTCAAGCGGACTCCTTCAATCCAGTTCTAGCTGGAAGTACAATTGTCAAGTGCTAAAAGAAATCATAACTCTATTTTTGACATTTACGGCAAAATCAAATGGAAATATCAAAATAGTGTACGCGTAACGCTTGGCCAAAATACAGAAAGCACCCTATTTGATACCGGAGAGAGAAAGGCGGCACACATTTTCAAGCATGTGAAACTAACGAATTTCTTTGAGAAATATCTGACTTAGCGTGCTCTCTGTAACTGTGGTTTGAAAAGGGATATTTTCATTGCATCCGGGGATCGTCAACCAAGAAATTTACATGAACGAATGTCTGAAATAACATCTGCTACCCTTGCTAAAGAAATACGATTGTTCCTAAACTATTGAAAGTCTGAAATAGCTTGAGACAAACTGGCGTCGAACAATCTGGACGAACTGGCTGTAAAAAAGCTGATGGCAAGGGTTAAATGAAAGGCCCGCCAATTCGAATCCGGTAAACCGGAAGCTCAACTAAATATTTTCCCTATATTTTATACTAAATAAACTGAAAAATACAATTATTTAATATCAAGTTATATTAATTTACACGCATTCTAGTTTCACCAAGTTTTATTTTATTTTTTTATTATACCATCCGACTAAGAGTTTTAACCTTTACGTCCCCAACATCTCTTGAGATACTTTCAATTTCACTTTTGGCTGAATCTCCAATGATATTTGTTGGATTTTTGTGTGACTAGTCTAGAAAGAACCACATTAGGTTGGCCTTCAATGAAAAAATGTTTTGGTAAAATTTGGTTCTGTTTTCCTGGAGACATTCCGCGTCGCAGTGGGGGTATTTGTCACATTATAGATAGTAGCATAACCGACTGGCTGCGACCGACTTTCAAACCAGACCTGCCACAAAAAAATCGAACTAATATCACTGAAGATAGAACCAAAAGTGCAATTGCAGCTGCTCTACGTTTTGATGTCGGGCACATAAATGTGAATGATGCATAGTAAGCTTTTAGTACCCAATATCACTTGTACATAGCATATAAAAATTAAATGTAAAGTGCATAAATAAAACATAATAACAATCTCAGTATCTTTTGTTAATAGCGTATAAACGATACTACGAGGATATGCACAATAACTCTGCTATGATTATATGACAGGAAATCGCATGCTGCTATCTTCAAATTGACCATTCCAAATCAAAAGTCATCCTATTTGGAACCGAACTAGAAGTCGAGCTGAAAATACTGCCATTCATGCACTATTGCTTGGAGGAGATGTAATAGAACTCACAGATGGTCAATAGATTTCAGGGATAGAGCATCATGCTTACACCTTGGTACCACCAGTGTAAACCGTAATTGGTACGGTACGAACTTACCCGCACTGGCTGTTGATTTCTTTCAGGCCGAAGAGGTCCTACTGTCCCTGTCCAGAGCAGGGACAAAACAGTTATGACATCCTTACGCTCAAGAGGTGCTACACCAACTAGCAGATAAAGATCTTCGTAGTGTGAGAAGCTGTTAGAGCGGCACCATTCCGCTAACAAGTCAACTAATTTTTGAAGTAACGATAATTAGCGGACTCAATAGACAGGTAAATTTTTACACCGGTCTGCGTAGCACAACCTTGTTCTAGCAGACAACGGCTTAGTGACATTGTTAGCAAACAGCTAAAACGGCAAAAGTCGCAAAATGCTCCCTTGAGGCACGCCGGAATCGTTCTGAAACCCCCTTGATTGAGAAGGACACAGCTTAACACCAACTTTACGTTTATGAAGATAACAGCTTAGCCAGGAAAGCAAGCTAGATAAAACTCCTAATTTGTCAAATTTAACCAATAGATCACTTTTGAGACCACTTATACTTAGAAAACTCAACACTAAGCGTCAGATTTAAAAAAAAATGGGTTGATTTATTAACCCATAAAATAATTAATTTTTACTGGGCTATCTATGCACATGCAAAAAGCAAAAAACTGGCTCCAACACCGAAAAACATCGGTCCATTATTAAGCACTACTTGATTTTCTCACACCTTGACCTGCTATAAACTAAACGCAGCTGGTTTTTTAAATTTCCAGACAAGTTTGCTCCCATGGCTGTTTGTTGTGGGAAAACGAATGGTGTTGTGCCGTTAAATAGAAACCGTCGACTTGCTCGCTTGGTTGAAGTAGGTAGGTGTATGCATTTCCTTTCCGCCGTTCTCACACAATATGACTTGAGGTTTTATACGAATAATCATGATCATGAGGGTCTAACTGAAAACAAAATAACAATAACAAGCCAAATTTTTAAATGCTGACTTTCTAAATGTAATCTTAACTAAGATTTAATGATTTCTTTTATAAAATATTCAAGCTTTGTTTTCCTTATAGTTAAATTGAGGCAGTTTGCATAAAATGCGGCAAATTCAGAGAAGATCCCTTCTTAAATCTAATCTCTACGATAAAATTATCTTTATAGCGCTTTACCAAGATGCCATTCAATGCAAAATAACCCGAATTTATGATTGAAATGCTGCTCTGAATTCGTCAATTAGACAATTTTTTCGCACAAACAGCAACGCACCTAATTTGATCCGCTCAATTAATCGCCTTCCCATCAATTTTCTTCAATACGATTAATTCAAACAAACGCCAAATCTCGTCAATAATGACCCAAAAGCTAACAACATGAGTCTATGTACGTACACACACGCTAACCTGTGCATTTTAAGTAACGTCGAAAAACAGTCATGCTTCAGGTCTATCTCGTCTACACGCGGCTAGACCTTGATCTAAGTCGTGCGTGCAACTATTTGTTAGAAAATGCCGAGAAAATTCACATGATGTTAAATTCGCAGAAGCCAATAGGAATTTGAATACGCGCTTGCTTGCAGTGATGTAAACATAGCGAATAGCCACAATAAATAAACGAATGCGCTGCAGTTGGTTTTTATGCGAGAGATACGTGCTGCGATGCAAATTTGTAAAGCAACTAACTAACTAACCAAATTCAACTGAATATGTTTGGATAATGTATATTTGTAATATGATAGACGCGAGATATGTCGACTACTAGAATGAAAAACGATTGTATGGAAAAATTATACCTAATATTTCGATTCGAAAAAAGTTAAGGTACACCGGGGCAAGCTGAAATGAGGGGTAAGTTAAAACAAAAGGACAATGTTCAACGGAAATGATGAATTGCTTTCAGATTTTTTTTCACTGAACAGGTTCCCCAAATTCACCTTCTGACTGTCATAAAAGGAAGATCGAAGTGATTAAATGCACTCCGTCCTTTCGTTTACTTTTTGCCCTGCCTTGTTGTCCTGGTGCCAAAATATTGCTGAAGGGGGGTAAGAAAAAAATAATAACATCAAACCTTTAATAACTAAACAAAAGAGACGAAACCAGTGTTTATTTGTCCATATTATTAAAAATTTAAGACAAAAATTTTGCACAGTATTTAAAATTTAGTTCAAACCGAACCAAACTTCAAAATTTTTAACCCAGGCACATAAAGTAAGCATCCTGGTAGAGATGAACCAGTTTGATAATAGTGGAGTGCCACAGGATCACCTTAGAGAGCCACAAACGTATAACTTGACCTTTATTTGGATTTTGCTTTGAACTTGTGTGTCATTCGGTTAGTTACTTTGTTTTTTTTTTGAGTAATCGAAATTCGTGTCACTTATGGCTATCTACTTTACTTCTACACTTATATCTAATTTTGTGTTAAGAATAGGCCGTTTTCAAATGTTAGTATCTTAGAAAGATGCAAACATAATTAAAATCGGTTGATTGCGTTTGGAAGAACGTAGTTTTCTGTGCATAATATCAAAAAAATTGGAGAAGGGATTTTTGTCTATCTCAAATAAATCATCTTTGAGTATGTGGGATTTTAACATTTTTAATTAAGGCTTGTTCGCGACAAAATGTGGACACAATAGCTAGGAAGAAGGGAATTGACAAATATTACGAAGAAGAGCAGATCTTTCTGTACGTATCATTGCTCATAAAATAAAAAATGTCGCCAACATTCGTGCACACTTCTATACGACGACAAGGCATGAAGTCTTTCAAGGTGAGGACTGTGTCAAACCGTAATGATAAGCAAAATACGACAGCCAAAACACGCGCTCGTAAGCTTTATCGCGAATATTTAACGAAGTTTCCATGCGCCATAATGGACGATGAAACGTATGTCCTAGAAGACTTCAAACAGCTTCCTGGGCTTCCTGGTAGTGTACTGCCCTGAAACGGAATGGCGTTGCAGAGCATTTTAGGACAAAGAAGAAAGCCAAGTTCCCCAAAAAATATTTAGTATGGCAGTCCATATGCAGCTGTGGTCGAGCAAGCAAAAGTTACATCACTACCGGAACGGTTAACAAGGAAATATACCGTGAAAAATGCCTGCAGAAACGATTGTTACCGTTCCTACACAGCCATGATGTACCCTCGCTGTTTTGGCCTGATTTGGCATCCTGTCACTACGATATTTTGGAATGGTATGATGCTAATGGAGTCCATATTGTACCGAAGGAGGCGAATCCACCTAATTGCCCAGAGTTACGCCCCATCGAGCGGTATTGACATATTCCAGCGTTACGGGACACTATTCCTACCCCGCAAATCAGTTCCTGTTGAACCAAATCCCTGGCACACAACTGGAAAAATAAAGTCCCCTTTAGTCAACAAAATTTACAAGCTCTTTGCCAAAAATTTGGCGAAACAAGAGCCAATTCGCACTCTAAAAATGGTTGCTAATTGTGTCCCGTAACGCTGGAATGTGTGTATTGGGCTTTGGTGAAGAGAGAGCTGTCCCAGCACAAACAACAAGCAACTACTATAGATAAATTTCGAAAATCTTGGACAAACGCAGCTAAATTGGTTGCCAACTAGTCTGCACTGACGAAAGGAATGGTAGACAAAGTAATGAAATCAAATGTGTTTCATAGTATCATAGAGTGGAATAAGACATGAAGGGGAAAGAACGGAAAATTTGATGAAACAAAGTCATTGAAGCAACACTTACTAGGTTTATAAAGCATTTCCTGTCACCAAGCTAAGGGATCCGCGCGTTACAGCAGTTGAGTGTGCCACCATCGCTACCGGAATTGCATTATTTTTAGACACAAATTGTGACTTGCCCACGCCTATTGTAGTCAACTACCGACTGAGAAGTTCAAATAATTTTCTGCACACGGCGGGGATTTCCGCGATTCGCACCTCCCCTTTCATCAGAGGCCACCATCCTTTTGTCTTCCAGCCAATTGTACATCTGTTTTCGATTTACTTACTTATTACTTATGTGTCCATGTCCGCCGGTCCGGCAGGACAAAGGGATGAAATCAGAGATCTCCACTGCTGACGATTACCCGCCATGGCTTTTACCTGTTGCCAGGACAGGTTCTCGTCTACAGCTCGGATGTCGTTGGCTAGGCTGCGTCGCCATGAGCCTCTGTGTCTGCCTCTTCTACGATGCCCTTGTGGATTCCAGTCGAGCGCTTCTCTGCAAACCTCGTTCACTCCTTTCCTCAAGGTGTGTCCGATCCACTTCCACATACGTTCACGAATTTCTGTGGCTATCGGCCGTTGATGATATCGACGATGGAGTTCCTCATTGGATATCCAGTTATCAGGTCACCAGGCACAAA
Organism: Sabethes cyaneus; assembly: GCF_943734655.1. Classification (NCBI taxonomy): domain Eukaryota; kingdom Metazoa; phylum Arthropoda; class Insecta; order Diptera; family Culicidae; genus Sabethes; species Sabethes cyaneus. Next base: position 149,515,224 of record NC_071354.1, read on the forward strand.
TGATGTGTCGCAGGGACGGGTCATGAATACCTGCAGTTTTTGCGTTGTCTCCGCTGAGACGCACCATGTTTCGCAGGCATACAGCAGTACGGATTCGGGTTTTCGTACGTAGAGTGATCTGGTTTGAGCGCCAAATATTTCGCAGGCCTGCAAAGGCACCCCTGGCCTTCCTGATCCGTGTGGCTATATCAGTCTTGGTACCACCATCGGACGTTGTCTGACTGCCAAGGCGTCTACTTGCTCAACTTGTTGTCCCGCTACTGTGAAATTGGTGGTTCAGTGTTCACTACCATAGACTTAGTTTTCGCTACATTGACTGTGAGCCAGCTGCCTGGGAGCTCTTGGAGAGGTCATCTAACTTGCTCTGCATATCGTTTCGGCGTTGTGCGAGCAAGACAATGTCGTCGGCTAGGTCGATGTCATTTAGCTGCTCCATCGTTAGAGGATCCCAAGGCAATCCTCGATTTGGTCTACTGTCAATTGCTCCAACTAATATCTCATCCATAACGATGAGAAACAGAAGCGGTGATAACATGCAGCCCTGTATCACGCCAGCAGTAACCCTTATGGGGTCGGACAAGACACCGTCGTGTAAAACCTTGCTCGAAAACGCCTCGTACTGAGCCTCGATGAGATGGACTAGCTTATCTAGAACTCCTCTAAGTGACTAAGTGCGCCCCAGATGTTTTCGTGGTTGAGTCGGTCGAACGCCTTTTCGAAGTCAACGAACAGCGGCAGAAGAGAGTCCTGGAATTCGTTGATCTGCTCCAATATAATGCGAAGCGTTGTGGATGTGATGTGTTTTCGACAAGGTTTGGAAATCTCAGGCGAGCGAGTGTGAGAAGCATAGCATCCAAAGCTTACTCCACTGACACAAGCCTACGACAAACAACTGCTGGTATGCATACATTCTGCTACCTATACACTCGCGAGTGTACAGCCTCATAGCAACTTTCTGCACAGACCGCCCGCAAAGTCAAATCTCTCGAACTGTCAATCGGTCGTGAACACGAGCGGCACACTAGGATGTATTTTGAAAGATTTTGCTTTACTTTTTTACACCCTCGCTTACACACGAGGATTAGAGTGCTGGTTCGCCATGACGAGCGCGAGCAACGACCGTGCCTGATAACTAAATACACACTGGCAAAAACTTGTCGCAGTGCATGGGAACACCAGAAAAGGTATCCGAAAGAAGTGCTCATGCTGTGTTCCTTAGATCGAAATCGCTCGTGATAGGAAATTGAACCACACGGATGCGGGTTTCACAACACTACCTTTTAGTTCGTTGTACATCTTTTTACGGTCCAAATGCAAGAGAATCGCAGCCACCTTTAATTATTTGGACCTAACCCCCCCCCCCCTCCCTTTTCGCAAACAGCCTCCTTTTGTCAACCCCCTGTGCTGATTCACTTATGTCAAAAAACATGTTTGCTGAAGAACAGTCAAGGCGTTCCAGAGTTATGGCGCAACTCGTTAACTTTTATATACTTTAATATGTTAAAACCCCACATATTCAAAGTTGATTTATTTGAGATAGACAAAAACCCTTCTCCAATTTTTTGATATTGTTGTTTCAATTGAAAACCGGAATAATCAACTCGCGACATTCGGTTTTATTCTTGTTCTGTGTGACGCAACTACGTCGCACGTGGTGCACTATATAGCGCATCAATGTGCGATCACAACGCACCATGTGCGACGTAGTTGCGACACACAGAACAAGAATAAAACCGAATGTCGCACGTCGATTATTACGGTTAAAATAAAATTATAAAAAATAGTCTCTAAGAATTTAATCTAGGAGTGTAATTTTTTTTAAATATGTTATTTGTTTGTTTATTTCTAACGGTAGCCTGTTAGTGTATGGCCTTGAGACAGTTTTCTTCATTTTCATCTCTAGAACTTAATGCTGACTTTGGTGTATCAGGCTCTCAACCTTCCGTTTACAAAAATATGACCTAGTTACTTAACAATTTTGAAGATTTACAGGCTTGTGTATACTACGTAAATACAGAAGCAAAATTTAAATATTTAACGTATGTCAGTTCAGTATTTCACCTTACCCCGCTTTACGGCGTGAGCTGAAACACCGCACATAAGCAGCTAAAATTTTAATGATCGGTTTATTTAAAACAACTATTATTATTTGTTACTTTTTATCGATAGTCATCGCTAATAAATAACACCAGCAGATTTGAAAATAACTGTTTTAAAGTTTTATTAGAGAACTGTGAAGACGAACTTTGAACAAATCGCTATTTGACTCAAATAGCCCCGGTGTGCCTTATTTTTGACCGTACTGCTACAACCCCAAATATGTTGAGAATTTGTGCAGTGAATAATTTGTATTTTGAAGTATTTTATATTGGGTTAATGTACGACGCTTTCTTGAAGTGCTACAAAATATTGGCAATTTGACAATTCTCCAAATCAAAGATAATCGAAAGAGAAAGTCAGAAGTCATATGTCACAAGTCCAAATTCAAAAGCGAAAGGTAAATTGTTGAGAGTCAAAAATCGTTAACCAAATGCCAAACTTAGTAAACTAAAAATTGAACTTTAGAGTCAAAATTTAATAAAAAAAAAAATTAAAAAATCGAAGCACGAACACGTCAAGGGTAAAAATCAAAAGGCAAAGACAAAAAAGTTTATCAAAAATTTGCACACGTAAAATTGAACTATGAATAAAATTTGAAATTTTGCTTGCAACTGGCTAAAAAATGAACTTGAAATTGGACGTAAAATACAACCCGGACCTGAAACTGGACTTGAAATTGTAAATAACATTGGACTAAAACTGAGTTTATTTCAGATACAAATTAAATTCTCAGGACTTTCGGATTACACTTTAGAAGTCATTTATTATTTTGAAGTAAATCTTATAAAGAAGGTGAGGCACGTGGCCCACCATGACCCAAACTGGGAACACCAGTGATGATAGATTGGATTTAGCTAAAACTTTGTTAAACCTACTCAGAATACACTTAAAGTGTACTCATTGTCTCTTAGGTCTCAACTCACTTGCTGAATTAGAATTTTCAAGAATATAAAAAGTTACTGTGTTGTGTATTAAACTGGGAAAAACACCGAAAATCTAAATTGTACCAAGGAAACAATGCAATGCAGTAATGTGATGTGATGTGATGACTGTACTGATGAGGATGACTGTGATTATTTGGAAACCCAATCCAGAGAAACATAAAAATATCGTTAAGGATTTGATTTCATTTTAGTGTAAAACAAGGCAACATTTGAAATACCACAAACGATCACCATGGCTCACGTTGAAGATACGCTGACGTGCCGAAACATAGTATCCGATTTTCACGTTTACGTTTGCGGCGAGCAAGTGATATGAATTTTACACACCACGCTGAACAATAAGTCCGCGGTCCATAATGAATAGAAAACGTGGCCGTCCGTATCAAAATTAGTGTCCATTTTCCCACCCCACTGGTAACCCTCAAAGTGAACGTAATTTCTCTCGTCTCGCCTCTCTACTATACGAATGAGAAAAAGTTGCTTCATAGTCACCAGCTTATCATCCGACCGTTTTAGTGATGCGCCGCTACCACGCACCGCCGCAATGAAAGCGCAATACCGAAATGTGGGGTGTCTTCATCCCAGTCAAACCTTGTTTTTTAACCAAGAACTTTGATGGGGGTGTTTTCTTGTCAAAATTTTAATGAAAGATTTTTTGTAATTTATAGCTAGACACATTTTAATCGCCCCTTCCTTAAAAAAAAATCCAGCTGGACTATCAAACAAATGAAATTATCTGCTCACTTAAAGGTGTCCATTACATGGAAAATTTTCAGAAGTTTTCAATCCATTTCGATAAATGAACTAAGTAGATGGCACATTCCACCTCACTGCACGGTATATAGCTGCGAACTGCTTACCCTCAAGATTTGGACAATTCTCAATTAAACACGTCGAGAGCTCAAATGGAGATTGAATGAATCTCACTTTGAGCTTATCGTGGCGCCATCAACAACAAAATGATCATCGAAAGTCTATAGAGACGGAAAAACAGCTTCACTTTCTTTTACTGATTTCTTTTACCTACTGAAGTTCAAACAGCGGCGGTTGAATTCAACGTGCCATCAGGCAGAATCAATTGTCAAGTTCCGGACTGAACAAAACTGTACGAAAACCTATAAAACATTTCGAGCACTTCTTGAACTACACAACACACTTTCGTTATGACAGATCTTCTAATGATGTGTTGGCAGAATACCAACAAATTGCCAGTCCCTACTATCACAAAAATAATCGATGAATCATGTTCTATACGACCGTTATCAAGTTTGATAAAAAAATAATACAAATGTACTTGAACAAAGTCAATGAGCCTTCTTGTAGATACCTACTGTTTATGTATGTCGCCTAGCAATATCTAGGTGCACGTTTTTGCTTTTTAGTGAAACCACGGCCAGGGTTGCGTCGCGCGAGGTCGGTTGCGAAGTGCGAGCTAGGAAGTCACAAATTCCACTAAAACACAACGAGGAAGTTTTTCTGCTTGAATTTTTAATTTTTTTCCAATTTTGATTTTAAACAATTGATTTTGCAATGTACCGGACCCACTACCGACCCCCAATAAACACAACTTTTTAGCTTGAATTACCTGCTACTGACTTCTCATAACTTTGTAGCACTTTTACGGAAACCATAGGATCCGTAGCGGAACATAATAGTTTGCTTTCTGGGGTAACTGATGTTTTGTAGTCATTGATAAGATAACGGCAAAAATAATTGCAATGCCGCGCAGGTTACAATGATAAATGTTTGTGAAAAAAAACTTTACTTGATTAGACCGCTATCGCATTTTCACTCTTGCCTCGTTGGAAGGATTCTTTTAGCGGCGCTGAAAATGTTGCTTGTTCTACCATTCTGATTTTAGGGAACCGGAGTGTTCGATTACAAAAATTTACTTTATACTATTATATGGTAATCCTAAAACCTAAAACCTTCCATGTGTCGAAAGTTCTACAATCATATTTTATTTGAAACTGGACTATACTGAACTATCTATACTGAATCTGGAATCCACTAATATTTTTGGTAGGATCATCTGATGGGGCATCCCAAATGTATCAATTACTGTAGTGTGAAGATGGGAAACAGTGCAATTTTTGATTCAATGGTGGGTTACAATTGCAATTCCTACAATTAGTTTTATCAAACCTGTTAACCACGTAATTTTGATATCCGGTTTTATAATTGTTTCAGTAGTAATTGCAGTATGCACTTTATAAACTGGTAATAAATTGAAATATTTATTTTCGTTCGCTTTTAATTAGCAGGTGTTCCAATTTTAGAAAGTTATTGCCATCATTTAAAGTTAATTGGAATTTTAATTTTATTGCCATTTCATAGGATAGGAATAGGTAATTTATTCCAATTCGAATTGCTTCGGTCATGAAATTTGATTCCAACAAAGCGTCTACCGTCTTACCTATTCAAACACAATATAAATACTCTGAAGAGTCACTTTTAACGCGTTTTCTGACGCGACTATTTTTACACAAATTTAGGAATTTACGGCGTTTTTACGCAAATTTTGGAATTTATGCGGCTGTTCACACGAATTACGAAATTTACCCGCTTTTTACGCGAATTTCGTAGTTTATTCGCTTTTAGTTTAGGCGGAACATAAATTAGTTCAAAAAGCAACTAGCTAGGTAACTGTGAAATATCTACCATAATCATACTATGCCTGCCGTATTTTAGTCGCCTCACAATACAAACATCGTTGAGTACATAGTAAATTTCATGATTCATGCGCCAGCGACCTACTCCTTCTTCTAATATGCCACCTAGCATTAATCGCAGGATCATGCGCTCAAATACACCAAGAGCTCGTCGGTCTCTCTCTTTCAACGACTACGCTTCATGGCCGTAGAGTTCCGCCGGGACTATGGGCGTCTTACAGAGTGCAAGTTTCTACGGAGTTGCAGGCTACAGCTGGCTACGTAATCCATAGAAGACCCTGTTCGCAGCCTCTATGCACTTTTTTTACTTCACGGCACTTATAGTTGTCGCATGTCACTAACGTACCAAGGTAAACAAATTCGACGACCATTTCAAAAGTATCTCCATCTATCACCACCGCAGTTCACTCGAAGGGCTAGCACGCTGTCTACCAGCCATCATAAAGTTTGTTTTGGTAGAATTTATGACAAGACCTATCCTCGCAGCTTAAGATGCGTGTACGCTTCTTCCACAATTCTACGGTTAACACCGATGACATCGATGTCGTCCGCAAACAGAACTCTTGACTTCTACCAGTCGAAAGCCGGGGTGACTCTTGCCGTATCAAGAATTCCTTTCCACTGTACTCGGTCCTGGGCTACTCGTCGGCAATTCGTTGCGCGTCAAGATACATGCAAGTCGGCTTCAACCTGGTCGAGCCATCTGGAACTTTGGGATCCTCTATTCCTGGTGGGGTTCTTGAAGAGAACAGATTTTACTGCATAGTCGTCCGGCATACTTGCAACGGCAGGCCCACCGTAGTCTCCCAACTTGATCGAAACGTCTTGCGGAGGGAAAAGTAGGCTCGACTTCCAGCTTGAATGCGTCGTTGAATCTTCTTACTCGTACGTATTGTTGTCGGCGGTGATCAGAGATCCCAAATACGAACTCGTCAACCACTTCCAGTTCATCGCCATCAATAGTCTGTCCGTGGAAGGCAAACGTTACTTTCTCTGAAGCCTCTTCCTACCATATATTTGGTCTTCTACGCATTGATTTGTAACCCAATATTCCTAGCCGCCGTTTTTTAGTCTGGCGTAGATTACCTCCGCCAACCCATCTGCGAAGGCTAGAAGTTGGCTACTCTTGCTGAAGATCGTTCCTCTCGTTCCGTTACGCTACGAATTTACACTTGCTTGGGGATAGACGATGAAACTAAATCTAGGAAAGCGCCTTACAGGCGGCGTTGACCAACATAATACCGCGGTAATTACAGCAATCTAGCTGATCGCCCTTTTTGTAAAAAGCACAGATCCACTCATCTGGTAGTTTTTCCTTCCTCCAAATCCTTGAAATGGTCCTTTGAAGTGCCGTTGCTAGCGGTTCTTGGCCATTTTTGTAGAATTCTGCCGGGAGTCGGTCCTTTCCGGCGGCTCCATTATTCTTCAGCTGATCGATTTCTCGCCGGATCTCTTCAAGATTGGGAACTGGCACGCTGGTATCGTTTGTAGGCACTCCTAGGTTAACTTCCGTTACGTCTCCTTCTGTTATCGCCGTTGAGAAGCATATCGAAGAACTGCTTTTACCTGTCGACCACCTCGCGCTCCCAGCAAACCCTAGGAGCATGTGAAATTGCTCGACGACTGTGCCGCGTCTTTGGACGCCTACCATTAGAATAGCACCGTTCAATGCAATGTTGAACAGCAAATTCGATAGCCCGGCAGCCTGCTTCAAAGCATCGAGTCCAATGTCTCACCTACTATCCTGACGCTTGATTTTGAACCATCAAGGGTAGCACGTATCAGCCTAATCAGTTTTGCTGGAAATCCATGTTCAAGCATAATCTGCCACAGCTCATTTTGTTTAACTTAATCGTACGCCGCCTTGAATTCTATAAACAATTGTGAGCCTGCGAGTTGAATTCCCGTAATTTACCGAGGATACGTCGCAAAGTGAACATTTGGTTTGTCGTGGGCATTCCTGTCGAAAACCTCACATGTATTTGCCACCAAAGATTTCCAGCGACGGCCTCAGTTTGAGAAACAGAATGCGGGAAAGAATTTTGCATCCAGAATTGAGGAGAGGAATGCCTCGTTAATTGCTGCATTCGAGTAGATGGCCTTTTTTTTTAAATAAGGCATATGAGACTTTTCAACCAGTCCGTAGGTAGTTCCTCCTCAGTCCATTGAAACTCAGACGTTGAAACCTTGAATACAGAGTCGGCGTTTAGGCCGGCAAACCTGTGCGGTGCTGGATAAAAAACTGAACTTGGGTGCCCACCTAGATTATGCTGTTACCTCGTTGGAATCAAATACAGGGTTGTAGACTAAATAGTTGGAGATATTCCCATCGTATACCTGGCGAAAGTTGAGGGAGTGAGAGACTACGGTGGGCCGGCCACGTCGCAAGAATGCCGGACGACTGTGCAGTGAAATCCATTCTCTTCAAGAACCTCGTCGGCACCAGGAATAGAGGGGCCTAGAAGGCTAGATGACTCGATCAGGTTGAAGCCGACTTGCGTGTGTCGAGACGTACAACGAATTGGCGACGAGTAACTCAGGACCGAGTACAATGGAAAGGAATACTTGATACGGTAAGAGACACCCCGGCTTTCAGCTGGTAAAGTACTAGTAGACTAAATAGTTAAATAATGAGCTACGCACAATCATGGAACACAGTCTCGTTCTTTTTCATTTAAAGAATATCGGATGATACCGACACCTGCCGTTTTTGTAACCCGAGAGTTTAACGAATCTGCTCTGCAATTGCCGGGTTCTTGCCTTATCGAGGCATAACTTATTCGGAAGTTTTCTTCTTACTCCATACCGCATACAGAACTCAAATCCCAAAAGATTATTGATTTTATTAACTGTGAGTACCGAATTGGGGCACAGCATTACAACTATCTAGCTCAACTTAAACAATGAATAGGAGCAGTCCGTAAACTATGTACAACAATGGAAGCCTGCCCCAAAATACGATCATTCAGACTGGCACAGTGGCCTTTTAACACAATGCCATTCTGGCATATAAAGAAGGGCCTCGCTGCTTAATTTGCACAGGGCCTCGCGAGCTGTAACGCCGGCTATGCATGAATACTAAGAAAAATCAAGACTTTGATCCATGTATAGCCAAAAAACGTAAACAACAGAAAAACAAATAGCATGAAAATATTACCGTATTTCTGAGATTTTTAAGCAACTGTTTATAAGCCGGTTTTTACTAGCAATGCTTATTTACAACTGACTACTGACTAGGAGAATTCGAATAGAATTTTGGGTAATAAACTAGAACACTGAGTAAAATTACCTAAATAACGCAAAATCCAAGATGAGTTAAAATAGGTGATCTAGTTTTCACAGTTTGTAGAACAGAAGTGCGCGGAACGATTGGTTAGCAACCATTGACGTTGTTTATACATTCAACAGTTTCCGCTTTGAAAATTTCGGTGATCGTCCAGGGTAACCCGGCGGGGGTGAAAAACAAATTTGAACATCAGAAAATCTCTCTTGACTAACCTTGGCAAAATCTATTTGGCCGTAGCAAAGTAACAGACGATAATTTAACAGCAAAACCTAGCAAAAACACATACCTACCTTTTAAATTTTTGGTTTGTTTTCAATAAAGCTTCACACAATATTTCGTGATAGTAAGCTTTTATTAGGTGCTAAACTAGTTGAACTAGTCGGGTGTGTGGTTCCACAGGAAATCGTGTCACGTTGTTTTCCCATTTCTGCTAGTAATTTTTAAACAAAACGTTGACTCACGAAACAATTCATTAGTGATATACTAGGTAGTAATGCCTTTCAAATAATTGTAACAGCGCGCGAATCGGTTCAGCCATTTCCGAGAAACAGACGACTAGAAAGAAGCGTCATACACATACATATTTACACACACAGGCATATGGCTCCATAATTGGTATGTGAGGCTCGACCCGCTGGTCATTTGCCCAATTCCTAAACATTTGGTATAATATAACAAAGGTAAAACAGTGCCACGTACAATGCCGTAGGATTACATTGCGGTGCTCGAACGAGGACCCGATTTGGCAACCCCTCGCTTCCTAAATCAGTGTTCTTTTCCTGTTTAGCGCTCCTTATTCAGTACTTCGCTACGTTTATTGCTAGTGTCTCACTGAGGTTCTGGTCCTTTTCGGCACCGTCATGAGACCTTGGTGAGAGCCAGCTACGGCACTGCCCAAGTAACATTTTTGTTGTATAATAGCTTATTAAACTATCGTGCAGCTGATTCCCGTGGAACAAGTGCTTGATAAGCTATTGTATAACAAAAATGTTACTTGGGTGGTCACATATTCGACTAAGAGTTTTTGTATTACACAAAGGAATGAAGCTTTTTATTTGATATCGGGCGAAGGAAAGTGTTGTTACTAAGCACTTTGAAACAAAAAAAAAAAACATTGTACAAAATGTTAAAAATCTGTAATGTTTTAAATTATAACACTAGGTTGGATTCACCTTCTCCAAGCTTTCTACTGTTTAAACATAATCACTTAGTTTTGATTTATTGTTATGAGTTTTGCGTCTAACTTACCTAGACTAACAACGTTTAGTACTTCCACCTAGCTGAACTTGAAAGCAGCCGAATACTGACCAAAACACGTTTCCTAATTTATTACAAACATAAACCGTCTGATCGGCGTGAATCATCCAGACATGGCTGGTTTAATTCGCTTCGCACTTCACTGACACTCAATTAGGTAGTTAGTTATATTTGCTGTTAAAAAGCGTCTTTCTGCTTCTTTTTCTATCGATATACTTCTCTTCACGGCTTAAACAGGTTAATGATGCGATCACTTTGCGAGAATCCAACTCGTTCATACAACGCACACTGCGTACTCTTGCACGTAGAAAATTTCGAATTTACATAGCGAATTGATTCCAAAACTCAAAAAAGTACTGCACCTACCGATTCACACGGTAGACAACTACCAACTGTCTTCTCACTCAACCCACCGCGCGAAACATGTACGGTGGTACACGGGGAATCCTTATCAATTGTTTGTTCAGCACAATTATAATCGGCGAACGCGAACAAACGATGAATGGACAGATGACGCGAACGTTTTGTAAAACACCATCACATACTTCACCCGCGACGTACCGCTCGAAATATATATAAAAAATCGTTAGCACTTGTGCACGGCTCAGACCCCAAAATCGTACTGCATGCAATGTAGTAAACCTCCACCAACGACAGCCGAGACCCTCGCACAACAAACGAAACGTACACAACGTGCCGCCGACCAGACTAAGTACATCCGAAACTCTGTGCCGCTCCAAAATAAAAAAGAATCTCTCTATCGGCTCAAACAACAGACCATGCTGACCCGTAGCTAGCAACACTCGCACGAACCCTCCGAGCACGGGCGTACCACCGCCGTCGAGTAAGCCAGCGCAGCGCAGTGAAAAGTCTACCCGCCGAAACCCTGCAGATTCACCTGCTTTCGACCGGAGCATAAATTTCAAATTGCTTTGCCCACACTATGTATATGTATATTTATCGTTTGCTCTATGAAGCGGCAGAAAGCTAAAAGTTGTTCATGTTGCTCACTTTTTGCACGTTTGTTGTTATTTTATTATTCGCGTTCGTTCTTTTCTATCGACAATCAATGGATAGGTGTACGTTGAAATAAATGCTACATACTTTTCAGGTGAAAAGAAAAGTTTTAAAATCCATTTACAGTTCAGCAGCTTACAAATATGACATTATGTGACAACGTCTATGTTAAATAAAGTCAATTACTACACATTTTTTGAGAAAAAATTTTGGTTTCGGCTTCGAAGCACAATTATGTATTCCAAAGTTATATTAACTAGTAAACGTGATAGAATACACTAGAACATTAAGCAGACAGCAACCAATCACTTACTTTGCGATCCACAGTAAATAACTACAGCACCACTGCGACCAATTTGTGATCAAGATCTTCTTTCTTTCTTTTTTTCGGCGACAATCCGGTTATCGAATTCATACCGTATTCAGGAGTCGTCTCCACGTTTCTCGGTCTTGTACTGTCGCTCTTCAGTCGCTCCAACACCCACTGCTCTAGCATTCACATCAACAGCGCTCATCCAACAAGTACGGGGTCTGCCCCGAAGTCGTCGACCTCTGTCGGGTTCTCTGCTAAAATATTGTTTTCTCTAGTCTCTCATCCGGCAACCTTGCTACGAGGCCACCTCATTGTAGGCTGCCGTGTTTTAGTCGCTTCACAATATCCGCATCTTTGTATACTTGGTATATTTCATGATTCATGCGCCTGCGACACAATCCTTCGTTTAATATGCCGCCAAGAATTGATCGCAGGATTTTACGCTCAAAAGCACTAAGAGCTCGTCGGTCGTTCTCTTTCAGCGTTTTCGTGGCCGTAGTGTACCACCGAGTACCAGAATTAGCGTATTACAGAGCGCGAGTTTTGTACGGAGTTGCAGGCTACTGTACCTCAGCTGGCTACATAATCCGTAGAAGGCCCTACTGGCAGCCGCTAATTATCTTTTTACTTCACGACTCACATCGTTATCATATGTCACTAACCTATCAAGGTAAACAAATTCGTCGTTTACAGTTATTATAATTTCAGTTATAGATTTTTTTGTGGCAGACTTCGACTCGAAATACGCACAGCCTGGGGTAGGTAGTTAGTCCATGCTCTCTTGTTCCGTCCACAAGCCTAACACCCAGCTCCAGTTCAGTGTACCGTTGAAAGGTAGCTGTCTTAGCCGCTCTGGTTCGCGCTCGCTCAATGTGGGCTTCGCCTCTCTCCGCTCATTGATCATCCTCCAAGATTCATCCGAAATTCACTCCCTCCGCCCGCTGCACACTTTGTCGAGAGTTTAATGACTGGTCGTGATGAAGGTGTTCTTGATGCCGGTCCATTGTTCTTCCACAGTTCCACCCGGAAACTCCGAGGCTCGGGATTGTTCGACAAAGGCCTTGATTACCTCGGGAGTCTCCAATCGGCGCACGTCGTAATGATACCAAATTGTCTCTTCTCGTCTTTGGACATATGCCACGCGCAAGCAGCATCGGCGCTGCGCTTTTTGCATACATCTAGAAGGTTGTTTCTCCACTTTCGGCTGATCAATTTGGTTTTCTATTCAGCCTTCACGAGAAATTCACGCGATGCTGGTCTATGGGCATAGAACGATCCACCAATGACCATTTTGTTATTACCACAAAACTCTGCAAACAGCTCCCCATTTTCGCAAATTCCGCAAGGCCATGACGCGTTCAAGGTCCGCGTTGTTTGAGAGAATCTTCGGGGTGAAATCGTCCAAGTGAATTTGATTGTTCCACTTCGGGATCTTCTCGACCATACTAACCACGTCACACACTGTGACTGTAAATTTTTCTGCAGGTTAGCAGCGTTGGCGTATTGCTCGCACTGGATTACAGTAAGATTTTTAGTCCATGTTCTAAATCTGGCAACGATTATTCTTTCATTTATCGCTCTAACTTCATCAGGGCCGCATGAGCCACTGGCCTCAGTAGAAATCCAATTCCTCTTTGTCGAATAGGAATGCCCTCCATGCCAGAATAGAGCGCAAAAGCAATCCTATGTTCGTCAGTACCCATTAAACTAACCTCGCTCAACCCCAGGTTTTCAAGTTACAAGCGGCTAGCTTCACCTGTAAATTGAACTAGCTTACCCTGCTGGGCAGGGGTCAGTTCCATGTACCGATTCGTGTCCGCGTTGTCATGCTAAAGGTCGCCTTGCCTCTCCTGAGGTACCATAAATACCTTTGTTTCATTACTTTCTTCTACCGTTCCACATTGGAATACTTTTATGTCCGCAGACATTAGCATTAGCGAACATTAGCATTTAGGTAATGTCTTTGGAGAAGTTTATTAATAAAATATAGCGCATCTTTCTGCACTATTTCGGTGATCGTGAAACCACCTATAAGGGTGATACAAACTTTAGTTTTTCGAAATACAGTCAAAAAAAGTTTCTTCGAAACAATTGTAGAACACCCTAAAATAAACAACTTTGCTAATTATAGTAATTATTTATGTCTTACTAGTTACGAAATAAAATGATTTGTAAAGAGCACTTAAAAATCAATTATGCTCAATAACTTTGCACGCGATTTTTTCATTGCTTTCAAATGTTTTAAAAAGTTATTCAGCAATTGTGAAACTGTTACCAATTGCGATTAAAATGTCACTGTAGGTTTCAGACGGCATTAATTTTATTCAAATATTTTCCTGGAAACGAATACTCTGCGTCAAATCCAACCAGCCCCCTTATTTTGCATCTATCTTTGTTTGATTGACCAAATATTCATTTTCGTTTTTTCATACGGTCATAATTTATAGATATAAAGGGATAGTTGGTAGTCGCATGTATGCAAATTACACGAGGCAAAATAAATTTGCTGATATAAAATATATTATTGTAATAAATAGTTTCCCAAATGCAGAGATATGTAAAAAAATTAAAATAGTCAATAAATAGCTTCACAACAGAGTCTGAAGTTCTTTAACTTTGTCCAAAGTAGGCCGCCTAATAACAAAATAAACGTTTCTTTTTTTTCAGATAAGTTTTGGTATCATATTCTCGGTTGGTCCTGTGAAGAAGTGCTATTTGCACAAACTTATGAAAGATTCTCTAACAAAGTTTGATCGAGGCGTAAAACTGTCCAAAGAAGCGCTGCACGATGCTACGGTATTTAACATGTAGCATATACAAAATACGTCAGATAATAACGCGAAAATATCTAATCTATAGTATAATAATTTTATGAATTCATTACCTTCTCGATTCCCCCAGTCATAGAAAACGTATACTTCCCCTTTGCTCCACGCTCGGTGCACTTGCAATGCTGTTTTACATAGTTTTCATTTATTTCGATTCGATTTCGAAATAGCCTCTTGCTCACCGATACAACCGCACGCAAAAAATAATAACACTAAATAGTACACAAAAACATCTAACGAAAAGTACACTTAATTTCCATGCACTGCTTTTCTATTGTACTTCCTGCGCTTGCTGACACGTAATGTCCGCCCCGATCCTCCATACCCGTGTACATAACGATACCGGTAATGATGGTATATTCTATCCACAACCGGCGCGCGCGGCGATCGCGACGATGACGATTCACTGACGAATTTTGCAATGAGAATGAATGAATGTATACTGGCTGTTGTATGCACGTGCGCTTATGTTTCGTTTAGTGTTGTTTTACTCACATGCATTTGCATCAATCTGCTGAACTTCAATTGAATTTAGCGATAACCCCATGGCAGAAGACGGCTTGACCGAACCGAGCATAAATACCTGTTTAAAATGTCTGCGTACTCAGAGCGGCCTTAGTATGAGTCGCACAGAACCGCTTCGTGCAGAGAGTGAATCTGATTTGAGACTCAGAACGGAAATAGAGTTACACCTGCTACGAAAAATATTCTAAATGTCATACAAAATCTACGATTCAGTCTTTGTGGGATAGTTGAACTGTTTGTCGAGAATTGAATCAAGAGGAATTGAAAAGCTCTTCACGCAACATCACCATTCAACATCGTGCCTTGCATAATTAATTTTAAATTAATTTTTCATGGTGCAGATATTATAAACTGGTATATTTTTATTATGCTATTTAGACAAATTTTGCTAAAATTAGTCATTGATTTGAAACCGAAAAAAATTCTACTTGCTTTTTCTTTCTCTGTTTTTCATGTCGTCTAATACTTATTTGTACAATTACATTAGTTATTAGTTACTTTTCCTATTTCCTCACGGAACTTTCATATCGCTACATGACAGTTCTACCGCGTTCGCGTTCTGTAGTGGTAGGTAAATCGTCAGAATTAAAATTGCATACAATACGTTGAGTGCAAGCAACTGCTGCAAAATTTACTGTGGTTGCAGCACTCTAGGCTTTTAATTTACATTTAGCATTGATTGAAGTTTTTGTAGCGTCCTAGTAGAATACGAAACCTGGAAATTACATAAAAAGGAAACTTATACTTATAAAACTTATACATAGTAGAATTAAATTGGATAAGTTTGCTTTTTGTTTAATCCAGATTCAGCATTGCTTGGGTATGATATGAATCACACAATTTTTAAAGGTATAAAATAGTACAGGTCAATTATGTTCTGAAGACGTATCGATTTCTATCTCAAATGGCAAATAAGTAGGGTTTATTTCGAATTCCCGTCGTAGTAAGTAAAGCCACTCTAATTTTCATCATTTCTCGGATGGATATAATGAATACTCCAAAAGTTCTTGTGTTGATTTGACTTAAACACATTTACCTTCTGATCCGTGCACTTTGAATTCACTAAAAAGCGATTATTAAGGCATTTTATTGAAATTAGGTAACTGACTTTAGTTCTTAAATTCGTCGTACCGTTTTAAAATCCGTCCATCAACATTTTTCATCGTCCGAACTAAAAATCACAACAACGTTTACGAAATTAGCGGGCGTGTATTTGTGTAGGACGGCATGACCAATATTATTCTGCAAAAATTTCTTCTGGTCAAGTAAGTTTCCCGGCTGCAGAATAACCACAATGCGTTGCGTGAGTGATTTTCATTTTACGAATGACGGAAATTGAAACAATTGGCCGACATTTTCTTCTTCGTCGCACGAATAAACGTAGAAAATTTGGCTGCTAGTAATTGTTTAATGAAAAAAAGCATTTAAATAGATCTCAGCTCACTTTGATTGATCGCGTCTGATAGTGAACAAACTAAAATATCAGGGAATAACTAATTTTACGTTGTGTGTCATAAAAAACACTGTATTTTTAATAATTTCTGTTGGATATGACGGGAATAGGCAATTACGACGAAGCAGCAACATACCCTAGGTATAATTAAGGTTCTTTTCACCAACAGGTGGACTAAATCGGCTTTTTAATTCACATTTCGATTTACCAGACTTTTTCGCTTATTTTGATATTAATTTTGTAATGATCCGACTATGGGAACTGAATGAAAATCTATCATACACATAAGTACTCCATATGGCCACATGAAAAACATTCGTCGTACTTAAACGCCGCTCCTGCAAAAACACAATTTTTAAACTTTATGCACTTTTTTCTCGGAAACTAATCATCGTATTTGAACAAGCTCTTTTTTGTTTTGTTGGTAGACCTTTGAAAAAGATCTGTATAACTTTCGAACTTTGTAAACGAAACACAGTTTGAGCAAAAGGAAGCAATTTTTCAAATAAAATTTTAGTTTTACTTTTTACACGGTTTCATTGAAAACCTGGGACGCATCTTGATCTGATAAAAAGTAGTAAACTAAAAGGTTTCCGTGACAAATAAACTAATAAATTACAAATTACAATAAACAGCACGATCTCTAAACATTTATGACCAAAAAATATGGTTTAAATTAAATTGAAATATGTGTCTCAGTATTCAATACTCGTTGTCTCACTCTTCTCGCCTATTGGGGAAGAGTGAGACAAACATTTCTGGGAAAAAAGAATCTCAATGTAGACGTCTCTCCTTTATACTAGTGATCAACATCGGACCGGGTAAAGTCCGGAAAGTCCGGTCCGATACCCGGTCCGAAGTCCGATCGGCACGAAATTTTAAAGTCCGAAGCGTTCCGAAACCGGACCGGACCGAGTATTCCTTTGAAAGTGGAACGGTGGAAACGACGACTAGTACTTGCTTTGACTGAATTAGATGAGCAGTCATAAACTTTTCGTCGGCCCAATTTCGGAAGCAGCTTTTGGCCCGAAAACAGGTAATCTGTTTTTAAAAATGAATTCACTGCATTGTTTATTTATTTATTTACTATTTGATGGGGCTTTAAACCGTTGGTTGGTTCGCCCCAACGCTGCATTGTTCTTGCCAATCTGAACACAGAGAGTATATTTCCAGGAGCATAATTTTTACTTTAAACATAAAAACTGCTTTTGAAATTTACAGAATCAATGACGACTCATTTCTCCTTAAGGCTCCCAAACCCAAAGGCCAGCCAATCAATTTAGTTTTGGAAAATAAGCAAATATCTGTGTGTCGAACCGCCCAGTTAGCTTCAAGGTACGATGCTGGTCTAACAAGCCAGTCGTCGTATGTTAAAATCTCAGCTAGGCGGTAATTAAAGTCAGTTAGCCGGCTCTAAGAGCATTGGCTGGAGCGTTTTGATCGCTCATAATTTGATTTCAAAAAGCTCGCTTCAAAAGTTATGTAATTATAGGACTAAATTTTCTTGACAATGGGTAACCGATTTGCACGCTTAATGTCCCATTTGCAAGGTACTTCCTAAAGCCTCACTGGATTAATTCTCTTATTTTTTTTATCTCTTGTTTTAAAAGTTTATAACTTTTAAACCAAGCATCGTAGAACAAAATTTTAAATTAGGCCATTGCAAATTATTTTTAAAGTTTTTGTTACCCCCCTCCTCTCCCCCCGCTTGGAAATTGGCTTGAAAAATCGGAGGGCAAAAAAATAAATTGTAGGACATACGTTAATTTTTTCTTATAAAATCAATTGCCTGAAAAGTTCAAAAAATGAGTGTACGAGTTGAGTTAACGCTTCCAGCACGAAACAAAAATGGAAATTCGAACAATGGCGACGTAGGACTACGTCTTTGTTTACTATACTGTGGAAGTGTAACGTTTGAATGAAAGATTTCAAATGGTAATTAGTACTAAACTACTGAACGAAACTGAACAATTTATATGTCGTTGGATAGATAAAATGACCAGCAATTTCATGAAGGGGTAAGAGAGCAATTTTATGGAGGACGTAACAGGGGGGGCTCCTATACAAATTAAACACAAATTTCCTGAAAACTCAAGAACTAATCAAGCAAATGGAACCAAATTTGACATGTGGGGATTTTAGAAGGCAGATTTTTTTCTATGGCATATTGAGACCCCTTCCGATTCTAAGAGGGGGGGGGGGCTCCCATACAAATGAAATTCAAAATTTTCTCATAACTCGAGAACTAATCAAGCAAATGGAACCAAATTTGGCAGGTGGTGGTTTCAGAAGGTCAGAAGATTTTTTTTCTATGATGAATTGAGACATCTCCCTTCTTTCGGAAGGGGTGCTCCCATGCAAATGAAATACAAATTTTTCATAACTTGAGAACTAATCAAGTAAAAGGAACCAAATTTGGCATGTGGGGGTTTTTGGAAGCAGGAATCTAGTAAAATCTTCTCGGAGCAAGAGACAGTGAATCGACGCCGCTAACTTACGTGCCTGTTGCCATTCATGTCATGTATATTTGCGATGAAGATGCTTTGGCTTTGATGTTATTTGTAACCAACGGCCACCAACGAATTAAATAAAGTTTTCAATGAAATGAAATTTTTCGTAATTTACGTAAACGCCAAACACATGCCACTTTTGTAGCGTTCCCCTTAAATTACTAAGCTGCAACACTGTAAAATTCCCTAAAATAATTTCTGCTGTTGCTGATACATCGAAGTGATATTTTCAGTTGAGAGAAAATTCAATTTTATCTTCAATCATTACTTGATGTTGAAGGCCACCAAGTCCAATTAACGAATTATATTCACATTTAGCCTGAAACATTTACTAGGAGTTCGAATATCATGATTATTATGTGCCTTCTGGGACGGCATTTTGGCTAATTCACCCAGCAACAAGAAACAAACGAAAGACCTCACGGGTGGTTTCCGTAACGCTCGTGCTCACTGTTTTAGTGAGCCAAGCAGGAGGCAATCCAGATTTTTACGAGCCATGATGGCGAACAACATAATCCTTGTTCATTATATTTGAACAGCATTTTTAACAGTTCCTAAATAGATCGAACGTTTTCTTTCCTCACGTTCACGTTAAAACTTAAGGAACTTGCGGAAAGAAAACGTGCGATGTATTTTATGTATGTCAAAAATCCTGTCCAACCAAATATTACGAACACCGTCCGCCTGTAAAAAGCTGGATAGATACTTATAAACATACACATACCAGAAATGCAGTCTGCGTTAGTCCTTGCTCTAATGGTCTGACATAATGGAATACTTCATCGAGTAAAACATGTTATCAATACAACGATAATGCTAACATAGGCCTACGTCACCCTTTCGTACAGCCCTTAGGGCTGTATACCTTGTAGTTTTTACGACGCTGGAAAATTTTAAGGAAATGTTGGAAAAACCATACTCTAACTCTTAGGACAATGATCCTTTTTTGGTATTTTCCTTAATGGGTAAATTGCACCCAGTCGAAGCACCAGTCAATCGTGCCGCATTTTTCTATTTTTTTTAAATAATCAGTTTCAAGGAGCCAGCGACCCGTAAGGGCAGGAGAAGAAGCTTACACTATAAGTTACAGATTACAAGTTTCACACATTCAAAACTTTGACGTCTTCCTACTTTCTTAAAACTGGTAAATTCGGTATCCGGACAATTTCGGACTTCCGGACCGGAACCGGAACAGAGCCTAATCGGACCGGAACGAAATCGGACCTAAAGAGTTCGTTCCGATTTATATCCGGACCGGAACCCGGACTTCGATTTTCGTTCCGATGTCGAACTCTACTATACTATTTTCAACTTCAAAGAAACAAATATTCCTGTATAACTAGACAAACAAACGGAGTTTCCGTTTATTCTACTACTATGCAATAAACAAAATATTCACTTCATAAATACTTTATACACAGAATTTTCACTATTCACCAAAAATATTGTTTAACACAATTTTTTTTTTTTTTTTGAGTGGTTTTAACCCAAAGGGTCATTCACCATTTAACACAAATTGTTCACTATACAAGTATTTCAGAAATACGCATATTTCAATTATTAATTACTAGCTGACCCGGCAAACTTCGTATTGCCACAAATTAAACTATGTTGTACATAAATCGTGAATCTCGGATGACCTTCGTCACAATCTTGAGTTTTACAAGTTTCTGAGGAGTTCATGGGTGTTTTAATATACAAATTTTCCTCACAGTAGAGTAGAAAACAACTCCCCCCATCGCCATCGCTCAGTCTGATAAAATAAAGCGGATAGCATTTAAATATTCGCCATCATCGCGGAACACCAATTCTCGGTTCACCTTAACGCGAAATATAGAGTTTCGCAGAATACCATTTCGCGAAAAACCTTACGCGGGATGTACCATTTCACTGAAAATCTTTTCGTAGAAAGTACCATTTCGCAGGGGTGACCCAACTGAAGGAAAGTAATAGAGGTCAGTAGATCTAGGAAAATAAATAAACCTAGATAGAGGTGATCTCTACGGGGGGCTGTCCCCCGCAGTGGCCGGCGCTTCCGACGGCAGGTCGCCGGCAACACTCGCGGCCTATGGCCGACTCGCGCTGAATTATCTAATGTTACTATTGATAGTTTTTGGTGGTCTTGTTATTGATTAATGTTTTATGAGTCTAAAATTTCTCGAGTTTGATTAGTTTTTGAGTTACGCAAAAATGTCTGTTTTATTTGTATGAGAGTCCTTATCCCCCTACCACAGGGGTGAGGGGTCTCAAACCATCATTAAAAAAATTCCTGCCTCCAAAACCCCCCACATGCCAAATTTGGTTCTATTTGCTTGATTACTTCTAGAGTTATGAGGAAATTTGTATTTCATAGGTATAGGAGCCCCCTCCTCCTAAGACAGGGAGAGGTTTCAATTCACCATAGAAAACATACTTGCCTCCAAAAACACCCACATGTCAAATTTTGTTACATTATTTGCTTGATTAGTTCTCGAGTTATGAGGAAATTTGTATTTCATTTGTATGGAAGCCCCCCCCTCTGAAAAGGGAGAGAGGTCATTATTCCCCTCCTAAAGAGGGGGGGGGGTCTCAATTCACCATAGAAAAAAAATTGACTACAAAAACACCCACATGCTAAATTTGGTTCCATTTGCTTGATTAGTTCTGGAGTTATGAGGAAATTTGTATTTCATTTGTATGGGAGCCCCCCCCTCTTAGTGGGGGAGGGGTCTCTAACCATCATAAGATTCCCTGGCCTCAGAAACCCCTATATGCAAATTTTCACGCCGATCGGTTCAGTAGTTTTCGATTCTATAAGGAACATACGGACAGACAGACAGACAGAAATCCTTTTTTATAGGTATAGATAACCTTATTCCGTGTTTTGATATAAAAAATCATATATCTGTTTTTTCTTTACACTCTCCGAATACAATACAAAATCATACACAGAAAAAACCTGTTCGATGATTCGCATCTCTGTCCTTATCATCTTAAGCAGCGATTATACACACTGCAGCTTACACCTCAGTACAACGTGAGATTTATTTCCAACATGACGAAAAAATTCATTACCCTCCTAATATTTGTTCAATTTACGCTAGGTGCCAAACGATATTTCATACCAAATCTAAAGGTTAACAAATACGATCAATAAATCCACAACTATTCCGGAGTTGGAATATTTTCTATTTTAGGCAAATTGGCACAAAGCAAACGAATTTTGCGTCACGCTTGGAATGAATTTGGCTTCTGTAAAATCCCTAGTGGAACACACCGAACTGATCAGATTTGTAGAGAAGACTGACAAATTTTCAAACGCAACCAGATTCTGGATCGGGGCCAGTGATCTAGCGGAGGAAGGAGTTTATACCTGGGTATCCAACGGACACCTAGTAACTTTTACCAATTGGGCTGACAATGAACCGAACAATGTCAACGATACGGAACACTGTATTGAAATCATTCACAATACCTACGTGAATCGTGTTTGGCAATGGAATGACAGAGAATGTCGTAGTGCCATAGAATATTTCATCTGTGAAACTGCCGACAAACAGTGCATTGAACAGTTTTAGAATAAAATCATGAGTTTGTTTTTCCTAAGGTATTGTGTTTATTCATTGAGTTTGCAATGTAGCTTCAAATGCACTTCAAATTGTGTTGTGATGTTAACAACAATGTTACTGTGTTGTGAAATTACCTCCTACTTCTTATCATATGTTAGCGGCTGTTTTGACCAATTTTATAAAACTGCTGTGACCTGCGCCAGATAACCGCCGTGAATCTGCTAATCAATTTGGAGGACCACACTTTTTTAAATGACACTATTCTATTCAGATCCTACTGCAATCAGTTTGGTTTTAGGGTGCAATTAGCTATCAATACTTCTTAATCAATAATTAAAAACCAAAAACTTTCAGCCAATCCAAACAAGTTTTACATTGATAATTAACACAAAAATTAACTTTAATAGATTTTGATGTAGAAGTTAAAACAAAAATTGTTTAAAATGTGAAAAAATACATTTTAGATTGATTGTACTTAAGTACCTGGATAAGCTAAACGTGTAGTTAATCATTGACGAAATATTTCCATATCTAAAATGTAACCTTATAACCCTTGGGTGGTACAGGGATTATTTTATCGTCGGACGCTATCCAGATTGATCCCGGCCCACCTTCGGTTATTGCCTTTACAACACATCTTCCAACCGCACTTGGTCTGGAAAAAAGAACCAATTAGATAACTACTAAGACAAATGGCAAAGAAAATAATTTTACTGTTGTAAATTAAACTTTTCCAATAGTTCTCGAGCAACTGGCATCATCCAAGGAAATGTACACATACGATTTCCTGACTCTCTCATCATCCTAGTATCGGTAGCTCCGGGACAGACAGCAACCACTTTCACACCTGTTTGGTTGTACATCAAATCGGTCTGAAAAACAGACGTAATTGAAACTTTTGCTAAATAATAATTGTTTCACACAAAACGCCAAAGCTATGCAAGATATTTATATCTGCCACATACCCCCAAGCTCCTGGTAAATCCGGTTACTCCAAACTTGGAGGCCGTGTAAACAGAGGCAATAGGATACGCTTCCAGTCCAGCAGTTGATGAAATATTTACGATAGCTCCCCCGTTACCTGAATTCTCCTTCGACATGAGGTCTACCGCTATAAATGTGCACTCTATCAATCCAATCTGCAAAAACGAAAAGTGTGTGACGAACGTGACACTAGTAGTATGGACCTAAATACCAGGTTAACGCCGATACAGTGCGTTGGATCACCTTCCAGTACTCCAGCTGAATTCACCAGAATGTCAATCGATCCTAACCATTGGACAGCGTCCTGACGCAATGTTTTTTCCAACTGTAATTTATTCGACACATCACACTGGGCGTAGAATATTTCCGCTTCCCGATTGCATGTAAGCAACTGTGCTTTTTGGGCTAAGCTGTCGTTTAAATCAATAAGGAGAATTTTCTGCGAAATGTAAAATATGATCGAACAAAATTTTCCTAAATGGAGACAGTAATAGTGGGATACATATAAAACTTTTGTTAAAACCTCTTCAATGCAAACAAAATCAACTTACAGATTGCGTTTCAAATTTCAAATGAATTTTTAAGTTGAATATATCTATGACTTTATGTAAGAGTAAAGCAACACCTAAGATTAAAACCTTGAGCACACTCAATGTCGTTGAATAAATCACGCACCGATAAATCACATTCAACTTGCTGGCATATGGTTATAAAAACTTTCAAAATCACATTTAGAATTACAAAAAGTTTAACAGTTTTACGACAGGATCAATTTCATTTGCTCATACCGAAACGCCATTTTTCAGAAGCTCCTCGGCCGTTGCAAATCCAATTCCGCTCGCGCCTCCAGTGATTACAGCAGTTTTATTTTTCAGCGGCATCTTGATCTATGCTCCTCGAGAATTCGATACTGAATAATAGCTGAAGCTTAGATAATTGCTTATTAGATCAAATGCACAATATAGTAATAGCATTTACGCACCTGTACGCTCGAGGTAAACAAGCATTTGGGTAAAACGAACAACAGCTAGGAACTGTGCCTAAGGACATGAACTCATGCTTTGTGTAAGACTACGAATGTAAGTCCAGTTCCTCCCTTTAATACTGTTAATATGGATTTCTGCATAGATTGTATAGAAAGATACCAAGCTTGAGCATTATTTGATCGAATCATGTGCTACAATTTGATAGGTTGACATTCTATAAATTCTACTGCTTAAATATTTTAAATAAATGTCTTTGTTAATTTGAGAAACAAATTCAGTAAAGTAAATTAAAAATTTACAGTATTACAAACCAAAACAGTTAATAGTAAACGCAAAGCATGTAGTTATTTTCTATATATGTTTTATTGCTTTTGAATTAATTAAAAATTCCAAATTCCAAAAAATTACAATTTTTTTACCATTGTGGCTTGCAATAAGAGTATTATAGTTAAATTTTACAAATTCCAATCCGTTAACTGAAACAAATAAAACATTCATAACATAGAACCATTACTAGCCACTGCATCCCCATATTTCAAATATTACTGTGTAAAAATACACGGAATATTATTCTTATTATGTCAGACTTCAATGTTAGTCATACGCTTGTAGAATATGTTGGACTTTCAGGGTATCAAATTACTTTAGACGGAATGGCGGATGGGGAAGCTCTGTCACTTTTTTCTGAGACACGGGACGGAGTTGAACGAAATTGCCACATTAAGCCGGTATTTTAAAATTGTCGCCAGGGGCGTGAGAAACATAGGTCCTTTGATTAATCGATTTATTGATTTTGATAATCTTTGACTTTATGCATTGCAAATTCGCAAGTTTGTATCGTTTCCGTTATTTCTTTCAATTCGTAGAAAAAGTTCTGGCTCGTTGATGGAAAAACCTGTTTAAAAACAAAGAGGTCATTAGCATTCAAAATCTAGTCACTTTTTCATTTTTTAGATTTTAATATTAAACCCTTACCTTCGCATAAGACTTATAGACCTGCCACAAATTAATTTGCTTTTTTTTTTAAATTTTGCATTTTGTACTATGTAGTAATTGAAGTACAGTGCCCTAATTTTTTCCTAATTTAAATAAATAATCATGTATTTTTCTATTTTATTGTATACCTATGACTTTATACATGGTCATGACATAAACTCTTTTTTGGAAAGGGTATAAGTGATGCAAAAAATGATTATGTGGATGATCTGTAAATTTCGATACAAAGTCCAAAAATATATTCGGTTGTTCGATGACAGATAGAAATCGAACCCACGTGTCTCGATTGCCGGTCGTAGTATGATACCTCTACACCACCGCCGCGCCACACTCTCCTATTAGGTAGTCTAATCTATTTATATAAGAGGTTTATATCTGTACCGAGAACCAGGTCTCTGACAGGACGTCATAAAAGGCTTATCGGTAACTTAAAACAGGTCCCAGATAGGACCAATGTGATATATACAGGTGTGGCAATGTAGGTTAAGTGGTGTTAGTGCAATGAAGAAATTTCATCATGGTGTGGGTGGAATCGTAAATCGACCAATCACGATGAAGCGTGACGTCAAACTCCAAAAACAAACCCCATTGCCCGACACTGTTTGTTTTTGGAGTTTGACGTCGTTTTCTGATTTTTCGCAACTAATACCATCAAATGTCTTCATCTGCCACACCGTCATGTTTTCGTAGCAATGGGTTGAATTCTCAGTCACCTCTCTGGTCGACTGCTCGATTGCTCAACTGCTTGACTAGACTGCTCGACTGGACTGGTCGATTAGACTGCTCGATTTGATTGCACGACTGTACTGCTTAACTGAACTGCTCGACTGAACTGTTCGATTCGACTGCTCGACTCAACTGCTTGATTGGACAGATCGACTTGACTGCTTGACTGAACAGCTCGAGTGGACTACTCGACTTAACTACTCGATTCGACTGCTTGACACATTTACTTGACTTACTACTCGACTTAACTGCACGGTTGAACTGCTCGACTGGACTGTTCGATTCTACTGCTCGACTGGACTGCTTAACTGGACTGCTTAAAAGAACTGCTTAACTGGACAGCATGATTCATCTGCTCGACTAGACTGCTCGATTCAACTGTTTGATTCCACTGCTCGACTGGACTACTCGACTCAATTGCTAGACTCGACTGCTCGAATGAACTGCTTGACTCAACTACTCGATTGGACTATTCGAATCGGCTGCACGACTCAACTGCTTAACCCGACTGCTCGACTTAACTGCTTGACTTAACTGTTTGATTCGACAGCTCGATTTAACTGCTCGACTGGACTACTCGTCTGAACTGCTCGACTCAACTGTTTGACTTAACTGCTCGAATGAACCGCTTGACCCGACTGCTTGACTAAACTGTTCGATTCGAGTGCTCGACTCAACTGCTCGACTAAACTACTCGATTCAACTGTTCGACTGGACTGCTCGATTAAGCTGCTCGGCTCGACTGCTTAGTTCAACTGCTCAATTCGACTGCTCGATTCAACTGCTCGGCTGGACTGCTTAACTAAACAGCTTAATTTAACTGCTCGACTAGACTGCCCAACTAGACTGCTCGACCCAACTGCTCGACTAGACTACTCTATTCGAATGCTTTACTGGACCACTCACTCCTCGACTCGACTGCTCGACTCAGCTGCTCAACTGAACTGCTCGACTCAACGGCTTGAATAAACTGTTCGAATGGACTACTCGACTCAACTGCTCGAATGAACTGCTCGACTCAACTTTTCGACTTAACCGCTTGACCCGACTGCTTGACTAAACCACTCGATTCGACTGCTCGACTAGACTACTCAACTTAACTGCTCAATTAAACTGCTAGACTAGGCAGATCGATTTAACTGCTCGACTTGACTGCTCGACTCGACCACTCGATTCAACTGCTCGATTCGACTGCTCGACGAAACTGCTCGACCGGACTGCTTGAACGGTTTGATTTAACTGCTCGACTAGACTGCTCGATTTGACTGTACAACTCGATTGCTCAGCTCAACTGTTTGACTCGATTGCTTGATTCGACTGCTCGACTCGCCTGCTCAACCCGATAGCTTGTCGTGATATCATATCGTCGGTGTTAAATCACACCGGACCAAGCCGCCAAATTTTAAAAAATGAATTAATGATAGCAAACGATCAAGAATTTTCTAAGCAACATTTTACTCTAATCAGACTACATGAAGGTTGCAAACAGCCAAAGTTAGAAGATGATTTAAAATGCAGCAAATTTTGAATGCGTTTTTGTCGAAGTCAGAAATTTGCCACACGGTTCTGTCTGACTTAACACCGACCATATGAATCGGTTTGCGGCAGACAATAGACGTTTCAGAGCCACGCACCCAAAATAGCCATATTACCCACCTATAGAATCACCACAGTAGACTTATTGGAGTTTTTATTCAGGTAAATAAAATCCAATATGACCATAAAAACTATTTCAGTTTCCGGCTGACTATTTTATGTACAACATCTTAGAGCTATATTATGCAATATAAGAGCTCAAAGAACTAATACAAAGATTAAACATCTTCGCAAACACTGGCCAATGAAATGTACCCGCAGTTTTCTGAATTCTTAACAGACATTTATATTTTCCGGACGTAAGATTCGGGCTCAACTGGTATCTAATAATATCTAGTTTGTTGCGCTCTTCCAATTTTACCATTCCACACACACACCACACACTTACTCAGCAACAATATTGTTTTTTTTTTGACGTAGGACTACGTCTTTGTTTACTATACTGGGACTGGGTAGCACTTTGTGAAAACGAAAATAGAAGTGTAACGTTTGAATGAAAGATTTCAAATTACTAAACTACTGAACGAAACTGAACAATTAATATGTCGTTGGATAGATAAAATGACCAGCAATTTTATGGGTGAGTTAGAGAGCAGTTTTAAGGAGGGCGTAAGAGGGGGGGGCTCCTATATAAATGAAACACAAATTTCCTCATAACTCGAGAACTAATCAAGCAAATGGAACCAAATTTGGCATGTGGAGATTTTTGGAGGTAAGATTTTTTTCTATGGTGTACTGAGACCCCTTCTTCTTCTAATAGGGGGGGCTCCCATACAAATGAAACTCAAATTTCCTTATAACTCGAGAGGGGGAGGAGGGGGGTATTTTAGGCATGAATTTATTTTATGATGGTTTGAGACCCCTCACCCCTATGGTAGGAGGATAAGGACTCTCATACAAATAAAACAGAAATTTTTGCGTATGAGCCATATTTTCTGCTATGTAAGAAGCGGTAAGCTGTGAAAGTAGACTAGTAAAATCTTCTCGGACCAAAAGACAGAGAATCGACGCCGCTAACTTATGTACCTGATGCATTCAAGTCAAAAGTGAAGGGCATTCGAATGGAACGTCATATTTGCGATTAACGTGCTTTGGCTTTAACGTTATTTGTAACCAATGGCCCTTTTAAAGGCCACAAGCGAGTTAAAGTAAGATTATTGAAACATGTCAAGCTACGACGCAGAATCTTATTTGATACAATAATCTGTGGGCTGGTCATTCATTACTATTTCAACCTTTATGATGTCCACAAGTGATTTTTAAAAGAAATCTCCATGTTTTATTGATTGCAGGCGTTGTACGTATGAATCCCCGTCCACGTATTTTCAAAGCCACCATTGCCTTCAATAAAGCATTTAATTTCAATATTTTGCTCTTCTCTTTTAAAAATTCAATTAAACAATGGCACTAACTGATTTTTATAAACATACATACGCCAGAAATGCAGTTTACATTAGTCCTTGATCTAATGATCTGATATGGTCCTACGTCACCCACTCGTACAACCCTTAGGGCTGTATACTTTGTAGTTTTTGTGTGACTGTTCGTGTGTCTCCACCTATCTATAGTAAATTTATGTCGCAGT
Source organism: Sabethes cyaneus (assembly GCF_943734655.1). Classification (NCBI taxonomy): domain Eukaryota; kingdom Metazoa; phylum Arthropoda; class Insecta; order Diptera; family Culicidae; genus Sabethes; species Sabethes cyaneus. Next base: position 149,544,550 of record NC_071354.1, read on the forward strand.
TTTGTAGTGAAACTAGTTTTCACTGGAATAGAAATTCCAATTAAACCCCAAAACTGAACCTGTTACCACGCGAGACAAAAAACTGTTTGCTTATTCTATTCCATTAATCGAAAGCTAATATCCTTTTATAAAAAATGTGATTATTTGGTTTAGTTTTACAGATAATCTTTGATACAGTACGTATATTACAAAATTAACTGCTTCAGTTCTGTGTCAAATAGCTTAATGCGTTATCGATGTAACGTTTTGAATGAGTGTTAATTGAATCACAAACGTCATTTTACCCCTTTTTTCCTGTATGGACTCATCACTGCGACCAGTATCGTTGATCTATTGTGATATCGCCTGAGTGTTTGCTGTATGACCCGCACTGCATTTCTTTGCTATAATCACTATTGAGTGAGCGATATGCTTATTTTATTTTATGCGTGCTTGTGTGTAATTGGGTTTTACCCTTCCTTGAATGCTTTCTCTACTTCACCCACCTCGTTCCACATGACAGCGCTGTCCCCAATTATAACCATCCCTGGAACAGCTAACCAGTGCTTTTGACTATAAGGGTCATTTTTGCACTGTCAATAGGCCTTATCGGGATAATATAGAAATTCAGCATGAAGGAAGGGTGACGAGGGGCCTGAGAATAAACCCATGCTAAAGTCACTTTGACATCGAATGGCCTGATTCTACTAAGATTCGAACCCACGACCATTCGCTTGTTAAAGCAGACTCGGAAACCTTGCGGCTACAGAGCCCCGATTTTACCCCTTTGTTCTCAATTTAGAATCTATATTATTGACAGTAGAAAATATATGTATCTGTATATGTATCATGATGTATCTTTGAACTAAAATATATAGAACGTTGCTTAAAATAACCTTAGTACTATGTTTTATTCTCATTTGTATTTTCTTAAATAGCGAAGTCGGTTCAAAATTGGTTTTGCTAATAGTGAATAATTTCGGTCTTAAGTTGTCTATTTTGTATTTTGTATTTTTCAATTTTCAATTTTCAAACGGCACAAAATATCGTCAAATTATGCTCACGTTTTTCTAGTACAAACACCATGTTCTGATTTGATATTTCAAAAATAAACTTCATCATCACATCATCATGATGTAGGAGAAAAAACTGCAAAAGGATAATAACACTTAACAAAAATAAATCAAACATCAAAAATGACGAGTGAATAGTCATGCATTCACCGACAGTAAGGGAGGCATTTTATACCCGTCTCCCCTAAATGTTGATGTGTTACGATTAATATATTGCGCTAAATGTCGATAAGCAGATAAATTTTCTCAGCAAATATTATTATTTTTTGTCTAACCGTAGTAAATGAAATATACTAACGTGTACATATATGTACTGCCTGCAAGTTATATTTACAATACCATCAGAACACCAGCTTTTATTAGCATCTAGTTTATAATGTGAGGACAAGGTGCGCTTATTAGTGCATGCCACAGATCTCGCACATATTCAATCACCAGTCAAGGAATACAACAAACTACAGAGCTATTGGGTGGCGCATAATGTTTTCAGATAATCAGTTCTCACGATCTCATGTTAAATATGTCGTCGATAAATCGGCATGAGCACTGATAGACTGTGCACTTCTAGACTCCAGATAACTCAAATGTGGATGCTTTGATTGATTCAAAGTAATGACGTAGCAACAGGCCGTATGAATAAAAGAGTTAGAGCAAATGCTCTCATACGACTTAAACGGGAAAAGCAAAGCAAACTGTTTTATTCATACGGTCTAATAACAAATAAGGTTTTGCTAATTTTTCACACCTAAACCAAAATAATAGATGTTATCGATATTACGTCGATCGCTCTTATTAACCAAAAAACTCGAATGATATCTATACCTATAAAGAAGGATTTCTGTCTGTCTGTCTGTCTGTCTGTCTGTCCGTATGTTCCTTATAGAATCAAAAACTACTGAACCAATCGGCATGAAAATATGCATGTAGAGGTTTTATGGGGCCAGGAAAGGTTTTAGTGATGGTTAGAAACCCCTCCCCCCACTAAGAGGGGGGGCTCCCATACAAATGAGACACAAATTTCTGCATAACTCGACAACTAATCAAGCAAATAGAACAAAATTTGGCATGTGGGTGTTTTCGGTGACAAGAATTTATTCTATAGTAAATTGAGACCCCTCCCCTCTTTATAAGGGGAATTATAACTCCTCTCCTCTTTAAAAGGGGGGGCTTCCATACAAATTTCCTCATAACTGAAGAACTAATCAAGCAAATGGAACAAAAATTGGCATGTGGAAGTTTTCGAGGGCAAGAATATTTTCTATGGTAAATAAGGACCCCTCCCCACTTTAAGAGGGGGGGCTCCTATACAAACGAAATACAAATTTCCTCATAACTCGAGAACTAATCCAGCAAATGGAACAAAATTTGGCACGTGGGTGTTTTTGGAGACAAAATTTTTTTCTATGATGAATTGGGACCCCTCCCCACTTTAGGAAGGGGGGCTCCTATACAAATGAAATGCAAATTTCCTCATAACTCGAGAATTTATCAAGCAAATGGAACCAAATTTGGCATGTGAAAGTTTTCTAGGGCATGAATATTTTCTATGGTGAATTAGAACCCCTCCTCACTTTAAGAGGGGGGCTCCTATACAAACGAAATACGAATTTCCTCATAACTCGAGAACTAATCAAGCAAATGGAACCAAATTTGACACGTGGGTGTTTTTGGAGACAAAAATTTTTTTTATGATGAATTGGGACCCCTACCCACTTTAGGAGGGGGGGCTCTCTTACAAATGAAATTCAAATTTCCTCATAACTCGAGAACTAATCAAGCAAATAGAACCAAATTTGGCATGTGGAGGTTTCTGGAGGCAAAAATATTTTCTATGGTGAATTAGGACCCCTCCCAACTTTAAGAGGGGGTGCTTCTACACAAATGAAATTCAAATTTCCTCAGAATTCGAGAACTAATCAAGCAAATGGAACCATATTTGGCATGTGGGTGTTTTTGGAGGCAACCATTTTTTCTATGATGAATTAGGACCCCTTACCTTTTTAAGAGGGGGGGCTCTCATACAAACGAAATACAAATTTCCTCATAACTCTAGAACTAATCAAGCAAATGGAACCAAATTTGACATGTAAGTGGTTTTGGACGCAAGATTTTTTTCTATGGTGAGACCCCTCTCTTCTTTAGAAAGCGAATTATAGCCCATCTCCCCTTTAAGAGGGTGGGCTTCCATACAAATGAAATGCAAATTTCCTCTTATCTCGAGAACTAATTAATCAAATGGAACCAAATTTGGCATGTGGGAGTTTTAGATGGCAGAATTTTTTTCTATGGTGAATTACGACCCCTTCCCCTTTTAAGAGGGGAGCTCCCATGCAAATGAAATTCAAATTTCCTTATAACTTGAGAACTACTCAAGCAAATGGAATCAAATTTGGCATGTGGGAGATTTTGGAGTCTTGAATTTATTTTACGATAGTTAGAGACCTCTCACCCCTGTGGTAGGGGGATATGGACTCTCATACAAATAAAACAGAAATTTTTGCGAAACTCAAAAACTAATCGAACTCGAGAAATTCGAGACTCTTCCATAAAACATTAGTCAATACAAGACCACAAAAACTATCTATAGTAACACTAGATCATTCAGGACGAGACGGTCGCGAGTGTTGGCGGTGACCCGCCATCGGAAGCGCCGCCCACTGGGAGGCTTGCAAAACTCGAGATTATGACAAAGATCATCCGAGATTCAAGATTTATGTACAACACAGGTTAATTTGTTGCAATACGAAGTTTGTCGGGTCAGCTAGTAACAATATAAACTAGTTTTAGCTGAAATTTGAAAGAAAAATAAACACCATTTGATGACCTTCTCCGATTTCAAAGCCACTTAAGAATATAAAATTTATATTGAATTGGCTTCTTTCCCAAAATTGTTATGCAAAACATACCATAATTTCATGAAACGCGGTAAAAACTAATGGTCTAATGAATGAACACAATTTTTAAAACACAATTTTTTCGGAAATCGCTTATTTTAAAAATCCTTATTCTTATTCTTAAATAGATTCATAAATTAAACTAATTTATGAATGTAAATTATTAACAACGCAGACAATGTAAAAATCTCAATTAGCGATTTGGCGATGGCTATTTTGATTACCTTTCAATGTTGTATGTCGTGTGTTCAAATAAATCTGTGAAAAAAATGTTTCAAAATTACAAAAATTTATTTTTTTAAACTCGTAGGTATTACTGCGTATTACGTAGTGCGGGCGGTTTAGGCTTCCGTCTAATGTTACATGCTAGTTTGCAACTTTAGCGCATTGCACGAAGTAGATGTGCGGAGCATATGATATTGCCGTAGTTGTTGATATTCACGTTTAGCACACAAAAACTTGTTTCTTGGTCAATAACTATATTTGAGCTGGTTGCGAAGGTCCGGAACGGATGTTAAACCTGAATCGCCCAACTTTTAATTATATTGAATTGTTTTAGAAACAATACAGAATTCCCTGCTGAGCTTACAGCAGAAATGCTTTACTTTCAAGATATTAAAGTGCAATTATCCCTAATTTGGAAGGCAACAGGCATGATAACGATTTTATTCATGTCTGAGCAGATTAACTGCTGTCTGGTTGATGTCTGCTGTAAAAACTATCAAATGAATACTTACCCCAGGGAGCTATTGAAATGGACCTTTTGTGGACCTATTTAGGGTGATCATGATTCCCACGACTCGATACCCAAGTATCGCGAATCTGCTCGCCATCTAACATTACAATCAAGTTTTACTTTCACAAAAATGTATGTAAGCCTATCAAACTAGAAAATATCTCCAATAAACCAAAGGTCTGCTACTAGCACATCTACCTTGACTCACACCGCATAGTATAATACGATCAGTCCAGATGACCTTGAACTAAACCTGTTCGAGTCTGTTGATATTTATGAAGAGAAATATTTCGAAATAAAAATTTGATGGATTCCCTCTTTATATCATTACACCTTATATTCTCCATATAGAATTAATTTCATGATCGGGGCACACCGCAAGCTTTTTTGCTTTCTAGGCGCCATTTAGAGATAGTTACCTGATCGTTAACATTAACCTTATACCTTACATATAACATACCTTACTTTAGAAATCTATATGAGTCTAATCAATTGCATGTTGTTATAAAAACTTTATGCTTTATATGGGTCATCTACGTGAAACACATATCAAATGCCTCTGTTGATATTATCACCGAACCGAACAAAAATCGAAATTCTACTATTTTACTAGACGGTCCTCAAGTTGTGCGCTAAAATGTAAGTGAAAATATATAAATCCAGACGTATTAAAAAGAGCACTGGCGTGCCTTGTGGTACACGATTATTTGCGGATGATGCTATATTTTTTAAACGGTAGTTTTTTACAATTGACGGTAGGACGGTAAAAGAAAGTAATGATTTTACCCAAGCTGGGGAATTCGCTGATCGAACCAAGCAGAGGGTACGGGAGGGTATTTTCGGCCTGTTTCTAAATTTAACTTATTTTCCTTTTTTCGCTAATAAAAATACTTTGACCACGTTTATTTGCCCGGACTTTAGTAAGGAATGGTACAGAATAGACGCACCTCTATTTAATCTTCAAATTAGCAAAAATTGGAAATTGGAATTGGAATTTTACCAGAACGCACACAATCTGTTCGCTTCCAAAATGCCTCAGTGGCCTTATTCAGGTCGCCTCTGGGGTTTCCAGGGTCCCCATTTAGGACCACTTGTATTTATTTTACACGTAAATAATATTTCTTTCGCACTTAAGCAATGAAAAAAAAATGTTTTTGCGGACTAAATGTAACTATGAATGGAAATATAAATTGCTTATGATGTCGCTATATTTCAGAAAGAACGCTTAGTGCAATAAATTTCTACTAAAACTGAATGTAACAAAATGTAACTCAATACAATTTGGCAGCAAACCAAGGAACCAGTAAATGTGGAATATTGTTAGCCAATAGACCTCAAACATTAAAATTTGAATGTTACCTTTTACAAGACTGGACTTATAGAGTTTGCAAAAGTTTGTTATGGTTTCGAACATATCCTTTGCAATAATTTTCTTCTGGCAGCTTATGAATGCAGATCAATGAGCTTCCAACGTTCCTCGTAGGCCAGTAGATGCACAGCATATCTCAAAAAAAATGTTGGATGGCCTCTATCCTGTTGATTATTATTATTATTGTTCTTAGGTGGCTTGCCGTCCTAAGACTATCGTGTTGATGTGCGCAGCATAATATGGGGTCCACACAATAACTACGTACTCCAGAAAGCTGCGAACAACCTCCACTGCCGTGGAGAAATCCTAAGAGTTTGCCATCATATGAAGACCTCTGCTTGCTAATTGGAATCAAACCCCTCGACCAGCGACGAAAGCATATTATATCTCAAATGGCCCACAAAATTCTAACCGGTGGCTACGACTGTCCTAATATCCTTGGTATGTTACAAATGCATTGTCCTTTGCGGCCGCAACGTCATCAACATCTTCTACGCTTAAACGTTTATCGTACGAATTACGGCCAACATGAACCCATCCATCGTCTGGCAGTGGCTTACAATCAAAGTGATATTAGTTTCAACTTTTAATATTTGTATACTGCTGTTTTTTGTTCATTTTAAATTATTGTAATTGTTATTCTTATCCATTTAAGTTATTGTAAAGTTTTGATTAGTTGATAAGTTTCATTACTTTATAACCTTCTGTGAAAAGATGCAGGGTTTTTAGGCCGGCTTGAAACTGTCATTTGTGCATTTCAAGGTGGCTTTTCCCTGCCATATTTCAATATTCATTAAGACAACCTATGTCGGATGAAATAATCAATAAATAACAAATAAATAATAATAACAAGTGCACAATATAACGATTTAATAAGAAATTAGCCCTCAACGTGTATTAATGACTACCGTGACGTGAGTGTATTAGTAAATAGGTCTTAATAGCTCTTTAGTTGCAATTTTTTAAATGTAGTACAGTAGATTCGCTGGGATAAATGATTGTCTGCCTTACATTATCGATAATCTTTCATATGCAACTCAGCTCCATCAACAAAAATGTTTTCTAACGAAAAAACTGTGTATGAGCACATGCACTTCAAAATCATCTCAGCATAAAACATAAAGCATAAATCACACACAACCTCATCGCGTATAGCATTTTACTTGAATATTTTAAACAAAACTGGCCATTCACTTCACTTGAAATGCAGGATTTAGAAATGTTTAATTGTAGCACATGAATATCTGGCTCACTCTTCGTCAATATATCTCCGCAGTTGGCAGAAATTCACAAAATATGAAAGCACACGAGCACCTAATCTACATTTGCGCATGCAAAAGACATTCTGCATGCAATATGAAAAAATCTGTATGTACAACTGGCATATATCCACCGAACTGTTCACTTAAAATTTGCGTTTCAGCGGCTTTTACTCATATAAGCCGTTTTATCTGAAAATCTAAGTTTTATTAACTTTAATATAAACTTAAACTTACTAACTTTAATATATATGTACTTAAACATAAGATGAAATGCATGCCGATTGCAAACCAGATGTTTCCAAAATTATTCCGGTGAATGACCGTGCCGATTTTGCATCTATTTCATGTGACAGGGGGATTTTCGTATTCTTTTTTTACCTCTTGCTCGTACTAAACCAGTGATGCCATACAACTACTAAAATGTTGTTACTGTTGCTTTTTCGTCATGTAATAAATAAATCTAACAGAAGATATGACAACATTATTGTACCTGGCAGCAATTTTACGAGTCCTACGCAAATTCGTTTTTCAATAATAATTATCCTGTACTTACTAAATACATTGAAAATATGCTTGTCAAGCAAGGAGGGATGCAGTGGGGAGGCAATAACAAAAAACTGATGGTTCAAATTGCTAAATCGCAAACATATGTGGTAAACGCAGAAAATAACCATGCTAATAATTTTCGCGGGGGAGTCTAAATAGGTGGAAACTCCGCAATACATTGTGTAAAAAATACCCCCAAATTTTGTGTTAAGCTCTTGCGTGACTTCAGCTGAAATGTTCATCATATGTTATACAATACTCCCGTATTTTAATAACATTGCTCGTCAATCTGCATGTACACATACAATGCGTTTGGTTATTTGTCGCTTACAGTTTCTATTATATTCGCAATACAATACAAATGTAAAATGATGTTATCTTAATGATCACTAATTTCACCTGAGGCGCGTATATATCCTGGAATACGCTGGTATTTTTTTCACGAATCCAACTATCGCGAAGGCCTTAGCAGTGATCGTTGAATCTGGCTTTGGAATCAATAATTCTTTATGGCCCAAGTCCTGTATGGTCTGCACTTAAAGTATATGACTCTGCCCGATAGAGTATTCGTTTTGCAGGGGCTCACGTAGTTGGATAAAGGATATGGCGCAACATTTCGTGACATTAACTTGCATACCATTTAGAGTACACCATCGTGAATGAGAATCAATATCGCTTTGGAGAGTACAGCAATCAAGTCTGGTTTTAATTTCACGGAAAATCTTTAAGTCGTCAGCGTACATCAGCTTAGATGAGCTTGAAACTAGTCTGGGTGCAACTCAAGCTAGAGGGCTATTCGCTTTATCTGTGTGTGTTCTATCTGCCACCTGACCGAACGCGTGACCTCGAGCTTGCTGAAGCTCATACTGAATCGGTGCGAGATATCTGTATGCAAGTATTGCCTATTGACGAACTGGTGGTCCTCGGCGACTTCAATTTTCCTAGCTTGAAGTGGCAGACCTCTGCAAATGGATTCTTGTATGCAGATCCATTACAATCTACCTTCTATGATGGTATGCATACACTGCTGGACAGCTACAACCTCAACCTTCTGCGACAAATCAACTCTGTGACTAATGAGAATGGTCGAATGCTCGATGTGTGTTTCGTCAGCAATGCAAACTACGCACCTCGGCTAACTGCAGCATCGCATCCTCTCGTAAAGACTGTCAATCATCATCCCGCCTTACACCTGACGCTTGAAGTGGATATATCGGAGAATTTCTGTAGCATAGCGGATGCCGTTAGCTACGATTTTAGACGAACTAACTTCGCTGGTATTCTAGATTTACTACTAAATATCTAATGGAACGAGCTATTCGAAAAAGTAATTTTGGGACCAGTGTTCTACCATTGTAAGCAATTTATCGACGATTCTTAACATGGATTCATGCCACAAATCTCCTTTCATTTACTACTTATGCTACGGAAACCCTGTCGAGGCCAAATGGACGCAATTTACACCGACCTTTCTGCTGCTTTTGATAAGATAAATGTCGACCAACATTTGAAAAGGGCCGATAAGCCAACTGTCAAACAGAACGAGTGAGAGTTCATTTTCCTATGCTGCTCCAGCAAAAACTAACCCTCGCTCGGTCTGTTTGACAGTTGGCTAATCCGCCCTTTTCAAATGTTGGTCGACAAATCATGAAATTGCAATTGCCAAACTTGACAGGACGGCACCTACTGCCCTGGCTGAAGTCCTATTTGGCTGATCGGCATGTGGCTGTTAAAATCGGAGAATCGTTATCCAGCGAGTTTATTACTACGTCCGGTATTCCACAAGGCAGTCATCTAGGTCCGCTCATCTTCCTACTATACTTCAACGATGTAAACTTTTCGCTACAAGGACCCAGGCTTTCTTTTGCCGATGACCTTAAGATCTATATCGAGGTCAAAAAAGTAGAGGACGCCATGTTTCTGCAACAGTAACTGGAGAACTTTTCTAGGTGGTGTAACGAAAATAGAATGGTGCTCAACATCAGTAAATGTTCAGTTGTGTCGTTTTCCAGGAAAAAACGGCCAATCATTTTTAACTATCATCTAGGCGGTGAACTGATTAAAAGAGAGTCCTGCATCAAGGATCTGGGAGTCCTGCTTGACCTACAAGCAGCACGTCAGCTACATCGTTGCTAAAGCATCCCGCAGTCTTGGCCTAATAATGAGAACTGCGAAAAGCTTCACCGATATACATTGCTTGAAGAATTTGTACTGCGCGCTTGTCCGTTCGACGCTGGAATATTGTTCGGCGGTTTGGAATCCCCATTATCTCAATGGCGTTGATCGGCTACAGAAAATACAACGTAAATGCATTCGGTTCGCCCTCAGTCGCCTGCCTTGGAACAACCCGCTCAAGCTACCGAGATACGAAGCACGCCTGATGCTAATTGGACTGGACACCTTAGCAACTAGGAGAAATCTGTGCCGAGCAATCCTTGTAGCTGATCTCCTAATAGCGAGGGCCGATTGTCCATGGCTTCTCAACCATATCAGTCTACGGGCTCAACCACGACCTCTTCGTAGCAGAATGTTCCTCCAAGTACCGTTTCGAAGGACAAACTATGCAGGAAACGGAGCCATCGTCGGGCTACAACGAGTTTTCAGCCAAGTGTCAGCTGGGTTCGACTTTTACCTAAATCGTAGGACTATTCGTAGGAACTTTTTATATATTTTACGTACTAGTTAGACCAAATTATCATTAGGACAACTATATGTCTGTTGATATAAACAATAAACAAGAAACCCGGACCTGGAGACCAGTCGACGTGCAAGTAGAACCGAGTCGTTTGACACATTGCGAAAAGAAAAGACAAATAAGACCTGCGCTTCTCTTAAGTAAAACAATCAGCTGTTTGGAGCGCCACTTTAAATGGAGACATTTTGGCCACATTAAAAAAAACTGAAGTATTAAATAAATAAGTTGTAAATATAATTCCTCCTGCTGCTTTAGCATTTTGACACACGCAAGTCTTCTTCAACCTGGTCAAGCACGTCTAACATGTTGGGCCCTCTATTCCTGGTGCCGGTAGGGCTTATCCAGCATCCGACAGCAGCGCGGGGCAGGCCCACCGTAGTTTGCGTGACTTTCACCAAATGTACGATGTGCATCTCTCTAGGTAGTGCCTGCAGCCTGCGGTTCATACGCCTGCAACATTCTTTACTTTCCGTTTGTACACCAAACTGCCAAAAAAAGTTCGTATGGCAGAGCTGCAGAAGTACAACCTTGATTATTCTGATGAAAACATATTTGCAACAAAACTTAACGATTAAAACAATCAGATAAACGAGGTGGAGAAGTCGTATTAACGCTATTAAATCATTTAGAAGCAAGCAACATATGAATATGAATATATGGTACTACCACCGCCTTAGCAGAATATCCGTTCATAGCAAAGAGCCTATCATGTCAAAAAGAGTTGTACATATTCAACGATTGGTCACAGGCTTGACATACACTTTTCGCTTTGATTTTGATTTTGATTTTTGATTACTGCTCGTCAGCCAAGCAGAATTTGAAAAAGTGATGTATAGGGCATTTGTAGAGCTAGTAATTATCTATAACATTGCTGAAGGAAGTGAAGTTTTATCTTTAGTATTTACGGCGGTGTAGGGCAGCAATGCCGTTGGTAGCAAAAAGAGCGCTCTTTTTGCTACCAAGAGGGTAGCAGCCTTATAGCGCCATAAATACAAAACGCACAGTAATGCTTACTTCGGCAATATTGTAGATAATAACAAATTCTACAAACGCACCATACATCATTTTTTCAAATTTTGCTTGGCTGAGATGCAGTAACCAAAAGAGCAAAATCGAAGCGAAAAGTGTATGCCAAGCCTGATTGGTCATGCTTCCAAACTCTTGTATGAAGGGCCAAAAGGGAATTGGTCGGTAAGCAACATCACTTACACGTACCAGCAGGCTTGCCATGTCCTCACTCATTGTGCAAAAAGTGCAACTTTTTTCATTCAACACAATGAGCAGAACTGCTGCCACAAATAAGAAATACATCCACGCAATGAGAAACAGACCAAAAATAAAGAGAAATATAAACAAACTTTAGATTCTCATTGCGCGAAAAATGAGAAACTTTCGAAATCGTTCCTACTGCAGCAAGCAACGGCACGGGAATCACATTGTTGCCATATCTATCATCCTTTCCAACATTTTTTGCACTGTTGCCGCGAAGACTAAACAGTTTTTTTGTGCCACATCATGGGCAGCCAAAAAGTGTATTAACACTTTGTTGCTCAGTTTATTCCTCAATGAGAAGAACAATGAGCAGGTTGCTGAGCAATCGCGATCAGTAAAAAAGAGAAAAGCTCAAACAAAACGGTGCAACATAAATCACGACTGAGTAAAGTGTGAATTTTTCTCTTCTCATTTTTATTCTGAGGAGGAATCATCCCTGCGTACCAGGGATTAAGAGACTCTCCTTTCAAGAGCTAAGTCGCCTGAGTCAATCGTTAAATAAGCCGTCTTAATGCAGAATGACTCCAGCAGGTGGGGAGAAGAGCCCGCTCATTATCCGCTATGTGTTGTTAATCGGGCCAAGATTAACCCTAGAAAGTTGACTGTTGCACTCTCCCTAGGCACACCGCTTCAAACAAGTGCTCTGATGGTCCCTCCCTCTTCCCGATTCTAGTTTATTTATCTAATACAGGTGTTATATTTAACTGTATTTTATTGTATTAAGTAAATAAGTAACATTACCTTTTTAAGTCTGTACCTGCATACCTGTACATTTGTTTTATTATGTGATACAACATCTACATCCAATACTAATTTTTCGTACCAAGAAATCCTTGTAATTGGGCCCTGTTAGCGTTATCGACTTCATAAGCCCTCTGATTAACCTGTTCATACGTGATCCTAAAAAGAAAGAGAAAAACCAAAGAAACCAGAAAAGCAGGAGAAACAACAGGAATTCTGCCTGTCGATAAAGAAGGGTCAAGCCTTAAAGAAGGTTATACAAAATCCTTTGCTTTTTGCGAAAAAATCTACTATTTCAATTAAAATTTAACTTAGTGAACTCAGAGTAACTCACACAAAATCGAAAAAATTGAAAATAAGATAAACGGTTTAACAAAAGAGATTACAAAGGTTTAACAATAGAATCAAAAAAATTACACAAATTTTATACAAAGATGCATGAATGTACCTAAAGTTAGAAACATATCGACTAGAATACATAATCATCATGGCCCTAATTGGCACAAGGAATGTACTGTTGAAAATTTCCATTGCTTTGCTTCTATCATCCAAAGCATGGTAAGATGAAAAAATTACCCGCTGAGTTTGCATAGTATTCCGTCCGCATACCGGTCAGCTTACGTACCGGTTACGCTGCATTCAAAACGCAATGCCGCGAAAGCAGCCAAAAGCAACCAGGATGCTGCAGTCAGTAGGCAACAGAGCTGATAATCGCTCCTTTTGAAGTTTAACTAGTTCTGGTACAAATGTTACCGGAATGGTTACATAGCTTTGTCTTTTCGCACTTGCTTTATTGTACAATTCTCGTATACTATGCGGAGGTAAGGTGAGCAACCACTGAAAGACAATCCGGCATAGAGATGGTAGAAAAGTGAATATCATATTGGAAAGAGTTATGTATAGCAAGGTTGCTGCTAACTGAACAAATCGACAGAGTTGAATTATCCCTTGTTTCTAGTTTCTCCTGCTGCGGCGGTGCTCTTCTTTCGACCGGTTTTCGGAAAAGGGTAGTCCAGTGTATGATCCCACCCTTTTTATCCTGCCAACCGCGTGTATGTATTATATAAGTTCAAAGCAATCGGAAAACCGGCTTCGACCATGATCGTACAAAAAATCGTGATCAGGAGACAACTTTTAATGAATCAGGTTCAATTTTTTCTTGCTACTTTTAACTGATACCACCAAAAGTTCACTTAAGAACAAGAACACTATCAGCATAAAAAATAAATCTTTCGAAGAAGGTCTAGCATGCGAGATGGTGCAAATAGGATCGAGGTATAAATAGACCATTTATTGAAGTTCGTAAACATCAATCCTGTTCAATCCTCCGAAGAAGCGAGTACTGGTATACCAGCAGCGCTAAAAGTTCTAGAATCAAATATGAAAGTGTTCATCGTAGTATCATCTTTGTTGGCTGTAGTTGCTGCTGCCCCACACGTGCTGACGTATACTGCCATTCCAGCCACTACATATATTGCTGCGGCCCCAGCAGAAGTAACGAACCAATTTCACGCCCAGGATGAATTAGGACAATACTCATATGGATATAGCGGAGGACTGTCGGCAAAAACGGAAACCAAGTCTTTGGACGGTGTTACTCGTGGATCGTATACATTCCTAGATGCAGAAAACAAAGTGCAAACCGTTAGCTATACCGCTGATGACGTCAACGGTTTTCGTGCCGAAGCTAGCAATATGCCAGTAGCTCCAGTTGAAAGCCGCGCTGCCCCAGAACCAGTGCAGGATACTCTTGAAGTCGCGCAAGCAAAGAACGAACATTTGGCCGCAGTTGAAGAAATTAAGGCACGTAATGCCGCTGTAGAAAGCACCAACTCTGTTGAAACAGCCACTGTAGTGGAAGCCGCACCAGTTGCTGCAATCGCACCAGTTTCAACCTACAACGCTGTCCCTGTTCAGGCTGTGGCTCTGGCAGCACCGGCAGCCAGATTCTCCTATTCTACGTCCACTGTCGCTCTGAAACCTCAGCCAATTGCCGTGACCACCTACGCTGCTCCAATTCCCGTCGCCGCGCCTGCTTCATTTGCATACTCAACATACACCCAAAACATCCCTACTGCAATCCAATATAGTGCTGCTCCAGCTGCAAGCTATGCCGTGAACCTCCAAGCTCCAGGCTATGCTTATGCCTATAACGCTCCAACTTACTACACAACTGCCAACGTAGCTCCCGTAGTGCTAGATGCTCGTGCTGCCCCGGTTGCTGTACCAGAACCAGTTCAGGATACCCCGGAAGTTGCACAAGCCAAGGCCGAACATCTTCAAGCCGTTGCCGAAGTAAAGGCTCGTAATCTGCAGTAGAGGAAACACACCATCCTTAAAAAGAAATTCGAACTTCATCGGTTCTAATAGGCATTTGCCTCGCCGGACACAAACCAGTTCATTGGAAAATATTTAATACGTTTGTATAAATGTACACAGGTTCAAGAAAAAAAAATAGTTTTCATAAGGATACAAAGAATGCAATAAACGCTAAAAAACGACTGTACTTAAATGTACAAATAAAATAAAATTTAATGGCTATTTCATCCTGAAGTATTGTTACATTATGTATCGCTATCGCTAAATATTGTTTCACTTGTGGTAATTATTGCTAGAAGCCATGAAATGATTATTGCGTCTTAATTTTGCCATTTTTTTAACGAAAAGTTCAAGCAAAATCCCAGTTGGCCTCGAGGTAAGACGCTGGTCTAATAAGCCAGTCGTTGTATGTTCGAATCTCGGCTGGGAGAGGCTGTTAGAGTCAATAGGATCGTAGACCCCGCACTGTCCTGTATTCAAACAGCTGGTTGCGAAATCTGACGTATGAAAACAGAAGGTCAAATTTCGATTACGGAATAAGCACTCAGGCTTTGCTTTTTTTTTAAACAAAATACGTTGTGTTTGATCTTTTCCTACAATTTAACTACAAAATTTTACTATGAGCAAAAAATCTATTTATTGGAGTGAAAAAAAAATTTTTGATGATGCAATCAAGTTTAAAGGTGTTAATAACCATCCTTCACGTGCTCATGAAAGTATTTACAGATATTTTAAACTAAAAGCTGACAAATTATTACTAACCGTTACATAATATGGAGACTTATATCCAACGGTGGAAGAAATCGGCGCTGAACTGATTCAATTCCCTCTGTACTGTTGTTGTAGTTAGGATTCCAAACGGACGAACGGTATTCCAGGATTGACCGCACCAGCGAACAATACTGAGACATAAGGCAATATATATCAGAGAAATTTTTTGCAGTCCTGAAAATGAAACCTAAAGACCTAGAGGCTTTAGCGACAATGTACGAGATATGCTCCTTGTACGTTAACTGCGAATCCAAGATAACGCCTAGGTCTTTAATATGCGAAACACGTTCGATTGATGTGCCATTAAGCTCATAACAAAACAGGATCGGGTCTTTTTTTCTGGAGAATGTGATTATTGAACACTTCTTCGGGTTCACTAACATGCGGTTCACATCGCACCAAGTGGCAAAGTCCTCGAAGTGATTTTGGAGTAAGTGACAATAGCCAGTGGAACGGATCTGGAAAAACATTTTAAGGTCATCAGCATTCAAATTAAGCAGCCCTTAAGCAGCTTTAAAGTAGTTTGAAAGCTGCCCAAGTAACAATTTCAGGTTGATCAAACGCTTGTATAGCTGATTTTATTCAACCTGTGGCTGAACTATGCTTAGGTTTAAAAATAAAAATCTTTTTTTACGGCTTAATCAGCTAAATCTGCTGATTTTATCAGGTTTCAGGTTTGTTAATAGCTGCAATGAAGCTCTTAATAGAGGCTTTTGTGCGCCTTTAAAATGACCGATTTGCGAAATACTCTCAATTCTATTTTTAGAACGAGAAATAGTTTTGCAATATGCTTTTCCAGTCGGTTAATCAACATCTCATCAACCTTTATGTAGCAAAAAAAATCTATTTTTAAATTTAAGAAAAAGAAACGCGTTATTTTCTTTTTGCCGTGAACATTGTCGTACGCAATATTTTTAATTTCGAATAACTTTAATTCGTATAAGTAAATTACTTACTTACTTACTTAGGTGGCTTGCCGTCCTACGACAAAGCCTGTTGAACAAAGTTTCTCCATGTAACTCGGTTGAGGGCTACCGCTCTCCAATTCCAGTACTCTCCGCCAGACCTCGCTCCACCTGGTCTAACCATCTTGCTCGCTGCGCTCCTGGTCATCTTGTTCCTACCGGATTTGAGGCGAACACCATCTTTGCAGGGTAGTTGTCCGGCATTCTTGCAACATGCCCTGCCCATCGTATCCATCCAGCTTTAGCCACCTTCTGGATACTGGGTTCGCCATAGAGCTGTGCGAGTTCATGGTTCATCCTCCGCCTCCATACTCCGTTCTCCTGTACGCCGCCGAAGATCGTTCTTAGCACTCGTCGTTCGAAAACTCCGAGCACTCGTAGGTCCTCCTCGCGCATTGTCCATGTTTCATGCCCGTAGAGAACAACCGGTCTAATAAGCGTTTTGTACAGGGTGCACTTTGTACGGGGACTTAATCTTCTCGACCGCAATTGCTTGTGGAGCCCATAGTAAGCACGACTTCCGCTGATAATACGCCTCCGAATCTCACGGCTGATATCATTGTCCGCTGTTACCAGTGAGCCAAGGTAGACAAATTCATCGACTACCTCAAACTCATCGCTGTCGATCAATATACTACTGCCCAAACAGTGTCGTTCGGCCTCGGTTCCGCTGGCCAGCATGTAATTTGTTTTAGACGTATTTACCTTTAACCCAATCTTTTCTGCTTCGCGCTTTAGTCTGGTGTACTGTTCAGCCACCGCCACAGATGTTCTGCCGATAATATCCATGTCATCGGCGAAGCAGACGAATTGACTAGATTTGTTGAATATTGTGCCCCGCGTGTTGTTATCCGCTCGGTTCATAACACCTTGTAGCGCTATGTTGAACAGCAGGCATGAAAGACCATCACCTGGACGAAGTCCTCTGTGTGATTCCAATGAACTTGACAATCCACCCGAAATCCGAACACAGCACTGTGTACCATCCATCGTAGATTTAATCAGTTTGATGAGCTTCCTGGGGAAGCTGTTCTCGTCCATGATTTTCCATAGCTCTTTCCGGTCGATGGTATCATATGCGGCTTTGAAGTCAACGTTAAAATGATGCGTGGGAACTCTGTATTCACGGCCCTTTTGGAGGATTTGCCGCAGTGTAAATATTTGATCCGTTATAGACCGATAAGTTCCCACAAACCTATTCGCAATTGGTGACAGTCGGCGGAAAATGATTTGGGACAGCACTTTATAAGCGGCATTGAGAACGGTGATCGCTCGATAGTTCTCATAGTCCAACTTGTCGCCCTTTTTATAGATCGGGCAGATAGATAACCCCATCTTTCCACTCTTCCGGTAGCTGTTCCGTATTTAACTTTAACACCCCTAAGCAGCCTTAAAGTAGTTTGAAAGCTGTGAGCCCAGTGAAAGCTTCTACACTCAAGTCTTTTTTACACGGTTTGTTTTTTTCGATTACTAGAAAACGGTGCAGCTAAGGAACTATTTACAATCTACGTGAGGAATGTCGAGCTACTCCCAAATGTATTGAGAAATAAATGAATGGTCTCTAAGTTACCCCGTTCTTAATACTCAAAAAACTAAACCGTGTAAAAAAAGTACTTGAGTGTACTCTACACTTTAACGCCTTTAACAGCCGGTAAACGGCTTGAGGTTTATGGCTGTTGAGAAGCGGATTGTTTAGCAGAAAAATCCGATATTAACCCTGTGTATCAGCTTTTGAGAGAGAGCTGGTTTGAAAATCTTAAAGTAGTTTAAACATCACTTGGTCAAACACCATTTAAGTGCTTACTAACTTACTTATTCAGCCGAGAGCCGGGGTGGCTCTTGCCGTATCAAGAATTCCTCTCCATTGTACTCGGTCCTGGGCTACTCGTCGCCAATTCATTGCGCGTCTCGACACACGCAAGTCGGCTTCAACCTGGTCGAGCCATCTAGCACGTTGAGCCCCTCTATTCCTGGTACCGGTGGGGTTCTTGAAGAGAACGGATTTCACTACACAGTCGTCCGGCATCCTTGCGACGTAGCCGGCCCATCGTAGTCTCCCAACTTTCGCCAGGTGTACGATGGGAATCTCTCCAAGCAGTGCCTGTAGCTCGTGATTCATACGTCTCCGCCACTCTCCGCTTTCCGTCTGTACCCCGCCAAAAATAGTCCGCAACACCTTTCGTTCGAAAACGGCAAGTGCACGTATGTCTTCCGTAAGTAAAGTTACTGTCTCAAGTCCGTAGAGGACTACCGGTCTGATTAGCGTTTTGTACATCGTCAGCTTTGTGCGGCGGTGTATGCTCCTTGATCGAAACGTCTTGCAAAGGGAAAAGTAGGTTCGATTTCCAGCTTGAATGCGTCGTTGGATCTCGTTACTCGTATTATTGTCGGCGGTGACCAGAGATCCCAAATATACGAAATCATCAACCACTTCCAGCTCATCGCCGTCAATAGTCACTGTCCGTGGGAGGCAAACGTTACTATCTCGGGAGCCTCTTCCTACCATATATTTGGTTTTCAACGCATTAATTTGTAACCCTATCCTCCTAGCCTCCGTTTTTAGTCCGGCGTAGATTACCTCCGCCGTCCCACGGTTTCTAGTAATGATGTCGAGGTCGTCTGCAAAGGCTAGGATTTGGCTACTCTTACTGAACATCGTTCCCCTCGTTTCAATGCCCGCTCGCCGGATCACACCTTCAATAGCGATATTGAACAACATACAGGACAGTCCATCCCCTTGCCGTAACCCTCTGCGCGATTCGAAAGGGCTTGAGAGTGTCCCCGAAACGCGCACGTAGCACATCACTCGCTCCAGAGTAGCTTTGATCAGCCGCGTCAGTTTGTCCGGGAAACCGTACTCGTGCATTATCTGCCATAACTGTTCGCGTTCAACGGTATCGTATGCTGCTCTGAAATCCACGAAAATATAATGCGTGGGCACGTTGTACTCTCGACATTTCTGAAAGATTTGTCGGAGAGTAAAAATTTGATCCGTAGTAGCACGGGCCCCCATAAAGCCCGCCTGATACTGCCCTACGAATTCTCTTGCTATTGGGGATAGACGACGCAACAGAATCTGGGAGAGCACCCTGTAGGCGGCGTTGACCAGCGTAATGCAGCGGTAGTTACAGCAGTCTAGCCGGTCGCCCTTTTTGTAGATTGGACAGACTACGCCTTCCATCCACTCCTAACTAAAGATAGTCCTTGACTAAAGATAGTCTTAAGATCGGTTCATAGACATCGGTTGGACATAGAGTATTATTACCTCTTGAGTTTCTGTTCTCCATAACCGAACACTGCCCTTCATACTGAGTGCATATATCGTCGACAATTTCGGAATCTGAATATTTAAGAAAATGAAATCCTACAAACATTTTCTGTTCAATCACGGAAAATTTCATTTTCTGTTCAGCCGTGCGTACCAAGTACATGCTAATTATTAACACGGTATCATATTAGATACATTTCAGCGTTACGGGACACCATGCCCACCCCGCCAATCAGTTCCTATTGAACCAAATCCCTGACATAGAATTGGAAAGTAAAGTCCCCTTTAATCACCAATTTTACAAGCTATTTGCCAAAAATTTGGTTAGACAAGAGCCTATATACACAATAAAAATGATTGCTAATAGAGTCCCGTAACGCTGGAATGTGTCATTATACAACGCATTGCAATGGTGTAAATAACTCAATTTTTGGAAAATTGGCGCTCGGTTCGTTTTGGCAGAACCCCGACCATGTAGTCTTATTAAAATGACCAATCGTTTATTCAGCTACTATAGAACGCTATACACCGGGGCGGTGGGGCGCCGAAAAACACTCGCAGCCTGCGGTCGTCTAACCCTGAATCATCCAGGAAACGTTAGGTATATTAGAAATTTTCGAATTAATTTCTATCAATGGTCTTCAAATCGATTCCGCAGGTCCTGCTACAAATGGAAAGATCAGCTGTAAAAGTTTTATTCTGAGACACCAAAAGTTCAGCAAAGCGGCCTTTGTTTTTGGTTACAGAACGACAGAAATTAAATACCGATGCTAAAAATTTAGTCGCACAGGAAGAAGATGATAATACAACAAATTGAATCTTGGACTACGATAAACAAAACATTCGAGAAACCAGTTTTCGGACAACTTGTAGCTTCCACAAACTGTATTACGAATAACTAGTGCTTTCGGGGAAACTGCTTTACGGGAATTTAGTATATTCGAGGAACTAGTACATTCGGGAGAATATTTCTCGGGAAAACTGTTTTCGTGAAAACGGGTTTCGGGAAAAAGTCGTACGCTTCCGATTAAATCAACAATTTTTCAACAAAACAAACACATTTTCGAAAACAATGTTAGAGAGTTTGAAAGAGTATTCTTTTAGATATTTTTAGAAAATATTATCCTTCTATCTAGGAAACCATCTCACAGCAATGGACTCGACTCGTACATTATCGTAATGAAATTTGTAATCACACTCAAAAAAAAAACGAACAGCAAATCATAAAAACAAGATTAATTAGACAGAAAAAGAAAACACATGGACTAATCGTACTTCTGCTTTATTAAACCTATTTATGAAGTAAAATCTTTATTGAGAAAACATACTTCTAGTCACGCACTTGAAAAACAATCATTCATTTCGAATGGTCACTCACTAACGTATAAAAACTTACACCGCGTGTCCAAGCGTCGATATTGTTTCGTTACTTTGAGCAACAGTTGCAGGAAAACTTGCCAAACTGGACAGAGTTTCCATAGAACTGCCAATTCCTGGTGTCGTCGTTTGCAATGCTTTATAACCGTCTAGTTTAATAACTTCCTTTTCCCGATCTGGGCCACACTCGCAAGCGACATAAATACTGTTACGCGCAAAATCCAGGAACTGCAGCAGCCGTGGCGAGTTGAGATTGACGAAGGCCCTCCGTTCATCGGATGTTTCTTTACGTTCTAATTCTTTTGTGTACGATTTGCTCACATATATCACCTGAACACAATCAGAATGAGCAACGAATAGGCAAGATTCTCGGTATTTGAAGTCGACTGGGTCCTGCAGCCAGTTCATGTTGTCCGGTCTTGATCGACAACCAAATTCATCGACAAATATGCCAACTTCTTTGAAACACAGCAGGAACTCTTGACTGTTTATTTTGAAAGCGGCCATCGGCGTGCAGGTGCGAATATCTCTTAGCGTTGCATCTGACATGTCCAAAAATTCTTCAGCCCCGTACGTTCTGAGGTCAATTTCGAAAAATTTGTCAGAGCTTACGATAGCGGTATGTTTAGTGAACAACACCGACGACACCGGTAATACCGTATCCAAACCACGAACCGGCTTAAATCTGCTAAGGTTAACATCGAACTTCAGTATCACTATCCGCGATGATGTCGCTGCGATGGCCACAGCATCCGATAGCTGGTGGGAGATATCATCCATGATGCGAACCAGATGCCACCGTTCACTATGAGTACGGTTTGCGATTGACAAATCCAGGACAAAGGTCTCCAGCTTCGGAGACAGACAAGAGGAGGCTTGAGCACGGTTTTGAAGATGGCGGACGTCACACTGATATAGATATTCACCATCATTGCCAATAATAATGGCCTTCGGGATTTGCTGCGATATAGCAAACGATTTTATATTCATTATCCCTTTGATTTGAACTGTTTCGCATGTCTCCACGTTGTAGGAATATAGACCACTATCGCAACCTAAAACAGAGAAGAAAATTATACGCCGCGTTATGAGAAAACATGGTCAATTAGCCGCAATCAAGCTTACCTAACAACACAACATTTTCAGTCACATCATACACGTCGTTGATAGACAGCATTGGTTCCAAAGGCCTTGTCTTGAACAGTAAATCACCCACATACTTGTCATCATCGTCATCAGTCTTCTCGTCTGCGCTGCTGGCAGGGCCCGAGTCCGTGCCCATAAAGCTGATTCTGTCTTGTAAAGAGTCGGTATCGCTGCTAGCGGCACCCTCTTGTACCAGTTCGTTAGCTAATGAATCTAAATCACCATCGCCACGGCAGTTGTCAGTAGCACCCGAGCGACATTTCCGGTGCACATTCGTCGAACAAACTGTGCATTTCCAGTAAGGATGTCCAGCCAAAATGTGTCGATCACAAACGTTACACAATTGGACAGGGTTTTTCGAGGATGGAGTTTCCAACGTCATGTCAAAAGTATGCGCTTTTGTTCCACGCGCGGAATGCCGTTTGGCAACGCTGACAGCTTTCTTCTCCACGGTCTTCAAAGGCGATTTCGATGTTACCTTCGAGGGTGTTCTATAAGGCAAAGAATCCTTCTTAGAATTCTCCGCGTCCAACTGTTGCTGGTTTTCCTCATCCTTACGAGCTTTTCTTAGCGAACCTTGCATAGCAATCATATCCGTTTTCGTGCGCAGTAATTGCTCTTTGAGTTGACTGGTTCGCTGACGTTCCTTCTGCAGTTCTTCCTGAAGCTTTTTGTAGCTGGTCGTGTTTTCAACCATTATAGGATTAGAGGGTGGAACGTTCTCTTTCTTATCATGACCACTGGTGCCGAATATCATATCTGCAAATGTTTTCTTTTTCTTATGCGCATTTTCATCTACTCGAGATTGTAGGAAATCAATCAGTTTTTTGTACTGGTCGAGAGTTGCTTCCGATTTGATGTTTCGTTCCGAGTAAAACGTTTTTTGTTCAGCTAGTACTGTTTTAACGTGATCTAGCTCATTGTTAAGCTGATTAAGTTGATTTTTATAGTCTTTAATTTCATTGTTTCGCTCCGTTATGTACTCTTTTGCCATGAATAAATCCGTAAGTATTTTAGAGTTCTCCTCTTTTAAAAGCATTTGCTCACGTTCGTAGTTCGAAACTACTTTTTGTAGATTCGCAGTATCCAAGTTTAGCATTTCGATACGTTCTTGTACTTCGAACAAACTCGTCGTTTTGTCTATAAGCTCTTTCTGTTGATCAAGCATTTGATTCTGCAGTTCTTCAAACTTTTGCAGGAGCTTATCGTACTCAGATTGCAGCTGATTTATCCTTGATTCGTGCAAGATTTTTGCAGTTTTCTCTTGGTGCAATTCCTGACGAAGCTTTGTAACTTCAGCATCCTTGGAAGTCATATCTTTTCTTAAATCGTCAATCTTTTTCTGGCACTCCTCATTTTTCTTCTGTTCCTTTTCAAGCAAGATTTCCATTTGTGTGCATTGTGTATCAGTAATGCTGCATGCCGTTTTGAGTGTATTGTAATTCTTTGTAACCTTTGTCAGCTCTTGTTCAAGTTCTTTTTTGGCTGCTTCAGCGCCAGCGAGATCTTCCTGGCATTCATTTAGCTCGCGTAGAAGCTTGGAATTTTCCGAAGTGATCATTCTAACTCTATCATTAGCCTGTTCTAGTTTTTGTCTGGCTTCGTCTAATTTCTCCTCCAAGCTCTGCAACTTTGTAGTTGCCGCAATCAAATCAGCTTTCTCGGCCAGCCGTCCTCTTTCAACGAAGTCTCTGGCGTTTTTGTCCTTTTTCAAATCGTCTTTCAACACACGAATATCTTCTTTTAATTCATCAATATATTTCAGCTTATTGGCAACAGTTTCTTCCGCTTGTCTAACTTTAAACTCGGCCTCGTCTTTTTCCTTTCGAATTTTGTTAGCTCTTTCATCAGCTTGTTCGACCTTTCGACCAAGAATAGAATTATCCAACTTAGCACGGTCTAGCTCTTTTTCTAACTTCCACAGCGAAAGATTGGCGGTCCTAGCTGATTGCTTATCCAAAATTGACTGCTCTCTAACGGCATTCAGTCTATCTTCTAGCCGTTCATTTTGCCTCTCCAATAACGATGTGGACGTCAATGTTACGTTACTCGGTCCAGCAACTGCCGCGCTACTAGAAGCTGTCTTGAACTGATCGATAATTTTCTCCAGGCGTGAAACAGCCTCCTCCAAACCATCGGCCCGCTTACGTTGCAGATCTTCGCTTTCTCTGAAATGTGAAAGATAATTGTCGACTTGTTACTCATATCAACTGCTAACAATGATCACTTTCAATTTTTGTTTTCAATTGAATAATGCAATTTTGACAAGGGAAGTTTATTCGCCGTATCTGGGTCTCTCTTTTTTTGGTTGAATAAAAAAACACCGGCTGATTTGAAAACGATTATAAAACACAGTAGGAGTAAAATAAAACCGAAAAACAACAACTCACTACACGTAGCGTAAGCAGAAGCGATATGAAAACTGCACGAGCTCATTTTCATTCATTCTGCTTTTTTGCTGTGTATACAACACTGCTGTTCGATCGGTATTACGATCAATTAATACTTGCATACGCACACGCTGCCAATGTAAAAATGACAAAAATCGATCACTGAGCCATACAATGACCTAAATTGCTGATAGAGCAATAAATGTTTGAGTTTATGTAGAATTATTTTGATAGTTACAACACACTCAAATCAAAGCTTTCATTACACCGTTCCAAAAATATTAACCTTTTTTCGGCAAACTTCACAATCACAGCTGGCTGTTAGTATACAGAATATTAACAGAGCTAACGTAATTATCCACTGGCTCTAAAAGTTTTTCTCAACCGAGACTCCTAAAAAATATATTACTTTTGTAGATAATAAACTATAAAACGATTAAACTTGAAACATTTGGCTGCTATACTAGATTACTTGACTAGCTTTGATTCCTAGCGTGGCAATAATGCAGCGAGCGCGGGTGATGTGCTTTACAATACCCAAGGTTAATTGTATGGGTTCTGCTAAATTTGTTTTTGTTCATTTCTCGCTGTGAGCAACCCGGTTTACGTGTATTATTTCCAGTGAATTTGTTTTGATTCGCACCTAATCCAGATTCATTCCATTTTCAGCTGGTACTATTTACTCACGTTTATTATCACTGCGGCTGTAGCGTGAATTCTATCACAAGTTTAATTGATTTGATTGAACATTTATTTGACAAATAAATCTAATCATTTGTTTAGTTTCTCAGTAAAATACCGCACATTGGGATAGAAATACGAAAAAATGGTCTGATCCTAAATAGCTCCTCTTTTGTATTAAAATTTTTTTTTTAATTTCTTCAAAAGTTTAGTTGCTGCAATTTATATTAAAACACAAAATTGGATAGCCATGAAGGTACAAGCATGAAATAAGCTGAGGTTGTTACTTTAAATCGTTAGATATCGCGAATTACCGCTATTTTTATGAACTCTCAATGTTATACGCAATAGTAGTGGAAAACTAATACAGCTGACAATTGCTTCAAGTTAAATCTACGATGTCGGAAAATCAGAAAAATCAAGCGACCTATCAAAATAACTCATTTTGAAGCTAACAATCATACATTTTATTGCGAAATGCAGGAACAGTCGAATAAAATAAAATGAACCAAGTCGGTTGCTCTTTTTTAACGTCCACGCTGCGTGATCGTAGAGTGCCATCGGAAAAATAGTGTCTTATATAGACCGAGTTTCGTGCGGATCTGCAGGCTATAGAACGGGACATCTGCTGGCTAAGTAATCCGTAGAAGGCCCTGATGGCAGCCGCTATCCGCCTTTTTATTCAAGGCTCACATCGTTATCATATACCACTAAAAGTACCAAGGTAAACGATTTCCTCGACCACTTCTAGAGTATCTCCATCTATTTCCACCGCAGTTCAAACCCAAGGAGCATGTGAGATTTCGTGATGATGGTACCACTTCTCTGCACGTCTGCCCCTTCCAGTGCATTGTTGAATAGCAAAATCGATATCCCGTTACTTTGCCTCAAACCATCTGACGTCACAAACGAGTCCGATATCTCACCCGCTATGCTGACGCTTGATTTTGAACCATCAAGTGTAACACGTGTCAGCTTAATCCGTTTCACTGGAAAACCATGTTCAAGCACAGTCTCAAAAGTCAAAAATCGCACTGGTATGCGCTAACAATAATTTCCTGCAACGGCCTCAATCTATGAAACAAGATGCAGGAGAGAATGTTGTATGCAGAATTGAGTAAAGTTATGCCCCGATAATTACAGCATTCGAGTTAATTACCTCATTGGTAAATAGAGCATGTCAGACCTCTCAGTAGCTCATCCTCAGTCTATATCATTAGTATAACCTGATAAATAGCACAATACAGCCTTTTGCTTCCTACCCTCAAAATTTCGACGGAGATAGCGTCCTTTACTTTGCTCTTTATCAGCTCTCTAGCTGCTTTTTTAACCTCGTCCAAAGTAGACGGATCCAGAGCTTGTTCATCTTCCCCAATCCTCTGATTCTTGATTCTTTGCAGGGTAGTTGTACGGGATTCTTGCAATATGCCACGGCCATCGTATCCGTCAAGCTTTAGTCACCTTTGAATACTAGGGTTGCCATTGAGCTATGCGAGTTCCTGGTTAATCCTTCGCCACATACTCCGTTCTTCGGTACGCCGCTGAAGATCGTTTTTGGCACTCGTTTTTCGAAAACTCCGAGCACTCGCAGGTGCTCCTCGAGCATTGTCCATGTTTCATACCCGTAGCAAACAACCGGTCTAATGAACGTCTTGTACAAGTTACACTTTGTACGGGGGTTTAGTCTGCTCGACCGCATTTACGCGTGCAGGGTGCTATATCTCTGCATACTCGTGTTGATAAGAGGAAATGCTTATCAACTTAGGTACTATATTGGCACGCTTCATTGTGCCTGATTTTTTATTTCAGGTATAATAAATTTAAGTTTGTCACGAGGTTTTTGACCCACCGTAAATCTCGCATGTGCATAATATTTCTCGATATAAATTTTCAAATTATGGTTCATTATGTAGTACCATTACCATTATATTTTGTTTATAAAAAACGTGTATTTTTGATCTAAATTTTCTTAATTTTACTAGCTTTACAAGAAAATTTCCGAATATTCAGATTAGTCTCATACAACCGGTACTTACATACTGAGAATCGTTTCGTATGGTAATTTAGCATCGTTTACTTTCGTGTCTCGCTCGTTGCATTTTTCCGACGACGATTGATTTAGAACACCATTTTGAATTCATTTGAGCATAGTTAGCAATAGTGCGTGTACAGGGTATGAAATGGGCAAGGCAAATGAGAAGCGTCCAATATAGCTCTAGCCATCCCAAGCCCCTACCTAGCGCCTCCATGTGGCCATACCTGGTAATGCTCCATTGAGTAGCCAAGCTAGGAGGTGCGATGCTGGGTTGGTCCCGGATGCCTGATCTCAAAACCGCGGTTTTGGGCAGACGGCGGAGCCACATGGCCTAGCTAATAGGTACGCCTAATAAGTTATTTTAATTATTTTTTTCGTTTTAGCTTATGAAGCATCTCCTGCTATATAGTAAAAACTTTGGCCAAAACGAGTTTTAATACTGCACATGGAATGAAAAATTAAATTAACTATTAGAAGCACTTATGCAACCTCAAAGGACGCTACTCTATTCCATACGAAGGACTGCTGGTGAGATTGTTCTAATTTTACCAATATATACCACATTTCATCTTAATATCATATTATTAACAGTATTATTATTGATATCATAAATGTGGAAGGCTGGATGATGGAGTGGATTGCCAACCTGAATCCTTAAGATCTGAAGCAAATATGGCACTTCTCAATTCAAAACAAACAAATCATCACGTGGGTTAAAGTTGGTACAGCGAAATTGATTATTACATGGAAGGATCCTAACGCTGGAAGGCGACTCTTATATCCCCGGAATGCGCACAAGTGCCATCAAATATCAAAAGCTCGATAGCTTTTATAAAATAGTCAGAGTTTTCAAGCAAGTTCTATGATCAAAGGATGCCAAAAGGTTTTTCGCGCAGACGTTTTTAATGAATTGACCAAATGAATCGTTTGTTTGAGAAACCCCACAAACGCCATTTTTATGAAAATTGACTTTTTAACCGTTTTCGAATCCTTGAGCATATCTACACCTTCCCTTAAAATTCCAGACAAAGTTAGTTCCACGAACCCCTTTTAATTGGGGTTGCAAATATTCGTTAGTTTGAGAAACCCCAAATATCCATGTTTCCGATAATCACCTATGGCGGCGCTGCGATAGCTACAAAATTATCATTCAATATTTACGTCCAATGTTGTAAGCAGTATTCGCAACACAATGCAGTAGTATAAAAATGTTTTCGGATTCGAAAAATTACGAGTTTGGCACAGTCAAAAAAGAAGCATAGTGTTCGGCGGACTACAGAATACAAGGTAAAAGTTATTAAAAGTAGCAATCTCGTTCCGAAAATCGACAGACTAAACTATCCATGCGTTTCTCACAAAAGTTGTAACCCACCATTTACTATACAATGTTAATAATAGCACAACATATAAATAAAAGGTTTAATCTTCTATTTATCTTTTTTGTTAATTCGTTGCTTCTCCTAATGTGAGTAATCCGTCGAGAACTCCCGAGTAACTGTAAAAGCAGTAGTTTATCCGTTCGAAGTATTTAAGGTGCTGTTCACGTATCTCCGTTCCATTTTGGTATAGCGTAATTTGAGAACAGACCCTTATTTTTAGATTTTGCTCCATAATCATACGGTTGTAATCCAAGATTTAAAATGTTTATTTTCTGGTTATAATATCTTTGATTACTACTAGCAAAGTAGCAAAGTATAGGTATTCTATTCGTTGTGAATTCATGTTACTCTGGTCCATTTATGCAATTCAAAAACCGCTGTTATTCCATTTACCTTTTATTTTTTAATAGGTAAATGCAAACCATGATAAAAATTTCGTCTAAAAAAGTACAAAACTTTTTCTAAAACCTGTATTATTCTACTTCAAAAATTTTTAATAAATAATATATAGCGCCCCTCCCTTCTTCTTCTTCTTGGCGGTACGTACTAAATTAACATCCCCAGTGATATATGGCAGCAAATTACACACTGTGAATATGGAAAGATCACAAGTTTGAATAAAAACGGCCTAAAACTACTTAAGTGCACTGTCAATTTCTCGTTTGTTTGAGAAACCCCAAATATCCATCAACTTTAAAGCTTTGTAATTTTAGCTAGAATCATTATTTTGAACAAAAGATAAGTCTACATAATGTATTTTAGAAACTATCATAGAACCTCATACTAAAAATATAAGGATTGGTTCAAAATTTTGATAAAATCAGTTTTTTGTTGTTTTCCAACAATAGTGTCGAGTGGACTTGTGGGGTTTCTCAAACAAACGATTCAAATAGACACGTTTGTCTCTGGACAGCTTTCGTGCATAACAACAAATGTCTATCGGTATTTAATAACTGACCGCGCGCATTTTCGAACGAATCGAATATGTTGCTAGTAGGGTACGGGAGGGTATTTTCAGCCCATTAAGCGGTAGCCTAAGCAATATTCAGGAATTACGTTGAAACTATATTCATTCGAGACAAGATTTTTATACCAGTTGATAGAATAATATTTACTGAATATCGGCGTGTATTTTGGTCTTAATGAAACGCTACTGAATTTGAGTTATAGTCGCGAGAAATGATGAAGTCGCTGCGGCTAAACTGGGCCCATTTTCTATAGTGGTGTCTGTGTTTTTTAAATCCGACCGGCCGAAATAGCCTTAAAAGATGCTTTTTAAAAACAAATCAAAAGAGAGACCGATGGATAACGTGTCGGTATTGCCCGGCTCATTGAAAATAACTAGTTTAGCAGTGACAACAGCATGCTGCTGGCGCTAGTGCCTCATTGAATCGTGCATATACGTTAGCACCAGAAGCAAGTGGTTGTCACTCGAATACTAAATAGAAGAATTTCAGGGGCAACTGCATCATATCTTGGTAGTAGTGTAAAAAAGTATCATATGCTGAAATTGATTGAATTTTTCATATCAGAAAATTGATTTATATTTTCATATCAGAGGGAAGTTTTTGTGTTCTTCCGTGATGAAAAGAAGTAGAATTGTTCTGTGACATCATATTCACAGCTGTTTAATTGCCAGAATAAGTAAACGTGATCATAATTGTGTGTTTTCCAAATCATCATCAAGAGCGGATACGCGTAAGCGATTGCTGCTGGTTTTTTCAGCCTGATTACGTGCCAGTGGAAAAACAGTGGTTTTGATGTTTATTGAACAAAATTTAGCAAATTACTTACAATTTTATGAAAATAGTTATAACACATTGAAGCTTATGAGTGCTATATTCGTTTCAGTATTGTTATATAGCGGCAAAGTTTTTATTTGGGAAAACGCAGTAAAAAAGGTAATGTATGCCGAATGTAGTAGCGTGCTGGAAATACCCTCCCGTACCCTACATAACTTTCGGTGCGGTAAACTGATTTCTCATAGTTTTTTCTTATATCGGTATGTCGGATCTCCACTATCTGTTTCGCAATGGCTACGTAACCAAAAACGTCCTTAAATTGTACGCGAGCACGAATGACAGTGGTCGAATCACCTACCTCGGTGGATCCAGACCCTTTCTACTAACAACAACTCCTTCTGTGACACTTGTGGATGATGCAGAGGATTCCTCTGTCTCTAGAAGCAGCAAAAGTCGGACTAACATTCCCTTCCCTCCCAAATTGACCTGCATGGGCGTGGCCAGCTTTGCTATTGAGCATCACAAAGAATTAGATCACCAGAAAATGCACACTGAGAATGATCTGCTACTCCCAAGCATCATTCTGATGGTTCTTTGTGCAATCTCCGCTGAACTAGACCAATCGTGGGTAACTCACGGGCGGTCAAACTATGCTATGCTATGCTATGCGTAGTCTGCTCGCCGGAATTTGCTTGTGAAGCTCATAGTAAGCACGTTTTCCGCTGATAATACGCCTCTGAATCTCACGGCCTTGTCATTGTCCGCCGTTACCAGTGAACTGAGGTAGACTAATTCGTCATTCGTCAACTACCTTAAACTCATCGCCGTCGATCGTCAAACTACTACCGAAGCGGCGTCGGTCGGCCTCGGTTCCGCTGACCAGCATGAACTTTGTTTTAGACGTATTTATTAGCTTTAACTCAAACTTTTGCAATTTATCGCAACGATTGATAATTAGTTTTAGTTCGGAACTCAACCACAACAAAATCAAACTTTTTCGTTCTGATATAGAGCTATGGTTTCTTCGGAAAAGTTGTAGATAATCTTTTTTTCCTTTTTTTTCCTTTTTTTCGGGTTATCCAACTGGTCGCTTAATAGCGTATAAAACTCTGCGCTGTGCCCTTTTGTGATGTCAACAAAGTGTCAGGGAGACCTCAAACATCAGTTCTACCTGACAAGACTGTCGCCCACTAAAACACAGGTTGAGCCCCAAGCATAGCCGTCACGCCTATACCCGCAGGCGGAGGCGTTTCGGCTCTGCGCGGACTCCACGAACTGACTCTAAGATCTCTCTGCCAAAGGCCGGAATGTCATATTTTAAATATAATGATGATGATGACGATGATGATGATGAGAAGAAAAATAATAGATCGAATTTGTAAATGTGCTTTGGACTTTTTGTACCACTCGAGTTGCAATATGTGGTATAGTGAAGAAGTGGAGGATTCGTTAGCCCCGCCTGACACCGGTCTTCAACCGCGCGCCCGCTTTCAGTTTTCCAACACAAACAACCACAAATGAACCAATAGGTAAGACAAATTTCGGAGCATTAATGGTTATCAACTTATCAGGGCAAATTTAATCTTTCATCCCCTTAGCATTCACAGTGCATTCCCACGAACCAAAGTAAATTGAGCGCAGCACAAGCTGGACGTTCGCGGTAGTCGACAGAAGCTTCAAAATATAGAGACTCGCACGCCTTCCAACCCTCGAGACCAAAGTGCTGTAAAGCTCTGGGCTTAAACGTCTCTTTAAGACTCGATCCCTTCCCATCGACAGAGCCCGCGGGCGGCCATCAGAGCTCAGGACAGCCACGGGGCCAGTGCAAAAATCCTACTCTATCTAGCAGCACCGCCTAGCCGAAACTCGAACACGCGAAACGAATTGACCTAATTTTCCCATCTGCTACCTAAGAAGTGCTATTACCCGTAATCATTACAGAGTGGTCCTTCGGCATCCAATCGGATCTGGTATCCCGCTTAGACCGGTCCTTATTCTTAAACGGAATAAAAGCACTTTCTGAACAACGCAACAATTACATTTGGTAAATTTTTACCCCGAGTCCCACTTGAAATCACAAAAGTATTTTGATATATACCCACATTCAGAAGTAAACGTGACCGCTGTTCATTTACTGATTATGTAGTTAAAAAGCCCTACACCACGACAAGGTTCAGTTTTATCGTAGGGGGAAAAGTTGTAGATAATCTTATTGCAAAAATATTTGCTGAATCCATTTTTCTGAATCTATCATTATTCTAGGTATCACAGTTTTTGAGATATCAGGCGTCATTTATGACGACCCCCTCAAAATCAATTTTATCAGTATATTTAAATTAAAATACCCCTAATCAGGGATACAGTCGCGTACCTGGTAAGGAAACGGCGATCTACCGCACAATGGGATCACCGTCATGAGCCGCCCCTAACCTGGAAACAGGCGCTCACGACTGGCAAGGCTATTCCTTTTGCCCAAGCTTAGCGGAAGCATGAGTGCCTCTTTCTTTGTCGGCATACGAATTTAGTTTTCACCGGAATTGGTCACCCGATCTCCTCTTAGAATGTTTGTTTGCCGGCTGGTACCACGAGGAGTTGCTGGATAACATGCTGAAGATCTTTTTTGTACCTGTCGTGAGTACGTGAGGCACTGACAGTACGCGTTATCAATCCATTAATCAACTTTTTGCGCAATATATACTAACGCCAATACCAGCGAACTGGTAACCGGCAAAAACAGACCAGAACAAACCATTTCTCTAGGGTAATCTAGGAGCGAATTCAAGAGCTGAAAAACAAGGAATTTCAATAAAAGCTCTAAGAGATTCCACCTCATTGAAAACCATTCTGATCCATGACCAACACAATCATCCCACATGAGTACTCTGTCGCTGAGAGAGTTACCGAGGTTGTGAAGTCTAAGCTATTTGTGAAGTAAATGCAAAAGCGAGCTCGCGTTCACTGATGAGAATAGTGCCTTCATGGAGGAACACTTTGGGTTCCACCAGGGAAGGTCAACCACTCATTAACTCAATCGAAGTTACCAGCATAATCCAACAAAATGGGTTAGTATCTAAGACGATAACAATAGTGCTTTAAGCTATCTGTCGGACAGAGCATTCAAAGTATCTCTGAAGCCAATATTCAACATGCCTGCTAGTGTACCTCAAGGAAGTATTCTGAAACCCATTCCATATAATATACATACATTCGACATCTCTCCCCTTCCTGGGGGTAGCTGTATTATCGCAATGTGCGATTACACGGCAATCATTCAAATTTGGTTGGTAATTAGCTGGTTAATGCGCAAAACAGACCCTATAGTGGTCCTTAACCTCTTATCCAGCAACTCCTATCCCTACCTCCACGTGATACCAACCGGAATACGAGCAACCTTAGCGAAAATCGGGTAATCAACCCCCGTGGAAACTAAGGTCGAATACCATCAGAAAAGGAGGCACAGTATCACGAGCCATCGCGAGACTCGGTAGCATAAGCCCTAATACGGCTACCTATCTAAAACAGAACAATAAAAAGAGTCAAGAAAATTCTACTCGGAACATTCGGCATGGCCAAAGGCAACGAAATAAAGACATGGAATGGAGACTTGGTACCTGGCGCTGCAGATCGCTAAACTTCGTTGGTGGCGACAGAGCGCTGCTCGATCAGTTAGAACCCCGAAAGCTTGGTATCGTGGCACTACAGGAGATCTGTCGCAAGGGCGTAGGTGTAGGGGATCCGTGGCGGCAAAGCCCAATTCTACCAGAGCGGTGGAGCGACTAACGAGCTGGGAACGGGCTTTGTGGACGAGAACGAGACGCGCAACGAATTGGCGACGAGTAGCCCGGGACCGAGCACAATGGAGATGAATTATTAATGCAGGCAAGAGCCACCCAGTCTCTCGGCTGGTAAAGTAAATAGCGTTCAAAGTTTGCTGCTCTGTATATTTTTTTGCTATCAATCGTACAAAATCATCTCATAACTCTGACTATTTGCAACATTTATGTAGTATGATTACAGTAAAATGTATCTCAGGAAGTTCTTGATCGTTTGCTGTCATTAACTCATCTTTTTAAATTTTGCGACTCGGCCCGAGCTGATTTACCACGGAATCACGGATCAAATGATCTGCAGATCTCATGTTGACAAAATCGTCTACATATGATAGCATACCCAGGGATGGGCCAATCATTTTGACTCAATTCACATTCATTTGACAGTACCGTCACAGTCATGCAAAATTTGAAAATGTTATGTATGGGATGATTGAAGAACCAGTTATTAACTACAACTTTTCTGAATAAAGTATTGCTGTATCTTTTGTATTTATGGTGCTACAATGTTAGTACCTTTTTAGTGAGTAAGTGAACGTTCATTTAGTCGTTAATGAGTTACTAGCATTGTAGCGCGGTAACTACAAAAGATACAGCAAAACTTTAATCAGCAAAATTGTAGATAATAACAAATTCTACAAATGTTTCATACATAACTTTGTCCAATTTTGCTTGGCTGACACTGTACTGTCAAATGAATGTGAATTGAGTCAAAGTGATCGTGCCATCCCTGAGCATACCTATTGTACTTCGGAAGATAAACACATAGCATAAACATAACTAAACATGGCGAGGAGAGATATATGAAATAGCAGCTGTGACCACAAACTAGTTTTATCTTGTACCTGGGGTGACATTGTGATTCTCGTTTCGAATGATTTTGGTTCGTTTCGCCCATTTGTGGGCGAAATCACTCGAAACGAAAACCGCAATGTAACCCCTGTTTAATAAAATGTCTACAACTAGCAGTTTTGATTTTAGTCCCGCATTCCCATACGTTCAAAAACATACGTCCAACACACTGTGCTCAAAATCTAAAAACGTACTGCGGATGAGGCAAGACCTATTTGGCACATATGCCACAAACCTTTTATTTTTTTATTTATTTTTATTTTTATAACAAAAATAGCTTTCCAACATTTTTTTTTAATTCTGGCCGGTCCAACATTATTCTGGTTATCCAGAACTTTTGGCAGTAGCCATAAATGCTTGTTTTTGTATATATGGAAGAATTAGAAACGAGACCCATTCCGGTTTTTCTTACATAAATCAAAAAAATAAAACATCAACCAACTAAACTTACCTTGCCTTTACCAAATCTTTTCGCAGTTGTTCTTCAACTTGAGTGTGCAAATCCTGCAAGCTGGAGTTGGCACTTTTAAACTCTTGCTCATTGACGCTATACACAGAGCTTCTGTTACTGCTGCTAGTGCTGCAGGAAACACTCTGCTCTTGCAATTTATTGATTTCTTTCCTTAAATTGTTGCACTTCTGCTGCATTTCTTCGCTTATTTTGTCCGACACTTGTTTGGCTTCTTCGAGCTGAATGGTCATCCGCCGTTTGAGATTATCAACAAACTTCTGGTGTGAGTGCTCGTTGTTCTTGACATCATGCTCATGTTGTTGCAATCTGTACCGAAGATCTCGAATATCCTCTTCTTGCTTTCCTCGTAAATCTTTTTCTGCCTTCCACTTCTGTTTTAAGTCATTAATTTTCGCCTCGTAGTTTGCCACCAACTGATCGTGGCTTTGGTCGTACTCTTCCTTCTCCACTGACAGTTTATCTTTATACTTTTGCAGCAAGTCTTTGTAAGTTTTAATCATTGATTCTAGTTCAGAACACTGCTCTACTTTAGAGCGCAGCTCGTTCGTTAACTGCTGAAACTTCTCATTTAAGCTGTTGTATTCTGTGCGTCGTTCTGCGATTTGCTTTTCGTACACTTGGTCTGATGACTGCTTAGTCTTTTCCCATTTTTTGTAAGTCTGCCTTAGCATGTCTGACAAAGTGGCCTCATTCTTGAGGCGTTGTTCTTCCTCGATTTTGAATCTATTTCTCAGTGTCTTAATCTCAGTTTTGGATGCCGCGAGCTCCGCAGTTTTAATTTTTAACAACTCCTGAAGATTTTCCATTTCCGTTTTTGTGTCTCCAAATACTTTACTCTGTGCATTCATGGAGGCAATTTTACGGTCCCTCTCCAAAATGCCGCGTTGCAGCTGATGTATTTCTTCGTTATGTTCCTTAATTAACTGATCTTGTTCCTTAATTTTTTGTGATAATCGTGCCGTTGCCATATGCTCATCCGTATCGCGATATCTTCCAGCTATGTCTGGTTCCTCGTAAACATAACTATAGCCAAGAAAAGGCAAATTTTGTCCGCTGAAATCATTTACTTTAGAAATAGGATATGTAGGCTTATTAACAAACCCATTTCGCTTGATTGATTTGTCAACATCTTCGAAATTAGATGTGTCATCGTCACTGCTGACTGTTGGAATTATAGGTGGAATTTGATATCTTAATTTGTCCCATTTAATATCGCTGAAGAATGGATGCTTTCTAATTTCTGCGTATCCCATTCGATTAGAGGCTTTCGTCACAAGTCTATCGATCAAGTCCCTGTAGTGTGACGAAATCGATACATGCGCTGGGTACTCGAGCTTTCTGGTAAATCTTCCTTCACAATGAGCGACTATTTTCGAATAGGTTTCGTTCACATTCTCATCGTGAAATGGAGTAGTTTCTGTAACAAACTCGTAACCTATGATGCCCATTGACCAAAAATCACACGTAACATCGTGGTTACTGTTTGGTGATCGGCTCGTCGTTGACAAAGTTTGCAAAAGCTCCGGCGCAACATAATCTGGCGTTCCGACTGGTGTTATGCTCGTCACACTACCGTCCTTGTTTATCGCGATTGCATTACCAAAATCAGCCAATTTGATATGACCGAATCGATCCAGCAAAATATTTTCCGGTTTAATGTCCCGGTGAACGTATCCTAGTGTATGTAATGAGTTGAGCGCTTCAGTCAATTCTGCCAAATAAAACTGAGCTAACTCCTCATCAAATATTCCAGTACGAATCATCAGGCCCAGCAAATCCCCTCCAGGAAGGTACTCCATCACAAGGTACAAACATTCTTGATCCTGCAGAATAGAAATAAAAAACAATCCTGTTAGGTAAACTGCTGTTGATAGTGAAACATTAAACATGGTGGCATATAGAATTACCGCAAATCGATACTAACCTGAAATGCATATTGTAGAGAAGTGATCCATTCAGATGTTCTGCACGCCATGATGTCGCGTTCTTCTCGAATTTGAGTGCTGGTAACCATTGCCTTGCACATTTTTTTCATTGCGTATACTTCACCATTTCTTTGATTACGTTCGTATACAAGCTAAAAAATTCAGCATATTTAAATACAGGCAAATACTACTCAAAACACATTCTTTAAATTTCTTACGTGTACTTCTCCGAAATATCCTTTTCCGATAAGACATTTTACGTCGAAATCATTGATGTTAACTCGCATTGAGCGGGTTTGTTTAATTATTGGTCGATCTGAACATGAAAAGAAATGAACAAAATTAATTTCGTCATCAAACACCACCATCATATTATGTTCGGCAGTTTATCAGAAGCCATCGCACTTACATTTGTTTACAAATTCAGCAACGCTTTTATCCTTCTTTTTTAGGGCATCCTTACTGCATTCCTCGTACAATAAAAATAGTGAATCAAGAAGTCCCTCGCGAGAAATCGCTGTCTCTAATAACGCCTCGATTGTTGAATTTATTTGGTTGAGACAACCCGCCGGAGCTCGGCCAACAATCAATCCATTTAAACGCGCAGTACGCGCGACTATTTGTTTCCCATCCATAGCGTAAACTATCTGTCTCCTCGGCACATATCCAGGAGCTATCGTTAGTGTATTCGAATCCTTGCAAACCAGCACAAAATTTAATTTATTTAATAAAGAAATAATCCATTATTTAGTATTTTTTCACTACTACGAAACGACACACATGAAGAAACCGTTGGAGTTTTTAGAAATGTATACAGTGATGCCAAGTAGGCGCGAAAATGCATTTTTTATTTCAAAAACATGGTTAATTTGGTAGAGTGGGTAGAGAAAGCCAAAATCGATTTGATCGACTTGGGCCATTTATATATTACGTAACGTTAATAAATCCACCTTTTCGCGTGCGTAATGGCGGCTAATGTGTACAACTTTTGGAAAACGTTAGCATGCCTTTGGCAACTTTATTCACGTCAGGTTGATATTTCCAGCTTTGATTGTTGTTGTAGAACTTTCAAGCGCACGTGAGCGGAGTTCCTAATAGCAAATAAACATTGTTGAAAAGTGTACCCACTAGCCGCAATTTCCCACGCGAAAAGGTGGATAAATGAAGACAGAAATAACAAAAGGGCGAATGTCACAAGCGTAAACAAACCGAGTGAGGGTTGATTTTCCTATGCTGGTCCAGCAAAACATAACTCACACCCGTTTTGTTAACATTTGCGACATTCACCCTTTTGTTAATTCAATCTAGAAATGAAATCTAAATAGAATTAACAAAAGGGCGAATGTCGCAAATGTTAACAAAACGGGTGAGTTATTTTTTGCTAGACCAGCATAGGAAAATCAACCCTCACGCGGTTTGTTTACGCTTGCTACATTCGCCCTTTTGTTAATTCTATC
Source organism: Sabethes cyaneus (assembly GCF_943734655.1). Taxonomy (NCBI): domain Eukaryota; kingdom Metazoa; phylum Arthropoda; class Insecta; order Diptera; family Culicidae; genus Sabethes; species Sabethes cyaneus. The sequence goes on from NC_071354.1 coordinate 149,583,726, forward strand.
TTCAATTAACAAAAGAGCGAATGTCGCAAAAGTAAACAAGCCGGGTGAGGGTTGATTTTCCTATACTAAGTAGTCCAGCAAAAAATAACTCTCATCCGTTTTGTTTATATTTGCGACATTCGCCCTTATTTGTTAATAGAGGTTTTCCGTCAAAAATTTTTTTTTCACTAAATGTTCGGTTTTGACTCTTAGAAATGATACCCATATAAAACTTTCTTTATTAAAGCCTCTAACTACTGTAAAAATGAAAAACTAAAATACGTATATTTCAACCGGTCACTTCTCGGATGTCTTACATGCCTTTTTGTACCAGTGTCCTCTATTTTCACCACTTCGAAACCATTTGTGCCACTCTTTACTCTTGTGGCAAGCAACAAACGAAATGAAAAAGAAGGTAATCATTAGCTTTTCATTCGTTTTATCCTTTTCACTCTACCGCTGATACACATATGTCAAAAACTGTTATGCAATGCTGCCAGAAAATCTGAAAATTTTGATAAACAGTGCAGCCGAAACGAATTTTTTAAAACTCAACATTCGTGATTTGGTGAAAAGAAATTCAACATTCTTGCAATTTGCATTGTTTAAAAAATCGTAGTAAATTCTAGAGTCAACGAAAAAAATATATTTTTGCACCATTGTCACTCGTATTGGGAGTACTTTTGAGAAAAAATAAGAAAAGGAGGGGTATGATCTGACGGAAAACCTCTATTCTATCTTAGAAATGATTTTCCAATAGAGCCTAATTGAGCTCGCTGACAGTTACCGTACGCACACTTCGCCGCGTATACCTATACACGCAATTTGTTGATGCAGCTGTTGGTTTTTTCATGACGCTGTTGATAGGGTTTTTCTAACTGGAGTAAAACAAACCACTAATACCGTTTTTGTTTTTGCTTAGGTCCAACCTATATTCGCTCTAGTTCCAATCGAACGGCTGTCAAAACGTTTGTTTTTTCACTCAAGATGAATCTCTGTCAATTAAGTTTCGCTCTGGGTTGCACTTTTCAGACTACGGGTTCGCACTGCGTATTTTCACAGTTTCAACACAGCCAAGGGATTGGACTTACTTTTGACAACTGATTTTGTTAGATTGAAATTTTCGGTTTAAGATGGCGACTCTCTAAGGCTCTATATCATAAACAATAACTATTGCTTATATAATGCATTTATAATATTTACCGTTTCATCAATAGTTTTTGATTATGCGGGAGGGTAACTTTATTCACGACAAGTTAACATTTCCACGCTTAATTATTGTTGTGGAACTATGAAGCGAAGTTGCCAAAAGCCAGGCGTATGAAACTGAAGGGTAAAGAAGTAGCTAACATCTTTTTACGCTTCCTACACGTCCGACACAAAAAGAAAAAAAGCAAAAAAGTAACTTTGTTCGGGAGCTTACCAATACAGATTCATCCGAGGCTGAAGTTAGAGCGGGCTACTCACAAATACATTTTGTCCGAGGCAAAGTTTGTTGTGGGCTAGATGAGATGGCTACACGAAAAATGTATGGGAATGACATTTGTGACAGTGGGGTGCCAAAAGCAGATAAATGTTTTTAAAACGTGTACCCACTAGCCGCCACTACACGCGCGAAAAGGTGGAGGTGGATACCAAATATTTGTTCTAGTGTGCTACGTAATTTATAGTTATCCCCAAACTCTCGCTTTTTCTTTCGCACCCAGCCTGTTTACTTGTCAAATGTGACAAATTTTGACAAAATTTTACAAACTACCGAACAAAAACATTTTGCAGTTAGTTTTTCTTCTCAAATGCATTACTACAACCAAATTGCATTTTGTGAATCAAATAATTGCGTTCGTACAACGCTACAAGTGATTAAAATTGAATTAATATCGTTGACTGCAAAGTAACTTCGATAGGATCTGTGCTTTTCTAATATGTACTACAGTCTATGTGCCGCCTTTGATGTGTTTTCTTTTTACATTGTAAAAATTGTACTTTTATAAACAACATTAATAACAAGGATTGCAGCTGTGGAATTTTTATTTTCGTGCAATTGCGTCGTATTCTGCATTGACCAAAAACGATGAACACTTCCTCTGGAAGCACTCGAGGGCCGAGCGCCAGTAGCGTTAAAGAACCCAGCAAGCGGTTCTCGATTCACGATGCATTTGAAGAAGAAACCGATGAAGTAATCAAAGTGTATGGCTCAACCGTCATATCAACACCAATGCGGGCAAAGGTCAGATCCCCAGACGATATCGCAATTCGTATTCATCACGATCAAAGGTATATTTATGTAGCAAAATATGATCAAAAATGGTGGCGGATATTCTAAATCACAAGTAGATGTAACAATGATAAAACCGTTCTCAGTATTATTACTGAGAAAAACTTATTATACTTCTATTAATATTCACAAAATCTTATATATGATTACGTAGTATTAAATTACTTGTTTAGCTGCACATTTCTAGAATTTAAGACGGGTATTTTCTTCTTTCGTATCTTCCACGGTCTGTTTCACTTTCTATCCTGCTCGTATGGCTTTGGTGCTCTTTTCTTTTTCTATGTAAAACTGCATAATTCCTAGGACGCTAAAGTACACCGATGATACCACCTCTAGGGATAGCGATTCACTAATACAGGAGTATGGCAACCTATCATCGAACGACACCGATACCTACTGCTGGCGGCATCCGAAAGTAAGAGAAAACTGGAGAACTGTCCTAGCCGCCGCCACTCTGCTGGTCATTGGAACCGGTCTAATAGCAATGGGAGCGTACGCAATTGCCGAACCACATAACGGTTCCCAAGCGGCCGTATTCTTCGTGGCTGGTTTCATATGCTTCGTTCCCGGAGCCTACCACGTTGTGTACATCTGGCTGGCAGCTCGTGGCTATCGTGGATTCGATTTCTATCATCTGCCTCTTTTCACCTAAGTGAAAAACTAAACGCTTTTGCTTACGATGGTTACGATGGTTTACACTTACAGTGCATTAGAAGTTTTATCAACACGATTACACGATTCCTAATTTGTCATCCTTTTCCGGCAATAAGGATTGTGACAGTTAGAATGGTGACACGAAGATTTAATCATAATTATGCGCATTATAAACAGTCCAAACGTATCTAGAAATAGGTAAGAAATCGAATTTATTGTTAGGTTGTAAATGATAAAGGTTTTTTTCTTAAAAATTGAACAATCGCATCTACAGAGACGAGCATGTTTACCTAACACGAATTACTGAAATTTATTTTTAATTGATCTGTCCCATGATATTTAGAATATATATATACTTAATTTGAAGAAATGTACAAATGTGATTTTTCGAATTCAATACGCAATAAATGGCAAGATATTTTGGCAGACCAGCTCAGCATGTTTTGTAACAATAACGACTTCAGAGACAGACTCGAAACGTATCTAGTAACACAAATAGGAAATGGCTCACTGTTGGAAGTCATGTATCATCCTGCGGGTACGAAATTCTCGATACTTATCGTACATGCATACCATTGAAGTAACTAGAATAAACATGTGGCAATCGCCCTTGTTTAGGTACGTCGGAAGCAGAGGAAAGGTTTTGCGAGAACATAGAACATTATTCACAATAAAGTAAGTTACATAAACTATAAATAAACGTTTTATAATACTTGAAACAAATGAAAAAATGTGGGCATGTAGAGTGAAAATGTACCACGTCGCATGCAGTGACTTTGCACCAAAAACACAAGTTGTTGCGTTCGATTCGAGGTTGCTTCCTGTCCCAGAAATCTTTTTTTCTTCGCCATAGACAAGGTAGACATACGCTTGTGTCATGAAAGGATGTAGATCTCGACATTTTTGTTGGTCATCCACGTGATTTATTGTTAATTCTCGTAACGATAAAACGAGGGTGGTATTTTTATTTAAATCATACTAATTTATCACTTATCGTAAAACCTTGAACCAGAAATAATAAAAATGTTAATATTATTGACTGCTGTTCAAGACCTAACGCAAAACTTGTGTGTAGTCCAGTAGGCAAAATAAAAACAGCATTGAAATTAGTGCCATCGTGTTTTTTGATACTTGGACTTTGAGTAAGCCAATGAAACCGTTTTGTAATGGAGTGAATCGCCACTAGATAAAACAAGAGAAAATTATGAACGTCACATCTAGAATACGCTCTATGCACAGCAAATGCCGTCACCAAGAAAATATGTATTCCACAGATCTACTCAGCTCAGTATTGCTATGGAATAGGATGAGACTGGATACGCGAATTTATAGAAGCAGCTTATGACTAATAATTATTATCGATATTAGAATGATACGAAGAAAATAGAAGACCAGCACAGAAACCAATAAATCACGAACTTTTATGCTTCTTTGTCATAATATTAAAAACAAATCGTCCCCGTAGATCATGACATAGAGATAGATGTACCGCGTAGTGTAGACGAAATTTGAAATAATGCTTCCATGACTATAAATCATCGCAACACGCCGACAACATGCAAATGATAGTGGAAAGTTTAAGAAGCAAATTAAACTGTAGCGTAGCTACAACTTTTTGATTGAAAAGTAGTTTTACATAAACATAATGCACCAACCAATGTCGGCAAGTTTTCGGTTGTTATAGTCAGCGCTCAACCCTGAGAGGTGTAAACTTTGAATAGAGTAAAAAACTGATAGCAAATGATAATACTTACGAGCATAAAGTTTTGAACTTGCTTGTGTTTCATATTTTAGGTAATTCTAACGAAAATTGAATACATGTGGAAAATGCAAAATTCTGGAGATCTAAATCAATACAAAAATCCTCTATATTTTGTAAATGTGAACTTATATGATTGTTTTTTTTTGCTGTAAGCTTCATGTAGGTTAAATCGAAGGTACGGCAATTATTTAATTTAAGGCATATACAATAAACAATTTATATTACTATTGATCATATTTATTGTTTAAAGTTTTTTTTCCGAAAGAAAACAAGTTCAATGAGATGAATGTATATGCATCCATAGACTAAAAAAACATTACCTATAATTTTTAAATTCAACATATTTTATATAAACAAAAAAATAAAATTCAACACAATTTGAAATGAATGACACTTTTGGTTAAAATTGTAGAAGTATCTACTAAACAGCGACGGCCATAGAGCAAGACATGGAATCGATTTTGTACTACTAGGAAAACAAAATGAAGTATGCCATTAGCTGGAGGGTTATCCGTGACTGCCTATGCGTGTTAAAAATCAAAGGCAAAATCTTTCATAACAGCTTGATTACCTTGTACGATGAACGACAAACCCGATGACGTGAAGAGGGAAATCTATAAGTTCGTCGAAAATCAAAAAAGCATAGTTCTGTCTGCAGGAGTTCTTTCGAACCGTAACTGGTTAGTGAAAGCCTAGGTACTAGAAACGATAATGGTACACAAAAAAGGTCCTTCACGCGATTCGAATGCCTGCAAAAGCTTCGCAGTCATGGGATGACATCTACGGCCACGAAGCGTACCCCCTGAAAACGAGAGACCGAAGAGATGTTGGTGTCTTGCGTTGTAAGATTCTGCGAGGAATCATTGGGTGTAAAGTGGACCATAGAGTGTGGTGCGTCGTTGCAGTGGCGTTAATGGTCGGATTACGCGTATCATCGGTGTCTCGAGTATCTGGAGGTATAAAAGAGACCACGCAATGCTTCTTAGCCTCTTATCCAGCAACTCCGATTCCTAGGCGTAGAAATACGAGGAGGAATTTAGCCAAGCACTGACGAACGCATTATGAGTTGCGTCGCGTCCTGACGGTCCAACACCTCCAACAATATACACTTTTCATCCAATTGACAATAACATCAATCAATTTTTTTAAAATATCCAAGTCGCACCCATTACCGTCCGTCTTCCTCAAAGTTATAATCATACGACTGCCTTGTTTATTTTCCTTTCTTTTTCTCTCTTTCGTCATGGTCGTCATTCTCTCTGCTCTCATTCCCTACAAGTTGGTCACCATCCTAAAAGAAAAAAGCGCCTAAAGGAGAAGAGAGATCTTGATCGAATTACAACAACTATTTTGGGTTAATGACCCACGCAATAAAAAGGCGAACCAATCTCGTATAGTATACACACCGTAGCCTGATACGTGTAGGAACGAGGAGTTAAAGCTTATCACAAACGAACCGACGGTGGCCGACAGAAAGATGCAGTTCTTCGATGAGCATCTCAATGAATGTGCAACAGATTGTAGTAACCTCGAACGGCACATTTAATGTGTTCGACGCTATTACCCTCTGTACAATGCCGGTTGACTATATAATAGTCACGATGAATGAATTATTCAATTTTCACGTGCCTGCAACTCATCCCAAACAGAAACGCCCAAGGCCAATCAGAGGTTACAAGCATTAAAAAAAGATGGTACTAAAGCTCTTCGGTACTACTCTAACCATCGCAACCCTCATACGAAACGAAAGTTCGTGTCAGCCAGTAACAGCTACAATCAGCCAGTAACAGAATCCACAATCAAGTGCTTTACACTTTACACGTGCAGCGTACTTAAAGAAGCCTTCGTCGTTTGTGAATGGTAAATAGAAAGAACGGGACCTTCCATCGATTTGTCCTAATACAGCGAGCTCTGCCGATGGAATCTGCCACTGATTTGCAAATCTCGGGTGTCTTCAAGACTGAACCAGTTGCTTCACGAATAATCGAGGATGCTCTCCGAAATGTGCCACAAGGAATACTTGAAATGCTTTTCCGAAACAAATGTTGCAGCTGGTATAAGAAGCTAAAACCGTCTGTGCTTATGTGCACCCTTTATATACCCCCTTATGTGCACCCTTAACCACGAATTGCAACGTGTCGCTAAGGTTAATCATTATTCCCAGATTCCTGGAAGGAATTGTTTTAGTTTCCTGTTTTCATGGAACCTGACCGAACTGGAAAACTACCGAGGAATAACCTTTTATGTGCAGAACCGAAGCTACTAGAGACTCGTAAACAAGCTTCTATTTCATGGCGTGAAGCACCATACTTCTTGTGACCAGCACAGATTATTTCCAGACCGATCGAATACCACAAATCTGGAAACGGAGATTAAAGTGGGAGTCCTCACAAACGATAATAGTGTCCTGTCTTCCGATTTAGAAAAAAATGCGGCGAGAAACCGAACAGCTGAATCTTTCTGCAAAGGTATACAAACATTGTAAGGAACCACTTCAATGGATAATTTTCAGGATTTGGGATGAGGACAAACCACTAGATGAGTATTTTGTCCCACGGCATTACGATGATCAACGCTACAAGGTGCCCTCCAAGGTCTTGTTACGTCGTTTATCCCCAATAGCAGGAGATTTCGTGGCACAGTACCAGACAATATAGCCTAGCACAAAGACCTATAGCACATTGTGTCCGAGAGCGGTTTTTCATACGTGCATACGTTTTTGCTACGTGCATATTTCAGGGACACTCTCTAGTCTTTTCGAATCGTCGATCCAGCGAGCATGCATCGAAAGCAAAGGAACGATTTTCAGTAAAAGCAGCCAACTTTTACTATTTGCAGATGGTCTTGACATCATTATTAGCCTTTGTTTGACGGTGGCGTGGTGGCAATCTGCACCAGGCTAAAAACGGAGACTAAAAGGATTGGACTAAAAGTCAATGTATCGAATACTAAATATATGGTAGAAAGGCTTCCGAAAAACCTCGTTCGCCTCTTACGGACAGTGCCGTAAGAAAATTCATGGACGCATTCAAGTCTGGCATACTCCACCCTCGCCAAGATTTGCTCAAGGAGCATACACAGCCGTACAAAAGTTGACGATGGACAAAGGTACAAACAAGATTATAAATTTGCTTGCGAAATTTATACGTGTATGGTCACTGGTGTTGTGAACTATTTTTGGCGGAGCACAAACAGAAAGCAAAGAGGGGCGCAGGCACTACTTGAAAAGATTTCCATCGCAAACTTGGCGAAAGTCAGGAGGCTGCGGCTGCGCGTCACAAGGATAGCGGACAAAAGATCCAACGTGATGTTGACTTGCGAGTGTTGAGGGTCGTTAAACGAATTGGCGATGAGTAACCCGGAGAGAAATTTTTGATACAGCACGAATCTCACCGACTCTGAGCTGCTAGAGGAGGAGAAGAGGACGTAGCATTGGTGAACCGAATTTCTCACGATGACGGTAATTTTTACATGCAGAGCAGTTATGGTCGTAATACATGTTACTGGCAGGTACTCCCTACTGGGGTTGATATCATCTGAATGTTATACTTTCACTTATACTACCAATGGGATGCATGAAGTTCCCAAACACTCCCTATGATATTCAGCCAACTGACTATGCTGGATCTTACTTTATTCAAAACCCCCTTTTCGCGGGAAGATCTGTCACTCGACAACCCAACACTCAGCCGAGCCAGTGCAAACTATAGCTGAGAGCATAAAGGCCCAAACAGAATTGTGCATCAACGCAAATTGACGCTGACGGATGTGTTAATACATCATTCTGTCCTGCTAGATAACGAGTCATTTATATATTTCGTAACACGCTTGGGCGAGCGGGAGTGTATAGTGCTTTAATCATTAAAATCTGCGTTGTTCTCAAAAATGGACACATTTCTAGAATTAAAATAAGTCTGGATATAGCAGAAACTGAATTGCCAAAGTAATGCTTAATGCTTAAAACAGGCAAGGAGAACAAGCGAGCTTGGGTTAACCCTCTAACGGGCAACATCCTAAAAACGACGGCCGTCTACAGACGGTCTTACCCGTTAGACGGTTAAGTATATCTACGAGCCCCACACGCACGCACAGAAAATGGAAATTGAGAGAAACTCGTCGAATAGTATATAATACATTTATGCTACTGCGGAGTAAAAGCAAAAATTACCTTTTGTCGGATTGGCCAATTTACCCACTTCGCGGTTGAAGAACTGCCAGACTGACCGAAAACCGGACACTTGGCAATCCCTATGCCAAGTAATTTCTTACGAGCACGCAACAATATTCTGAACATCGCAATCGCATGTATAAAAACACTTATCGTGAATTAAATTGCCGCAACATTTCTCTTTTCGGAGCCACCTATAGTCATCAAACATGTCCTTATTAACATCACATGCAGCGACGGAAGCCGTGTCGCAGTTTAGTATTTGCTACAATAATTTATGTCACGATTATGTATTGGCATTTCTTTTCATATTCATATTTTCATATAGACCGAAGTTATAATACATCGTCGCATCTACACAAATCACGTTGTACGCTTAGTTACCGAAATTTATTTAATTTATTTACATATCAAAGTGTCTTACTTTTTCTTTGCTTGAAGATGACTTAAAACATCGTTTTCTTTATTAGGTATACAATACTTAATATGATGAGACAGATTCGCACTCCTTTTTCGCACGCATATCCATTTGGTAAAAGAGAAATGTTGTTTCGTTATCCATCTGTTGTTTCAGCATTATTCATGCAAAAAGAACTAAGAGGGACTGGGTAAAAGTTCATAAACATAAACAATTTTGTATATTTAGTTTATTTGATTTTATTTCGTAAAACTGCCTAGTTCCATAAGGAAACATGATTAATTGTTATCCGTCTTATTTCGAGTCCCGTTAATTGTAAGTAAAATAAGCACACAGGGTTCATCACGCAGTCATGCTAATGCTGTTATCTTTAGATAGTCTTCGTTTGTGTTTCTTTTCCTTGTAATCGTACATGTTTTGGTACTTATTTATAGAATTTTTCAACTTTTTATTCAGCCACGCGGAGAACGCTTCCTCATTGGTTTGAGCTTTAATCTGCTTTTCTTCGACCTTCCTCTGGTGTCGCTCGTAAAAACGTTTCTTTTTTGCCTCCAACCGCTTGTTCTTGGCATCCAATTCCTCTTTAGACAAGCCATATTCTGAATGAAAACCATTATAGTAAGGAAGCTTCTCGTCAGTTGTTTTTTTGAAACGGCAGCATTTACGCTGACATTTCATGGATCTCTTCCGAAAATGTTCCTGCACAGGACTTTCTCTGTCCGCATCCGGTTCCTCTACGGCGTTTTCGCTATCATCACGTTCCTGATCGTACATGAGCGACTCTCTCATTAGACGTTCTTTCATAATTTCACGCTCTTCTGAATTGTCATCATCATTCTGAGATTCCTCGGAATAGTTCACCTCTTCCTGACCGGAAACAGAAACCTCTTCGCTGCCGTGAGTTTTGGTCGGGCTGCTACTGTCCTCACTGGCCGTTTCTGGATTGTGTATTTCAGTATCAAAACTAGATTCGGTTACTTCTTCTTCCAGTTCATCATAATCTCCATGTTCTTCCTCTTCCTGGCCATCATCATCTGCCGTAACGGTTTGGATCCCTGATTCAACATCGTCCTCTGGTGGCTCGTTTATACTCAGCTCTTCGATAATCTCTTCGTCCACCTCGTCCATCTCGCCAGTAGCGTTCTTGCTTTGCGTGCAGTCGTTTATATCTAGTGGCGATTTTTGTTCAACATCTGCGAGAAGAAAATGCACATTAGAAATTATCATTATTCTAAATTTTAAAATGCTAAAATATTTTTCTAGGAATTCGAATAAAAAAGCAAAATCTAGGGCCAGCAAAACATTCCGATTTCGAAACTTGACCTGCTTTTATACGACAGATTTTAAATACAATTTAAACTGAAGTTTTTGGAGCGTCTTAGTAGAATACGAAACCTAAAAATAAAAAATAAGAAAACTTATCCAATTTAATTCTACTATGTGTATTTTATTCAATGACAGATACGTATTTCGCCTACGACTTGCAGGATTTCTCAGTGTCTGTTTTCGAACTCGTGTTCGTTTTCGAGTTCGAAAACAGACACTGAGGAAGCCTGCAAGTCGTAGGCGAAATACGTATCTGTCATTGAATAAAATACACATAGTAGAATTAAATTGGATAAGTTTTCTTATTTTTTATTTTTAGGTACAATTTAAAACCAATTTAAATTTGATATACAGTGGGATTTCGAATTTGGCATGGTTCGATTTGGGCAACAAAAGTATCCGTTTTTGGGGTTTTTGGCGACACTAATTATTTTACTTCCAAAAATATGCTTAAATATCAGTCAGTTTCCGCATACATACTTTAAATGACAAAAAAACATTGCCAAAGGTGTGTTCATGAAAAAAAGTTTGCGGTTTTAGAATTTTTCGAACAATAATATTTTTGTTGTCGTAGGACTACGTCTTAGGTCACCAAAAACTTACTTGCACCGCACTAATAGCTCTTGGTGGATGACGTAAACATTTAGTCAATTTCTACCGCATTTGCATTCAAATTTTTCATATCAAAAAAGGGTCTCGATTTTGGCACGGTTTGGATTTTGGCAACATAGGCGACACGCATTTGTTGCCAAATACGAAATCCTACTGTATGTCAAATTTTAAGCCTAATTTTAAATTGAATGATGGTAGAAAACTCCAAAGGAAAGGCCATCATCATGCTCTGTCGCATGATTTTTTTTAAATACTATCTTCTTGTAAAGTAAAAAACGGAAAAAACAAGGGAAAAACGTGACAGAAACTGGTCAACAGGAGAGAAAAAGATTAAAAAGGCGCGAGAGAGAGAGAAAAAGGTGGAAAACTGGCATGAAAAAAAGAAAAGCGAAAGAAAAATCGTAACATAATGGGATGGAAAACGAGACAGGAAAAAAGAAAAATGACGAAATGAGACAGAAAATGAACAAACGAGAAGGAAAAGAGAAACGGAAAAACAAGACAGGAAAAGAAAAGAATCGGCACGGAAAAAGAGGAATCAAAGAGCAGAAAAAAGAAAAAATGGGAACAAAAAGAAGGAAAAACAGAAACAAATAGACAGAATATTTATTTATTATTTAATTTATTTATTAATTTTCTATCCATCCGACCTAATAGGTCTACATGGAGCAATGGTTGGATGGGGAAAAGCCAAGCTGAGGCCATCCTCACGTAGGCATAAAAACCCCATCATCTTCACAAAAATACATAATTACAATTCACATCACATACTACATAATAAATAAACATTAATTGTCAAGTGAGTAACTAACTTAAACTAAATACAAAAAATCATGGTCGCTTATAAAATACTAGGGCCAGAACATGGAAAAAAACGAGGAAGAAAAAGTGGTACAATGGGAGAGAAAAAGAAAGAAAACGCGATAAGGGAAAACGGAACAGAAAACAAGTGAAACGAAAAGGATAAAGAATAGCGAGAGCGGAAAAAAATAATACTGATAGAGAAAACAAGGAAAATAGGAAAAACAGGTCCAATGGCATATTAAAGAAGAATGATGAGGTAAAAATAAACGGGAAAATGGAACAGAAAAAGAAAGAAAAACACAAAAAAGTGACCAAAGAAAAATGTAAAACGGGAGATAAAAACCGAAAACTGGAGAACAAATGAGAAAAAAGGATGTTTTTGACAAATGTGACAGAAAAGAAAGAAAAACGGAACAGATGAAGAGGAAAAACGAGAAGCAAAGGAAATAAAAACCATTAGAAAAAGACGAAAAACGGGACTGGAAAAAATAAAAAAACGAAATAGAAAAGCGGTAAAATGCGCGAGAGAGTAAGGTAAACAATGTCAGTCCTAATTTCAAGTAAAACTTCGTGTCTAATTTCTTTTCCTTGTCCAACTTAGGGTCTAATTTAATTCTAAGTCTAATCTCAAGTCGGATTTAAATCCAATTTACGTTCGATTTCAAGTTCAATTTCAAATAAAAGCTTTCGTTTCAAGTCCGATTTTACGTCTAAATGCAAGTAAAACTTCCAATTCAAAGTACTCTAAACTAAAGTTCAATTTCAAATCCCGTTTTAAGTCCAGCTTTCAGTTCAATTTGAAGTAAAACTTCAAGCCCAGATAAGTCCAAATTCGAGTCTAGTTTATGTCCTTTGTCAAGACCAACTTTAACTCTTATTTCTTGTCCAGTCCCAAGTCTAAAGTCTAATGTCAACTGCACCCGAAAATCCGGAGTTTTCAACCTAATCGGCCGTAAGTAATAATAGATTCATCATCCTACGATTACGCGAGGCCAAAACATTCTTCTAAAAGGCCGGGTGCTCTATCTTTTGTTTATGTCTGGGCACGCTGATGGTAATTAGTACAGTTAGTCCAGTACTAGGACTCAACAAACTCAGGCCTATATGATTCACCGTAATTGAACTATGAGGACTGACACAAGAAAATCTTTAGAGCACCTATTAAAGTTGAGCGCGACTTTGTTGAATCCTAACCAACGACGGCCAGCATTGGCCAGTTGAATTAAGTCATTTTTGTTGTTATCATGTATTGCTGTTCTATATCCATTGAACCATGTGCACTTTATTTTAAGTCGGTGTAAATAATGATATAACAGATTACAGCAAAATAGTTCCATAACACAACTGCCATTTTTTCACAAACTTTTACGTCATACTGGCACATATTCGGTTCAAAAAGATAATTGTCCTTTACTTACTATTCGTTTCGCCGGGCGCGTCTTCTTCCTCGACATCACTATATTCGTCTGGTTCGTAGTCAACCAATTGTTCTCGAAAAGTTACCCTTCGTTCACCAATGGCGAATTTTGGCGAAGGTGGTGTCGGTATGGCAAAGGATTCCTGATTGGCTAATTTGATTTTCTCTTTGATATTGTACTCGTTGGCTGGGCGAAGAACTGCAGGGCAAAAAAATCATACAAAGACAAATTATTACACAATTCTCACCAGTTCGACGCCCCCGCCCGACGCCGGAAGCCTGTGAACTAAACTGAACTAAAGTATGTCTTTGACAGAACCGCACTCACAATATCCTTCATAATCATCTTCATCGTCGTTATCGATCATTACGTCACTGTAGGATTGGCAAATCTTTCCAGTCGGTCGCATCCGAAGCCTTGCTCTTCCCTGCACCACCAAGTAATCCGATTGTTCCTTTTTCTGTAACGGTTCGATAGTGCAATGTGCTTTTGGATATAACCTATTGTCATGCTCAAAATACGTACGGTTCTCTCAAACAATATTCATTCCACAAGCCTACAATCAGCTCCTGAAACTCGTATGTTCCATGTTCGAATTTAGTCAGTTATTTTACTAACATTCTCTACAACCGATTTCCGACAAAACTTGTCTGGTTTGGAATGCTTATTGAACAAAGTTACAGTCCACAGCCAAACCAACAACCGAATGCTGTTACTAAACATAACAAACTGAAAGCGAACATGCTTCCAGTAGCAACTGGAAGCCACGAGGTTCACCAGCTCATGTTGTTGGCAGTATCCTTGCGTGAAACATTGGTCATTAGCAATGGTATGTCCATAAAGAAAGTATTTAATACTTTTTGCAATCCTTGCAGGCTTACCTAGTGCATGTTCAGAGCTTTTACTAACGAGTTATGGACGAAGTACGTATCATATTAGGTATTATTTTTTAAAAATTAAATTTTTCAAACAGTGGTAAGTCAAATATAACACAAAGTATCAATACAAAGACATGAAATCTCATTGCCCAGAATTTTGTAAAATAAGTTCCGTATCCAGGTTTATGCCTTAGTGGTTCTAACAGTGTTGCTGACATTATGTGAGATTCGAAAAACCTCATGAGAAATATTACACCTACTGTCATCATTCACACGTTAACAGTGGTTGAAAGTGACAATCAATTTACGTTCTTATCGAGTAATAAAAATATGTTGCCCTCGGCTTATTATCAAAAATTGATAACGAAGTTGTACTTTTTTGTTTCTCGATGGGGTCTGTAAAACACCCAACCCCCATTTTATAAAACATCGTATTTTATCGCAATTTATGGCATCACCCTTTGCATAAGTAGAAAAACTAAGAGCATGAGGGTTGGCTGATGAACCTACAGGGATCCTTCTTCAGACGCTAGGCCGCAGCCTAGCACGATAGCAAATGCATGAAAGTTATATCGATCAAACTGATGTAGCCTGGGTTCCGGGTAGTCGTTTTTGTACTCTTACAGTTCGATATTCCTACATATATTCATCACAGGACACAGTCGGTAAACGCCAAGCATGACTAGCATTCTCGGGCAAGGCTTTGGAACGCATGGAATACTATGCCGAATGCAGCATGCAGAAAGCCACATGCAGAAAGCCACGTGGCAGCTCAGAGTGAAACAAAAAGCTACTGTTGTGGCGCGCGTGCTGTAAAGCTGTTGCATACACGGCACCTAGCACATGCACGACGTGACACCATAAAACACCCCTTGCCGAGCGGTGCAGTTTGTCATCCGACTAACTGAAGGAATGATTTCCGGCCTGGAGTTACGAAGTCCATAAAGACTTCATGTCAAGTGCACGCTTCTTAGAACCTACCTTTGGATAAGAATTCATGAAAAAAAGGTACGGCACGAAGCTAATTTTTTCGTCGCTAATTTTTTCAAACATGTTAGCTTAGGCCCTTGAAAATAATTAATGACCTAAGCAGGTTGTTAATTTGTTTCGCATGACGAATAATAAGTTACATTAAAATTTGCTATTTCGTTTGGTCGTTTGGTTCGTTGAATTATCACTTTTCAACTACAGGATAGTGAATGAATGAAAGTTGAAAATTAGAGCAATATTTTTTACTATATAATAGTCTTTGGAATAGCGTAAACCATTTATTTGTCCCATTTGAGAAGTAGAATAAATCAGTTGATGCCGGTTGAGTTTTTTTAACACATTTATCTTATGGGTAGAAATAAAGAGTTTTTTCCATTCAACTCGATCGATTTGTGTTTCATGTTTTCACTGCTGCTAAATAATAAGAATGGAAGTCGAAATAAAAAAAATATTAATGTTTGAAATTGCCTGGTAAACGGATGGATGATGTGTACCGTCGGTGTCTTGCACACCTATAGACATAACATAGAGCCAACAGGGGTTCACAGCCTCTTAGTGAGCAACCCCTATCCCTACCTGCTCGTGGTGCCAACCGGAATACGATCGACCTTAGTGAAGATCGGGTAACCAACCCCGGTCGAAACCCGGGTCATTTGTTGACAGGGAAGGAAGCTTCTTTGGAGCTACGTTGGTCCTCCGGCGGTACAGTGGGGATGGTCCAGAGCCAAACCAAGCAAGGAACGACATCGGAGCGAAATGGATCACCCAAGTAACATTTTTTTTGTATAATAGCTTCCCAACAAACACCGAAGCTGAATTAAAATGCTACTGATTTGGTCACAGCTGATTTAACTCTGAATACAGGTGGTAGACGCTGAATAAATTGAAGTAAAGGCCTCTGTATTCTATAAGTGATTAAGCAGCCAACCAATGCGCTGTAAATCAGCTGCTTCATATAATAGTGTCACAAGCAGATTAGGCGCATCTTCAACCTCTCCACAACCCGTCAATATTCTCAATAATTGTGCTATACTAGCTGAATAAACGATTTGCCATTTTAATAAACAGCCCTCCCACCAAACATTTATGCGCTGATTAAAGATTTTAGCAGCCATTATTATTTAGCCATAGCTAAATATGCTTCGAATAAAATTTATGTAAACAACTGTACAATACTTATTCAGCCGAAATTGGAGAACTTATTCAACCTATTTTATAAAACGGAATAAAACACTTATTTAGCCTCTGTGCGCCTTGCTTCCAGCTTTGCGCAAATTGGTTATTTAAAAACGCGCATAAGCCTCTATTAAGCTACATTACAGCTTCAAAGCAGCTATTAGTAAGCCCGAAGCTTGACTTAGATGTTTAAGAGCTGAAAAAAGGCTTTAATTTCTAATACTAAACCATAGTTCAGCCACAGGTTGAATAAATTCAGCTAAAAAACGTTTGATCAGCCTGGAATTGTTACTTGGGTAGCTGCTTTCAAAGCTGCAATGGAGATTAATAGAGGCTTTTGCGGGTTTTATAAATAACCAATCTGCGCAATGCTGTCAATTCTATTTTTAGAACGAGAAATAGTTTTGCAATGCTTTTTCAGCCGCTTAATCAACGTCTCATCAACCTTTATGCAGCCAAAAAATGATCTATTTTTATTTTTATCTAAATTTATTTTGCTTTGGCGTCATAAGCTATATTTTAAATTTCGAATAACTTGAATTCGTATATGCAAGCTAATTAAAAATGCAAGTCGTCATCTTTCGGGAATTGAACCATCTTCTGAAATTAAAAACTTATCAATTAAATTCTGCTATTTATATTCATTCGTATTTCGCCTACGACATGCAGGCTTCACCAGTGTCTGTTTTCGAAAAATCTTGTACACTGGATCGCCTAAACCAACCCGTAAATAGCAAGAGAAATTGCTGTTTTCGAGTTGGTTTAAGGCGGTCCAAGCTGCATAAAGTAAGCACTCAAATGGTGTTTGACCAAGCGATGTTTAAGCTACTTTGAATTTCCAAACCCGCTTTCCTCCAAAGCTGATAAACAAGCTTAATAGCGGATTTTTCTGCTAATCAATCCGCTTCTAAACAGCCATAAACATAGAACCGTTTTACGGTTGCTTAAAGGTGGCTTTATAAACCAGTAGACGCTTTCATTAGGCTCACAGGCTTCATTCGGTTCACAGCACACATACTGTCAGATCATAGAGTTTCGCAATTCGACTGGCAGCAAAAATATGTCAGTTATCAACATTATCGACTGCTTCAAGTGTAAAGATATTTTCACTGCCTGTTCTTCAGATGCAGATGGGGCGGATCATACGATGAATGCTTATGGATCAGAAGATGGCGGTTTAATTCCCGAAAGATGACGACATGCAATTTTAATTAGCTTGCATAGACGAATTCAAGTTATTCGAAATTTAAAACATAGCATACGACGCCATAGCAAAATAAATATGACGCGTTTTTCTTTTTTAAATTTAAAAATAGATCATTTTTTGGCTGCATAAAGGTTGATAAGACGTTGATTAAGCGACTAAAAAAGAATTGCAAAACTATTTCTCGTTCTAAAAATAGAATTGACAGCATTGCGCAAATTGGTTATTAAAAAACACGCAAAAGCCTCTATTAAGCTCCATTGCAGCTTTGAAAGCAGCTACCCAAGTAACAATTCCAGGCTGATCAAACGTTTTTAGCTGAATTTATTCAACCTGTGGCTGAACTATGGTTTAGCATTAGAAATAAAAACCTTTTTTCAGCTCTTAAACATCTAAGTCAAGCTTCGGGCTTGCTAATAGCTGCTTTGAAGCTGTAATGTAGCTTAATAGAAGCTTATGCGCGTTTTTAAATAACCAATTTGCGCAAAGCTGGAAACAAGGCGCACAGAGGCGATATAACGGCTGAACAAGTGTTTTTTCCGCCTCGAATAAAATAGGTTGAATAAGTTCTCCAATTTCGGCTGAATAAGTATTGTACAGTTGTTTACATAAATTTTATTCGATGCATATTCAGCTATGGCTGAATAATTATGGCTGCTAAAAAGTTTATTCAGCGCATAAATGTTTCTTGGGTTATCAACCACTTGTTGCACGGGAATTAGAAGTAGAACAATTTAATAAGCTTGTAACGATGTTACAAAATAAACTAGGTAACAAACCCTATTAACCAATCCCACACACAACCTTCACCATCCATCATCCACCAGGTATCATCCGAAGCCTGCATTTTGTAACTCTAAAACTGAAAGTTCAGCGCATCTGCTCTGCAATTTCGGGGCTCTTGCATCATCAAGGCACAACTTCTTCGGAAGTTTAATTACTTCTTACTCCATATTAGGCATGGAGCCTAAATCCCAAAATGGTCCCAAATGGATTGGCTTTATTAACCATGTACTACCGAATTGGGGCAGGATTACAACTATCCGGCTCAACTCCATCAATGGATATGGGCGGTCCGTAAACTGTGTACAGCAATCGGAGCCTGCCACAAAAGACGATCATTAAGACTGTTGCAGTGGCCTTTTAACCCAATGCCCTTCTGGCATACAAAAAATCAGAGGGGTTGTGCACAAGACACGACCGCATATATAGGTGACGCAGGACTACGTAAGCCTCTTGGTAGTGATAGTAGCATATATCCATGCTTGTAATCATTCGTTTCTTCATGTATACATGCTGTATGCACCATATATACATGCTACATGCGTTGTATGTAACATTTTCAAAGTAGTAATATTGCATACGTTCAATCCTCAAAAGATTTCAGAGTTATTTCAATGTGCATGTGAAAACAATTTAACAAAATCAAGAACACAAACTATTGCTTTCCTGCAATCTTACAGAAATTGAAGATTGTTTTTATTACCCATGGTTACCCACGTTGAAGGGATTTTACCAATTCAATCCTATTTTATCAACAGCACATCTTTTCACTACACTTCTAATGAAACGGCAAGCATGCGTATTCATACAGAGTCATGTTATAACCGAACACTACAGCTGTGGCACGTTTTTCCAACACAGATATCAAATAGATTTAATTGTCTTGCAGTAAATAATGTGCGATCTGTAGTGGCAACGAACTTGTGTCGTTTTTTCTGGCACACTTCCCTAACACAGACATCAAATTGGACTAGGTTTAATCGCATTCGTAAGAAACTTGTTGGCACGAGGGGGTTTTGCCACTGTTTCTGGCGTACTTCCCAAGCAAGGACATCAAAATGGTCTAGGTTTAATCGCGGTGTTAAGAAATCTTGTTGAAATGAGGGAACTTCGTCACTTGTTTTGGCTTACTTCCCAAGCACAGATATCAAATTGGTATAGGTTTAGATCATCCTAAAGAATCTTTCAACCAATCACGAAGCGAGAATTCTGGTAAAACATAGGTTCATCATTTTCAATTTTTCAATCCAGCTTTTTACGAGCCATAATGGCGGATGTGTTCGTAATATTTGAACGACATTTTTGACATTTCAGTAAATCATCGCATGTTTTCTTTCCGCAAGTTCCTTTAGTTTTACCGTGAACGTGCGGAAACAAGACGTGCGATGTATTCCTGAAATGTCAAAAATGCTATTCAAATATGATGAACACGTCCACCATTATGGCTCGTAAAAAGCTGGATAGTTCAACATCAAGAATCCATACTTTTCTTCATTTGGACCAATTCTTAGAAGATTTTCCAATCGATTGGTGTAAGAATATTGAAAATCGATCGGAAAACCGCTAAGCTATTGGCGCTCAAAACCTTTCATTTTTCGTGACGCTCGCATTTTTCGATTTTTTGGAATGACACCCTATCTCAAAACTTGCCGTAAGACGTAGTCCTACGTCAAAAAGGTGTAGATGGTGGAAAAAAGGATTGATGGTGCTGGCTTCAAACCCGTAGGAACAAGACGAGCAGCAGCGCAGCAAGCAAGATGGTTAGACTAGGTGGAGTGAGATCTGGCGGAGAGTCACGATGTCCAAGAGATTGGAGAGCGGTAGCCCACAGCCGAGTAAATTGGGGAAAGTTTGTTCATCAGGCTGTGTCTTAGAATGGCAACTAAGTAAGTATATGAGCTATATCCTGGATGAAAACGGTTTTCCAGGGAAGCTTACAAAACTTATCATGACTATAATGGATCTAGTGCTGTGTGAGAATTTCGGGTGAATTGTCGTACCCATGCGAATCTCGCAGGGGACTTTGACAAGGATATGGTCTTTCCTGCCTTGCTATTCAACATTGCGACAATGTTATAAGACAAGCAGCGAGCGACAGTTCTAATTAATTCATCTGCTTTGCTGACGACATGGATGCTGTCAACCAGGGCCCGGCATGGTCGAAATCTATACCTATAAAAAAGGATTTCTGTCTGTCTGTCACTATGTTCCTTTTAGAATCGAAAACTACTGAACCGATCGGCGTGAAAATTTGCATGTAGGGGTTTTTGGTGCCAGGGAAGGTTTTTATGATGGTTAGAGATCCCTCCCCCTACTAAGAGGGGGGCTCCCATACAAATCTATACCTATAAAAATGGATTTCTGTCTGTCTGCCCGAATGTTCCTTATAGAATCGAAAACTACTGAACCGATCGGCGTGAATAGGGGTTTTTGGGGCCAGGGAAGGTTCTTATAACGGTTAAAGACCCCTCCTCCCACTAAGAGGGGAGGCTCCCATACAAATGAAACGCAAGTTTCTGCAGAACTCGAGAACTAATCAAGCAAATGGAACAAAATTTTACATGTGGGTGTTTTTAGAGACAAGATTTTTTTCTATGGTGAATTGAGCCCCTCCCCACTCCTATACAAATCCTATACAAATGAAATACAAATTTCCTCATAACTCGAAAACTAATTAATCAAATGGATCCATATTTGGCGTGAGGGTGTTTTTGGAGACATGAATTTTTTCTGATGAATTGAGACCCCTTACCTTTTTAGGGGGAGGGGCTCCTATACAAATGAAATACAAATTTCCTCATAACTCGAAAAGTAATCAAGCAAATGGGACCAAATTTGGCATGTGGGGGGTTTTGGAGGCAGGAATTTTTTTAATGATGGTTTGAGACCCCTCACCCCTGTGGTAGGGGTATAAGGACTATCATACAAATAAAACAGAAATGTTTGCGTAACTCAAAAACTAATCGAACTCGAGAAATTTTAGACTCTTTCATAAAACTTTAATCAATAACAAGGCCACCAAAAACTATCAATAGTAACATTAGATAATTCAGCGCGAGGCGGCCACCGGCCGCGAGTGTTGCCGGCGACCTGCCGTCGGAAGCGCCGGCCACTGCGGGGGACAGCCCCCCGTAGAGATCACCTCTATCTAGGTTTATTTCTTTTCCTAGATCTACTGACCTCTATTACTTTCCTTCAGTTGGGTCACCCCTGCGAAATGGTACTTTCTACGAAAAGATTTTCCGTGAAATGGTACATCCCGCGTAAGGTTTTTCGCGAAATGGTTTTCTGCGAAACTCTATATTCCGCGTTATGGTCAACCGAGAATTGGTGCTCCGCAAAATGGTATTCGGCG
Source organism: Sabethes cyaneus (assembly GCF_943734655.1). NCBI lineage: Eukaryota > Metazoa > Arthropoda > Insecta > Diptera > Culicidae > Sabethes > Sabethes cyaneus. Next base: position 149,605,528 of record NC_071354.1, read on the forward strand.
AAATGGTTTGTAATGATGGCGAATATTTAAATCCTATCCGCTTTATTTTATCAGGCTAAGAAATGAGGGGAGTTGTTTTCTACTATACTGTGAGGAAAATTTGTATATTAAAACACCCATGAACTCCCCAGAAACTTGAAAAAACTCAAGATTGTGACAAAGGTCATCCGAGATTCACGATTTATGTACAACACAGTTTAATTTGTGGCAATACGAAGTATGTCGGGTCAGCTAGTAAATAAATAAAATTGACTTTCTCTTACCTTCGCTTCATACATAAAGTGACTTGCTTCATTTATTGAACAGAACGTTTCAAGCAAGCTTCAATTGAAGTTGGTGGCTGTTTCAATTGACGACGGCAGAAAGTCAGGCACGATTTGTCGAGGTTATCTTAACTTTGCGTTGCATTGTAGGAAATGTTATTTAAATTCAATTTATTTTCATTCAAAGTTGCTGGCCTTCTTCTGAATATTTGATAGAAAAGTACAAATGAAAAGTTGAAACCGATAGTCTTGTTGAAGTGAAGCCCGTTTCGCTGACGCTGACTGAAGCCAGTTTGAAACTGAAGCGGTGCTGCTTCTGTTGAAACTGAAGCTTCACTGCTTCATTGTTGAGTGACGCTATGCAATTGAAGGTGACGTTGTCGGGCCCTGCTGTCAACAGAACATTTGAGACGGTGGAAGGTTAATACACGAGACTAAAACGCGAAGCGCAGAAGATTGAGTTCAAGATAAATACGTCTAAAACGAAGTACATGCGGGCGTGTGGAATTGAGCGCGACAAGGTCTGCTGAGGCAGTACCGTTGCACATAAGAAGGACTCCATATAAAGTAGCGGCCAAAATTGCCGAATGTAAAATTTTACATTTTAGCACATGCTTAAACGCGGTTTTGTAGTAAATTGTCTATATTTTTATGATTCGCGAATAAAATTTTGATAGAAAAAAAATATCATGTAAAAATAAGCTGTCAAAGTTGCCCATTTCAAAAGTTTGAAAAATAGGTCATTTTAAAAAAGTCAAAAAATTAAATACTTATCGCGGGTGTAAATATTATTGTTATATATCATTTTAAAACTGATACCTTAGCCTATCAAAAAATGAAATGAAAACAAATTTAAACTTAATGAGGTGCGCGATAGGCTACTTATAATAAAAATGAAATTCTCATAAACTTTAATCAAAAAAACAACTCTTGTCGCCGCAGTTTCTAACAGTGCGTCTGAAAGCTCGAAGTATTTTGTACCATAACATGAATTGAAAGTTTGCTATAATTTGACGTTTTCCGAAAAAAAATAATTTTAAAATTGTCATATTTTTAGCAAGTCTTTAAAATTTTAAGTACCCTTTCAACAAATTTGATTATCTTTGTTACTAAATTTATTTAGTACCTGAAGAGAGTTTCAATGAGAAAATGGGAGAGTGCCTGCGAGAAAAAAAAATTTTTTTTTGTCAAGCAAACATTTATATCGGACACATTTGATAATTTTTCCCCAAATCACCCTAAATATGAGTTTAAATCATTTCTTTTGTAACAAATATAACCTAGAATAAATTTGAAACTAAAAAATAATTTTGGCCAAAAATTGCAATTTTCCGACTATTGTGCGTTGTGCTGAAGAAAACGGGTGCTAAGAACCATCTTTGGCGGTGTGCAAGACAACGGTGTATGGACGCGAAGAATGAACCACGAACGCGTCTCTCAGTAAACCCAATATTCAAAAAGTAGCTGAAGAGCTACTATCGCTATAACAGGAGCAATGGGTACTGCTCCGTCTAAAGTCCTAGATGTTCTACTATTAAATCTGCTGCCATTACCTCAGGTCATTCAACTAGATGCCGTTAAAAACGCAATAAGACTCAGACGAACTAAAAATCTTTTCAGTAGTGATCTAAAAGGCCACCTAAGTATCCTAAAGGAATTTGAAATTAATCCTCTTATTTTTCAAGCTGAAGATCTAATGGAAAAAAAATTTGATTTTGACCATTTATTTAGCATCCATGAACCAGATCGTAGTGAATGGGAACGAGGGGCCCCTATGTCAGAGATGGTTCAATAACTTTTTACACTGATGGTTCGAAATTGGCAGACCGAGTGGGAGCTGGCATTACTGGTCCTGGACTGAATAGGTCAGTGGCAATGGGCAAATGGCCAACGGTCTTTCAAGCCGAAATATATGCTATTCTAGAATGTACTTCGATCTGCTTGAAGAGAAAATATGTGTATGCAAATATTTGTATTTTCTCAGACAGTCAAGCAGCTCTGAAAGCTCTAAATATGTTGCTTGCACTTCCAAATTAGTCTGGGACTGTGTAAAACTGCTTCAACAGCTATCTACACACAACAGGGTAAACCTCTTTTGGGTTCCCGGGCACAGTGGTATAGAAGGTAATGAAAGTGCAGACGAGTTAGCCAGATCTGGATCTGCTTTGGAATTTATAGGTCCCGAACCTTTCTGTGGGGTATCCAATACAGCACTCGTGCGCTAATTGCACGTCCTCTAATCGCACCGTCTTTTAATTGCACGTCCGCTAACTGCACGATCGTGCAACTAAAAAGCAGTTATCTGTCAAACTACACGTGGTTTCCCAGGTGGTTGCTATAAACAAAAATGCAGCGTTGCCGAATGCAAACTCTCTATCTCTGCATTACGTAGATACATTACAAATAAATTCATGCAAATTTGGCTAAACTTTGATTAATTGAACACATTTTTATTAGGCTTTTAGTTCGTTTGTAAAAATTTTAATGTTTTTCCCAAAATTTAACGTACGTGTGAATGCATGTGAAGAGTTCTTTACAGTGATAACACATCATGTTTTACAATAAATATTGGCAACCATCGTGCAATTAAAAAACGAAATTCGCTAATCGCATCGCCTCATTCGTGCAATTAGCGAACGAGTGCTGTAGTACGTGCAAGATGGAACTGAAAAAATGGGAAGAGAATCAGATCATATTGAACTGGAATAATACTCTATCAGCCCGTCATGCAAAACGGTTTATTAAGCCAAATGCCTCAATCACGCAAAAGCTATTGAATCTGTCAAAAAAAGATTTGAGTATTTTTAGCGGAGTGGTTCCTGGTCATTGTCCAACCAAATATCATCTGATGGTAATAGGAAAGCTTAATGATGATAGATGTCGTTTCTGCAATCTAGAGTGTGTAAGTGTTCATCATATACTGTGCGAATGCACGGCATTATTCAATAAAAGACGCAAATTTCTTGATAAAGGACTGTTGGAGCCTTCGGAAATGTGGGCTAGTTCTCAGAAAGTAGTACAATTTATTCTCAACACATTGCCGTGTTGGGATGATGCCTTCAATTAAAATAACAATTACTAAACGACATAAGTAAAGGCATACAGCAAAAGAGGACACACCACAATAGATCAAAGAACTGGTCGCAGTGGTTCAAGCACAGGGATGGTTCGATCATTTTACTCAATCATGAAGATTCTCATTAACTCTGGCTTTTGATTCAATCACCTAAAAATCGACTATTTTAGTCGAGTGATTATTATTATTATTTATTTGTCATAACTCCAACCGACTAAATTAAATATTGTGGCTGAGAAAAGCCAAAACGGCAAAAAACAGCATCTGTTAACAGCACAAATTACAAAATATGAAATAATTACAAAATATAGAATAACACAATAAATTACACTAACTGTCAAAAATCTAAATAATGTCGACTATTGTAAATAACAGCCATATGCCAGACTGGTTCATGCAGACCAGTAGGTAGACACTCGGCGGGTGATGCTGGCGGTCGTTGGGGAAGACACCAACACCGACAACATTGTGCAGAGAATGTGCGCAGAGCAGCGCGCATGGGGTGCCGTCGATAGGGCGGCAACGGTGGTGATAACGGAGTTGCAACGGCTAGAACGTTTGCAATGACAGGGCCTGACATGGCTTGCTAGGGTCAGTAATGGGCTGATTGAGCAGCCCAGACCCTAGGCGAAGGGTAGTGGCGGTATGAAATGACAAGGGTGTTGTGTGAACCCACACACGCAACGGATAAGTCGGAGTGCTTAGGCACGTCCTCCCTCCTGAAGTAAAACCTAACGGTAGTTCCGGGAGGGGTTCAGCAACGGGCAGCATTGGTGTCTGGTGTCATTGAGGTCGGGAAAGGCAATGCAACTGAAGAGAAGAAAGTATAGCTGGACAGTCATTCGCGTTGACGAACGTAAGCTGCTGCCACTTCCAAAAGTTTACTGTAGGGGTGAAGCGGAATAGGAATTTCTTAAAGAACGCAAGAGATCGAAACATTTTGGTAGATTTTCACCCACACGTACATACGGGCATTTCTATGAGTGTACAAGAGATCGTTTAATGTCGTCAACGCGAATACACTCCAGCTAGAATTTTATATGCCGTCGTGGGTATGATGTCTTTCCGTCGTTCGCTGGAACGAAGCGACATCGACCAACAAGCAAAGATCCTCATAAGGATTGTCCGGATTTCTCCACGGTAATGTGCGACATGCACTTCGGACGAAGCGTTTTTGAACTTTTTTCCAAGAAAACACACGAACGCATACGAATGCACACGAAAGCATGTGAAAGCTGCTATGCGATTGGCATATTGCTGTTATTCGCCTCTATGCGAAAACCTTCCCAAAGAAAAATAAAAACAAAAAAGACTCTGTTACCACTTACCAGTTTTGATAGCCGAATCGTTCGGACTTCCACTTCTGTTCTGTGCAAAAAAGCCAAAACTCAAATTGCGGATCCCATACAAGTCAATTGATCATCTAGCACGACGCCGAGGTCAGTAACAACATTCCTACGAAACAGAAGCTGGCCGCAGATGTTGTAGTAGTCATAAATCATTGTTTGCTTTTTGCGGGAGAAACTAATTATTGAACATTTGGGGATTCTAATCGTCATATACCGTATGGTCGCCATCCACCGCTCATTTAAAAACGATTCTAAGTTAGTTTGTCCATAGCAAATCTAAATTGAGGTCCATCGAAACCCAATTTGCGTCATAAGATAGAGAAAACAATTGTGTTTACAAGAAAAACTTACTTGGTTTCTAAATATTTAATAATAGTGACTTTTTTTAAAAAAAGTAATGCAATCTCATGACCCCTTTTACCGCTTACTTGAAATATGGTGATCCATTCACCGCCCATTTGAGTGCCATTTACCGCTCATATTTTTTTATTGTTACCAAATAAATAAAATCCGCGTTTTAACCCTTGTTTTGGGTTTGGCATTTATAGCAGAATAGAACGCTAACATTAATACTGTTGGCTTACTTCACGTTATTTAATAGAATAGTTTCTAAATAACCAAAGAAACAAGTTCGCTTGAGCTAATAATTAATTTAGTCATTTGCACTCGGTCTTAATAAAGACGCGATCAAAATGTCGTTTTTCGCTCCTCACTATAAAGCTTATTTATTTTGGAAATGAACTTTTATGAATGCAGTGGAAATTTATGTTTAATACGTATCATTAAACATACAAAATTATTTTTTGTCAACAGTCTTTACAATGATGAACTATATTAAAAAGATATAAGCATTTTTTGTTTGAAATGAGCGGTAAATGGAGCTGAGCGGTGAATGGCGACCTTATGGTAGTTACAATCACATTACTCCGCAAACATGATGATCAGCTCTTGCAGTTTCAGGCATTCCATTTGTGCACGAATGGTCGTGTAAATTTTAGCAAAAACATCCATCAAGAAGACTGGCAACTGTGCCAAAAGTCAAGAGACAGTACCAGCAATAGACCAACCTCGTGTTTTTGTCTTGACCTTGAAATGCGTTTAGGCATAGAAATTAATATTTTTGAAACGGTAGTTCTTTTACAATTGACGAATAATACATACTAGTGTGTGTAAATCAAAGTATGGATGTACACAAACAGGTATGCAATGCATTGCCACGTCGTCAGCATAAAATTAACGTGTGCGAGGTGGTAGCAGTCGGGATAAGTCATTTATAAATAGCGAAAACAGTAAAGGTCCTAGAGTGCTACCCTGAGGTACTCCAGAACAATTTCCGAACCAGTCAGATAAACATGCACCTCATTTCACAGCCATTTTGCGGTTTTTTACATACGAGGCAAGTAATGTTACAAAAGTTGCAGAAGCTCCAAGTTTTTCAAGCTTACCTAGAAGAATACCATGATCGACTCGGTCAAATGCTGCTTTCAGATTAGTATAAACGGCGTCAACCTGATTTAGCTGGTCCATAGTCCGCAAATCGGATGATCGAATTGTATGACCGCATGATCGGAATTACCTGCGTTCACGGTATATCTAAGAAAAATTAAATTTTCAAAATTTTTGTTTTTTTTACGGAAAACTGGATGCCTCTGTACTTTCCCGGACAGTAATTAAACCAATTAAATTCTCTGAGCGGACGTCTTGAATGATGTACGAGTCACGTTCGGATTGTTGTAGGATAATACAGAAAAAAGGTTTTGGCTTTCGTAGAGTTTACGTGCATTTTTTAACTCCGCAGTTTTGTTTTTTGCCTGAATATTTCTTTTTTTTTCGACCACATGTTTGATATCTTCTGTTTCGTACACAAACTGTTTTAGATTTCCATGTCCTAGTTTTGCGAAAAATAGACTTTTGTGGAGCTCTGACTGAACCAAATATTCTCTATCAAAACGTTTGTTATTTGTTACAGTTTCCTAGTAGATAAATTATCGGAGGAAATAGGAATTTTCGTTGCAGCCAACTTTATAGATGCCTTTCTCACAAATGTTTATATAAGAAAAATAATGCTTTCAAATAGTAGGGTTTAGTCCGGTTATTTTTCAAACTAATAGATTCTTGAAAGTAAAAACGGTTTATACGAGTTTCCTGGTGACATAAAAAGTTATTGACTATACTATTAGCAAATTTGAGAGAAATTGCCTTCATTGTTGCTAGTGAAACCAATACAAATATTACTACATTGAAAGTATGTACTTATTGCAAAAATTCAAGAAAAAATATTTATAACACTACATACCTGCAAAAGATGAAACTAGAAATCAATAATTAAAATAGTTCATGGAAAAATAAAAAAATAACCACCTCAAAAATTTTGCAGTAAGAAGTAGGACTGATAAGTATATGGCCAAATTTAGCAGTACATAACTACCGAAAAATTCATTGCATGTCCAACAGTTTCTCCCTAATTGCGTCTGTTACCATAATTTACGCATTCATTCCGTCAGACAAAAAGCGACAATAATTTGTTTCCTTTTACTTTTACATATGTAATAAGGCTATCTAAGCCTTTGCTATATTTTTTTGTTTTGTTTGTTTAAAATTACAGCTACATATGCTTCACTTTCTGCAAACATTGGACCGAGTTACTTTCTATTTTATTTTATGTTCTCCGCTCTAATATTTTAGCTGTTTTATGTATTAGGACATCTAGGAATGTCATCTCCGTTTAGTATATTTTCAGTTCCGGTTCTTTCAAATAACAGGTCACGTGCGATATCCGTAGGGATTGTTTACAAACTGCGTAACTCATCGACAGGCCAATCCTTCATTTATAATTATACTCTCATGGTCAGCTAAAATAAACATGTCTAAGCCAAAGTTGTTGAACCAACACGCTCGTGCTTTGTCTGACATGCTACCAAATGAGCAGCCTTATTGAATTTTGTTTTATGGTTTACTAAAGGAGTGGAGTGCGCTAATCTGTTGTATACACGAGCGGATAAGGTTAGCATGGTGGGGTTACGTAGTTTGTGCACTTCCCTGTATAAAAATTTTCAGCTGAAATTAAATTTAACACATTTGGTTGGTTTACATTCAATCAAATAAATGATATGGTAGTTTTGCAGTGGATTTTAAATTTACCGATGACTTTTATTGAGTTTTTTGTTTTGTTTTCGACGCACCTGCTGAAAAGATACGCCAATCTGTTCACAAATCCACTTTTGAAATGATGTTTTTAAATGGCAATCAAACAAAATCGATAAAATCACTTTCTTCTAATGAACAGCTTCGTATCAAATTTTTGATTTCCGTTGATTGTGCTGGCTTGGAATTTGCAGTATACTAAAAAGTATTAGGGACTGCTATTTTAGACAAACTCTTCGAGTATTATAATTTCAAACTAAACGTAAATAAAAGCCGTTATATTTCAATAAATGAATAAATAAAAAACTTGATCTTCCAAACCAATTTTACTTGTTCATAATAGATTGTGATCTGACCAGTTATAATCATAGCTAGGTGGAGAACGGTATTTCGTGTACGTTTCTTGCTTTCATAACACGTTTTCTCTCTCGCGCTCATCTCTCGATATCTCTTTGTTAGTAGGTATGCATTCCAAACATCGTCACATTTGGCGAATTCTAGTAAAAATGTTTCATTCACCGTCCTTGTAAACATTCTTATACATTTAGTTAATAGGTATCTGCGTTTTAATGTATTTCTCTAAATCAGAAAAAACATCCGCTTTATCCGCTTACAGATTTGCCTTCTTCTTCCAATGACTGGATCCTTAGCTTTATAACATTCCCATTATTTCATTGAATCATCCTGGAATATCACCGATGTCGGCAGTTAGGAGCGCTTATGGCGATCCAGGAGTTTTAGCCTTCTTTTAGTACCTACATTCCTTTTTTGCGATACGCATTTTTGTGGCGTAAAATTCAATAATTACACCTCTTACCAACCAGACATACAAACTAATAGTTACTTTAAAGGTTTGTCTATTGTTTTCCCCTAGGTTCACGTAGAAGGAGTCTATGCAAAGGACAGTTTTATGTGATTGGTTGTAGATTGATTTGAATTCCGACTTTTGGTTCTCCTCTACATAGCTCAATGTCTGAAGCTTGTGTGAAATAACTTATTCCTGTTTTTCTACTAAATATAATATTTATAATTATTCAATATTATTATCATAATCATAATTATTACATAGGTTTTGTTTTTTATTTTCTTCGATATTACAAACCTGCGAAATGTAATGAGAGATTACGGGTATACCTGCTGATATAACTTTCAATAAGTTGTTGCTTTGGTCGCGGGAAACTGCCGAGAATTTTGTCACTGCCACTAGCTCGAAGCTAACAAATTAAGTTAGAAAAAAGAAAATTTTTTGCTTTCCAAAAAATACATGCACGGTTATGTTAAAAGTAGTAAAATTTGAAGAAATTGAAAGAGGAAAAATAATAATCTGAATATTGAACGATAACGAAAAAAAAACATTTTCAACTTCTTCAAACAAATGAATAACCATTTCAATCCAAATAACTTACTGAACAAATTGCTAACATACAGTGACATTCTGATGTTTCGGCTAGCTTCCCGCTGAATTTGTCTATTTCATCTCCCGATTTTCATTATCGCAGCTTCTCTTCATTCCAACTAACATACTATCGCTTCTCTAATCTTCAGCTTGAAACTCCAAATTATTTCGGTCCATTACTCACCCATTTTCACTCGCACTTTTGTTTCCTCTTCCGATGAGAGGAGTAGAACTTCATTGTAAACTTGCTTCCGTTTTCATCAATTATATCTTAATGAATATTCAATTTCCCACAAGAGGGTTGATCGTTCACCTACGTTGAACTACATGAAATACAAAATGTTGATTCCGTTAATCCTGCGTTTGGTTCCGTTATATTACACCTAGTTTAATGTTGATCATCTTCCGTTTCCTTTTTTACCAATTTAGTTTAAAAATCTGCCATAGACGACTAAATTTTTACCCTACGCTTAGCGCAGTACTTTTTTGAAGTAATCACACGAGCAAATTAAATAAAATCCCTGCAAATCCCCTACTGTTACACGTGGTACGGTTTCGTGTGCCATACAAAGTCTCTATCAATTTGCACCTTTTTCTGTTACCAGCAACAGAAAAATTAACATCTGCCCATGCCTTCCAAGAACGTATGTGTGTGTGTGCGTACGTAATATCTCAATCATCGATGCGTTGAATCAAAGGGAAAGATAAGCGATTCCATTCCGTGTTGTCTTCCTTTTTTTCGAACTGTACTTCCTCCTCGATCTCTTTTTACGCCTCGATTTGTTTTGGGGACATACGGTTATCGTTGTCCTCGTTTTTTAGAGATTATCGAGTCCATAAACAGAAACCATCGAGGGATGTACTCAGTACAATCATTCTCTCTATCACTATCTGCACTTTGCTGGGATGAAAGTAATGATTCTTGTTGTCTAGACTTTATCAAATGATTTGTATGTCAGACATAAGCGGGGTAACAATTCGGTACGCCATCTCTGCGGACCAATCGATTCAACGAAGGAAAGTTTACGGTGGGTTAACGCTGGCACTCAGCTAAACAACAGGTGACCGTCGGCAGGTTTATCGATGTTAAATTTCGTGCTAATCCTTACAGCTCGGTTAGCAGACTTTGCTCTTTTTATTATTTGCAACAGGAACATGCTATTTACTATCTGATGTTTTGTTTCTTTCGTTATTTTTATTTGGTGATAAGCTTAACGGAACTCTGGTCAGCTTTTTAAAACTAACTGTATATCATCAGGTGTTGTATAGCATTATTTGCCTGTAAAATAAAAGATATAATCAATATCTGCTAATTTCTATGTTCCATGATGGAAACCATTACCTGCTCCAACTTCGATGGCAGCCGGTTGCTGCGCTTGAGGTGATTGCAGACGCGGTTGCTGGGGTTGCTGAGGCTGTGTCTGTTGGTTGTTACTGTTGCTGTTGCCAGTGTTGCGACTACCGCCATTATTATGAGGAAGACCGTTGGGTTGATTGTTGCGATTACCGCTACGTCCTCGGTAATTATTACGGTATTGGTTGTTACCGCGATAGTGATTCGGACCACGGTTATAGTATCCGCCGCGCCTGTTGTAGCTATAAATTTGCAACGAAGAATTACTGTTAGTACTACGAACTAGTGTTAACATTTGTGAAATTTGATTATTCAAACACTTGTAAGTAAGTATATAAAGGCTTGCAAATTTAAAAAAAAAACGGTCGAATCATTATTATAAAAATCCTACTTGGGAAATGTTTTTGAGAAAAGTTCACTTAAAGAATTTAGACTTATAGGAATCAAAATTAATTGCTAGTTTTTGAATCAGCAAAGTCTTGAGCCGTCTTTAATTGACCCTTCTTTATCGACAGACTTTGCAGCCGGTTATTAGAGTATCACTACGGGGCTAGTGCAACGATCCTACTGAGTCTAGCTGCACCACACAGCCGACATTCGAACATACGACGACTGGCTTGTTAGACCAGGCTAACGGGCGATCTTTTTCAGAAATTCTTTTTTTAGAATTTTTTCGAAATTTGGTCAAGCAAGAATACGTTCATAAATTGATTTAGGTATTTCATTAAAAAGGATTTTTTTCTTTTTGAAATATAATTTATAGTATAAAATACAAGAAAAAATATTCAGCTGAGCCTCCGGTTGACTAAATCCGAATTGCCGGGCGTGTTTCGTTGAACTCCTACCATCATATGACATTCGACCAATCGTGTTTCGGCCATACGTAGATAATCCCGTCATAAAGGTATGCAAATGCATATGGTTTCTTTCGAAAGCCTCAACTCTACTACAAACGAGAGCCTACATTGCACGACAGACATTCGAAAGCAGCTGTATTGTACAATCCAAAAGGTCGTATTGAATACGTGGGTCGAGGAGGAACTGCAGGCAAACTGGTTACTATTACTGTTAGGGGAATTAGCGGATAACTCGATAGCCAAAATTCTCTCTTCGTAGACTGAGGCCGTAACAGGAAATCGTTGCGCATGGTAGTTCGGTCTTCGATAGGGACGTTACACAACGAACCAAATGTTAACCTTGCAAAAGATCATCGATAAATAAATTCGTTGTAGACTTACCTTCATAGACTTTAAGGCGGCATACGATTGAGTTAAGCGAAATAAGTTATGACGGATTATGCTTGGGAAAACTAATTTATATCGCCGTGATAAGCGTAAGAGAGAAGACATGAAGAGAATGTCACATTTGCACATAAGCCCTTTTCACATGTTATGCGAGAAATGGACATAACGTATTCCAATTTGGAATGAACAAACGCGTAATAGAAAGTTTTATGCTCTTTCATTGGTAGGTATTTCGACATTCTCCAAATTATACCGCATGTAGAGCTTAACTCACGATGCAGAATATTAATATGCTCGCACCGTTTCAGGTTTGCATCTCAAGTGAGCCCAAAATATTTGATATTAAAATCTTTGTTAATCTGAGTTTACAAGTAGGTCCGAGTGATATTTTAAGATGAGAAGAGTGGAACAACATATATTTCATCTTAGACAGGTTTAAAGACAAAACATTCTCAGATATAAGTATCCTTCAGAGTTGTTAGATCCTGTTTTATCTCCTAGACAACTTGATTCGGAGCGGAGTTTTGATAAAACGTCAAGAAACAGCACTCTTTCTACTTTTCGCGATCCCATGGCATCGTAGATCTCATCTACCAGTTTACATGCTGCCGTCCATGTGCTGGATCCCTCTCTGAATCCATATTGCGGACTGGAAAGTACCCCGTGCTGTGGAAGGAAACTTACTACTCTTCCAACTCTTCGAGATCTCCATATTTTTGGTCCGTTTAGTAATTTATGATACATTTTCTCGACTGTTAAACTTAATATTAAATTTTTAACCGGCTTTTAAACGGCCAGTGTATTCTAAAACAGATTTCATATTCGTTCGAATATATTTTGTGTCAATCCTTGAAAAAGGCCAGTAAAATATAGTCGAAACGTCGGTAAGATATTAAAATATTCTGATTTTTGAGATTGATTCAAAGTTGATGTCAAATAAAAAAGTAACAATTATTCTTTTCCAAAGCTACAATCATCGTTACTCACCCTCCGCGCCTGGTTGATCCCACGCCAAAAGTCTCGGTATTTAGCTTGCGCTCCTGTCGCCAATCCGTGCGCTGCTGTTTACCCTTAGCACGTTCGATCGCTTCGCACGAGATGGTGTCGAAGAATGACTTGGCCTTGTCGTAGCACACAACTTCGTCCTCTTCCTGCTCGTGTTCACCGGCACCGGTTTCGTTGCCCGAGTCATCTTTCTTGTCAATGGTGTCGCTGTTTAACTGTTGCGTTTAGTTTCGAAAGCGAAATTTTATAATTAGTACGAATTAGGAAAACAATGCATCACCTATTGTTATAGGTTATTATCGACGATTGAAACGAATAAGCAAGAATTTGGAAGTGGAGCCTAATGATAGATAGTGGTTTGCTTACTCTTTCAATCCGCCCACGTGAGGTCATTTAAGGAAGACTTTCTTCACGAGTTAGTAACACAGTTAAGAGCAATATTACCAAAAAGCAAACGAAACTAGGCTCACTGAATGATGCGGAGGTATTGGACGTTATAACTTATGATAACAAATCTCGTTATTCGTTCAATGTAGCAATACAGTATTAGAGTTTGATGAAAACCGGAAAATATTTCCGATTTAATTTTCATATCGCAAATAAAAAGTAAAGAAAACAATAAAGATACCTGCTCTGGTTTCACTTCATCGCCCACCTTGAGTTTAGACAGCTGGGAACGGAGCTCCTCGAACTTGTTGTTGGCCTGCTCGAAGTCGTAGTCGTTCTCGAACTTAAGTAGATTCTTAGCACGGTTGAGTCCCTGTTGTTTTTGATTATTATTAGGCTTCTTGTTATTAACGTGGCCATTATTGGTTGGCTTCTTATTATTGTTATCGCTAGTGGAGGTAGCACTCTTTCGACGATTGTTGTTGGTGCCCTTTTGATTGAATTTAATTTCGAGACCAACGCCAGAAGTTTTTAAACAGATGGGATGATTTAGAATGAATTGCGGAAAAAATATGTCCATTAGGAAATGATATTACAGTTATTTTTGTACAGTTCATCCAATGGTAGTAGTATCGATGCAAAAGGGTAACCAGACATAGAAAAATGCAAGTGAAGGATAGAGAAAAGAAAAACGAAAGACTTCGTTTAGTGAGTTATTGTAGAGCTGCTTGCAATTATTCAAACAAAAACGACTTGATCGCAATATTCATTGAATAGAACTATAACAGCAAATAAACATTCTAGCGACTAGTTATAACAGGCATCTCGACTAATGTATCAATGATTTAAGAAATTAAATTTAATCAAAAACCAATCTGTCTTAATCATTCGAAGAGTGAACACCTTTTATCTTAATTATATATATCCTTAATCTTAAATATTTTTCAGTAAAAATAAATAAAATAATACATAAACATGGATGTCGAAAATTTGGATAAAACTAAAATAAACTAAAAACGCAACATAAGAAAGAAGAGAAACTCAATAAGGAGTAAGACTTTCTAATACTACTAAGATGTTTCGAACGGCAGCCTTTGACGTTTTTGGACAGTAACGGGAAATTTCGTGAATAACAAATAAAAACAACAAACTAAAACAGAACAAAATATTTCTCGTTACCTGTGGGATACCTCCACGGCCACGGGGACGTCCACGCATGTTATTGCTCTGGTTCTGATTATTGCCACGGTTGTTCCAACCACGATTCTGGTTGTTCTGGTTTCCTTGTCTTTGCATGTTCTGCTGCAAAATACAAAAAGAATTATCAACTGCACAGAAAGGAAAATGAGATATATTCCACCTTATTGAAACCATCCTTCATCTGTCCACCATCATTCTTCGTCGAGTCACGTCTTTCCCGTTGCATATTGTTATTGCGCTGGTTGTTGTTTCGATTGCGTTGGTTGTTGGTACGGTCCATATTTCCACCATCACCACCGCTGCGATTTGTATCTCGATTATTAGTTTGTTGTGAACCACTCTGGGTCTGCTGCTGCTGCTGTTGGTTTGTTTGGACACCCATGTCTACTGTTGGGCTCTTGCGAGCCAGTAAATTACTCGGCGTAGTTGAACGCGATCCACTAGTATTTGCTCCGGCTCCAATCAAATCTAAAACGGATGCTGACATCATCATCCATGCATAGTCATATAAAGATACGCTTTTCGAAACGAGTAGCCAATAGATTTTAACTCAAATACAGTACGTTATGAGTAGCAAGCAGGCAGCAAAGCAAAAAATTAGGACTAAAAAATTGATACCATTTACAGCAAATGAGCAAGAAGATCCGAAAAACGAATCTTTGATCATAAATGATGTATATATATACGAAAAAATCGTAGGATGGGATGAGTCGCTATCTCGGTGAAAATATAATAAACAAAACAGTTTCAAAAACCTGCTGGACCCATCCAATCATAGATTATTCAGTTATTACAAATGCATTGATATACGATGATACAATGATGAGCAAGTTGTAATGACAAGTAGCACCATGTGGACAATCAAACTAGGTATATGGCATATAGTTTTAACCTATATGTACATGCATTTCAACTTGACTACTTGCTGATGACTTTCGTTTTAACAAAAATTCTACCTATCCACCGAACCGATGTATACCATAATTTTGCATGCATTTCCGAGGGCATCGAAATGTCTTCAAACATGTATTACACTTATGATAACTTTTTTAAGCATCAACCAAAAAGTTGACAAATTTCATTGAAACAAGCCGCACCAAATGTGAAACAAAATCTTTAAATTATTACTCTGCTGTCATTAACGCCAGTTCTATTACTTTATATTGCAAAAATACAAACAATATAATACATTATATAAAACAAACTTTTTTTAGTCAAACCCAAAGACAATCCGGAACTGTTGTACATTGAAAAACGTCAAAATTAATAGCAAATGCAAGGTGTTTTATTGCAATATTGCAATAAGCAATATTCTCAAGAAACGTGAAGTATGCAACAAACTATGTATTGGATGATAAAACCATAGTTTACAACTCTTCTTTAAACTTTAAATGCGTTACTTGGGATTTTTACGGGAGAAAATTATTTCAAAGACCGATGACGACTGCATGACTTTTGTAAAAGCTCGACAATAAAGCCTCCTTTACTCCTGAAAACATACTCTGCGCAGAAATTTGCCAACTTTTGCCGATAGTTCTGTACGATGCAGACACTGTATACCTACTACAATTCAATTCGTTAAGCTAGATATAGTGAACTAAAATGAATTCTAGAATAATTACGAAGCAAGGAAAATATGCGTGAATAGTAGGAATGGAGAGAAATCAACCCAACAAACTATTAAGGACAATCGAGGAAAGATGATGCGTAGGCCTTCGATTGCTCGTTTCCCCACCTTGATCTTTGAGCTCAGCGCCAATAGCCACTGACGACGCATTGGATACCACGTGACTCGACCCAATCGGGCCGGGGGGTGTTGGCTGTTGCAATGGTGGATCTGCACTCAACAGGTTTGCTAATTCGGCCCCGGGAGCTTTGGCAGATCCACCACCGGTGACAACCGCACTACCACCGCCAGTCGGCGGTGGACCCTGCTGTTGCTGTTGCGCCTGCTGCTGCTGCGGTTGGGGCTGCATTTGACTAACCGGTCCACCGGGAGGAAATGGACTTTTATTAACCAATTCGTTCGATAGCATACCTCCGAGATTATTGATTCCACCGAAGGAACTGTACGGCTGTCCCAGTGGCTGGTGACCGGGTGGAGGTCCACTCATCGGTCCCGGGCCCATCTGAGGCATCATGAAACCGGGCTGCGGCTGGAAACCCGGCTGACCAAGCTTGTTCTGCATCGGCGGCAGCTGTTGCTGCGGTGGCAAATGCATCTGCATGATGGCCGGATCATTCGGTACCGGGTTGTTGTTGATGACGCGGATGTCCTTGATGTCCGACCCGCGGAATAAGATGTAATCATAGCATTGATTCTGCGGTGCAATCGGGAATTGCGTTTCGCGATCTTCCGTGCCGTAGGATTTCACTAGAAAGAAAGAAAAAAAAATATAATCAGACATTAGAAATGCTATGAAATTAATTAATCTAATTAAAGCGTAAGTGTCTATGACGGACTTCCCTTTCAACTTGCTGTTGCCCATAATTTGCTAAGAAAGTTGCTCTCTACAAAACCAAGTGCCGAGCGTATTTGAAGTGATTGTCCCGTTTCAGTTAGTTAGATCAGAAGTTAGTTTAATTTCTATTCAATAGATGAATTAATTACCTAATTATCAAATGTCAAATGTTTTCAAATGAATGTTTGCGATCTCAAAAACGGTTTTCATGCTTAAAATAAAAGATGCGACACGAAAATTTGTGATTGTGTTTCAACAGACACAAAGAAACAGTTTCAAGTTAACCAGGTGGTCAACGAGAATAACGCTTCCAAGGACCTCTGATTCGTGAGCTCACAGGGCAAAGCCCCATTGTCATTTTAGCGGCTCCATACCCGTTTATAAAGATAGTTCCACTTCCACATCATCCTTCTCTGATCGTCTGTATTGAAGATAATCTCCTTCGGGATTCCGATTAATTTCCAGCTGCTGTCTTCTATAACTTCCGGAAAGCTGATCAACGAAACATCAATGATTTGTTGTCCAGTATTGACTGGACCAACATAATTGATTCTGACGACGTTGAATCTCGTTTGGCACACGAATGAGCTACGCAAGCTGAAGTCATATAAAAGAGCAGCATTCACGAAGTATCGCACGCTTTAGCTGAAACTCTATTATGCGAGAATCAATAATTTACACAGACGAGTCAGTCGCTAATGCTTTTGGTGGTATCGACGCAGTATTCAACGAAGACTGAAGTATCAGTCGAAATGTTTCTGGAAGTACGTAAACGAGCAACGCAAAGAATCCGAGCTCCCGTCATCAATGGAATACAACGGGGAAGTTGCTGCCGCTCCTCAGGATATATGCCATCTTCGGCCTACTTCTTGGAAAAGTGAGAGGATTGGAAGTGTTTTCACCAAGGAGATATTGAGCGTTGACCGTTTTGCCCTAGCAGATCAGTCATCCCTAGTAAATCAGTCATCCCGGTCCTTGGTGTGTGCACGGAGAACAAGGCTTCCAGCATACTCTTCTCGGCAAGTACAGTTACGCTTATTTTATTTCTCCCACGTACCTATGCCGTGTTCTCAGAACTATGGATGCCTCCGACCAGCCCTCAGGATACTGCATTGGTCCTAGCCACTCTTGCGACAGGAACGGCTCTGCAACAGTTGCGCTCATCTTCAGCAACGGAACGCGCTGTAGATAGCATGATGGCAACCCTAAGCCCACCCGTCACAGTCGAGCGCCGCTTTCACTTCGATCATACAACTACTTACTGCCACCAGAACCGTTTCGTTCCAGTGGTCGGTGTCGGTGATGATGGTTTCCAACTTGCTTCCTTGGGTAAGTGCCAGCATGATAGTACATCTTCGTTTTTTTAAAGTCTCTCCGTTCGCAATAATAGTTCCTGCGACGACGGTATTCAAACCCACAACAGATCAACGTAGGTTTTGCGTTTAATTTCATTGATGCTCATCACCCGTTTCACTGCCTGTGTCACCCTTGTTCATCTCCGGGACGCTCATTGAACTGCATTTTGGAAGCTCCTAATTCCTTCAACCCAGTCCTGCCGTGTTCCTCCAGTATTCAGCTATGTCGTCCCGGAACTGTGGCTCGCTGTTGATCAGGAATTTTCCAACTTTCCTCCTCAGGTAAGTACGCTCAAGAATTAGCTCATTAGCTACCTGATGTCGATCCAATTCACAGCACTGCGAACAACGTTAATCTCAGCGAAGATAGCTCCGCCTCGGTGAGGCCTTCTACTAACGTGAGGATAACGCAGCTCAACGACGATGGCGGGGGTTCCTCCAGCGTTGCTAATGGACAGCATTCATCCGACACATTGCGTTCAGATATTGAAGACTAGCGACTAGTAGAATCGGATCACTGTTATGACGTGTCATTGTCATATGCGAAACGTGGCTCAACTCATACCCGATTACGAAGTTTTCCGTTGTGATCGAAACCCTAATCTACCGGCCACAAATCTACCGGCGGAGGTGTTCTGATAGCCGTTCGGATTAGACGCGAGAGCCATTGAGAATGACTAATGGAAGATGGAACTGCGTAGAGCAGGTTTGGAGTTTTTCCATGAGTTTACTGTCAAATCGACGCTGACGGATGAGTTGACGCAGCCGTCTGTTTGGCTCTTTATACATCCTACCTGATCGTGTTCGTGACAACGATCTCATTGACGCAATTGAGTCTTTCAGGAACTACGTAAACGAGCAACGTAGAGTCCGGGTTTCCGTCATCAATGGAATGCAACGGAGAAGTTGCTGCTACTCCTCAGGTGTTTCCACCAATAAGATATTGAGCGCGGACCGTGTTGCCCTAGCAGCCAACAGCATCCGCTAGGTGCTAGGTTAAACCGAAGACCCCATAACAAGAAGACTGACAGCTCTGCCAATATTCGGGAGACACTGATGGTAGCTCGCTCTGCTGGCCAAGGTGGTCCCTGGATGCATCTGTGTGAGTGAATGCTAGTATTCATACCGCCTTGCCGTCATAGTCGAACAAACACCAAAACAGAATTTCGGTGAGCTTACTAGCACTCATGCAAAATTTTCCACCTTCGCAACTAGAAGGGTCGCTGATGCTGACGTAAGACGTTTATATGGAAAAATAACAGAGAGGCCAGTCTTGTTAATAATGGGGTCTTCGGTTAAACGCTAGGTGCCATTAATATCAATGTCGAGAGGCCGTAACCATGTACAAGTCGTCCTTCAATCCTTGATTGTCGCTGTTTTGCCTTCCGTATTATTGAAGAGACACGTAAATCTGCTTGATGACACCGTATTGTTACGTTTATTTAAATGCTCGTCTCCAGTGGGATTTTCCCACCGTATTGACAATTTGCATTGCACATATATTCCCTGTCCACAAAAAGGAAGTAAACGAGATGTAAACAACTATCGAGGCATCACATCACTGAGTGCAAGTGATGTCGAAGTTATTTGAGCTGGTGATCACTGCAAGCAATATCTAAGTGCTGATCAACATGGCTTCATGGTTGGAGTTGGTAGTTGTCGATAGAGATTATCGATAGCTATCTAACTTCGTCAAATATGTATCACAAGGAAGCCACCTAGGCCCTCTGATTTCTCTGCTTTATTTCAACGATGTTAATTCGACCTTTAAGGACCCACGACTCTCGTATGCAGATGACCCACTCAGCTGCTACTGTCACTTTCTTAAATATCAATTCGAGTCCTTTGCCGCTTGGTGCGACGTGAACTATATGTATAATAGAAGTGCTCAGCATTTCCTGTATGAAAGACTCGATTACACACACTGTTAAATCAAAATGCGATAAAATGCAATAAAGTATTTTGCGGTTTCGTCACTAAACGAGAATGGCATTAACTGTGGCTCTGGGGCTCGTAAGTGAAGGGTTCAGAGAGGAGAAAAAAGTGAAGGGGAGGATCCGGAAGTCTGGAACTTGATGTTGTTGATATTATTCTTACTGCTTCAGCGAGGGCCACAGCTAATGTCAAAAAATCTTTATATGTGTGCGTGGTGGTTCATTACAATAAAACAACTAATTTTATGTCATGTTGCGAGGATTCCACCTTTTTAGATTCCCACGTGAAACTTATGCGAGATTATTCCTGCGTATCCCTCACACGTTTGCAGTTTAGCAATTTGAACCACCAGTTTTTCATTGCCTCCCCACTGTACCCCTCTCTGCTTCACAAACATATTTTCAATGTATTCGGTAAGTACAGGATAATTCAAGGATAATTATTATTAAAATGTGAATTTGCGTAAGACTCATCAAATTGCTGCAAGGCACAATACGTATACTGTTTATTTAAGATTGTCTAATTCCTAAACATATGGATTTAAATACCGCGTGGTATAGTATATCGAATGAGGCTGAATACACCAAATCGAAATACAGCATATTTCTTTCATGACACAAAAAAAACAAAGCTACGCAATTCAATTGTGTAACATGTTCATAAATATTATAAAAAGCGGTAATATTTTTTTTTGAATCCTATACCTATTGCGCTTAACCTAAAGTTTAATTCTAGACATAATTACTTCATGAATTTTTGAAACGATATTTCGCAATATTTTGAAACAAAATTGATGTAGGTTACATATTAATAGATCACAATAGATCAAAGAACCAGTCGTAGTGATTGGACCACTGATTGGTCTCCAACAAAAGGAAAAGACCATGACAAAAATATGTTAAAAAACGTGCAATGAACATGAAACGAAAACAAGCTTTAGAATGCTAAAGAAACTAATCCAAACGACAGATCTGCGTTGAATTTTAGAGCATTATTTTTTTTTTGCAAGCTATGCACAAAAGAATATCAGTTGATAAAAATGAAATAAACAGAAATTCGAAGCTAAAATTTTAACGATACACATGCAAGCATTCAACGCAACGTGGTGTTAGTGTGGCAGATAAATGAAACTCCCCCAACCTTCAACTACCAAGTTGCGAGTAAAATTCCTGGCCGTAGGAAAAAAGAAATCATCGCAAATCAACCCAGAACTTAAATTTTATGAATAAAATTCAATTAAACACTATTTGACGGGGCAAGCAACTAACAAAATCTAAAAAACTTCTCGGTATTGAGAGGAGGAATTGAAATTAAGGTTAGATTATTGTACGATGATTTAGACAAAAAGAAATGCATGTGAAAAAAGTCGAACGACAAAAAAGAAGCTGTCAAACAATGGCTGCTTCCCGTTGGTGAGGCGACATGATAGAAAGCATTTCCGAACAGGAGCTTACCTCTGGCTAGAGCGATGGTGCAACGGTCCGGATCCACCGTAAACAGGAGGCCCTCATAACGGATATCGGCTTTCGAAATCAGCGAAATGCAGGAACCAATCTCGGGCATCGGGCAGCTCATTTTTGGTGACAATTTGAGCTGCTCCTCAGCACTTTACACTAGGACACTTTCAATAACTTTTTCTCTGACTACCGAAACTGGGTGACTTTGCACAAACTCTGACCATTAACCGTGGATAAACGGGAAACGAACGGATTTTTTCCCTCTGCCACTTTGCTTCCTTTGCACACACACTCGGGTAATATCCGCTTTCACTTTGAAATGAAGAGAATCCTTCTTCAGCACTTCACAGCACACGAGACACGAATGCGAATGTGAACGCGAATAGACGATCGAGAGCTAGCAGCAGGCGGCGATTCAAAGATGGACGATTTTTACTGCTGCTGTTCAATGACGATGCTGATGATTATGTCGATGTTTGCCGAGAAGAAACGACCGCAGCGCACACAGCTGAAAATAGGACAAGGGTTGCCAGTGTTACTATTATTTATATTATTTTATTTTATTAGTGTTACTTATATTTTAAGAAATTGCTTAAAAATGTTTTTATTTCGTAATCATTGATGATCATTGCAAAGCAATATTATTTAATTAATTAAAATAATTTAATAATTGAGAAAACTAAAAAACAATTAACGAATGTTATTGATTTTGATTATTCTACATTTGTTTGATAGTTCAAAATTCTGGCTTTAGTTTTCTAAAGGTCGCATAATCAACTTTTGTGCATGGATTATGCGACCTTTTGGAAACTAAAGGCTAAATTATAGAACAAATCAGAGTATAACGGAAGCCAAGCAAAATATTCTACCATGATTTAAATCACCCATATTCCAAATTAAAGAAAACGGCATTGATGAGCATGTGTATTAATTTTTTAAAGAAAAAATATATAAATTAAACCAGTTAGAATTGTTTGGGCGACATTAAACGAGCAAACGCAAGCAAGAGGTTCGCTAGTGTCTGTCGAACGACGCTTGACCAAACAATTCTTACCGGGAATTCCTTGACGTTCACAACTATACTGATTATTAAAACTAGGAACACTGCCTTTTGGATGCTGTACGATAGTGTTAGTTGAACATCTGCTGTAAAAATTGCAAAATGCTTCCATATGACAAACACAGGAAAACCCGCCTAACGGGAAAGTGAAATAGGCAATTTAGCAAGATTTAGCTTACATTCATAAATCAACAGCAGATGTTCAGCTTACAACAAATTTTCGGCACCTTCTACTATCGCAAATTATGCACAAAATACAACAGTTTGAAGCAGTACTAGCAAAAACAAATCCGTTCACGAACACACGGCTGCCGACTAAAGTTTGCTGCGGTGACTGGCAACTGTTTGTCGATTATTCGTTTTTCAATGATGATGACGAGCCAAAAATGGCGTCGCAGTCGCTATTTGATCGATTGTTTTCATTTCGTTTCGAAATCCTGGCGAGTTTAATTTGCAACACAACTACTACAGTCAGTGTTGCCAATATTTTTTACTGTTAGGCCCCGTACAGAGTAAACGCAACAGCGACGCGACACGACTTCGCTCTCATGTTGCTAAATGCCAAGCCCCTGGCAGACAACCATGTTCTCGCCGCCAACATCTCGTGTGTGCGAAAATGAGATAGCAATTCAGCACTGCGTTTCACTCAACTGCCAGCACTCTGATTTGGGCCCGCTGTCAAATTTTGAGCCCCGGACATGCTGTCGCTGACGTTTACTGCAGGTCGATATGGAGATGTCGATGGGGTGCTAAATGCACAGTCCTGCTTCGGGCGAAAAAGGGCTGCGCGTATAACTGCAGCAAGAAATGTCACGTCGCGTCACATGTCGCTTGCACTCTGGCGGTACCCTTACAGCACTCGTGCGCAAATTGCACGTCCTCTAATCGCACCGTCTTTTAATTGCACGTCCGCTAACTGCACGATTGTGCAATTAAAAAGCAGTTATCTGTCAAACTACACGTGGTTTCCCAGGTGGTTGCTATAAACAAAAATGCAGCGTTGCCGAATGCAAACTCTCTATATCTGCATTACATAGATAGATTACAAACAAATTCATGCAAATTTGGCTAAACTTTGACTAATTGAACACATTTTCATTAAGCTTTTAGTTCGTTTGTAAAAATTTAAATGTTCTTCCCAAAATTTAGCGTACGTGTGAATGCATGTGAAGAGTTCTTGACGGTGATAACGCATCACGTTTTACAATAAATATTGGCAACCATCGTGCAATTAAAAAACGAAATTCGCTAATCGCATCGCCTCCCCAAGTAACCAGTGAGCACTTAAAGAAGCAGAAATCTAGCTTTTTATTAGCCTATGGTGCACACCATATCGTGCAGCATAGTTCAATATGCCTATAAAAAGCAGCTAGAAAGCCGGTTTTGGCGAAATATCCGGCTACATTAGTGCTTGGAGCTTTACAAAAGTCATAAAACGTAACGCCTGTTGCGTAACGGTAAAACGTCAAACATAAAAAAATGCGAAAAATATATTGTACATCCTTTTTTATCTTCCCTCTCTGTTATGCTTAATTGCTTATATGGCGTACTTTGTTGACGTTTCAAGATTGCTTTTTGTTATTTTCTTTTTCGGTTAGAATTGAACCGCCAGCCAATCTGTCGATAGGAATAGGAATAGAGGAGTAGGGCAACGCCTTTACCAGTTGATCTGTAAACGGTAGTTGCGAGTCAGCTGCCAATAGCTCTACTTAAATTACCGAAATTCTTAACTCGGATGTTTGATTTGCTTATCAAGGCGGAATGGAGGGAAAGATTTTGTTTTTCACATATCTTCCATAAGTTGCGCTTTGGGAGAATTACCTACCTTTTATTTTCTTTTTATGTGATGGCATACATGTATAAATATTTCTTGCATATTATCCGTATGCATATGCCCTATAGATTCGTGTTGATGTTTATTCAATCGGCGGTGCAGGATTTTGCGTAAGACAAAAAGAGAGGGAAGCATTTTTTCTGTTATCACGCGTACGTTCGCAAGGAGATTTCCTGCAAGTGTGAGCAGTGTTCAAAATCTCTTTTGATGCCGGTAACGGCAATAAAGCTTGCTTAGAGCATCTAATCAGCTTTTCATAGTGCTTCAAGTAAATATTAATTCAGCATTGAGAATGCCATTTTAAAGCTGCTATGCTTTGACAATGCTGAATTATATCTGGCAGCATGTAACTTGCAAATTTAGAGCAGCTTTCAAGCTTAATTCAGTGCTTAGCGGTTACCTGGGTCATTCGTGCAATTAGCGAACGAGTGCTGTACCATTTTTGTCCATTTCTAGATAGCATTAACGAAAGGGCGAATGTCGCAAATGTAAACAAAACGGGTGAGAGTTATTTTTTGCTGGGCCAGCTTAGGAAAATCAACCCTCACTCGGTTTGTTTACGCTTGCGACATTCGCCCTTTTGTTAATTCTATCTTCATTTGACCACTGAATAAACCAAGGGCATGGTGTGTCCGTATCTCTTTCTCATGTATAAGAGTGCAGAGAGCAACTTTCAAATGGTCCTCGGCAAAGGGGAATTCCCAGCAAAGTTTTTGGTTCCTGTCAAAATTAATAGCTTGGTATATGGTAATAGCTTGGAACCTATATCGGATCTAAATGTTTACATTTTTACACTCGAACAACAAACAATCATGGATGTTTCCATAGTAACTCCGTCAGGGCGAACTCGACGCTCCTGCAATGAATGTCAAAAGATTGTGCCCACTTGTGCCCAATATCCGCCATTATCGCTCGTGGAAAGCTGGATACAAAACCGGTTTTTATTCGAAACCTCTGGCAGAAGTCGAACAGAAATCCGGCAGAAAAACCGTAAGGCAAAGTTTTTGCCAGAATCGGATGTAACATTTGTCGACTAACATTTGAAAAGGGCGGATAAGCCAACTGTCAAACAGAACGAGTGAGAGTTCATTTTCCTATGCTGCTCCAGCAAAAAATAACCCTCACTCGTTCTGTTTGACAGTTGGCTTATCCGCCCTTTTCAAATGTTGGTCGTTGGACATTTCTGCTAGTTTTCACGAGTGACAAAAAGTTTTCCGCTGCCAGATTTTTGTTCGATTTCTGCCGAACGCGCCTAAACGGGGGGCAACACCGACCACCCGCTTACGAAAATTTCGGATGCCTGGCAGAAATCACACAGAACCAGTCTTCAATTTTCTCTCGACGGCTCGATTCTCTTTATGTCAAATGTGACACTTTGAGGCAGGAGAAAATCTCTTCATTTGTTTTGCAGTTTCGGGCAAAAGGTAAGAGAATAATATGGAACGTGATAAAGCAGGTATAATTTAACTGTATAATTATACCTGTATTGTATAATTAACCTGTTTATTGCACGCTTCTTACTGCTACAGTCCGCTGCTGCTACCCTCCAAAAAAGGAGGGAAAGCTGAATCGGTGCAAAACCGGTTTTTATCCGAAACCTCTGGCAGAAATCGAACAAAAATCCGGCAGAAAAACCGGGCGAAAATTTCTGCCCGAATCGGATGTGTCATTTCTGCTAGTTTTTACGAGTGACAGCGGCCAGAAATCGGGCAGAATGTCTGGCAGAAAAAGTTTTTCGCTGCCAGATGTTTGTTCGATTTCTGCTGGAAGCGCCTAAGCGGGCAGTTGGGAAAATCAACCGTTTCTTTTATTGGGGTTTTCGATTCGCCGCCCGTCTAAAGCCCCAAACACAATGCATACGGATTTTACTACGTTGCGGCAATTTGACAGATTTTACATGGGTTTTCTGTCAAATTTCCGCAACGTATAGTAAAATCCGTATATGCACTGTGTTTGGACCTTAACTGTCATTTTGACGTTTAATTTGGGCGAAAATCTGACAAACGGGACAAACGTCAGTAAGAAAAAGTGTAAAAAAACGACATCACTGCGACGACCATCAGTGAAAGAAACATACCTTACTTTTTCCCATCGCAGTCCATCATGGCGGCTTTCGTAGGAAGAATTTGTGGGTCCGGCTTGTTATACACGAAAAATGGAATTACCTTGCAGAAGGTAGCTATCAGTGATTTAAAAAATGAGGGTTTCCCGTCTACTGTAAGCAAATGAGGAACGGCCTGCAAATGATGACTGCGAGGTCACAAAGAACGCTTGTTCCTTCAGGTTGTGTAATCAGCAGACGGAGGGATCACCATATCGAGAAAAACACTGGAATCTAGTTCTTGTGAGGCAAAATCAGCTGTCGTGAATTTTATTCAAACGGAAAAACATATGTTAAAACTGATTGCCAATGTGTTAAAAATCTATGGAACTAATGCTTGCTTGTGAAAGTTTTGTTTTTCCTACTATTGGGTTATGTAACCAAAATCTCAAATAGTTTTACCTATCGACTAAGGGCACCGTGAAATGCCCGTAAAACTGCTCTATTTTACGACACGTCTTTATATATTTTCAGGTACATAGATTTTCAACAAGCCGCTCCTGGACAAAAAATCAAAAGGTCAGCTTAAAACTACAAATTGTTTACAGAACTCATTAAAACTATAAATTATTTTTAGTTAGCAACTGCCGCTGGGATTGTCGCGGGTGGTGCTGGAGCCTTGCTTTATGCATTGGAGCAATCGGTTGCCGCATCGGGAACGGAGGTGCACCCGCCGGAACAACCCTGGAACCACAAGGGTCTTTTCGAGTCGTTAGACCATGCCTCGGTACGACGCGGCTATGAGGTGTACAAGCAGGTCTGTGCCGCTTGTCACTCGATGCGATTCATCGCCTACCGCAATCTGGTCGGCGTATCGCATACCGAGGCCGAGGCTAAGGCGGAAGCAGCTGAAATTCAAGTAAGTCCTATATTTCAATAATTATTTGTACAACACTCACTAAAATATCCTGGCCAAGTATATGACGTCAAAAGTATGAGGAAGTGTCCTACATTTCCCGTACGATTCCTATGCATAGCGCTTTGAAAAGCCAAAGTCAATAGGACACAAATTCCTTCTTATCCGACCTTCCTAGGTTTGTTGTACACTACATTAGAGTTTTGTTACGTTTTTCGGTCCATCTGAGAAAACAAGTGTCGTATTGTTGGCCCTGGCTAAATGCTTAAAACCATGCTACCGCTGTGAAAAGTAGTTTCGGACTATCTATATTTCGTTACTATTAACGCACCATATTAGTTATATCACAACGTTTAACGGTTTAAATGAAATCTTTTCGGTTGTAAAATGAAGCTTGTTTAAAGAGAAAGACCACCAACACAGAAATACTTGTATGTTGCATCACTCTAAATTTGTATGTCGTCAAAATAATTTTGGGTTTTTTATTTGTTTCCAGGTACAAGATGGCCCCGATGAGGTTGGCAATTACTTCATGCGACCGGGTAAATTATCGGATTACTTCCCGAGTCCTTACCCGAACGAGGAAGCGGCACGTGCTGCCAACAACGGGGCCTATCCACCAGATCTCAGCTATATTGCTCTGGCCCGCCACGGTGGAGAGGATTACTTGTTTGCACTGTTGACCGGTTATTGTGATGCTCCGGCTGGAGTTGTGCTGCGAGAGGGACAGTATTTCAATCCCTACTTCCCCGGAGGTGCCATTTCCATGGCTCAAGCGCTGTACAACGAGGTAATATCAGATTTTCTCAAACACCCTAATTCAAATATTAAATTTTCAAACATCGTAGTCGGCAGAATACAGCGATGGAACGCCAGCTTCCGCTAGTCAACTGGCAAAGGACGTATCTACGTTCTTAGTGTGGGCTGCCGATCCACACCTGGATGAACGCAAGCGTATGGGTATCAAGTCGCTTGGTATCATGCTAGTTCTCGGTACATTAGCATACTACCTTAAACGGCATAAGTGGGCTGCACTCAAGACGAGGAAAATTTCATTCTATCCAAAGCATAAGTAAATGTAAAGGAACAGTTGGTAACAGTGACTGAAAAAGCCGTTTATTCGGTTGAATGTGTTAAAATTCAGTCACAGGAAGATTGCATTCGTTTTAAACAACAATAAACAATTACAACAGACAACTGCGCAACATCCGTGAAGCATTCAGTTATAATATCAACACACCGAAAACTGCTGCTAGTTATAATAATTTTACAATTGGGAATACAGAAAGAGTAGAAACAGCATTACTAACATCTCGATTGTATGGTGCTGGAAATTGAATTGATCCTATCGCGAAAAGGAGCAATGAAACGCAAATAAAGCAGTGTTAGTACGAATTTAGTTTAATTTGTTTTCAACTTGTTTCTCCCCGCTACTACTATTAACGGACATTCGACCCAATGTTAAAAGAAAAGTATTTAATATATGCTTTCGACATATACACTCTCTCGACATAATTCGGAATCCGTTCGCGAAACACAAAGGTTACCTAAAGTTAATTACAAAATATCATGGATAAATCAAATGCGTATTAATAAAAACAACGACCGAATCTAATGTATTGATCTTTAATGTAAAGACACATCCCAATTTTAATAAATCATGTCACCATTCACATTTTTTACACTAACAGCATAACTTTGTGCATTTGCCAAAAGTAACAAAACTTTGTAACATTGACGACCTAAGGAAACAAAGGACAATCATTGGAAATTAGGTGTATTAGGTGAATGCTATAGGACTCTACTTGCTGATGTAGGTGTTGGTATCTAGGCCAATGAGCTACGGAAGGTGACTGTCTGGAGACATGAAGAAAGTGTGATGGCCACAGATGGAAAAATATGGTTCCATGTATCACTATACTACTTTTTGCGTGCTGCGACGAAGGAACACAGTGAACTCGAAGCGCGAGTAAAAGTGGCAGAGAAGGCAAACGGATGCCTGACTGTCAACGACTGACCACACCGTGGCCCTTGCGACTACGGAGTAGTCCAGTGACAACAAGGTATCCACTGAACGTGTAAGGCAGTCCCCAGGGGAAGAAACCCCTGATAAGACGCAGTTAGCGCCCGACAATCAGTGGGAAACAGTGAAAAAGAAGAAGGCCAGAAAGAAAGAGGAGGATCGAACTCCACCGAAAGTGGTCATAAAAAAGAGGAGCAAAGGCGATGCCCTTATCCTCAAAACTGAGGGGCTGAAATATGCAGAAGTTTTGAAGGCCACGAGAGGGGACGAGCAGCTGAAGGGTCTTGGCGCGGATGTGCGGAGTATCCTCCGCTCCCGCACCGACGACATGATCCTTGAGCTCAAAAAGGATGCCACTGAGAAGGGTTCTGCCTACAAAGTGCTGGCAGAAAAGGTCCTGGTGATGGCATACAGATCCGCGCACTAACGCCTGAGATGACTCTAGCGTAAAAACCTGGACGAGATCACTGAAGCGGTCGAACTGACACGAGCTCTCAAGGAACAATGTAACGTGGTGGTGACTAGCGAAGCATTTCGCCTGCGCAAGGGACCGGTGGGAACCCAGGTAGTTACAATAAGACTTCCACTGGTAGACGGAAATACATCCCAGAAGGCGGCCAAGCTGAAGGTGGGATGGTCCGTGTGCTCACTGAGCGTGTTCCAGCAGCCGAAGGCTTGCTTCCAGTGCTTTGAGCGAGGGCACAAGTCCTGGAATGGTATGGTAGGTCACCGGTTTACTGGTGGACAGAAGAAATTGCGGAACTCCGCGTAGCCTGCTTTCGTGCAAGGAGAATTATGCAAAGAGCTCGCTCGGACGAGGGCAGAGCAGAATGTCGAGTAGCACTAGTTGCTGCACGCGCAGCGCTTAAGAGTGGGATAATAGCCAGCAAGCGAGCCTGCTTTAAAAGGTTATCTGCCAGTGCTAATGCGAACCCGTGGGGTGATGCCTACAGGGTCGTAATGGCAAAGACCAAGGGCGTGATGACGCCCGCAGAGCAATCGCCAGAGATGCTGGAGGGGATCATCGAGGGCCTCTCCGCGACACGAGCCAAGGCCCAGGCCTCAGGCCGCTGAGTCGTCCCACGGCCGACGTTCCAGTATCCCAGACCATAGCGTAGGATGGTCGGCGAGGAAGTAACGGTTTCGAACGAGGAACCCATTAAGATCGCTAAATCCCTAAAGGTGAGCAAGGCACCGGGGCCAGACGGAATCTCGAATATGGCCATTAAAGCGGCTATTCTGTAGGCTTCCGAATTATTCGGGGCAGTAATGAGTAGATGCCTGGAAGCTGGCAGCTCCCCGGACAGATGGAAGCGACAGAACCTGGTCCTATTGCCGAAGCCGGGAAAACCTCCGGGTGTCCCCTCGTCATATAGGCCGATCTGTCTGCTCGATACTGCCGGCAAGTTACTGGAAAGGGTTATCCTTAACAGACTCGTAAAGTACACTGAGGGTACAAACGGTCTGTCAAGGAACCAATTCGGCTTCCGAAAAGGCAAATCTACGGTGGATGCCATCTTGTCTGTCACTAAGACAGCCGAGGTGGCGATCCAGCACAAGAGGAAAGGTATTCGCTATTGCGCAGTTGTCACGCTTGACGTGAGAAATGCGTTTAATAGCGCTAGCTGGGACTCCATAGTCAACTCGCTTCGGAACGTCCAAGTGCCGGTGTCGCTGTACAGGATCCTGGAAAATTAATTTAAGAATCGTGTGCTATGCTACAACACGGAGGGGTTCCGCAAGGTTCCATACTGGGCCCGGTGTTGTGGAACATCATGTATGACGAGGTGTTGAAGCTAAAGTTTCCGGTATGGGTGGTGATTGTCGGCTTTGCGGATGACATCACCTTGGAAGTCTTCGGTGAATCTATCAGAGAGGTCGAGTTGACGGCTACCCACTCTATAAGCATTGTTGAAGATTGGATGCGATCCAAGAAACTGGACCTAGCGCATCATAAAACGGAGGTTATCGTGGTGAACAACCGCAAGTCGGTGCAGCAAGCAAATATCAGCGTCGGGGACTGCACTATTCCGTCAACGCGGTCCTTAAAACTCCTGGGAGTCATGGCCGACGACAAGCTCAAGTTTGGGAGCCACGTCGCCTATGCCTGCAGGAAGGCTTGCACAGCTATTTCGGCATTATCTCGTATGACGTCTAATAGCTCTGCGGTATATGGCAGCAAGCGAAGGCTATTAGCCAACGTGGTCCAGTCCATACTCAGGGATGACGGGCCGCTGTGGTCATCGGCGTTAGGTACCAAAAGCTAGGCTGCCAAACTGGAAAGCACCTACCGTCTCATGTGCTTAAGAGTAACAAGTGCGTATCGCACAGTTTCACATGACGCAATCTGCGTCTTAGCGGGTATGATGCCTATTGGTATCATCATCAGCGAGGACATAGAGTGCTTCAACCAACGTGGAACTAAAGGCATACGGAGTACCACAAGATCGGCCTCGATGACCACATGTCAGCGGGCATGGTCTAATTTCAAAAAAGGCCGGTGGACACATCGACTTATCCCGGAACTATCCGGGTGGGTCAAAAGGCGCCACGGGGAAGTCAACTTCCACCTGACACAAATCCTGTCAGGGCATGGTTGTTTTAGACAGTGGGCCCTATTCTCACAGTCACCTCACCTAAATTTTTTAGCATTACAGTTTTCCGCACAATTATGTTCCGCTAAGGTGACTGAATTCACCCAGGTGACTGTGAGAATCGCAAATTGTCACCTCACCTAAATTGTGCGGAAAACTGTAATGCTGAAAATACCGCTTTGCGGAAACTATTTTCTCCAATGCCCATCCATTGAGGTTCGTAGCTTTAGGTCTGCCTGCCGATTACTGTTACTACTACGTACTCGCTTTCGGTCGTTCAGACCGATCTGAAGGACAATACTAGAAGATAGTCAGCCCTACGAAAACAAATAAACCAATAAGGAGGTAATTTCTGCACCGGCCTTAGCCTTATCGCCCAGTTAGCTTCGAGTTACGATGCTAGTCTAACAAGCCAGTCGTCGTAAGTTCGAATATCGGCTAAATATCGAGATTGACGAAGATGCAATTCAATTATCTAAACGACTGACGCTGGAAGATCTTTTTAGCATGTAAGACAATTCTTGTGATACATTGATTTATAGTTTCATAATGAATTTTTCTTTTCCAGAGAAGCGATTGTATATGGCCTGTGGTTTGCCGCCCATAGAAAATAATTTATGAAGGAAGTGCTTCCCGTGAATCTGCCTTTTGGCATCGACAACGGAAAAGTAGGTTTCAATTAAAAATATCTTATGCCGAGTGGAACGAATTGAAATTGCCTCCAAGAAATAACCTGTGTCGTTCTTGACTTATAAGACCATTAGTACTTGTAGTGTATATGTATAAAGTTCAACCTCTGTAATTCAACGTCAACGTAAAATTCTGTGTGGTAAAACTTGGTAGATGGTGGAAACACAAACTAAACCGCACAAGTTTCGCAGAACACAGGCAAAACCAATTGAACTGTTTTGGAGATATTTCTGAAGAGTAGCGACTATTCAGTAGAACGGAATATGAAAAAACCGACTTCAAAATTTGCGATCAATTTCTTCCGTACGCATTAGGAAGAGGTAACGTTCTTTCGAAAAATTCAGTATCTTTTATAGCTAGCAATAGTAGTACTCTCGTAGCCTATAAAAGCGAAGAGAGGGCGTTTGGAACTTGGTTGGCATCATTTGGAAACATTCATCGCCGGCACGATACCGCATGAAACCCAACACAATGCTAAGACTATCATCTAGAGCTGCATAAACGAAACATACATTGATTCATTTTTACGTGCTCATAATTCTGACCCTGAAGCGACCGCTTTGATGAAGATACAATTCATGATGTTATGGAATGGCTTGAATACTGAATCTGATTCAACAGTATTAGTTGTAGGAGCTACGAATCTACCGCAGAACATGGATAAGCCCATGCTTCGTCGGATGCTTGCTCAATATGAGATCGGATAACTTAATGAAGATCAAAGACTAAGCAATTTGTAGCTGATTCTTCGTCATGATCGTCTCTTACTAGACGTTGATTTTTTAGATGACTCGAATGACTAACGGTTCCGATCTGCGAGAAAAGTGTCGGAATGCATCGGTCTATAGAATCAGAAAAAAGTCAGGACGTGGCAGCGGCAGCATTTAACGAAAGGAACGAAATTGCCAATGGAAACTGTAATCAAGGTTCACTGATATGATCCCCCATATTAGAGGAGCTACCCGTACAGAGACTATAGATTACAGAGGCGACTTGGCAAACCGCAAAATTTTGAATCAAAACGGAGAGTACCATCACAAATAAAGGTAACTCTCTCGCATAGATTTAGACTAAGGTGCGTTCTTCAGCGAACTTTAAGTCAAATGGATCTGAACGCTGTTTTCCTATTTGATGGAAGATTGGGCACCGGTCCGCTCCAACACTTCTGTTATTTGGTACAAGTTATTTATTAGTTGCAGAGGTAAATCCATGTTTAGATACCGGATAGGTTAAATGCAACATTAATAAATAAAATGAATCGGTAGACTGCATAAAGCTTACTATTCTTCGCCAATCAGTAAAAATGTTTGAAGATATTTAATTTTAGATAGAAAAATCGCGTAAAAATCTCGATGGAGACGGCAGTCAATTGTGCCAGTTGAATTTTTAGGTGACAAAATGCGATTCTCAGAGTCACTCGGTGACCATAGTCACGCAGCAGTCACCTCACCCAAGGTGACTGTGAGAATCGCTCTAAGTGAGTGAGGTGACAGCAAGGTGAGGTGACTGTAGGTGAGGTGACAGGAAAGTGAAAGAAGTGAGGTGAGGTGACTGTGAGAATAGGGCCCAGTATCTGCACAAGTTTGGGCATGCGGAGTCCCCCGCGTGTCCCGAATACGTGGACGTTGAGGAA
Organism: Sabethes cyaneus; assembly: GCF_943734655.1. Lineage (NCBI taxonomy): Eukaryota > Metazoa > Arthropoda > Insecta > Diptera > Culicidae > Sabethes > Sabethes cyaneus. Next base: position 149,639,946 of record NC_071354.1, read on the forward strand.
ACTGCAGAACATGCTTTCTTCATATCCCAAGAAACAATTCTTCATTTAAGAAACGTCACTAAAACTCTAAAAGCAATATAATTAAGCTATATAACTATTGTTATATCTATACAGGCGAGAAATGTAAATACGTTAGTTAATTCTGTCATTGGGGTGATATTTTACCTGTTGCCGTTAATAATAATAAATGAATACATTTTGAGTACAGGAGAATTGTCCTGTAATCATGTGTCGTTTTTATGGTTACGAAACTCCACAAATAGATTCTGGCCCTACAAATCTTGTAAATGATCCCTGCCAATTGCCAGTGAATCGGTTTCTCATTTCCTTAAATCGGAACCCAATAAGATCGACCTGGTTCGGATGTCAACCGGCGCAGTGAATGAACACATTTTCATAACAGTTTGGAATTGCACATTGCAAGCTTTAGCGCTTTGAATACACTCTGTTAGAGAAAATATACGACTCTTGCCATATCTAGGATTCGTCTCCACTGTACTCGACCCTGTGCTACTCGTCGACAATTCGTTGAGCGTCTCGACACACGCAAATCGGCTTCAACCTGATCGATTGGGACAAGGCGTGAAGGGGAAAAGAGGAAGATGAGGTATAGGAGGGAAGGTCATTGAAACAACACTAAGAAGTTGTGTTCCTACACACAGAAAAAAGCAACGAGTTCGGCAAAATTTTGCCGAAATCTCAACTGCCGAATGTTCGGTTTGAGCGACTGTACAGCCATCCAATTGGCCATAATCATTCGGCTCTCCCATTGTTTCAACCCACTTTTCATCACACAGTCCGAGATACCGCAGAATGGATCCGGACCTGTGAATGGAGAGTTAGAACCACATTTGGCTAGTTCATCTGCGACTTCATTTCCGTCTATTCCGCAATGACCAGGGACCCAGTACAGGTTTACCGAGTTTACCTGGCTCAGTTGCCGTAAGAGACAAATGCAATCCCAGACAAGTTTTGAGAAACACTTAAAAGCTTTAAGCGCTTTTAGTGCCGCTTGACTGTCAGAGAAAATGCAGATATTGGCATGTCTGTATTTCCTTTTGAGACAGACGTTTGCACATTCTATTATAGCTGCTATCTCAGCCTGGAAAACTGTTGGCCAATCTCCCATTGCTATAGATATTCTAGTTCTGGGGCCGTACACTACAGCACCCGTTTTGACTCCCACCTTTGATCCGTCGGTATAGAACTTGATTGAACCACTGCGGACGCTAGGTCCCCCCTCGTCCCAGACCGAACGTGATGGTTCGTTCACCGTGTATGGGATGTCGTAGTTGGTTCTAGCTTCCATCCAATCACTGTTCATTTCCGCAACTGGGCCAACAGGTAGAAGTTTCAGGATACTCAAGTGTCCGATTTTATCCCCGTCGAGTATTGTTTTCCATCGTTTAAGTGTTAGGGTGCTTTTCTTAGCCTCTAACTGAACGTGTTGATTCAGAGGTAGCAGGTGGAGAATAGCTTCTAGAGCCTTCGAAGGTGTGCTTTTCATTGCTCCGGTTATGGCCATGCATGCTAATCGTTGAAGTTTGTTTAACTTTTTAATAGCCGTGGCTTCTGAAGTTTTTGGCCACCATACCAACGAAGCATAAGCTATCCTAGGTCTCACAATGGCGGTGTAGACCCACAACACCATTTTTGGTTTGAGGCCCCATGTTTTTCCCACCATTTTTGAACATACCCATAGGGCAGTGTTTGCCTTGCTGATTATTGAATCTAAGTGTGCGTTCCAAGATAATTTAGCGTCTAGGATTACTCCCAGATATTTAACTGAGACGCTGCATTTAATTTCTTCTTTCCCAAGGTGCAGAGACTGTAACTCCAGCTTTCTCTTCCTAGTGAAAGGAACAATGGTTGTTTTTGAAGGATTAATGCCCAGGCCTTCTTTACTACACCAAGATAGTGTAAGGTTTAAGGCCCTTTGCATTCTATCCGATATCACGTCGTCGAATTTTCCACGAACCATGATGACTAAATCATCAGCAAAGCCCACAACTTCGAAACCTTTTGCCTCTAAGCTTCTCAGAAGATCATCAACTACTAATGACCAAAGAAGGGGTGAAAGAAGCCCTCCTTGTGGGCAACCTTTGGTTGCAGTCACCGTTGTTGAGAGCCCTCCTAGCTCCGAGGTGATTTGCCTATGTGTGAGCATACTGTGGATCCATTCGACTATACAGTTATCAAACTGTCTTTTCTTCATCGCATTTACCATTGATAAATGAGAAGCATTATCAAACGCCCCTTCGTTGTCGAGAAACGCGCCTAATGCTGTTTCTTTCGTTGAAAGAGACTTTTCAATTTTTGTCACGAGCGTGTGTAGTGCTGTGATTGTAGATTTCCCAGCTTGGTAAGCAAACTGGTGTTTCGATAATGGATATCTGATCATGTATTCAGACTTAATGTATTCATATAATACCTTCTCCATAATTTTCAACAATATTGATGATAAACTAATTGGTCTGAAGGCTTTTGGATGTGATTTGTCACGTTTTCCTGGTTTTGGTATAAATACAACTTTTACCAATCTCCATGTAGACGGAATATGATTTAGTATCAGACTTGCCTTAAAAATCTCGATTAGAGATGGAATTAGCGCTGATTCTCCATTTTGAATCTGCGCTGGGAAAATCCCATCTGCACCTGCCGATTTAAAAGGTTGAAAGGATCTCACTGCGTTTTCCATCCTAGCCCTAGTGAAAGCCATCCCTGCGACTCTGGTTGCAATCTCTTTTGTTCTCTCAGATCCCGAAGAGTTTCTTTGAGAACATCCTATGTCACAATCAGAGTCCGAGCTGGCAGCAGCATGAGCTGAGGAAGATCCCGGAAAGTGAGTCCCCATCATTAAGTCTAGTACTTCAGTCGGAGATTTTGTGAACGAACCGTCATCTTTCTTGAGAGTACCGAGTCCGTTCGAATGATCCTTAGCAAGAGTCTTGTTAAGTCTTGCCACAATTGGAGTACTTTCAATGCTTTCACAATTGTGTACTCAAGATTTCCTTTTTGATCGTCTTAGTTCTTTGCTATATTCGGTTAGAGCTCTCCTATATTGAGTCCAGTCCGAAGTAATCTTTGCTCTATTGAACAGTTTTCGCGCCATTTTGCGAAGCCGTTCGAGCCTTCTGTTCCACCAGGGAACATTCCTAGTTGAAGTAACCCTTTTAAGTGGACAATTACTGTTATAAGCAGAGACTATCGTTTGGTTTAAGACCTTTGAGGCCGACTCAAGTTGTTGAACCGACCTAATTCTTGTAGTGAGGTTTTTCGTTTCGAGCTCAAGCGCATACTGATCCCAGTTGGTTTTCCTAGGATCTCGATATGCGACCTGTGACACTAGGCCACCCACCCATTCAAAAATAATGTGCCTATGATCAGACAGCGATGCTTCATCCGACACGTGCCAGTTCTGTATTTTCTCTGAAATTACTGGACTGCACAGGGTCAGGTCCAAGACTTCCTCCCTGATAGCATTAATGAATGTTGGTTCATTGCCTCTATTAGCAATATCGATATTGTTTGACGAGAGAAATTCTAAAAGGCACTCACCTCGATTGTTGATGTCAGTACTTCCCCACAGAGTGTGATGAGCGTTGGCATCACAGCCGATGATAAAGTCTTTGTTGACTTCTCTGCAATATTTTACAAACTCCGCAACCTCTTGAGTGGGAGCCTCAGGACAATCACCAGGAAAATAGGCCAATGCTATGATAATATCGGATTTTCCCCTGGCGGTTGGTACCTCAACTCTGATCGCGACGATGTCTCGTTTAATGAACTCTGTAATGGGAAAGCAATTAATATTTGCATTAACCAGGACAGCAGCTCTCGGAGAGTCATGCTTGTCATCATAGTATAACTTACATGTTCTTGTTTGAAAACCTTGTATTCTTCCTTTGTAGACCCAGGGCTCTTGAATCAAGGCCAGGTCCACAGCATCTTTGATAAACCTCCTGGAAAGTACGCCCGATGCAGCTTTCGCATGATGGAGGTTTATCTGCAGAACCTTAGTGTTCTGCATTTTTTTGAATTTTCCACTCACTAGCATTTGGGAGAGACGGATTCCCTGGTGGTTTAGACCTCATGGTGGCAGTTTTCTTACTGCCAGTACCCGAACTCGGTTTGAATCGAGGGGGGGGGGGCTGGCTTCGAGTGGTTTCGCTTTTTCCACGGATCTTACAGGAGTTACCTGGGCCACTTGTGGAGACCACTGTTTTGGTTCCACTCGGCCCTGGCACCGCCATACTGACAAGATCCATGGGCATGGGAGACTCACCTCAATGAGTCTTCTCTTTACCAGAATCACTGTTGGGAGCCATTTGAGCATTCTGTGGAACCTCCTGTTTGGTTCCAGTAGATCCATGGATCCCCTGGTTGTTAGGATTCTTGAAGTTTTGAGACTCAGCGCCAGCGGACCCTTGATTCACGTTGACTTCGCTAGTACTGGCCTCAGAGATTTGTGCCTCCATAAGCTGACTTGTGATTTGACGTTGCCTCGGAGTTGTTTTTTTCAGCCGGGTTTCGCCGAACCGAAAATTTATGATGAAGTCTTTATTCACGAGTTGACGCCTAGAAGCTTCATCAATTGTTAGCGACCAATCCGCATGTTTCCCATTGGGATTAGTTCGCTGCAAAATTCGCCATTTGTCAGTAACTAGATTCTCATTCTGACTCTCTATGAGTCCTCTGATTCTCTCGTTATCGAATGACGCGCTTTGTGGGAAGAAAGCATGATAGATTTCTGGACGCGGAATGTTCTTTGCATCCAGAGCAACGAGTCTTGATCCTTCCCATAGAGATAAGCCAGGAACCACTTCCTTCAACCACTCCGAAGTCTCCTGGTCTTTACAAGAAAGAACCAGGTACCCGGACTTGTACGAGCAGTTAAAGAACTTAGGTTTAACCTGCTCGTTACGTTGTTGCTCTATGGCTGTTAGTAGAGCATCTTGTATCGAATCCAGTTGTGCCGTACTCAGTTCAGTGCTGGGATAGTCCTCAGAGAGGATCCCAACTCTGATCTGACTTGCGGCCTCCCTGTAGGAGACACCAGTAGTGGAGTCCGAGGGAAGCTTGGGGGCATCTCTCGTAGACCTCACTCCTGTTCCCCCCCTTCGAGCGGGATGGGTGGTTTGCTTTCGCACGACCTGTCCCATTCGCTCTCTAGGATTTAGAATTCGCTTCTGTTTTTTGGGGATCGGCTTTTCTCCGCTGCTAGGCAGCTCCGATCCTCGTTGCCTTTTACCTGACACAGAAGCAGATTGAGCTAACACTTGCTCCCGTTCCTCCTTTGCAGGAAGCCCAGAGGCAAGCAAACTCTTTAATTTCTTTTTCTGAGCTTTTGTCAGGTTCCGTTTCCACGGAATTTCATTCTCAGCTGGACCTTCCGCTTTAGGTCCAGATCTGATTGTGACGGTTATTCCGTCGCTTTCATCATCCGTCGACTCACAACGAGTCGGCGTGTTGAGAATAGACGAGGAACAAGACGGAACCTCTGCTAACGCATCGTTCAATTCCTGATCCTCCCCTATGCTCATCTCCTCCTCCTTCGTTTCCGGCAGAGACAGGCTACCGGAGCCCTGTGTTTTATTTATATTTAGACTCTCCATATGAATCCCACGAGTAGCTCGGTAAAAGATGGTCCGCTGCATCAGTGACCGGCTTAATGCAGTAAGGGCAAGAATACTGTGGAGGGTGCCCTGGTACTCCACAGGCTCCGTTAGCGGCTGAGTATTTCTAGAACCCCCTCCACCATTCATCCCTCGGCACGGGTCGCATGACACCTTGGATTAGGGGTTTATCCATTTAGATTTTTACGTGATAGCCATGGATAACAGCTATTAAAACCATCCTTCTTAGGGGCTTTGGACCCTCTGCTCAGGTTCTTAGTATTTCCAGGTTCATTGAACATGTTGCTACCAAGATCCGTCATTGCAGGCGAAGTTAGCTAATAACCTTCGCTTGCTGCCATATACCGCAGAGCTATTAGACATCATACGAGACAATGCCGAAATAGCTGTGAAAGCCTTCTTGCAGGCATAGTCGACGTGGTTCCCGAACTTGAGCTTGTCGTCGACCATGACTCCCAGAAGTTTTAAGGACCGCGTTGACGAAATAGTGCAGTCCCCGACGCTGATCTTTGCTTGCTGTATCGACTTGCGGTTGTTCACCACGATAACCTCCGTTTTATGATGCGCTGGCTCCAGTTTCCTGGATCGCATCCAATCTTCAACAATGCTTATAGAGTGGGCAGCAGTCAACTCAACCTCTCTGATAGATTCACCATAGACTTCCAGGGTGATGTCATCCGCAAAGCCGACAAACACCACCCCTACCGGGAACTTTAGCTTCAACACCTCGTCATACATGACGTTCCACAACACCGGGTCCAGTATGGAACCTTGCGGAACCCCTGCGTTGATTGGAACGCACTTCTGACCCTCCTCCGTGTTGTAGCATAGCACACGATTCTGGAAATAATTTTCCAAGATCCTGTACAGCGACACCGGCACTTGGACGTTCCGAAGCGAGTTGGCTATGGAGTCCCAGCTAGCGCTATTAAACGCATTTCTCACGTCGAGCGTGACAACTGCGCAATAGCGAATACCTGTCCTCTTGCGCTGGATCGCCACCTCGGCTGTCTTAGTGACAGACAAGATGGCATCCACCGTAGATTTGCCTTTTCGGAAGCCGAATTGGTTCCTTGACAGACCGTTTGTACCCTCAGTGTACTGTACGATAACCCTTTCCAGCACCTTGCCGGCAGTATCGAGCAGACAGATCGGCCTATATGACGAGGGGACACCCGGAGGTTTTCCCGGCTTCGGCAATAGGACCAGATTCTGTCGTTTCCATCTGCCGGGAAGTTGCCAGCTTCCAGGCATCTACTCATTACTGCCCCGAATAATTCGGGAGCCTCCAGAATAGCCGCTTTAAGGGCCATATTCGGGATTCCGTCTGGTCCCGGTGCCTTGCTCACCTTTAGGGATTTAGCGATCTCAATGAGTTCCTCGTTCGTAACCGTTACTTCCTCCCCGACCTCTAAACCACCGTCGCCCACGTTACTTTGGATATTCGGCACGGAGACCGACCATCCTACGCTATGGTCTGAGATACTGGAACGTCGGCCGTGGGACGACTCAGCGGCCTGAAGCCAGGGCCTTGGCTCGTGTCGCGGAAAGAGGCCCTCAATGATCCGCTCCAGCATCTCTGGCGATCGCTCTGCGGGTGCCATCACGCCCTTGGCCTTTGCCATTACGATTCTGTAGGCATCACCACACGGGTTCGCATTGGCACTGGCACATAACCTTTCAAAGCAGGCTCGCTTGCTAGCTATTATCCCACTCTTAAGCGCTGCGCGTGCAGCAACTAGTGCTACTCGACATTCTGCTCTGCCCTCGTCCGAACGAGCTTTTTGCATAATTCTCCTTGCACGAAAGCAGGCTCCGCGGAGTTCCGCAATTTCTTCTGTCCACCAGTAAACCGGTGACCTACCATACCTAGGTCGGCTTTTCCTAGGCATGGTGACGTCATACGCTCCCGACAGCACCTCAACCAAATGATCAGCGTTCGGATCGGGCATATCGCGATCACCGCACTCTCTTCGGATCGCTTCCACAAATACTTCAGGATCGAAGTATGATGTCTTCCACCCACGGGTGGTTGGAGTGTTGGCTCTACCCGCCGCCTGCCGCCTCGTTATCTGACCAACACCATAGCGGACCGCCTGATGGTCACTGTGAGTGTAGCCATTGTCTACCCTCCAGTCTCCTATCAGACCCGGGCCGCCGAATGTCACGTCGATAATAGACTCTGCACCATTCCTGCTGAAGGTACTTGTGGTGCCGACGTTGGCCAGGTCTACGTTGAGCTTTGCCAGAGCCTCAAGCAGAATCCGACCCCTATGGTTCGTGCGACGACTTCCCCACTCAACCGCCCAAGCGTTAAAGTCGCCCGCCACAACCACCGACCTTAGACCAGTCAGCGCAACTGATACTCGGTCTACCATCCGCGTAAACTGCTCGATCGACCAACTCGGCGGAGCATAACAGATGCAGTAGAACACTCCACCCACTTTGGCAACCGCAAATCCCTCGTCTGCAGTTGACACAACCTCTTGAACCGGGAACCTGCTTGTCGTCCATATAGCCGCCATCCCGGACCTATCCGAGACCCAGTTACCGTTTCCGGCAGGGATGCGGTATGGGTCCGAGATGATCGCAATGTCCGTCAACAACTCAGTAACTGCTTAGAAGACTTACGTATGTTTATGCTAAAGACAGCATATATTTTTTGCTTGAAACAAAAAAGTTATAGCGAAATTGGGAGACATAGAATTTTTTGATCAAAACGAAGTGTCCCCGGTTGTGAAACACTTCGAAAAATCCATAAAAGAAAATAAACATAAAGAAGAAAATAAAGAAATATGAAATGAAAATAAAATATTACATTGTACAATTGTAATCAATGTAAGTAAAAACAGAAAGTTCGAGATCTCAAATATGCGGATTTGGCTCTCATGTGCCTGAAAAGTGTGTTGAAAATGTTTGTGACCTTGAATAATCGTTTTTCTGAATTTTTCATAACCGGAGAACTTCACTGTTTCACAACCGGGGCAAACGACGAGTTTGTAGAAATTTATGTAAAATTTTTCGAGTAAATTATTTTACCTAAAATTCCTCTGTGTAATGAAATAGAAGTCCAAAACTAAGGTTATATGCATTTTACTGCCTTTTTCTATTTTATTTGATAGACAAAAAAATCAATCCCAAAACATTCCAGAAAACTTTTTCGAGCAGGTTTTTCGAACACATTTCCTACAAAACATTCTAAAAGCTGTATTTTGATTGTTGTTTGCTCAAAAGGTAGAGTACAATGAGACGAGTCGTTGGTAGTAATTTGGTAGTGCTAGTTTAATAAACACGTCAAAAACTATGGATGTTTCACAACCAAACTTTTATTAAATATTATATCGTTTTTGCCAAAGCCTTTTTTGATCTTTGGATTCAACATGATCTTGAGTGGACCTATTTCTGATTTAGAATGAATATATGAATATATGGTACTACCACCGCCTTAGCAGAACATCCGTTCATAGCAATGAGCATATCATGTCAAAAAGATTTGTACATATTCAACGATCGGTCATGCTTCCCAACTCTTGTATGAAGGGCCAAAAGGGAATTGGTCGGCAAGCAACATCACTTACACTTACCAGGGGTTTAGAGAATCTCCTTCCAAGAGCTAAGTCGCCTGAGTCAATCTTTGAATAAGCCGTCTTAATGCAGAATGACTCCAGCAGGTGGGACCTATTTCTGATTTAGAGTGGGCCAAAATTAGAATTAGTTTCTTCTTGTAATTTATCTGTTTGAAACTAAGGATATGAAATATAAAAATTGCGATATTTTCGCCTTGAAACCATTCCAAATGACGATTTTAAGTTTCCCGACACATTCGAGCCATAATATAATGGATTACACAGTTTCACTTCATTTGGTCCAAATTTAGGTATACCCGGGTCATAATGAGTTAACATGGTTCTGGGATAGATCCGTTTTTTTTCATCCAGATAAATGACTCAAGCTTTAGCACGGACGTGAGCGCGTGAGACAACTCTTGATGGTTTCAAAAACGCGCGTTGGTTAGCCGGTTATGGTTAACCGAATTGAATGGAGACGGCTTCTATAGTAAAAAGTATGTTACAAATAGAATTCAGATAGTGGAAGGTGCGAAAGTGGGAGAAGCGAAAAGCAGATAGTCTCAGTTAAGTACCAGTTTTCAGAAGTCCTTTATATTATTAGTTTTTCTAGCGAAATTCAAACGTTAAAAATGCTTTATGAGACGGTTTTTGACCTGCTTTTGTAAAAAATAAAAACACTGATATCTCACTTCGGATGAAATAAAAAAAAAACGTTTTTTGTAATTAAGATCTTTACTCACCTTCATATGCCATTTTAAGTTTTTGAAAGAACAAAAGCTTTTTATTTTCTCTCAATGTATTTGTTTTCCTGTTCTTGTTTGTTCCACGATTTTATTTGCATTACACCACTGTTGTAAACCGATAAACCGTGGACGAAAACTAGTCTTCAACGAACGTCATTTCAAATCATTCTTACATTGAGTGCTTCATTCGTTTAGGTTTATGTTATTTAGCTTACTACTCAACTTTCCCGCATTTCAGTTCTTCGCTACACCAATAAAGGAAAGTTCGTTATTCAAATAGGATAGAGAGAGAGATGGAATGCAGATTATTTCTCTTACAAATATTTACGCAGCAGTTTCCTACAAATTTTCCACCTGCAAGGAAATCAAGTGTACCTTGCTTCTAAATGATATAAATACGGGTAGCTATCCTCGAATATTATTTGTTGTTTATTCTTAAATTTTCTAGTTAAAGCAGCTTTTTGTAGCATGTAACAATCTACGTACTGAGAGTTATCTGCCAAGTTCTTGTAACCTATTTCACTGTTTGTATCATGATGACACAAAAAATATAACAAAAGAACTCCCTGAAAGTAGGCAAACTATGCACTAACCCGCGACAAAAACTGCAGCGAAAAAAAAACTTCAACACCGGTGATATTTTACATATAACTTGGTACCCAGTAAGAACTATGGATTTTCTTCCTCGCCAAACCAATATGATAGAAGCCGTTGAATCATACTCAATAATAGTAATGTTTATTGTTTCCGTTCTTTTTGACGACTACTCATTTCAAGTTGTTCTCCCATTTGGTTTAAATCCATAATTAAAATCCCCCTCCCGGAAGTGTCCTAACTGAATTGAAAACAGATATTTCTTCCATCGTATTCAATCTCTTTTCGCATTGTGTTCTTGATAGAAAAAGAGTTAGCTTTCTAAAAGTGCTCGTAGTGTTGTTTGTTATCTCTGATCTTTTGGATGTATTTGCTTTAATCTTCTAAATTAAATGAACGTATAGGAAAACATCAGAATTAATAGCAACAAGAGTAGCGATATAGTTTTAATAGTGACTATTGTTTTATAATAGCGTATTTACTATTCTGGTAGATATTTTTTCTACGCAGAATTTCTGTCTGTTTTTTTTTTTCAGGTGTATCTGTAGAGCAGAAAGCGAACGATCACGCACGCATACAAATCATGATAGTGACCACGACGACGACGATGACGTAAAATAGAGCATTAAGAGCAAAGCTCGCGACCTTCTTTCTGTCCAGTGTAGTTTTATTGAGACCACTAGAAGCAGCTTCCTTCTGGTGGCTGTGTTAACTTCAAGTTCTCCTTTAACGTCATAATCCTACGAATTTCTTGAAGAATTGTCTTGATAGTGTAGTCACGGTTCCATCTGTTCAGCACAGGTACCAATCGCTGATCGACCTAAAAACAGAAAAAAAATGTTTTAGACGATGTAAAAAAAATTAAAAGTACTCTCCCAACATACCACGCCATTTTGACTATTAATGCAGTTTATGTTAATCTTTGACAAAAACTTTAAAGTTGGCGGATCATCGGGGTAGCGCTCGCCACACTCAACTTTCAGCGAGTACATTCTATTTTCGTATGGTGTCTGCAGGAAAAGAAATCAGGTTTTTTGTATAAATAAAGCTTGTCTGCCACCGCATGGTACTTACTCTAGGTGGACCAATAATCATGCCTGTCCAATGAGTGAGTGTCATATCGTCGTCATTTTCCAAGCCCCAGGAAATAGTGCCATCGCCAACACCTTTCTGTCCAGCCTCTAGTTCCTCCAGGAGGCGAAAATTTCGCGGTACCACTGAAAAGTACAAGTTCAAAGACGGTTGTGTCAAATTAAACTAATGTATATTAAGCTTCCTGCTATTACCGCCATGCCAAGTTTGGAGGACGGTAAAGCACATGTTTCAACGAAGGTCCTAGCGGTGAAGATTATAGTTCAATACACACAAATTTTACGCAAACCGCTTATCGATTAATCGAACAAATAATTCATTTCGTTTAACACAATGAATTGTTACAAAGATATTCTTTTCAGATTGTTTCTATTTAATTCTTCTACGTATACGTCTTTACGTATCGATCAAATATTGCTAATTAATTCTATATTAAAATTAATACAAACCCAGGTTTTGGTTCTAGTTTCACCTGTCATTGCACAACCGAATATAGGTATATTTAGTTCATATATAGAAATTAATCCAGTTTCCACTGCATCCAATTAATCATTCTTCGCATCAGACACTTACTCCCTCTTTCCAAAAAAGAACTTGCGGGAGTTTTTTGAACAAATTTGTTTCACAAACGAGAACACCCCAAATACACGGATGCTTTACTGGTTTAGCGGTATAACAGTGCTATTTTCCGTTACTATATCGGTTTTGCTCTAATAACATTTCAATTATATAATTCACAAGCTGACCCGATAAACTTCGTATTGCCACAAATTAACCTGTGTTGTACATAAATCGTGACCTTTGTCGCAATCTCGAATTTTGCACCAGTTGTTGAGGAGTTCAACCTCATTCAATTTTGCAGTTACGTAACTATGAAACCATGGGTAGTTTAATATACAAATTTGCCATTTTTCCTCACAGTAAAGTAGAAAACAACTCCATTGTTTAGCAAGATAAAATAAAGCGGATAGTAATATTCGTCGTGATAAATACCATTTCACGAAAAACTTTACGCGGATTGTACAATTTCACGGAAAACCTTTATGTGGAATGTACCATTTCGCAGGGGTGATCCTGTCATTACTCGCTGTCGCTCGTTCAAACCCAACTGAGGGAAAGTAATGGAAGTCAGTAGACCTAAGAAAACAAATAAACCTAGACAAAGGTGATTTCTGTAGGGGCGGTTCCGACTGCGGGTCGCCGGTAATACTCGTGGCCTGCAGTCGTCTCGTCCTGAATCACCTAGTATTGTTATAGATAGTTTTTGGTGGTCTTGTTTTTGACTAATGTTTTATGGAAAATTCTCAAATTTCTCGAGTACGGTTGAGTGAGAGCCCTTATCCCCCTACGACAGGGGTGAGGGGTCTCAAACTATCATAAAATAAATTCATGCCACCAAAGTCCCCCACATGCCAAATTTGGTTCCATTTGCTTAATTAGTTCTCGAGTTATGAGGAAATTTGTACTTCATTTGTATGGGATCCCCCCTTCTCAAAGAAGGCAGGGGTCTTAATTCTCCGTAGAAAAAATTCCTGCCTCCACAAATCCCCACATGCAAAATTTGGTTCCATTTGCTTGATTAGTTGTCAAGATAAGAGGAAACTTGTATTTCATTTGTATGAGAGCCCCCCTCTTAAAAGGGGAAGGGGTAATTCACCATAGAAAATATTTCTGCCTCCGAAAACCCCCACATGCTACATTCGGTTGCATTTGCTTGATTAGTTCTCAAGTTATGAGGAAATTTGTATTTCATTTGTATGGGAGCCCCACTCTTACAGGGGGAAGGGGTCATAATTCCTCTCCCAAAGAGGGGAGGAATCTCAATTCACCATAGAAAAATTTCTTGCCTCCAAAATCACCCACATGCCAAATTTAGTTCCATTTGCTTGATTAGTTCTCTAGTTATTCAGAAATTTGTGTTTCATTTGTATCTCTAACTATCATAAGAACCTTCCCTGGCCCCAAAAACCCCGCATGCAAATTTTCACGCCGATGGTTCAGTAGTTTCCGAGTCTATAAGGAACATACGGACAGACAGACAGAAATCCATTTTTATAAGTATAGATTTAAACTAAACGACACACGAAATGGTTAAACTAAACGAAATACCTAGCCTTCCAAATTTGACGATTTTAGCAAAGCTGTTCAGAAAATGTTTACGACAAAGTTGTCCAGAAAAATTCGTTTGGTTACTAATTGCAGAACAAAATAAAACTGGAATAGTCTGTTGGTAATGATGCTCCCGGTTCTGCGAGCTTCGAACTGCGGTTCAACAGTGTCTACTTAGTCGAATTATCGTTGACTAGCTGATTACCCGATCTTACTCGGGGCCCCTTTGCCTCTCAGTCACTTGTACATCTGTTACTGTAACGAAAACTCTCATAATGCAAAAAACAAAAAACCTTTTTTCATTTTAATGTGTCTACTCTCTTTGTCAGTTTTCTTCATGTTGTCCCCCAGCCCCTTGTAAATCTGACTTCTTCTCGGTAATCCCTATAAATCGACAAAAACCGCTTTTGAACCTTCCCTTTGTTAACAGCCACCCTATCCCCTCTTTTTTCAGAAATCCAGCAACTTGAACAACTGCTATCGTTCAAATTTCAAGAGAAACGTACCCCTTTACCCATTTGAACCTTTCTTTTCCCTTGTAAGAGACCATCTCCCTTTTTTGTCAACCCCCTGCGCTAATTTTTTACGCCAAAAGACATGTATTTGACAAACGACGTTTAATGAAGAACAGTCCAGAAGTTCCGGAACTATGGCGAAACATACATTCATACTCACGTTCTTCGTCCCCCTACTTGTCGATTCTTTCCCAGTCAGCTCCCTCTTCTGTCACGTAGCTAATTAGGCATTGGTTTGCTCTATGAAAATCACTATAATAGAAACTAACCAAAGGTCTTTTTTACCATATATTCCTCTTCGGTGGAACCCCCTCTTTTCTCAAAGTTATTTGCACAACTGCAATCGGATTAAATGCAAGAGAAACGCGTCCACTTTTGCTTAGCCCCTTGTTAGGGCCTCCCCTTTTGTCAACCCCTTCAATTCTCATTCCTTTATGTCAAGGAATATACGTGCCAAGTTTGATGCAGAACCGTCCAGGCGTTTCGGAGTCAGGGCCTTCCCCTGTTATGTACCTCCCTTCCCTTTTGTCAACCCCTTTAGTGCTGATTCCCTTATGTCAAAGAACATGTATGCCAAGTTTGGTGAAGAACCGTCCAGGCATTTCGGAGTTATGACCTCCCCCCTTTCATCAGCCCCCAGTGCTGATTCCCTTATATCAAGGAATATGTGTGCCAAGTTTGGTGGATATCGGTCAAGGCGTTCTGGAGTTATGGTGGAACATACAAACATATACATTTAGTGTAACGGTACACAACACTTATAGTTCTTACTATCACCACTATGATGGAAAACACATTTCCCGAAACCGATCGGTTTAAAATGTAAACTCTGTTTCGTAAGAAACACCTGTGACAGTTGTTGGATTCAGCCATTTGGATTTAGGCGGCGAATTCTTAAAACATCGAGAGAGCTAACGGAAGACGATATCACGATCTTTTTGGATGTTCGATTCGAACTATGCTAAGCCCTGATGGGCCTAGGCTGGGGTACGCTATGCCATGTGCCCTATCTTCTCTATAAAATTTAATGTAAAATATATTTTTTTCGGTGTAATCGGAGATTTCAATATTATTTTATTTTTGGCGATGAATAATTTAACTAGGGTATGTTGCTGCTTCTTCATAATTGCCTATTCCCGTCCTATCCAACACAAATTATTAAAAATATTAGCGATTTTTATGACACACAATGCAAAATTAGTTATTCCCTAATATTTTGGTTTGTTGACGCAGTCAATCAAAGTGAGCTGAGATTTATTTAAATGCCATTTTTCATTAAAGAATTCCTAGCAGCCAAATTTCCTACGTTTGTCAACTAATCGTTTCAATTTCCGTCATCCATTAAATTAAAATAACCCACGCAACGCATTATCGTTATTCTGCGGCCGGGAAAACTTGCATGACCTGCAGCAGAAGTTTTGCAGATGGACGGATTTTAAAACGGTATGACGAATTTAAGAAATAAAGCCAGTTGCGTAATTTGAATAAAATGCCTTAACAAACGTTTTTTACTGAATTCTAAGAGCACGGATCGGAAGGTAAGTGTGTTTGAGTCAAATCAGCAGCAGAACTTTTAGAGTATTCATTAAATTCACCTAAAAAATGATGAAAATTTGAGTGGGTTTCCTTACTACGACGGGAATAAGAAATAAACCCTAGGTAATAAATAGATCCAGTCTCAAATCAAACTGTAAGTTCAATGTTAAGTCAAGTAAAATTTCAAGCTTAATGTCAAATTTCATGGCCCATTTCAAGTCCTCTTACCGTTCATATCCAATTTCGGCTTTAAGGGGAAATTAGTCGTCAATAATTCTGCAAATTTCATAACCAGTTTTTTTGTTTTGTGTGTTCAGTTCAGATTGACAAGAAGAACGCAGTATTTACATTTTTATAAACAGAACCCCGCTTTTGGGTCCAAAAACTGCTTCCGAAATTGGGCTTTTCGACGAAAAGTTAATGACTGCTAGTTTCCCGTTTAAGCAACTTCCAGTTCAATTTGAAGTAAAGCTGCTAATTTAATTTTTTTTAATTTAAATTTTCAAGTTTAATTTCAAGTCTAAATTCTAGTTCAATTAAAGTCCAACTTTAATCGAATTATCGTTGACTAGCTGATTACCCGATCTTACTCGGGGCCCCTTTGCCTCTCAGTCACTTGTACAGTTTAATATAAAGTAAAGTTTCAAGTCTATATTAGTCCAAAACAAAGTTAAATTTCAGGTACAATTTTATGCCAATTTCAAGTCAAACTTCACGTTCAATTCAAGCTTAATTTTATATCCTGTTTAAAGTTCAATTTCTCGTTTAATTTAAAGTCCAAATTTAAGTCCAGCTTCGTGTTCAATTTTAAATTCAATTTAAAGTCCATCTTTAATTCTATTTGAAATCCAAATTGGTCCAAAATTAACTCCGATTTCATGTGAAATTGCATACCAAAATAAAGTCTTATTCTATGTCTATTTTCAAGTTAATTTAATTTAAATTTCAAGCTCAATTTTAAGTTCAAATCAAAGTCCACCTTCCGATCAAATTTAATGCCAGACTTCAAGCTTGAATTGTCGAATTTGAATTAATTTTTGATAACGGTAGTTTTTACAAGGGACGGTAGAAGAAAGTAATGACACAAAAATGTTTATCGTATCTCAAAGGAGGCAAGACGTGGAGGGGAAAGAGCAGAGAATTAACTCCCTTACTTAGTATCATTGAAGAAACGCTTAGTAAGCACGTGTACCGTTCCTCCTTAGAATCTATTATAACCGGATTATAGCGGAATTTCAATTCCAATCCCACGTCCGAATCCAAGTTTAAATTTAAATCTAATGCCAAGTCGAATTTTGTCTAATTTTAAATCCAGTTTCAGGTTCACTGAGGTGCCCTAACTCGGGCAAAGTTGTTTTGATAGGTCGGCATCCCACCTTCTGTTTACGCCAGGGTACGCCAGTGTGCCAGTCGGTATCATTCGATTATATCATACGATCGAGTAATCTGGGCTAGTGTGTAGTTCACTTGCACGATACCGTTACTTCCGTCGGTATATTCTATACTTTTCAGGAAGAATTATGAAAAGTTTGTCATTTCATGGTATGACGCTGCACGCTATGTTCGAAGGTATTTATTTAACTTACAGGCACCACAGATTCCTCTTCACAGGATGTTAGTATTGGTCAAAACAGTGAATTTAAAGAAGGTCTTAAAATATTTTATCTTGGGTTTTTTACGAAATTCAATTTTCAAGGTTATTTAGGGGCCATCCCCTCTCAAGTGATCATTTCCGTTGTAATTGACCACCACCGATTTCAACCAAATCTGGTATAATTGCTCATTCGGACCCTACATTCAATTTCCCAAAGTTTTATATGGATTGATCAATCCCCCTAGCAGTGACGCTTCTCCATTTTTTCTCCAGATTGATCAATCCGTACAAAACTTTGGGACAAAGAATGTGGGATCGGAATGAGCAATTCTACCAAATTCAGTTGAAATCGGAGGTAGTCGATTACAACGAATATGATCACTTGAGGGAGGATGACCACTATATAACCCTGAAAATTCAACTTCGTAAAAAACCCAAGATAGAATATTTTAAGACCTTCTTTAAATTAATTTAACTTTGACCAATACTAACATCCTGTGAAGAGAAATCTGAGATGCATATAAGTAAAATAACAAGTACCTTCAGACATAGCGTGCGCTGGTCTAATAAGCCAGTAGCCGTATGTTCGAATCTCGACTGGGATAGACTGTTAGAGTCAATAGGATCGTAGTAACTGGCAGCGAAGTCTGTCGTATAAAAACAGAAGGTCAAATTTCGATAACGGAATGTAGTACCTAGGCTTTGCTTTGCTTTTTTACGTCATTTTATGTGTTTAACCCTTTTTACCGTTCCGGGTATTTACATTCAATTTTTCTCAAAGTAGCAGCGCTTTAGTTTAAAATTATCGCTGTATAAAGAATTAGTATGATTATTGCTAAATCAATTAGACATTTGTGTAATGTTTACAGTCCGTTTGTCGTAGGTATTCACATTGACAAAGATTCTCAAAAAACATACATACTTTATACATAATTTAGAATTTTGTAGTTGGTCTAGTAAAAATACCATTCTTCAACATTAAAATTTTATTTAAGACTGAGTCTCCCGGTACCTACATATCGGGATGTATTTAACGCTTGTTCTCAATGTTCATTATATTCATTATTGCTCCACGGCAGATACAAAAAAAATCTTTGCGTACCTGTTTCTTTCTATGCATTCAACCAAGTTTAAACTTCTTAAAGTTCTTAATCATCCAATAAACCAGGTACGCTTTTGCAGCCAGCATTCTGGTGCGTCTATTTGCTGACATGTGGGTGTAACCTGTTTATGCATTTCAGCTGTGAATAAGCACTATGAATGTTTCTGAAGTGAGAAAACGTGCTGAAGAAATCGTAGAAATGATATTTGAATTGTTTTAGCAAAAAAGTAATGTTGCATATTTTTTCTTGCACCAGAGCTCTCATAGTAGGTATAGAGATTATGAGAAGAAAAATCTTAATGATGATTAGTGCGACCTATTTATCATTTATCAGCAATTTTTATTCAGGTAAAAGGTAACACCGTAGACGTACCGCATTAATCAACAGGGGGTGTTTTTCATTTTTCCACTCCTGCCTTTCGGTGGTGGTACATTTAAGGTATTTTTTCATCGATTCCATAATTGTGGCGAATGTATACCGTGTATTATCGTACCCGGTTTCATATACAAATATAAGATAATACGGCAACACATTACTTAAAATTAAAAAAACACACTTACCGACACCCGTCGTTGAGGCCATTTCAGGCTGACTGTCGCTGTTTTTTCTGCTTCCAAAGAATGCAGTAATGGGAAAGCGGAACGATCGAATGTTATTAGATATATTTGCCGTTTGTTTCGCCGATTACCAAACGGTGCTTTAGAATGTGCACAACTTTCTATACGACGAGCCGAAGAAACCCTGGCAAATAGGAGGTAGAGCAATTGTTGGGAATGGTTTCACCTTGCTCGCTTTCGCCGTCCTGCGCTTTCGTCCGATCGACCGAACTCACGTCACCGTCGGTTTTCTTGTCGTAAGCTTTTTTTCCTTCACACCGCGGCAGCAAATTACGGCTGTAGTGAAAACTTGCGCATTCACGAAACCACTAATATGCCAATGAAAATACCTTAAGCTAAAAGAAAATGACCGATTGTAACGGATTCTCGCACTTGGAAAACTTGCCACACTTGCACTTTTATTCGGAAATTTTCTGCTTTCCTCGAGGACACCCTCAATAATCTTCCTTCCGTGACTAAACTTTTTTCCGCTGACCAGAGCGTTAGTGACGGAAAGAACAGAAGAAGACGACAGTGATTGCGATGAAAATGGTTTTTCGCTCACTTTAGCGGTCAACTCCAGGCGAAATTTATCGGATAGCAAATCTGTCAAATGACTGATAGACAAAAAAAGAAAACTAACTGCGAGGACAAGAAATCAAGTTACCGGTTAATTCCAATCCAACAGAGTTGCCAGATATTTGTTGATACACGGTAAAACCGTTAAAACCGTTAAAACCTGATAGAGAGGTGTGGGTACACGGAGAAAAATGTGGCTAGTTTAAAACAACCATAAATTTGGTTGAAGCCAAGGGTACGTCGCTTAGAACATTGTGGCAGGCTCAGTTTAGAGAACAGCTTACCTCATTGATTGCAATTGCGGTACATTCATTTCACAGTTTATGGCACACTGTGGCCCACCTATTTGACATTTAAATTTTGAAGTGTTGGAAATTGGCAGCCCTGCCAATGTTTGTTTTTGTCAAGGTTTTTGTCAAAGCGATCAAGAGTCTGGCTGGCGCTGGGCGCAGCCGAGTTTGACTGGTTTCACACGATCAGCACCTCGGCGGCACAGACTGAACAAAATTTCTATGAATGAAGTGAACGGAATGTTCTCAGCGACTTACCCTTGGTTGAAGCCCAAACTAAATTTTTGATTACTTTAACATCGGAATTTGTTTAAATTAAATTCACTAATCTAGTTGAAAGAAACGACTTTTCCACATTATTTCAACTTTATTAACTCGCATTGTTTCAAATTAAGTATCAGTTGATCCAAACTAAAAGTTTG
Source organism: Sabethes cyaneus (assembly GCF_943734655.1). Taxonomy (NCBI): domain Eukaryota; kingdom Metazoa; phylum Arthropoda; class Insecta; order Diptera; family Culicidae; genus Sabethes; species Sabethes cyaneus. The sequence goes on from NC_071354.1 coordinate 149,660,324, forward strand.
CTTTTTTCAACCATAATCTTGTTTATTTCAACCAAAATTTAGGTTGCAAAATACAGTTAATGTTACCTGAATTCAAATTGAGGTGCTAGTTTAAATCAACCTAAACCGTTGGCATAAATAAATTAAATTTATGGTTACGCAAATACCAACCTTAAAAATAGTTCAAAACTAACTTGTTCTTAGTTTGCGTTTACAAATGCGGCTAGCTTAAAACAACCAAAAATTCGGTTGGATTCATTAAAGATTTATTCATTCCGTTTTCTCACGTTTTTCACATGATTTGCCATACGACCTTTCGGTGTCATGCAGATGGTATATTCCGTCATGGAACGATATATCAATCGCTACTCCCCGCTGGAATCTTGGTGTTCCTGCGAGTTTATCCCAGCGCTCCCTGCAGTCCGCATCCGGACTGGAGCTTCTACACCACTCCCCAAAATTGGATTCTGCGAATCCGGAGTGTAGCAAGTTGGTTTCATTGTACCGAATTTACGTCGATAAAATGCGATCGACTGTGGGTTCTGGACGCCGGAGTTATCGACCCACTAACAATTCTGGAGCAACTCAAAGTGCTTGTCCTTCGACCTGCACACCGACAAGGTGCTGTTGACGTACGTTCTGCTACCGGATCAAGTCAGGCAGGACTCGTTGGATATGAATCTGGTGGTGGATATTCAGGATGGCCAGTGTAACGATGCCTTTGCCTATGTGGCCGACGTGTCGCGTTTCGGCATCATCGTTTTTAGTTTGTGTGAGTTCAAACGCCAGAGTATTAGCATCTGTTCATACAATTTCAAAATCCTTTGGCCAGCGATTGAACTATTCGGGCTTGAACTTCCATTGATTGGATGGATTATTTGGGATTTCCCTTTCGCCAGTTCATCGTGATGGTTATCGTATGTTTTTTTATCGTCGATGTCTAGTTTTACGGCGTTCGAAGTCCCAGCGCCGGTACTAGAAAAAGAAACAGTCTGGCGAGACTTTGGCCTGATAAAACCTTTAAACTGATCAGAAGCCGATACAAGAGTGGTCATTAGTCTACTTTCGAGGTGGCAAAAACGACAGTTCAGTTTCAGTTTATTTCTTTGGTCCAGCAGAGCGGCGTTATTTGATGAGATCTGGCGAAATCGTAACAATCTGGCTGTTGAGAACCCGTACAAGCTGACGTACCCGAATGATTTCGAGGTGGATCGTAAGCCGAAGCAGTCGATTTGGGTCATCAGCGACAGGTTGCTGACATAAATTTAATACTAATGATAATTTATAACTTTTTATTTTCATGAAATTATCTCGTCTTCCAAAATACACTTATAAGATATTGCTGATGCACTTGAACACCGTGGTAATCGACCTGCGATATTCGGTTTTATTCTTGACTTGTCTGTGTGTCGCAATTAAGTCGGAACCGGTGAGCTGTAATCGCACAGTGCTGCGCTATATAGCACACAACTTGCGACGTACAGAACAACAATAAAACCGAATACTGTTGGTAGACTTCCGTTTTTGAACTGCAATGACAATGCGTACGTATGTTTAAAACTGCAAAAATTGTTTCAATAAATTTCTTGGTTGTTGCAAACAACGTTTTTGGTTACATTTAACGTTCATTTCTGGTTTATTTTAAAAAACAATAGTAGTTTGTTTCAAACGTTTCAATGTTTGACTTAAAAGATTTAATCAGTTTGTTTTAAAGTAAGACATGTTTGGATGCAGACGGAATTACTGGAGGCAACTGTTACTGGAAGCGGTCCGAATTTACGCTTGTGCATACGGTAGTGACTTTTGCGGTTTATGAAGTTCTGCCCCGGAGGCACCCAAAACCTAGCTTTCGAATAGGACTTTAAACTGTTTCAAGTTTAATCGAAAATGCTGTTCAGTGGCGGGATTTATTGGGATGGACGAAGAAACAAATGCCGGTGAGGTCGTTTCATAACTTCACTCGTTTATCTATTTGATTTTCCTGCATTCATAATGTTATTATTTCTAAATTTTATTCTTTTACTAAGTAATTAAAATGATGCCAGGTAGACGGAATTTTTCAATTTTCAGAGAGCGAAAAAAGGCGCTATAACCTTGGCCTATTGCAGCCAGACTATGGTTAATGCCATAAGTTCATCCCCGAGGGTCCGGAGTATCACTTAACCTTTATTAGCAAAGATACCTTCAACGACTACAATTTGTAATCTGTAAATTAATCAATATCTTCAAGGGAAGCGTTTGGTACGGGAGGTCCACGCTTTCTTCCTTCCCCTTGATTTCAATGAGTTGAATGGAATTAAGTATCATTTTTAATTCCACTTAATTCTTTGGAATTCTCTCTGCGGTACATGCTGCGCAGTTGGCCTGGCCGTTGACAAGAAAAATGACCGATTTAAGCAATCGGCATTTTCCAGGATGCCTTCAAGTATTGGCTGCGTTAGTGTGAGATAAGATAAGATAAGATTAATCAGTTTGTTTAAAAGTAAAATCCGTTTAGATCAAACTATAAAGTTTGGTTGATATTACCTAAACTGTCAACTGTCAAAACCAAACAACCAAGATTCTGGTTATTTCAAGCAAATATTTGTTGAATTGAAGTTTTTTTTTTTTTTTTTTTTTTTTGTGGGGTGTTGAGTTGGAGCTGCTTGGCAGCTTGATTTTCAAGGCTCAACCCAAAAGAATAATAAATTTTAGCTTCTATCTTGCAACAGTACTTCCAGACGGACTAGCCTATGTCGGCCGGTTGAACACTGGTTGGCCAGTACTGTCTTTGGATAGGTTTTCAAAATAAAACAAATTGACTGTAGTGCGATGTAGTTGTTCATGGTGGCTGAATATGAGTCTGAAGACGAGTGATAAAGTCAGATGAGTAGGTACGTCGCGTCGAACGTTTCTCCTTTCTTAACTAAGAAACAAGTCGGGAAGCAAATTTGAATTTGGTAATGCTTTATCGATTTTAAGATACTTTATAGGGTTTTAGAATTTCTAAATCTTGTCTTTTTGAGTCTTTAGAGGTAACGTCACCCACTAAAATATTGTTTTACTAACATCATGCGCGTATCTCCATCAACAGTGTACATACTTGATATGTGCATAATGGCAGTATATGCATTGCGTTGACGTGAATCTAAACTTTGTTCGTTTAATACTTCTGAAAACTACTGAAAAGAAAACTCAATTGGTTGACAAATGTATTAATGAATTTTTGAGTTACTGTCGACCAATCTAACACCCGCTTCTAGGCAAGTTTTCATTCAGTATGCAACCATGTTATGTTTTTCGCTGGAGAAATAATAATAAACTTAGTAATATTTAAACCTATTAGAAAACATTATAAATTTTGAATATCACTGGTTCGCTTACCTTTCTCTTGCCTTTTTCTTTGTTAGCTTTACCTGGATTCTCTGTAGCCCGTCACATCACCTGAATCAGTTATTGGTCCATATTATTGTTGTTATCATGTTGTTCCAGATTCTTTTCTTGTTCAGGTCGTGTTAGTTTGTCGACATTTACTTGGTCTTCCAGCGAAAACAAACTGAAAGAAGAAAAAAAGACGAAAACCCCTTGGGCAACTGCCCTGGATAGATTAAAATTCGCGATTCGGGCAAGCCAAGTCAAAGGTAATATCTTTGTGATTAACCTTACCAAAAGCCCTGAATCAATAGAAAATAGGTATATGTATATAAATTAAGATTCGTAAATCGAATCTTCGAACGTCTTGCTACCGTTTTGAACGTTCTGCCAAATAAATTGATTCAAAAATACTTTTGGTAGGCTTCACCACATTTGGCATCACTAGTGTGCATCTTCCATTTGTGTAAAGATACAGACCAGCCCTGGGACCTGGTTGCAGTTAAGCAATCTTCAAGGTTATGCCATGCCCAGGGAAATATTTGTTGAATTGAAGTTAATTCCTAAAGCAAAAACAGCCTAATATTTTAGTTAATTTCAAGCATGGCGGTTTGTCAAAGTAACCAAGTATATATTTACGCAAATTTCAATGCGAAAAGCTGGCTGAAGCAACCTAAAATATGGTTGTTTTTGCCATACATTTTTCTCCGTGTAGTGGGTGCCACCTAGAAATACTCACAGTAATAAAGAGATACGCGGAAACTAAAGCCAACGATTTGGCATCAGTGTACAAAAACTGCCAGCACTTGCTACGGAGCAAAATGCTGTAGCAGTGTGACTTGATTGTTTGCTACATGATCCACTTCTGTTTTGTTTACATCAATTTTGCACAATAGAGCGATATACTAGGCGATATATCTTTTAACTTAATCAGTGTAAAATGCATTGCAAAGCTTTTTACATACTGTGTCCGAGTATAATATTCAAGGTGCGTGACAATAGCTTTAGTAGATTTCATAACTAATTCAATACTTGTTAATCAAACATTTAAGCAAAAAGTATGCGTGTTCGATTGGCTCCCTTTTGACAATTCTCGCTGCTCGATTGGCTCCCAAGATGGCTGCTTCCGCGTATCTCTCACCTCTGAGTATTTCTAGTTTTCACGGGTGACGGCGGCCAGAAATCTGGCAGAAAAAGATTTTCGCTGCCAGAGTTTTGTTCGATTTCTGCCGGACGCACCTAAGCGGGCAGCACGGGGTAAGTCACTTCCTGCATAAATGTCGACCAACATTTGAAAGGGACGGATAAGCCAACTGTCAAACAGACCGAGCAAGAGTTATTTTTTGCTGGAGCAGCTGGCTCAACTCGCAAGGGAAGCTAGCCGCCTGAAGCTTGAAATCCTGGGGCTGAGCGAGGTCCGCTGGCTGGGTACTGGCGAACACAGGACATCATCCGGGCAAGTCTTGCTCTACTCTGGCATCAGAGGTGAAAATGCTACTCGAGAAAGAGGAGTTGGATTCCTACTGAGCCCAGGGGCACATGCGACCCTGATGAAGTGGGAACCGATAAATGAGCGAATAGTTGCCAGATTCAGAAGTCAGAACACGGGTTAGGAACCTTACGGCAATCCAGTGCTATGCGCCAACAGATGCTGCCGACCTGCAGAAGAAAGAGAGCTTTTACAGCCAGCTGAACAGCGTGGTTGAGAAAATCCCGAAGGGGGACATCCAAATTCACATGGGCGACTTCCACCGCGAAGATTGGCTCAAACAACGCGGACCTTGAACGCGTCATGGAACGCCATGACCTAGGAGAGATGAGCGAAAACGGGGAGCTGTTTACAGAATTCTGTGGTAATAACGACATGGTCATTGGTGGATCGCTCTTGCCCCATAGACCAGTACATAATGTCACGTGGGTTTCCCGCGACGGCCGAAGAGAAAACCAAATCGACCACATCTGCATCAGCCGGAAATGGAGAAAGAGCCTTTTTGATGTACGCAACAAACGCAGCGCTGATATTGCATCCGACCATCATCTTGTTATCGCTGAGATACGTCTGCGCGTCGCACGTGTCCAACGACGGGAGGAAAAAGTTGGATGCCGCTACGACGTCCGCTGATTGGAGAATTGTGAGGTGAAAAAGGCCTTTGTCGAACAACTTGAATCTCGAGCCTCGGAGTTGCCACTTGGTGGAACCGTCGAAGAGCAATGGACCGGCATCAAGAACGCCTTCATCACGACCAGTGATGAAACCCTCCGCAAAGCGCGCAGCGGGCGGAGGGAGTTGATTTCGGATGAAACTTGGAGGAAGATCGACGAGCGGAGAGAAGCGAAAGCCGGCATTGAGCGAGCGCGGACCAGATCGGCTAAGACAGCTGCCCGTCAACGATACGCCGAACTGGAGAGGGCTGTTAAACATGCTTGTAGGCGGGACAAGAGAGCCTGGACTAACTCCCTAGCCGAACAAGGAAAAACCGCCACCGCCAATGGTGATATCCGTTTGTTATACGATATTTCTCGCCGCCTTAGTGGTGCCAGGATGAATACAAAGATGCCACTAAAAGACCGAGCTGGTCAGCTATTGACTGACCGTACAGAACGGCTTAAGCGATGGACTGAACATTTTGAACAACTTTCCGAACTTCAAATGTCAGAGACCAACAGAACCAGCAGCGTATGACGCCTATAGTTCGTCGAATTAATCGCGTTAACTCGGAGGCGCCATCGCTGGATGAAATTGTAGCAGCCATCAATAGTATGAAATCCAATAGAGCGCCAGGGATAGATCGTATTTCAGCCGAAATGCTCAAAGCTGACCCATCTTTGTCAGCCCAGATGATGCATCAGCTTTTCAGCAATATTTGGGAAACCGCAACTTTTCCGGTGGACTGGATGCAGGGCATATTGGTCAAAGTCCCTAAGAAAGGAGACCTAACGGAATGCGGTAACTGGCGTGGTATCAGGTTGCTCTGTACTATTCTCAAAGTACTCTGCAAGGTAATCCTCAACCGGATCCAGGAGAAAATCGACGCTACTCTCCGGCGGCAGCAAGCAGGATTCCGTGCTGGCCGATCATGCATAGACCTGTGATATGGTCTCCGCATTATATTGGAGTATCAACGAATTCCAGGACTCTCTTCTGCTGGTGTTCGTTGACTTCGAAACGGCGTTCGACCGACTCAATCACGAAAACATCTGTGGCGCACTTAGGCGTAGAGGAGTTCCAGATAAGCTAGTCCATCTCATCGAGGCTCAGTACGAGGCGTTCTTGTGCAAGGTTTTGCACGACGGCGTCTTGTCCGACCCCATAAGGGTTACTGCAGGCGTGAGACAGGGCTGCATTTTATCACCGCTTCTGTTTCTCCTCGTTATGGATGAGATATTAGTTGAAGCAATTGACAGTAGACCAAATCAAGGATTGCAAGGAGGTCATTTAGCCGCTCCGTCGTTAGAGGATTTCATCTAACGATGGAGCAGCTAAATGACCTCGACCTAGCCGACGACATTGTCTTGCTCGCACAACGCCGAAACGATATGCAGAGCAAGTTAGATGACCTCTCCGAGAGCTCCCAGGCAGCAGGTCTCACAGTCAATGTAGCGAAAACTAAGTCTATATGATAGTGAACACTGGCAATTAAACCAACTTCACAGTAGCGGGACAACAAGTTGAGCAGGTAGACGCCTTTCAATATCTTGGTAGCCAAACAACGCCCAATGGTGGTACCAAGACTGATATAGCCACACGGATCAGGAAGGCCAGGGGTGCCTTTGCAGGTCTGCGAAACATTTGGCGCTCAAACCAGATCACTCTACATACGAAAACCCGAATCTTTAATTCAAACGTTAAATCCGTACTGCTGTATGCCTGCGAAACGTGGTGCGTCTCAGCGGAGACAACGCAAAAACCACAAACTATACAGACACCACGCGTAGAACAAAAAGCATAAAATATTAGGGACCAGATTCATTTGAAGCGAGTGAATTTCGTCCCTTGCACATCTCACGGAACTCACGTATCCATATGGTTCTCAAACTCTATCTGTCTCTTTTGCTCTGCTAGGAATTTAGATATTACCTTGAGCATAAATCTCAGCAACCCGATTATTTGTGATATGTTTGTCAGTTCATTTGTGTGAAGTTTACAAATTTAGATTGACTGTCGGCCATCGTTAACGGAAATGGACAATCCAAATCCGTTGACACCAATTCCGAAAAAAGAACCACATGTATCGAACCGCTACCAATACATATGGATTAATTCCGGAATGGGCCTCGTTTGAACCGTCATTACGGTACGGTGTACGTTTCCAGAAATAATAGCAAAATATAAATAGCGCCACCGTCTCAGCAAATACAGACTTTGTCGCCGTATCTCAACTATAATTCGTGTTTCCTGCAGGCCCAACCGGAATTCATATTTCCGAAAGTTGCATCCAAGCAGCGAGGACGCTTTGAGTTAGCGTTTTCTGAAATTGGATCATTCGCTATGATTGGTGCAGAAATTGGCGGAATGGCAGGACTATACAATGCACTGCATTGGCTAATTAAACCGGCATACTTCAGCGAATACAGTAAGTACAGTAAGTTTATCGAAGTTTTGAAGAAGTAAGAATTAAATAGTCAATATTTACTATATTTAGATTGCTCAACCATGTAATGAAGCAATGAGGCGGGACTGCACATACGCTAGGGACAATAGTCGTAATGTATACGACTTTTGGTGTTTTTCTGCAATGGACACGCGGTGAAAATGACGAAATTAACACGATTGCTGCAGGTTGTGCTACTGGATTACTGTACAAATCAACGTCTGGGTTACGAAAATATGCCGTTGCTTGTGGCATTGGATTTGCCTTAACGCAAAATAGCGTTACAATATTGTAACAGACCACTTTCTCCAAAAGTACATTTTAAACATTGCAATATAACGATGAATTGAAAAATAAATCCATTGGCAGGATTCAGTTGCAGGTACTAGAATTAGCTGGATGGTGACCACAAATCAATCTTATTGATGTACGTTCGCCAGCTGTTCAGGTATTACGATCAGGATCGATGACATGTTTTCAGTGGCTGTGAAAAGAATCTTTCTCTACTAGTATTCGACATCGGAATGCAAATTGAAGTCCGGGTTCCTGTCCGGTCCGGTTATAAGTCGACACGAACTTTGTTATTCCGACTATAAAGACTTATAATCCGGTCCGATTTGACTCTGTTCAGGTTCCGGAACCGGAACAAAATCAAATCGGACCGGAATAAAGTCGGAATAACAAAGTTCGTACCGACTTTTAACCGGACCGGAATCCGGATTCAATTTTCGTTCCGATGTCGAACACTATTCTCTACATATAAATGATAACGCGGACAAAACCAGTAATATCTGGTCGCAGAATAAACTGAAAAAGTATTATAAATAATCATAACTATTTGAACTATTTGAATAAATAAGTAAAATAAATTCGTATCCAGCGTTTTCGCATTCCCGGATTCCTTGCATCTTGGTTGCACCTACGTTGGGATTAGGTGTGTTTGTTATATCCTTTTCCCGATATAAATTTCGGTGATCCACTTGACTTACAGGGAGAAGTGGAATTGCTCGAGAAAAACCAAGCCGGTAGCGCTGGAAAGTCATTTCAGAAATGTCAATTATGGGTATAAAGTAATTTTTAATGTTGATCCGTGAATATACTTGCTATTAATTAATTAAATTAACCCATATGAAGTGCTCGAATTTAATCCAGAGGGAGGCAAAATGTCCCAGCACCTGGAAGGTTTAGCCATCGGGGATAAAATAGCGTTTTGAGGCCCATCAGGCCGATCCCTGGGATGATATTCATGGTTTGTTAATGACCGCGCTGTTGTGCTCCGATTCACCGGTGGACCATTGGAAAACTCAGCCGGGCTGACACATACTGTTGTGTTGCTAATAGGGGAACATTGACCGATTTCGTCGAGCCCAAGGCAGACTTCAAGTCATGTAAGAAGATATTCCACAACATTCTGCATGTCGTAGCCTCTAGTTATCGGCTGGTTGAGGAGTTAGCATGTGTACCACCGAGTGAAAGCCATAAAGACGTTCTTCTAGCCGAATATCTAGGGGCAGCTATGTTGGCCTGTAAAAATCAACACTTGATTTGAAAATCCTGAAAGCAATATCGGATCTGCCAACGATGAATCCGCGAATAGCATAGAAGTGGATTATAGCGACATGGATTTACCACCGGGAGACAAGTTTCCTCGCACACAATTGCAAGATCAACATTTCCCACGCCGCCAATAATTTTTTGAAGATTTTCAACGAAGATTAGCACTAAATTTATTGTGTCACGTTTTTTCGGGTTGGCAAAGCAGAGTGTTTATGTTTTATATGGTTACCAAAAATGTTTGTTTCGCGTTGCTATATGACCTGTTGATGAACCCAAAGTCTTTAGAAGAGTGAGAAAAATGAGTGCTTGTGAAGGGACCGTGAGTGACTTTCTCACGTCCCTTCTGGTACCTGGAAAAATCGTTCGCGTGTTGTCTGTATAGTTTGTGCAAAAACTGCAGGTATTCATTAACCGGTGCCTGCGATACATCATTCGTGCCTGGTGGCCTGATAATTTGGATATCCAATGAGGAACTCCGTCGTCGGTGTCATTAACGGCCGATAGCCACAGAAATTCGTGAACGTAGGTGGAAGTGGATCGGACACACCTTGAAGAAAGGAGCGAACGAGGTTTGCAGAGAAGCACTCGACTGGAATCCACAAGGACAGCGTAGAAGAGGCAGAACCAGAGGCTCATGGCGACGGAGCTTAGCCAACGACATCCGGGCTGTAGACGAGAACCTGTCCTGGCGACAGGTAAAAGCCATGGCGGGTAACGTCAGCAGTGGAGATCTCTGATTTCATCTCTTTGTTCTGCCGGACCGGCGGACATGGACACATAAGTAAGTAAAAAAAGCATAGGAAAATGAACTCTCACTCGTTCTGTTTGACAGCTGGCTTATCCGCCGCTTTCAAATGTTGGTCGACAAATAGATATTCAAAATGTGATAAATATATTTACTATTTTATTGCTCCTTTTATGACTATGTAGACTACTGTGATAATCATTTAATGAAACATACCTCATTTTACACTGTACATCTGACACTAGAGTGGCTTTTAGTTGAATCAACTTATGAGTTTGACTTCTTTTCCTTCTTGCCCTTCTTTTTCACTTCATTTCCTTGAGCGAAATCGTGTGCGAGATTCGACTGTGATAATCGTGTAAATCGTGGTATTGAGACATTTGCCCCTATTTAGACTACCACGACTCTCTAAGGCTCTCTAAAACCACCTAATATGCTGGCGTCACCACCACTACAGTTTCCCAACTCTAGATAGAATTAACAAAAGGGCGTATGTCGCAAATGTAAACAAAACGGGTGAGAGTTACTTTTTGCTGGACCAGCACAGGAAAATCAACCCTCACTCGGTTTGTTTACGCTTGCGACATTCGCCCTCTTGTTAATTCTATCTTCAACTAAATGATTCTTTTGATTTGCACACTGACAACTTTTGGATCCTCTGACACTACTGTGTTCTGTGTTACCTGACTCATAACGAACCCCCATTTCCGAAATTCTAAAATATCTCATGCTTTTATTTTTGGAGTAAACATGTAATTTCTTATGTTATATAGTTGATATTTGTATGCTCTATTCGAATTTATGATCAATTAAATGAAAAACCACAGTTAGTGAGTTACGAGACCCTCCCTCGTATATAACGTATATTCGTTGTAGCGTAGGGACTACCAAATTCTGAACAGCAAACCACTTCTTTTGTGAGTAAGCTTCAAACTGCGAATGGTAATTTATTGTGAATTAAATCTTAGCAAACTTTTAACAAATTAAACATTAGTCTTACAATTTTGGTGAATTGAAGCTGGATACGGATCGTTTCACTTTTTCCAAGGAGGTTAGATTGCTATAATTAGTTTGAGGTTACATTGGGATTTTCAAGTGATTTTCTCTACTTACTGCTAATTTTTAGATATGTAATTAGCCTATCGTCCAAGTGACGTTGGCACGTAGTGCAAGTTAGCGGATTTTATGGTCCAAGCTAAACTGTCTGATTAATTGTAAAATATTAATATTGTGCGACGCCGATCAATGAAACCCAATTTTACCTTACTAACTGGGCCTAACTCACATACACGAATATTCAATGCAGTTTTCTACAAAAACCGTCTAATTTTTGCAATAATTAATGCTTATACTTAATCAAAGTAAATTTAAATTTATAACCGTAGAGAAATCAATTTTAATGAGCATACTACTAATTTTGCTGCCTATAGCTGCCTATCATGGCCGAACAGTCCCGCCAAAACTGCTTATCATTGTTATCGCTGCTGACATTCGGTTTTCGCCTGACCAATAGACTGGTCAAGACATTACAATAAGTTTATGCCAAGGTAAGTGGGTATAGCTACGAGGGGTCTCGTCGCGACATCCCCCCACCCGTGAACCTTGGTGATTATTTCGGTTGAACACACCTATCCCAAGGTTAACCGCTTTCCGCGACATCTAATACGGCAATCTGCACTGCTGGTCGCCTTATTATACTTCCGCAGGAGGTCTGCACAAGCGCCTGACGTACTCTGCCATCTCGTCCCTTGAACACCTCTGTTACTCTGCCACGAATCCACTGGTTCCTCACCGCTCCGCCAACTACCAACACCAGGTCGCCAACCTTTATGTCCTGCGGGTTCTCGAACCATTTACTTCTCCGGGTAATGAATGGTAAATACTCTTTTATCCATCTTCCCCAAAACTCCTCTGTGATGAACTGCGCAAGCTTCCAGTTATTTCGAAGACAAGCAATACCACTTACGGGTGCGGTTGGTCCTATTTTTGCACCACTAGAGCTGCCTAGCAAAAAGTGGTTAGGCGTAAGGGCTTCCTGATCTGCTGACTCTAGAGGAATATATGTGAGCGGACGACAGTTAATCATTGCTTCGGCTTCTATAATAATCGTTTCGAGGGTTTCATCGTCTGGTTTACGCGGGGCATCAAGAATTGATCCAATAGCCACCTTTACCGATCTAACAAGCCTCTCCCACGCCCCACCCATGTGGGGAGTGGCGGGTGGAATAAATTTCCAGCGGGTGCGAGCACTGGTGAAGGTCAATGCGAGTGAATTGTTTAATAATTTGATTTCGTTTTGGAGCTCCCTACTAGCACCTTGAAAGCAAGTTGCGTTATCTGTATGGAACTCAGCTGGCGCACCACGTCGCGCGACAAATCGTCGAACAGCCATGATACATGATTCCGTGGTTAAGCTGTGTACAATTTCTAAGTGTACGGCCCTTATTGTGAGACAGGTAAATAAGGCCACCCATCGTTTCACCTGATTTCTACCCGCACGCACTAGGACCGGTCCGAAATAGTCAAGCCCTACATATGTGAAAGGCTTTACGTAAGGTGTAACTCGAAATTCCGGAAGTGGTGCCATGGCAGGAGTTTGTGGCTTTGCATTTACAAGACGACACCAAACGCAGTTCTTTGCCACCTTGAAAATCAGCGCTCGCAGTCTTGCGATCTCGAATTTTTGACGCATTTCATTTACGATCGTTTCCCTATTGGCGTGGCGGAAGCGGCGATGATACCAGTCTGCAAGTAAAAAAGTAGTCAAATGTTGTCTGGGCAGGATTACGGGGTACTTAGCTTCGAACGGTGCAAATGTAGCTGCACCGCCTCGGCTGCGCATTCGGAGAACTCCGCAGCTGTCGATAAACGGCCATGCCTTGTATATGACACTGGATTTCTTGACAATTGGATGTTTGGCGTCGGGCTCTCCTTGAGTTTTCTTGAGCAGGGCGATTTCTTCTGAGAAAAAGTCTTCTTGGGCCGATTTCCAAAGGATTTCCTCTGCGTGTTTTAGTTCTTCGGTGGTGAGTATTCCCAGCTCGAGATGTTGCTTATTTTGCTTACGACGTAAGTTGTTCAAGAACCGGATTGCAAATGCCACTGCACGATGAAGACGATCCCATTTGCTGAATCGGGCGACATCTATGAATGGTTTGAAAACACTATGGCTGTTTACGGATCGGATTTCTTCGTGTGTTGTGAATGATTTTTGCTGTTTTGGCCAATTATCTTCGGATTCGAGTAAAAACCTGGGTCCCGTAAACCATGTGCTCTGCGACTGAAGATTGGGCCCACGTTTCCACTTCGTGGCTTCATCTGCAGCGTTCAATTTGGATGGCACCCATTGCCATTCTGTTTGATCGGTTAGCGATAGTATTTCTCCTATGCGTAGGGCAACAAACTTGTTATATCGGCGATGGTCAGATGAGATCCAGGCTAACACGGTGCTTGAATCACTCCACAGGTATCTTTTCTGGATTGCATACGTATGGTAGTTCTGAATGGATTCCAGGTAGCGAACGCCTAGCACCGCTGCTTTCAGTTCCAGCCTTGGAATAGAAAGGCTTTTTAATGGAGCTACTTTCGACTTCGCGCCAATTAATGCTACTTGGACACCACTCTCTGTTACTAAACGGAAGTAAGCGACGCATGCATACGCCACCTCGCTAGCGTCTACGAAAACATGCACCTGTAGATTTTGCATATTTTTGGAAAACGGCGATTTGAAATAGCAGCGTGGAATGTGCAACGTGTCGAGTTGAGGAAAGAGCATCGTCCATTGTTGCCAACGATAGCACAGATCTTGGTTTATCCGGTCATCCCAGCCGCAGCCGGAGGCCCAGATATCCTGCATGAGCACCTTTCCATGCACTAGAAAGAAACAAATAAATCCCAAAGGATCGAACAGGCTCATCAGCACTCTCAACACTTCGCGTTTGGAGGGAACACGATCGGGGGAGAGGATCGGCTGGAGGTCGTCTCGTAACGTAAAGGTAAAGGTGAATACATCTTCTTTTGGCAACCAACGCATTCCAAGAACCGATTCTGTCGTATCTCCCCGTTGCAGTTGTAGATGTTTACAATCTCCTTCGGTAACTTCTGACAGTTCTCGCAGTACTTTCCAAGAATTTGACAGGAAATTACGAATTTGAAAGCCGCCTTTGGCATGTACTGTTTTGACCTCTTCGACTACTTGTACAGCTTCGTCGATAGTATGAAAACTATCTAAATAGTCATCCACGTAATGCCTCGTTTGTATCGCAATTGCAGCACGAGGAAATCGATCAGCCAGTTCAGCGGCGTTTATATTTTTTACATATTGCGCCGAAACTGGGGAGCAAGATGACCCGAAGGTGGCCACATCCATCACATATATTTGTGGGCGCTTAGATGGATCGTCGCGCCAAAGAAAACGCTGAGATTGGCGATCATGTTCCCGAATTTTAATCTGGTGGAACATCTCCTTGATGTCTCCACACACGGCCACCGGAAACTGACGAAACTGGGTTAACACCGTTGGGAGGGGAGTCAATAAGTCTGGCCCCTTCAGTAGTTGTGAATTCAGGGAAACCCCATTCGCTTTTGCAGCGGCGTCCCATATAAGGCGCAGCTTGTTTGGCTTTTTTGGGTTCACGACGACACCCAAAGGCAAATACCACACTCGATGTGATTCACTAAATTTCAATTCTGCTTCGCTCGCTTTATGCGCGTAGCCCTTTTGCTCATATTCTGCTATTTGCTCACAAACCCGCGCTTTCAGTAAAGGGTCCTTATTTAACTTTTTCTCCAAGCTCTGCAAACGCCGCATGGCCATTGGAAAGCTGTTTGGAAAATTGGGTGCTCCTGTTTTCCACAACAGGCCTGTCTCGAACCCAATCGGCAATCGTCGTGTGGTTTCCTGCAACAGTTTATTTGCTCGCTTGTCGTCTTCCGACTCGAGTTTTTGCATGGAATGACTAACCCCCATACTCTCAAGTGTAAAAAACTCGCGTAATTGCTCATTTAGTTGTCGATCGGGATCCGAGAATTGGGGCACATGAACATTTATGAACGACGTTGAATTAGATCCGCTTGGTACGCAACCGTAAACACCCCAACCAAGTCGACATTTTGCTGCTATCGGTGCACCCGGTTTGCCCTGCCGAATTTTAAGCGGGACCATCAATCGTAGGTTGTCCAATCCGATCAGTAATTTAGGTCGAACCAGATCGTAATCCGATAAGGGCAGACCCCGTAGATGAGGGAATCTTTCAGCTAACTCTCGGTACCGCAATGATTGTGCGGGTAGATGTAAACTTCTAACTGTGCGAACATTGACCAGATTATGTTTATTCGAACACCCTGTGCCGGCAATTTTCAATTGTATCTTTTGGGACGCCGTTTCCTCTCGTGTAACATCACCTGTCCAGCGAAGCGTCAAAGGTTCTGCATGGCCGCTTGAACCGAGTTGAGAAGCAACTTCCTCTTCTAAAAGTGTAAGGGAAGAGCCTTCATCAATGAAAGCAAAGATTGATTGACAACGGTTGTTGTCGTGTAAAACTACAGGCATCATGCGAAACATAGGATAGTTGCTTTCTGAATTATACGGAAAGCTTGAAGCTACATTAACTGAGTGGGAAGTAGAAGTTGTTTGGTGGAGCAGACCGTGATGCTTTAATCTGCAGTCTTCCTTTCCGCATGCTTGCCATGACTTACAAGGCCATTTTCCGTGACTGTTCAAGCAGGTTCGACACAGACCTTTTTTCTGTACCAGCTTCCACCGCTCATCTACATTCATATTACGGAATTTGTTACAATCAGCGACAAGATGACCCTCACGATCACACACAGCACAAGGTTTCATTTGTTTCATAGGACGAAACGTATCAGCCGGATGCCTAGGAGTGGTAGAGTCAGTGGAATGTGTTTGAATGCTTGCTCTTTCTTTTTGCCTCTGTTGGCCACTCTTATGCGTAGTACTACAAGCTGGGATATCAAAAGTTACTTCGCTAGTAGCCATTACTAATTTAGACATAAAATCTCCGAAAGTTCGCAGCGTGGGATCGTCGAACTGGCACTTATGCATGGCCCAATCTAGCTGGAGGGAACCTGGTAATTTTTCAACCAATTCCTGCATTAACATAGGATTGGAGAGATGGTTCTCCTGCTTGGCCGCTATCAAATGATCACTAGATTTTGAACGGCTAGTCCAAACTTCATGATCGTGTTAAGATTCTTATGATTTGGATCGGGAATCTCTCTGATTTTTCTCAAAAGAGTGCGAATTAGTAGCTCAGGACGGCCATAGAGTGTTCGTAAGGTACTTATCACATTTGGCACACAAGACGGGAGCAACAGACGGCTTCGTACAGATTCGAAGGCCTGCCCTCTCAGGCACCGTTGTAGCCGAATCAGGTTTTCGGCATTAGTGTATCCGCAAGTGATGGTTGTTTCTTCGAAATTAGTGATGAAAAGCGGCCAGTCTTCTGCGCTACCGCTAAAAATTGGCAACTCTTTCCCCATGGCTTGTCGGGCTGCTATCTGCTGCATGCCGAGTGGAATGAACTCTTCTCTGGATTTAACATTGTTCGCCGATAAATTTGTGTTCATTTTTTGGGTTATATCTCGTGAGCAGCTTGGTTCGGCACAGATTCGGGAAGGCCGATCAGTGCGCGGGTGCTCGGATGGTTCAATTGGCTGACGACTCGGGATTTCGTCTCCGTTCTGTATCGAATTTCCTTCGGGCTTTTCCTGCTGATTTTTCAACCAGTCTTCCACTTTCTCGCGAGATTGGATACTCGGTACACCTTTGCTGCTACCTTTACTGCTCTCCGCAATTTGTCTGAGCAGCTTCTTTTTCTGCTCCAGAGATTGGTGGCGAATTAACTCTTGCTGTGCTTGGTACTTTTTATCTTCCTCTAATTTTAGCTCACGTAAACGATTTTCTTCCTCTATCAAACGCTTTTTTTCTTCAATCTGCCTTTGTTTTTCTTCCATTTCCTTTTCGCGGAGTGCTTCCTTTTCTCTCGCGACTTGTTCCTTTAGCCGTCTTTCTTCCTCTACAATTTCGAGCTCTGCTTCCAGTAGAGCCCTACGAGCACTCGAAGTAACACTTCCAGATGGAGGTACAGCTGCTTTTTTGCTTCGTTTAGAGTGCACACTTTTTGAACCAACCTTCGACAGTTCGTCTAATTTTGGTTGCTGCAAGAGCACTTTTCCAGACTGCTGTTCCGGATTACATTCCTCGCAAATAAACGGGAGGCTTTCTGCATGCTTATCAACACCAGCGCATTTGGGATGTTCGTACCTTTCGCATGTTTCACAGGCAAGTAATTTGTTCTTCCTTGTTTCTGGCTTACTACACCGACGACATTTTGAATCGCTCTTTTCGTGAAGTCCTTCCATTTTTCTGACCCACGTACAAAATTTTTGAAGAATGTAGCGTAGGGACTACCAAATTCTGAACAGCAAACCACTTCTTTTGTGAGTAAGCTTCAAACTGCGAATGGTAATTTATTGTGAATTAAATCTTAGCAAACTTTTAACAAATTAAACATTAGTCTTACAATTTTGGTGAATTGAAGCTGGATACGGATCGTTTCACTTTTTCCAAGGAGGTTAGATTGCTATAATTAGTTTGAGGTTACATTGGGATTTTCAAGTGATTTTCTCTACTTACTGCTAATTTTTAGATATGTAATTAGCCTATCGTCCAAGTGACGTTGGCACGTAGTGCAAGTTAGCGGATTTTATGGTCCAAGCTAAACTGTCTGATTAATTGTAAAATATTAATATTGTGCGACGCCGATCAATGAAACCCAATTTTACCTTACTAACTGGGCCTAACTCACATACACGAATATTCAATGCAGTTTTCTACAAAAACCGTCTAATTTTTGCAATAATTAATGCTTATACTTAATCAAAGTAAATTTAAATTTATAACCGTAGAGAAATCAATTTTAATGAGCATACTACTAATTTTGCTGCCTATAGCTGCCTATCATGGCCGAACAGTCCCGCCAAAACTGCTTATCATTGTTATCGCTGCTGACATTCGGTTTTCGCCTGACCAATAGACTGGTCAAGACATTACAATAAGTTTATGCCAAGGTAAGTGGGTATAGCTACGAGGGGTCTCGTCGCGACATTCGTTATGAGTCAGGTAACACAGTAGTTATCTCTGTGGTAAACTGGATGCATTTATGTAGCCGTGAAAAGCGGAACAGAGGAGACGCAAATATTGCTCTTTGCATTGAAAGTTGGATTTTGAACACACTTGTCCAGTCACACATTTTGTAGGTGAGAAAAGTTGCCAAAATTTCGTGGGAAAAAACCATGAATCTTGGTTGATTTCTATTTAAATTCTAATGCTTACGTAGAGTTGTTATCGACGCAAAGAATAATATAAAAATAGTTTCTAAATACATAATTCCACGCATAATTCATAACTTGAATAAATATGCAGCATATATGAAATAAATGAAAAATTAAATACTATTTGCTTTCCCTACAACTGGTGCTGGCGCCACTGCTAAATCAAATGTCAGCTCAGATGGGAGAGTTGTAATGATGGGAAATGTCGGTCAAAATCTATAACGATTATTGATAAAGTTTTGTTATCGTTAATAATTAATAACGATAATATGGCAATATAAGCAAAAATACGTAAGAAATAGAACAAAAATGTTAAAATAATAACAAATCAAGAAGAAGATTTCACTTTAAACCCTCCAATTTTCGATATTCTTCCAGGACGATAAAGTTTGATGGTATTATCGATATAAGATTACTAGCGATATTATCAGTAGCACACTTTTCATCACAGTTTTGAAGGTTGCACTTAATAACTGTGCAGTCCAATTGAGTGTGAAGAGCGCAATAATGATGCCCGAATTTTTCAATTATTCGATTACCGATTAATCGGTGAGCGATGTCTGCACTAATCGATTAATTCAACTATGCGTGCTAGTGGTGTTCGATTAAAAATATTCGAAAATTTCTTTGAATAATTCGATTAACGAGCATATTCGCCTCTATTCTACATACCGATCGGAGCCGGATCTGATCAGAAATTGCGCTTTGATCGGAATACATCGTATGATATAACACACGTCGCTCAGGATGTTAGGGCCCGATCGGAATGCAGAATCGAGGCGATTATTTGTACTCATTTTGCTATTCGATTAATTCAACTACTCATGCGGGCAGCATTCAATTAAAAATTATTCGAATACTCCTTGTGTTATTCGAATACTTTAATTAATCGAACGATTAACGTACATCATAGTCGTACATCGTACTCATTGTCACATAGATCTCTTTGAAAAATTACCCGAGAATAGATCGAGTGCTATTTACGTCCTTTGAGTCTCCATCAGAACACCTGATAGCCATGTGCCAGTCACTATGCAAACTTGTTAGGAGCTTACTATCAATCGCCTCTATTCTACATATCGATCGGAGCCGGATCCGATCAGAAATTACGCTGCGATCGGAATACAACGTATGTTATAACACACGTCGATCGGGACGTTTCTGATCAGAACAAGCCCGATCGAGATGTAGAATCGAGGCGAATGTTTCGTTCCTCTGTATAGTAGGTCAGAGGACTGTATTCGACAAACTTGAACGGAACGAATATGTAACTAAAATAACATATATGAGCTTACCTGCTAGCAATCATTTTCATGGGGCTCAGTCGTCTATCGGAAATCACAGTTCTAAAACTAGACTACCATGCCGTTTATTTTTTTATTCAAAATGAAAATAAAATGCGTTTAGTTGGGCATTAAACTTAATCGCCCACGTAACAGTTTGCTCAGTAACGGCTTTCTTAAACAAATGAACCCCTTGTCGGTAATTAGGGTTCCACTGAATGGGTTGTATAGATTTGTGTTGCAGTTCACTACACATATCTATTGAAAACAGTGGCCCAGTAGAGATGGTTGTTTTAGGAGTTTGCTTCGCGTCGAAATGCCAATCTACCCACAGAGCAACACCATTACATTTTGCACCATCTTTGTGAAGTTCCATTACGCCTTTCGAATCTATAGGCTTGAGCGAGCTTGTTGCTATATTTATTCTGGTCAACTCAACAGGAGATGCTAAAGAAAAGCATGGGTATTCCCATAACGGTTGTGCTTCCACGGTAGAATCCGTAAGAATGGAATAGTTCTGTAATTTAAACAAGTCCTAATATTTGTAGAAAAAATAACGATGTTCGGTATACCTCGATCATTTCATCCATTATACTAAGATCAAATCCTTCACAAGTACCAAGGGGCGCACAAATTTTGTGTAGGTCTAAAAACTCGACAGGCACGCCGTATATACTGAAAGAGTTAGGCACTACAGTTGCACTCGGGTTAAGTTTCGATCTGATTTTATTAAGCAGTAAACAAAATTGAATGCCGTTTTCCCATGGTAGAATAGCTGAACCAAAAAATGGTTCACCGAATACGTGAGTAATATTTGATATCATCGTGTCTGTTAACTGATCGGAGGTTAATATTTCGATGTTTGTTAATCCGTTAAAAGTGGCGTAATGCTGCATACAATCGCTTGAAAACGTATTATTCTCGAGAAAAATTACTTTTTTAATTTTCATTGCGGCCGCTCCTAGGCCTATGAGGGAACCTTCGCCTAGTACAAGAACAATGGAATCTTTAGTAATAGTTTGTTCCAAAAAGTTCAAGATTTGTTTATTTCGGCGGCCGTCATTTAGTTGGCCGATTCGAGAACGAGAATAAGCAATATGGAATCCACATGAGCAATGTGCGGGATTGAGGTCTGGTTGTTCTATACCAAACCAAAGCGAAAACTCATCATGAAACGCATCCAATGCCACTTCTTGACGTTCTTTTAGCGATTGCCGGCCTGGGGCTAAGAAATAAATCGCTTGCATCCAATGGTCACGCCAAGGAATTACGTTTTGTTGCGGTATGTGTGCTGTTCGCTTAGATTTCTTAAGAGTCTCGAAATCGGCGTGAGCCCAATAGGGTGCACAACTAAGCGTAATGGTTTCTTCCAAATCCATGATTAGGCTCCACCACATGAAAACCGCATGCGGTACTCCAGAGTTTTTTATTGTAACATTCTTCCTGCAATGCCTTTTAAAATAAAGACTCTCTTTTTTAGACCAATCAAATTCGAAAACTGCAACCGGGTCCGATAACAATTTAAAACTTCCTGAAGGTAATTGACTCAATTGAACATCACATAGCGCTGACGATCCGCGACACTGCATTATTTCGTCCGGTGTTCTTATAAGAACATCGCCGTCAGAATTACTCAACAGGTTAGGCATATTCCAATTCATCACAACAGGGCTCTCCACAATTTGAGCGTAAACTGTAGCGGAATGTGGTATAACTCGACAACCAGGTTCAAGCAGGTGTTCTAAGGCATGCTTATAGGTTGCAATTGCTCCTTCGCCAATTAATTCTGTGTCAAACAGCTCAGTTACCAGCACGTTTGCTCTCTGTTCCATATCCAATCCTATACCAACTTGCATCTCGGTAGATTTCTTTTTTACTAAGTGTATGCGACAAGCCATGTTATGATTTGCAAGCATCACACGTTCAGCACAATCTGCCATCGGTTTGAAAGCCTCGCATGCCGTCACACTATCGGCTCCTGCTCGTACTGCCATCATGGACAGCAGCCCGCTTCCAGTTCCGATATCGAGGACGTTAGCTTTAATTCCTTGTTGATGAAGTTGCGCTATCGTTATCTGCAAGGCTCGATCATATTTCTGATTACGTTCCCAATCATGGCACATGTCTGCAAATGCGCTACGTGCGATTTCCTGTTGGAAATCGTAGCCGTTGTCGCTGTCCAGATCAGAGAAGTCATTTTCAGTTTCTGGGTCCATTACTAAAATTTTTGAAGAAAACAGTATACGATATTCACACACTACATTCGCAAAGAATATTAATTATATCAGACCGTATACAATACGTTGCTATTTGCCGGCTTCCTGCTAACTCCTGTACTTTATTGCTAAACAAGCTAAACACATTTTTTGAAATTATTTTGTTTACAATTCGAATTGATAGCAGTGTTGCCAATTACACAATTCCTATATTTTTTCATTTTTTTAGAATTCAGATTCAGGGCTGTGTATTGCATAACGCAAGGCATTCGGTAATGTGCGCGAAACGGTGCTGCCACCTTCCCAAGTTTATTCTATTTGTGAAGTCTGTGCACAAGTTTGTTAAAGAGTGAAAAGGATAGACAAAACTTTGCACCAAATCTTCACAAACTTTCCATTATGGCAGTTCCATGAGAGTACAAGAGATCGATTTGTGCTTACATAGCGAATAACGTTTCGTTTAAATCAAGGTAATCAGGGCTAAACCATAGCGGATGTGATTGAGTGAGGTGAAATTAGTCGTACACACTTGAAAAAAAGCGCCGAATTCGGTAAAATTTTACCGAAATCTAAACAGCTGAACGTTCGGTAAAATTTTTTATGTTACCAAACGTTACTGAAGATCCGTAAACGTCGATATGCACGACCGAAATTTTTACCGAACGTTCAGCTGTTTAGATTTCGGTAAAATTTACCGAACTGTTTAAGTGTGTATTTAAATCTTGGTGATATTCCCTCTCATATCATAGCTACTTGTCCTGCATTACAGTATTGTGCTTTGCAAGAAATCTTTTCATTCTCGGAAAGTTCATAGCAAGCTGTCAAAATAATTCTGTATTGAGCGAAGCTGACGAATTTTCGTTAATTGAATATCGATATTTTTCACATATCGATACGTATACTCAGCTGAAAGCATAATCAGCAAAATTGTTCGCATCACGTGACGAATCTGCATTTTACATTTGTTTTATAACACTCCGTATAACGTGTTAACATTTACAAAGCTGTTATATGCATGCCGAAATTAACTATTTCAAAAAAAAACTATATCGAGATTTCGTCCACGAATATCGATACCAGTTATATCGATACATTATCGCCCAATGCTGACCTCGCCAAATATTGAAGGATGTGCTTTTGTCCAGAGCTGCCATACAAATAGATTAATTTCTATTGTTTAGATATTTGCAACCCCATTCCGTACTTCTTAAATTTTGTTACTATTTACACATATTTTTATACTTATGATATTCAATGAATTTATATAATACATATTTTTGAATGTAAAAGGCTAAAAGACGTTTTTTTATGTAGTTTTAGTTGCTAAAGCATCAGTAACAATTGCGCATATAAACCAAAATATATTTGGCCACCTTGCCTTGTTCTCGTTGCGGTGATTGACGATGCGGGTTACCGCCGCAACAGGATGAAAATTTATGTATTGTCAATTGCAAGGAAAATTGTACCATCCAAAGTGCGATATCGCTCATAAAAGTGCTATTTTGCATTAAATCGTTTCGGTATCGTCGGCGCACTTTTTCGTTATCTTCCAAGCAATAAGTGCGCCGACGATACCGAAACGATTTAATGCAAAATAGCACTTTTATGAGCGATATCGCACTTTGGATGGTACAATTTTCCTTGCAATTGACAATAAATAACCGCAATATAATCAATATATATAGAATGCCAGTGTCGCTGGTGTTTCATTGATATTTTGGTGGCAAACATGTTGCTGGTTCGTGTCTTGGATACGGGAACAACGGGAACAACATTGTCAAATTGCCCAATAGAAAATTTTCCTGCCGACGAAATACCCCAAAGCGATCAAATCGGGTGATTTATCCTACGTGATTTACGGAAAAGCAGAAGGATTTTTTTTTGGGTTGCCTTTTTAGTTTGACAATCAGATTCCCGTTTCGAATCGATCACTCACACATATGCGCATAGAAAGTAAATACATAATTTTCAAACGTGTGATGTTTACCACGCGCACTGCAGCGACACTGGCATTCTATATATATTGATTCTACTTGCATTACCAATAGGGTAGAAAAAGACGGCAACCGTCAGATGGAAGAGGGCACAAATAGTGGCCGCAGAATAGCAAAATAAGAACCCAGGTAACCAATAAGCATTAAAATAAGCAGTAAATCAGCCGTTTATTAGCATCCCTGGCGTTTTATACTGCAGGTTGTTGTTTATCAGCTTTTTGACTGCATAACTGTTGTAAATTGGCATCCACAATTCTATTTAAATTCTTCTTGTTGGTAACTAGCTACAAATAAGCATTGTCAGCACTATAAAAGGGCTAGCAGTAAAGTAACCGCATATTTTGCCAAAATAGCATTTAAGGCAACTTAAATGCTTATTGGCTTGCTTTTAAATTGCATTGGAAATGCTTATTGGTTACCTGGGAAGTCAAGTACAAGCCGTTCATCAACACTTACGGCTCGTTTTAATGCAATTGACTAAATGCATTATATTGTTACGTTATATGCGCATATGTTGCTTTCTTTAATGCTGATTTACGTTAATGCTTCTATGCATCAACAATGCTAATATACGTTTTATAAGCATTAAGATTGCTAATATACAAAAGTTTGGCACTTGGGATGCAGAATTATTTCCAATATACGGTTTTAGATTAATGCTTATGGTTACTTGGGTTTGCTTGATTAGTTCTCGAGTTATGAGGAAATTTGTTTTTCATTTGTATAGGAGCCCCCCCCCCCCCTTTTAAAGTGGGGAAATCCATAGAAAATATTCTTGCCTACAAAAACACCCACATGATAAATTTGGTTCCATTTGCTTGATTAGTTCTAAAGTTATGAGGAAATTTGTATTTCGTTTGTATGAGAGCCCCCCCTCTTAAAAAGGTAAGGAGTCCTAATTCATCATAGAAAAAATGGTTGCCTCCAAAAACACCCACATGCCAAATATGGTTCCATTTGCTTGATTAGTTCTCGAATTATGAGGAAATTTGTATTTCATTTGTGTAGAAGCACCCCTTCTTAAAGTTGGGAGGGGTCCTAATTCACCATAGAAAATATTTTTGCCTCCAGAAACCTCCACATGCCAAATTTGGTTCTGTTTGCTTGATTAGTTCTCGAGTTATGAGGAAATTTGAATTTCATTTGTATAGGAGCCCACCCCCCTCCTAAAGTGGGTAGGGGTCCCAATTCATCATAGAAAAAAAAAATTGTCTCCAAAAACACCCACGTGCCAAATTTGGTTCCATTTGCTTGATTAGTTCTCGAGTTATGAGGAAATTTGTATTTCGTTTGTATAGGAGCCCCCCCTCTTAAAGTTGGGAGGGGTCCTAATTCACCATAGAAAATAATCTTGCCCTCGAAAACTTTCACATGCCAAATTTGGTTTCATTTGCTTGATTAGCTCTCGAGTTATGAGGAAATTTGAATTTCATTTGTATAGGAGCCCCCCTCCTAAAGTGAAGAGGGGTCCCAGTTCATTATAGAAAAAATTTTTGTCTCCAAAAACACCCACGTGTCAAATTTGGTTCCATTTGCTTGTTTAGTTCTCGAGTTATGAGGAAATTTGTATTTCGTTTGTATAGGAGCCCCCCCCTCTTAAAGTGGGGAGGGGTTTTAATTCACCATAGAAAATATTCATGCCCTAGAAAACTTTCACATGCCAAATTTGGTTTCATTTGCTTGATTAATTCTCGAGTTAAGCGGGGTACGCTGCTGAAAAGTAATGGGTAAAAAGATAGGACAAGAAATGCTCAAGAAATCGATTTCGTTTACGATTTCTTAAGCAGTACGCACTTCATAAGAAATATTATTTCACGTTCAGATGGCGCAGTTTTACATGCAGGTGAATTAAAACGTCACTTTTCCGTACGGAATAATATCCGGCGCAATTATTACCACAAGAAAAAATGACAGGTGGTTGCTTGCATTGGAGTTGTCAAAATTTCTTCGGTAAATAGCAAGATTTTTTCTTGAGCTGTTTTCTTTTCAGCAGCGTACCCCGCTTTATGAGGATATTTGCATTTCATTTGTATAGGAGCTCCCTTCCTAAAGTGGGGAGGGATCCCAATTCATCATAGAAAAAAATTGTGTCTCCAAAAACACCCACGTGCCAAATTTTGTTCCATTTGCTTGATTAGTTCTCGAGTTATGAGGAAATTTGTATTTAGTTTGTATAGGAGCCCCCCCTCTTAAAGCGGGGAGGGGTCCTTATTCACCATAAAAAATGTTCTTGCCATCGAAAACTTTCACATGCCAAATTTTGTTCCATTTGCTTAATTACTTCTCGAGTTATGAGGAAAATTGTGTTTCTTTGGTACAGGAGCCCCCCCTCTTAAAGTGGGGAGGGGTCCTAATTTACTATAGAAAATATTCTTGCCCTCGAAAACCTTCACATGCCAAATTTGGTTCCATTTGCTTGATTAGTTCTCGAGTTATGAGGAAATTTGTATGGAAGCCCCCCCTTTTAAAGAAGAGAGGAGTTATAATTCCCCTTATAAAGAGGGGAGGGGTCTCAATTTACTATAGAATAAATTCTAGTCACCGAAAACACCCACATGCCACATTTTGTTCTATTTGCTTGATTAGTTGTCGAGTTATGCAGAAATTTGTGTTTCATTTGTAAGGGAGCCCCCAGTATAATAAATATATATAGAATGCCAGTGTCGCTGCAGTGCGCGTGGTAAACATCACACATGTTCAGATAATGTATTTACATTATATATGCAAATGTGTGTGTGCCTGAGATTCATCAAAAGGGGAATCTCATTGTCAAACTTTGACAACCAGTTTAAAATTTCAACTATGGCTGCCAAATAATGTGATTGGAAACTTCGCTTGCTTCAAATTTCTGAAAAAATTGGTGGAAAAGGGCGCAGTTTTGGGATTCTATTCATCCGGACGAAAAGAAAAAACACGTTTAAAACCATTTCACTACTGTGTTACCTGACTCACTGCGCATAGCGTTGTATTCGCGGTATCGTGTTGGTTCGAAAGGTTTCGAAAAATATCGCCCTTGTATCGAAAATATCGTTGATTTTGATCACTAAAAATAACGTACTTAAACGTTATATTGCAAGTGCTAGTAGTACGCAATAATTGTATTGTGAAACTGAATTGTTAATTATGCAACTTTTTATAAGTTAAATGCAATAACAAAAGCACAACTTATAAAAAATCGTTTATTATCGATATTAGCTGCATATGCGTTATAAACTAATAAAACGCATGGTGACGTTTTATTTCAATAACACGCATATTCGCAGTGAGTCAGGTAAAACAGTAGCATAAAAACACAGCGGAGAGCGCACTGATGACAGCACCAACCAGCGCACAGATAAATAACAATGAGCAACTTTGACAATGAAGTTTCCGATGCACAGACTTGATACAGATTGTTAGCATCATGTTTACCACAATGAGTCCTGAAGAAAAACAGCGACACTGGCATTCTATATATATTGATTCTACTGAGCCCCCCCCCCCCCCCCTCTTAGTGGGGGGAGGGGTTTCTAACCATCACTAAAACCTTTCCTGGCCCCAAAAAACCTCTACATGCATATTTTTATGCCGATTGGTTCAGCAGTTTTCGATTCTATAAGGAACATACGGACAGACAGACAGACAGAAATCCTTCTTTATAGGTATAGATTCTTTTGAGAACCAGCACACTTAATCGGTTCGGTAAAATTTTACCGAAATCTAAACAGCTGAACGTTCGGTAAAATTTTTTATTGCCCCAAACGTTATTAATGATCTGTAAACGTCGATTGGCACCATCGAAATTTTTACCGAACGTTCAGCTGTTTAGATTTCGGTAAAATTTTACCGAATTCGGTGCTTTTTGTTAAGTGTGAGCGAATGCAATTAAGGATTTCGAGTTTCTCGATGCTACATATAGAGCTTGCTAATTTGCGGTTGTGTTGGTGGTTTGTTTTCCCCCAGTTTGAAAAACGTCATGGAAAAACCAACAGCAGCAACAACAAATTGCGTGTACGTATACGCAGCATAGTGTGCGTACGGTAGCTGTCAGCAATCTCAATAATAATAATATAAATACTCAAGGAACCTTTCTCTGAAGCTTTTATGTTGAATAATTCATAAAAAGCTGCTAAAAATTCAGAAAAATCTGTTCAAAAAATGTTCTTGATTTGAGATGGCGTCTCTCTATCTTCAACCGGCTCTCTAGTCGTTACTCTTTTTAAGGCTCCCTAATTGGTGTTTTGACAAGTCTCCTGTTCGATTGGACCAACCCCATGGCAGACAACCATGTTCTCGCCGCCAACATCTCGTGTGTGCGAAAATGAGATAGCAATTCAGCACTGCGTTTCACTCAACTGCCAGCAGTCTGATTTGGGCCCGCTGTCAAATTTTGAGCCCCGGACATGCTGTCGCTGACGTTTACTGCAGCTCGATATAGAGATGTCGATGGGGTGGATTGGACTTACTTTTGACAACTGATTCTGTTCGATTGGAATTTTTGGTTTAAGATGGCGACTCTCTAAGGCTCTCTAGCCCTTGCATACGACCATCAACGGTAGATAATCTACAGACGCGCAAAGAGCGTGGCATAAAACACCAATCGTACCGTCAAATCGAGACACCAAATGAGCAAAGTAAACAAACTTGTGTTTCGTATAGGCAGGGAAGACTAAGTTTTGTAATCTACCTGAAATATTAAAACTTTAACTATTGATTTACTAACAACATATGGATTAGTGATAATTATAATAGACCGTTGTATTTGTATTAAAAGATGTGGCTTTTCGGTCTCGGGTTTCTTACGAAAACTTTATTTTACGTTTTCGGCTGACGTTTCGAAGGTCTATGCCTTCATCCTCGGAGCAACTATTGTTATAAAACATTACAATTATTTAAACAATCTTCGTCATTACACATACAATTACTTACAACGTTAACAAATGTTTTCTTAGTCAAGTGTTTGAATTTAAACGTGAGAATGTTGATTTTGTTTAACCCTCTATACTAAAAGCATAACAAAATGAACGGAAACGGACTTTTTACAACTAACTATTGTATAAGATAATTTAAAATTCTAACTTACACTATAACCTTCCACGCACATCACAACCAGACGGATTATTCCAATATGAACTTTCTAATATGCTGCTGTAAACGAAGCTTATACTGTATTTAATTTGAGAGACGGAGAGAAAGAGAGCAAAAATTAGACGGTTACTGAGCAAGTGAATGCAAAATACCCGAATATGCCACATTTAAATTGTTCGTATCAGTTCTAAAATTAATTGTAAGTTGGTCCGTAAATATATGGCACATTTCAAGTATTTGCAGTGCTTGAACTCGATTATCTTGATTTAAAATCGTTACTTTGGATAGATCAAAATTATGATCATTATCTATCATGTGTACCATCAGCGCCGTCTTTTTGAACTCATCTTTTTTGTTACTCTCCGCACTGCCCGACGCATTAAACTCTTGATATCGTTTCATAAGTGAACGATGACCAGACAAACGTTGTTTGAGTTGTTGTGTTGTTAACCCAATGTATGCACTGTCGCAGTCTATGCAAGGTATGCGATAGATTACATTGCGCTTAAAAAGTGTTGGAGTCGGATCTTTTAATTTTGAAAACAAAATTGAATTTGAAACGGATTTCATGTACCAGTCGGTGACGACAGGCACTGCAATGGGGAATCCTCTCTCCCCGGCACTTGCTGACCTCGTAATGGAAACGCTACTAGACAATGTGCTGAAGATGATCGATATTCCCATTCCATTTGTTAAAAAATACGTGGACGATTTGATAGCCGCTGTTCCCCCAAATGATGATTGAGCATGTTAAGAACGCTCTCAACGCGTACGACTCACATATTCAATTCACGTGTGAAGTTGAAAATGAAAATCGTTTGCCCTACTTAGATATGATTCTAATAAGAACCGAGGAACAAAAAATCGTCACCGACTGGTACATGAAATCCGTTTCTTCGGGACGAATTTTAAATTATCTTTCGTTGCACCCACTAACACAGAAACTTAACACGGCTAGCGGTTTCATAAGTCGAGTTTTTCGCTTATCAACATGCAAACCGCTAGCAGAGAAGAAGAAAACGGTGCGTGAGTATTTGGCTAAAAACAATTACCCGATCGCTCTCGTCAACCGCTTGATGAACAGAGTGGCAAATGGAAATGGAAATAGTGTTACCACTGAGAATACACCGCAAGTTTATCGATCTCTTCATCACGTTGACGCTCTAACTCCCGCACTTGCAAGAATAATACGCAGAAACTTCAAAAACGTTAAATTGGGTTTTAAGTGTTCGAAAACAAATTCAATTTTGTTTTCAAAATTAAAAGATCCGACTCCAACACTTTTTAAGCGCAATGTAATCTATCGCATACCTTGCATAGACTGCGACAGTGCATACATTGGGTTAACAACACAACAACTCAAACAACGTTTGTCTGGTCATCGTTCACTTATGAAACGATATCAAGAGTTTAATGCGTCGGGCAGTGCGGAGAGTAACAAAAAAGATGAGTTCAAAAAGACGGCGCTGATGGTACACATGATAGATAATGATCATAATTTTGATCTATCCAAAGTAACGATTTTAAATCAAGATAATCGAGTTCAAGCACTGCAAATACTTGAAATGTGCCATATATTTACGGACCAACTTACAATTAATTTTAGAACTGATACGAACAATTTAAATGTGGCATATTCGGGTATTTTGCATTCACTTGCTCAGTAACCGTCTAATTTTTGCTCTCTTTCTCTCCGTCTCTCAAATTAAATACAGTATAAGCTTCGTTTACAGCAGCATATTAGAAAGTTCATATTGGAATAATCGGTCTGGTTGTGATGTGCGTGGAAGGTTATAGTGTAAGTTAGAATTTTAAATTATCTTATACAATAGTTAGTTGTAAAAAGTCCGTTTCCGTTCATTTTGTTATGCTTTTAGTATAGAGGGTTAAACAAAATCAACATTCTCACGTTTAAATTCAAACACTTGACTAAGAAAACATTTGTTAACGTTGTAAGTAATTGTATGTGTAATGACGAAGATTGTTTAAATAATTGTAATGTTTTATAACAATAGTTGCTCCGAGGATGAAGGCATAGACCTTCGAAACGTCAGCCGAAAACGTAAAATAAAGTTTTCGTAAGAAACCCGAGACCGAAAAGCCACATCTTTTAATACATATGGATTAGTTACACTCGATATATCATATAATGCTTTGAAAAATTCAATTGGCTTGTTCAATTTGCAAAATATGCGTCGTAATTCGCGAAGTTCCATGGAACATACCTCGCGATTCACGCAACTTACTGCTGATTATAGGGAGATTGATCCAATTCTGACTGGTTGCCAAAACTGTTTAAATAAAATAAACAAAAAAAAGTGTTGCCGAATTGGTAATTTTTCTCTTTGCTCGTCTGTAGACCAAATCAAGGTGACGTCATCTGGCAGATACTGGCGCCCTTGTTTACAAACATACCGCAGAGTCCAAAAAAGTTTCAGCCGTTTAAACGGCAAGTTTGTTATTTAAACCGAGTTTAAACAGCATTAGGACTAAATTTAAAAGCCATTATGCCTGTAAAATGTTAAAACACACGCTACATTCGCTATAAACGGAAAGGAAAGTTTTCCAAAATGTAAACAAGGGCGCCAGTATCTGTCAATTGACGGTATGATGATTTGGTCTGTAGATTATCTACCGTCTGTAGACCATCACTGAAGGTCCAGACACAATAGACCAAATCAAGGTGACGTCATCTGGCAGATACTGGCGCCCTTGTTTACAAACAGACCGCAGAATCCAAAAAAGTTTCATATGTTTAAACGGCAAGTTTGTTGTTTAAATCGAGTTTAAACAGCATTAGGATTAAATTCAAAAGCCATTTTGCCTGTAAAATGTTAAAAAACACGCTACATTCGCTATAAACGGAAAGGAAAGTTTTCCAACATGTAAACAAGGGCGCCAGTATCTGTCAATTGACGGTATGATGATTTGGTCTATAGACCAAATCAAGGTGACGTCATCTGGCAGATACTGGCGCCCTTGTTTACAAACAGCCGCAGAGTCCAAAAAAGTTTTAGCTGTTTAAAAGGCAAGTTTGTTGTTTAAACCGAGTTTAAACAGCATTAGGACTAAATTTAAAGGCCATTATGCCTGTAAAATGTTAAAAAACACGCTGCATTCGCTATAAACGGAAAGGAAAGTTTTCCAAAATGTAAACAAGGGCGCCAGTATCTGTCAATTGACGGTATGATGATTTGGTCTATAGACCAGAGATGCCAGGTGATTTTTTGAAAAGTCTTCACGAATCAATGAAAAATGTCTTCATTTGTCTGCTTTCGGCTTTCCGCCCATTTAAATTGCATTCGCTATGTAAGCACAAATCGATCTCTTGTACTCTTATGGAACTGCCATATGGAAAGTCTGTGAAGATTTCTCGCGTAACTTTTCAAAAGGACCTAAGTAACAATGAGAGATTCTCTTTGTGCCTCTTTTCTTTCGGTTGCCACGCCGATGCAAATGCACTTTAAAACATCAGCCTGGCATAAATCGGTTGCTGGTGTCACTACCTACCTAATCGTCAAGAAAACTTATTGAAATGCATTTATGTCGACATAATAATCGGAAGAGAGGAAGACCAAAGAGAATCTTTCAATGTTACTTAGGTCCTTTTGAAAAGTTACGCGAGATTTGGTGCAAAGTTTTGTCTATCCTTTTCACTCTTTAACAAACCTGTGCACAGACTTCACAAATAGAACAAACTTGGTGTTCGGATACGAACCAATTTTCTGTAGCAACCGATTATTTTTCGGTAATGCTCAAACTGCAATATATTTAAATTAAAACAAATTTTCAAAATATATACATTTAACTTACAAGAAGTGGTTTTACGTTTTCCGCTAACACTTTCTTCCTATCCTACGCTTGCTACAATTTATGGTTTGGCAATACGTTTTGTGCCTAAGGTCAACTTGGGGTGAGCTACCCTACTAGTAATTTCCGCGGCTGCGAATGCAGAGATTCGATCTGGTAAGTATACTTTTTTACACTTTTGTTTTATTTGTTTTAGACTACTTACAACGGATTTACGGTTGGTTACGTTGATTATTCTTTACAGGTAAGTATCCCAGGCTACTATGGTATTTCGACGGTTGCTATATCTGCAGGTAAGTATAAACAGGTATTGTTTACATTTTGGTATACATTAATTTCACTGCATAACTTGTTCCTTACCACTCAAAACACTAACTTCTACCACTTATCAGGCGCTGTTTCGCGAACCCGGTGCTATTTCGCACGTTGAAAATGGTAAATAGTCGATATTAATCAGAATTAGCTTTGAAACACTTTCTATTTGTTTTTCAGAACACTTTTGCGATGGCGTTTTTTATTTATCTTCGCTCTTCTTTTACCCTCTAACCAACATAAACGTCATAAGCGATGTTGGCAGTGTTGCCATATATGCGGTATCGTAACACTTGGGAAGGTGGCAGCACCGTTTCGCGCACATAGCGAATGGTGAAGACATGTCTTCAAGTGAAGACATTTCACTTTTTTGTAACAAAAATGTCTTCAAAATGAAGCCATGTCTTCACTTCTGGCATCTTTGCTATAGATCAAATCATTATACCATCAATTGACAGATACTGACGCCCTTGTTTACATTTTGGAAAATTTTCCTTTTCGTTTATAGCGAATGTAGCGTGTGTTTTAACATTTTAAAGGTATAATGGCGTTTTAAATGTATCCTAATGCTGTTTAAAACAACAAACTTGCCGTTTAACAGCTGAAACTTTTTTGGACTCTGCGGTCTGTTTGTAAACAAGGGCGCCAGTATCTGCCAGATGACGTCATCTTGATTTGGTCTATTGGCGATGCCAGCAGTGAAAGAGATTTCGTAGGCTGCTCACACTTACAGGAAATCTCGTGCCGAACTGTCAACGCGTGAGTGTTGACAAAAGCAAAAATAGTTCCCTTTCTTTTTTTCTCACGCAAAACCCTGAACAATATCAGCAACGCTGGCAAGGCCAATGCATATACGGATTTTACTATTATTTATTGTCAATTGCAAGGAAAATTGTACCATCCAAAGTGCGATATCGCTCATAAAAGTGCTATTTTGCATTAAATCGTTTCGGTATCGTCGGCGCACTTTTTCGTTATCTTCCAAGCAATAAGTGCGCCGACGATACCGAAACGATTTAATGCAAAATAGCACTTTTATGAGCGATATCGCACTTTGGATGGTACAATTTTCCTTGCAATTGACAATATTATAAAATCCGTATAAATACATTGTGTCTGCGGCTTGCTTGGCGGTCCGTTACGATACGTTGCCGATGATGTTCGCTGACGGTCCGTGTGTTCCAGCTTTAAGTTTGACGTAACAGTTTTTAACACAAACACCTTTTCGGCCTTTTCGCGTTGACGAAGTTGCTGATAATATTGTTCACGAGTTTTGCATTAGAAAAAAGGGAGGGAAGTATTTTTGTCATCACCCACACGTTGACAGTTCGGCATGAGATTTTCTGTAAGTGCGAGCAGCCTATATGAAATCTCTGTTACTGCCGTCACCATGATTTAGTTTTGTTTTGGCGCCTCTTGCTTGAATGATGAATCTGTTGATCGGATTGATTGCGTTGATTGGGGGTTGATTACTGTGGTGATGGCGACATTTTCACAAATTATTTATTTGTTGATTTTTCTGCCGAATGCCTTAATAATAATTACTCAAATAAAGTCGATTGCAAATTAACACAGCTACAAGTTTTTTTTCTATCTCAAACGACAACCGGCACTTAAAACACCGGTTTTGCAAATTGGGGGAAAAGATCCTAAGAAATCTTTCATTCTCTTTCTTGCGCAATACTTTTACTATCTGCGTTTCGTTTCACACACATCATCAGGACACTATGCAACCAGGGTTGCCAGACAAGAAAATGTCTTTGAAATAAAAACAATTTTTCTTTCAAACGAATAACTTGTACATTATTCCATTTACAGCTTTTGATGACTGAGATTCCGTAAATTAAAAAAATCGCTGCGAAAAATTTTTCACGATGCACACAAACCACTAATACGACTAATACAGTCAAATATTAGCAATCCTTATTTCAGAATAATAAACTTTGTTTTTCATTTCAAAACTTTAGTTGCTTGGGAAAGCGTGTTTTTTATATTAAAGTTGGCAACTTTGCATCGCCGTCACCGTCGCCATATTGTTATTTTGGCTGCAAGTTGCCCTCGGAGCAGTTGAGTTTTCTGGTTGCTTTCTAACGCGTGAGAAAAGTGCGAAAATTTATTGTAATCAATCGTCAATTAACGTTTTCCTGATTTGTTGTTCATTGAAGCATTAAAGTTTCTGAAATGTCGAATATTGTTCTAGATAAAGACAGTTTTTATAGGCGGATAAAGCGTTTGTACGCAAATTGGAAGGTAAGTCCCGGCTTTGTTTTCAACGCTTACGCATTTCCTGCTGGCAGGAAAATTAGCATGTTAGTAAGAAATACATGAAATTTCAGGAGCCGGAATTTGCGCACGATGACTCGCTTTCGAAAGTTGACTGTATATTGACGGCGGTCGGAGCGGATGAGGAAACAATATACAGTAAATCGACTTCGCTCCAGACATGGCTGCTGGGCTACGAGTTGACGGATACGATCACTTTGTTATGTGAAAAGGCAATTTACTTCTTGACGAGTAAGAAAAAGATCGATTTTCTGAAACCGATCGACAGGGAAGGCGAAGAAAATGTGCCTGCTGTTAAACTTCTTGTTCGTGATAAGGTTAGTATAAAAAGAAATATAGGATATGCGTGCTTTCAATTTTGTACTGTTCTTGGACTGTATTATAAACCCAAATTTGATCACTACTGCAATCCATTCGAAAATCGTCTTGCCTGATAACTATGTATGTTGGAAAGACTTCCGTTACAAAAAAAATGTTCCTTTTTTTTGTGCAACTTTTTACAATCGTTCCGCAGAATCCATCTCCACTTGACACATTCCAGCGTTACGGGACACAATTAGTACCATTTGTTACCGTGTGACCTCCCAGTTGGCTTCGAGGTATGACGCTGGCCTAATAAGCCAGTCGTCGTATGTTCGAATCTCGACTGGGAGAGGCTGTTAGAGTCAATAGGATCATAGCAACTGGCCCTG
This sequence comes from Sabethes cyaneus, assembly GCF_943734655.1. Classification (NCBI taxonomy): domain Eukaryota; kingdom Metazoa; phylum Arthropoda; class Insecta; order Diptera; family Culicidae; genus Sabethes; species Sabethes cyaneus. The sequence goes on from NC_071354.1 coordinate 149,696,563, forward strand.
CAATTGTCCTGCACTCTAACAGCTTGGCTGCGAAGTCTGTCGTAAAACAGAAGATCAAGTTTCGATAACGGAATGTAGTACCTAGGCTGTTACCGTGTGAATTATCTCCGGTTTCACCAATTTTTTGGTAAATACCTTGTAAAATAATTGTTTAAAGAGTACTTTACTACCCTTCCACTAGAATGCAAGGGTTTTGATGAAACAGGAACCGATCTGCATAATAGGGATAGTGTCCCGTAACGCTGGAATGGGTCACTTGTTTTTGATAGATCATTGGCAGTGAGTAAGGACAACATGCATTGAATATGTACACTTACACCACACTCTGTACTTCACTTGCTAAAATACTTGATGTAATGCGCCTTAAAATAATTTCTTTAATTTATCACCTCAGAATGACAAGGATATGGCAAATTTCGAAAAATTATTGGAAGCGATGAAATCGTCTAAAAATGGTAAAACCTTAGGAGTATTTACAAAGGATAAGTTCCCGGGCAGCTTTTGTGAATCATGGCGCGCATTTGTGAAGGATAAAAATTTCGAAAATGTGGACATAAGTGTCGCCATCGGGTATATAATGTGTGCCAAGGAGGACCCAGAAGTGATCACGATCAAAAAGGCTTGTTTGGTCACTGTGGATGTGTTTAACAAGTATCTCAAGGATCACATTATGGAGATTATCGACGCGGATAAGGTTTGTACGATGTGAGGCATAAGTTACGTTTTTTTAATGATCGTAAATTGCGTCCTTTTAGAAAGTCAAACATCAGAAATTGTCTGAAGGTGTCGAGCAGGCATTGACCGATAAAAAGTACGTTACTGGTGTAGACATCAACCAACTGGACATGTGCTATCCGCCATTGATCCAATCAGGAGGTAATTACAATTTAAAATTTAGCGCTGAAAATGATAAGGCATATTTGCACTTTGGAGCAATTATTTGTGCCCTTGGAGCCCGCTATAAATCCTACTGTTCCAACATTGTCCGCACGTTACTGGTTAACCCAACGGAAACAATGCAAAAACATTATACCTTCTTATTGAACTTGGAGGAGGAACTGTTAAAGGTAATGGTGGTAGGCAAGAAGCTTTCTGAAGTATACGAAGCAGGTATGGAATATGCGAAAAAAGAGGAGCCAAAATTGGTGGAAAAGTTGACTAAGACTTTTGGGTTTGCCGTCGGCTTGGAGTTTCGAGAGAACTCTATGATCATCGGACCAAAGTGCGTAGCGGTGCTGAAGAAAGGTATGACTTTTAGCGTGAATGTTGGTCTCTCTGGATTGGAAAACAAGAGTGCCGCTGACAAGGAGTCAAAGATTTATGCGCTATTTGTTGGTGATACGGTTCTGGTGAATGAAGACGCGCCCGCTAGTGTATTAACGCAATCCAAAAAGAAAATCAAGAACATTGGTATCTTTTTGAAGGATGATGAAGAGGAAGATGAAGAAGAAGAGGAAAAAACGAAAAAAGCTCCAGAGATTTTGGGGCGCAGTGGCAAGCGATCAACAGTATTGGAGAGTAAGCTGCGTAACGAGCAAAACTCAGAGGAAAAACGAAAGCAGCATCAGAAAGAACTGGCCGATGCTTTAAATGAGAAGGCTAAAGAGCGTTTAGCCAAGCAGGGAGGAGGAAAAGAAGCTGAAAAAGTGCGAAAATCTACCGTATCATACAAGGGTGGTATCAACCAAATGCCACGTGAGCCGGAAGTGAAAGAGCTTAAACTTTTTGTTGGTTAGTGAAAGTTTGCAAGTTTCAATTTTGGGTTTAAATTTTTGTATTCATATCGTTTCATCTTATTTCAGATCGTAAATATGAAACCGTCATCATGCCCATTTTTGGTGTTCCAGTTCCGTTCCACATTTCGACCATAAAAAATATTTCTCAATCGGTAGAAGGCGATTACACATATTTGCGTATTAACTTTTTCCATCCGGGTGCGACAATGGGCCGTAACGAAGGCGGGATGTATCCAAATCCCGATGCAACCTTTGTGAAAGAAGTGTGAGTAGAAAAATATATCTTCTATTCTTTTGCTTGAGTTTAATCTTTGCAGAACATACCGTTCGACTAACACAAAGGAACCGGGCGAAATCAATGCTCCTTCCACTAACTTGAACACGGCATTCCGCTTGATAAAGGAAGTTCAGAAACGATTCAAAACACGTGAAGCGGAGGAACGTGAAAAAGAAGATTTGGTTAAGCAGGATACTTTGGTACTGTCGCAGAATAAGGGTAATCCTAAGCTCAAAGATCTGTACATCAGACCGAATATTGTTAGCAAACGCATGACCGGTTCGTTGGAGGCACACATCAACGGCTTCCGCTACACATCGGTTAGAGGTGACAAAGTAGACGTCTTGTACAACAACATCAAAAGCTCCTTCTTCCAACCATGTGATGGTGAAATGATCATTCTACTACATTTTCATCTGAAACATGCCATTCTCTTCGGTAAGAAAAAGCACCTGGATGTGCAATTCTACACGGAAGTCGGTGAAATTACGACCGATCTGGGAAAACACCAGCATATGCACGATCGCGACGATTTGGCTGCAGAACAGGCGGAACGTGAACTGAGGCATAAGCTAAAGACAGCTTTCAAAAGCTTTTGTGAAAAAGTAGAAGCCATGACTAAACAGCAAATTGAGTTCGATACTCCCTTCCGGGATCTAGGCTTCCCTGGTGCTCCTTTCCGCAGTACTGTGCTACTCCAGCCGACATCCGGTTCACTGGTAAATCTAACCGAGTGGCCTCCATTTGTCATCACACTGGAGGACGTGGAACTAGTACACTTTGAACGTGTTCAATTCCATTTGAGAAATTTTGATATGGTATTCGTTTTTAAAAATTACCACCAAAAAATAGCGATGGTGAACGCAATCCCGATGAACATGCTGGACCACGTTAAAGAATGGTTAAAGTAAATATCACCTACTGGAGGATCTATCTTTTTGCTACTGCTATTATAATTTGTATACTTTCAGTTCCTGCGATATCCGTTACTCAGAAGGTATCATTTCGCTGAATTGGGCAAAGATTATGAAAACCATCACGGATGATCCTGAAGGCTTTTTCGAAACTGGTGGTTGGAATTTCCTTGATCCGGAATCGGATGACGAAAACCAAGCAGATGATGATTCCGAAGACGAGGAAGACGATGCCTATGAACCGACCGATGACGATGATGAAGAGGAATCTGACGACTCAGAGGACTATTCGGAAGCGTCCGAAGATGACGACAGTGGCAGTGAAGAAGGTAGTTTTTTTACGTTTAGTGTTTAAACTTGATTCTGAAACGCTTTTTTGAATTCACTAGATCTTGGTTCGGAAGAAGAATCTGGCAAGGATTGGTCCGATTTGGAACGTGAAGCTGCAGAAGAAGACAGAAATCGCGATAAGGATGACTACGATGACAGCAGGCATTCCAAGAAGCGTTCTCATCATAGGTAAGTGTTTTGCCACATTCATCCTCATGTAGGATCCACTGCTAATACGCCTTATTTACGTATTTATCTGCCAACCGGCTTCAGACGTGATCGAGGAGTAACATCTTCCTCGATCAAAAAGAAGCGACAAGAAGCATCCAGGTTTGACAGCTCAGCTTTTAATATTCAAATAACAAAACAAAACCTAGTCATATTTTGAGATAAATCAATGAACTTTTTTTTCTCTGCAGCTCATCGAAAAGCAGCAGTCGTGACAAGCACAAGGACAAACATCGTAGCAGTGGTAAGCACAGCAGCAGCAACGACAAACACAAGAGCAGCAGTAGCAGCAGTCACAAGCGATCTCGGGATGACTCCAGAGAGAATTCGCATCATCACAAGAGCAAAAAGTCCAGAAAATAAACAACTCATCCGCGACTACAGCCTAAATCATAACATTGTTTACTTTCTTTCACATTAGTGTACAAGTGTTTTAGCCAGAGCCCAAGGTGAATTAAGCGGAATATTTGTACAACTTTTGTTCTACGCTTTGTTCGTTTTAATAGCGGTACAATCCGGTTATAAACTTCGATTAATTATGTGTAGTTCGTTAAGTTATCAGTTATTAAAAACGCAGACAAACAAAACATACATTCGATGCAGTTGTACAATCAATGTTTAGTCCTTAAACCTATACCAATAGGATCACCGACGCTCATAACGAGCTGTTTAAAGGAAATCTCATTTTCTCTTCTTCGCAAACATTATACAAAATATCAAAACTGCAGAATGGACGGACTCTGATCTACAAAGTAATAAGCGAATGAAATATTACGAAGATGATGGAGCACTTATAGTAATAAATGTCAATAGTATTACACAAAATCAAATATTTTTAAATTAATTGAGAAATTGTGCTGCTGCTTGTTGTTCACTTTTAATTAATTTATTAACTGTTATGTTAAATGTTGGAATTGTTAATTTTATGCTTGTTTACTTAAAAAAATTAAGGCGCATCACTAGCTTGAATTGAATTCTGACAAATATACCCCATTCAACTCCGTGGTAAGTATGGTAGAGTCGCTGAATCGGAGGGCTGGAGTAAAAACTACTACAACTACTACAGAAAAACTAATAGGCAATGAACGATGAACAAAGAAATCCGGACTGGAACAATCGGAATGCGACCATGCGACGAAAAACGACTTTGGATTGGAAACTCGCAACATGATGGAACTGCCGAGCTCTCAAGTTCCAAGGGAGCACTCGAGTGCTCTTCGGCGTATTGAAGAGCCGCATAGTCGACGTCGTAGCGCTGTACGTTGTCAGATGAACATACCATCTACCAGAACAGCGGCAACACACGTGCTGGGACAGCCACCTCCAAGAACATGGCCGTACGTAGTACCTTTTTCCAGCATAGCCTCCTAAATAAGTACATCTTGAGGTCAGTTAATCAAATAGAATCACAGATCGTCCAAGTTTTGATTGACTGTTCGGCATCGGCACTTTTCAGACATCATTGACGCCAGACTCTATCAAAACGCTAACCTTGACCACTACTTAGTGATGGTTAAGATGCGCCCAAAACTGTTCCGTTTACATTTGGTACCGACGCAAGCCTCGATTAAATATCGCACGGCTGAAGCAGCCAGTAGTCGCCGTCAACTACGCGTATTCACTCCAAGCTGCGCTATCGGAAAAGGATGAGCTGAACGAAGCCTCTCCCGAGGACTGTTGGTACACCATCACCATCACCAGCACTGTAGCGAAGAGCTCCATCGGCCACGTGGTACGGAAACAGCTGAACGACTGGTTTGACGATAAACTGTGAATGGTGATTCATGCGGAGAACGCTGCGCAAGATCAGACCGTTCTACGATACAGACAGAAGATGCAGCGTACCCAAATCTTCCGAGAAAAAGCGCTATCTGGAAGTATAAGAGTATGCATCGTTCTCAGGAAACACGGAAGTTCTATGAGAAACTGAACGGATCCCGCAAAGGCTTTGTACCGCGAGCCGAAATGTGTCGGGATAAAAATGGCAGTATTGTGACGGACGATCGTGAGATGACCGATAGGTGGAAGCAGCACTTCGAAAACACCTAAATGGCGCCTAGGCGGAGAACCATGGCCGCGGGGAAAGCAATTTCGACGGTGCAACAAACGAGAAAGAGGTGCCAGCCCCAACATATCACATAGAGAGCTTCGTCAAGGTGATGGTCTCTCATGCCTGATGTTCAACATTGCGCTACAAGGTATTATGAACCGCGAACCGGGCGGATATCAAAACGCTGGGCACGATCTTCAACAAATCTAGTCAATCCGTATGCTTTGCCGATAACATGGATATTATCGGCAGAACATCTGTGGCGGTGGCTGAACAGTACACTAGACTATAAAGCGCGAAGCAGAAAAGATTGGGTTAAAGGTAAATACGTCTAAAACAAAATACGTGCTGGCCAGCGGATCCGCGGCTGTGCAAGATGGATCGATCAGCAGCGCAGCGAGCAAGATGGTTAGACCAGTTGGAACGATATCTGGTGGAAAATACTCGGTGTCCGAGAAATTGGAGAGCGGTAGCCCACAACCGAGCTAACTTGAGAAACCTTGTTCAACAGGTTTTGTCTTAGGTCTAAAACAAAGTATATGCTGACCAGCGGAACCGAGACCAACCGACGCCGCTTGGGCAGTAGTATATTGATCGATGAAGTTGTTTACACCAGCCGTGAGATTCCAAGGCATATTATCAGCGGAAGTCGTGTATTCTAAGGGCTTCACAAGCAGTTACGCTCGAACAGACCAGGCCCCCGTACAAGGTCTGCCCTGCACAAGACGCTTATTAGACTGGGCTCGAAACGCGAATAATGTTCGAGGAGGACGAGCGTTCGGAGTTTTCGAAAGCTGAGTGCTAAGAAACAAGAAAAAAGTGCTAAGTACGATCTCCGACGGCGTAAGAGAACGAAGTATGGAGGCGAAGGATGAACCATGAATTAGCACAGCTCTATGGCGAACCCAAAGTATTCAAAAGGCGATTATAACCGGACGGAAACGATGGGATGAGCATGTTGCAGAATGCTGGAGAACTATACCCTGCAAAAATGGTCTGCTTCAAATCAGGTAGGAACCAGATGACGCAACGAGATCTGGCAGAGAGCACACGGTTTTCAAGATATTAGTGACCGGTACCTCACAACTGAGTGAATTGGAAATATTTTGTTCATCAGGCAATGTCTTAGGACAGTAAACCCAGTAAGTAATTAAGTAATCAGAAGTAACTGCTACAGTGCGTTATATATAATAATCACAGCTGTTGGAAACCCTCTAATCTTCTACCAGCCGAGGTAGCTCTTGCCGTTTCAAGGATTACTCTCCACTGTACACAATCTTGAGCTACTCGCGTCAATTCGTTGCGCATTTCGACACACGCAAGTCGGTGAAACGGCGAAGGGAAAACGGAAAGAGTCAATCTGTCACTGAGCTGGCTCCTCGCTCTCAGACCTCTCAGATCATGATAGGTCGATTTTCGATTTCCACGGATTCCACCAACATGAAAGATGAAATTTTTCTTTGCACTAACAACCCTTGCAAGTAACAGTAATAGTTGTAATAACTATAACAAAACAACACTTTACAACTGCGCCTGCATGTAACTCATTGGTCGTTAACAAGAGTGACATTGACAGTTCATAGTTTTTCGTTTGTGTGGTTTGTGTTGTGCTTCGCTTCTCGTGTGCTGCTCTTCGTACTTTTGTTTTTGGTGCATGTCTCATCATGCAGTTCTTATTCGTCATCGTCGCCGCGCATATTACAGGTGTTCCGTATTCAAGCGTATACCGTTCGTTGCTTGTTTGATTAATATTACCCATCGTTCTAAGTTCCGAAGAACCGATCCAATCGAGTCGTAACGTGTTGACCACATAAACCAATGGACAATTCGAGACCTTTGTGACCTGTGAATCAATTTTAATTAATTATTTTCAAATGTGTGGTTCGTACAATAGAAATTAGATTTTCAAGTTATCAGTGATTGTTATCGCTTATCTCTTCTTAGTAATTATCAAAAATGTGTCTTAAATGCAGAGGTATTGTAATTTGTCGTTGCAGTTTTGTGATATCGGAGTGCTAGAGAACCAATCGAAACAGGCAGAATATAAACAACTTGTTGCTTATGCTTTTTTCGGTGGTTTCGTTACATCAGCAAAAACTTTACAGTTAAAAGTGATGATTATTCTAGTTAAGATATAAACGAGCTAGTCCAGAGATCATCATTTTAATGATGGAAGCAGATTCCAACACCGGGGAAAGTTTATCTTGCTCCGACAGCTTATCTTTTTCAACGTTCCAGTCACACAACCTCGATACTGTGGTTGAAGAGAATGAAGGTTAGACACTTTATTTCTGTGTAGTGCTTTCCATTGCTTTTGTCTATTTTTCTGGAGTGGTGCTTTTGGATGAGCTAGTTTTTAAATACTTTTAAAGAAATCGATCCACTGCTGAGATTTTGTAGCTGCCATCACCAGCAAGATTTGTTCCAAAAAATCTAAACAATTACTTGTATTTTATTGCTTTCATTGCAGATGCGAGAAAAGCAAGAAATCTCAAATCGGAACTACTTGTAGAAGACAGTACAAAATCTCAGCTATCATTCTACTTGGACAGATTGCTACAACGATTCATCCATCAATGCCCCGACAAACTTGAAATTAGCCAGTTTGATATACTCTTAATGGCAATGTATTGTATTTCGTTGGAAACGGGTTTCATACCCTGGGGCCATCGAGTCGTCGAGGAAGATCAGCAAACATTTCGAGCACGTTATCCTTCATTTGATCGACGAGTTCTTTTCACGTTTTCAACTCTGGTTCCTTCTAACTTCTACAATCGGACAAGTCGCAGCTACCGGTTGAATCTTTATCTTCAAGGGTCAGAGCATCAGTGTGTATTAGTAGGGATAAGAAGCGGTGATTTTCTTTGTACGACATTCAGTGTGCCCAAGCGCATAGACGTATCAGGACGAAGCATCCTTTTACCTGTGGCACGATACGTACCTGTTGTTAATTTGCCAAAGCTAAACTTATCTTGTCAAAATTTAAAAGAACTTTCTGCCAAACTTAAAAATAACATTTTTCTTCCAATCCGTGATGAACTTTGCATCGATGCAAAGATTATAATGTACCCTTCACTGAACGGACTGCCGGATGAAGTTGTAGCAATACTGTTGCAATATCTCGATAAAAAGGCCGCTCTTCGAGTGGCGGCTAGCTGCTCTAGGTTAAGAACATTGGCATTGCACTATCGTAGACAGTTGTTTTCTTGAACTGGTCTTAAGGTTTCGGCAAATAAACAGTACATATATGTTAAGGTTTCGGTTACTAGTTAAAATGGAACAAAAAGAATATCTATGCGGGCTAGCAACCGTTTTCATTTAGCATATTTAATAGTGTACATAATTATCATATGCTTGGGTGATGAGCTGTGAATTAGTCGAATTTATAGATAGGTACTTAATATATGCTCACGTTTCTTGATGATCAGATTTTAAAATTTGTATTCTATTGTTTCCTTTAAGATAATAACTAGCTACCTAAAATCCCTATTTAAAAAATGAATGAAGTTCCAATAATCTTTGTCAAATGGTAATACCACGTATTATACGTGTATTCGAAATACAGGTCTAAATATCAAATGCCTAATCTAAGATTTTAATCTATATGCATATATTAGTGGCGGGAATAGTTACTGGGTGCGGTTTATTTGTTTGCATATATTCAAATATTTTGTGTCTTATGCATATATCGTGACGATCCACTGACACTGAAACTTTTCACAGAATCAACTGGCAGCTTAGAGCACGCTTCCGAATTGAAGACATCTGAAAGTAGCACTGACAGCGTGATTAATGAATCCTCGGATTGTTCCCATTTGCTGCAACACCAGGGAAAGTCTCCCCACGAAGGTATAATTGTCCCGTTTCGCAGAGCCAGTGAAAATTGTTACGATGGAATTGGTAGTGGTAAGTTGTGAGGGAGGCGGTTTGTAGGAAGTGATCATATTTCGGCAGACGGATTGTGCACTGGAGATTCTAAATGGGATATTACCACTGATGTTATACGAACCATTACCACTATTATACGTTATACAAAACGCAGCAAAGAATAGGATAAAGTTTGCAAAATTTCTCGAGAAAATACTTGCTTACTACCAAACTTAGGCTACCAGTCATTTGTTCAAGGTTAGTCAACTCACCTTGCATTTGTTATGAGGGAGAGAGGGTATGGTCCGGAGGGTTCAAAAGGGCATTAATATATTTTTTCTTAACCGAAGGTTTACATATGAAGCCTAGCACATTGTTCATTGGTAATTAAAGAACATTTATGATTTTTTATTAAAGTTCGCCAAAGACTTTCCGTTATTACGTTATTGGTACAATCTGAAACGACTTAAATTGCCTGAATTTGTTACACGCGAAGCCTTGAGATGACACTGCCGAACGAAGTCCCCTCGAGGACTACTGGAATAGGGTGAAAGCAGTCATCAACAGCAGAGCGGAGGTGCCATCTGGTTCGCTGAAAGGTTTCGACGGAACGACTGGTTCAACGAGGAATACCAGAGGATGTTTAACGAGAAGAATTCAGCGCGGGTCGACGCACGGGTTCCGTTAAAAACGATAATACGATATAGACACGAAACGATATAGACAGAAAAAAAGACGTCAAGCCTGATTTTTCCGGGATAAGCGCCGCCTGAAAGAAATGAAATGCGAGGAAATGGAACAGGTGTATCATTTTCAGGAAACGCGAAAATTCTATATAAAACAACGTATCCCACTAAGGCTTTGTACCACGTGCCAAAGTCTGGATAATAACGGAGAGATCTTGTGGGATGAACATGACATGAGGTGATCGACAAGTGGAAGCACCATTTCAATGTGCACCTGAATGGTGCGGAGACGGAATACCGAGACGGCAGGGGAATGACCACATCAGTACGGACTATGATGACGGTGAAGTGATCGAAACCATCAAGTGCTATGTGCTATTGAGCGATCACCATTCTCAACGCCGCCAATTAAGTGAGTTTTCTAATCATCTTTCGCCGTCTATCGCCGCTAGGAAGTAGATTCATGGATAGTTATCAAGCCGGTTTTGTGGACGGGCGATTGACAACGGACCAAATCTTTGTGTTGCGACAGGTCCTTCAAAAGTGCCTAGATACCTAGATTTCGAAGCCGCTCAAGATACCAGCGACCGTGAAAAGTTATAGATGACAACGGCTTTGCCATAAGGCTGGCAAGACTGGTTAAGTCCACGATGGATAGTGTACAGCGCTATGTGAGGATATCAGGCGCGTTTGCAAGCCCGATAACGATCAAGATTTCGGCAAAATTTTACCGAACTCGGTGCTTTTTTAAGTGTGCATCATATAAAAACGAAAAATTATGCACCAAAAATAGAATGCAGCATCGGGACTTTGCTTTATTTGCATTTCGCATAGATGTACCCTGCAAACAATAACAATTTCAAAAAAGTAGATTTCCCGTCTGCTTTTTTTCATGTTGAATTTTTGGTATGGAACAGAATGACCCTTCTGTTCCGCGTTATAGTGGTCTGTGTACATGGGACTTATTAATAATCGGTATTCATTTTAGATTTCAAAACTACGTTGGAACACGATGTTCGACTTCTACATTCTACTCGTTAAACCCTTTCATCTGATATCCATATTGTGGGGATTTTGTATTATTTCCAGTCATATGCGGTAATTTTTAAAAAACCGTAAGTCGCCATCTTTGAGTCCAAAATGGCGTGAGAACACGATATTCCATACCCAGTCTTTATATTCTTACAGCAATACCCATTTCATAGGGATTTTATATCATTTATTGACATTTACAAATCCCATGGATATAGACCACTATGTTGCGGAATGTTTTCGGAATTGTTGTAGATAATTGTAGATGTTGTAGAATATGAAATCATTGTGGTTTATGTAGATTGGTATGAATAAATCGCATATTTTGACAAAACCTGAGATTTTTATGTATTCTCATGTTAAATCACTTTATACCCTGCACATTAGAATACTTGATTTGGAGAGAATTGAATGAAATTTTTTATAGTTTTTTAGACAATTGCGTCACCCGCAAAATTTGCTGAATGGTCAATAGACCACTATATTATTCGGAACGGCTCATATACTGATACTGAAGATTCGAATCCTACGTCCAACGTTCAACGGTCTTTTTGTACGTGTCATCGATGAGTTATGACCCTCAGCTACAGTTTCATGTTTGATCTGTGTGAAAAACAATGATAAACTAAGGAATGGTCGAAGAATAGCTTTGAGGTTAGCGAAGATAGCAGGTAGGCGACAGGCAGCTGCGTCTTTCAAGTTCGGCTAGATTTTCCTCCAAGCGACGCAAAACTTTGATGAAATTTTGCTGGGATAGGAATTCTACATAAGCAAATAAAAAAATCGTTCTAGTCATCGGACCATACCTCACCCACTTACGTTCTCTATTGAGATTCCAAGCATAAAATGTGATAAGCGATGAGTAATCGTATATTTTAAAACGGTATTTTTGAATAATTTGTGTGTTTACACTGTACAGTATGTACTCCAATAAGCATTTTATATGAATAATGGCTTATTCAATTGTCATGTAGCTAATATTCGAAAAGTAGTGCTGAGTAAACTATTGAGCAACATAAAATCTATGTTTAATGTTTGCTCGGACTTAACTAAATTTTATTTCCAGAAAAATAAATGTTTGTAGTTCCGCATCATTATTTAATCACCGCTTCATGCATCATAACAGATTATAAACAGATAACGCATGTAATGCTGAAACAAAAGTAACGTTGCTAATATTGTTTTGGTACTGGGACTAAGTTTGAAAGCTGCCAATTCGTGATTCGTAATTTACTGCCCGACCCTGGTACTCTTTTTGATGGAGAAGAGCGAGTAACTGAACAGCAAAAGAGAGCTGAAGCATCTAAATTCCGCTAGCGCTGTAGTTGTGTCAGTTCAGTCGTCAGCCGTCGTCCGTACGTTGTGTAGATGCAGGAAAAGGTTTGAGTTTAGTGCAGAGTGTTTCGAAGAAAGGCAAATACTTTTTGTGTTCTGTCGGATTGATTGCTCCAGCCAGCAGCAGCAGAAGAAGGAGCCCCCAGCCGAAGAAGAGGGTGGGGTAACATTTGCCAACGCAGAAAAAGTTCCGCAGATATTTTTGCGACCACGGCAAGCTGCAGCTTGGTGCAGTGTTTACTTGAATACCAGGGAATCGGTGAGGTGAATTTCGAAGAATAATTGCATTGGCTTGTGTGCCTAAATGGTATTTTTAGGGCATAATCCACAAGGGCACAGTGCGAATGTTTGTATACATCACCAATTATTGTGTGTGGTGCAATTGTAGGAGAAGAAAAATGGAAAAATATGTGTGATAGTACTCCAAGCCTGCAAGTGCTCCCGTCTGACGAAAAAATTTTGCCGTTGAAAAAGAAAAAGCTGAAAGGTGGAAATTCTGATAGTGTCTGCTAGGAAGATTCGGGTATAATTGAAAAAAAGTGAGCTTTCTACCGAAAGAAATATTTAAATCGCAGAGAAATTTTCTGAGGTGTGGCGAGAATCAGACAAAAGTTAAGCTTTGATAAATCCGGAGGATTTACTTTCAGTCTGAAAAATGAAAAAGTGAAAAGATGCTGTAGTTGTGCGAATGGCATGTCAAGTGATTAGAGTATCGAAAAGGGGGTTTTCTTAATGAAGAATGATGTGAAGTATTGTAATGAGAAGGCAATTTGCATGCGTGAAGCTCGTTTAGCTGAAGAACTGAATTTTCTGGACAGCAATGTGTGTAAAGGGGAGCTATAAGTGAAGAAGATGGAGAAGGTGCTTCATTCATCAGCGCAACAACAGTGATCGTCAGCCGCAGTAGCAAGAGCAACACCAGCAGCAGCAGCCTTCGTCAGTGTACAAAACCGTACAAACGTAGTGCCAGGTTGGGACGGGTTGAGTAGAAGGAGAGAATCCGATAAATACACACGAAGCGGGACCGACTGAAGGAGCCCAAAGCAAGCAACGGATCGTAAATAGCGTGGCAGAGTCGGCAATGGAGCTGTAAGCATGTGTAAGTGGCTTTATTATACATATTTTCTGATCAAACCTTTTATTTACTAGGGTGACCGATGGTGGCGCGGAGAAATTAAAAACTACAAACGCTTTATTTTAAATGAGCCTCTGAATTATATTATACAGCGCCATTACGATTTTGGTTGAATTGGTTGTCGAATCCGAGATCCCACTATTTAATGTACAAACATGCCACCCTTCGATTTAAGATGTGATAAATAATTTCTTTTCTGGCACACTAGAACCTATTTTTACGTCCATTTATTTTACGTGATTTCTTTTTACGTCCAAAATTTGAATTAACGTCCTTTTTTTACGTCCAAAATTTGAATTATCGTCCTTTTTTTACGACCGATATTTTTATGTCCTCTCAATTCCACCGAGAGAACCAAAAAAAATCTTTTAAAATAATTATTGTTTTAACGTAGAACTACGTTTTTGTTTTCTATATTGGGGTGCACTTTAGAAGTACGAGAAATGAGCATGTAACGAAAAGTGGTTATAAGGCCATTGCAAATCATTTTTAAAGTTTTTGTCACCCCCCCCCCCCCTTAAATTGGCTTGAAAAATCGGGGGGCAAAAAAATAATTTGTAGGACACGAGTTATTTTTTTTTTGATAAAATCAATCATCTGTGGGCTCTATAGCCTGAAAAACTCGAAAAATGAGTGAACAAGTTGAGTTAACACTAGCACGAAATAGAAATGAGAATTCAAACAGTGAAATTTCCGAAAATCGGCCAAAAAAATTTTCTTTCATTTTTGTCCTTTTTTCGTAGATTTTTGCATGTAAAAAATAACGTATACAGTTGGATTTCGATTTTGGCATGGTTCGATTTTGGCATGCCTCGATTTTGGCAACAAAAGTATTCGTTTTTGGCAACACAAGATATTTCACTTCCAAAAATATGCTTAAATATCAATCAGCTTCCTCATATATCCCTTAAATGACGAAAAAATGATGCCCTCAGTATGTTCATGAAAAAAAGTTATGTGATTTCGAACAATAAAATTTTTATTGCCGTAGGACTACGTCTTACCGCAGGGTGTCAATAACTTATTTGTACTGGACGGATAGCTCTTGGCGGACTTTTTAAACATAAAATGGTTGCAATCGTTGATTAATGATATTTAGTCAATTTCTAAAGCATTTACATTCAATTTTTTCACATCAAAAAAGGGTCTCGATTTTGGCACGGTTTCGATTTTGGCAACATAGGCGACACGGCTTTGTTGCCAAATTCGAAATCCTACTGTATATCAAAAGCAAGAATAGATTTGGTTTTCGCGTTTAAACTTTAAGTAAAATTGCTTAAAATCCATATTTTTTTGTGCTGGATTAAAAAATTCATTGTTTTTTTTTTGACCCCCCCCCTTCAGTGGCCCAACACGGGTGGGACAAAAACTTTTTAAAATATTTGTAATGGCCTAATTTGCACGCTCATAATTCAGTCATTTTTATGGATTTTAGAGATGCGGTATGGTTCCGATTATATAAGCCCCCGAATATTTCTATACCCGATTATATCTACTCCTGATTGTATCAGCTTTATCCCGATTATGTCAGCCCCATAAATAATTTTTTTTTTGTTCCTCTCGAGTTATTTAATGATTCCTTTGAGATCATATAAACAATCAAATGAGTGTTTCAGGCGTTTAAACCCCAATGGGCCAGGCTGCATAGTGAACGATCCAAACAGCGACGTATACATAATCGCGTGAGATTACGCCGAAACGCGAGATTTTTCGCATATGGTGTTTTTGGCAATATTTCTTGGTATAAAAAAACCCTTCATTTGACAGGAACCATGTGATTAATCCCCTTAAAAGTTAAATACGAAATTTATTTTCTCACAGTTTCAATATACAGGTTTGATGTGTTCAGCAAAGATATGATAAATGTTGATACAAACAACTTTGTCAAAGGCATCGTAGCTGTATCTTTTCCTTTGTCTCTAACTTATTCTGGTCAATTTTTACGTGTTCATAGTGCTCTAGAAAGTTATTTGTCTTACCAAAATCCACGTTTCAGTGAAACATCATTATACGTTATTTTCTAAATTTGCCGAGATATTGAGCTTTTTTGATGAAAAATAGTACTTTTTTGAGCTCAAATATTTTTCAGCATGTTAATTGGTGGCAGATCAAACAACTCATACATAAAAGTACAACATAAAATCTGTAAAAGCAAGTATCAATTGTCCTCAAAAGTTAGTTGTATTTTAAAAAGTGCTTTCTAAGTGCTGTTTACATACAAATCATTACATTTTCACAACCATAAGATATAGATACATAGTTACTATTTTTGACAAAGTTACTAATTTTAGTATGTTCTACAACTTTTGTAAAGACATCGTATTTTTGGTACGGATTTAAATTTTTTTTTAATCACCCTAATATGATAGAAATATGACCACCCTAATAATGCAAAACAATGAACATAATTTAATAGCAAACTGGGCATACTTTGAGAAAAAAAAATTTCCGATTGTATCAATTTTCCAATTATATCAGCCTAAAACTGACGGAGGGACTGATATAATCGGAACAATACTGTATTTGCATCGATCGATCAGAAATTTTTCTAAAATTAAAAAAGGAATACATATAAGGCATTGTCCAGAACGAACGAATCAGCTAATTACATGGAAGCACTCTTTTGCTTCCCAAGCCCGGTACGGCAATCAAATAAACCCGCGGTTTCGTTTACTTCGATTCTAAAAAAGTGACCGAATTTTTGCTTTCCAACAGGACAGGAATTATTCATATACCTGTACAGTGGACTCTCGGAAAAGTTAATCGATTGGGGAATGGGTCGATTAACTTTTCCGAAATATTAACTTTTCTGAGTAGTCCTAAGAGTCATTGAAAATGATAAATACAAACGTGAAAAATATATTCTCGGATACAAAATGCACATTTTTAAGCATCTGGAAGTTGTAATGTAAAGAAATATGTAGCAAGATCTTTATGAAATAATACTTAGTTCCTTTCAGTAAACTTAAAATAATTGGTTATACATACTAGTTTCCTTTTGATTTTTCATAGTCTACGACAACGTTTTGATAATGCTCCCGTTTATTTTGTGTTCCCTGCTGTTCCTACTTTTACATTTAAAATTCAATCTGAGTTTGCGCTTTTCCAGTATGTTAACATCGTCAAACATCCTAACTTTGTCGAAGTAACTATGTTCCCGTATTGAACTATTGCTACAACTGTCCGGTACAAGAGTTTAGTTTAATTCCAGTTTATGATGAGACTCTGTATGAAGCTGTAAAAAGGCGACAATAAACCGAAAAATGAGAAATAAAGATAGAAGGAAAACGCACGTGTGTGAATGAACACTTTGCACAACCAATAAATTCAAACTCTCAGAAAAGTTAAGTCAAAAATTAACTTTTTAGAGTGTTGCATGAGAGCTAATATTCGCTTAACTTTTCTGAACAATTAACTTTTCAGAGAGTTAACTTTTCCGAGAGTTCACTGTACCAGTAAACCTGTACCAAATTAAAGTTCTGAAGGTAAACAATTTTGTAAAAATTCGAAACTACCCTTGCTCTTTGATCGATGTTATTATTTATTTAAACATTGAACCTAGACGAATTCGATGTCCTGAAAGTAAACAAGTTTGTATAAGTGTAAAGTTATCCTTTCAATTATCCCTACCCTTCGATCGATCTTATCATTTCAACATCAAATCTAGACAAAGTTGATGGTCCTGAAAGTAAATCGTTGACGATAAGAACGCACCAACCTATTCCAACCTCCAACCTCATCAACCTCAACCGATTATATCAATATACAATAGAAATATATTCTAAACTGAAGTCTCGTATATAAACGTGGTAGACGGTTTTCAGCGTTTATTTAGTGATTAGCCATGAAATTCTTTACAATTCTTTACATTGCTGTAAAGTATAAAATAACTGAAAAGCAGAGTGTCAAGAAAACTTCCAATGTACTTAGAACTACAATATTATTTCAACGCGAGATTTAACTGGCTAATGATGGAACCGATTCATGTAATGCGGATGCATTCAAGTATATCTAAAAAAGCAAAACCTTTGGTTTAAACGTCTAAGACTTAATCTTTATTTATCGACAGACTTCGCAATCGGCTATTAGAGTACAGGACAATTACGAGACTAGTGGCAACGATCCTGCTAACTTTAGCAGCATCGCCCAACCGAATCCGACCACTGGTTTGTTAGACTAGCATTGTATCTCGAAGCTATCCGGAAAAATATTTGTTTTAAAAAATTCAAAGTGTATTACTAAATATCGTTTTGAAAACACACAATATTAACTTCACAAATATTTTATAAACAAAAATGTTTACTGACTCCGTAGCTGCCAAGTCACAAAGTTTGTTTGAGAAGCGAGTGGTTTAATTTCAGTAGGTGTTTTTACCTTAAATATCGTGTGGTGTTTTCACTTAAGCCTTCCAATTGGCCTCAAGGTACGACCCTGTCTTTAACAAGGTTGGTGTCGTAGGTTCTAATCTCGACTAGAAGAGACTATGATTTTTAAAATTAGCTTTAGGAGTGTCAGCGCCACATATGCAGTTTTTAATGGACGATATAAAAAAATGTGTCAATAATTATCATAATTCAAACGCAAAAACTCGAGACAATTGTTTCGAAAATTATTTGGCGAATTTTTGGTATTTCGGTTCTCGAGAAAAAAGCACTGTTTGGATAAAATGACGGACTTCAAAATATTTCTGTGAATGTTTTATTTTAGTTTTATAATACTGCCGCTACTCGCATAACGGTCCCATTTATATAGGAAACTCCATAGAAAATGGGACTGGTTTGCGAGTAGCGGTAGAATACATCTGATTTGAAAACATTTAAATGATAAATGGAAATCCGTTCATAAACTATTTCTCACCTTAGACGATTATATTTGCACAGAAATCTACACTTAAACTTCTTTGTACTGTTTTTACCTGAAAAAAAAAATATTTCCTTACGATGTTAAAAGGTTAAATCCTTGCAAATAAAAATGATTGAACGGATTGATAATTTTTAACAAGTAAGGCTGATTTAAACAATTCAAATTAACCGGAAGCATTTACATATCTTCATGAACCTAAATTTTGAACGCGTCTATCTGCCGTTACTTCTCTTAAGTTAATAGATTTACGCCTTCAATGATTGCATGCAATAATTCACATTTAGTTGGGGTTATCCGCATAGTTTCTTGTTAAATTTACTTTTAAATGGCAGCCACTGTTAATCTGTCATCCCGCCGGAACGGTTTTCTCAGCGCTTAGAAAAGCAAACTTGCAATAGCTTATGCTAGTTAATTGCCTCGGTCGAAAATTTCGGTCACCCTATCGAAAACAAACACGCAAGTTTAGCTGTATCAGTAAAACGCCGTGCAGGCACAAATACACCGGTTTCCAACAGAAAGAGCTGAACGATATCATTTTATAAGAGAAGCAACACGAAAAAAGAATGTCAAAAAACAAGTTTTCACTCCGACAAAAAAATAGTTGTTTTTCGGGTCGTTCTTGTTTGTTTGTGTTTCCTCCAATGCTTACTCCAATGGTGCAGATACTTGTTTAGGCAAATGTAAGCATTTTTTTGAACCGCGTCGAGCATTTTTTTGTATCGAGCGTTAATTAGAATCCCGTATCAATTATGGGCAGTAACGGGCATAGATTATGTTTGCAACAATGCGCTGCAAAACGTTTTATTTCCAGTTAAAGCCTCAAATACTGTTTCCTTTATGAAATATATAAATCTATGTGAGTGAACGAATTACAGTTTATTTTCCTCTGACAAGTACACATAATTAGTACTCTTACTCAATTTGTTTATGTTTATAATAAATACACATTGATTTGAACCTAGATATCCGAGAAGGCAGTTTAACCATGTGCATAGATATTTAAAACAACATAACCCTATTGTTTGCGTGGTTAAAGAGTAGAGAGCATACGTTTGATGCTAATAGCATTTCGTTTTCCGGAACCTGCCCATTTGCTTTTATTTAACAAAATTCGTCAGAATTCAGTGAACAAAACAATTGCAGAACTAGTGTGAAAAGAACTTTTCTCACAAAATAAAAAATCCTTTTTGATGCCAGTTTTCAAATATGGCATAAATATTAAGCATTACTAACGTATTCCTAATGAATTTGTACCAACTGTCGACGACTAAATTTGTATAACAAAAGCAATACCAAAGTACAGTCAAACAACAAAGTTGTTTCAGATTGGAAACCCCTCAATTAGTACCGCCAATTTTCTGGAATTTGTAACTTGTAACTCACTGTAAATGTAACAAACAGTTGCATTTAGCGTGCAGCCATTTCATAGATTCGATTGTATGGTAGAGTTGACTTGTTATAAATTAAAAAATTGAAATAATTATTCTTTACAACATTGTCATTACTTACTTACCTCCTTCCTTACGACTGACAGTAACCCCATAGAGCCGGGGTAGCTCTTGCTATATCAATAATTCGTCTCCTTTGTACTTGGTCCTGGGCTACTCATCGCCAATTCGTTGAGCGTCTCAAGACACGCAAGTCGGCTTCAACCTGGTCGACCCGTCTAGCACGTTGGGCCCGATTACTCTTCGTGTCGGTGGGGCTCTTGAAGAGAACGGATTTCACTGCACAATCGTCCGGCATCCTTGTTACTGTCTGTCGCAAGTCCTTAGAGAACTACCGGTCTGATGTGCATTTTGTATATCGTCAGCTTTGTGCGGCTCCGTATGCTCCTTGATCGAAGCGTCTTGCGAAGGAAAAAGTAGGTTCGACTTCCAGCTTAAAAGCGTCGTTGAATCTCCTTACTCATATTATTGTCGGCGAGGACCAGAGATCCCAAACATACGAACTCATCAAGCACTTCCAGTTCATCGCCGGCAATAGTCGCTGTCTCTAGGAGACGAATGTTGTTTTCTCTTGAGCTTCTTCCTACCATATATTTGGTTTTCGACGCATTGATTTGTAACCCAAATCCTCCTAGCCTCCGATTTTAGTCTGGCACAGAGCTCGTCTGCGCAGGCTAGGAGTTGGTTACTCTTCCTGAAGATCGTTCCTCTCGTTTCGATGCCCACTCACCTTTATAATAGCGATGTTGAATAACATACACAACAGTGCACAAATCATACCCGTGCATTATTTGCCATAGCTGTTCGAGCTCGACTGTATCGTGTGTTGGCCTGAAATATTTTTGGAGAGCTTTTCGCTGAGTAAAAATTTGATTCGTAGTTGCACAGGTCCCCGACTGATACTGCCCCACGAATTCACTGTCTGGCTATTGGGGAAAGGCCACGTAACAAAACCTAAGAGATAGCAGATAGCTTGTAGGCGGCGTTGAACAGCGTAATGTAGATTTTTGCCTGGAGTCGGTACTTTATGGCGGCTCTATTATTCTTCAGCTGACCGATTTCTCGCCGGATCTCTTCGGGATCGGGTGTCGGCGAGCTGCTACCGTTTGTAACCAAATCGCGTTCGTTTGTGACCAGATTTCCCTCGTCTCCTCGCATTGGTGTGTATCCTTTACGAGATTGGTTCATAAAACTTGCGCGTCTCATTAGCCCGAAATAGTTGTTCTAGCTATTCACGATCTCTGTACGCTGTTTCCTCATCAGGATCGTGGTCAACTCATTCCACGCTCGTTGATACCTGGCCAAATTCTTCCAAATTTTTCTAAGCGATTTTCTTCTCCATCGCTCATTGGCATTCCCCGTCAAACTAACAACGTTGTCCTACCGTTCGCGAAAAGCCGACCGAATTCGCGCGTTTTTTTACCTACTCAGAATTGAGATCAAGCAATCAAGGGCCCTATTCCCGCAGTCATCTCACCGAACTTTTCGGGCCTTTTAGGATACCTAGACCTAAATATATCCTATTAAGGAATTAAAAACTACGTTTCAAGTAGAAGTAAAACATCTTAAGAGTAAACCAACCTCGTGTTTTTGTCTTGATATATTAATTGACATTTGACGGAAGGACGGTAGAAGAAAATAATGAAACAAAGGTGTTAATAGTGTCCAAACAGAACGGGACAAGACGTGAAACTAAGGTTTCAACACGGAGGCAACTACGAGACACGGGATTCAAGTTGCTCGATAAACTGAATCATACGCTGCCTTGAAATTTAGGTTTAGCCTTCAGATTATATTTTCTAAACTCGTTCATGTCCGGTCTCCGGTGTGTTAGTTGTTGCAGGCGTCCGTTTCGAAGTACATAATGTTATTTGCCGCTAAAGATTTCCATCTCACCATTTCACTCTGTGTCACTTTCGGACCAGAATGCGGCCTGTTATGGGCATATAGAAAATAGAAATGAAGTTGAATTGGTAAATGATTCATCTACAGCAGGAGATTGTATTGGCAAATTTCCAGTTGCTTTCTAAAACTGTCTTCCAAAGCAATCAATAAAGGTTTTTATTTCCGCTTCAAGGGTGATAGCAAACTGGTTTTATTTAGCTGACCTGTAAAGGATATTTATAATACTTGTAATAGTAAAATAGTAGTTGGTATTTGAGTAATTTGACTGAAATAAATTGCGTGTAATTTTATTCTAATTTGGCACGCGATATTAAATTCAGTTCTAATGATGATAGTCGATATGAATTTATGAAACAATTTTTCCCTACTTGAACATGCCAAATTTTACCTTAAATATATATAAACATCATTTGTGTGAAGTTTTATTATCTATATTGTTTTTTAATTAAGCACATATTGAGCATACTTTATTATAGAAAATTGTAGAGCAAATAATTGTTGTTGTATGTTGCTCGATTACATCACTAAGTGGATTGAAACGTCTTTTCCTCTAGTATAAAACAATTTTAAATGACGTTGCTAGGAAGAAAATATAACTAAACCGCAAAATTATCACCCGAAAGTAACTTGCCACTCGAGGACAGCACAATATTTGTGATACAAATTATCACATGACTAATTAGCAGCTTTGGTTTTAAAACAAATGATGAATCTACTAGTGATAAAACGCCCCAGCAGTTGACAGTCTCAATACATTTTCGATTGGGGCTTATATATAAATGGTCAAGTGGTTTATTGCGAATTGCGATACGAAACCCAGGGGCTGGAGGGGTGGGTGATAAATAATTATTTGCACTCGACCTTGCCAAAACTAACCAAAACTGTTGAGAAAGATCTAATCACACGCACACTGGGACACCAATATGGGCACAAGCATCCATTGCTCGGCGGAGAGTCGTCGCTTTGATCGCGGTTGTGTCGATGTGTAGGTCATCGCCTGCGAGCACATGTACCTATTTATCTGCTAATTACAAATTGGAATGGCTGAATATGGTGACATTCCTGCATGGTAGGTGAAAAACCGACTGCGTTTCTAGCTGACTGATTTCGTTTGTCAATGAATGTAGTAATACCACAAAAGTGAAAAAGGTTTCAATTTTTCAAGGCCTATAGCTTCAAAGTAATCGTTTTTTGATCAAACCGAAATAAAATATGACTGAATTACGATTTATTCGTACGTAATAATCCGTTCATGGTGCTACTAGAGCTGGCTGTATAACTTTAATTGTCACCTGTCTATATTTGTAGAGAAAGAATGCAGTTTTATCCAGGAAGGTTAGTATTTTAATTAAGCAAAGCAGCGCTGCAAGCGACAGAGAATGGCATTATTATTAGGCAATCACTATCATTCAAACGCAGATTAATATTAAACAGCCACACCGATAAATTCCCGAAATAGGCTAACTTCAAAGCTGTTTCATAGGTTGCTTCAGAAGTGCAAATGGATTTTGCGGTTTAGAACAACCGCCCATTGGTTTTAACAGCGTACTACAAACCATATCTGACTGAATTTGTAAGTTGGTTCTATTGGAAAGGTAAACAAATTGCGTAAAAGTTATTGTCTGACAGAGTGGTAGAGAAAAGTAATCAATATTCAGTTTGTTTGCAAGTGGAAACTATTTAATAATTAAAACAGATTTAATATTTGAGTAGGTACGAGGTTTCTTCGTTACCTCACAAAGCTAATGAATTTCGTGAACCGCTCTAGAACAGCACATGCATAATGTAGAAAGCCTTTGAATCTACGCTACCTGAACTTGCACTGTCTGATGGATTGTGAAGCACGGGAGATGAATGTAGGCGGTTGATGTTGATTCGCCATTTGCATAGATTTTTGTGCGTCACTGTTTCGACAATGTTTTCCTACATTATTGGAATCTTTGTCAGTCAACCGAGAAGTGTCAAGCGGAGCACAACGCCCGGTGATGGCGATGAGGATGCCGATAATTTCGACGGCAATAGGAAACGTGCCGCCGGTAGCGAGTGACAAATGATGGAAAGCCAGAGTTTTTTAAACATACCTCTCGCCCTTCCACATGAAATGTTACTCGGGATATTTTCTAGTCGTTAATTTTTGGAGGCTAAATGTCTCTGCTAATACATTTTAGTCTGTCAAATTGGTTTACCCCCAATTTTTTAATTATTTATTCTAGATTTTGTTATATGTTACATGAAATTTTATTTTTTGTGAATTTTTCCTGAAGCATCATCCAATTTTTCTATATTTAACTCTGTTGCATAGCCATTTAGAATAATCAGCAAAATGGTTTCTACTGTATGTCGAATCGAGAACATTACAAGGCAGATCGTTGATATTATACCTATATGCATTTCGGCACTAACGTCCAAGGTTAGTCGCGTAAGTATCAAAATTCACTTTCTCCAATTCATTTCTAAAGCAGACTGAATGTATTCCGGCACGGAAATATAAATAATTCTACTTCCGTTGTCGCTGTCTGTTTTCCTCACCTTCAGGAAAATGTTATATTGCGACAAGCGTTCTGCAATAGTATGTTCATATAACATATACTGCAAATATAGCAATAGCGTAACGTTAAATTTACCATGAGAAAGGGGACGGGGTTGCCTGCCCGGGTGGTGCTTGCCTTGGATACTTTCAAACATAATTCGCTCAACTCCCCGCTCGGGAGAAAGCTCCGTATAACATATACATGCTGTTCAATGAGCACGGAATTCCTGCCTTCTTGTACCATCTGTTAAAGAATTTACTCTGCTGCAGGGAAAAAGCCACCCTAGTCTGAATTTGCTTCTTTTTTGCGAAGTAGAGAATAGGTAGTACACAGGAAGCCTGACATGAATAATCTCTGTTTTATCCAGACAGAACACGGTTGTTGTAAACATGAGGAATGCTTCCAAAATAGGTACGACCCGGCATTGAGAGGGACGGTGTATGCGTCGTGTTTGAATTACTTATAGGTTTCGCATAAAAAATTTCTTTGCTTGTGCAGCTACGGCTGAAGAGTTTTTATAAGTTGGCAAATGATTTGCGTCTAGCTGTTGGTTAAAATATTACCTGAAAAAAAAAAACAAACATAGTGCCTTAAAATGTATGATGTAGCTCCCTCGTTATAACAGTGCTAGTTGATTGGATGCTAATT
Source organism: Sabethes cyaneus (assembly GCF_943734655.1). Lineage (NCBI taxonomy): Eukaryota > Metazoa > Arthropoda > Insecta > Diptera > Culicidae > Sabethes > Sabethes cyaneus. Next base: position 149,721,548 of record NC_071354.1, read on the forward strand.
CTGAAGAAAAAATCATGCAATAAGGGTTAAGTCGTAAATGAAACTGAGAAGATTCCTAATAAAATCAAAGTGGAGTTTCATTGCTCATAAAATTTGTCATCTGCAGATGTTCCTATTGAATGATGCGGCGTACTGAAAAACTTACAGGGTCTGTCACTCGAAGTGTAGCCAACTTCACAGCGTTATCGCAGCTGTCACATTGGCAGCAGTTATCTATAGTTACTTTACTTTTATTTTTTCGGTGAAAATTCGCTTATCGAATTAGTGCCGAAATTAGGAGCCGCCTCCACGTTTGCCGCCACTCTCCAATCGCCCCTAAAATTCGGTGTTCATCCTTGTCAATCCTGCAATCCTTGTCAATAGCGCTTATGCAACGGGTACGGGGTCTGTCTCGAAATCGTTGGCCTCTGTCGGATTCTCCGCTGACTAATGTTTTCACTGGTCTCTAATCCGGCATCCTTGCTACGTGGTCAGGCAACTGTAACCTGCCGTGTTTTAGTCGTCTCACGATATCCGCATTTTTGTATACTTGATATGTTTCGTGACTCATGCGCCTGTGACACACTATTACTACTGATATGGCACCAAGAATTGATTGTAAGTTACACTAAAGCAACAATAAGTTAGAATTAAGAGATCAAAGGAGTTGCTTTGCTTGGCCAAAACCGAGTAATTTCCGAACATCGTGTTTTCTGACGGAAAACTACAAATCCCAATTGAGAAATTCGTAAACTCTCAAGACGATAGGGTTTAATTGATCGAACGTGAGTACGGGAATTTGAGTCATCGGTTGATCACCAGGAAGCAGCTTCCGCCACATAAAAAAGTTTTTTTAACGAGTAGGGAAATCTGCTCAGCACCTTAGAAGATACGGTACTATCAGATAGCTTTGACGACAACTCGGGGAGTGGGGTTTGGTATCCCGACCCCCCCAATTGGGCCTGAGGACTCACTAAAACCCTACTCGAGTCTCCAGCCTTAATCCCCCCTGGCACCACCTTGACGGTATTACTTCAGGGAGGGGCTATTGTGCTTAACGCACCCTCTTAGATAATTACTGGACTATGGTAGTTAGGCTATTTACTCGCCGTTGATCGACTCTCCAGCGGTTTTGTAGCTCAAGTACAATCTGGGTAGCAGCCGCATTGACCGCTCCCCAGACGTCCAAGCTAGAACACATCCTTTGGACTAAGTTGTCTGGAGTAGTCCGCTCATTGCCTGTCCGCTCACTGCCTGCATGTTGCTTCTCGCGCCCACGAAACGAGAGCATATTTTTCTTTATATGCCCTCGTTTCGTGGGCGCGATGTTGTTCTGCAGTTTATTCTACATCCACGCATTCGGGACACGTGGAGGACTCCGCTTCTTTTTCCTTGTCGGTCAACTGCGCAGCGTGTACGGCAGAGAGAATTCCAAGGAATCAAATGGAATCAGAAATAATACCTAATTCCACTCAACTCCTTGAAATCAAGGGGAAGGAAGAAAGCCTGGACCTCCCGTCCCAAACGCTTCCCATATAGATAATAACTAGCTGAGTGTCCGATCTTACTCGGGGCGCCTTTGTCCACAGCCACTTGTACATCAGTTATTGTAACTGAAATGCTTATAATGCAAAAAAATATAACGCTTGTTCCTCTTTTGGAGGTTCCTCACCATTTGTCAGCTTCCCCTCTTTTGTCTACCCGACCTCTTACACATCTGTTTTCTTTACGGGAATCCCTATAAAACCCTATAAAGAAAGAGAAACAAAGACATTTATCCTATTTGCACCTTCCGCTAACAATGTGTTCCTGCGAAAACTAATAGCAACGCGTTCTCCGAAACTACTCTTCCAGAAACTGCTGCCGTTCCAGGGGCGTCGTTTACAAAATCTAATAATACCACCTAACAACACGGCTAGTTATTCCAGCTCGCTGTTCGTCAGAGGTGTAGTCAACTGGAATATACTGCCTGATACAATCAAACGCTCAACGTCGGAAGTAGTTTTCAAGAGGGGCTGTCTTGAATATTGGAATCGTAACTAATTCAGAATTTTGTATATGTAGTTAATAAGCAAATTGTTGTACATATCCATGACTAATTCGCTGGTAGCAAATTATAAAGGTTTTCCTTTACGCTACTATGCAAATAAACAAACAAACAAACAAACAAACAAACAATGGCCACCCCACCCATAGGTAATGAAAAGTTTTGTTTTTGTACTTTTCAAAAAAGTAGATAGTGCAACAGTGTTTCTTCCATGGATACAAAAAACCTGTCATTCCTTTCATCTCACTTCAAGACAAAACTTGTTTGTAAACAATGTATTTAGTTTCACCACCAGGAGCAAGTATGTACAAATTATTGGCCGATCCCACTCTGGAACATGCCACATAAAGTTGACCATGGGAAAAACATGGTGTTCTCAGATCAAGTCTACACTGTTTGAATGATTGCCCCTGTGACTCAAATAGAGTCGGCCAGCAACACTTAGCACTAATGGTGGAACACTTTTTATACGGGTCACTTTGATTCGGCGCATAATTACACTTGCAAATCTACAGCTGCGAGCATTGATTTTTTCTGTTGTACGGATAAATTGTTACTGTCATGTGGGCATTACTCCCTCTTCCCCCCTTCCTGTCAGCAACCTCTTGTCATCAGCTCCCTCTTTTGTTCCCCCGTCACTTAAGGAAGAACCATTCAAACATTTCGGAGTCTTTCCTCTGTTACTTTTCCACTACTCTTTTCTCAACCCCTTCAGTTCTGATTCCCTTATATCAAGGAACATGTATGAAAGTTTGATAAAGAACGGTCAAGGCGTTTCGGAGTTATCGTCTCCCCCTATTAGTCCCACCCCCTTTGTGAACCCCCGGTGCTGATTCCCTGATGTCATGGAACATGTGTGCCATGTTTGATAAAGAACGGTGAAGGCGTTTCGGAGTTATGGCCTCTCCCTATTAGGGACCATCCTCCTTGTTAGGGAACTTCCCCCCTCGTTTTTGTTAACCCCCCCCCCTCCCCCCCCGTGCTGATTCTCTTATGTCAAGGAACATGTGTGCCAAGTTTGATGAATAACCGTCCAGGCATTTCGGAGTTATGGCCCCCCCTGTACGAACTAATGGTCTAAATGCCAGAAGCCAGGCTACAATTGGCCAAGGATATAGCGCCTTATTTCGCTCTCTGATAATAGATTAGTCTACCAAAAATATTAATTTGAATAATATAACACTTGAAAATAAAAGTCGTGTGGTTCAGTGGTTGCCTAAAACTACAGTTGTAAGGTTAAGAACTGGAAACCACACGACCCTGCACCTCCTAGCTTGGCTACTCAATTATAGAAGTACACAAGTATGTATACAAGTGAAGTATATCCAGGTATGGTAACATGGAGGCGCTAGGTAGGAACTTGGTATGGCTAGAGCTATGTTGGGCGCTTTTTCCTAGTTGCCTTCCCGGGTATGAACCCGCATCACTAATTTTCTCCGTTTTCTACCAAAAGTGCGTTCGTAAAACAATAAAAATTACCTTTGTTTACTAAATAATATTTAGTCATTGTGTTGTAATTCCAATGTCAAATACAAACATGGGCTTGACAAAATAGCAGTTCTAGGCATGTAGTTATTTATTTTTCTTGCAAATTTTCATGTTGATCCTAGTGGAAAATAGACGATTGCTGTGTAGAGAAAATATATGAATATGTTTCCTTGCTAACGGCCTCAGAGTGAAAAACACAAACCGGAAGTGTCGTCTCGTCTGGCTGTAGACCGATGTCTGCATCCTTATACATAGGTATAGCATACCTAGTTTATATTCTGCTTTCTCCGCAATGTGAAATTTTGATTTGATCGTTTTACATCGTGACCGTGGGGAAAATTCCTCCAGCCGAAATTTAACTTTCAAATTAAAATTGAACCTTTGCTGCAACTTTGTTTTTCTCGTTGAAGTAACCACTGATTTGTTTAATAAAAAAGTTCGCTATGTGCGCGATACTCGAATACGACTTTTGATTTGCTATTTTGTATACATTCATTTTAAAAATAAGGTAATTCAAAATGGTGCACTAATAGCTTGAATGAAGAAATTTGTTCCCAAGAAAAAACGTGTAGATTTTTACCCAAATCGAAGAAGGTTATTTCGAATCGGTTTGCGAATTCGTGTGCAATTCCTCTACTAAATATTTCCTGTAGATGCTACTACTCCATGTTTGTCGAAGCAGAAGCTTGCAGCTCATATAAGACCGAGCAAAGGTTTCGTGATTATCATTTCGCTGCATTTTGTTCCTATCTCAGTCTTGGTGTACGAGAGGCTAAATTTACATACCACTCGCAGCCAGTCCGAGAGGAAATGACGGATAAGTAGCAGGCAAGGGCCAGAGGGCTACTCGATTCCTGAGCACACGATGTTCACGATTTTGATTGGAAGCAACAAGCAGCCGATTGCCGGCTACTGACGGCAGCGGCGGCGGCAACGGACAAGCCGTCGGAAGCAAGCCGTCACTTTATAGTAGTCTCACTTTGCGGCTGCTATTGGCTATATAGCACTTTACTATAAACGTCTGTTGTGGCCGAGAGCACGCAAACGGCCGGTGGCGGCGCGGCGCCGCGGTGGTCGCTGGTGGAGAAAGGATATATATGACTCTGCAAAATCAAATCGCTCTTCGATAGATACCACTTGGAAAGGTTTATTGGCCTTTTTTAACTAGCGACGAGGTTGTTCGGAAGGGGTGAATTCCTGTGAACTAGGAGAGATACGCAAAAGTGGATGGACATTATTAGTTTAGAAGTGCTCTATTTGTGCTGCTTAAGTCGCTAAAAATATTACATTGATTTCCGAATGTCTTGTAGTAAGGTATTGAAAAGTGATTATTACTGATTTGAATTAGGTAACAAAATTTTAAATATATCTGTAAGGAGAAAATTCTGAAAGGCATTAAGCCAAAGATAAAAAAAAACTCATAAATTAATCTTAAAATAGATTCTACTTTCCTTTTTCTTCTACCACACTGATAGAATGAAAGTATGGTCTATCGTCTGTAGCGAATAAAAATTAACGATTAACGATGGCATATGACCGGTTGTTAGTTTTTCGGTCGTCATTTGGGAGCGAAAAAAAAAATGCTGTCGTGAAATTTTCACCATGAAAGGAAGTGAAGCATTTTTTATATTTTTATGTAAAGTTTGTTTATTTTTTCCGCTTTTCGAATCCGTGCTGAATTCAGGAGCCGTCTCCACGTTTCTCGGTCTTGGGCTGCCGTTCCCAAGTAGACTCTAACACCCGCTGCACCAGCATCCACGTCAACAGCGCTTGTCTCTCATCCGACATTCTTGCTACGTGGCCAGCCTATTGTAGCCTGCTATGTTTTAGTCACTTGGTATTTTTCATGATTCATGCGCCTGCGCCCGACTCCTTTGTCTAATATGCTGTCAAGAATTGATCGCAGGATCTTATGCTTAATGCCAAGAGCTTGTTGGTCGTTCTCTTTCAACGTCCACACTTCGTGACCGTAGTGTACCACCGATAGAATTAGCATCTTAGAGAGCGCGAGTTTTCTACGGAGCTGCAGGCTACAGGCTACCTCACCTGTCTACGTAATTCGTAGAAGGCCTTGTGGGCAGCCGCTACATCATTGTCACATGTCACTAATGTACCAAGGTAAACAAATTCGTCGACCACTTCAAAAGAATCTCTATGTATCACCACCGCAGTTGCAACATCAAATGGGCTACCACGCTCTCTACCAGCCACCATATACTTTGTTTTGGTAGAATTTATGATAGCTCCTATGCTCGCAGCTTTCTTCTTGTACATAAAACCAGTTCGATTTTTTTTATATAACTAGTTTATATTGTTATAATACTAATTATCTTTTAGATATATCGTTTTGCTCAAACCTTTGTGGGGGTATGCGACGGGACCACCACCACCATCATCATCATCATTATTAAGATGCGTGTACGCTTCTATCACGTATCAGTCTAATCAGTTTTGTTGGAAAACCATGTTCAAGCATAATCCGCCACAGCTCATTTCGTTTTACGGAATCATACGGCGCCTTGAAATGTATAAACAAAATGTGAGTCTGCAAGTTTCAATTTCCGGAATCTATCGAACATTTGTCGCAAGCTGAACATTTGGTCCGTCGAGCAGCGTCCCTCTTGAAAATCGCACTAGTATTCGCCAACAAAGGTTTCCTGCAACGGCCTCAGTCTGAGAAACAGGATACGGTGGAGAGAATTTGGTACACAGAATTGAAGAGTAATGCCTCGATAATTGCTCCATTCGAGGGCATATGACTATCCAACCAGTCCGTAGGTAGTTCCTCCTCAGTCTATACCAGGGACCGAAACGGTTACACTTTTTCTATACATTCACCAGTATGCAATCCCGTGTCAGACTCTTCGCCGATACCATCGCTCTGTACTGTTTCTGTATCGACAGTGCCTATCTCTTGTAAGTGTCGAGACTAGCCCGAATATGTACATGATAATAAGCAAGCATTTTCGTACGTGAACTGACCATTCATCAAAATGACATGCATTTGCCGCTTTTCGCTTACAGTTATAGTTGGAATAGTATGGAGAAGTGATAAAGAATAAGGTGTATGGGGAAACTTTTTATTTATAACCATGTTGTTTGGGGGATAGCTGTAGGTTTGGTTTACGTGCGCAACAGCAAAAGAGAATACAAAAAAGTGTCTCCAAGACTGGTGACATTTTCTCCTCCATACCGAAAAGTGTACGACACGTAGAACAAAAGATGTTTTCGCTGTTCTTGCATTTCTTATCGGTGCTTATGTACAAGTAATATGTCGCAAGACTGGTAGCAAGAAAAAACGGTAAAAGTCTTCAAATTTTTGACACCAACCAGTACATTTAACGTCCCTGGTCTATACCTTTAGTATAACCTGATGAATTGCACAATACAGCCGTTTGCACCCGACTTTCAAAAGTTTGGCGGGGAAGCCGTCCTTTCCAGCTGTTTTGTCATTTTCTCTAGCTACTTTTTAACCTCGTCTAAAGTTGGTGAATCCACAGCTTGTCCATCATCCTCAATCGCTATCCTATTTCTGTTGACAGAGCACCATCGAATTCATGGAAATGCTGTGTCCAAAGTCTGACTACCTCCGATGTTTCGGAGGTTGCACATAACAGGAGTTGGCGCGGTCCGGTTCCTGATTTCGTTGATTGTTTTAAAGAAGTTCCTCGTATCGTGTCTCTCGAAGCATTTCTCCGCCTCCGCAAGAACGCGATTCCAGTGCTGGCATTTCTTAAGACGATGAAGTTTTTTTTTCGGCAGCTCCGCAAATTACTCCGTAAGGTCGGGTTTCATTGGATGATTGGTTCACGAAATGGCCACTCTGGAACGGGTTCCCGTGGGACTTCGTATGGCCAGAGATGTTTTTAGATTACAAATCCTACAATATGGGGTTCGAAATTCATGAAATTACTACGAAAACGCGATTTTTATAGCTTCAAAACTATCTGACGATGGCATGGCCATTCCGGAATATATTACCGCCAGTTGTATCAATGTTCGGATAAATACGTCTGCAATATTGATATCAAAATCTTTTAAATTTACCTAGATTTTTTTTATCGTTTGAACACCAAATGATTCCAGCAAAAGTTCCTGTGGGGCTACATAAGCCCTGTGGGAACCTGTTGCAGAATGGCCATTCCGAGGACCAATCAGCAAATTGTCTCAAAACTATGAAAAACGCCCTTCCGAAATAGTTAATAATAAATTTCAATACACATATTGCCGGAGTGAGTATCCAAACACTTCAATGGCCCCACGGGAACCTTTTCCAGAATGATCATTCTGAGGAACAATCATCAAATTGTCTCATAACAATAAAAGATGACCTTCTGGAGTATTTTCATGAGTTAGACTAACCTCGTTTTCGTCTTGACCTTGAAATGAGGTCAGGCATATATAATTAATATTTTTTGAAACGGTAGTTCTTTTACAATTGACGAAGGGACGGTAGAAGAAAGTAATGAAATTTTAAAGTGAAGGAGAAAGAGAATTTCGGAAAATAGAATTTCGTATTTTGAAATCTGTAAAGATACCCTGGTACCCAGTCGAACACATAATGGTTAAATGGGTTAAATAAATTTAGACAGGGGCGATTTTGGCGGGTGAGCGACCCTTCCCAACGTCTAGTAATGTTTTTGAAAGCCAAGCTCATCGTTTTAATGTCATCCAATGCTGTTCCATCATGTTCGAATGTGCAATGTTTTATCTGCTGTCTTATTCGCAAGTTGCATCCACGATCACTAACGGATCGTGCGGAAGGAAGAATGGTGCATCACACTAGTTTGATCTTTTGTATAGCATTTCATGTACGGATGATTCTTCCACAATGACTAGTTCTCATATGCATGTACCGTTATTCTCGGCTGGGAGAGGCTGCTAGAGTCAATAGGATCGTAGCACTGACCCCGCACTGCCCTGTATTCTGACAGCTGGTTGCGAAGTCTGTCGTATAAAAACAGAAGGTCAAATTTCGATAACGGAATTAGCACCCAGACTTTGCTTTGGGTTTATTTACCGTTATTGTTTGGGAAGCAGAGAAATTTATTGTATGGTTACCATTACCATACCATACCATATCCCAAGTAACAATTTCAATTTTAAGGTGCACTTGAAGAGGTTTCCAGCATTTGCTGCTTACAACCGATCTCAAAACTTATAATTCTACAAAACTGCGATAAAACAGCCATAAAACCCTTATAAGGCGAGGGAGGCCCACACTAAAGAAGGTTCTCAAGAAAATTTCCAAAGATTCTTTATAACTTGTAATTCTTATCGATATCTATTTATAATGACTTCCAAGAGTCGCTTGAAACAAAAAGAAAACCGCCACAAGTGTTGATGATTTTATGGTTGCCACTTCAAAGAACACTTGCAAGACATCATACACTTTTCACAGCCTTAAATGTTTTAAATTGACCAAGAGCTATAAGCTATAAGCATTCACAGATATTGCTATTTCGAAATGGGTAAAAATGAAAATTGAAAATAAAAATAGTGATAAAAGCAGCTGCTTTGTTGCTCATAAATGAGAAATTTTTCATGCCACGCTCGGTTTGTCGATGTTTTGTGACATGAAAGTTAGAAAATTTTAACGCGCCAGTTATTTTTGCTAGATTATTGAAAAATTAAATTAATAAAAAAAATTAATGATTTCATGAAGAAGTTGATAGCTACCAAATTTTTAACTAATTGTGGCAAAAAGGCTTTTATATGTCTAAACATTTATTTAAAAAGATAAGATCACTAATGATATTGCATAATACCATGTTTATAAGCGCCCATATGCAATTGCCTACAATTTCAAAAGTAATCAAAATAGCCCTGTTCGCCATTTTTTCAATGGTTTTATCCAAATCAACTCGAAAGCGCTTATTAGACTAACATTTCTTGCACAAAACAAAGAAAATTTTTCCAAGAGCGCGATAAGTTCATCAATACTTATTGTATTCTTGAAGAAGACAAGTTGCGCTTGAATAAGAATTGTTTGAATTACTTGAGGGTACCAAGTTTTTGCAAGATAACCATTCTAGTATAAACAAAGAAAACATCAACGAAGTATCAACGTAACGTGTTGTTTGTGCTGTTTGGACTGCACGTCAGTTCCAAGCGTTTAATTTACAATCGGTACACCTGTTTTTAAAAATTATGCTTCAACTGCTTTAGTGCCTTCAAACATTTTCCATACAAAGACATCTGACTTATGAACCTAATATTTAGTTTAAAAAATACGAAAAGCTCTAGAGGAAACCCGCACCGCCTCTGGCAAATGCATCATTACCGGCACTGTCCTTCCCCAGTTCAGTTAGTCCTGAGATCTTTATTGTTTTGTGACTTCGCTATCTGTTCATATGAAAGAGTTTTCAAAATATTACACAGATTTTCGCTTAATTTTCGTTTAAAAGATCTGTATTCTTCAATTTTCTTTGACAGCCCATTTTGACAGCTTAGTTGTTTACGTTAGAATGTTCTTATCCAAGCGTATAATTTCTCTTTCAAGAATATACGATTTTAAGAGAGTTTTATGGCAGGATTGTTAAGATAAACGAATCTTGCAGAAGAATGTCATAAGTTTTTGTCAAAACTATTGTTAAGTTTTAAGGAGCGTCGTTTTTAAGCAAAAATGAAGTATCCTTTGGAGCCCCTTATAAGGTAAATTACACTTATTGATAATTCAGTTTTCTGGGTGATTCTTCAAGTCTCCTTCAGTCATACTTCAGAAATGTTAATCAAATAAGATAAAATTCACTTGAGGAAAAGCATTATAAAACCAAACAGACTTTGAAATGCTCTGATAAAACTACTATAAGAAATGAATAAGACCAATTTGCTATTAGATTGTTACTTGGGATATTTCCATTTTTTCATTTGTCACACACACATACACACACACACACACACACACACACACACACACACACACACACACACACACACACACACACACACACACACACACACACACACACACACACACACACACACACACACACACACACACACACACTTATCATTTATCTTCACTATTTAACTACAGAAATTTACACCCGCACCTTTCGGCAAGACAGAGTCCTACGTTAAAAAAATTAATTCAATTACTACAACTGACATAAGCCACCGATGCCAAATTGTTGCATTACCGATTGCACGTTTCGAATTTCGCAAGGAATCGTACAGTTGATTGTAAAAAATATAGACCTTCCTCAATTTTTCTTTAATAATGCTCATTCTGGTAGATTGATAACGATAACGCGGTATCGCATGGAAGATTTTCGTTTGTTTGGATATTCACTTCTAACAAGGGTATTATACCGTAGGCTTTCTTTGCTTATGCAGCTAAATCACCGTAACAAGGTAAAGCGGCTGTCGAATTCTTATGCCTCAATGGAACTGCGCCGTCATTGAATCCTTCAAAAAATGAATCCTTCTGAAGAATAAAGATAGATAGGCAGGCAATGCGAACAGTCAAATCTTTGCCGGATGAAAGCTTTTCATAAAAATATGCAACAGATAAGTTGTTGTAGGGTTAGTTTTAGCTAGACGATGATGTGCAACTATTAATCAATAGTATATTCTATGCAAGGTTTCGCAATCGCACACAAATTAAGGTGCTCATTCTTGTGACATTTTTAAATGCCGCTAACGCTTAAAATAGCGACTGATTTATAAGACTGCATTCCTGGGACTTCTTCCACTATGCTTGATTGGAAGCATTTTTCCGCACTTCCGGAAGTGGATCCGACTAGGTCCTCTAAATGCTTACCGTTTACGTAATGGACGCTAGTGGATATTATTGAAATTAGCTCGTAGTCGCTGTAAGAAATACGATCTGACCTATTTTTTTTCTATTCTACTGTGTTTTCTTCACTTTTGACGGTGCCCCATACTGATATGCTCATATCGTAGCGCTCACCAAACAGGACTGTCGGAACACGTCCTGCCCGCAAGAAGGAGCTTCGTTACGGTTCAGCAGTCACTGTAATTCAACTAGAGCGTGTGCTGTCGCCGTCTAGTGCCGTAACTATCACGTAGTTCGTCCACATAGGCCTAGCAAATCGATGTTAGATAATCGAACACGACATTTACGGAGTAATCGAGCCGCAAGTGTTTGCTACGTGACGACGTAGGTCCATTGCAGCATGAACCGAGCAAATAAAATGTGGCTTACCAATATTGTCACGCACGAGTATGTGGCACAGCAATAGGTGCATTGCAACAATTGGCACAACCTCGTAAAAACAAACAACAAAAAATATTAAAGGTCAATAAACCGTCTTCAAAACGTTGCTCTAGTTTTTGCAGCTTAATTGGATTTCCTTCACGGTCTAATGACATAAGTAGCCGAGTTTATTTCAGTTTGTTGAACGTTTCTTTCTTTATTCGTGCAGTGAAAGAAAACTTTGATGACTGATTAGTGCGCTGCAATGTATAGTTTATCACACTATACTGTAAATTCTTTAGTTACGAACTGGAACCGAAGATTAAAACTATGAACGCAATTGTTTTGCAATTTAAACAACTGCTGTTCAGTTACTAATTGAATTTCTTAATAGCCCTATTATGGCTCATTTGAAGAATAATGTTATACTACCTACTATAAGTAGAGCAATATTCGAAAACACAGCATTTTCGAACAAGATAATACTGAAGCAAAGCCGTGGGCTTAAACCGTCATTAGACATTACCCGTTTTTATCGACAGTTTTCGCAGCCGGCTGTTTAGAGTACAGGAAATTACGGGGCCAGTGTAACGATCCGATCGATTCTATCTAGCAAGCACCGCCTAGCCGAGATTCGAACATACGACGACTGGCTTATTAGGCCAGTATTATATTTCGATGCTAACTGCTCGGTTAAGAAATGGGAAGTCCATAGTTAAGTGAATGGGAGTCGAAATAATTAAATGCTTTTGAATAAGCTTGATTGATATTCGTTCGAGGAAATGAAAGATTTTTTGAGGAAAAAAGTAACAATTTTTGTTACAGAAAACATGCAGAAAAATTGTTTTTAAAACCATGTAAGGTACCTACGTGTTATAATTAAAAAAAATAAACAAATTCCATTGAAAAATAAATAAAATTGGTAGATTAGTTGCGTTGAAAAGAGTGCATCCGCTTTGAAGAGCATCTTTCAATGGCTGTAAAAGAATTACAAAAAATCGTTTTCATCATTTTAATTCTGTGCTCCTCCGGTTTCCTCGCATAATTTCTTGCTTCGCAATGTGCTAGAAAGTGAAAACTTTATTGAAACAGAAAGTAAAAAACTCGTACTTCTTGCCATTCCAGACTAGTCATCTTCTAGCTTTCTAACTAACAAAAGCGATACATAATCTTTGAGGGTGCGGTAATGTGGTCCTGGCTTGACGGTCCTTGGTAAATACGTTCGCAAACCTGTTCGGGCAAGCACTGACTGGATAGATGCTGGTGGTCGCACCGAACGTTGAGCTCAGTACCGTACATACACATTATTTTCCTGACATCCGACAGATGCGAATTTCTAGTTATTAAGCGAGTCAAACATGCTATTTCATGTTTCCGCGCAAAAGAAGCAGCATAGTAAAAAAATTAAACGTGGCGTCTGCTACGGATCAGTAACGAAGTCTGTGGGGCACGGAGTAGAGCGAACCGTTTTCCGATAAAGCTAACTGTAAAGGCAGGCAGCCAAGCGTTGTTATCTTTTGAGGGGCGAATCAACTTTCCGAAACCAAAGCCAATATTAAAATAAAGCATGTGAGTACCATTCAATATCAAAGCAACAAGGTTAAGTATCAACAAAAGGTTAAGGATTTAATAACATTTTATCGTGCTCATTAAATGACAACTGTGGATTCTGCGCCCCTTGCAAAACTGCCGTAGCATTATCAGTTCGTTTTCCAATACCCCGTAAGTTTAGCTATTCTGATATGGAGCACAGTAAACACCAGGTTCAACAAACGGCAGGAATTTGCAAATGATTGCAATGATGAGATGCAATCTGTGGTCGCCATGCCTGCTTCTTCTATGTGCACACGAAGGCAATGAAAATTTATAGGCGGACGTTTGGTTACGATAATTACTCGACCAGCAGCGACCAGCTACCGGTACTCTCTCGTTCAAGGAATTGTAACAGTTGACTGACTTTCACTACGATACAACGGCCAGAAATTGTTCCGTCTCTGCGAAGAAGTGAGTTGGAAGAATTTGCTTCGCCCCTCTAAAGTTTTTATAAGTAGCTGCAAAGGATGCAGATAGTTAAAACGAAATTTGTTAGTTTAGTTTTATTTATTTAGTCCCATTTATGCAGGAAACTGCATAGAAAATGGGACTGTTATGTGAGTAGCGGCAGTAAAGTAGTTGTAGAAAAATTTAGTTTGATTTACTTTTGAAACGTAGGGTAGACTCTGCTGTAACACTAGCTCGCACATTTTTAAAACCGATTGAATTTACTTTTACAAAGTGGTAACATAAGTTAAAATCATATTATTAACTAATATCTAGACTACCAATTGATTCGAAGATCCATTTTATCTCTATCATTTACCACAATAGATCAAAATAATGGTCGGAAGGAAAACTGTGTATCTGTATCTTATGAAGCCTCCTCCGTTAGCCTACGGTCATTTTATTAGGATTCTGAAAACTCCTAGGTTTCTAATTAGTACAACTGTCGTCGTTAGCAGCATAGAGCTGCGGTAGCTTGTGCAGTTTCGAGCAGTCGTTTTCATTAGATTCGATCTTGAGCCACTCGTGGCCAATTTCCCAAGATTCCCAGATGTTACGTTCGACCTGATCGAACCATCTGTACGTTCAGCCCCACTGTTTCTGGTGCCGGTTGGGTTATCGAAGAGAACCGTTTTCGTCGTACTGTCGCCCGGCATCCTCACGATGTCACATGTCACACCTTCAAGTCCATGAAGAACTGCCACTGTAACAAGAAATTTGTACATTGTCAGCTTCGTACAGCGGTGTATGTTTCTTGAAACGTTTTGCGAAGGACCAAGTAGGCCCGATTTCTTGCTTGAATACCCTACTGGATCTCCTTACTAGTATTTTCCGTGGTCACTAGCGATCCCTAATATACGAACTCATCTACCACTTCTAGTTCGTCGCAATCAACAGTTATCGTCCGTTTGTTTCTTTTGAGCGTCTTCCTTTTATGTATTTGCTCTTCGAAGCATTTATTTTTAGCCCAATCCTCTTATACTCGGCTTTCAGTCTGGCTTAAATTGCCTCCGCCGTCGTAAAATTGTTGGCTATGATATTAAAGCCATCTGCGAAGCCTAGGCTACCTTCGGTGAAAATCGTGCTTCGATGCCCGCTTATCGGATCACCCCATTGTTGAACAGTGTTCAGGATTAGCTGTTAACTAGTCTCAACATTCGCCGCGTCTCGAAGGTACTCGAGAGTGTCCTCGAGATGCGCACGAAACATATTTCGCAATACAATGTAGCTTTGATCACTCGCTTCAGTTTGTCCGGAAAACCGTGTTGGTGCATTGTCTACCATAGCTGGTCTCGATCGGCTGTATCGTATGCTGCTTTGAAGTCAATAAAGATATAATGCGTGAACACGTTCTTCTCCCAACATTTATGCAAGATCTGTGGGATGAAAATTGGAAGTTATGCGAGCCCCCATGAAGCCCACCAGATAATTCTTTGCGAAACTTTTTGGTATCGCATGCCGACGTTACAGGACAACCCAATTACTACTACTAGATATCAATCTTGAGTCTCCTTATCAGCCTTGTATTGCTCAGTCCATGTGTGGTCTTCGACATTTATAGCTGTTTTCAGTCGTAACATGAATAAGAATGATTGTAGATGAAGACTTTGCTCTGCTCAGGTGCACTTTTTAGTTTTCCATTCCAAATGAATGCTGTATTTTTTTAAATTCAGTTTTATTCAAAACAGTATCTATGATGCACGAACTTTTTGTTCGTGCGTCGTGTTTAAAATGTTAGGACATCTGTCACGTTTATTTTGCGAATCTGATTCTGTTTCACGCAACAACTGGTTTGTCCAAGCTCGAAACGATAGTCAGATTCTGTTCTGCTCGTCGGATTCCATGGCATGTGTCACCAACAGTCATTTAATATTTTTACTGATCGAATAACCGACTATATTTTGTACGATATTCTAGATAGGTATATTGTTTGGAAGGATATTTCCACTTGTTCAGCATCGGTTTAAACATCAGCTGTCAAGCCCATAGATTCGTAGCTGCAAGCACGTAACATCGGCAGAAATGATCTGGCACATATGTGTTATGGTGCAGTGAAAGTTTAGTTAGGATACATCTGATGTTTGGACTTTCACGTAACTCTATTTGTGTCATCAGAAATTCTACAGCATGGTCGGCCACATTCTAGTCCTAGAAGAGGATAAACAGTAAAACGAATGTAAAAGCATGCCTAAAAAAATTTTTCCATAGTATTTTGCAGATCAAAGCAATAAAGTTGTGGATGTACTATTTCTGCTCGAAATTATGGCCCATAAATAATGCCTAAATGAGCAATGATGCAAGTATAAATTAAACAGTATCACTTTCAAAAACTTTGTTCATTCAGCATTCATGTCTATCAAAAATAGTTTTGTCTTTTATTTAATAACTCTTATTCAACAAAACCTTTTCGCTATTCTAATGGTTATTTTGGTGCAAACGATGACCAACTGGTTCAATGGTGAAACGTTGCTGATCACACAATACGACGATTGGTTTGCATTTCCTTTGTTATTTCTCAGAGGTTTGTTTCATGAGAATTACTATTTTGTTCACTTTATTTGACAGTTGGGATGGTCAAAGTTCTTACACGTTCAAAGTTATCTTTAAACCTTTAAACTTGATCATTATGTTCACTTTTTCTGAACGGTAGACTGCAAATAAAAAAAGACTGTTCGTTCGCCAGTATTCTTAACCACAGTCGACAGCAATGGAGAGCAATTGACGGTTACTGCATTGCGAATATAAACCTTGCAGTAGGCTAGGGCCAATTCCACCAAAAAGCCCCCTTGGAGTAGCAAGCTTTCTTCTTTTCTACCATTGCACCCACCGGGATTTTTTCTTTTTTTTTGCGCTGGCCTTTTTGGATTCACCCCAACAAGTCGTCCTTGTTTCGATGCTATTTTCAGTGTACATGCCAGTGTGC
This sequence comes from Sabethes cyaneus, assembly GCF_943734655.1. Lineage (NCBI taxonomy): Eukaryota > Metazoa > Arthropoda > Insecta > Diptera > Culicidae > Sabethes > Sabethes cyaneus. Next base: position 149,738,186 of record NC_071354.1, read on the forward strand.
GATTGGAACCAGTGGGAGGTTGATAAAAAGGAAATCGAACTCGAAAAAAAAACGAATAAAACTATAACATTACTGTCTGGAAAGTTTGTCATTGTGATGCCAGCATTCCGCCCGCTGCGACAATGACGACTATGACTGATTGACTAGGAGGAGGTAAAATGACTCTTTCAGCTTTCAGCAGGTACTCGGATACTCTCCAGGGTGGCAATGGATTGAATTGCACCCTGTAGGCTTCTCTCTAATAAAGTGGATGAATCAACGTAACATGGCATTAGCTTTCGAGTGTACAAATCAAAAGCTGTGGTTCATTGATGGGGATCGTGGTTGACTGGTTCGATTGAGCTTTAAAGTGTTGGTTAATTTGATACCGAGTTTATTTATATCTTGTTTGCTGTGAAGATGTACTTTTGAATGGTAACTGAAAGATAAGTTTACGTCTCGGAAATTTTTAAGCAGAGAACTGTTGGTACTTAATAATAAATCTGTATTTCGTTAATCTATATGACATAATCTACTAGCTGATTATCTATTTTTTTCGTTAGGTCCAATTCTCGCAGTTCCGTTCGCAGTTTGGAGAGTTTTCCTGTTTTGGTACGACAGTAACATTTTTTTTTTACCAATCAGGGTATCAAATCCAGTCAAAACAGTTGAGTGGGATATCCAAAAAGGCCTTTAAAACTATTCCTTCTTGTAGATTAACGGTCCCTGATGTGATGAACGGCAAACTCATTTTGTATTTGTATTTGCATTTGAATACTAGCTGACCCGACAAACTTCGTATTGCCACAAATTAAACTATGTTGCTCATAAATCGTGAATCTCGGATGACCTTTGTCACAATCTCGAGTTTTGCAGTTTCTGAGGAGTTCATGGGTGGTTTAATATACAAATTTTCCTCACAGTAAAGTAGAAAACAACTCCGCCCATTGCTTAGTTTGAGAAAATAAAGCGGATAGCATTAAAATATTCGCCATGATTATATAACATTTCGCCGCATACCGTTTTGCGGAACACCACTTCTCGGTTGACCATAACACGGAATATACAGTTTCGCGGAATACCATTCCGCGAAAAACCTTACGCGGGATGTACCATTTTATGGAAAATGTCTTTGTGGAAAGTACCATTTCGCAGGGGATATCCTCTCCTTACTCGCTGTCGCTCGTTCGGACCCAACTAAAACAATGTAATAGAGGTCAGTAGACCTAGGAAAATAAATAAACCTAATTGATAGTTTTTGGTGATCTTGTTATTGACTAATGTTTTATGGAAGAGTCTAAAATTTCTTGAGTTCGATTAGTTTTTAAGTCACGCAAAAATTTCTGTTTCATTTGTATGAGTGTCCTTATCCCTCTACCGAGGCGACTAAAACCATAACAGGAAAAATTCCTGCCTGCAAAACCCCCCACATGCCAAATTTGGTTCCATTTGGTTGATTGGTTCTCTAGTTATGAGAAATTTTTTACATATTTCATTTGTATGGGAGCGTCCCCTTTTGTAGGGGGGAAGGGTCATAATTTTCCTACTGAAGAGGGGAGGGGTCTCAATGCACCATAGAAAAAGAATTTGCCTCCCAAAACACCCACATGCCAAATTTAGTTTCATTTGCTTGATTAGTTCTAAAGTTATGAGGAAATTTGTATTTCATTTGTATAGGAGCCCCCCTCCTAAAAAGGAAAAAATTCTTGGCTCCTAACACCTTCACATCCCAAATTTGGTTCAATTTGATTGATTAGTTCTCGAGTTATGAGGAAATTTGTTTTTCATTTGTATTGGAGTCCCCCCTCCTAAAGTGGGGACGGGTCCTAGTTCGTCATAGAAAAAATTCTTGTCTCCAGAAACCTTCACATGCCAAATTTAGTTCCATTTGTTTGATTAGTTCTCGAGTTATGAAGAAATTTGTATTTCATTTATATGGAAGCCCCCCCCCCCTCTTCAAGGGGAGAGGGGTCATAATTCCCCTCCTAAAGAGGCGAAGGGGTCTCAATTCACCATAGAAAAAAATTTGCCTACAAAAACACCCACATGCCAAATTTGGTACCATTTGCTTGATTAGTTCTGGAGTTATAAGGAAATTTGTATTTCATTTGTATGGAAGCCCCCCCCCCCCCCTGTAAAGATTTGATCTGATCTGAGATCTGATAGAAAAAGTTTACAGTAAAGGTTATATGGCTTTAAATGTTTCTCTCGATAAAAATGCGTTTTCTCAACAATCACGGTATTGGTTGTTACGTCAACTATGAATACATGGGCAGTCGAGGTCACGGCCATACCTCCTGACAAGCGCAAAAAGTTTCAGGCTCTCGTTAATCATGTTGTCGATATGACTAACAAAGAGAAGGTCATGTACATACTTTACACGCGGTAAAGTACTATCCTAGTAAACGTAGTCGCAAATCATGGGGCTAACTTTTCTAGTAAATGTCATCACTGAACACTTATTCGTATTAACTTTTAACCCGAAGTTTTCACAGAACCTTCCAAAATGTTCTAAATCGAGCTGCAACTTTAGGCAGTGATCCATATTCTTAATGGGAAAAAAGATTTTCACGTCGTCGGCATAAGTTAAAATGGTTGCGTGTGAGGTAGCTTCAGGCAATTTGTTCATTGAAATCACAGACAATAATGGTCCTAAGTGGCTGCCTTGTGGTACTCCTGATTGCACGGTAAACGGACATCGGATGCTAAAGTTTTCTACTGCATCTAATCTACTATTGATACTAACAGCACTTGTAAGCCACTTGCAATGCAATCCATGACCACCGAGGTGAACTTGCAAAGGTTCGTGACCACTGATTTCTTCTTCAAGAATTCGTGATGTACAGGAGATAAGCGGCTTACTATATTATCGTAAAGATGACTATATACCAGCGACTCGACAAGATTCGGAATAGCCGATTGAATGGCAACTGCACGGTAGTTTTCTACATCACCTTTATCCCCTTTTTGTGTATCGGAATGATGTGCAAAATCTTCCAGATTCCCGGAAAGTGACCGGGAGTCAGTGACGTGTTAAGAAAGCTTTTAAGAGGAGTTACAAATTCTTGTCGAAATCATGTCAGCATTTGGTTCGATAGCGTATCAGGACCTGCAGATTACCTCAATAACCTCAGTAAACACACTTAAAATACGCCGTGAAGTTCTGATGATGATTGACGATCAGTAGATGACATCTTTGTAATTCACACGATCCAGAACGCCGGATCTTTTTCTTCTACCATTTACGAATTTCCAGAATGATTTTAGGTTAGTCTTTAAGCGAGCATTCACCAGGATGGCTATTTGTAGAACTTCGCCGTTTCGTTATCGTTGGAGAATGTCGAGAAAATATGCCAAAAATTGTATAATAAAATAGCAGTGCATTATAATCCACTGAGTTTCCAACAACTACAGCGCTTTCGTCATCAACATTCAAAATATCTATTGAACGTAGAAAGTCGTACATTTTGCAACATCTGCAGATCGCTTGCCAGACTAGAAATTTTTCGCGACTCTCGTGTACTGCAAACTTAGAGCTGGTCACATGATAGTATTCCTGTTTTCATCATTCATCACAGTGCTGAACGGCTTTGTCAGCCATTGCATGTACACCTTCCTTGCGTGAGTTAGTTATGTTTGTCATTCCGTTTCGATGTCTTCCAAATTTTTACACGTGTAGTTCAGAATGTGTGATTGTTTTTTGAGTAAAACAGACCGAAGCTTTCACCAATTGGGGCATCTTTTCTTATTCCAAATCCAGCAAGAATTGACATCAAAAATGATATGGTCGCCAATCGCTAGTTTGTCGAGCGCTGATGTTTTGTGAATTATCATTGCAGTTGCAACATCGGAAGGGCTACCACGCTCTTTTCCGGCCACCATCACTTCACTCTGGCAGAGTTTAAAATAAGAGTATACACACTTAAATTGCAGCAGAACGTTCGGTAAAATTCGATGGTGCCACACGACGTTTACGGATCATTAGTAATCTTTGGAATCATAAAAAAATTACCGAACGTTCTGCTGCTCAGAGTTCGATAAAATTTACGGTAATTTACTAAACTCGGTACTTTTTTTTAATTTTCCGTATAGTAAAGGATCATTTCAAAATAGTGTTCGACATCGGAACGAAAATTGATGTCCGGGTTTAATGCTTGAAATTTCATGATAGTATAATTTATCCTAAGAAAAATGCTGCGAAATTGAATATTTCATCATTTAGTAAAAAGTTTTTATTCCATAAAATTGCAAAGAGTTGCAAAAATTTCACTTACAACCTTCTTCCTGTAACTCTAAGCTATGAAATGGCATCAAAGATTGTGATGAGAAAAGGTAGGAACATAAACAAATATTAGTTTAAAGTAGCATCATATTTGCGCTATTTTGCTATAATAAACAGTGCTCGCTGGTCATCATTATATTCGTTGAAATCTAATATCTATATCAACAAATAATTGTAAAATATTTGAGTTTAAAAAGCCTTTTTACAGCTGGTCGATAGTATATGTATAGTCTTAGAAATGTGAAAATATATGGCCCATTTTTACTCGAAGTTTGACAGCTCTATGGAAGACGTAAACAAAACAAATGGATTCAAAATTAACGTTACATTGTGTGATAGGTATCTGGGAAGACAGCGAGGTTTAATTGGAGGGGATTGAACGAGTTTTAATTTTCCTCATTTTGGCCAGCTTTTTGGTCCAAATACTCCTCTGTGGAATCGCTGAACGAGAATGAGAAAATTTTGCGAATGATGCATCCCAGCCGCGCTCTATTTTCATTTTATATCGAGTAGGAGCTGTTTCTCATTCCCTTTTTATGACCTTCATACCAACACATTGTTCCTGATGCTAATTCAGTATCAAGAATTAGCACCAGGAATAATGTGTTGGTACGCTTGTTCAATGAAATCGCTAAAACAACGCTTTTCTCTTGTTGAACGTTTACTCGTCAGCTTTGAGGCTAAATAAAATAGAATTGAAGCGCAGGCCATAGGGATATGTGGTAGGAAGTTGTTCAATGGTATCGCTGAATAACCTAATGAGAAATTCCATACCGTGTTTGCAACAATGAAATAACGAGAATTCTAATAAGGAAGCCTACTTACTTATTTTATCAGCCGAAAGCCGGGGTGGCTCTTGCCGTATCAAGAAATCCTCTCTATTGTACTCGGTCCTGAGCTACACGTCGCCAATTCGTTGCGCGTTTCGACACACGCATGTCGGCTTCAACTTGGTCGAGTCATCTACCACGCTGGGACCCTGGATTTCTGATGTCATCCGGCATCCTTGCGACGTGGCCGGCCCACCGTAGTCTCCTAAATTTCGCCAGGTGTACGATGGGAATCTCTCCAAGCGGTGCCTGTAGCTCGTGATTCATATGCCTTCTCCACTCTCCGCTTTCCGTTTGTGCTCCGCCAAAAATAGTCCGCAACACCTTTCGTTCAAATACGGCAAGTGCACGTATATCTTCAGTAAGCAAGGTTACTTTCTGCTGGACTAGCATAGGGAAAGAAACCCTCACTCGGTTTGTTTACATTTTGCAGATTGGCCCTTTAGAAAAGTTGGTGCCGAATTGTCCTGTACTCTAACAGCTGGCTGCGAAGTTTGTTGAGCAAAAACATAAGCTCAAGCTTCGGAAACGGTATGTAACACCTAGGCTTTGCTTTGCTATAATAAGCATGAGTCTTGAAAGTTAACTAAAAAATGTTCAAGTTGGCTTAGCCAATAAGGAGAGAAAAAATTACTAGCTACTGTATTAAGAAAATCCCTAACACTTGAACCCAATATCTAATCAAAATTAAAACAATATCGATCAACTGAATCGTAAAAATCCAGCTTCACATATAAATTTGTACACTGTACGTACAATCATTAACATTTTCTTAATTTTCAGAAATTATTATTATTTTCTCTCCTTATTAAGAAGCCTGAAAAATGAACGCATGACAAATAATGATCTGGTTCCCGGAGAGATCTTTTTTGTACTTGCCTTACAATAAATGTTTATTACCAATGGAAGCTATTTTTCTTCTCTACCGAACGCTCGTTAAAATTGATTGGATCAGACGTAGCACCAGTTTTGAACTTTGGTTTAGCGTAAACAGTTGAGCTATGGTTTCATATTTCTGGTTCCGTTAATTGAAGAGCGGTTGATGTTAATAGTAAATAAATAGGTAAAATTGAGCTGAAATTAAAAAAATTGAATTGGACTTCAAAAACACAACAATTAACTACCGCAACAAATTGTTACTCGCCCGTTCAATGGTAGAGCGAACAACTGATAATTTTTCTCCGCATGACTATCAACTATGGATAAAAAATAAAACTAGCGGAACTTTGTTTCTATTAAAATGAAATCATCCAATAGACAGGAAAGTATGTTTTCTGTTTTTTCTGTTTTTATTTTCAACCAATTCCACCTGCATTGTAGACGAGGTTTCCAGCTAGCAGTCAGCGCCACCAGTTGAACAACATCCGAACTAAGAAATGGTATTGCAATACGTCATACTAATTGTTGTTTATTGCAACAAATTGCAATTGCTAGTTCAAAGTGGTGTGGTGCACAGAGGAGAATGACGAGACAGGAAATTGTTGCTCACTTGTTGCTACATTCGTCTCTACGTCGAACGGAGTGCCAGTGTCATTTGTTCCAGTGAAGATTGTCTCTGCAGCCGCCGACGACGCTGCTGCTGTCGACTAATGCAGCGGAGTGTTTGTTGCATTTGTTTCATTTGTTAATTGAGCTTAGCATTTTTTTTGTCTTCATCGTTCCACAGACTCTCCTCGACGGTCGGTTGATTATCTGGAAATATTTTGCAGTATTTGACCAGTCCCGCCCGCAGGCATGGCAACGCCAATTGAGTTTGAGTGAGAAATGTGTTTGCAAATGTGATGCAAGTGTTCGCCGAAGAATGTGACATTTAACTGCAATTATTATTAGTGTTACTTGCGCACCACTTTTTTGTCGTTTTGATTATCGTTTCAAACTAGTTGCTGTTGGTTGGTTGAATTATATACATGGTACCTAAGCGAAATGAGAAAATGCGATTAGTGCTTTTGTTTTGCTTGTTGAGCAGAGTTATGAAAACAAATTTATATAGATAATTATTGCTTCATAATATTACAACCTTTTTATGTACACTCTTGAATTTTATTGGACGGAAATGTTTTTCTGCTCAAGTTTATCATTTTCTTTGCTAGGCCAAACGTAGTCGGCAAGTACACTGTATATGTGTCGAAGTGTTACGCATAATTACCTACTTCTTTCGGAACACTTTCTAATCATAGAAACCTAAAGGATGCATGGTTGTGTTTGCAATATTGCTCCACAATATAACCACGGCACGTCTTTTCTTTTGTGAATACAATTTATTCAGTTGAAGACAATATTACCTTAACGAACTTAACATCTTTGAGTATCGTCCTTTGTGTGATCCCTATTTTGGTCAATTTAATTAAGAATATTGCAGGGTAACATTTAAATTTCTAGTCCTTTTCTAACTGACTAGTTTGATGAAATAGAAATAGAAACTGCGACTTACAGCAGACGTTAATTTTGATAGTCACTGTTTTTGCAGCTTTTGAACTGCTTGAAATTTATTATTAAAACAGCCCTAGGTTTATTGCACTCCAATTGCAAAATCCAGTTTTTTCAAACAGAAAATATCATTTGATTCAAAGTTTTCAAGAATTTTAATTATTTTGTTCCAGTACCTTCTATTACGTAGGAAAATATAAACGGCGGAATGTTTTCTACTAAGGGCAACCTTGATTTTCTTTCAGTCAACATGCTTCGGACGTACATCCGGAATGGGCTGACCTGATTCAAGGCAGAGCAAGTACGGCGAAGAAAGTACGTAGAAAACTTTGTCTTTGGTCGAAGCGTAATAATTTTCTAAGGCCAAAGCTGTATCAGACATGTAATGATGTCCGTTTTGTAGCATAAACAAAGGAAGACAATTTGTGTTACCCTTCGAACTTGAAGGTAAAATGAAAGCCATCATCAGATTCATTAAGAAATGAGGGTACGGCCTCAGTAATTATAAAGCAACTGAAAATCAGGTATTCAAAAGCGGCTCTTGAATCAATCCCAAAGTATGCCATATACATGCATGTAGGGAATCGTTTGGCAAAATAAATGATTTAATAGGAATATAAACTTTTCAAAAAAGTTTACGTTGCTCGATGCGTTGTTTAAAAAATCAGTACGGTTGTGTCCAGACACAACCGCGCAGCTGGCGTAGAAATACGTCAGATGGGTTTTTACGAAGAAACATTGAATATAAAATTTTTTACACCATATTGTTTTCAATGTGACGCATAATAGCGTCTGTCGTAAATACTAGTACTAAATAATTGTATCTTTATTTTGGTATGTATTTTATAATTTGTATTTTGCAATGCCAAATATATGAATATTTTTACCAGTACCAAAATTGAAGTATTTTAAAATACTCGCAAAATAATCCACTCGTTCTTTCTACGTGAAAAATCACGTAAATTTTTCTACAGAGAGTTATGTAAATATTTAGGTAATTTTGACGTAAAAATTATTTTGAGTGTAGGAAATTGAATTTTCAAAATAATATGTTGGCATTAATAAGAGCCATTTCTTCATCTGGTTTCACCAAAATTCAAATAATACTATAATAACATATTCGCTCTTGTCTGCTCTCTCTTTCTGCGGCTGCAAACGTCAAGACTTAAAAATTGATTTAAATTAGTCAGTCCATGACTGCGTATGTCGCCTGTTTGCAGCGTTATGTTGCAGGCAAAAAGCCTGAGCCTCGTGGTTGACCTCGAGGTACGACACTGGTCTAACAAGCCAGACGTCGCATGTTCGAATGTCGACTGGGACAGGCTGATAGAGTCAATAGAATCGTTGCACTAGTCCTACAATTATTCTGCACTCTTATAGCTGTCTACTAAGTCTGTTGTATAAAAACAGAGCATCAAGTTTCTAAATCGGAAGGTAGCATCTAGGATTTGCTTTGCTTTGTCGCAATCAAAACACTTGATCGAAAGTGAAGTTTGTACAAAAAAATTTTCGAACGACGATATCTAACTCGAATTACCACTGGCGGGTATCGATGTAGAAAGTTACAGCACTGACGAACTGACATGACACATAGAAGAAAATTCTTCCAAAACCATCGTCCTTCACATTTAGCTTGCACACTAGCGCCCTCTATTATGCATGTTGCGCAGTAGCTTGCATTTGCAGGGTTTTATACTGTAGGTTTTTCACATTTGCAGAGTTTTATACTGTAGGTTTCTTACATTTGTATGGTTTTATACTGGAAACTCGAAGTAACACTCGAGCGCCGCGGTGTGGCTATGTTGCGAAACATGCTTTTTTGAAAAATAAGTGGTTTTTGAATGGACGATGGAATTAACGCGAGTGTCTCGTCTGTTTGTCTGTGGTTACAGTGATTAGCTCGGAAGTCGAACAGCGAATGAATGATGATACTGGCTATTCTTTTCTTTTTATGTCATTTCAAGAACCTTTACATGTCAAGAAGGCAGGACTATACAACAGGCAGGAAGATACAACGACATAGAGTATCACTCCCGAGGGTTTTTCCCTACTCCACAGAAAATAAACAGAACAGAATAGACTATGTAACCACCGCAAGTTTAATTTGTTTCTCTGTCTTGAAGCAGCAGCCATAATTACAAGCTTGGTGAATGTAATCGTCGTCCGTGTCTGGAAAGTAAGGTTATCACACGGAAAATATAAGGAAAATTTTTAACTTGAAAGTTAAAAAAAACAGTTAGAAACAGTTTCCGTTAGTTTCTACAATGTAGCGATTATAGAACAATCTTTTCAAGAAGGCCATACAATAGGACACCATACGAACCGTTGCTTTTCAAAAGATGGCGCTTTTCTAGAGGTAGTAAAATCAAAATTTCTCACTTATTTATGTTTACCTACCTGAAAAACAATCACTAATCATATTTTATTTGTGGTACAGTTATTCTGTTATACTTAATTTTCAGGATTTCTGCCTAATTTTGATAGAAAACAAACATTTCCTATACCTCTCCATAGCATCTTACTACCAGTCATCCGAGAGCCCTATAAAAAGCTAAAGCCCTATAAAGATACATTTATAGGGCTTTATGAAAAGTATGTTTGCGACATTTTAATTCGAAAAAATTAAATTTCGCAACATGAACGCAATAAATAAAAACAATGTTTACCAACTATTTATTGGTTCAGGTGTCAAACGTTATATTGCGATTAGCGATAAACACAAAAGAAACTGAGATGCATGAGAGAGTAAGGGTGTTGATTTCAGTTAATTTATTGTCGCGCAAAATTCAGATATTACGGAAATGCATACTATGCGCTACGAAGTAACGACATCTGTTGTATTCAACAGGGAAACATTGATAGTTTCAAGCATACTCTCACGCATGGCGCATGACGAAACACTGGCGCCAACTTTTGTTATTTATTATCAGAAACAAGAGGCAGTGTCCTATTGATGAATCTTTTATGAATTGTATGTAAACCATCAAAATTCGCTCTAAATTGTTTAAAAACGACATTTTACAACTCCCTTGAACATTTGACAATAGTTTTGACAAAGTCATATGACATTCTTCTGCAAGATGAATTTATCTTAACAAAATAGAGATCACTGGCAATTACCGTACGCATATGTTGCCGCATATACGTATACGCAAGGGGTTTCCAGCAGCTATGATTACAACACACCTTTGAAAAAGGTAACCTTTGGTTACTACACTGATTGCTTCTTCTTCTTCTTTTTCAGCAGCATAGAGCCGGAGTGGCTCGTGCTGTTTCAAGCACTCGTCTCCATTCAACTCGGTCTTGGGCCACTCGTTGCCAATTTCCTAGTCGTCTCAGAAGTCGCAAATCGCTTTCGACCTAGTCGAGCCATCGTGCACGTTGCCCCCCCCCCCCCCCTGTTCCTTGTGCCGGTGGGGTTGTTGAAGAGAACCGTTTTCGTCGCACTGTCGTCCGGCATCCTTACGACGTGTCCAGCCCACCGCAGCCTGCTAACTTTCGCTAGATGTACGATGGGAGTCTCCCCAAGCAGTGCCTGTAGCTCGTGATTCATACGCCTCCGCCACTCTCCGCTTTCAGTTTGTACTCCGCCAAATATCGTCCACAGCACTTTCCGCTCGAACACAGCAAGAGCGCGTATGTCCTCCGTGAACAGTGTCACGGCTTCAAGTCCACAAAGAACTACCGGTCTAATAAGAGTTTTGTACATAGTTAGCTTCGTGTGGCGGCGTACGCTTCCTGATCGTAGCATTTTACGAAGGGCAAAGTAGGCCCGATTTCCCGCTTGGATGCGCCGCTGGATCTCCTTACTAGTGCTGTTGTCCGCGGTCGCCAGCGATTCCAAATACACGAACTCCTCTACCACTCCTAGTTCGTCGCCGTCAACGGTTACCGTCTGTGGGAGGCGCATGTTTTTTCCCTTTGAGCCTCTTCCTTTCATGTATTTGGTCTTTGACGCATTTATTTTTAGCCCAATTCTCCTAGACTCTGCTTTCAGTCTGGCGTAGATTGCCTCCGCCGTCGCAAAGTTCCTGGCTATGATGTCGAAGCCATCTGCAAAGCCTAGAAGTTGGCTACCCTTGGTAAAAATCATGCCTCTTGTTTCGATGCCCGCTCGTTGGATCACCCCCTCAAAAGCGATGTTGAACAGCATGCAGGATAAACCGTCACCTTGTCTCAACCCTCGCCGCGTCTCGAAGGGACTCGAGAGTGTCCCAGAGATGCGTACGAAACACATCACTCGATCCAATGTAACTCTGATCAGCCGCGTCAGTTTGTCCGGAAAACCGTGTTCGTGCATTATCTGCCATAGCCTGTCTCGATCGCGCGAGCCCCCATGAAACCCGCCTGATTATACCCTACGAAACCTTGTGCTATCGGTGACAACCGGCGTAACGGCGTAGAATACCTTGTAGGCGGCGTTTACCAGCGTTATTCCACGATAGTTGCAGCAGTCTAGCCGATCACCCTTTTTGTAGATGGGACAAATCACTCCTTCCATCCATTCCCCCGGCAGCTTTTCTTCCTGCCAAATCCTCGAAATTACCCAGTGTAGAGCCTTTGCTAGCGTTTCTCCGCCATATTTATAAAGCTCTGCCGGTAGGCGGTCCTTCCCAGCGGCTTTATTGGTCTTCAGCAGCCCGATTTCTCGTTTGACTTCTTAAAGATCAGGTGCTAGGACATTACTATCTTCTATGGGCGCTCCTAGGTTAATTTCCGGTCCGCCTCCTTCTGCGACTTCGCTATTGAGGTGTTCATCGAAGAACTACTTCCATCTGTCGATCACCTCGCGCTCGTTTGTAATTAGATTCCCTCCCTCGTCCTTACACATGTCAGGTTTCGGTGTGTAGCTCTTCCGAATTTGGTTCACCTTCTCATAAAACTTGCGCGTGTCATTAGCTCGGAATAGTTGCTCTAATTCTTCACGATCTCTGTCCTCCTTCTGGCGCTTTTTCCTCCTCAGGATCGTGGTCAACTGGTTCCTAGCTCGTCGGTATTTGGCCAGGTTCTCTCTAGTGGCAATACTTAGATAATTTTCCCATGCAGTTTTTTTCTTCTCCACCGCTTGTTGGCGTTCCCCATCAAACCAATCATTTTGTGTACTGCGAGGCTCAATACCTCTCCGATGGCCGAGCGTATTCTGCCCCAACCGTCTTCGAGGTTTGAAGCACCTAAGAAGAAGGCAGTGCCTCATTCAGTACTCGCGCGTAGTTCTCGCCAGCTTGTGGGTTATTTAGCTGCCCGATGTTTAGCCGTGGAGGGCGGTTTTGACGTGTACGGTATACGGTGGACAGCTTTGAGCGCACATGTACTGCTACTAGGTAATGGTCAGAATCAATACCCGCACTCCGACCGGGGCGTACGTTCGTGGTATTAGGGAAAAACCGGCCCTCTATGAGAACATGGTCAATTTGGTTCATTGTACGTTGGTCAGGTGATCTCCAGGTGGCTTTGTGGATATCCTTGCGCGGGAAAAAGGTGCTTCGGATCACCAGGCCTCGGGAAGCTGCGAAGTACATACATCGTTGGCCGTTATCGTGTGTGTCGGTGTGCAGGCTATGGGGTCCTACCACCGGTCTATACATCTCTCCCCTACCGACCTGGGCGTTCATGTCCCCGATGACGATCTTGGTGTCCCGTGACGAGCAGCTGTCGTACGTTGCCTCCAGCCTCGCGTAAAACGCTTCTTTCTCATCGTCGGGTCTACCTTCGTGCGGGCAGTGCACGTTAATGATGCTGTAATTGAAGAAACGGCCCTTTATCCTCAATACACACATTCTCTCGTTGATCGCCTTCCAATCTATCACGCGATCCTGCATTGCGCCCAGCACTACAAAACGGGTTCCCAGTTCGTTGGTAGCGCCGCCGCTCTGGTAAAACTGGGCCTTTCCGCCACGGATCTTCCATACCTTCTCTCCTTTGCGACAGATTTCCTGCAGAGCCACGATGCCGAGTTTGCAGGGTTCAAGCTGTTCAATCAGCACCCGCTCACAACCTGCGAAATTTAGCGATCTCCAGTTCCAAGTACCGAGTCTCCATTCGTCGTCCTTGTTCCGTCGCCTAGGTCGATGCCGAATATTCCGCTCCGAATTTGCTTGAATTTTGTAAGTTTTTTTTTTAATTTAGGTATGTAGCCGTACTGGGGCAACACTACCGAGTCTCGCGATGGGGCTGCCATCTTATAGTGCCGAGACTCACTATACCTCCTTCCCGGTTAGTATACGACCTTAGTTTTCACCGGGGTTGGTTACCCAATCTCCGCTAAGGTTGCTCGTATTCCGGCTGGTACCACGAGGAGCTCGGGATCGGAGTTGCTGTATAAGAGGCTAACGACCACTGTGGGGTCTATATTCCGCATTATCCAGCCGTTTATCAGCCACTGATTGCTTCTGATTACCATTAATTTTTGGTAATAATGCATCATGCACCGTTGGTTACGTAACAAAGACGTAAATAACCACAAAACTAATCTCTGATTACTACGCACTTATACGCCTTTCTGGAAACCGCTTGCACACACACGATTTGTTGTTGTTGTTCGAGATTATACCACTGTGCTGTTGTAGACTGGGGATTAGCAATCTATCAGCAAAGGTTACGCTCCCTTTCACTGCTATAAGCATACGATTGCTTATATAAAGTGCTTAAGTTAAATATCAGATATGAAAGCGACTTAAAATTTTATTGAAATATAAAAATATAGCATGCAATTATATATACAGATCTCGCAGATAAACTTTACATACAAAATCGTCAACAGAGAGCGCTTCCGTATAAACATGGAATGCTGCATACTCTGGTTTTTAATATAGACTGAAGCACTATTATATATGTACAGAATATAGATAGATGTAGCCTCAGGATATTCTAAATTTTTACTTTAAATTAGAGTAGTAAACTTATAAAAAAAAATGGATTTATATGTCTAGATTCTGTATAGGTTTCATTCCAAATTGTGGCTAATCGCAGAATAATCTGTGCATGTGGCAACACTGTTATACATAGTAGATTGCTAAGTTAATTGTTTCAGTTGGCGACTATACTACAGACCCGCTATTTCACTGCCAGAAGTCACATTTTTTAACAACTTTTGAACCACCAGCTTACTCTTCGTAAAATAAAATCGATTAAAATGCCCTTCATTTGACCAAAACAACTAGAAAAGGGGTCGTGCCGTGAACAAGCACCACGCCATTGTTGGAATTCTTATAAAAATGTATGTTGCTTTGGACATCAAGAGATTAAAACTAGACCAGTGACATTGTGAGATATTAAGATAAGACTTTTTGAAAAAAGTTCCGTTTCGTTAGACCAGTATCGTACCTGGAAACCAACTGAAAAGTTCCGTTCTAAGCTCCTCCCTTTTATTGTAAAAGATTGAAAAAATTGTACCCACGGAAGCACAATTTGTTGTTACACTGAAGTTACCAACATAAACGCTTATCGTAAAATGAATGTTATTCGATTAAAAATAGAAATTTTTGGAATTGCTTCCAGTCATGATAAATATTCTTTTGGAGAAAAACACTGCTCAACAAAAGATGATACGCGTCACAAAAACACAGCTCAGAGTATTCTGGGAAACTGAAATGCGCTTTGAAAATTATTATGAGATTTTACGAAGGTGAACTTGTATCTTCCATAAATAATAACATTGCTCGTGTTTGGGCAATTCGCGGTATTCGTTATCAAAATTTTCAGTCAGCTGCAGCCGTACGCAAACAGGTTCCTTTTCCTTTATACGAAATACCAAAGCTTTTAACGGATACGAGTGTGTGTTGTGTGCTTTGAAATAATGAAACAATGTACTACCATAAGGTATCATACAGTGGAGGAACAACTGCTTGGATTTTGGTGCGTCCGCAGCATCTGACAAAGGCACGTGGCACCTGCCGCTACTCTGGGACTGACGGTTCTTGCAGATGTACCCTTTGGTGGCTGGTGTCATGGGTATCAATTGATGTTTCATTGTAGGAACACATTGAACTAAACACGACCTGAGAACCGGTATTTTACTTATCGCTAAATCTTCTTACCTTTCTACTTGAGACGTGTAACAATCTCGGTGAAAATCAAGCTTTCAAAAAAGATAGCCCCTTAAATTAAAGATTCTAATTCCAACAATAGTGCCATCACTGGAAGATTCGATATGTGTATAATCGGTATATTCGATATGTGTATAATTATTTTAACCAAGCTGAAACAACAACCTACTTTTATTTTAATCCTAATAATTCATTATTTAGAATGCGCGTCTATGCCAGAAATTTTTTTTAGGTTACTAGTAATTGAAATAGGACAGTATATCATCCTATTTGAAATTTTCCGTTTCATTAGTGGTATGAATTTTCAAGTACACAAGTACTATAAAAAAGAATCAAAACTTATGAAATACTTATCAGTACGCCATATAACAATGCTCAGCGCAGGAAGGTTCAAGTATACTGGTGCATTTCCGACTTTCCATGGTCTTTTAATTGCATTCGCTGTACTACCCGAGCAGGAGCGAAGAGCAAAAATAATCTCAAAACTAGGTATAATGCTATATTTTGTTATAATAACAAGGTATAATACTATATTTTGTTATTGAATAGATATGGAGATACATTGATAACACATTTTGTTATTGAGTAGATATTTAAAACAATGTTTATAAGATGAGTTTAATAACTGATTTTGTTATCATATCTTATTGTGATCTTAAAATGACATTCGATATATTTCATAATTTTTTTTTTATTGATTAAAGGGATTTTAAATTATAAATATTTTATAAAACAATATTTTAATGTCATATGCTACTACATTTGTTATTCAATACCTTAATAATATTAAAATATGTTATTCCATACTCTAAATACAGTCATGTTATTGCTTTGTTATTCAAATAACACAAGTAGTTATTCTTTTGGCCTTAAAGGAACAAAATTTTGGTATTATTTTTTGTTATTTTACCAACTATGTCAGCCAAGACAAGATCAAATTTTGATATGAGTTATTCGATTTCCACACATCGACACATTGGACACATTTTGAAAAAATTAATTTGCTCTTCGCTCCTGCTCGGGTAGAGTCGCCATTAGTCAACACTTCCCTCTCAAGCACAGTGGTTCAAAATTTTATTAAATCAAACTTTTAGATATACCCTATTCAAAACATAACATCCATTGTTTAACACAAGTCAAAGTCAAAAACAAAAAAAACTCTCATAGTTTTAAAAGGTAAATCGAAGATAGACATCAGAAGTTTCTAACATAAAAAAAAACATTCGAACCATTATGTATCGGATAGAGTGAACTGGCAAATTATATCACGCACCGTCTGTCTGCACCACTAGTTTGTTGGCAAACATGAAAGAAGGCCATCCTTTTCCACTGCAACCGAGGGGGGGGGGGGAGCATAATACTGACTGACCTCATCACGGTCATGCAGAGGGCTGGTTTTTAATGCTTGCACGTTGAGATCAATTTCAATTTAATTACGTTGTAATTTTGCTTCGTTCGGACCTGAAAGTAATGATAATATAATATAAGGAAATCATGTTAATAATAACGGATGAATGCAGCATATTAATTAGTGATCTTTCATCGTGATTTATTTCCTGGTTTTCGATATTTTTTGCTGTAGGTTTTTGATACATTAAGTAGTGGTTATCCAATGCAAAATTACACTTAAAATATGTGAAATAATAAAATATTGATTCCACAATTATGAACGGCTATCGTAGACATTAGCTTATAATCTCGTTACCGCAAATTATGCTAATGTAATCAATAAATTAAACTTACAAAGCTTTCCATGCGTGTTGAAATATTTTTCAACTGTGGTTAAAGTCGGCTTGGAACGTGTGTTTCAAAAGGATTGTATTGAAATTGTGTATTGAAAAGAAAAGTTTTCTTTTCTTATGTTGTGTTAGAACAGTTATATTCTCGTTGCTAAATAATTCACCACACTGCAGTGAATTATAGCCGTAGGTACGTGCAGATAACTCCATACTGCTTTGAAGGCTACAGTTCTTTTTTTTTTATTATAACCTCGAGGAACCGATATCAGGACAGCTCTTATTGGGTGTACAATCGGTCGTCTAGCTCTTCTAACCAGCAATCGAGGTACGAAGCCGTTCTGTTCATAAAGCGATATAGACTGCCGTTCCAGCAGCAGCGTCATGATAGTTTGGGGTTTTAATTCCGTTCCATGCTTCTTTGCGGATTTCCTTTCATGTTTAATCTTTATGTGCCGTCATCCGTGGCTTGGAGCATCATGGCTCCCCTACTGCATATCTATCTGCATATCTATCTGCACAGTTCCACACTCAATTAGTGTCTGTATTAACGTGTGGCACCCGTCAGATAAAATCTATTTATTTTAATGCCGGCCGTCGGTAGGTTGTAGGTACTACTAGCACAAATGGTGGAAAAATTCTCGATTCAATAGGAGCACGCTGTTTGGTATTTCACTTAGGGGTTTTTAATTAGCCTGACTTTTTTATGTGTCACTTTTTGTGTTGTCATCAAAAAGATTTGGATGATCCACAGCTCATTTTGCATTTTTAAAGAGTCAGGTACAAGATAAAAGTTGGCATAGAAGTAAATAAAATATTTAGTTTACGTTCTGTGAAATCAATCGGACATGTAGGAGGGATTTTTTAATTAATTGGTCCTACTAGTCGGGATGCAATTTCAATATTTCGTCATTTTTTTGGTTGTGGAAATGCATTTGTTTAGGATTTGTTTCGGTCTGTTTTCATTTTCTAATATTTTACTATTGAAAAGATTTTTATGATCATTAAACCACATTCATCGATCAATTTTTACGTTTTGTCTGCAATTGTCCGGATACAACACAAAGCAACAAAATAAAAAAGTGGATGTCAGTTTGTATGGATGTATGGAAGTGGATGTATTTCTATTTTAACTGGAAAATGTCGAATCTCTAGAGTTCAATATTACGTCAGGCGCGGCGCAAGGTAGTAATTTGGGACAGCTGTTAAGCTGTTATTCTCGCCTTTCTTCAATTACGTCTGTCAAGCGCTTCCTCCTGGTTGTCGAATTATGTATGCTAACGATCTGAAAATCGTTCCTCGTCGTACTGCCGTAGGAGGACTGCAAGCGGTTTCAACAGTTAATTGGGTTGATTTACATACAGTCGATTTGCTATCAGTGTAGTAAACTGCATGGTAGTTAGATAAACATCCTTTGTTGATCGCGTACGCCTAACCGATAGTAAATCATGTTTGATCAGCTGACACCAAGCTTGATAATGAGTAAAAGTGGTTAGATTGTTTCATGGCAGATCGCGCAGAGCAAAATGTTCGTAAAAATATTCTAACTGACGCTAGGAGCATAGCGGTGAATGAATCTTAGTTTGGAAAATGTCTTCGCGATCACATAGCATGGCACAGGACGTAAGTGCACTCATGTCATTTACGAAGATATTGAACAGCAATGGCCCGAGTATGCTTCCTCGGGGTACGCTGGAACGAATAAGAACGTATTCGGTGCGCTCCGTCGGATATGAATAGAGGAATTCTGTTACCTAATCCGGAAGGCCAATGTAGCGATGACCAGAATATGTGGTTCAGTGCGAAAGCTTTTGCGTCGAGGCCACTTGTCATTTTGCTTCAACTTCTCTGGATAAAGTAGAGACTTTGTTTTAGACGTATTTATCTTCAACCCATTCTTATCTGCTTCGCGTTTTAGCCTGGTGTACTGATCTTCCACCGCCTCAAATGTTCTGCCGACAGCATCCACGTCATCAGCAAAGCAGATAAATTGACTGGATTTATTGAAAATCGTGCCTCGCATTTGGATCACCGCTCATTTTATAACACCTTCAAGCGCAATGTTGAATAGCAGGCAGCAAAGATCATCTCCTTGTCGAAGTCACCTGCGAGATTCGAATGGGTCTGACAATCCACCCGAGATTCTAACACAGCACTGGATCCCATCCATCGTAGCCATGATAAGTCTAGTAAGCTTACCCGCAAAGCCGTTTTCGTCCAAAATTTTCCATAGCTTTTGTCGGTTTACACTATCATATGCGGCTTTGAAATCAATGAACAGGTGCGTGGGAACTCGACATTCACGGCAATTCTGGAGGATCTGCAGCAGGGTGAAGATTTGGTCCGTTGTAGACCGATCCTTCCATGAAGTCGGCCTAATAACTTCTTACAAATTTATTGGTTATTGGTGATAGTCGCTGGAAGATGCCTTGGGACATCAATTTGTAGACGGTATTCAGGTTAGTGATCGCTCGGTAGTTCTCATAATCCAGCTTATCGCCTTTCTTGTAGATAGGGCAAAAAACCCGGTCTTTCCACTTCTCCGGTAGTCGTTCCGTATCCCAAATCTTGATAATAAGTTTATGCAAATTGGTCCATTTTTTTAATAAGGACCGCTGCAATCAATGCCATCCTTTTTCGCTGCTTTGTTGTTCCAGCCTTATCGATGGAAGCTTGGATAGCGGGCAGATTAAAGTCGCGCTGTTGTACATGAACAAAACAGTTGAGATTGTGTACTGTTGCTGCTCTGCTATACATGG
Source organism: Sabethes cyaneus (assembly GCF_943734655.1). Classification (NCBI taxonomy): domain Eukaryota; kingdom Metazoa; phylum Arthropoda; class Insecta; order Diptera; family Culicidae; genus Sabethes; species Sabethes cyaneus. The sequence continues at coordinate 149,758,244 of NC_071354.1, forward strand.
TTTCGAAGAGTCTTTTCCGAGATTTTCTGTGTGAGTTGCGGATGTTGAATAGTTCTGAAGTCCAGTCCATTGAAGTGAGACAAAGTCTCATATGCTCCCATACTGTACTATGAAGTGCTAAAAATGTACATCACGCTTCGTCAAGCGATCTGTTGCTTAGTGAAGCCAACCAGTTGATCGTCTCCAACGCACTGTTTAGTGCGCTAGAATAACACCGCTGATATAGTCGTCAAACTGCCAGCTTAAGTTAGGTACGTTGAAGCCTTCTATTGATAGGACAGTATCAGCATTTGAAGAACGATCTGTGATATACTGCTTTGCTTCTGCTTGCACGAAATAAATTTCGGAGGCTGCAAACTGTTATTTGTACGAGGTTTTCTCAATTCGCCAGAGGCACACTGTAGCATTATACACGGGTAGAAATTTGATCTCCAAAACGAGCAAAATAACTCATGATTCCCGGTTTCTAGCTCATGATTTATGAAAATACACCATGAATAAAAATCATGATATCACGAGCTTCTTGCAGTACAACACAACGCAAAATCATGAACTATTATTCATGATTTTGTGCTGTCTGATATGGCAATTCAGTCATGATTTCACATGAACTCACATTTCATGATTTTATGATTTCATTCATGGCATCGGAATCAAATTTCTTTCCGTGTAGGTAATTTTTAACACTAATTAGCACGTCGTGACCCCAAGAATAAAAGCTAGTTGATGGACCGTGATCACAGTGAAGAGATGTTGCTGCTATCGATGTGCTCGTGGAGCTATATTTCCGTTAAGGTGAAACGTTGTAGTCACAACTACGCAATAACAGTCGTAGTTGATCGATTTTAGTACGCAAACTCTTTACGTTTGAAGACTGGAACGATTGACGACTAGTAGAATACTCTGTACTGGAGAAATATAGAGATTACTACATTGCGAGTACTTACTTATGATAACGGGTTGAATGACTTTCTCTCCAATAGTATCAACATAAGCGAAAAAGTTCGAATGGTGTAGAATCGAATTCTGTAATAAAAACAGTGAACAGTAACATCTTGGTCGGTCATATCCCCTTAAAAGAATACTCAAAGGCACATTAACCCATTATGACCCGGCTATACCTAAATTTGGACCAAATGAAGTGAAACTGTGTGATCCATTATATTACGGCTCGAATGTGTCGGGAATTTCAAAAACCAACAGATTATCTCACACACACATCAGATTGATGTCTTATGTCTCTTGTAGTGATACATTAACATTGCTGACTATTGAAATCCAGCAGTAAACAGGTTTTGAAGACGGGGTATGATACATCATACACTAGAACATAATGGGTTAATTGAATGATGCAGCATTTTTTCGCATACCTATGCTGCCCATAAATGGAAGACAGTCACGTCTGCAAAAACGTGCAACTACGAAAAACGCTGTTGAAGCCACGACAATTTTTCTTCAATATTGAACCGATTTTGAAAACAAATCGTCCAAATCGTCATAAAATCACTTGAATGTACATAACAGAATACTTTTACAAGCAAATTGTTCACAAGTGACCTAAAATTTGTTCCAAAACGGGCAGTTACTGATATGCGTTTATTTGTGCTTGAAGAAGCAAGAATAAACGCATAACAGTCACAGGCACAGCATGCCTTGATCCTTGTGTTGTCGGTGACTCGGCAGTATTTTCAAGACCACGATTTTGTTTTGATAATTCACGTGCTCGTTCAATTCAATTGTTCAAACTGTCCTTTTTGACTCAAATCTCTTCCTGGCCTTTTCTCCTTTTTATTGTAATTTGTTATCTTCAGTTTATAGTGACGTCGCATGATGGGGATTGTTTAACTCAGAAGCTGGTCGCTTTCCTGTGTGCCCGGACTCCGGAACACTCCCAGAACGTGTCCGAGTATGACATATGTGATCCTGGACACTATATGTGACAACAAATGAACTGTTTAAAACTAGTTTTGCAATTTCGAGTACCGACTTAGAGATGTCACATGTTGTATTTTAGTTAAATTCAGTAACTGATCCCCGGAGAGGTATCTGGAACATCCACGGACATGTTTAGATGTGGCCAATGACGTCTTGAACACTTTATACGACTACCAATAGTCTAGATTTCCAAATCCGTGTATTTATAGGTGTCGCATGATGGGTTTGTTGTGATTCAAGGTGCTTCTATGTTCAAGTCCCATATATTCCGGAACCCCACTGTAACTTCGGAATCGTACATCCGATCCAAATTCTCATCAATAGTGTTCTTCTAGGCCATAAAATCTTCCGTTTGGTAGTTGTTGCAGTCGAATCGGTCCAGGCATTTCCAAAAAACAGATGCTTATTGGTATATTTTTACTACTGTGACTGTTATGCGTTTATTTGTAATATGGGACTGACATAGTTTGATATTTTTTTCAATTTCTTGGGAACAAACATAACTTTTTTGTTTGAAATATTGAAAGAACAGTTAATTTAAAGATGATTCCCAGGTTTATCTCAAAAGTGGTGAAAAGTCAGATGGGACTGTTATGCATTTATAGGTAGTATGTACCTAAGAGGTTGCACTTTAGTTAGAATGATAAATTGATGACGTCATCGATAAGCATGTAGACCATGCAGTGACTCAATAAGATCTTAGAGTCATAAAATTTACACCAACGAGACAAATATGAATAATATTTTGCATCGTTCCAGGAAAAACGCTTACGTTATCGACATTGTTTAACCACTGGCCGCTAGTTACTTTCACGAAATTAAGTAGGAACCTGTCAGATTATTTTTCTATCAACCCTCTCAAAAAAAAATAGAATCCATTTGTGTTGCCTCAAGTAAACCATTTGAAAAAGAAAAAATTAAGAAACTCTCACGCCTTAATTCTGCTACTGACTGGCTGTTTACAGTGTGCAGTCATTCGCATGAACCGCATTTTAAATTCTTTATAATGCAATCAACGTTATAAATTGTGCACGTGTTGGGCATTGCGCTGTCTGCAATAGCTGTATTCAGAAATTGCCGGTATTCATTTCTGAAGAAAAATTAAGAATAAAGAAGCTAAATTGAAGCTGATTAAAATACAATTCTGTCATACTTGCAAGCTCAAGTAAACGAGGACCGTTGCAAAACGCTACATATATGACCTTTGCGTTAGTTTTCCCCATCTTTCTGTGTCAACTGTTGACAGAAATAAAGACGAATAAAGCAATTCAGGCCATGTACTAACGTATCAAATAGATTGGTGATTTAGTGGCGTAACACAATCGGATCTAACCAATGTAGCGAAATGAAATAGATAAACATGACGATGTCGATTAATAATTTTTGGGTCGCAGCATTCGAAAGTTGTTCGGTTTCAGGTGCAGGCGCATTCGATCATCGATCCAATGATTTGAAATAGAAAAATTATCTTCGCAATCGTCACTTCTTATTTTTAAATTTATAATAATAACATCCCACTTTTTTTGTCGTTTTTTGCCATGTTATAAATGTTTCCTCTCGTTTCAATCGTGTACACTTTGTTTTTTTGCTGTCCGTTTGGTTTATCTCGCGAAAACATGTACCTACATGAATAGATAGCACCGGAATCGGCTGGGGTTGCCGTTCTGCGGCAATGACAGCTGCAACATTTTCGTTTGCCAGAATAGCATGAATCCGATTTTTTTTTCGAGTGCACAGTTGAACTGATACAGAGGAAAATGTCAAAATTCTACATTCGTTCGAGTTGAGCAAAAAAAATTTAATCAAGCTATCAAAAATTTGTGAAATTCTGATAGCTTGCTTGATTCTACAAACTCCAACAGTGACTCGTTCGGACGGTTTATTTTTATATTGCCATTTCCCGTCTCCCGTTACACTTCTTCCTCTGGTGAGCGATCAAAATTATATTTCCCGATTGCAAATTCGGCTTGTCTTTTTTTTAGATCCCATGAAAGTGAAATTGCTACTGCACATGTAATCTCCGTGTGCTTTAGGTGTATAACGTGTGCGTGTAAAATAGAAATATGTAGCGAAATTCACTGCCACCCGTCATGACGGTTGAAACCAGTAAGAGTATCATAGCTCCAAGGTCAGTCTATAGCACATGGCCAATGTCAATGGCCACCGAGCTTTTAGGAAAATTTCATAAAATTAATGCGTTTAAATTTGATGGCATTTTGATTACTTTTGTTTTTCTATTGAAACTTATATGTACATAGCACTTATTATGAAAGGCTTCAAACTACCAACAAATTCATGTCATCCTTTCCTTCGTGTTATCTTTATGCTTATGTTATCAATTTACCACGGACGGTAAATCGCACATTGAAAAATAAGTAAATAAGTATATTTATACTTTAAAAACACTATCTAAAACAGATTCTGTATATTTCCTGTAATTTGCATGTCTGGTACATATCTTAATATGCATTAATTTTTTATACTTTTTGTTTTACTCACATTTGAATTACAAACAGCGTTTACATATGATTTGAATTTCACCGATCAAATTTCAATAATTAAAAGGTAGTTATAAATTTATCTCTCAACGGCACATAACAGTAATAATAATAACATAACTATTATAGTAATTATAGCGTAATAACAACCTATTGATCTATTCACTAACTTAAATTTGTTTTCATTTTCACTCGACAGGTTAAATCTTGCCAGCAACGCCATTGCCAACCAGCAGTAGATAAATGACGGAGCCCCCTTCGGTCCCGCAGCCCTACTCATGTGCACCGGATCGAGAACGGAAAACAAATCACGCAGTCAATGAAACAAAATTGGTGAAAATAGCTGCTTTGAAGAGCAAGCATATACATAATGTGTAGTGAGTAGGGAAAGTGAGTGAGAAGCACAAGCATACCACACGGGAAAGGCTTATCGATATCTAATCGATCAAATCAGTATCGGAAAAAGCGAACTCAAGCCGTGTAAATAAAAGGTGGTAAATATGTGAGAGTTTGTATGTGCGTTCGCTTAACATCGCTTAGCTTCAACCAGCGCGCCGCATTCAATGAAGTCGACAAAAATAACATCCGGAAAAGCTGCCTGTCACGAGATAATCAAAACGAATTTGTAGAATTTAAGGTTCAATGCGCTGTTGCCAGATATTGTCTTAATCAGAATCTCCGCTATAGTGAGCAATGCCCGTAGTGTTAGTGGAATAAAGTTATACTCTAGTGCCAAATTTATTGTATGGATGTATTTTTCTACACACAATCTTTCGAAGTCGTCTGATTCAGTGAATGATTGTATTCTATAGCCACACTTTTTGAAAATTCTTCCTATTATAATAGGCAATGAGGCAGTGTTGAACGCTGAAATCTCAACAAATAGTTTTATAAATACGCCTACCAACTAGTACCCGTCAAAGCAGTGTTTCGGAAATATAGCCTTGTATAACAAGAAAAAAAGAGACCCACCAGTGAAGCTTTAAAAAACGTGATTTCGAAGCGAATAGCAAAAAGCAAAACAAATTTACATAAATGCAATTAAGGTGCAATGACGTGTGCTTATCCGCCAGCCGGTTGATAAATGTCTAGCAGAATCTCGCTGGCAGCGTGTAAAACCGGAAAGCTTCCACCAAGTTGTGCCAAGCACACCTACCTATCAGCAGCAGCAGAGCACATCACATATGAATTAATTTGGATATTACGCTTGTATGCAGGCAGGATAGGCGAAAATGTCCCTGAACGGAAGAGATCTGATGAAGCAGCAGCCGCCTGAATATAATCAGAGCGTTCTGACGATGCAGAAATCAGTGACAATCACTGTGACGCCCCAGCGGAGCAATTCGATGGATTTGCTCAATTTTGAGGAAAAACGGCAGCTGATCGCCTCCTCGTTGTCGCTGTCGGATATACTGCACGTCAGTCCGGCAGCAGCGCACGTGGCCAAAGAGGTGGCGGCCAGTACGGTAATCGGTAAGTGTTCGCCGTGTAGTGAAAAGCTCTCGCGAGTGTAAGTGAAAACGAAGACGAAGACGGCTGATGGTGCTATTTCGCGGATGTTGGTTTAGATGAAGTCCAATCATCTGAAAACGAAATTAATTTAATGATTAATCTTACTTATTTATACAATTTCGAAAAATGTTTTGTGTTATACCAATTAGAAAGTTTTTTATTAAGCGTTTAATAGTTTTTTTGTCAAATTATCTGATAACGATTAACGGTCGAGTGGTTAAAAATTATTAGACGTTCATTAATTAATCTAATTTTTTTTAATTGAGCATAATTGGCGATCTAACCGAGGCGGCCGAGCTTCTGGCAGTGGACTATAAACTGTTAAAAGTAATTTATTTTTATTGCAGAATAATGGTACACATGACCTTTAGCGAGCCAAATACAAATAACGTTAGGAGCAATAATGCCATCTCAATGTCCTTTGTAACTGTTTATGGTTTGAAATGGCTAATAACAATCATGCTTACAATAAAACTTTAAATTTATGGATTTGTAATTTCAAAATCGCTTAATTGGACATTTTGCAATCGGGAAGTCCAATTTTTGATCACTTTTTGCAGCAATGGAGACGATATATCAGTGATACGAAGGCGTCGAGCAGTGACTTCAAATAACTCAACAAAAAATTGTCCAATGTGGAAAAACCGCATTATCTTGGAGGTCAATTCAAGGGTTCATTACGCGAAATTTTTGGATCGCTGAACGTGCGTTATAATAGATCAATTGTGGCATGGTGCTCCGTTTTCTTGAAACCACAGCTGCTCCACATTGTGGGCATTCAATTGTGGTACAAAAAAGTAGGTAATCGTGGCCCTGTAGAGGTCACTACTACCCGTTATTTCCTTGTTGAGCATCATTTTTGACGAAAAACAAATTAATGATTCCCCGCCGTCTCATAAAGCGCACCAAACAGGGACTTTTTAAGGATGCAACGGTATTTTGACAATGACAAAAGGTTGCTCTTTACTCAAAATGCTTTGCTTACTGAAAAATCACGTGTGAAATACTGCTTGCCAGATAAAAAAAGAAAGTTTATTGGATCGCGACTGATGAAGATGAAAAGTGGATTTCTTTCGAGAATCCTAAACGTCAAAGGTCTTGGATAAAGGCAGGGAAACAATCAACCTTGGTTACACGCTCTAAATGCTATGGAGGAAAGAGAATGCTTTTTGGTGGAATCAGAAATGTTTGATCTACTATGAGCTACTCAAACCTTAATAGTTAATAGTGAAAAATGACCAAAATTTTGAAAAGCTAATAAAGTGATTTTGCTGCATGATAATGCTCTATCACACACTGCAAAGCTGGTCAAGGAAACGATTAAGTCATTTGGTTGGGAAGTTCTTCCTATCGATTTTCCTTTGTTCCGACTATCACCTATTTGCATCGATGAGACACGCTATTGCTGAGCAGCACTTCAATTTATATGAATGTGTGGGAAAATGGTTAGCTGGTTGATTTATAAAGCGGAGCAGTTCTTTTGGCATGGCATCCACAAATTGCCAGAGATATGGACAACATTTATAGCCATGGCTCCAACAGGGCCAGGGAAGCCAACAGTCGTGCTCTTTTCTTTTCTTTTCTTATTGAACAGCGTAAACTGCCTGACCGCCAGTGTGCCTGACAGCGTAAGATAACGTATTTTTTCGTTTCTCTTTTTACCTCCAAATCGGCCACCCATAGTGAAAGGTTGTCGGTCCGACACAAGCAAAATGTTCGTTTGAGTCGGACAGCGTCCGACCGACTTCTTCTTTCCACATGTAGTGGTTATTTTTCTGTAGTATTGAATCATACGATAGCGCTGTAGCTTTTCGTTAGTGGGGTGACTGCCTGTTTTGTAGTCATTCGCTGCTCCAAACGTTATAAACGGTAAAGGAAACTTGATCAAAACCAAAATATAACAAAAGGTCAAAAAACGCATTCGTTCTACTGTAATATCGGAGGTATTACAGTTCATATTGCATCATAAAACGGACGGTGTAAATCTGAATGAGCAGTGATGTGGCCGCGGTTGAAAAAAGAAGGATCGGTTAAAGTCCTGTGTATAGCCATAGATGAAAAATATTTCGAACAAAATAGAATTTTTCATTATAATGCAATAAACGTATGTTTTCCCAAAAACAACGGTATACCTACCTATCAAAAATGTGTGTTTCGTGACTGAACACCGAGAAGCATGATGAGTTTTTCGAAGTGAACTGTGGTCTTTTTCTTGCAGCATAGCATCTAGGCCGGGGTGGCTGGTGCTGTATCAAGAATTTCTCTCCACTGTACACGGTCCTGCGCTACTCATCGTGAGTTCGTTAAGTGTTCCAACACACGCAAGTCTGATCAATCTTTCTAGCATGGTGGGCTTCTTTATTCTTGGTGGAGTTCTTGAGGAGAATAAGATTCACTGAACAATGATTCGGCATCCTTGCGATGTAGGCTTACCGATTATTGTCGCCTACTTGTCAGATGTACGATGGAAATCTCTCCAAGCAGTACCTGCAGCTCGTGGCACACACGCCTGCGTCACTCACCGCTTTCCGTTTGTACTCCTTGTGCTCTTGTTTGATTCGAAAGAACTCGAGAGTGCCCGCACCTAGTACATTACAAGCTCTAGGATAGCCTTGAGGTGCTGCGTTAGTTTGTTCGGAAGACTGCTCTCGTGCATTATCTGGCATAGCTGTTCGCGCTCAACAGTATCGCATGCTGCCCTGAAATTTTCGAAAATAAGGGCCCTATTCTATAAGTCACGTCGAGTATCACTTTATCACTTTGCTCGACTGGTCCACTTTTGGTATTATGCAAGTCACATACGACACGATTGTGTCGCGTAACTCGACTGAATCGACCGCTAAAAAGTTAGTGCTTCAATCGTCAGCAAATGACAAGCCAGCTTGTTTTATTTTGGTGGTGCATTGAGCTGTTATGCTGCCTGTTCTCCCCGCACTTGACACTCGACATTGAGTCGAGATGAGTTGCTCGACGTGACTTACAAATGATACGTGGAGAAGTTGATCTTCCGACATTTCTGTAGGATGGTCTTTGGTAGTTTCTTCTCCTTCGAGATCCCTGAATTTATCGAGTGAAGTGTCGTTGCTAATAGTTCCTTACCATTTTTGTAAAGCTCTGCTGGGAGTCGGTCCATTCCGGCGGCTGTGTCTTTAGCTGTCCGATATCTCGCAGGATCTTTTCGAGATTAAGAGTTATATTTTTTTTTGCTTTTATCGTTTGTACACACTCCAGGTCCAGGACCACCTCGTGCTCATTTGCGTTCAACTTTCTCTCTTCGTCCCCAAACATCAAGCTCCGCTGTATATTCTTTACGAGATTGGTTCATCTTCTCATAAAACTTGCACATGACATGTCAATAGTTTGGAATAGTTTTATTTCTTTATTTGGAATCCGGATATAAAGTAATAAGGGGTAATAAAGTGCGATTCAATAATTAATCAGTGCAGATTCCAAGTAAATTGACTACATCGACATTGGACAGCTTGAATTTATCGTAAACATTTGTTGTGCTCAAAGCCCGTCAAGCGCCTAGCGGGTCAAAAGTGCAATTCACGGACGGGGCAAATGTGCGATTCATGGGCATACCAAAATGCATATGTAATTATATTCCGGTTTAGGCACTGTATTACAGATACTAGAAATGGAAGATCTGCAGGATACTGTGTGCTCCACAGATGCTGGCCGAAGCAAAACAGTGTCATCCGCCGCTGTTAACTAAAAATAAACGTTTGGAAACCGAAAAAGGTGCAAATTGAGAATATTCCTTTTTGAAACTTATCTCGGATTGAAGATATTATATTATGGTTTTGTTAGCAACTGCTGTGCTAATTTCATTGATTTAAGCTTCGTACTTTTACCCCGCTAGTGGGATAAAAGTGCGATTCGGCACTTGATCAGAAAAATTAAGAATTTGTTTTGCATAACACGATTATCCCAAACAATTTATAGTAGAATGAGAAGATATTGAGTTATTGCATCAATATAAAATAAATTTTACTGTTGTGCTTCTTTATATCTCATGAAAATTGATGACAACTTCAAACTTCAACGTTTAAACGCCCCGCCTTACACTATCGGTCCTGTCCTTCATTCGCAGGATATTAAAAAATCACATATGACATAAGTTACATAAAATTTTAACGTATTTCTCGTGACTAACTGAAACTGGGGAAACCTCCTTGGTTGTTCTAGCTCTTCACGATCATTGTCCTCCTTCTGATGCTTTTTTTTCATCAAGCTCATTCCCCGCTCATCGATACTTGGCCAAATTTTCCCCTGTAGCCATGCTTAGATAGTTTTTCCAAGCTTTTTTTTCTCTCCATCGCTTAATATGGCGTTTCCCGTCAAGCCAGTCATTTCCTGCACTCGACGTTTCATCGCCTAGCACCGCGATTGTGGTGTAATTGACAGCCGAGCGTATCTTGCTTCATCCGTCTTCGAGAGTCGAAGCACCTAGCTCCATTGAGGATAGTAGGACTTCAGCCAGTAGGTGCACGTAGTTCTCGGTACCTTGTGGATTGTCCAATTGGCGAGCCTGGGAAGGCGGCTTTATCTTAAGGTGATATCCTCGATTGTTTTGATCGTGCACTGATACTAGTTAGGCAATGATCCAAGTGAATATCCTGACCGCGCATGGAGCATATATTGGTGATGTTCGAGAAAAACCGTCCATTGATGAGAGGTCGATTTGGTTCAATGTTCGTTGGTCAGTTTGGTGAAGTTAGGTCCGTTGGATCTCCAGTTGTGGATATTTTTGCGGGAAAAGTAAGTGCTTCTGATCATCAGACCTCGGGAAACTGTAAAACTGATGTGTTGGATTTGGTGAGGAATTTGCGATAGGTTTGACATGATGAGTTTAAGATCTGGAATGTCTATTGGTACATCCTCTAGCTCAGCGTTTCCCAAATGGGGGTGCGCGAACCCCCAGGGGTTCGTCAAAAATTTAGTTTGCTGTAGAATAGTATAGGCAATTCCGCCAGGGGGTTCGCGAACCAAAAAAGGTTGGGAACCGCTGCTCTAGCTGATCACCTTCCAATCCATCGCGCGATCTGGCATTCTGTCCATTACTATAAAAACTGCTTCCAGCTCGTTGGTCGCTCCAACGATCTAGTAAAATTGGGACTTGCCGCCACCGATCCTCCACACCTTCTCGCATTTGCGACAAATCTCCTGCAGTCTCAGGATTCCGAACTTTTGGTGTTCTAGCTGTTAGAGCAGCACCATGTCGCCACCCGCGAAACTCAATTATCTGCAGTTTCAGGTTTCAAGCCATTCAGGTTCCATTCCATGTCCTTATTTCATCTCCTTTGTGTACGCCGAATGTTCTAACTCGAATTTTCTTGATTGTTCGTAGTAAGGTAGGTTGCCTCGCTACCGAGTCTCGTGATGAGACTGCCGTCTTAGCTTCAGTGCCGAGACAACACGTTTCTTATTTTAGCCGTCGGATCAGACGTTATCGTGAGCCGCTCCTAACCTAGAGTAGAACTGCTCACTGGGTTGAGAAATTGTCAAGCCGTCTAGAATCGCCCCTGACTTGGGAACAGACGCTCAAGACTGACAGGATACCTTCCCTGTCCCTGTGGTTAACGACTTCAGTTTCCACCATGGTTGGTCACCCGATCTCCACTACGGTAGCTCGTATTCTGGTCGGTACCATCAGCAGGAAAGAAAAGCAGTTGTTGGAGCCTAGGAACCACTGTGGGGTCTTTTTTATACCGGCAGATGTGCGAGGTAGTGATGTTGCGCATTGTCCTGCCGTTCACCAACACCAAAGCGGGCGTTGTTCAAATTTGGGTCTGGTCATGATGAAAATGCCAATCAAACTAAATGCAAACTCTAAAAAGCAGCATGTAGACAAGATATGCACAAAATCGGGGCACTTAAATCTCGATTATGCTTTTTTTCTAGAATTGTTGTTGGAAATATGTCTTTCTAAGAACACTTGTTTGGTCGAAATTGGTTTGTATTATTGGGAATAAACCATTTCTTGTATATTTTTATTTGTTCACGACATTTCCCTTTTTGTTTGGATTAGGTCGTTTGTTTTTTAGCTCCAACCTCCTTAATTAATTAGTCCAAAACTATATATCATACTACTCCGCATTACTTTCGAATAATATTTAAGCTTGACACTATGATTAGGCATAACATGTTGGCTAATAACAAAACTTCACCAAATGCAGTACTTATACGCAACGTGATAGAGATGCGCTAATTGAATTAAATTAAGTGTCATCACCTTGAATTGCATTGAACGTCGCTCGATGCCTGCAATGCAGTCAACTAGAAGTAGTGCGATGTGCAGATGCAAAACACCTTCAGTATTCAGTGCACGCCCAGCAGAAGCTAACACATGGCACATCCGACAGTTGCCTCGCGAGCTTACCCGCGAGTGATGATGATGATGATAAACTGATGGGTGATGCGCCACCGTTTAAAAAGTATTATGTGCGGGTAACTTTTTTTTTTTATCAATGCATGCTTTTGCTGACATACGGGAGCGCCTGTAAGTTGCAACACTGTAGTATTTCTTCCTTTGTTTATAGTAGTTGCTTTAATTTTTATTTCGAGTTTTAAAACGCACTCAGAATCGAGTGAGAACTTGTAAACTTTTATCCCGCTTTCAAAACATAATAGAAACAAAATTTTGCACCTGGAGTGCAAATCTAATTTCATTAATTCTTGAATGTTTCTTACATTCACTTCATACACTTGTACGATAACATGCTTGCAATTTGATAAAGCATAGCAAACAGCCTTCAATTATTCGCTCTACACAAACCGAACAAACAACATACGAATTTATCATTCTATGCACCTACCAGCGCCTATCCTTGTTTTTGACTCTAATACGCCTGTAAAATGGTGATTGTATTTTTTTTTAAATAAAATATAGTGACTCATCGGTTTAATCATCTCGGCAACTGAGCTTAACATTCAAGTACTCATTTAGCATAACCTGTTTACGATATGTGTGTCTTTGGAGGATTTTTTCTTGTGGTTTAAGAATTTCTGCGATAGCGGCCTCTACGCGGATAACATCTCATGCAGTCAACAAAGCATTTTAATGATTACTAACAACTCGACTGTGTGACTTTATGGGACATCGGAATTTTCGGATGTTCTCTGACATCGATTAAAAAAAAGTTCATAACTCTTGTACCAGAATCGTAAAACCAATTTTTTTATGAATGTATAAACAAGTTTTCTCAAAAACTAAAAAAATATCATTTAAAAAAAGTTTTTTCCAAATTTTTCGACGTGGATGAAAATTTCGAAAAGTCAAAAAACTGTTTTACCTTATGAAAATTTTCAAAACAATTTTTTGTTGTTTTTAAAATTATAGTATTTTAATGATAAAAATTTTATGATAGCGTCAGATTACATAAAATAATACAAGGAAGTGAAGTACCTAGTTCTATTAACATCCTATTTGAACAGTAATTTCAGTTTTCAATCTATATAAAACAATTGCGAGGAGTAGTGACCCAATACCTAATAAACTCGAACTCGGTTTATGTCAGATATTTTCTCACAAGAAATAGGCTTCCACTTCACACACAGCATCGTGAAGCGTGCGTACAACGAACACCCACAATCCTGTCTCTGTCGCATAGTGGTCTAACCGGATCTCGATTGCAGTTATTACTCTAACCAATCTCTCCTGTCCATTAGTAACATCAATCCTAACGATAACAATGATTGGCATAACTGCCGCTCATTCGACCGTGAGCGCATACCGTCGCGTCGCCGTGATTCGATTGGGATGCATGAGGTAATCGGAGCCACCGCGCATCGGTTTCGTTATTTTGCAGCAGCGGTCATCATCACAGTGATGGTGATGGTGGTGTCATTGGCAGCTGGTTTCCGTTTTGCGAACTGTATGATGCCAGTAACCGCAGTAAATCAAATGTAGGCTCGGGTCAGTTCGGAAGGCATTTATAGGAGGTGCGGTACGCTCTTGACCACAAACGAATGAAAGTCGTTTGCTGGAAGCTTATTTCTGACTGCCATAAAAACTGTTCTTGAATCCGCATTTAAAGGCGTCGAAAGGTAACGAAAGGTCATAGTTTACACGGGTGTTGTGTGGTTGTCTTGTAGGCATTCATTTTTTCCATACGGTCACAACCGTTGAATGACATTTCGTAAATGCAAAAAAAACTCTGATGAGAGGCTGCTGTAGTTGTGGCTAGTATCGACACAGTGGAAACTACGTCTATTTTGCGTCTCCATTTCAAATTTCAATTGTTCATTCCTTCCTGTGTTCGTTTGCGGACAACGGTATCATCACCGCAATCGTCGATGTGAAGTAGCTGATTATTAACATAAATTGAGTCTATCTTTTTTGCTTTTGTTGAATAATCTACCTCCCGAGATGGAGAGTGCACGGTACATGTAGTAATTAAATTAACCACGGTTCGCCACATGACCCACGATGCAACGTGTCACGGTTGGCGTTTGAGGATAATATGAATAAGAAGGGCAAGGAAGCAGAATAATTAATTTCTGTGAACCGCCGCATTCAGCCAAAAATAGCTTTACACAGTTTTTATGTGACACGGTCTGTACAATTGTACACATATCCTTAAATTGCGTAAATCAAATTACCAATTCAACCACGAGAAAATACGAGAAAATCTCAAATTGACTTTCGAGTGGTTTCCAGTGATAAAACGAATGTTTTAAACAATTTTACATTGAATTTGTAGTGATTTTCCCGACTATTAAAACTATTCTGTATATGGTTCATCCTTCTACACTTTGAGCATAAAACAGTCTTAGGTTTAATTTGCTGATGCAAGCAAATTAAGTCCAGTTCGATTGCATTGTAATGGACGACGAAACCTACGTAAAGACAGGCTTCAAAGTTGAAACAGTTTCTTGTTTCTTGAGTTTTATACGACAAATGAATGGAGAAACGTAACAGATATTAACATTAACAACAACAATATTATAACAGAGACAAACAAACAGAAAATTTACTGTTTTGGCCGAATTTGCCATCATGGAACAATAGCCATGGAGCCAAAACCTGCAGGTTATGGTCAAGGACAATAAACTTCCCCACACATTAGAGCTTCGCCCAATCGAGAAATATTGGGCCATCATCAAGCGAACTCTGAAGCACTTAGCCACAGACTGGCAAGGCAAACTTTCGCATGAGTGACTTTTTTGTTAGCATACGACCTTCGTTAGTCTCCATCGGGTTGGCTGCCCGGTGTCCACTAAGTTTGCCGGTGTAAACAAAGCCATGGGTATAAACATCCTGTTGAGAACTTGACCCTTCTTTATCGACAGACTTCGCAGCTGGTTATTAGAGTACAGGACAATTACGGGGCTAGTGCAACAATCATACTGACTCTATAGCACCTCCCAGTCGAGATTCGAACATTGTTAGACCAGCATCGTACCCTGAAGCTAGGTATCAGCATCTTTGGCTCGAGCAGCACGTTCCTCACAATCATGTGGAAGATTTGTTCCTTGCCCATCTTGCCCGTATCATCATTTGCCTGATGAGGACGGGAAGGAAAACAGGAGGAATAGGAATAGTATACCCCGGGGGGGTATACTCATCATAAATAAGAGCCTATAGCTCAATACCGCGTTCGGTAAGAAACATCAAAATGCCTCGTAATTTTATTTTTTTTAAATCCGATTCATTTAAGACATACGATCCAAAAATCCTATGACGCAATTGTGCTACTGCAAGACAGTTGCAAATTACGGGATATGGTGTACCGTAGCCGGATTCACATAAATTACAATGAAACCGTAGCCATATGATAATTAAAACTGCAGCGACCAGTCAGTGGTCTGACAAGAATACTGCAATTTACCTTATAGAGTGTTGCAAAAGAAATTTCGCAACCTTTTCATAAGGTTTAACAATGAAACTTTTCGTTTGATGACAATTTTTTCCAATAACGTTCATGTTCAGATGAAAACCAAGATCGAATCTTTTATTTTATCCAACATGCCGCAATTGGTAAAGCAGCTTCCGGTCCGAAAACCAACTTTTCTGCTCCAGATCTTGCTAGTTCATCAGCCCATTCATTTTCGGTTATACCAGAATGGTCAGGAACCCAAACCAGATGAACGGCATTCAGAATGCTTAGTTCTTCTAATTTTGTGTGGTAGGAGTCATCGCCTGCCTGCCATCAACCGCGCGACCTTCGTACAACCATCGGCATAACAGACCACCTAGTCGGAAATTTTCCTTTCCATGTAGCCTGACATCCACTCCTCTCTAGGAGGTAAGTTACTTGAGAAAGTCCTATACGGACAAGTACGCATGAGCGTTACATCGCTAGGAGCAAGGATAAACTTGTCCTCAGTAACAATTTGCGACCACAATCGAATATGACCAGTGGAACCATCCATAGACTGTCAAAGGCCAACCGCATGTAGTCGATAAGTACATATCAGTGCCTCTTGCTTCAGGTGGAAGTGTAGAGGTTTAATATTGAATATAGCTTCCAGGGCGGCAGTAGGAGTTGTAGTAAATGCACCAGACATTACCATTAAACACATCCTTTGAAGATGGTTTAGCTTTGTCTGGACAGTCACAACTTTCACTCTCTGCCATCATACAAGACAACCATACGCCAGTATTGGTCTGACAACGACTGTGTTCAACCAGTGTATGTATTTGGGTTTAAGCCCCTAAGAGTTGGCAATTGCTCGTCTACATTGCCCAAAGGTCATGCACGCTTTTTTAATTCGAAAATCAATATTTGTGGATCAGTCAAGCTTGGAGTTGAGAATCAAACCCACGTACTTCACCTCGTCCACAACATCAACATCCGAATCGTAAAAGCGCAGAGCGAGAGCTGCATTGTTATTTCTACGTCTTGAAAATAAGACGATAGATGTTTTTCTCGGATTTACCGAAAGTGCAGTTTCTCGGCACCACGTTTCCAGGACGCGTAGTGGCTGTCGTATTAAGTCAAATAATGTGCACTTTCCAACTACTAGCTATGTTTGAGGTCCCTCAAGGCGGTCATCTTGGAAAAAACGCCGTTCTGTTCCATTTCAGTTTAGTGTATTTGATCATTTACACGGGAACGCCTCGTACTGAGCCTCGATGAGATGAGATGAAATGAGAAATCCTCTACACGTAGGTGCGCCTCAGATGTTTACGTGGTTGAGTCGGCAAAAACGCTTTTCCGAAGTCAATGAACACCAGCAGAAAACCCAAGTAACAATTCTAAGTTTTATTACGTTCCTTTAGTGGTTTTCTTGACCAATTTCATAAAACCGCTAATAAAACTACGAGCTCCACCAGAAATTTCTGATGACCGCTATAAAACTGCCCTCCGACTAAGTGGCCTACTCTTTAGAAGGTTTTCATAACCTCTTTAAGAATCAGGTTCTAAGCTCAAGTTGTCGCATTACGCTCTGCTGGAAGCAGCAATAAAACTAGTTAGGCTTTTGTTGCTTGACAGCTAAGGCCATAATTTAATAAAGGTTTTCGCTTTGGTAAAAAGCAAAATCCTTCCGCCAGCTTTGTTAACTTAAAAATACATCTGTGAGCAGAAAAGTTGAAGTTTTGCTGTCAGATCATCCTGATAGATTTGGTTTATAGCGACCATAAAAAATAACCTAATTTCATTGCAATTCACTGCATATCTACATAAATATTTTCAATAATTGATAAATTTTGAGCAATCTCCGTTCGTTTGCAGCATGTACACATTAAATTTTATCGTGCATATTGACATAATAGGTGGATCAAATCAACGCGCCATTGAAATTTTGCAATTTTCGAAAACTGGTTGTTTTAACAAAATAAATATATTCAGTTAGTCAATCTCAATTTTTAGCAAAATCATTTTAGTTGCTTCTTGTCGTGGAACCAGGAAAACCAATCGATAATAACTTTCTTCCAGCAATAAACTTTGCTTAACAAAATACTAGAAGATGGCAATATGGCCTCGCATAAAAAAACGATTTTAGTATTGAACTTTAGTATTTTTCATAATAGCAGTAATAAATAGCAGGTGTTACCGTTGTAGTAGCTCTGTAAAACTAACATATTTATTGCGGTTTGGCAAGCAACCGTGATAAGATCAATTTTCATTGGTGCGCCATTTTGTATTGCTACACCACACTTATGGTAAGTTTATAAAAGACGTGATGCCACCAACTAGTTTTATCGTGGTAACATAAGCAACCACAATAAATTTGCTTTATGAACAGTTTTATTATGGTTTTATAGCTAGCTATAAGCGTGTTTTGCTTCGTATCCTCTTGGCATTGCGTAATACCATAATAAAATAAGAAGTAATGATAAATACCGCATTAAAACTGTTCGGAGGTGGAATTCAACTCTGAACCTGATTAAATATTTCACTCAGCGAATTGAGTACAGTGTAGTTAGTTATAACAAATGATGCTATAATTTGATGCAATGAGAACATTGTGTTTTCCTATTTCCCTTTAGGCTTCGTACATAAATTACGTAACGCTTAGAGGGGAGGGAGGGGGGTCGAGCTTGCGTTACTTTTTGTTACATAGGGGGGAGGGGGAGTCATGAGAATAGTTACGTAACAAAATTATACCAAAAAGTTGCAGTTGACAAACGAGGATAGGATGTGTTGGAGGTGGAAAACAGTGAATCTGTTTATACTGATGAAAATTATGGTTTGTAGCTGAATGAGATAATCCTATTAAATTTCCAGTTACATATTACGGTTCAAGATCATTTCAGCGTAACATGGGCCGATGGCCGATTGTGGTTTTTAATATGAAGCTGAGTGAAGTTGAGTACCAGGGAGGGGGGGGGCGGAGTTTTGGTTAACGTTACGTAATTTAATGGGGGGGTTGTGCCAAGCGTTACTTAATGTTACATAGGGCAGGGAGGGGGTCCAAAAACCGGATTTTTTGCGTTACGTAATTTGTGTACCACGCCTTATAAAATAATTTACACATACTTGCATACCTCATCGATCACACATTATAAAAATTTGTACGAATAAGCCTTTGAAATTAGTTATGATAAAGTCGTTAACAGTACCACATGTGTTCATTTTCTGGAACCGAATCCTACACTCAAAAAAATCGGCATGTCAAGTTTACGTGAAAACATAGGTAATTCTCATCCATCACACTTTTCATGTAACATTTACGTGAATTGTTGGTAACTCGCACTCATACTAACCAGTTTACGTGCGATCCCGGTAAGTTTTATAAATTTTCCCATTAACTAGTACATGAAATTCACGTAAGTTGCTGTACAGAAGTTTACATGATTTTTCACGTGGATGCGACGTGTCGATTTTTTTGAGTGTACTTTGGTTATCTCCAGTCCGCCGCGCACTATGGGGGATTTCCATACAAGCAGGCGGACAAAAATATTTTCGAATTCTTTTTAGGATTTTTTATGTTTTCCTAGTTTGTATGATTAAAATATGTTTTTAGAGTACATTTGCAAACATTTGACGAACATATTTTGAAAAGGGTTTAACTTTTTACCTTTGTCATATGCGAAAAACTAATATATGATTTTGTAAAATCGCCGTTTTATGATCAATTTTCAACCGATTTTCGATCTGTTTTTTTGCATTAAGACTGCAAATCCTGTCTTCAAATGTATAAATGTTTTTTTATATTGGACAAGATGGCGGTCATAAAATGTTAAAAGTCCCTTATTCCTTAAAATTTCAAAATCGGCCTTTCGGCTCAAAAACCAAAACTCAAAAAAATTTGGTTTTATGTTGAAACTCATCAAAAAATCATAAAAGGAACTCAGAACAGAAGAAAAATTGCCGCACGGTAGAAGACCTGACTTTTTAGCAAAGCCCAAAGGGCCGAGTGTCATTCACTGTTTAACTCAGGTCGATGAGATCGACAAATGTCTGATTGTATGTATGTATGTATGTATGAATTTATATATATATACACGTATGAGTTTCTATATATGCGTTTAAGTAATCAATTGTCTACCAACGTTTTCTCGGAGATGGCGCAAACAAATGTCACACAATATATTTCATTTGCAAAATACTTTCGTCCCATATAAACTTTGTAAGATTCACCGAAATTGGTCCATAAGTTCAACATATCTAGAAGATAGATCTTAAAATAGGCCATAGGTCTAAGAACTCAGCCCACTCAATTGGATTGGAATTTTAAATTTTCGAAGACGTTTCTTCGATGAACTTAGCAGGAGGGGCGCATGTTTTCTTCATAGTTCCAATAATGTCGTAAGTAGGAAATCTCGATGGTGACTCCCTCTGAATTATTTCATATTGAAATTTGCTTAACCCAGTTTCTAAATATGATTACACTAAATGCTTCTTCTGTTGACATCATTTCACGTTGATCACGTTATCTGAGCGCGCGCGTTGTGTGTGTGTGTGTGTGTGTGTGTGTGTGTGTGTGTGTGTGTGTGTGTGTGTGTGTGTGTGTGTGTGTGTGTGTGTGTGTGTGTGTGTGTGTGTGTGTGTGTGTGTGTGTGTGTATGTGTGTGTGTGTGTGTGTGTGTGTGTGTGAGTGTGTGTGTGTGTGTGTGTGTGTGTGTGTGTGTGTGTGTGTGTGAGTGTGTGTGTGTGTGTGTGTGTGTGTGTGTGTGTGTGTGTATGGGTGTGTGTATGTGTGTGTGTATGTGTGTATGTGTGTATGTGTGTGTGTGTGTGTGTATGGGTGTGTGTATGTGTGTGTGTGTTATTCGCTAGAAATATATTTAGTCTTAAATCTCCCATAGTGACTAGAAATTTTCAAAACACTATATTTCGCAGAGTGGCGCATGGTGGCACGTAATTCTTTCATAATTTGGTAGTATATACCTGAGACTGAACACAGAATGTGGAATTGACCTGGAGATATCTGGAGAAAAAAAGTTCTCGTCTAACAAAGCAGAAAATTCTCTTATTTTCCCATGTTTTTCTTCTTCTCATTCTTTTTATGATTATTATTTTTACTCAAGCTGTCTAAACCATTTGTTTTTCGGAAAGCTCAATTCATTGCCTTTCTAATGATGTATAAAACATAAGATTTAACTTTGAAAATAGTGTTCAAAAATTGATTTGAAATCAAACGTGTTTTAATGGCAAAAAGCATACATGTCATATCGTTTTTCAACTTTGACAGCCTCTATCTCAGAAACATCCTATAGAGACTAGCTATTTTGAATTTTTCTTAATTGGAGTGTTTACTATCAATAGAAAAGTTCAATCAAAGGATTAGTGAAAGTCAGTTTTCTGATTTTTGTCCGCCTGATATCTCATAGTGCCGCGGTCGTTTCTTCGAAAGCGTGAAAAGTTAATCCACAGTGTCGTTGTCGTTGTTGCAAATAAATTGTCGAAGTCCGTTGGTTTACAGCGAAGTTTGCGCGTACAAAAACTTTTATAAAATTCAAGTAAAACCAAGTCGCTTTAGAATTGTAACTTGGGAAGAGTCTTGGAATTCGTTGATCTGCTCCAATATAATGCGGAGTGTTGTTGTCTACACATCTTATCTACACATGATCGACCAGCACGGAATCGGAATCACGGAGCACGTGATGCCATGCCAGTTACCACATTCAGTTAGGTCTCATTTTTTAGGGACTTTGACCAATATGCCCTGTATCCAATCCACCGGAAAAGTTGCGGTTTTTCATATATCATGTGGGCAGACAAATGTGGGTTAGCTTTGAGCATCTCGGTTGAAATGTAGTCTATCCCTGGCGCTCCGTTGGATATCATACTTTTGATCGTTGCTTCAATTTCATCCAGTGATGGCGCTTCAGAGTTGACACGATTAATGAGACAAACTACTGGTGCCATGCGCAGCTGGTTTTGCTGGTCTCTGACATTTGAATCTCGAAAAAATTGTTCAAAATGTTCACTCCATCGCTTAAACTGTTCTCTGCGATCAGTCAGTAACTATTGCCACATTGACCAAAACTTATTTGCGAAGGAATGTTAAATGTCTGAAAAAAAGGCTAGATAAGGTGGCAATTGTCACAATGAACCCCAAGAGATTTTTATAGAAACATTATGTAAGGAAGACATTCATTCATTGTTAAGCATATTAATGTTTTTCTATTCATTAGTACCGTCTCATTTCGAGAACCAATTTAGCAGTTTATTGTTGCGATTCTCAGAATCGAGTACACAAAACTCAACCTAGGCATTGCCAGATCAGGCTATTTATAATTTGGTTTCATTGAATCCAATTTGTGCGTTCAGCAAGAGGTTTAATTGAGTTTTGTTTGGCACATTTAAAAATGCCATCACCATCGCCATCAGCTAGCAGATCAAGTATTCCCAATCCTTCCTCGTGTGCCGAATAAAAACTGCAGACCGATTCATCTTTATAGCACATACTTGATACTTCAATGACAGCAAACGCGGTACGCCCACTCTCGCTTTGGAACCGTCTCCTGGGAGAATCAAATTAATGGGTTTTGTTTTGAGGTAATAGTTCCGCAGTCGACCAATGGAAAAGATCGTTAATCATGCCCTCGCGACGTTCTATGACAATTAAATCTATTGATCACCTTGAGGTCAAACTTTTCGTTACCATTCAGTAGGTGTGTACAATTGTACATATTCAGATCTTGCTAATATATATGTGTTTTAGCATTACTTTTCCGGTGGTGTTATCTGCTATAATGTAAAAGTTTTTGATCCTAACCTGAGGATGCTGATCAATAATCCAACGAACTGACCGCAGTTACATCACCAGTGAGAGTGCATTTTATTTACGAAGCTGAATCATCGACAACTCAATTACGCGTACATTAGCGTAAGGAGTTGACTGAAACACGCCACAAACTGATCGTTTTTCATTATTTTTCTCACTCCAATACGATCTACGCGGTTAATGGTAACCGACCGACTGCCGGAGACAGGTTTACATATTTTTCACACACACATGTTATCACTTGTGGCACCGTCCCACATCTAATTTGTTGTCTCGTTAAGGAAAATGAAAAAATAATTAGACTAAATTTATTGTTTTAGGGTGGAAATTAAACGAAGAAAAAGCATGGTTTTGCTAGATACCAATGATGTTGTCTTCTCATACAGACAAATAAATTAATCATGAACTTTATTCACCCACTTCGAAGCGAAGCAACAAAAGTTAGAACCGGCAGTCATCCATCAAATTTACCACAAATTGAGTTTCGATTAGGATGTAACGCAACCAATAGGTACTTCCTGCGATCAACTTACGAACCATCAGATTTTTGGTGGATGAACATCAATTCAAAAGTATTCACACCCGCACTCTGGTAATGTAATTTGTAGTCATTTTTACTCACACTCTAGATCCCCGGGTGTGTCGTAAGCAAAGCCCTTTACGTTTGGTCGTATAAATCGCAATCGCACAGATTGCAGCAGGTGTCGTGTTACAACAATCCATCACTCTACGGAGGGTAACGGTGACAAAGAAAACCACTTTTCCACCGCAAATGAAATGCAGACACGCTGTTCCATATCTCGGTCTGTACAGGGTTCACGATTTTCACACATATATTTCTCAGCCCGTCGTCATTTACATAGAGTGTAAATAACACCGGGCGGGACACAGATGCAATGGCGTCTCGTATTAATTTTCCAGTTTTCCATACTCAACAACAGACAGGTAAAGAGACTAGACATTGTAAGTATCTACCGAATAATACAAAAAGGGCAGTATAAGCGTACTACAAATCGTTGCAAGGGGAATGCATTATGCACCATAATGTATGCAGACTTGACATATATACATAGAAGAAGTACAGCTGAATTGTTTTGTGTCGGTTGAACCATATTGTAAACAAACAAAGGCAACGAATGACAATAAATAAGTATAACCTGCACCACTCTCCAGTCAGCGTTTGCAACATAACGAGACGGTGCTTTATCTCGCCGGCTGCTGATAACCGAAAAAGATGGTGGAAATGGTGTTTTTCTTACAGATGCTTTATTAGCGGTTTTATACTTGCTTCTCGTAGAGTGTCGGTGGTTGATGGGGTTAGAGATGTAATAACGGTTCATTTTCGCTCCGCGTATGTGATTTCATAATTTTAGTGTCGGTCTGTAGGCTTACACATTTTTCGCTTTTGTTTTGCGGCACGGGGTGAAGATTTTGGGAAGTTACCTACTTTGAATGTAAATATAGTCCTTTAGTGAAATTACGGACTCATGGAAAGTTGACTTCGGAGTTCACGATTAGTCTAAGTTTGTTATTAATGCTGCTGGTACAGTTAAAAATGAATGTCAAAGCGGATTGCAAGAAGATTATATCGTTGAATAACTTATTTTGTCGAATAGACGTACTTACTCTACTTTAGTGGCGAACGAATTATGGTCCTCCGATACTTTGGGTTGTGGGCTGCCATTCTTAAATCCCCCAATCCATTTGCCCCGGAGTCTACGGCCTCTTCTTGTTTGTTTTTTACTGCAAATAGTTTTGGTTACTGTCAACGGGCATTCTGGCTACCTGCCCAACCCACCACAACCTACAATATTGTAGTACCTTCACTATATCAGTATACATATTTGAATACTTAATACAGCTGGTGGTTCATACGTCTGCGCCAAACTCCTTCTTCTATTTTGCCACCAGAACTTTACGCTCAAACACCCCAAGCACTCGTCGACCAACCCCAGTTTTGTGCGAATTTGCAAACTACGGGACTTCAGTTGTCTAAGTGATCCTTAGAAAGCCCAAATTGCAGCTGCAACTCGTCGTTTTACTTCGCGGCTTACATCGTTGTTACATCACACGCATGCCAAGGTATACGCATTTCTCCACTACTTCATATCGTTCCCCATCCAGCTCCACCTCGGCACCAACGCCATTTGGACTCCCACCTTTCCTGCCATCAACCATGTACTGTTGAAATAAATAAAAAAATAAAGAAGGGTCAAGTCTTAATGACGCTTACAACCCAAGGCTTTGATTTTGCTCTACGCTTGGTTCCGATTATATCGAAGACATTCGCAAAACCAAGAAGTATGTGAGATTTCGTGATGATAACCCCGTTTCTTTCCACGTTTGCCTTTCGTGTTACGCCTTCCAAAACAATGTTAAATAGCAGATTAAAGAGTGCATCTCCTTGCTTTGGTCCATCCAACGTCACGAAAGTGGCTGAGGTCTTACCCGATATTCTGATGCATGATTTTGAATCAGTTTTCGTCGAAATACCATGTTCTAGCATTATCATTATCTACCATAGTTCATTTTATTTGACTGAATTGTACGCTGCCTTAAGGTCTACAAACAGATGATGAGTCTACAAGTTGTACTCCGGGAGCTTGTCTAGTAACTGACCCAGGGAGCGCAATTGATCCGTCGTGGAGCAACCCTGACAAAAACCAGCTGGATGCTCGTCGACGAAGGACTCCGCTAAGTCGCAGTCTACTGAACAGGATGCGAGAGAGCATCTGTGGCATTTGTTCTTTCTCCCATATCCTGACAATAATCCGGTGGATTGCTTCGTACAGTCGCTCGCAACTCGTTTTTAGAAGTTCAGCGTATTTCCTCCAGCAGCCTTATCGTTTTTCAGATCACTAATTGCCGACTTAACCTTGTGCTTGACCATCGCCCACAATTCTTAACCTGTTCCTATCGATCATTGTGTTTACCTCTCCATTGATTAACGTCTGGAAGTGCTCCTACCTGACTGTAACGCCGTTTTATCAGTAAGCAAGTTGTCCATTACAGGCATGGCAAAATTCCTGCGCCTCACTGTTTGGTAGAAATTCCGTGTATCTTTGCATGCAAATTACTCCACTGCATCGGTAAGCATGTGGTCCTCGTAGTCGCCATTTTTTTGGACGGTGGGCTCTCTTAACCGCAGCCTCTAATCTCTCTATACCTTTCGCTGTTCTGACATGCAGTCGCTGTGAGCGTGCGATTGTGGGGGTTGAATGCCCCTGGTACAGATCGTGTTTGGTGAACGCGATCGTTGTATGAATTCGTTAATAAATTGCTGGAAAATGGCTCGATAGGACCATTTGTATGGAACGGCTCGGTACGACCGTTGAACAAATGACGATCATTGTCGAATGATGTATATGCTTCGGTAAGACCATAGATGAGCTAAATGATTTGGTACGATCATTGATGAATGAAGTATATGGTTCGGTACGACCATAGATGAACTTAATAATTTGATACAACCATTATCGAATGATGTATATGGTTCGGTATGACCATAGATGAACTAAATGATTTGATACGATCATTGTTGAATTATGTGTATGGGTCGGTATGACCATAAATGAAGTAAATGATTTAGTATGATCATTATCGAATGAAGTATATGGTTCGACACGACCATAGATGAATTATATGATTTGGTACGACCATTGTTGAATGAACTATATGTTTCGATGCGACCATTGATGAACTAAAGTATTTAGTACGATCATTATCGAATGAAATTCGGTACGGTGGTTCGGTACGACCATAGATGAACTAAATGATTTGATACGATCATTGTTGAATCATGTATATGGTTCGGTACGCCCATAGATGAAGTTAATGATTCGGTACGATCATTGTCGAATGATGTATATGGTTCGGTATGACCATAGATGAACTAAATGATTTGATACGATCATTGTTGAATGATGTATATGGTTCGGAACAACCATAGATGAAATGAATGGTTCGGTACAATCATTGTTGAATGAACTATATGGTTCGGTACGACCATAGATGAATTAAATGATTCGGTACGATCATTGTTGAATGATGTATGTGGTTTGGTAAGACCATAGTTGAAAAAGGTTTGAGAAGAAGAAGTAAGAGAAAAAGATATAAAAATATATGAACCGGTAAGACCATAGACGGAATGAAACTGTTTGATACGACCAGAGATAAATAAAATGGTTTTATACGATCATTGTAGAAAAGATGGCTTTATTCAGTTTGGATTAAGTATTAGAATTTATGCTTTCAAGTTTGAGCTATTGATTTATTTATTTGGATTTTTAGCAGTTAAAATGGTTGATCCCATGAGGTCAATGGAAACTGTTTGTTAAAAAGACCGACTCAGAAAAATAGTCCTATAATGTGTTATGAATATTAAGTAAAATGAACAAGAAGAAGAGGTACTTTGACGGAAAAACTCGATAGCATCGTCTTGACAAATTCCCCAGGCGAAGAATCTACTGCTACTAAAATTTACCTGACAGACTAGAAGGAAGGGTAATTTTCCACATTGCTAAAAAGACAAAAAACAGCAATTACGTGAAGTCAAAGTTGCTCTTAGGCTTACCCTACGATTTGAACAATACACTTGTATTGTAGTTATTGATATAACTGGTTATGCCAAACTGTTGCACCTTTTGGGTGATCAGTTGCAGCGACTACTCTCTGCCACAAACTCACTCACAATTTCGTTGAAAAGAGTTATTTTCAGGATTTCGATTGCTTGGGATATACCAGTTGAATGCATGACAAAGTCTTTTATCTTTTAATAAATATACTAAATGAAAATGGCAAATTCGTTAATATTTTTTTAAGTGTGTAAGTTAGCCATTTTTTGTATGCTCTTATGTTAAGTAGTTTTTTGTTATATTTCATCTTGTGAGAAGAAAAGAGAATGCTCCCGGTACAAAATATCGCTTATCCCAGCATCAGAACATGCCTCGTGCTATATGCCATCTCGGCAGCGGTACACTTCGCTGCCGATGCGAAGAACTGTCTGAACAGTTCCGTGTATCATCGGCATCGTCGGTGTCGTCTAGATTCCAACCGAGTTCAAAGACCTGACTACTAAGCACATCAAGTCGTATTCAGTTGGCCAAACAATCAAGACTTGGGCGATTCTTTGTAGCTGTAATTCGGCTCTGCGCAGCGACTCCTGGGCTAGTTCTTCTTATCTGTCCCGAAAGGATCGTACACTAATGACATCCGAAAAGTGTCCACCGTCAATCATGACATGATCAATCTGGAAGCTAGAGCCTCCATTTGGCTGCGCCCGGGTGTTTCCGAATATTCATACATGGAAAATATGTGCTATAATTACTTATTTCTTATTTTTAGCAACATAGAAACGGGTTAGCTCCTGCCGTATCAAGAATTCCTCCCCACTGATACTCGATCCTGGGTTATTCGCCGTCAGTTCGTTGAACATCTCGACACACGCTCGTCGGCTTCACCCTGGTCAAGCTATCTAGCACGTTGGGCCCTTCTATTCCTGGTATCGGTGTGGTTCTTGAAGAGAACGGATTTCTCTGCACAGTCGTCCGACGTTCTTGTGTCATGGCCGGCCCAACATAGTCTCTCACCTTTTCCAGCTGTACGAAGGGAATCACCTTAAGTAGTGTCTGCAGCTTGGGGTTTATACGCCTACGCCACTCTCCGCTTTCCGTTTGTACTCTTCCAAAAGTAGTCTGTAATACCTTTCGTTTAAATACAACAAGTGAACGTTCCGCAATGTTGCAGTTTAAAGTCCTGAGAGGATTAACAGTCTGATTAGCATATGAATGAATATTTAAATTATCCATATTTTTATCATGATTAAGTCTGATTTGGTGAACCAGCTTTTTCATATTCGGACCCCTGTGCAGAGCAGTGGTCGCGTACATGTTTGCAAACGAGATATTTAAGAGGTAATCGAGTAAATTTAAGAGTGCTAGTTTGTAGCCCTATCTGCGCTTAAGGGGGGACCCTACTCTGGAAAATCGGAAAAATCTAATCTTAATTTTTTTGCATTTTCGAGACGCTTACACCTTCGGAAATGTCACGCCAAAAGGATTTTTTAATATCGGATCTCGTTGTAAACTTACGGCAAATATTGTGGAGTAACCTCAATCGAAGTCCATTACTGTACGAAACTTTGAACGCGTTTTCCCCAAAACCATGTTTCTTTAGCTGGCGGTACGTGTATCTCAGAATCTAGTGAACTGATTTGGCTGAAATTTTGTTTTCAGCATGTAAAAATGAATTATCTAAATTGTTGCGTAGCCGTTTTTTGATATCTCAATTTTTCAATTTTTATGAGCTTTTAATTGGCGATTTTTGATAAAAAACACCTTTCTTTGGAAAAATTGCCGCCATTTTGGTAATTTTTCGAATTTATAAAAACCGCTACGTAACAATTTAGGTATTAACCTAATTGAAGCTTTAATCATCCTTGAAATCCGTTCTACGATACTCCGTTGGTTCCCGGCACGTACCGCCAGCAAGGAACTATTTTCTAGAGGGCATTCACGCGTCCACCTGCCACCAACATAATAATCACTATTCTTGTATCCAAAAAATACAAAATATATCTTCAAATATACCCTAACCAATAACCAAAATACCCTAACACTTAACTATAATTCTTGCATCTGAAATTTTTTTACAAAAATCTATTATTTTCGGTCTTCCAGAGTAGGGTCCCCCCTTAAGTCTGATGCCACGCGAAGTCAACACACCATAGGAAGGGTTGTTTTACAGACTGTTGTGAATTAGAGAAGTTTTCGTATAAAGAGAGTTGTTCCCAACTTTTGATTATGTGTTCAAATGGCGCACCTAAAAGAATTTGATTTTATTGCGCTACTTTATCTCTGGTTAATCGCTTGCAAGACTTGTAGTGCTGCTCGTGATCATTACTACAGAAACTATAGCAGTAATTTGGCGCTTTCATGCATATGTTTCGATAAGCACAATCGAAATTCTACGTAGGTTTTTACGATACGCTCTTAGATCTTTGACTTTGCGTAACCCAATAAAATTGGAGGGTCGCCTATCAAATCTGGAGATACTTGCATAAAGCCGAGATATACCCGTTTTTATAGGAAACCTTGTAATTGATGGCAATATTGATACTCCTCATCTCGTTGCACAAATCAATATCACAGTCCCGCTAGGAGCTTGAATTCTTTGGATTTTATGAGACATGATTTTTAGCGCACCGAATAACGTCGGAATGAACCCATCTGAAATATATGCAATGTTTTTTATAGCTTTTATATGCATTTTGACTACAGTATTTCAAATGATGTTTTTAAAAATCATTCAAGGAGAGTGATTAGTCAAGTAATTTATATTAGTGTTTGCAAACCGTGATGTGTGCTAATTGTAATTTAAAAAGATTAATAGGTTTTCACGAGGAAGATTTCACACCAACTGGGCTTTTCTCATACTATCATAAATTCATGGATATGAATTGAATCTATACCTATAAAAATAAATTTCTGGCTGTCTGACTGTATGTTCCATATAGACTCGGGGGCTACTGAAGCGATCGGCGTGAAAATTTGTATGCAGGGGTTTTTGGGGCCGAGAAAGGTTCTTGTGATAGTTCGAGACCCCTCCTCCCTCTGGAAGGGGGGTGGGGGGCTCCCATATAAATGAAATGAAAAGGTAGCGAGAGTAAATGTTCTGTTAGACTAGCACATAGACAGAAATCTTTAGATTACGTTTGTTCACATTTTGCAGCTACGATCTTTTGAAAAGTTGGTGCCGTATTATCTGGCTTTAATATGACAAATCATTGTTTTTTATTGTTTTTCATGCAGTAGTAGAATCAGCAATTTAGCTGTTTTTTACTTACACAAGGTTTTCCAGGAAAACATGCTGACTTTATTTAATACAATGAAATGGCGTTTGTTATTTGAGTTACCAGTTTTTAGTGAAAAACTTTCTTTTGACCTCAATACAAACAGGACCAACTTGATGGGAGTCTTAGGTTGGGAGCGGGCGAGATATTGTTTTGTTCGTTATTTTTACATGATTTTATTCGTCACGCATTCGTGATCAAAACAATGCGGAAGATAGCGTAAGAAGATCAATAAAAACAGTGAATTCAGCGTCATTGAATTTTTGCAACGATAGCAGTTTACAAATCTAGCAGACCATGCGCTAGTTGTTGTATTATATGACGTATATCATTGCTCCAAAACAGCACAATCCGTCACCAGTAGATTCCCCGCCATTGACATAACCTGTTAGTTCGGCAAATGCAAAACACATTCGCATGTGTTTCGCACTACCACCACCAGTGGCAGCAACACTCGCTAATCGGTATTTTTTTTGTTATTTATTTTCCTTTCCGTAGCTACAAAGAAACAGAATGGTGCCACCATGCGTTCCAACAGTCTGAACTCGGGTTCCCGCACGCCCCCACTGGAGCGGAAGAGCAAGTTTAGCGCATTCGGGCGCCTTTTCAAGCCCTGGAAGTGGCGGAGAAAAAAGAAAAGTGAAAAGTTCGAGTCCACCTCCAAGTGTAAGTAAATATTGTACACCTGTGCCAAACTGCCAATGGCACATCCGTTTGTTTTTGTTTGTTTAATGCTTGAACTTGAGTGGAAATTCGAGTTGCGATTTGCTCTTGGCTGTACGCTATTCACACGGTGGTGCTGAAATACAAATGGATGCAGCTAGTTAATGATGTATTGATGGCTTTGCATGATTCATCTCCATTTCATTTTTTTCTTCAAATTTATCATTCTTGCAGCTCTAGAGCGTAAAATATCAGTACGTGCCAACCGTGAAGAACTTGTACAAAAAGGTATTCTGCTGCCCGAGAGTCCTACGTCAGCTCTATCCATAGCTGGTGAGTATTATAGCTTTAAAGTACTAAAATGATTGCCACTTTTTGATCTGATGTGGTTGGATCGGTAAGCAATTTTCATCCTTCAGAACAGACGTCCGATACACTGCAAATAATTTTCCGTCGGAAATTACATTTTTCATCCATTGCTTCATATCCATCGCTTGCCGTAAAAATTGTTACTCTTTGAAACTAAAGCTCAAAATTTTTTATCTTGCTATCCCCAAATCATCCGGTTAAACCAAATTACTTGCCCTGTATAAATGCAAATTCGAAGCCATTTGTATCAGTCCCACGGAATCGGTGACGTGGTCAACATCATCTCATAGACAACTACAAACCTTCCATCAGCCGAACCATTACCGAAGCCAAAGTAAGTCTTACAAATTAGTACCAACACCAAACCGAGTTGTGCTCCACTTCCTCTCTATCACCGTTCATCATTACTTCATTAGACATGCACACTTTTCTTTTTGGCGGAACTTATTGCTGGCCCATGCAGCAGCAGCAGAGCGCAGTTGAAACCGATAGGATCTCCATTTCAGCCATACACCACAAAGTCTGCGCAAAGAATGCTAACTTTCGAACACGTGTTGTATGTTTATTTTTTTCGCTTATGTTGTTATTTCTGCTTTCTTTACTTTTACAATTGATGTTTTGCTGTTGTTTCCTTTTCTTCCATTGCATTGCATCGCCGCCACACGTTCACTTCAGGCTGTAAAAACAAAGCTCGTACGCCGTTGTGCGCCATTTCACCACGAACTCATACACAACCTATCACGTGTAAAAATTAGTTCTATATTTCTACGCATTCCATTCGCTATAGTGTAATTACCATGTACCTATTTATGTAAGATTGCTTTTCGTTGGTTGTTCCTGCACTGTTCCATATATTTGATTATTTGTGCAGTTATAATAGTATAGAGTGATTATTTGTAAAGTCCATCGGTATTGTGCCTGGCGTTTTAACAGAAGTAGCAAACGCCAACATAAAAAATGGAGATTTTTTGCAACCGGTATTTCAATTAATTGCTATATGGTTGAATGGGCGGTCGGGAAAATGTATCGGTTGGTTTTTTGGATTCCGTTATTATATACGTTTATAATTCCTTCGAGCGTGTAAACTAGTATAAAACATTCAAAAACAATCTGTAAATCAAATTTTGGAAAAAAATGTGCATAATTGAAAATGTAATAAAAAAACGAGTACGACTTTCTGTAAGTAATCGTAGAATGATTGAAAGGGCTTCTTAAATATGATGTATCAATGGCTGATGGGAAATTCAGTGCAAAAATAAAGAAAAGAAAAGGGAAAAGAGTGCGGGGAACAAGGAACGTGAGTATGAATGTATGTTCCACTATAACTCCGGAACGTCTGGACGATTTTTCATCAAACTTGGCACATATGTTTTTTGACATAAAAGAATCAGCGCATAGTGGGTTGACAAAAGTGGGAGGTGGTTACTTACGAGTGGAGGGGAAGGTTCAAGTGGGTGAAATGGTGCGTTTCGATGGGGTGCGAACGATAGCAGTTGTACAATTGGCTGGACGATAAGAAGAGATTTCTGAAAGGAGAAATAGGGTGGCTATTTACAAGGGGGAGGTTCAAAAACGTAAAAACGGCTTTTTGTCGATTTATGGGGATTACCGAAAAGAGCACGGATTTACAAGTGGCTGGGGAACAACAGGAGAGGCCAGCTGACAAAAAATAAGGGTTTTATTTCTTGTACTGAGAATTTGCGGTTGAGAGACAAAGGGGCCCCGAGTAAGATCGAGCAATCAGCTCGTTGTTTAATAGTTTTTAACTTTTTAGAGACGGTTTTGTTTCAAAATTCTGAAATGATTATCGATTATAAAGTCTCAAGTCCGTAGAGGAATAGCGTTTTGTACATCGTCAGCTTTTTGCGGTAGCGTATGCTGCTTGGCCGAAGCATCTTGCGTAGGTAAAAGTAGGCTCAACTTCCGGTTTGAAAACGTCGTTGAATCTCCTTATACGTTTTATTATCGGCGGTAAACAGAGATCCCATATATACGAACTCATCGACCGCTTCCAGTTCATTGCCGTTAATAGCCACTGTCCATGAAAAGCGAATGTCGTTTACTCTGGAGCCTCTTCCTGCCATATATTCGGTTTTCTTACTAGCATTCTTTTTTGGTTTAGTGTAGATTGCGTCCGACGTCCCAAGGTTTAAGTAATGCTGTCGAGGTCGTCTATGAAGGTTAGTACCTTGGCTGCTTTTGCTGAAGAACGTTCCGTTTCGATGCCCGCTCGTCGAATCACACCGTCAATAGCGATGTTGAATAACATACAGGAGAGTCCATTTCTTCACCGCAACCCTCTGTGCAATTCGCAGGGGCTTAAGAATGCCCCTGGAATACGCACTTAGTACATCATCATATGTTACTCGTAAGGCAGTTTTGATCAGCCGTGTCAGTTTGTCCAGAAAACCATTCTCGTGCATTATCTGCCATAGCTGTTCGCGCTCGACTGTATCGTATGCTGTCTTGAAATCCACGAAAATATGACGCGTAGGCATGTTGTACTTGACATTTTGGAGGATTTATCGGAGAGTGAAAATTTGATACGTTGTAGCATGGCCTCGTTCAAGCTCACCTGACACTGCCCTACGAATTCTCTTGCTATTGTGAATAGACGAGGCGTTGATCAGCGTAATGCCACGGTAATTACAGCAATCGAGCTGATCACCCTTTTTATATATATTGTGGACAAACCATATCTTCCATCCATTCCTCTGGTAGCTTCCCCTCGCCCCAAATCCTTAAAGTTATCCAGTTGAGTGTCGTTGCTACTAGCAACTTGCTAGTGGTTCCTTACCATTCTTGTGGAGTTCTGCTGGGAATCAGTCCTTCCCGGCGGCTCTATTATTCTTCAGATAACCGATTTTTGGCCGCATCTTTTCGAGATCCGTCTCGTTCTCTTATATCGCCATTAAGATGCCCATCGACGAACTTCTTCCACCTGTCGACCACCTCGCTCTCGTTTGTGATCAGGATTCCCTCCTTGTCCCTGCACACATCAGGCTTCGGTGTGCATCTTTTATGAGATTGGTTCACCTTGTCTTAGAACTTGTGCCACTCATCACGATTTCCGTCCTCCTTCTGGCGCTTATTCCTCCTCTGGCGTTTCGTGCACTCGTGGGTTCTCAGCCTAGCACCGCATCCTGCTCCATCCGTCTTGGAAAGTCAAAGCATCACAGGAAGTTGGAGCTTCATCCAGTAGGCGCGCCTAGTTCTCGGCAACTCGCGGATTATCTAATTGCCGAATTTTTACCCGAGGGGGCGGCTTTTTCGCGAAGTCGATAGTTTTGAGCTCATGTACTGTGACTGGGTAATGATCCGAGTCGATATCTGCATCACGAAGGTAGTGTATGTTGTAGTTATTCTAGACAAATCGGCAAAATCGATAAGAATATGGTCAATTTGATTCAATGCCCATTGGTCAGGTGATCTCCAATTGCGGTAAGATAATGCTTCTGGACATCAAGCATCGGGAAGCTGCAAAGTTGATGCTTCGATGGCCGTTATCGTTCGTATCGGTGTGCAAGTTATGAAGTAGACTAATCTCAAGATTTTAGTCTTGACCTTGGAATGAGGTCATACATATATTTAATATTTTTTTGAAACGATGGTTCTACAATTGACGAAGGGACGGTAGGGGAAAGAAATGAAAATTTGGTGAAGGAGGGGGAAGAGCGGAAAGGAAGGGGGGGGGGTATTGGTAGCTATGCTTGACAAGTAGTCATTTTGACTCCTACCTTTTGTCCAATGCTGGAAGGTGCATGAGTCGAACCAAGCTGTTGCTTGGTTCGACTCATGCACCTTCCAGCATTGGACAAAAGGTAGGAGTCAAAATGACTACTTGTCAAGCATAGCTACCAATACCCCCCCCCCTTCCTTTCCGCTCTTCCCCCTCCTTCACCAAATTTTCATTTCTTTCCCCTACCGTCCCTTCGTCAATTGTAGAACCATCGTTTCAAAAAAATATTAAGTTATGAAGCCCGATCACAGGTCAATACATCGCTGCCGATCTGGGCATTTGATTTATACCGTTCTGGTAGAATTGGACCTTGCTGCCACGATTCATCCAAACCTTCTCGCTTTTGCGACAGATCTCCTACAGTACCACGATACCGAACTTTCGGGGTTCTAGCCCTTCCAGTCAGTAGCACCCTTCCGTCACCCACGAAATTTAACAATCTGCAGTTCCAGGTATCAAGCATCCATTCCATGTCCTTATTTTGTCGCCTTTGCCCACGCCGAATATGTCGAGTCGAATATACTTGATTCTTCGTAGTAAGGTAGGTTTAGCTGCGTTGTCTTATTAGGGCTTATTATTTTTACTGTAAGTAAAAAGTGTTCTTAACCCTCTAATGGGGAAGACCTCTATAGACGACCTTCGCTTTTAAAGCTCCAGAGCCACATCGAAATTTGTCTTGAATTGACAATATAAAAAATATGTTCAGAACAGATTTCCTGACATTTTGATGTTAATATCGCAACATTCTGACCATGCGTTCAAAAGTTATCATCTTTCAAAAAGAAGAATTCCAAAAAATTCTGAAAAAAAATCATGGTGCGAATATTTCCTTTTTTACTTTTGAGGAAAAAGGACGTCTATACCAAAATTTCCGACCTCAAATTTTTTCTATGAGTAATTTACATGCTTCATTTCAATTTTTTGATATATTTGAACTGAAGATATATTTGGAAAGAGCGTTAGGCATGAAAACCGAAAACGAGAAATTGGACTATTTCATACTTGGCAATCCGCCAGGTAAATATTTTTCCATGAGCTAACCATACTGTCGATATTTGTAAGCGATACACTTGTCCTAGAGTTATAAAATCACCAGCACTCCATCCAGACTTAAACATGTTTTGAGCTAATCTGAAAACTAAAAGGAAAAATTATTCGATTCCTGTAGTAAATGACTACAAAGCACTTGCAATAAAAAAATCAGCAATTCATACAGGAATATATGAGAAATAAGTTAATTTTATCTCAAACAGATTGAAACTGGTCATCAAGAATGTAGGTAGTCCTGCAAGGTAGAAGTTAAGTGACAAGCTACAATTATCTCAACTAATATTTAACTACCGAATATTTTATTGACCGCATTTTTAGAAAATTCAAACTACATGAACTTTTTCTTCACAACGGAATGCTTTTCTCCTAATCATTGCCATGCGTCCAAATACGCTTTAGTTAAACATTGTTTTAAAAGTAAATGTTACCATTCTTTAGCAAAAATTCTGTGCAATATTATTAAACGAAAAGTTTATTCGACACTGTTCGAAAACGTTTTTAACTGACTGTAGGAAACTGAACTAGGAAAACACAGGTAAATGTATCCGAGTGGAATGGTAGGAACTGAACATAACTGAAGAAAACATAAACGACTAAAAATTTTAAAAAGTTCATTATCTTTTAATTTCAGATTTTGATTCTGCAGTCTTTCCGCTTATTTTGATTCCAGTGCATTCCAGTGCAGCATGGAGCAACTTCAATGGAATAAAAAGCCGCTTGTTCCACGCCGCACTGGAATGCTTATGTGTAATAATCGTTTTTCGGACACTTCCTGTGGTCGGATCATTACAAAATTAGTATCAAAATAAGCGGAAAAGATTTAAAGAATCAAAATCTAAAATAAAAAATAATGAATTTTTCAAAAGTTTTAGTCCCCTGAAGCAAAAATTTTTCCTTCCACATAATGCACTCAAAATAATATTAGTTCCTGCTTTGAATTTCAAATTTCTAAATTCTCGTTTGCATCTTAAAAACTCACCATAAGACGGATTTTCTAAGGTGATTTTGGTTGCTAAAGTGCTTTGTTGTTTTTGTTGCGATTCCTCACTGCATTATAGCCTATAGTCTGAAAATGCAATTTAAACACCCTGTAAAATTGCTCTCGTCCCAAGAAACAAACCATTTCGGCACGCCATCTTTTTTCACTATTTAATAGTAACGCTTATACCAGTTTTAATGTTTGCGTCTCCACTAACTCTTACTCACTACGACATCATACGACTAGCGGCCACTAGGTAGCGCTGCATTGTATCATTTTTCATATCAGCAACTTGAACGGAAACGTGTATAAAACAATATAAAACCAATCAGGAAGAATGATTAATACTGATTATATTTTTCAAACATTCCAGATGAAGAACAATATACCATTTACAATTCAGTAAACGGAGCCAACTCTTCCGTCCTGCCAAATCTTGCGAACACATCGGCATCGTCGGCGGCAACTGCAGCACCAAATACTAGCATTACCAACAATGTGCCTTTATCACAATCGGCTCAACAGATTAGCAGTAATAGTGCGCTCATCAGTAGCAACCATAGCAGCGCCTGCAACAACAGTAGCAACAATAGCAGTAGTAATAACGGACCGTTAAGCTTAGCGGCCATTTTGTCCGGTGCAGTCAGTACTATGGGATCTAGCGGGTCTACCGGAAGCGGTAGCCTCGGCAACAATTCGGTAGTCGGTGCTAACATGATTAGCGGCGGAACGGCCGGTCAAACTTTGGCTAACCTAATGGGCACGGGGAACACCAGTATAGGTGGCAGTGGGTTGTCGCATTCCCAGTCAGCGCACCAGATTGGCACTGTTGCGTCGCAACACACTGGCCCACTGGCTCAGCATCAAGCTCTGCAGCAGCAACTGCAGCAACACTTCGCCAACGTTGCCAACAGCAGTAGCAGTAATTTAGGTAAGTGTTTAACCTTGGATTGAAAATGCTTTAATAGTATTTATTGTGTTTTAAAAGAAAACGAACCTATGTAGCTACCAGTTCAAAATCTGAATTCTTGTTGGAATATCGATTTTGGCATAATTAATACTTTTGTAAGGGGATTACACACATTTGGCCATCAGTAAACAATGATTATTCAAATAAAATTTGATTTTTTCCATTTTTTGTCTAGTATACATACATTAACTGGCAATCAATAAATGTCAAGTATTATTTTAAGTGATTATTTTACGCTCAAAAACCGTAAGTTTCATTTATTGTTTTCTTTTACAATTTTGGCTAACGTAATGTATGCTAATTAATCTCGTTAAACAAGCTTTTATTTTCATTTGCTTCTACTTATTTTTGTTTCATGTCATTTCATAACCCAACTTCCAAGGTTAGAAAGAGGAAGCTATAAATACATTTCATTCGCTGTTAAACTGTGAAGTTTTTTATAACTCGACAATTAAATGCAATTTCCATATAGGTCAAAGTTCGTCACATTTCAGTATCGACAGTATTACGTATAGATATGTGGCTTTAAGGTTTATGATCTACCGCTAATTCTGTTATGCTGACAACTGATTGAGTACGAAATCGGGTCAGTGAGCTTTTGAACCTAGCTAAGACTCATTCTATTTAACGTAGATTTATTCTGCGATGACAGAATTTTATTCATTCTGTGATTATTGCAACCGGGAGTTCTAGAACACGAAGTGCATTCCCAGCCAACGCATACATTTACATCGTGTAACGTCACGCAAGGGGTGGAAACATTAATTTCTGATGGAAAAGCAGTTTCCCCAAATCCACACCGCTTGCCAGCACAGCAGGACATGTGACGTCCTAACAACTACACCGAAACGTTTATTGTATGTATGCGATGGGTTGTCACCCAGCACCCCACTTTCACCCCAATCAGTGGCGTTGCGAAAGCGTTAACCTGCACCGACACGAGCGTTTGATAGAGAAATAAACTTTACAACAAGCAGCGCAGTACACGAATAATAGATTGCTGTCTGCCTGAATGCTAAGAGAAGATAAGATGTTTGAAAATTCAAAGATTTGTTGACGCTCGCGTTGACTGGGCAATGAGCCGGCTAGCGCATGACGACTATGGCGGCAGCCGCGGCTTCAACACACTACCACTACATTTCGCACATTCACCTGTTATGGGGCGGCGTCCAGTGTTGGTAAATTTTCGCTCGTGACTATGAAATACTTGATGCTTATCAAAGTATTGAAATTTATAAGTTTTGTTTCCTCTCTACTACAATTTATGTAAACTGTTATTAAGTATAGTCATGTTTTATTTGCAAAAATAAAAAAACCCGATATAATCCACCTAGTGGTGAAAGGAACCTTTGTTATACGGTCTTACTTGGTATTTGAGATAGAAATCGATACGTTTTTGGAACATAATTCATCTATTGGTTAACGTTGCGTAATGCGTTGGTTTACATAAAATTTTTGAAAATTGAATAAGTTTACAAATTTTGAACAAAATAGGAACACTTTTAAATTTTGATAGATCCTATTTTCATGTAATTCCTGAGTAAGGATAAGTAAGTTGTTATTAATTTGAGTAAGTGCAAATAAAAGTAAGTTGTAAGAGGAAATCTTATTCTTTAACATATACATTGCCTAGTAAAGGTCTAGTTTATAGGTTTTTGAACTATGCATAATTTCCTGTAATGCCATTCTATTTGATTCACATCAATAGAGTTTACTTGAATAATTTTAATCAATTTTTATTAACCTTCGGTTACTCACTCAACAGCGCGCTGTTGTATTTTGTACAACACGTGTAGGTTTTTCAACGCCATATTGTTATAAAGTTACAAATCGTTGTTTAACTAACGAATATTCTTCAATAAACTTATTCTGAGCAAAATGTCATAATTATTCAATGCATTAATAATTTAAATTGTTGGAAAAATAGATCAGCATAAACCGTCATCACAGAAACGAAACAATCAGCATGCGAGGTGTACCGCAATTGACCCCAAGTGGAATTTTCTTTCGTTTCTTCATATGGAAAAATGGTGTCTGTATGCAGCAAAACTAGCCAATGTAAAATGTTTAAAATGTATCTGTCTGCTGGTAGTCGAGTAATTCGTAGTCAAAATTAAGGTATTTTTTTATAATCAAAGTTTTACCGTTCCTAAACAAGCAAACATAGAGGTATACTATATTCAGCAAAGTTGTGTATTTTTATCATTTGTACAATTTTGTAATACAAGAAAAAGTCATACAACAATTACAAAAAGAGCAAAAATATAAAAACTGAGTTTACAAATTCATATACGATAAATAAGATTTTTCTATCTTAGCTGCAGAGATGGAAGGTTACTGTCTCTAGCAAAATTTCTTGTAATAATATGCTCTATAACTTTGCAGAGCACATCAATGTGTTATATTGACACTGAAGAAAAATAATTTTTTTTATTTCACTTTTAGGGGGATTAATCAAAATTTAGATTCCACCAGACGATAGAGCTTTTAATTTCAAGAAACTATTCTAAAGGTTCGATAAACCTAAAACCAAGTTTTCCCAGTCAAACCTCTAGTGCGCACGTTTTCTTTGGTTTGGGATTATAGTGCGCGCGAGTAACTGTGTTGCAAAAGTTGGCGCGAGTGTTCGAGGGGTAATATCTTTTGACCGGTACTACCAATTCTTATGAAATTTTGCATATATATTCGTATTGTCAAAACCTCTCGTTTGATATTAAAATATTTCAAATTAGGTAAATTATCTTGGTTAAAATCATTATAAATTATTGTTAATTTTGGTGTGGTGTATACGGTTGCTCATAACTTTCAAATTAAACGTCCAATCAAAAAACCATTCAATAGTGATCCATTAGCATATATTATCTTTCAAATGAGACTAATAGCGCATAAATCGGTTTGGCCATCTCTAAGAAACAGGCGATAATTATTTCCTTGTCAAAACAGGTGTTTTAAGCATAACTTTTAAACTACTTGTTTGTTTTCAATTAAAAATTTCTGAATAATTTAGCTTTAATAAGGGCTTTCATTTGATACTAAGATCGTTGAAATCGGTCATGTAATTTTAGAGAAACCCGTGTCACGTATTTTTCACATTTTTGCTTATAACTTTTAAACGAAACGTCGTGTCATGAAGCAACTCAATAGTGATCTACTAGACAATAATACCTTTCAAACAAAAGTAATAGCGAACGATTCGATTCAGCCATCTTTGAGAAACAGGCGATAGAAAAAATCATTACATACATACATACACACACACACACACACACACACACACACACACACACACACACACACACACACACACACACACACACACACACACACACACACACACACACACACACACACACACACACACACACACACACACACACACACACACACACACACACACACACACACACACACACACACACACACACACACACACACACACACACACACACACACACACACACACACACACACACACACACACACACACACACACACACACACACACACACACACACACACACACACACACACACACACACACACACACACACACACACACACACACACACACACACACACACACACACACACACACACACACACACACACACACACACACACACACACACACACACACACACACACACACACACACACACACACACACACACACACACACACACACACACACACACACACACACACACACACACACACACACACACACACACACACACACACACACACACACACACACACACACACACACACACACACACACACACACACACACACACACACACACACACACACACACACAGACACACACACACACACACACACACACACACACAGACATTGCTCAAATCGTCGAACCCTATCGATTGGTATATGTGACTTGGCCCTCCGGGCCTCGGATCAATTTCGTGTTTTTCGACCAATTTTTAAATAAAAATATAAATATAAAAATAGTAATATTTTATGGAAGTAGGGTAAGGAACGGATTAATCAAGCCCATTTTAATCAGTTGAACATAAATGAGCTTAAAGTGCAGTATTTTGTTCATATTTTCAGAATCTTTTGATAAGAACATCATCTTGAATCACTTAATCATAGATGCAAGGTTAGTCACCTTGCATAGATGTAATTCATACAAACACAAGTTACTGTGTTTTCAACAAGAAATAAGAACTAAAAATTATTTTCAAAAAACTTGCATT
This sequence comes from Sabethes cyaneus, assembly GCF_943734655.1. Taxonomy (NCBI): domain Eukaryota; kingdom Metazoa; phylum Arthropoda; class Insecta; order Diptera; family Culicidae; genus Sabethes; species Sabethes cyaneus. The sequence goes on from NC_071354.1 coordinate 149,800,657, forward strand.
TTTCCAGCTGCTGAAGCGAATCGCCACCTTGCTACTGCTGAAAAGGATCTTCACCTCGCTACTTTGAGGACTGATTACAGCATTTCTAAAAGTCAAACACTTAATTTTAACATTCCACATTCTAGTAGAAATGTGAGTGGTTCCGTCATTTAATGCCATGGTCACAATCTTACAACAGTGATTATTTGGGACAAGTCAGTAAAATTCATGATTGATTAAAATGCGTTCGGGTTTATTAAAAATAGTTCCAGTGCTTCAATTTTGAATGTAAAATATTATTAGGTTTACTTAATAACAGTGACTGTTAATGGTAACAGTTTGAAGAATCAAAGTAACAGCAAGATTGGTATGCTGAAATCTCCCATTTAGCAACCCTTCGCTTATAACAAAGTAAAACAATCAGTGGTACGACTAGATTGCTTAAAAAGGGTTCCTTACCTTATATAGAAACTTTTGGCAGGGCAGTAATTTATTATATCTGTTGTGAACAGTGCTGGAAGTAAAAATATCAACCTCGAGATATAACCGACATTTTAGGTTCGGAGTATCAATATAAGTAAAATATAAAATTTGATTTGCATATATTACATCATTACATTAACATTTTAAATAAACCTTATTTTTTTGTTAAGCTCTACCCTGGCAAAAAACTTTAGATTGCTTTATCAAATTAAAGATAGGAATTTTATTTCTTCGGCATAGTTAGGGTATTGTCGTTTTAGGGTATTGTCGTTATGGTCGGGCCACTGTAATGGTCGGGCCATCACGATTTTACAATTTTAGTAACGCATGATATCTATGATACAACCATTGTAAAACTTCTTACTGTGATAGCTAACTTTTCGCAATATTGTGAGGTTCAATCGTGTATTCAAAACACCCGTCGGGCCACTTGTGTAGTCATGGTTGGGCCACCATAATTTTAAGCGCAGAAGCTCAATAACCGCTAGAGAATGTCAGTCACGTAAAATGTGATGAAATAAAGCAAAATTAATACGATAAAAACCTAGATTTTTGTTGTTTTTTCTCATTGTAGTTGTACACGTCGGAAAAGGCGATTGTAGCAATATTGATTTTACAAGATCGCCAAAATTTCGCAAAAATGCAATTAAAAATAGAGTGTTTGTACCTATATGAACCGTTGTTCACGGAATTCATTCTTTTCATGTCGCTATATAGAATTTCAATACGTATGCCTTAGATTTTCTGCGCTGGCCCAACCTGTACAACATGGCCCGACTATGACAACATTTTTTGTCTTCACGAAAATGTGTATAACTTTTTTGTTTTTCAAGCAATCAGTGCAAAACTTTCCGGAAATATACCTTATTCTTAGACCTTTGCAACGATGTATTTAGATTTCCAAAATTCCTTTTGAAACGAAAGTTACGGGCGACTTCCAAAACGTGGCCCAACCACGACGACACTCCCCTACTCAAAAGTTAATGCTCTTAACCATGCTGAATTATTTATTTATCGATGTAAGAGTGAATATTGGATCCTGCTGGGGTAGTCAATTGTTTTTTTCCACCGTTCAGCATGTACTTTGGTTCGGACGTATTTTTCTTCAACCCAATCTTCTCTACTTCGTGCTTTGGTCTTTTCAGCCTCCGCCACAGATGATGTTCTACCACTGACGAACTGATGAGACACATAGAAGAACATCCTTTAAAAACCATCGTCCTGCACATTTTGCTTGCACACTAGCACCCTCTGTTATGCATGTTGCGGAGTAGTGTTTTATGCTGCAGGGTTTTATGCTGTAGGGTTTTGTACATTTGAATGGTTTTATACTGAAAACTCAAAGCAACACTCGCGCGCCGCGATGTGGCCATGCTGCGAAACATGCTTTTTTGAAAAATGAGTGGTTTTTGAATGGACGATGGAATTATCGCGAGTGTCTCGTCTGTTTGTCTGTGGTTCTACCAACAATGAATGGGCAAACAACAGTATACTTTGCTTCCTCCATAAGATTCACCCGGGAGCAGCAAAGCAAACTGTTCTATTCATACGGGCAAAGCAGAGGAATTGACTAAATTTGCTGACGATTTTGCCTGTGTGTTGCTATCCGCTCGGTTCCTGTAGCATTGTATGTTTAACAGCAAGCATGAAATACCATTATGTTGTTGGCGGGGTTCGAATAAACTCCACAGTCTACCCGAGTCCCCAACACTGCGTACCATTCAACGTAGCCTAAACTAAACTGTTTTGATCAGCTTACCGGAAAAGCGGTTGTTGACCTCGGTCATGACTTTTAATAGCGCTTTACAATCGAAGGTATCATACGCAGCTTTGAAATCAATAAAATAATTGTGCTTGGAAATGCTGTACTCATGGACTTTTTGTAACATGCGCCGCAGCGTAAATATTTTATCCTTCACTAACCGTCTTTCAACGACCTCGGGAAAGCACTTTATATTGCAAGATAGTTCTCACAGTCCAGTTTGTTGCAATTCTAGATGCAGATAGGTAAATAGCTGAAAATTCTTTTCGTCAAATGTGGTCCTCTATCACCCCCTGAAATATCTGCACTAAGCTACCTCTCACCCTGTACAAATATAATAGATAGATTTTTAATAAGCATTTTTACCTAATGTTCTGCTAATATCCAATGACTTCTTGCTCAACAAATGGCTCATGACATTCTATATTTGCTTCGGAAAATATGACCAAATTTTGTTGGGACTGAAACAACTTCAGTGGTTATACTGTCCCATAATCCACACGACACCGAATCGTTATGATGTTAAACTTCGCATAATTTCCCGCTGTCTGGCAACACTCGCAGAATTTCCCAGTTTGCGAAAGGAAAGGAGAGGCCCCCAAAACACAGCGTACTCACACATGCGTACCGCTGTCGTTGCTTTGCTTTGCACAGCAGCAGTTGGAAAATGTCCCGAAATTTGCGCCTAACTCGAAATCGAACACCGTAGCACGGCAGACGGTATCTTTTGTTCTGTGCGAGGTTCTTGCGCTATTTTCCGCACATCACCTGTCAACCAATGAAGCAAGTGCAGCGAGTGTGCTTTGCAGTGGACAAATAAGTTTTTTGAGTGGTAAACACTCCCCGGTATAGGTCAGTGAGTGAGACCCTCGGTAGAATGATTAAACAGTCAGAACTGATAGTGGCAGGCTTAGCCCGCCCTAGGCCGAACGCCAATCAGCAGCAAAGCTTCACGGCGAGCGATGTGGAATGACGACATTACCGATAAAGTTTTCGGGTAAATAATATTGAACAATTGAAGATTATGTGTTATCGCCGCGTATCGGTGTATAATTTCGCGAAATACTTTACCCTCGCATCTTCAAGTGTGTGCCCTAGTGTGCCCTGTTATCAGCGGGAGTGTCGCAAGACGAAGAAGGAAACTGAAATTATATTTGCGATGAACTCGCTCGAGTTGGCCAGCACGAATTTCGATTTTCGACAGTCAGTGGTGTTCAATTCGGCGGAGACGACAAGACTATAAAGATCGCATTTCGCACCGTTCTCGTTCGAAGGTCTAGCTAATTAAGTTTTGAAAAGTGATATAAGAGTGTGGCAGTTTCCAGGCGTGAACGGAATAGGAGGAGGGTGGTTTACGCCAGCCAGCGGGTGGATATTTAGTGGCGGTGTTGCTGCTTGAACTTAAGCTCCGTTGAATGGCATTTCCAAACAAATCGAGCCAATTAGATGTTTAAATTTCGGAGCGCGAAACTAGATACATTCGCGACTGTTGGTGTCGACTGACGTGGTGGAAAGTGCAATTAATTTGTACAGTTTTCATACGTCAGAATCCAGTTAACTAATGGTGAAAGATCATAAATCAATAGCGCGGTTATTTACGGCGTGTATTCTTGGCCGTGAAACGGTCAGCGAGGGAGCAGGAAAGTTATGTGATGGATGAAATTGACATCTAGTTAGGTGAAAGTGTACATGGATCGTGAATCCCCAAAGAGACATGGCAAGAACATGTCTGTTAATTGTGGCTTTTGGTATTAAAACATTTCGCTGTAACAGAAAAACATGGGAAAATACTACTGATAACATTGGTGATTATCATTGACAAAAACAACTCGATTTTCATACGTTCATGTGTTGGTTACTTCTGACAGTTGACCCGACCCTATGTCATAACAAGGATGACTGAAAGCGCAACTGACACGAAACGATGTGCGTCGGTGCGGTTCTTGCCAAGCTTGCGGCCCCCTTTCATTCGTTCATAATTAGCGAGAAAATTGCTGAATGCATTTTCCCATTCTATTATTTATGTAAGCACACACCCATACTAAGCAACTGCACCCCGGTTACTCTAGGAATGGGAATGGGAAATGCTTGACAGCACACTCTCTCATACCCGTAGATTAACGTGTTACTGTGAAACTGCAACAGACAGTGTAGGATACATATGAGGGTAGTTGTTTTTTCCGCCAATGTTGTAAAGAGTCCTTTATCAATAGTTCATCCAGTTGGCACCTAGTAGTCTGTACTAGTTTCTTTTGGACGCTTTCGGAGTTTGCGTGCCTGTGCGAGTCAGAGTTGCCAATTTTTGTTCAAATGTAAAAAACGGCATCCGGGTGACAATGAAAAGCCGATCAGATGATTCTAACAAAAATATTACAGAATTGTAGCTCCAGTTGAACTTTGATAGAAAAACTTGCGACACCTAAAGTTTTTTACAAAGATCCTATCTCGTTCTGTTACATGCTTTGTTACATTTAAAACGGGGTAGAATTCTGGTTTTTGTGCTACATTTTAGTATAAACTAGATCAAATTATATCATAATTTGATATGTTTATGATAAGCCTAGAGCGGATTTTGTTACAATTTTTGTTATTTTAACTACTAACAAGACCAAGTTTATAACGAAATGCAAAGGAGATCTTGTTATAAAAACTTGTTATTTAGAACTTATCCTGTTATAAATTTGTTATTTTCAATTGATCAGGAAGCATTAATCATATAGCTTCATCATCTTTTTGCAAACGTTTTTAATGGTTGATAAAGAGTGTAACGATCAAAATTTGTGATTCTGTATAACCACATTGTTGGATTTGTTTGCCGTAGAATGCAAGAGCGCCATCGAAAAATCGTATTAGTTTAGGAAAGGCAGCAAGCGATTTTCCAGACACTAGTTCTCATAAATTTCCTGGTTGATAGTCCCCGTTGCAATGAAAATATCACTTTTCACAGGTACAGGTACGGATAGATACGGAGGCCAAACCAGATATTTCTGAATAACCTTCGATAATTTCATATGATTGAAAATGGCTGCTTAACCTTTCTCCATTCCAGGAAACTGTTTAAAGTCTGCCTTGTCGTAGGTTTCATCGTCTATCACCACGCAACCGAATTTCGTTAGCAGTTTCCGTACATCGTACAGTATAGTTTCCGGGATCGTGTTTTGGCTGTCCTGTTTTGTTTGTCGTCGTGATTTAAAGTCTTATCCTTCATATAAATTGATGGACCGGCTCGTTTTTTAGGATCTCAGCTTGTTTGCGATATTCAGAACGGAATGGTGGTGACTCCGATTGAAAGCCACTCCGTTTGTCGTCCCTATGGCTTCCGTCTTTCGATTTCGCTTTGATTTAGGTTTTTGGCTGTGTGATGTAAGATACGTTTAAACGTTCTCCGAATGTTTTTATTCCTTTGGTGGCAGTCGATTTGGTGACTTTTAACGATTTACGTGCGATACCTGCGCAAAATCTAGATTCGTTGCTTCTGTTTCTTGGACGCCACTTTGACAATTGAAGATGAAATGTCACAATCAAAATAGAGGCATTAAATTCACAGTTAAAAGAAATACGTTTGTTAAAAGTTACAGTTAAAAAAATATGTTTACGACGGTATTTTTTTTACTACAAAGTTACAACTATTAAAGTGTTTTAGTCTATAATTTTTTTTTATTTATATAAACCACACTAAAATTGTGAATATAATCAATGATTTCTATGCGAATCTATGGTATTGGTAAACAAAATCATTGAGCCTTCTTCTGTCCACCGACTGGCATCACTGCACTTCGCTTACACAAACATCCTCCTCTGGAGGAAGCATGTCATAGGACTACTAGACCAGACCAGACCAGACCAGACACTTGGGCACATACTGTGTCTGACCAAGTCGAAGAGCAGGTCGTGTTGTTCGGGGGCCAGTACACGAGTGAGTCCACATCCATCGTGCGGCGTGACTGTAGTTGTTTTTTCCTTTCGTTACGTCGCGTTGGTTGGTTGGCTGGTTGGTACAAGCACAGCAGTGTCTCCCGTTCGTGACCAATACATAACCCCTTGTGCCGTTGCGTTGTTGCTGTTGCCCTGTACGGGGTGGAAAACTGGATTTTAGGTGCCCGGTTTCATCCCCCGGTACATGCGATCCAATCAGTTGAGTAGTGCAGCAGCACCACTGCACTGGCCGATTGCATGCACCGACTTAACCGACACCAGCTTGGATCCTTTCGCGTTGATGGTGGTGCGGTGGAATATTCACAGCTCTTTTCGTCGGTATATCGTCGGCGTGAAAATTTTCTTTTTGGTTCGCTAAGTTTCGTGTTTTCTTTTGCCTCTGGCAATGGTTGGGTGGTTTTATCTGTACCGAAAATAAACTGGAAAGAGTGTGAAAATGGAAATTTGATGTAATTATGGAATCTTTTTCCCTACTGGAGGAGTCATGATGCATGAAACGGCATTAATGTGCAGTTGTTGAAGTATGCAAATTGAGGTGGCATTCGTCCGAAGGAAGTGGAAGTGGAAGCGCAGTGAAAAAAACACACAAAAAGTAACGGATCGATTAGAAGCAGGTCGGAAAAAGGGGTTTGTAAAACTATTACCGGTGTTGCCGTCGCCCCCGTGGCGAGCTTCATAGTGCTGTGCTGGGGTCATGTTTCCGCAATGTTAAAGGTGATCCCCTCAAGGAAGGCGTAACCACAATGTGGAAATAATAGAAAAGATTAAGTGGAATTATTTGCTTGTTAATAGATAGATGGCTATCCGGAAACTCGAAGTAAAAGAAGCTAATGAAGTGCTTCTCTATATCTGAAAGTGTATCTCTATAGTCTTGTGAGGAAGAAGAAACGTTAACCAATAGGAGCGTCATACATACAACCGACGTATGTCGGGTGGTCTAAAGAAAATACGAATATACCTAGTGACAAAAAGTGGCATTTTTCATTAGACATATTTTTAGAAATGCTCGACTAGTTTTTTTTTTCACAGGAAGCGATACAGGGAAGAAAGTATTCGTTTATGGCAGAGTAAAAACCTGGGCACATATCATAAAAAGTGCAGCTCGAAGGCACTGATGGCGGGGAAGTAGTAAAAAAACATTAACTGTATCATACAGCTGTTCGTTATAAAGAGTACATTAGTGAATGAGGAAAAGTATGAGCGAACACGTGAAAAATTTCACCATTGTAACCGGGCTGTTACTGTTGCCGACGACGACGGCGACGACGATGAAAGGATGATGATGACGACGATGATGAATTTCTAACTGAGAAGCAGAGGACAATTTATCGTTTTTGTACACAACGAAAGGGGCTTAAATGTCTGAGGAATGTTTGCACTACATTTCTGTTGTGATGTAAGAAGAGTCTTGACATTCATGAGTGCGATTGTTTTCTTGTAGCGGTGTTAAACAGGTGCTTGCAATGGCATAGATAACTTTTCGCGATCTCACTGGCAAGGGTAGATTCACACAGTATTTAAGTTTCTTAACGTGAAAACTTTTTCAGTAACTGCTATGTGTCAGAAATCTTAAACAATGTATGTATTCTTAACAATCTTACCTTGCGCAGCTGCAATGGTCTGTAACCTGTTTTTTTTCTAAAAGTATCACATTACACAATATGACCCAAACGCTGTTTTTAAGATTACACGGCGTTATAATATTACCAACAGTATGCTAGTACTATCAGTGTTACCAAAGCAATTGAAATAGGTTCTCTAGATTTTAAAACATGCAAACTACAATATCATAGTAAAATAATTTGTTCACAATAAGAAAATAAGTAGCGTACACGGTTTGGTTAAGCGAATAAAGGGAGGAAGTATCTGAAAGTAGTATAAAGCTTCAGTATAGTTAACTTCCAAAACTTAACGTGTTTTCAGTTACAAACTGGTTGAATCGGACTTATTTGAATTTCAAGATTATTTAACTAAAATAAATCTTACAAAGGAATGCGAAGGGGAATGGAAACAGAGTTTACATTTCATTAGTTTACTCGAAATAAAAGTAGTGGAGAAGTAGCAGAAGTATGTAGCTACTTTTACTTGTTGATATGATACCTTATGACATAGCCTGCATACCGTTACTATACCATCTGTTTCAGTCCATGGCCACCAATCTCTAGTTCCGCTAGTTCCAATGCCCGCCAGATAAACAACAATAAACATGTCCTGTCCAGCATATCCGCCCAGTTTTAACTAGCATTTGAATACTGTGTTTCCAGTAGAAACGCTTGAGTACAAGGTTCATCCTCTGTCTTTATACCCCGTCAATAATGCTTCTAAACTGCCTATTTAGTACGTTGTACAGAGAATCAGAATTCGCCCGCACGTGCTTGTGTGACTTCCACTAATAATATGCCTTCTAATCTCACGGCTGGTATTGTTTTTCTTGGTTGCTTGTGCGCCAAGGTATAAGAACTTGTCGACTACAGGAATCCCCCGAATAACGCGATGGGTGGTGCTGTACGCCCATCGCGATATCTCAGCGGTCCATTAACCAATAAAGTTGATTTTTGGTAGTTGACTATGTTGTACCACATACTAACAATGTAGGGGAGTGTCGTCGAGGTAGGGCCACGTTTTGGAATTCGCCCATAACTTTCGTTTCAAAAGGAATTTTGGAAATCTAAATACATCGTTGCAAAGGTCTAAGAATAAGGTATATTTCCAGAAAGTTTCGAACTGATTGCTTGAAAAATAAAAAAGTTATAGGTATTTACGTGAAGACAAAAAATGTTGTCATAGTCGGGCCATGTTGTGCAGGTTGGGCCACCGCAGAAAATCTAAGATATACGTATTGAAATTCTATATAGAGACATGAAAAGAATGAATTCCGAGAACAACGACTCATATAGGTACAAATACCCTATTTCTAATTGCATTTTTGCGAAATTTTGGCGATCTTGTAAAATCCATATTGCTACAATCGCCTTTTTCAAAGTGTACAACTCCAATGAAAAAAACAACAAAAAACTAGGTTTTTATCGTATTAATTTTGCTTTATTTCATCACATTTTATGTGACTGACATTCTCTAGCGATTATTGCGCTTCTGCGCTCAAAATTATGGTGGCCCAATCATGACTACTCAAGTGGCCCGACCTTTACAAATAGCGCTTTTCTAGTATTTCACCTTAGCCTTCCCAAACACCTTACTGAAGGGGAATTTTCTATAGTCTTCGTGTGCAACACAATACACTTCATACATTTTCAAAATTTATCTCGATAATTGCATTTCATGAATCATTTCTTGAAGTAAAGTTCATTGCGTCTGGAAAACTTTTTTTGTAGAATTTAGTCACTGAATTCAGTGCTGGTGTTTTGAATACATGATTGAAACTCACAATATTGTGAAAAGTTAGCTATCACAGTAAGAAGTTTTACAATGGTTGTATCATAGATATCATGAGTTACTAAAACTGTAAAATCGTGATGGCCCGACCATAACAGTGGCCCGACGATAACGACAATACCCTACCAAAAATCAATATTATTGGTTAATGGACAACTAAGAAATCGCCATGGGCGAACATCGCCACCCACTGCGTTATTCGGGGGACTGCTGTACTTGAAACTCTTGTCCCCGACGATTACCGTGGTGTTGCCTAAGTGGGTTCTGTTAGCTCGATCCTACCCGTCGATCGAATTCTGTTGAAGAATAAGCAGGAAAGACCATTATCGAAGTCTCCTATGCGAGTTGAAAGTGTCCGAAAGTCAGCACTGAATTCCATCCATCGCAATCATGACTGGCTGGCTTCCCCGAAATTTTCGTTCGTTATGTTCTGTAGCTTTTATTGGATTACACTATTATATACGACTTTGTAATTGATGAATAGGCAATAGATGTGCGGCTTCTGGAGGCTCTGCCGCAATATAAAGATTTAGTTCTTTGTTAACTTCCTACGTAGCTTTCTACGAATCTATTAACTCATGGTGACCCCCGATGCCATGTCCCCTTGGCAAAGTGCTTTGCAGGTGACATTCAGGACAGTGACTGCTTGGTAGTTCTCACGCACGATCCAGTTTGGCGCCTCTCTTGTAAATGGGCCTGATAACCTCCATTCCTTCGGTAGTCGTTATGTTCCGTATCCCAAATCTTGACAATCAATTGACGCAAAAGCTGGCCAGCTTACCCGGGCCTGTTTTGATAAGTTCTGGTCAAAAAAAAAACCTTTCCTGTTGCTTTCCGGCGAACAACAATTGCTGGATGGTCTCATTAGAACGATGAAATCACGCGAGTTCTTCACACTCCGTCTCCTCCTGACGGCGCTTCTCCTAGAAGAGTCGAGTTGCCTGCATACGGGTCTCTCTGTATCGATCCACATTTTGAAGAATGATGCTTACTTTACCAGCCGGGGTGGCTCTTGTCGTATCAAGAATTCCTCTCCATTGTACTCGGTCCTGAGCTGAGCTACTCGTCGCCAATTCGTAAGTCGCCTTCAACGTGGTCGAGCCATCTAGCACGTTGGGCCCTCTATTCCTGGTGCCGGTGGGGTTCTTGAAGAGAACGGATTTCATTGCACAGTCATTCCTTGCACTGGCATCCTTGTAACGTGGCCGGCCCATCGTAGTCTCCCTGTACGATGGTAATCTCTCCAAGTAGTGCCTGCAACTCGCGGTTCATACGCTTACGCCACTCTCCGCAATCGGTTTGCACTCCGCCAAAAATAATCCGCAACACCTTTCGTTCAAATACAGCAAGTGCACGTATGTCTTCCGTAAGTAAAGTTACTGTCTCAAGTCCGTAGAGGACTTTAGGTCTGATAAACGTTTTGTACATTGTACAGCTTGTGCGGCGGCGTATGCTCCTTGATCGAAGCAACTTGCGGAGGGATAAGCAGGCTCGATTTCCAGCTTGAATGTGTCGTTGAATCTCCTTATTCGTATTGTTGTCGGCGGTGGCCAGAGATCCCAAATACACGAATTCATCAACCACTCATCACCGTCAATAGTCACAGTTCGTGCCAGGCAAACGTTGCTTTCTCTGGAGCCTCTTCCTACCGTATATTTGGTTTTCGACGCAGAATGCCTTCGCCGACCCAAGGTTTCTAGTCATGATGTCGAGGTCGTCTGCGAAGGCTAGGAGTTGGCTACTCTTGCTGAAGATCATTCCTCTCGTTTCGATGCTCGCCCGCTCATACCTTCAAAAGTGATATTCAATAACATGCAGAACACTCCATCACCTTACCGCAACCCTCTGCGTTTCAGATGGTGTCGAGAGTGTCCCCGAAATGCGCACGTAGCACATCACTCGCTTCAGGGTAGCTTTGATCAGCCGCCTCAGTTTGTCCGGAAAACCGTACTCGTGTATTATCTGCCATAGCTGTCCGCGTACAACTGTATCCTATGCTACCCTGAAATCCACGAAAATATGATGTGTGGGCACGTTGTACTCTCGACATTTCTGGAGAATTTGTCGGAGAGTAAAATTGAATCCGTAGTAGCACAGGCCCCCGTAAAATAGTAGTAAAGCCCGCCTGATACTGCCTGCACCTTGAAGGCGGCGTTGACCAGCGGCTTACGCTGCGGTAGTTACAGCAATCTAGTCGATCGCCCTCTTTGCAGATGGGACAGACTACACCTTCCGTCCACTTCTCCGGTAGTTACTCCTCCTCCCAAATCGTTGAAATGAAGTGCCGTTGCTAGCGGTTCTTGGCCATTTTTGTAGAGTTCAGCTGAAGAATGTTTCTCCATTCGTCAAATCATTCGTTACGTCGACTGCACGTGATACGTTTTCCGCTACAGTGCTAATGGCTGTTTTACCTTACGAGTGACATTCTTGGAGGTGGTGAAGTCGATTACTGTTAGGTCATTTTCGTTCGTTTGCAGATGTGCATTGTAGTCCCCGATGAGGATCTTAACATTATGTCTTGTGCAGTGGCCGTAGTCGCGTTCCAACTGCGCGCAAAATTTATCTTTATCAACAGCAGTGCTTCCAAGGCGGTGAAATTGCGTGCACGTTGATGATGCTGATGTTAGAGAATCGGTCCTTAATTCTCAATTCGTACATTCGGAAGTTGATCCTCCACCACTCGATCACCAGCTTCTGCATCTCGCTCATCACAACCCTTGTGTGGTGCCGCAACTTCATCAGGCCTTAGGCCATCTTGATAGTTTCTAACATTTCTCCTGCAGTGCTACACTATCGCGGCACACGAGTATTTTCTGGGAATTTTAGAGATCGAAATTCCATGTTCAAAGTTCCGTTTTCGTCGCCGGGGTGCTGACCTGCTGTGCAAATCTGAATTACGTTGTTCGTTGCGTGTGTTGTTCGCGACCTACCCCACTGTCTCGCAAGAGGTCTAATATAGAAATACTGTTTTAAATCCTGAGCACTACCAGAATTTGGGAAGCACCCAAAAGCTCACTCCTGAATAAGAAAACCTGCTTCCCCTGTCAGCCCGCGACCGGTTGGTTACCGAATTGGTTCTCATTGGTTAGTCGCATCCCGATTGGTGCCACGAGAAGGCAGAGTTCGATGGCTGGCAGGTTATAGTTCATTACGTGGGAACTGTATTGCACCTTGCATCCAGTCATTCGCCAGCCATTTTTTTCCTGTATGGACTCATCACTGCGACCAGTATTGGTTAGATCTATTGTGATATCGCCCGGGTGTTTGTTGTATAACCCGCACTGCATTTATTTTGGCTATAGTCACTATTGAGTGAGCGATATGCTTATTGAATTTTTTATGCGTGCTTGTGTGTAATTGGGTACCCTTCTTTCAATGCTTTACTCTACTTTACCCACCTCGTTCCACATGACAGCGCGCAGTCCCCAATTATAGTCATCCCTGGCGTAGCAAACCAGTGCATTTTTTCTATAAGGGTCTCATTTTTGCACTGTCAATAGGCCATATCGGGATAATATAGAACTCAGCATGAAGGAAGGGCGATGAGGGGCCTGAGAATAAACCCATGCTAAAGTCACTTTGACATCGAATGGCCTGATTCTACTAAGATTCGCCAGCCATTGCGGTACAAGTATTTTTTAACGCAAATGAATCGAAAATGAAAGCACATATTCTTCGTAGTGGTATACGCGACCCATTTATCAATTTTGCTTTTTAGGTACCATGTTTTTTACTCCTAACCATAAACATATAGTAAAAGTAGACTTTTAATCTTTCGAATCAGTTGTTCGATTGAGTTCTCCAGTTAGTGAGACAGTTTAAAAACTGACAGATTCTGCATTCGTTGGAACGCCACGCAGTGTTATCCCTCAAAGACGCTTTTTGCGCCTAATTTTGACCTAAAGTATAAATTCTGTGGAAAATTTAATGAAATATCTGAATCTTGAGATATTTGAGATTGATGGAAATTTGAGAGAGTTATTGAGAAACAACTTACAATGGAGAATTTGTCAAATTTATATGTATCACCGCTTTGCTCGGGTACTGTCCTGGTAAATGAAACCTTATTCTTTTTTTGAGGCTGGCTTCTTTCCTAACATAGGGAAAACACTTGAAAATAAGAAATTTAAGGGTTCAACTAGTTCGAAGTTTGATGGTTGAAAAAAGCAAACCAAACGAGCATCCATGGGAAGTCCCCTTCTGCCTTTTCTATGTGTGGTTTTCATATGATTTTTTCCTTTGTAGAGGTATTATCACTGCGACCAGTATTCTGATCTATTGTGATATCGTCTAGGTGTTTTTTTGTATTCCGAACCTTATTCTTGTCTTGTGTATTGGACAAGATGTTTTATTCCATTCCTCGAGCCAGTACCACTTTTAGTTAGCTTCAAGCTAGAGCTCAGCATAAAGGGAAGTACCGGCCCATGTTATTTGTGTATCTTTGCTACGTTTTGCTTTTTTCTTTCAAACTTATTACTCTGCATTGTCAATCTCGTTCCTAGAACTAGGAAGTATAACAACTTATTGTTTATTCATGAACAAGAAGGTTCATTATACTTCTCGAGCCAGTATCATTTGTATTATTTGCCTTGGCAAAAGGTTTCATTATCGGTAGTGCAAAATGCAGTACAAAGAAACTATGTGGAAGGGTATTGACATTAAATGGTCTAATTATACTAAAATTGAAACCCACGGCCACCCTTTTGTTAAAGTAGACTCGACAATTTTGCAGCTATTAGATTTCCCTTTTTCATTATATACATGGATATTAATTTAAAAGATGCTTAACTTTCTTTTGGTGCTTGGCCATCAGACCACCGAGAAATAAAATGTTAGTTTGTTTCGGTAACAATTTTAATAGCAGGGTAAGAATTGTTTGTATATTAATGTACAAAAAAGCAGTTCTCTAAAAATTCCATTATAATCTTTAGAAGTTCTTTTTACAAGTAATGTCAAAGAATTGTTTTGTTTGGTTCAATTTGAATTTTAATAACAAGAATATTTACTAATTGAGATTAAGCTATTTAGTCATCATCGCTATTTTCATGCTTTTCATGCTTTTTTGGTCGGTAGAAAAAAGACTAACATCAAACTATAATTTTGGCCATCTAACTATAACAGCTCCTACCGCTGATATAATTTCTAGTGATCCAAAGTGCTGTTGGAACTACATATAATTAAAGTATAATTAATACTTGTCAAAAGTATCGTACATGTATAATGGGCGCTTTCGGATTATGACCACTACCCGAGCAGGGTTTTAGAGCAAATTGAAAACAAAATTTGATATCTTGATGTAACGGATTTTGAATACTCGGTGTGATTTCATTTTGGTCGACTTAGCGGTTAAAATATCCAAATTAATTGCAAAAATTCCACGCCGTGAAATTAAATTGAATACTACTTTTGCTATCAAAAATATCAAACGGAATACTAATTTGCTGTCACACAATATTAATAGCAAAAGCAGAATTAGTTATCATTTTACTATTTACATATCATCATCATTTTGCTATCATCATATAATTTGAACCAACCATTTTACTAGAAAAAAATTTAAGTGAAAAAAGATTAATTTAAATATTGTAGGTTTATTTACATCATATATAGAATCTGCCAACACATTTTCTTTCAATAAAAATGAAAGCAAAATGATAGCAAAGTCTGATACATCATAAGTGCCATTTTGAGTTGGTAACAAAACATGTTTTCTAGTTGATATCAACAGCAGAATATGTAACAATTTTGATATACTTTTGTTTTCAATCCTTGCTCGGGTACCCAGCTGCTAATGGTTCATAAAAGTCTGAAAATAAATTGCACTAAATTTGGTTTCCGTAGTGAGTCTTTTAGAGGAACTTCTTTCTTCGTACGATTCGACTTTTATAGCAACTGACAATAATAAATATCTATTGGAGAAATTGAATCGTCAAAGATTCTTAAGCACAGAATGAATAACATTCGTATGCATAGAAAAGCTGACAATTTTCTCCATCGAAAAAGCGAAGCATAATGGCGTCGCCTTTCATGCCAGTGGAAAGCAGTGTCATCTCTCTGAAGGGATGGCTTTTAAATGCTTTTATCCGTTATATATTATATATTGCTGTCGTTAGAAGATGCTACGGAAGTCGACGTCTTTCTTGGTATTCCGAAAGACCACTAACGAGTACTGATTTTACGTTCTCGGCTTGGCGGGTTCAGCGATTTTTTTGCACTGCAGACGTTGACGTATTAACTTTGACTGGTTACGTTATACGGCCAGTCGTATGTTGAATTAAAATTTATGGCAAATTCAAGCGATATATCCGTTCATTACCATCATTTTTGATTGCCTTAATATGATCAAAAGGAAATAATAAAAGATATTCGTGTGTTCGAAGTTATTGCAAGATGTTCAGAGAGGTTTTTATTCTCTATAGCTTTTTCAGGCGGATGACTCAGACAGTCGTTGAGGAAATGTTTAGTCAAATATTTTTCACAATTTGTAACTCCCGTGTTACTCAAGTGATGTTTTCGAATGCTATATTTTGACGGATGCAGGCAATCATCTAATGAAGATGGTCGGATACTAATTCTATCTTACTATTTTCGATTTCTTTCCGAAAATAATTCCACAGGCTAAGGAAAATTCATAATCCATCAAAGTTCAAACCATTTGTTTGCGCATACTATTTTGTGTCACTTCAATACACCGTTCACTTGTTTGTCTTACAGATCCCTCTGACTGATAGATTACTCCTTACGAAAAGAAAAAAAAATTCTTTTTCTTCTCCAGACGGTGTATGTCTATCTCGAACTTGGAAACGGGAAGACTCTTCTGCACCGGAGCTTTAGAGAATGGCTTTAGGCTGCCACCGGGCGGGCGCTCGTTAGAGTTGATTCCTCTTGAAAAGACAACGGGACAAAATCGACTGTACCAGCGTGAAACGAATGATACGAACAATATCTGTCTCAACCATGCTTACTGTTCCGGATAACGGCAGGACAAACGAAAGCCCTATTAAATGGACTTGTAACTTTGCTTGGCCAGATTTCTGGTTTTCTGTCTTTCGGGAGAATATAAAGACCCGTCATGCAGAAGATGAAAATTGCATAAAAATTCCATTGGCTTCGTACGCTTGAATAAAGTTTTTGTCGGCAAGCTCTGATAGACGGTCTCGTTTGTGAATGTTTTGTTTGTATGCTCGAGTATGTATGGTTCCCTACGGTATTCGCTCAGGAGAAAACAGCTTACCAGACAAATTGTTTCATGTAAATTTTCAGTAAGAATGCCGCCAGTGGAAGTGGAATTTCGTTTACCGGAATGGCAACGTAAGCCGGAAAACATTTCCCGTGCATGTATGGATGTGTAGTGCATTCTTTTGCTAACCGTTACCTGGGGGGTTTGAAACAGCGACTATAGTATGTGAGAATGTTATGGCACAGCTGTGAGTGCGGATTACGTTGTTATAACGTTCTAACAAACATCGCAGGTCAATGAGGGATAGAAAATAATAAAATCAATTTAGTTATTGGTTCACTTAACGCCCCAGTTGAATGCTGCTTTTGAAACAAAGCAATTATGTATTGGCTCATATATCATTTATTGAATTACTTTTTGTTTTTTTTTCTGTGGTTAACTAAACATGATCATATTAAAGGTGGTAGAATTGACTATTGCTGTCCAATTGTGTGCACTAGCAATAGCTCCCCCTGAATGAAGTGTATCACCTTTAACGAGCAGCCCTGGCCTTGCATGTAAAGGAAAACATCCGTTTCAAATAGACTTCTCAGGCTACTTTATATTCCACTATTGTCGAAAGGACACGTGTGTTTGCTTACCATTTTCCAGACTGACGCCAAAAAGAATGATCACAAAAAAATTGACTATGTGTATAGGCAAATTATGTAATTCATATTTAAAGTCCTTTTTTGCTACTCAACTTTCGAATCCTTTTGAAGGAATCCGATACCGATTCGCTAAATCTACATTACATCTACATCACCTATAACATTTGTAATGATTTTAGGAGTTAAAGTTTAGTAGGTATTTTGTGCTGCCAAAATACTTTTGCCAGTGTCCAAATCCGGAAATTGAGGAGTTTATCTGGAGATCTGTACTCTTGCATTATACGTCATATTTAGGTAACCAATAAGCATTACCAATGCAATTTAAATGCAAACCAGTACAAATTTAAGTTACCTCAAATGTTTTACTTCCTTAGCGATATATACGGCTGCTTTACTGCTAGCCCTGTTTTAGTGCTGACTATGCTTATTTGCAACTGATTACTGACAATGAGCATTTGAATAGAGCCTTGGAGGGAAATTTACAATAGCTATGTAGTTTTAAAGCTAACATACAGCAAAGTGCTGTAAAAAATCCCTGGAATGTAAGTAAACGGTTGATTTACTGCTTTTGCTAATACTTATTTGTTACCTGGGTTGCTATTCCCGTTCGACTGTATCATATGCTCTCCGCAAATCGATGAATCTGTGGTGTGTGGACGCGAATCGTACTCCCGACAGTTTCTAAGGATTTGTCACAATAAAAATCTGATCCATAGTGGAATGGGTCCCCATAAAGCCCGCTTGGTACTGTATTACTTACTTACGTACTTAAGTGGCTTGCTGTACTAAGACAAAGCCTGTTGAACAAGGTTTCTCCAGTTAGCTCGGTTGTGGGCTACCGCTCTCCAATGCCTCCGACACCGAGTACTCTTCGCCAGATCTCGCTCCACCTGCTCTAACCATCTTTCTCGCTGTATTTCAGGTCGTTTTGTTCCTACTGGATTTGAGGCAAGCACCATCTTTGTAGGGTATTTGCCCGGTATTCTTGCAATATGCCCTGCCTATCGTATCCATCTAGCTTTAGTTAGATACTGGGTACGCCATAGAGCTGTGCAAGTTCATGGTTAATCCTCCACCTCCATACTCTGGTCTCCTAATACACCGCCGAAGATCGTTCTTAGTATTCGTCTTTCGAAAATTCCGAGCACTCGCAGGTCCTCCCTGAGCATTGTCCATATTTCATGCTCGTAGTGAACAATCGGTCTAATAAACGTCTTGTCGGGGTACGCTTTGTACGGGCGCTTAGTCTGTTTGACCGGAATTGCTTGTGAAGCTCATAATAAGCACGACTTCCACTGATAATACGCCTCCGAATTCCAAGGCTGGTACCATTGTCCGCCGTTACCAGCGAGCCAAGGTAGACAAATTCGTCGACTACCTCAAACTCATCACCGTCGATCATTATACTACTGCCCAAGCGGCGTCAGTCGGCCTCGGTTCCGCTGGCCAGCATGTACTTTGTTTTAGACGTATTTACCTTTAATCTAATCGATCCGTGTTGGAACGGGGCCTCATAAAACCCGCCTATACTGTCCTACGAATTACCTTGCTATTGGGCATAGATGACGCAACAAGATCTGGAAAAGCATCCAGCATTTGGGAGGTTCTTTACGATGTCGGAAGTCGGAAATCCGCCCTTTCCGGCAGCTTTATTAGTCTTCAGCTGTGCGATTTCGAGCCGAATCTCCTCAGGTTTACGTACCGAGACGCTACGGAACACTCACATCAACCTCCGCTTCTGGTTCCGTCCGTTATATCGTCATTCAGGTGCTCGTCGAAGACCGGCTTCTGCTCATGGACCACATCTGGAAACAATGACAGATGCTGAAATAATTTAAAACGAATCCATAGATTCGTATGCTTCGGGTCGTTGTCCTGCTGAAATACGAAATACACTTCAAGGCTCGTCTGGATCAGCGAAACTTCCAGATGTTGATGTAGCATGATATAGAAATCTTCCGTCTTTATCCCGTCGATTGTCTAGGCTACCCATTTCATCCCACGAAAAACACCCGTAGACCATCACATTTCCTCCTTCATGCTTCACTGTACCTTTGATGTGGCGCTCCTGAAACTCCTCATCTGAGCTGTGCCACATACGAACCCCCCGCTTTCGGTTAAACAGCTCGATTTTTTTTATTTATCCATCCAGAGAACCGTTTTCTTAGAGTACTAGGGGCTTATCTGCATGCTGCTTAGCAAACTTAAGCGCTTGCGGGTTACTTTGCTATTAAACCCCTGTACAAACAGCGCAACCGGAAACTAATAACTGAAGGGTTTCCAGGATCTCACGGGCAGTTACCTTCAGGTTCTTCTTGATTTCGCGCGTGATCTTTGGTGAGTACGGTCTCACATCCGTTTTGCGTATCCCGCGTCTCTCAGGATGATCCACCACTGATCTGAACGTTAGTTGTCTTAACCGCTGCCTTGCTGGACAGTGCGATGCGTCGTTTTGCACATGAAAAATTACCAATTTTTGTAAAGACAAGCGAATTGCATTCGAAATCATTGTGCCGAATGTTTCGAAACATGTCAATATCAAAACATAAATAAATCGGGGGGCCTTCCAAAGGAAACGTATGGAAAACATATCAATTTTTGAAGCGGGCATTTATTTTTGTCACTATTTTTGAATTGATTTTATTTCTTTAAATATAACTCTGTTTATTCGGTATACCATAAGTGTAATTTTAAAAGAATATAAAAAATGATAGCAAAAAAAATCGCAAAAAGTCTGCGTTTACTTTAATTTGATCCAAATAAATGAGAAATAATAATCAGGATGATTTTGCCTAGGTATTAATGTAACAAATAATATTTACCAAGCGCTAACCATTGAAATTTAAAGCACATAATTTAATTTATTATGGCGGACCTCTGCTGTTCAGGTTTATTTGATCATCAGTTGTTGGGTTGGAATATGTTGAACAAAATAATCGATTTTTTTGAGACGTCGATCGTAAAGGAAACAAGTTTGTTATTTAGAAATGTTGAAAGCATAATTTTTTCTACTTTTCCTCAAAAGGAAAGTTTCCTGTTTCCGTGAAATTTTACTCTATCATCATAAATTTATGTGCCGTAACAGAATGTCTAGTTTCTAAGTAGAAACTAGATAGCAGGAAGCAGACGCGACTTTCGTTTCAAAAGGCAAAATTCTCAGAAAATCAGCCGAAGGCACATTGTAGAGTACCTTGTTTTGACGGACAGCTAAATATTTGTGTATGAATGGGCCAGACCGCGGGGATGTTGCAGCATACCGTGCCTTATACCTACAATCACTGACCTGTGAGGTATGCTCGAGAACACTAACACACGAACGTGTCCTAGAAGAAAATATTTCGACAGGATGCATCCATCGAAAAAATGCACATGCGCACTGGGTATTGTTGCGGTTATGTATGAGTTACTTTTACCAACACATTTTGGGTCATCGAACCTGTGGGTATTGGTGTGGCGTTACGCGACGAAAACATTCGTAAAAATGTTGCGTTGTCAGTGTTGTCAGCAGTGATGCCAACCTTTGAGATTTGTCTAGATTTTTAACTTTTTTTGTGCTTATCCAGACAACCAGGAAAAGGGTCTGTTTTTTCTAGATTTTTGGATATTCTTCCAGAGTAATTCAGTTGAGTTTCGTCGGTTTGCGTTCGCTCGGATCAATTCACTAAGCTTTTCTTTATTTGCCAGATATTTTTGAAAATAATCGGCAACACTGACTAGTAGCAGCAGCAGCAGTGTTCGGTGTGCAGTGAACTGTCATTTTGCTTCTGCAACAGTTTGAAACGAAGCGTACCGAACTAAGGCTATTATAATTATGAAATGAACTGAATCGTTTGCTAGCGGGTTACGAAATTAAGGGAACGGGAAAATCGTTGTCCTAAGCACACTCTAAGCAGCCACCAAGCAAGGCGCTTTTATGGGTGAATGTGATGGCGATGACAGGTGCCGGTTTACGATATTAAGTAGAATAATTGTTGCGCTCAACGGGGGGTCGCTGCACATTTAGTGCTGATTGTGGAATACTAGTTTCAGTGCACTTATCGGTATGGTTTGTTATCCGTCGAGTTTATGTAGGTGCAATAACCCGTTCGGAATTCAAGATTTGTTGGTATACTGATCGACGCAACAAACAAAAAAGATTTTTCTATAATGTCTTAGTTTTTAAATATTATTTAAATGCTATATAAAGCAAAGCTTAGGTGCTTTTAAGCTTAGGTTTCTGCTTCGATAGACTAACTGTTAGTGTACAGAACAATTGTGGAGTTAATATTACGATCCTATTCACTTGAATAGACTCTTGATCATACTATAGCTAGTCTGATATACCAGGTTTGTACTTCGAGGTCGACTGAGAGAAACTTCTGTGTTTACTGTGTTCCAAATATTTGTGATAGCCAGTATAAAAAGCTGATCAGTTGCACTTTTGGTTTTTGGCCTGGAAGAAGTGGCGTAGCAAAATTTATTTATTTATTAACTTTTTTCTAATGGGGCTTTCAACCAGTTGTTGGTTCGCCCCAATGGCGTAGCAAAAATATTATTGTTAATAACGGATTTACGAAAATTTGATATTTGATAACATTGTTTTGTTATCATTGTCATCATATAATAATCAAAATAAGATTTCTAGGATACACAAAAAATGGAAAAAAAGTGCTACACTTTTTATCTATCATCGAAAATGCAAAATTTAGTCTAGAATGCTTGCTATAAACGCCCACAACCGTACATATGTTGCTTGCGTTCTCATAAAAAATTCATCATCGCCGTCGTGCACTCTGGTAAAGAAAATGAATATGCGAACAAGTAGGACAGATACACCGATATCCCGGAGCATTCAGAAGTAACTTCACCCGGAAAACCTGAAAGCAATCACACGCCACGTGCGTGTAGAATATGGATGATATTAGTGTGATTCATGTACCAATTTCGACAAATTCAAATCTTTATTACCACCCCATGTCCTGAGAGGCAATTAATCTGCTCCTGACGTTGTTGATTGTTTTACCTTTTGCTGGAAACCTTATGGTATACTTAATGTTGAAAACATATTTGCATGCCACACTAAAACTTCATCAACAGTGGTTTGTGCAGCGGTAAAACGAAACACGAATAAATCTGCATAGCAAGAAAAATAATAGCTGCATGAAAGATTCCTTTGTTTGACAGTGAAAATGCAAACACGACTTCCACTTCCTTCGTGTCGATGGCACAGCTCGTTGACCGGTCAGTTTAAGAGTTTCGAGTTCGGAAGCCATCTCAATACTTTCATAACAATCCAGTGCCCATAATGGAATAAAACAGAAATGTATGGACATGATTTGATTCTACAAAAAAGTAAGGATTTTGAAAAAAATATTTCCCACCCTAAGAGGGTAGGACTGTGTTTTTTTAACTCCTGTTCGTACAAGTGTATGTGTTTTCTAGTGCTGTTGTTTTTTTGGAATTGTTACCATACCAGCGTGACAGAAGCAACCAGGCGAAAATGGCAGTGATGCAAAATAAACATGAACAAAAGATTGCTTCTATTGCGAAAAACGTACGGCAGCAGCAGGATGTTGTTGAAAATAAATCTCAGTGTATATTCCTCCTGTAGCAGGAATGCAAGTCGGATGCGAACGATAATACTTGATGCGTGTGATAGCGGGATGTAGTTGAATAAAAGTGGAACTGACGATTTTAATAACAGCGGAGCATTGGCAGTGCTGATACTGGAGAACATAGTAAAGTGAAATTACCGGTACTTTTAATATTGTTAATGAATCAACAGTAACTATCTGTGTGTAGTTAGTACTTTCTGTACGCTAAAAGTGAGTGAGATTTGCAACGTATAGTAACAAAATCAATCAAAGTGAAAATTAGTGAATTTACTTTCGTTCGTTTGGAGCGAAACTCTTAGTTAGAAATAGGAGTAGAAGAATTGCTAAGGATAATCCCGAGCGTCACCTGTGATTCAGTTCTGTGTTCGATAAATTCTCGAAGAAGAAAAAACAAAAAAAAAATTGCTATATGAATGAGAACGTAGACCTACGATAGTCCTGACTGGCTTTAATCAATCATTTGAACTGAAGGTTATCGTGAAGGAAGACGATACTGGGGGAGGTTTAATAATCTAGAGCCACGCTATCTCAGATCTGCAGTGCTTGTGTGCGGAGCCGCTCCCGGGAGGGGTTGTGAGATGAGAGTCATCAATCGTCCTCATCGGCGGCTTCCACCTCCCACGAGCAAGGCGCCCCCATCGTCAGACTGTCACTGCACAGTTCGTCTTCTTCACTGTTATCTTGGTCTTCATAACTACCGTACTGCTGGAGGCAACTGTAATAGCAGCTATCGTCGTCGTCATCGTCCAGTTTGGTGGTGTCATCGGCGGTCACCGTACCATCGGAGACG
This sequence comes from Sabethes cyaneus, assembly GCF_943734655.1. NCBI lineage: Eukaryota > Metazoa > Arthropoda > Insecta > Diptera > Culicidae > Sabethes > Sabethes cyaneus. The sequence continues at coordinate 149,824,424 of NC_071354.1, forward strand.
GCGTCGAGTTGGTTGGTTTGGTGATTACCGACAGCAACAGTCCGCCGATCATCGGTATTCTTACCTCGAGGCGGCCATATCGGAGAGGAAACGTCAAGATACAGCGAGCAGCATATCCCCCAGTGCGGTTCCTGTCGAGTTCGATCACGTGACCGCCGGCCGCTACAATAATCGAATTTTTCTCCCTAGCACCAGTGCATCGATTATTACCCGTTCCAATGATGGGATACATCATGGGTTGTGCTTGTTTCAAAGGTAATTGCGGATTGTTTATTTATTCAATGCTAGGCAGTAATTAATTCCTCATTTGTAGAATCGAACAGCCTATCTTTCAACAGCCATAAGTTGTGTTTGATTTTTAATAAAAAAAAAAGTTAGTATATACAGGTTGAAAAGAAGATGCAAACTTGAGCTTCGTCTGGTACTGGTTGAATTCAAATCATAATTTTCATTAGAAATAATATCAGTCGAATTTTAACTAATCAAGTGACAGTTAATGTTATCCTTACGGTAACCTTTCCTGGAATAAAAAAAGCCAACGGCCGTAAAACGGTTTGGCTATCTTTGAAGAATGGCTAATATTTACATATTAATACTGAAATTTTTTTAGGGTTTCGTTGATGTCTTTCAATAGGACACCACACGAACCGTTGCTTTTCAAGAGTGGTAGTAAAATCAAAATTTCTTATGTTTACCCACCTGAAAAAGCATCACTAATCACATTTTATTTGTGGTACAGCTACTCTGTTATACTTAATTTTCATGACTTCTGCCTAATTTTGATAAAAACTAACTTTTCCTTTACCTCTCCATAGCATCTTACTACCATTTATCCGGGAGCCTGGAAAAGTCATTTGATACCGTTCGAGAGTCGGGAGCGACATTTCAATTCGAAAAAACTAAATTTCGCAACATAAACGCTATAAATAAAAACAATGTTTTCCAACTATTTATTAGTTCAGGTGTCAAACGTTATATTGCGATTAGCGATTAACACAAAATAAACTGAGATGCATGAGAGAGTAATTTTGCTGCATTGAGTAAATTCATTGTCGTGCAAAATTTAGCTGTTTCCGAAATGTGCAATATGCGTTACAAAGTAACGACATCTGTTGTATTCAACAGGGAAACATTGATAGATTCAAGCATACTCTCACGCATGGCGCATGATGAGACACTAGCGCCAACTTCTGTTCTTTATTATCAGAAACTAGACGCGGTGTTCTATTATTACACTTCCATGTAGGGGAACTGTGGGTAAAATGAACAGGGGGGGGGGGGGGTAAAATGAACAGGCAACCAAATACCCAGGAAACCAATTGAAATCTGTTCAAGATCAATAGATATCTTCTCCTAGAAGTATTTCAAGCTGGTTGAGACCATAGAAATGGTATTCTGCGAAATTCTATATTCCGCATTATGGTCAACCGAGAATTGGTGTTCCGCAAAATGGTATTCGGCGAAATGGTTTGTAATGATGGCGAATATTTAATTGCTATCTGCTTTATTTTATCAGGCTAAGCAATGGGGGGAGTTTTTTTCTACTTTATTGTGAGGAAAATTTGTATATTAAGACACCCATGAACTCCCCAGAAACTTGCAAAACTCAAGATTGTGACAAAGGTCATCCGAGATTCACGATTTATGTACAACACAGTTTAATTTGTGGTAAGACGAAGTTTGTCGGGTCAGCTAGTGTTTTATGAAAGAGTCTAAAATTTCTCGAGTTCGATTAGTTTTTGAGTTGCGCAAAAATTTCTGTTTTATTTGTATGAGAGTCCTTATCCCCCTACCACATGGGTGAGGGGTCTCAAACCATCATAAAAAAATCCCTGCCTCCGAAAACCACGTGTCAAATTTGGTTCCATTTGCTTGATTAGTTTTCGAGTTATGAGGAAAATTGTATTTCATTTGTATGGAAGCCCCCCTTCTTAAAGGGGAGAGGGGTCATAATTCCCGTCTTAAAGAGGGGAGGGGTCTGAATTCACCATAGAAAAAAATTGCCTACAAAACACCCACATGCTAAATTTGGTTCCATTTGCTTGATTAGTTCTGGAGTTATGAGGAAACTTGTATTTCATTTGTATGGGAGCCTCCCACCTGCTAAAAAGGTAAGGGGTTTTAATTCACCATAGAAAAATTCTTGCCTTCAAAAACCTTCACATGCCAAATTTAATTCCATTTGCTTGATTAGTTCCCGAGTTATGAGGAAATTTGTATTTCATTTGTATGGAAGGCCCCCCCTAAAGGGGAGAGGGGTCATAATTCCCCTTTTAAAGAGGGAAGGGGTCTCAATTCATCATAGAAAAAAATCTTGTCTCCAAAAACACTCACATATCAAATTTTGTTCCACTTGCTTGATTAGTTCTCGAGTTATGCAGTAATTTGTATTTCATTTGTATAGGAGCCCCCCTCTTGGTGGGGGGAGGGGTCTCTAACCATCATAAGACCTGGCACCAAAAACCCCTACATGCAAATTTTCACTCCAATCGATTCCGTAGTTTTCGATTCTATAAGGAACATACGAGCAGACAGAAATCCATTTTTATAGGTATAGATTTGTATGGGAGGGGTCTCTCCGAGCAAAGTTTTAGAGCAAATTGAAAACGAAATTTGATATCTTGATGTAACGGATTTTGAATACTCGGTGTGATTTCATTTTGGTCGACTTAGCGGTTAAAATATCAAAATTGATTGCAAAAATTCCACACCGTGAAATTAAATTGAATACTACTTTTGTTATCAAAAATATCAAACAGAATACTAATCTTGCTGTTACACAATATTAATAGGAAAGCAGAATTAGTTGTCATTTTACTATCATATCATCATCATTTTGCTATCATCATGTAATTTGAACCAACCATTTTACTAGAAAAAAAAATTATGTGAAAATAGATTAATTTAAATATTGAAGGTTTATTTACATCATAAACAGAATCTGTCAACACATTTTCTTTCAATAAAAATGAAAACAAAATGATAGCAAAGTCTGATACATCATAAGTGCCATTTCAAGTTGGTAACAAAACATGTTTCCTTGTTGATATCAACAGCAGAATATGTAATAATTTTGATATACTTTTGTTGTCAATCCTTGCTCGGATAACCATCATAAGAACCTTCCCTGGCCCCAAAAACCCCTACATGCAAATTTTCACGCCGATCGGTTCAGTAGTTTTCGATTCTATAAGGAACATACGGACAGACAGACAGAAATCCATTTTTAATGGTATAGATAGACCCATCAGCATGTGTATAGTGGCACAAAGTCCTATATAGTCCAAGCATTGCTAGTGATCGACAACATGTACAAAAATAAACAAAATATATGTCGCTATTTCTCATAAAAAAACCCTCAAGGCATAACCGTTAATTAAACTGAAGAATATTTTTATATCATTAAACTGAATGACTGAATGCTTCGAGGAAAACATTTAATAAAGTATTGTTGGAACTGCCCTAACTCAGAAAGATGCACTTTAATAACAATTCTTTTTATAAATAAATACAATTATTTTGAATAAGATTGCAGCAACTCTAGTAGTTTTTCACATTGCATGTAAACTCTAGATGCTGCGTAGAAATCTACGTAAAGGGAGAAATTTACAAGACTTTTTGTATTTTAAAATGGAAAATATTTTTATTATATAGAAAGTAGCAAAAAGGTAAACGTTTTCCATGTTCTGCAACACCTCGAGAAAAATTGAACCAACATTTTGATTTGCGTACCAAGATAAAGATTTTATAAGAACGTTTACCGCAATTATAAATCGATACGACACAATACGAGAAAAGTTTAATAACTTTTTAGGTGGATAAAATTGACGGTTATGGAATGCTTGTTGCGCAAACAAATCATGGTGCTATTCTTTAGGGGCGTCTACGACATCGCACCGTCGCTTCCGAGAAGAAACGTTGTTTTCAACGAGATTTCGAGGGGAGCATAATCAGCAAGGTGCGTCAGTGATTGACCATCAAATTTTGCAAATCGTGGAATAAATGATGTCAAGACAAGCACAATGCAAATTGCGGCACAGCCCCATGTCACCCTGGAGGTGTGGAGCGTGCTGAACCGGGTAAAAATGAATCTTTTCCACACTACAGGTTCAAGAGCTGCTGTCTGCGAATAAACCTGAGCGGCTTGAGTTGTACAAGATTATGCAAGCAAAAGTGCAGGCCAGCCCTTAATTTATGAAAAGCATTGTTGTTGCTGTTGTAGTTTTTCATGCGTGTTAGATTGTGTTCGTCGCACACGGTAATCTAGTGTGCTATGCGTGATGTATGAATTCTTGCAGTTTTCAGATACTAATTCAACACCTAACGCAATACGTTTAAAATTAAATTGCAATGAAATTTAAAGAGATAAGCTTTTTATGTCGAAGAACGAATTAAAGAACGGTACCAGAGCTTTGAATTGATGAATAAAAGCAATTAGTTTTATCACACCTTTTTGAGATTTGCCCATATGCGTAGAACGATTTTTTTTCGTCAAATGTTGTTATCTATCATCCCCTGAAACATCTGCACTAAGGTACTCTGAACACCCTGTATAAAGTGAATAACTAAATGGCTTGTCCAAAATAGGAGCTTAATCCGTTGCCAGATCTTATCATGTTTTACTATTTGTTTTTTTTAAATCCCTCAAGGCAGGAACCGCGGGTCGTAGTCCGTATCAGAAGGGTTTGATCTACTATGAGCTGCTCAAATCTGACGAAACCGGTAATACTAAACGCTACCGACAACAAATGATCAATTTAAATCAAGCTTTGGGTGAAAACGAAGCTGACAGAGAAGAACAAGTTTGGACGAGACGATCGAGTCAGTTCGGACAGCTAGAAAACGACGAACTAGTTTTTAGTCGGACAAGATGCAATTATGCTACACTTTGTACAAGGGCGCCTCGATTAAATGGATTAGTTTATCTGGTACTCCATACTCCCCTACGCCCAATTGCGCCGCGATGCTATCGTGGTTGAGTCGGTCAAACATTGAGAATTTCTCATTGTCACATAGGTTTATTTTATAAATTCCCTGATAAATGTCTATGATGGATTCAAGCTATCAAAGTGGTCACCATTCCATACCAAAGCTGTCAATCTGCACTGATAAATCATTATCCCCACGGCACTTTTGCCCTCCTTACTCTAAGGATAAAATTAATTAAATTGATTTGATAGCAATGATTAACCCGGAGCGTTATTTATAGCGTTATAAATAAAACCACACTATGAAAAACTACACGTTTGGCTGCAGTTATAGTTCGTTTTCTTTTTCATTACTGAACAAAGCTCTCTAACTAATCCTTTTTCTTTTGTATTTTCAGGTATGTTCCGAACATTGTTCCTATTTCCAAAACTTTCTTTCTCTGGAAATTCTGTACATAGAACACTTTCTTCACTATCAACAAGTCTGGTAAGCTAGAATGTTTCAGCTGTGTAGTATGTTCCAAATCATATTAGTTTATTTTAAACCTTTGTTTGGAAAAACTCTCGTTTCGTTACGGGGGTGTCCAACTGGCTGTGACGTCTGCATCAGTATACATTCCATCAGTACGTCTTTTGACGGACGTCATATTCCCTCTACGAATTTGCAATCGCTTCTATAGCAGCAGCAGCAGCAGCAGCAGCAGCAGTAAGCATTGCTGTTTACAACGCCGTCGGTATGGAATATGAGTCATACTTTTCGCCAACACCCACCTGTGCCGGACTGGTATAGGCGTCGGAGAAAAGCGAGCGGTAGACGGTCACTCACCGAAAAACAAAGCCAATAAAGCAAATTCGATTTCCTTCATTGAAGAACGAAGACGTAGACCAGTTTGTTGTTTTGTTTGCATGACGCTTAATCGGGGAGGTTGTTGAGAACCATAGTTGTTCGTTCACTTCGATGCTAATTTTAACTGACACTCACGCTCAGCAATGTATAGGCTGAGGGGAAAAGTTGCTCAAATTCTCCTCCCTTTTAGCGTTCTCAATATTGCTCTTGGAGAGCCTGAAGCTCTCCTCCTATCTCACCGTTCAGTGCTCATGCGTACTGCGAGCACCACCCAAAACATTGAACTTTATCGAATTTTCCTCATCGTCGCACCATACCTAACGCTCGAAAAGGCTCTGGAAACGGATCATTAATTGCGTCGACACACCAAAAGCTGTCACCAGCAGGGTAGCCAAAGGGGAGATGTTGCTTGTTAATTATTAATGGTAACAGCTTCCATTCAAGTATTGTGTTTGACTACAGAGCGAGTGAAACATTCCTGCGTGGGAGTCGCTAGGCAGTCCTTTTTCGTGCGATGCTTTAAAATAGCAATGCTGTTGATTCTTACAGCTGGGGCCTCGCGGTGGTTATATCAGGAGGTAGGTATTTGAAAGGAGAAAGATGACGGCTAGATATGACGATGAACATCATAAATAGAAAGCTTTTTTTCGCTGGAATCATCTAGATACTGTAAACCATCCAAAGTCACGTTCGATAGACGAGCCAAGGAGTCTCGGAGCAAAAAGAAAAAAACGCAAGGTTGGTTTAACACGAGTAAAAGCATTACGTAGAAAAAAAAGTCCCTGGCGCGGTAGCTTTGCTGTTTATGCAGGAGGATACTGTTTTTCTGGCAGTGTAATTATATAACATGAATTAAAAACGGTCAATCGGGAAGATCTCTCGGTATCGTAAGCATGATTTGGGAATCTGAAATTTATGGTTGCTGATATAGTGTGGTTTTCATTATGGCTTTTTTTTGAATGCTCAGCAGAGTGTTGATTACCTGGAAAAGCCATGAAAATTAGGGAATATCAGATTATTTCTTCTTAGATCAGAAAATTTCGTGGCTCGGTGAAGCGTCTAGTTCAAAAATAATGACTTCTCGTGAGGGATACGTAGTTTGATTATAAGCGCATACAAACATAAAAATACTAGCGCCAATATGAAATTTTTGTCACTGACTGGATTGTTGGTTAAAACCAACTTCAATTCGCAAAGTTGTTTCTATTTTCAAAAGTAATTGACAAAATTGTTTTTTTTTCTTCAGATTTATGAGAAAAGTTTGATGCCTCTTGGTTTATAGTGTTGTGTTTATGATTATTATGTGTATTCTATTTGAATGTACGAAAATATTGGATTTTGAAGCTCTGCACAAGATGCAGTTAATAGAATAAACTATCATTTCTCAGTAGACCCGAAATCAAAACCTCGTTTTAAACGCATATGCTTTATTTGACCTACTGGTTTAACAAACCAGTCATCGTATGTTTGAATTTCTACTGCGAGCGACTGTTAGAGTCAATGTTAAAGCTGAAATGACCCACTATTGTCTGGAACCCATGATTGTGGACTGACTGTATAAGGGTTTTAGCGATCGCTAAACGTGAATTTAGTAACAGATTCCTCATGGGGATCGACACGAATGCACCGAAATGGTGTAAAGTGTATTTAATAAAATAAACAAACAAACAAACAAACCTAATAGGGATCTGAACATATAAAAATTCAGGCTTTAACTGTTAAACATAATAGGTAGTATGACATGAGTGACAAGGTTGAACTCACATAAACTTTAACCAGGCTATTTCTGCGCCATATAATTTTCTTTCTTAATTTCGAAGCGCTCCTGGTTGGCTCGCTCCGGCAGAATTTGCACAATACGAGAGTTGCAGCGCCCGGTATTCTCCGTTCAACTGCCAGCATCCCCAAACAAACATGCAGAATGACAGTATGATATATTTCGATGACCTCACTTCCGCAATGTTTCGACTCATTTCTCCATACTCCATAGAATTAAACGACTTTGCAGTTTGCAGTTTTGCATGATCACTCCAATGCAGCGTTTCAGTAGGTTTTCGTTGAAGAGTGATTCATAGATCTGCTTGATGAGTTCAGCAATCTTTTTAGCGGAAAAAACAGAATGTTGATGGGTAGAGAATAATTGAGAAATTTTTTTTAAGAAATTCCATTTGGTTCTGTTACTATACGCGATCTTCACAGGTACGCGTAGTTCGATTACGGATTGCAACCTTCATCAGCGTGGTAAGTTGGATTGGACCATGAGCAGAGAAAGAGGTGTATCGTACGAGATGGCTCGAACAGGTCGAAAACAACTTGTGACTTCCGAGACGCATGGGAAATTAACGATGTCCAAGACCCAAGATGAATGGAGTGTGGCTCAAAACACCGAGTTGAACGGAGACGACTATTTGAAACAGCAATAGCCATCCCGGCTCTATGTTGCTGACGACGACGACGTCGAAAACTGATCATGCGTCGTCGTGACTCATTCGTCGTTAATATTTCTGCCATAATTCTATAGTGATATTGCCGAAAAAAATTAAGTGTAGTGGAAAACGAATCCTTGCGAGGTATCCAACATACCAGCAAAATTTCATTCTAATCACAAATAGTCGAGTCAAACCGTTTTGAGATGGAAATTCTCTCTTTTCTATAACGGCACGGAAAGAAATTTGATTCCGATGCCATGAATGAAATCATAAAATCATGAAATGTGAGTTCATGTCAAATCATGACTGAACTGTCATATCAGACAGCACAAAATCATAAATAATAGTTCATGATTTTGCGTTGTGTTGTACTGCAAGAAGGTCATGATATCATGATTTTTATTCATGGTGTATTTTCATAAATCATAAGCTAGAAACCGGGAATCATGAGTCATTTTGCTCGTTTTGGAGATGAAATTTCTACCCGTGGGTTTACTTTCAGCACATCAAGTTCGTCTAGGTTACTTACTAGCTGACTTTACCAGTCGAGAGCCGGGGTGGCCCTTGGCGTATCAAAAATGTCTCTCCATTGTACTCGGTCCTGGGCTACTCGTTGCCAATTCGTTGCGCGTTTTGCCACACGCAAGTCGGCTTCAACCTGGTCGAGGCATCGTACGTTGGGCCCCTCTATTCCTTGTACCGGTGGGGTTCTTGAAAGAACGGATTTCACTGCACAGTCGTCCGGTATCCTTGCGATGTGGCCGGCCCACCGGACCGGTGTACGATGGAAATCTCTCCAAGCAGTTTTCCGTGAGCAAAGTTATTGTTTGATGTCCGTAGAGGACTACCGGTCTGATTAGCTTCGTCGTCAGCTTTGTGCGGCGGCGTATGCTCCTTGATCGAAGCGTCTTGCGGAGGGAAAAGTAGGCTCGATTGCCAGCTTGAATGCGTCGTTGGATCTCGGCGGTGACCAGAGATCCCAAATATACGTACCTACTCATTAACCACTTCCAGTTCATCGCCGTCAATAGTCACTGTTCGTGGTTGGCAAACGTAATGTTCTCTGGAGTCTCTTCCTACCATATCATTGGTTTTCGACGCATTGATTTGTAATTCTATCCTCCTAGCCTCTGTTTTTAGTCTGGCGTAGATTGCCGAACCTTGGGATAGGTTTCTAGTAATGATGTTGAGGTCGTCTGCGAAGTTTAGGAGTTGGCAACTCCTGCTGGAGAGCGTTCTTCTCGTTTCGATGCCCGCTCGTTGGATCACACCTTCAATGGCGATATTGAATAACATACAGGGCAGTTCATCCCCTTGCCGCAATCTACTACGCGATTCGAAAAGACTCGAGAGTGTCCCCGAAGCACGTCACTCGCTCCACGGTAGCTTTGATCAACCGCGTCAGTTTGTCCGGAAAACCGTAGTCGTGCATTATCTGCCATAGCTGTTCGCGTTCAACTGTATCGTATGTTGCTCTGAAATCCACGAAAATATGATGCGTGGGCACGTTGTACTCTCGAGCTCGACATGTCTGGAGGATTTGTAAAAATTTACTCCGTAGTAGCACGGGCCTGACACTGCCCTACGAATTCTCTTACTATTGAGGATAGACGACGCAACAAAAATACAGTAATCTATCCGATCGCCTTTTTTGTAGATGGGACAGACTACACCTTCCATCCACTCCTCCGGTAGTTTCTCTTCCTCCCAAATCCTAGAAATCATCCAATTGCGTGCCGTTGCTAGCGATTCTTGGCCATTTTTGTAGAGTTCTACCGGAAGTCGGTCCTTTTCGGCGACTGTATTATTCTTCAGCTGACAAATTTCCCACCGCATCTCTTCGAGATCGGAAGCCGGCACGCTGTTGACGTTTTTAGGCACTCCATGGTTAACTTCCGTTGCGCCTCCTTCTGCTATATCACCGTTGTGGTGCTCATCGGAGTACTGCTTCCACCTATTGGCTACCTCGCGCTCGTTTGTGATTAGATCCCCTCCCTCGTCCCTATGCATGTCAGGTTTAGGTGTGTAACCCTTACGAGTTTGGTTCACCTTTTCGTAACACTTGCGCTTGTCATTAGCCCGAAATAGTTGTACTAATTCTTCACGATCTCTGCCTCCTTTTGGCGCTTTTCCTCATTGCGCGCTCGTTGATACTTGGTCAAATTCTCTCTCGTGGATATGCTTAGATAGTTTTTCCAAGCTCTTTTTTCGTCTAAGCTCAATGTTTAAATGATAAAATCGATCACAGGGAAGAGATACTTTTATACTTTTACGAAACTATTTACTTACAGGTCTTCAACTTGGCCTAGACTTTATCGACTGCAATGATTGCTGATCTGCTGGGACGGGAGATTATGCCATCTTTTTCTAACATCAATAAAAAAGATTTTGAACGCTATTAGCTCAACCAATTCTGAGCGAAAGTCGATGGTTTAGATACTAATCGATTCATAAAAAATGTAACAATTGCATGATGCTAATTATGGCGTTATTTTTCAAAATGTGAAAGTTTCAACATCAAATTTCCCCATACTTTTTCAATGTGATCGCTTTGCTCCCCAGATTGGGACATCAATTAGAATATTTTCTGTTTACTGTAAGTTCGTATACTTTCATTTAAGAAAAGAATGATAGAAATGCTCTGTTCCAACAGGTATTTGTTTTTTATTTCTCCTGAACCTTGATCAATATGATGTTCTGAAAGTAGATCGTAGTGAGAACGTGTTACTTTGACCGATGGATAGAGTATATTAAAAAATAAAGTTGTTTCTTGTCTTTTCGCGCTATTCAATACTTTAAAATTCCATATTTTGTATTTTATTTGCTCCATCGCACTAGTTATTAGCATTTGTGGCTGGAGCATCAGCGCGTTCCTTGCAATTGTGTGGAAGGTTTGTGATTGTGCCTTCACACTTCAAGTCTGGAACAAATTCTGTCCTAAAAAAATCAAAGTGTGTTGGAAATCCTCGTCGTTGATTGGTTGGCTGGTATACGTTAGAGTCGTTTTCTCGCTCGGTTGGCGAAAAATATAAGTGAAATGTATGCACTCCATTTCCATTTATTAACATTAGTAAATTATCGGTGGTAAACCTTCTGTTACATTTCCACTCGTTTGCGAACACAAAACTACTGATTTGAACGACCACTTCAGCGTTATGGCGGAACATTGATACGGCCACATTATTTGAAACGATAATTGGAAAAGTTCTCATCACCCGGCTTATTTAGTCTAGTCTATTTAGCTGTATAAGCTACCAAAGAGCAGCTGATTTTGTGAAACCTAACTTGTTCGTTTTTAATCGAATTTGCATTTTAACGAACTAATCCCACACATAGTTGCTATCTCAGAGGTTTGAAAATTTTTCTTACAGTAGAACTGATGCTATAATGTATTTTCAACTAATTATATTGTTGTAATCGCCATTGAAAGTTTCATCAGGTTCTGCAGTAAACATGTAATGTTTCATTTGGTTTTCCCTTTGAACATTTCTTTCCGTATTACGTACCTCATTTGCAATTTCGTACACTAGGTAAGAGCAAAGATAATTGTAATAGTGTTGCTTTGGAAGATTGTTGGAATAATGATACTTTACCACAAAGAATAAATCAAGTAAGTTCTGATTCGTGCATACACATAACAGGGAGTCTCAATACCCTGCCTGTTGCTTTCTTTTTAATCTTAATAGCTTCGTACATTTGCAGAGTTCCATTAATCGGTTGAGGTGTGCAACAGCAGTAATTTGCAGTTGAACATTCACGCATTTTACAATCTGTTGCTAGAAAAAATGCACACGACAGCAAACAAATCGGTCCCACAGCAAAACATGCCAGGTTTTCCATTGCGAACATAAAGACCATTGAATGAAATCAGTGTTGACGGCGCAAAAACAGTAGATTTAATGTCGTCTTCACCCAGATTTATCCACTTGAAAAATGAAACTATCTCCCCTCGTGGAGGGAAAGATTCGTTTAAAAAAGTTAGTGCAATGCAATGAGCGCGATGCTGGTGGTAAACCATGATGTTGTGGTGCACTTAATTGCACGTCTGGTATGCATTTCCGAGCCAGGCTGACCAACGAATTTAGTTTTCCCATGTCCAGAAGTATTTTACTGATGAGTCACAATGGCTGTTCAATGAACGAATCGATCCAACGGATACGCTCAGATTAAACACCCGTGGTAAAAACTATGAAGCATCGTAGAACCCTTTCTATTACGATATGTACTTTTGAAACCGCTATGAGATATTAGGGAAATTTTCGTTAGTTCGGCTGCATCCGGAAACGTTTTGTTTTTCGCACCAGTCCTACCAACAACACCAAAACCATCATTACCACTTGCAGCCTAGTTATGTAGGCGCAGAAGCACTACTCATCAGGCGTGCGGAAAGTCGGCATAAGTTCACGGTCAAGTATAATGAAATGGGAGAATCATTGCAAAATGCATTGCTCACTGGAGCGATAGATGGGTTCGGTGTGCTGCACCACATCATAAGCTTGAGGGCTGCATCGACGAGTAAGAAGTTCAAGTGGATTTTATTAAAAAATATCACGTCAAATATTCCACAATCCTTGCTGGAGGTTTCGCAAATATAGCGTGAGTTTACTCTTAAAATTTTATCAACGTTGCTACCGATCGAAGCGCACTCGGTATCAGCGGGACTGCGCATTTTTATTCAAATATTTATTTTCAACTTTTCGACTTGGGAAAGCGGAACACTATTATTCGCGTTTTTTCTTGTTTTGTTTCCGATGCTTATAGGATAGTGGTTGATTTGTTAAGTGACGACAGCTTTACTTGGAATTGTGCTTTGATGTTTACGTGAAAAATACTTTCAATGAACGATACCATCGATATGAAAAATTTGTATTTATTTGAGATTTTAAATAATTAATTTAATAAAATTCGCCTTGAAATTTTAATTTAGACTTCATTCATGCATTCTGCCGAATTTATTTTTTATTTACATTCGAAACAGCGGCCACTTCTTGTTCGATGGAGCCGCATGATGCACCAACAACCAGCAACAAAACGACAGTGAATAGTGGTTTAGTCATGTGGTGCAAAATACTGACACATCTGCGACCACCTGCCGACGACACGCCGCGACGCAGTTGCTCTCAGTACTACAGGAGTAGCTCAAATCTCTCCTAGGTTGTTTTCTCCGCCATGTTGATGTTCTCTCTGTTGCTGGCGGCTTCCGGCATTTCGCCAACAAGTTGATACCGTTTCGGCTCGGCCACAACAAAACTGTCTCGCTCTCTCTCTCCCTCTTCCGGCCGGTTGTTGTATCACTGATGCCTCTCTGTGAAGCCCGAAGATTCAGGGTCGCTGGCAGCCTTCGCTAGCGCCGGGACGCATACGTATATCATCGTATATCAACAATTGGGCGGTGGTAAGGACACAACATACAGCAGACCATGTGACGTCAATGGCCTTTCGTATTGAATTGTGGAGCGAATTTACAAGAGAGAAAAAGTAGTTTTTCCTTCAGCTTTTCAGAGCCGTGCGTGTTCGCGAAATCGTGTTAGTGTGTGTTGTTATACAAATTTTCGCACTGTTTGAGAGCAAATTCCTCCTCCTCTCCCAGTGGCTACGAACGTACTTAGTTGACGATGGTTCACCGTTGTCATCCCATCTACGATGTCTCTTAGTCATTTCCCGAGTCCCGTTCAGTTCGTTACAGTGAACGCGCGTGCAAAAGTCGATCGTTAATAACCCCCCAGATTCTTCCCACCCAAGTTACACACACTTTTTCCTAGAGTTTGTGTTTTAAAATTCAATCCCAAACCTAGCTGTGTTTGTCGGATGAATCGATTTCTAAACCGTGACATAGCGGTAATCGTGGTTTCCTAAAAGAAACCGCATATCGTCCTTTTTTGTTTTGCTGATTCTTTGGCAAAAATCGCAGTTCGTTTTACCAGTTCTGTGACTCCTTGAGAAATGGTTCCTTAGAATAACTTATCCGTGCTTACTGGTACCAAGTGCGAGAGATGATTGAAATCGGTGTAAATCAAATTACATATTGTGTGAAATAATAAAATATCGACTGTGGTTTCTTGTTGGTGTGAACGGAAATGCAAGAATAATATAGTAGACAAAAAACTGCAGGCGGGAAAATTTACAAAGTGACTATTTTTGTATGCAGACAATTTGGAAAACGACCTGTTACTACTAGCTGTTGTTACTGCTATAACTACATATATCACATTAATCTGACGGAATTGAATGCAGGGATTTTTTCAATCAACGTTGTTGCTGACCCTTACGATCCCTTAGTATTGTTGACGACCTTGGTCTTCCGATAGATATCGGTACTTTAAAAGCGCAATGAAGGCTTACTGTTACATTAGCTGTTATGAAAGGAGCTGGTATCCTGCAGATTTGTGTAGTTGACTGTTATCGCTTAGAATTTATCAAGCCTTAAGGCTGGCAGTGTATCTATACAGTGTTGCTTTTCTGTGTACTGTTCTTTACTGGTAGAATACAACGAAGTGTTGGATTTAATCCTACAATTAAGTGTTCCTCGGCAGTTCTAGCCACTTATAATAATAACAATAATCGAAATTGAAGCATACAAATCACACAGCTATCACCTCGAGTTAGTAAAAAGTACAGTGAACCGGAACCAGTTTTACAATGAGTGGTGTCGGTTTCCTGGCCACGATGAAAACATTTGCGCCCAGTATCCGCCGAAGACGGCGGGTGGACAAGCAAAATCTTGAATTACATAACAACAACGGAGGCGGACCGACCGCGGCTGCGGTGGGCAGCTCGCATCGCAGCAGCAGTGCGGCCACCACTCCGACTAGCGGTGGACCGGCCGAGGGTGCGGGCCGCAGCGGACAGGCCGGAATTGCAGCCGGAATAGTCGGCGTAGGGGAAGTCATTTCGCCGAGCAGCTGGGACATAGTACCCCCGATAACGCCTCCGGCCGCCTTTTTGCCGCCCGGTTACAAAAGACTATCGATGAAGGGTAAGCTTTTCAGCCGTGCACTGTGGTAAGATTAAATGCGGGTTTGATGGGGATGGTAATAGTAAAAGGGAAAATTGAGCAGCCTGTCTTTGAAAAATTCTAGCCATATTACGTACGATGATGGATTTGAGCTCTAGCGAGAATAGTCACGACTGACACTGTTGTTCGTGTTCTGAATATGCGGTAACTAAATATACGGTTCGTTATGTAAGCATTCATCGATTTGTTTCCATGGTGCTTTCGAGAAACAATTAGTAAATGTGAATTACGTGTACATCTAAATTGAAAGTATGCATAAAAATTGATGTTTATCTTTAAAGAATGCAAGAGTTCCTATCATCTGTGACTTTTTCCCGAAGACAGTTTTTCAGTTGAAAACTGAAAACATTTCTAATCGCATTATACAACTAAGAATAGTGTTCTGATATTGCAATGTTTAAAGAATGTTTGGAGAATGGCGCATCGCGGAACACATCCGTAGCATGATGTCAAGCCAATCCATCATCCACATATGTCGTCAAATTTGCCATTACACCGTACGACGTCGGATCGACAACGTCCGTTGAACGTCTAATAGTGACACTTTGCAATCAATCTCGTGATGATTATTATCGGTGCCAACTTTTCTATGGTTTTGGCAGCACGCTTTTTTCGAGTCCAATGAAACTTTGTAGCTGGAATGGCTTGATCTAATTAAACAATTTTGTAGTTGTTGTTTTTTGAAAGTGTATCTCCGGTGCGATTTGAAAAAAAGACGGAACTTAAGTTTTCCTTAAAATCAAAGCCAGTTCAAAAGATATAAAAGATATGAACAAATCAGCTAAAAGATATGAGTAGAAAAAAGATATTATGATCCAAAAAATATTTTTATGTCAAAAAATAGTGTCAACCTCACCCAAACGACTAAGGCATAGTGACATAAGTATTCAAGTAGAACCTGTCTCGAGGCCCAAACCTACGAGAGCCAATCCATGGAACCATATCTTCAGATTTTTTTGAATGAGAAACTTCATGATACTCTCAGACAGTGGGCATGTGGTTTCTATATAAAAACAAAATTCTAAGTTCTAATATTAAGTTCAAAGTTTGATGTTCAGTATGTTTCGAGAAGAAAATCTTTAAAATCAGTCAATCAAAATGATAACAATATTCCTGTGCCACCTGCACAGCACAAGAAGACCGGCTCATGAATTTTGTTCTGGTAATGGCTAATGCCGACTTTTTGGTGTGCTTTCAACGTTTAAAAGCGTAAACAACATGACATAAGTATTTATTGTTACTTTGTAGGTGCGCAGAATTAGGAACAACCTTGCGCAGAATTAGGAACATGCGCAAGAAAGTGCGTAGAATTAGGCACCGTGGATGAGCTTACAAAACAATAAATATACTCAATTGTTGATCGACTTTTAATACATATTAAAATACTACTAGTTTTAATACGTGTTCTGGAACTATGGAGATTGTCAAAAAAGGAGCGACAATGTAGTATTTCCTTAATAGAAGGCCAATAATTTAACTCAGTGCCGTTTCGTAGGTACTACGGGTTATGGAATGAGGTGATGAGTCATAGTCGAGCAACCCAATTACTGCAGAATGCTATTTGGTAAACAGATATGGAATATATGTAACCAGTCGAGAGTCGGGGTGATCCTTGCTGTATCAAGAATTTCTCTCCGTTGTACTCGGTGCTGGGTTACTCGTCGCCAATTCGTTGCGAGTCTCGATAGACGCAAGTCGGCTTCAACCTGGTCAAGCCATCTAGCACGTCGCGCCCCTCTATTTATGGTGCCGGTGGGGTTCTTGAAGAGAACGGATTTCACTGCACAGTCGTCCGGCATCCTTGCGATGTGGCCGGCCCACCGTAGTCTCCCAACTTTCGCCAGGTGTACGATCGGAATCTTTCGAAGTAGTGCCGACTATCCGACTATTACCATCCGAAAAACACATGCATTTCTCGTATGAAGACTTGTCAACATCACGAATTAGTTATATGGGTCTTCTCTAGGGAACCTCCCCCCCCCTTACTTTACAATTTTCATATCCACAACATTGATGAATGTTACAAACACATGCACTATAAGACAATTTGCAAATGATAGCGTAGTTTCGGCTACCGATCTTAAAGCTATCGTTTTACAAAGGCCATTGTAAGGAACTCTACTCCATTTATCAACTTGGGCTTCAAAGCTAGGTATCGAGTTTTGTGCAGAAAAAACAAAATTATTAGTGTGTTTTAGAAAACATTAAACCAGAGGTGACATTGCGATTCTTGTTTCGAGTGATTTTGGTTCGTTTCGACCACGTTAAACGAATGGGCGAAACGAACCAAAATCACTCGAAACAAAAATCGCAATGTCACCCAGCTCAGTGACAACTTCAACTCATTGGTGAAATGATCTCTCAGGTTTTAGTACATAAATACCTTGGTCTTTGGTTTGGCTCTAAATGCATCTGGAAATGCCATGTAAGGTATTTAATTTAGAAATGTCACCAGAGAATCAATTTTCTACGTACAAGAATCGGAACATGGTCGGGAGCTCATCAAACTTTACAAAACAACGATATTTTCTGTTCTAGAATACGGTTGTTTCTGTTTTAGTTCCACTGCAAACGTTCACATCATTAAGTTTGAGCGTATACAATATCGTTGCTTACGTATCGCTTTAGGATATATGTATTCAACCTACACTATTAGTTTAGAAGTGATTATCAATTAGGAGGAGTTCTTCCATCGAAAGAGCGCTTCTGAAATCTTGCTTCTCGTATAATTATTAAATGTGAGGTTTTGAATCCACTAATAATTGAAAACTTTGAAAGAATAATTGAACTTTAGCCTCAAACTCGTTTTATGGCTATTTACTACAACCATATAGCTCAAAGTATTAATCCTCGCTTACATGTCTCCCAAATACCGCCAAACCCTAATGTGTTTTTGATACTTCCGTGCTAGAAGATACTCGTAACATTTCCGATCATTTACGTGTACAGCAGATTCTCCAAATATTTTGTAATAAATTTCAAAATATCAACTGCAACAATATGTTTTACACTGATGGATCACTACTAGATGGATTTACTGGCTTTGAACGTTAGTTTATCCGTTTCTTATAAACTCAATAATTCTGCCTCTGTTTACGTAGCAAAATTAGCTGCAATTCAGTATGTTCTAGGGATTATTGACCAATTGCCCCTAGATCATTATTACATTTTTACAGATAGTCTCAGTGCTATTGAAGTTCTACGATCAATTAGAGATTTAAAACACACCTCGTATTTCTTCGGAAAAATACGAGGGCGCTCGAGCATTTTAACGGAAAAACGTCTTCATATTACTGGTGCGGATTGTGTGGATACCTTCCGATTGGCTAAATTGCGGGCAATGAGCGGTGAAGTTTTTGAAAGACCTATCGCCTTTAGCGAATATTATGCTTCTTTACGTTAGAAGACAATAATTAGTTGGCAAAACTCTTGGGACAAAGGAGAACTAGGAACATGGTTACATTACATTATTCCCAAAGTATCAACTAAACCATGGTTCAAAACGTTACAGTTGCACTGAAAATGATTGAACTGATGTCTGTGCTAGTAAAATACCTTGTTTTCTTAGCAAACTGAAAATGATAAAGTCAAATATGGCATGACATTTGTCAAGTTTTCACTCTTAAAAATCAACAGTATCCTTTATTAGAACCGATGTGTAGAAGATTTTCTGATGAATTGAATGCCGAATGCAAAATAATGATTTCAGTATCGATCAGGAAATCGCCGAATATTTTAATAGTTTGTCATATTCCAAACAAGTAAAAATGTGGAGATTATGGTTGTTTTACGACACATAAGTTTTAAAGGAAATTGGAGCTATATGCCTCCCAGTTGGCCTCGAGGTAAGACGCTGGTCTAATAAGCCAGTCGTCGTATGTTCGAATCTCGGCTGGGAGAGGCTGTTAGAGTCAATAGGATCATAGCACTGACTCCGCACTATCCTGTATTCTAACAGCTGGTTGCGAAGTCTGTCGTATAAAAACAGCAGGTCAAATTTCGATAACGGAATTAGCGCCCAGGCTTTGCTTTGGCTTTTTCGGAGCTATTTTACATTTTGTTGTACCAACTAATACTAGCAATCGACTTTCGTTTTTTTTGCAATTAAT
This sequence comes from Sabethes cyaneus, assembly GCF_943734655.1. Taxonomy (NCBI): domain Eukaryota; kingdom Metazoa; phylum Arthropoda; class Insecta; order Diptera; family Culicidae; genus Sabethes; species Sabethes cyaneus. The sequence goes on from NC_071354.1 coordinate 149,843,752, forward strand.
TTGACGCTTTAAACCGCTACCAAATTTGAAAAACAAAGGGTTTTAATGTTTGCAGTTGCTTATTGTTGACACTTATTAATGATTTCGTTCTTCTTAAAAACAGTGTTTTTGTCTGTTGTAAATAATTCTTTTCAAAAATATGAATCCTTCTTTTGAATTCCTTCCACATGATTCATTTGCAGTCCTTGTTTATATCAAGTTGATTCGCGGTTATTAAAGGCAATTAGTATTCGTCGCAATTCATTTAACATCTTAAAAATCACGAGACCGAATCCTAATTGATAATCACAAAAAAATGCACCGCAAATAATGATTAATTATAGCTCACTTTCATGCTCAATTGCAAGCATCCTTTTATGTACTTTTCATCACCTTTTACGTACTTTTCAGCACCTTTTCATCGGCATGAGACATCTATTGATCAACTTGAGTCAGTGAGACGTGATTCCGATCAAAATGTAATAAAAGATTTGTCGTATTATTTCCCTAAAACTTTGTCAAGTTATGTTCTATTTTGACTTAGTTGAAATCTTAATTAGAATTTTAGCATAGCTACAGGTTAGACACCTGTTAACCATTTAAGGATGGCTCGTTTTTAACAGTTTTTCAAAAAATCCCTACTATGGAAAAATTGCCTTTCCTAGAACATACTTTCTTATTGCAAAATGAAGTGTAACGTTTGTGCTTAGGCACCGCGAGCTTAACATTGTATCACATTCAAATCATCCATATCCACTACAAATCGGGTTGCCATTAAAACTGGGTGTTTCGTTTCCGCTGAACTATACCTACCTCATGACCATGGTCGGATTAACTGGAAATAAAATAAAAAAATGTATCATTGAAGCGCGAAAAAGGTTGTTGAATGATGAAGGAAAAAAATTGATTTGGGACCAATTTACGTGTAGAAAGTGCTGAAATGTGCGAGATGATAACGCGACGCGACGTTTTATACCGGGTTAAATCAATTAATTACATTTTGTAACTTTTTATTTATTTTGTTGTTATATTTTTGTTTGTATCACGCCGATCGTCTAGTTTTCATTATACATATATTTATGCTGAACTGCACTCCAGCTTCATGCCATGAAAGTACTAATAGGCATTAAACGCCTCGCAAAAGGAGTCAACAGAGTTCCGGAGCTGTCAGTAGAATTGATGGCTTGTGCGCATCAGTTGACCCCAATCTTTCAATCGGTTTCCGGTCCAAATATGTAGGTACGTTCGATCTAGCTTAGCTCTCCGAAAGTCGTTACATTATTGAACGTAGCCTTTGATTTCAGTTGGTTTGCCGTTTGAAGGTCGCAGAAGCAGAAGCAAGCAGCTGCTAGAACATCATTCGATCGAAATCAAATCATATTTCTGCTCGGTGAACCGAATCGGACCTACCTTTGCGCGCTGTACACATTCATAGATGGCCGAGATGCTCGTTCCCCGGACTGGATTGCATTTATTTGATTTGAAGATTAATATTGGCTGTGTTAAAATTTAGCAACGATGCGTTTGCGCTTATCCTACAAATTTTACGCGTAGCTAGAATGTATTGTTTGACACATATGATTTGCATAGCTAGTGTATCCAGCGGAACACTAATTTTTGCTGATAGAAGCTGAACATTGTAGATCTAAACGTGTTAAAATTATTAATTTTATTAGTAGTGTTTGGGAAGTCTTGTCAGTTTCCCAGGTGAAGTATGTTACCTAGTTAGAAACGAATAATATTCAAAGTTATTATGAATGATTCTGAATAAAAAATTGTTTCTGTAACGAAAAGTTTCTGTACGCTTCGTTTAACCATATAAAATGGTAGAGAATTAAAAACTTTTCATCAATCGCTATTATTTTCAGTTGGAAGGGGGGATTCGTTTGTGCAGTAGTCTTAACTTTAAATTTAGCACTTGATTTGTGCTAATGCTTTCTTAAGTCTTACCTTTCATGGTAAAAAGCAAAACAAAATTTGCCCTACTAGTAGGCATATCGCTTTTTTATTGACTACCGTTCTTTAGATCAGTGCTGCCCAGGCATAGGCATGGTGCGGGCCAAATCAGATCGCCTGTGAATGCCGCGGGCCGCAATAATCTCTGGTCATTCCAGTACATAACAAAATTTAAAATATGCGACAACAAAAACCATTTTCTAGCCATTTTCACCCCAAGATTTAAACCGGAAAGCATTCCGATTCACAACATGCCCGAGGCATTACAGCTAAACTGAGTGACTATTATGTCATCAAAAAATTTTCTCATAAGTCCACCATCTTTCTAATCAGTCCGTGGGCCGCACGAATCATCTTGAAGGGCCACATGCGGCCCGCGGGCCGCAGTTTGGCCATCACTGCTTTAGATCATAGAAAATCGAAATTATTTCTTCCGGAGTTATCTAACTGTATCAAAAACGAAACAACTTGTTGTTTTTTACGTTAAATGTTAATCCCATTAATGAGCAAAAATTCGGAAAACAACCCTTTTGTCTAAAAACTGAACTAAAAAAAGTCTAAAAAAGAACCATAATAGAAAGGTGAACTAATCTGTAATCCCACCAAGAATATCAGGTTTATGCAAGGTCGTACTTAGTGAGTTATCTCTAGTCTGAACGTTTTGTTTCATTTGAAATATAGCTCTTGTGTTCACTTGGAGCTTGCCGGGCTTACCGATAGCTAGTTGGTCCTATCTAGCTTGTGCTTCGGCGGGATGTGGATCCCAATTTTCTTTTTTTGGCTTTGATTCAACTGTAGCAAGCCACTCCCGGCCAAGGTCGTTCCCTTGGGTATACATATATTCCGCTGAGAATAATGGCGAAATGTTCACAGCGGAAATCAATAATCGCATTTTCCTTCCTATTTCTTGTTTGTGTTCCTGTGTTCGATTTCCTGGCACTGCTGGTGAGATTTATATAGTTAGGCCTTTCGGCAAATCTTCATTATTTATCTTCTTCTACTGGTCCTTTAGCTGCTGGATTGGTGCAAAAAAGGATTTAGTTTTGAGTTTAACAGCATTGGTACTCAGATCTATTCGTTTGTTTCTATATACTTATATACGTGTATTAGTTATAATTCTTATGCCCCGTAGGTATCATATAGGTTCGTATATTCTAAATGAAAGACGGCAAGCTTCCGATGCCATTGTACCGGATAAAAAGTCTAGTGTTCTTTTGTAATCAGTATAATAGTGTTACTAACTATAAAAAGTACAAGGTTTAAAGCGATTCGAAATGATGGTTGGATGGGAATCATGTTGGCTAGCCAGATCCTTTGCTCTCGCACTTATGATCTTTCTCTGCAGACTATAAATCATCTCACTTCTGCCATTCAACGAAGGATAAAAAATATGTTCTAAAGTAACTTAACCGTTGCGCTTGTTCAAGGCGTTAAAAATAGCTGATGCAGAATGTTTAACGATTGGCAATGGTGGGATCCCATTCATACTGAGTTGGCTGATTTAGGACTGTACACGCAAGGAAGCTCCCTTTAGCGGAAAATTAATGACTCCCACTCTCGCTCGATTCCGGTTCGTTCGGTTCTGTCGTCGGCGTCGGTTGGCTAAACAAACACCCAGCGAAGTACGAGAGAATAAAAAACTGCCTAATTATATTATGGTAATTCCGCGCTGCAGACTCCGCCTCCCCCAGGAGACGAACGAATGCGGTGCAGTGCGGAAAAGCGACATTTTCGAGAATGATTAATTTTGCATCGTAACCAAAATGGGCGGAAGATAAACTCGTTGCAATGAAACCTGTTGCTAGGAACTATTGCTTGCAGTTACAGTTACTTGCGTTCATACGTACGATACGAAAGCACAACTTATGCAGCACTGAAGTTGAAGCAAATGCAACATTTGGTGGAATGGGCTCGCTGGATCGATATAGCTTGATGAAGGATGTTACGAAAACCAGACTCATTTTAAATTACAGTTTTTTACGGCACTGGCAGAATTTAGAACGAGATTTGATTTTGCCAAAGATTTGAAACACATGTGATTTCGTCCATGGACACGAGTCGCTTAACAAAATAAATTTTGATTGCCTTAAACCCTTACAGTTTTAACCACAATCAAATATTTGAGCTTTGCACCTTAGTTCTAGATTGTGTAAATAATATGCAAAGTTTTTGTTTTGATTTACTTAGTTTAAATCACTCAAAAAGTAGAGCAATTTTGGTGGTAGAAACTGTTCACTGTTGCATATATTACGCCACCGCAAATAGAGTGTAGTGAGTGGTTCGTGATTTTACACACTCTAGATTTCCCATTTGTTTACTTCGTTATACACATCGCCAGATGCTTACATCATATAATGAAGATGCGAAGGAACGTAACAGCAGCGACGTCATTCTGAAGCTTCCCATCGTGTCCAAATTCAAGCTATCGCTGAAAGCATTTTTAGCGCAACAAACCGCAACTAAACCATTTTAGTTGGCGGGCATGGCTGAAAATGTTATTATCTTAACGTTGCCCTTTTGTCTAGTCCCGAATGGATTAGCGATAAGTGCTCTTGGCCTTCAGCTCTTCATGTAATTTTGCTGTATCTTTAAAACAGTTTGATAGTTTAGGAAGTAGCTTTTCGAATTGCGTCTTTTGTCGTCGTCAGCTTCGAGCCGGAGTGGCTCGTGCTGTTTCAAGCACTCGTCTCCATTCAACTCGATCTTGGGCCACTTGTCGTCAATTTCCCAGGCCTCTCAGAAGTGGCAAGTCGCTTTCGGCCTGGTCGAGCCATCTTGCACGTTGGGGTTCTCTGTTCCTGGTGTCCGTGAGCCGCGTGGTTGTTAAAGAGAACCGTTTTTGTCACAGTGTAGTTCGGCTTCCTTACGACCGCGGTCACCACGCCATTTTAATAACGGTTTTGTAAATTGTCAGCTTTGCACAGCGGCCTATGCTTCTTGATCGTAGTCTTGCGAAGGCTAGTTGTTGGTTAACTTTGGCAAAAAACGTGCCTTTCGTTTCGATACCCGCTGTGCAGATCACTCCCTCAAGAGCGCTGTTGAATAGCAAGCAGAATATGCCGTCATCTAGTCTCAACCTTTGCTGTATCTCAAAGATACTCAAAAGAGTGTCTCCGAGATGCACACGAAACACATCACTTGATCCAATGTAACTCTGATAAGTCACGTTAATTTGTCTGGAAAACCGTTATCTGTCATAGCTGATCTCAATCGACTGTATCATATGCTGCTTTGAAGTCAATAAAAATGGTGATCTCCAGATGGTTTCATGGAAAAACGTGCTCCGAATCGCCAGGCCTCGGGAAGCTGCAAAGTTCATACTTCGTTGGTGGTTATCGTTCGTGTCAGGGTGCTGGTTATGGGGTCCTAAATATCACCGATTTATAGATTTCTCACTTACCGTTCATATCTCCGTTGACGATCTTGATGTCCCGTGGCACACTCCTGATGTACGTTGCTTCCAGCTGCGCGTAGAACGCTTCCTTTTCATTTTTCGATCTACCATGATAGGCACATCCTCTCGTTGATCGCGCCTTCCAATCTATCTCGTGATCCTATCTGTCCAACAGCAACACTACAAAGCCCTTTCCCAGTTCGATGGTAGCGCCACCGCGCTGGACCTTACCGCCATGGATCTTGCAAACTTTCTCTTCTTTACGACAGATTTCCTACAGAGTTACGATGACGAGTTTTCGGGGTTCAAGCTGATCGAGCAGTATCCGATCACCAACTACGAAGTTCAGCAATCTGTAGTTTCACGTACGGAGTTTCCATTCGTCGTCCTAGTATCCTTTAGTATCTAGACCCCCCGTTTCTGAAATCAGTCGCCTTCTCCGGATTAGACGCTGTCGTGAGCCGCCGCTAACCTGGAGTGTAGACGCTCACCAGGTTGAGGAATATAGAGCCGTCAATAGCTGCCCCTGATATGGGGACAGACGCTCATGGGTGACAAGGCTATTTCTCGAGTTTCAAAAGCGAAAGTTAATTTACTTTTCGTCAAGTGCATGTTCGTTGGCAGCTGCATTGACAATTATCAAGACGCGAACTGCTTTCCAACTATCCAATGTTGTTCCGTTCCATCCGAATATGTTTTGTCCTATTTCCTGAGCTGCAACCGTCATGGCACAAAAGTTGCTTCGCAATAGTCGTCAGACCGTGTCGCACGTCAGTGTCAGTCGTTGTCAGTGCTCGGCAAATTGAGAAATCGTGGAGAAAATAACTCCAAAGAACATTTCATCTAAATTTTCTACAGCGAGAGAAAATTGTAAATTTAATCGTATTTTTTTGTCTTGACTCATAATATAATTATAAAATTTATTCAAGAAAAAACTAATTTACTCTTTATCAAGAGCGCGTTTGGTTGCAGCTGTACTGATAACTATCAAATTAAGGTCTGTGCTAGTACAACACCAACACTAAACGCAGTCGATATGTAGATTTACCGATCGATTGGTGCAAAAATTTTAAAATTTGATCAGGAAATCCTGATTTATTAGCGTTAAAATGCTAGTTACTTTTCTTGACGCTCGTATATTTTGGAATGATTCCCCGTCTTCAGGTCGAATATAAAAAAATTAAATTTAAAATTACTGATGATTTTTTTATAATTTTATGTAAATTTTTCAAAAAACTATCACCCGCCTTTTCCTGAAATAAACTTTTGCAAACATATTTTATTACAAGCATGAATCACGACACATTGCTAAGCTATAACCATTTAATGATGTGATTGATAAAATCTTTTGAAATCTATTCAGAAAAGTAAGACGCAAAACCATTCTGAAGGCTCCTTTTTACGATTAAAGCATAATAGCGTTTCAATTCTCTACCGGAACCGAGCGCGTCTAGCTAGCCGGTCAATTACGGGTATTATGCGCTATAATTGGAAATGTTTTTACGACTACGCGTATGATATGAGTTTTGCTCGCTGTGTTATAGAGCATATTTTCACATAGCCTTTCCACAGATATTGCCTTCCCTAGTTAGCAAGAAACGGTTGCAATTACGCTCCACAAATTGAAAATGGAGCTAATGTTTGTGTGTGTGTTTTTATGTGTTCAAAATAAACTCTCGTAATTCGCTCGAGAAGGGACAAAGTGATTTTAGCGCTTTTAATTGCATTCGAAATGTATTGGAAATGTATTATTGATTGGTTGATCAAAAGTTAAGCACAAAATGTGTTTTTAATGTAAGTTTAATAATGCTGTAGAGAGGAATTCGAATTTCGATGTTTATATTTTCAAAGAGGAAACCCACGTCAATTCCAAATTTCGTGTTAAAGACGTGTGGTTTCGGGTAAAAACGCATCAAATTCACAGCCTATATTCTGTGTATGTTATACTTTTACAGATGGTTTGTATTTTTTACCCACACAAAATTTAATATTTCTGCAAAAATTCTACATTTTCATTTTCTAACATAAAAAACCAAATTTAGAAAAAGTTTCCCAGCAGGCGTAATATTTGACATGTAAAACTACCCAACAAGTTACCAACCCATCGAATGAGCCCACGTAAAGCGCGTCTCTCAAAATTGTATCCTCGGTTGCTTTTTCCACGCTGTTTTACGACAGCTTTTTACTACTTAGTGCGAAACATAACAGGAAAGGCATATTCGCGGGGTACCCTTTTGGTGTTTGGCAAAGATAAAGAAGTTCAAGTTTTCACCGTTCGGGGTTGCCTGGGTTTGTGCCAAAGGCACGTAATTTGCATTTATATTTACATTCCAGACGGCAACTGCTGCTGCTTTTTTAGGACAAATTTCCTGGTCAAAGAACCCACACATGAATCCAGATAAGTTTTGCGTACACCACGAACATGTATGTATACAGATTACTGATGAACAGTATTCTTATGATTTGATTGATTTTTGTCATAAATACGCCGAAACTTTTCGTCGGGTCCGGATAGTGTTTTATCGTGAGCGCCGCAAAGAAAACCCGACCTGAAAAAGCTTTCTGGCGGACCTTTTTTTTCCCTCTATACTAGCACGACAAAATCCATAATTCAAAACGTGCTAAGAAAAGTATGGCCGAGATGAAGAACAAGAGTCCAGAAATGGCAAATATGTTTTGCCCGTCTCGTGAAATGATGTATTGTAAAGCGCTTCTTTTCTGCTGTTGGTGCGGCGGCGCAAAGAGGGTTTATGTTGTGCGAAAGATTGTGACTGGAATTTTGTTATGAGCAGAGCTGCTGCCACCGCACCGGTAAGCTTTGTGTATACACGATGGGTCGTGAAAATTTGGCCTGCTTGTGCCGGGATGATGTCGATTTGTCTCATTCCAATGCCAAAATGCCCCGGGCCTTGGTTTTAGAATTGCGATGAAAATTATAGTTTAAAAATGTCAAACGAATTTTTGCTCGCGTTCGCCAACTTATGATGATGAATCAACCTTTCTGCCGGTTTAGCGATCTGAAGCAGACGACAAATTTTAAGATTTAACTACACTAGACCAAGGTTAGTAACTCACCTTGCAGATATAGGCATGTTTGAACAATCTGTTGTCAGTATTTCCTTATTTGGAAAATATTTTATGAATTCAATGATCTTGAATTCGGTTATACCGTCACGAGACTTGACGATTTTGTAAATTCTTTTGCAATAAATTCCAAAACTTTCACTTCTACGTCCACATCGAGATGAAACGCTGGAGGCGCATGGTAATTTATTGTCAATATACCTGTTTCGATGGAGGAGATTTGGATTGAAATCAATTAAAAATTCCAAATAACTTTCAAGTAGTTCAAGTAGTGCCGGAATCGGAATCTGCTAGTATAGCATTATAGTGAATTTTATAGATAGAAATATAGAAAAACTGCCATTTCTATGGGTTATATATTACCATTTGAAGACCGCGTTAGCTCTTTATGTATAGATTTCTGAATAGATGACATACATGTCATCAACGTAACGGTCCATTAGGTACCTTGTTATAAGCGTAAATACCTGGTGAAAGAGACCCGTTTCACTAGATCCGTATTACCGCCGAATCATGTTTCGCATTGGAAGAATGCCAATCGGTATTAGCTGCCAGAGCTGCATACCACCGCTTTTACTGATAGTGATGCTACACGCCGTTTTTTATTCTTTTTTATTTATCAGTAAAAGTTATATGTTCTACCTACTTTTTGACATTTTTCGATACAAGTACGAATGGAGAAAGTTTTCATTTCAAAAACTTTCACAGCACAACAAGCTTCTGTGTTTTGTGATTTTGCTCCACAAAATCTAACGAACTTATGTAGCTTATATAAAGCCACGAGAAGATATATCTTACTGTTCGCTAAATCAAACAATGAGGTTTAATTATTTTATTTAATTATCTAACGAGGGCAGCTTTGGCTTAATCAAAAGTCTGTATCTTCACAGATACTTCAAGATTTCAAAGTCGAATCCAAGCCGGTTTTGTTTGTTAGGATGATAAATCGAGCGATAACATTCAGAACAAATAACATTTTCTATTAAATGGACTCATAAATAGTCTGTCGAATGTTCCCAAGATTATCGCACGCTCAGTGGTGTCAATTTGGCTTTGTGGCTTTGTAAGTGTTTCGGTGGAATTGTTGAGTTGTTCAACATAGAACCAGTACCAGTAAGAAGAAAGTAGCCTGATGCGAGCAGCTTCATCCGAAGGGTTCCCACATAAATTAACCCTCGAATTCGAAATTGGCTAGTGCCTCGTCACTGTGTAAATCGACTTGTTTTTCTCCTTTTCTCTCTCGCGTACCACGTGATAAGAATGTAAGAAAGCCAGGGGTCGTCTCCTCACTTAGTTTTCCTCACTTTTCTTTCTTCTTTTCACGTCTGGTATTAGATCGTTTGTTGCCGACGAAGATATCGATTACATTCTAGTGAGTATCTCGTTATCCGGCATGTTTCTGGTCGTTATTTTTACGCCCTTTTTGGATGCTAAAATTTTGCTTAATACCGACGTGGTTTTTCAGTTTATGTTTTCGTTTTTTTTTCATACACTATACCACGAAGGATATTCAATGAACGGCCTTGATTTTGAAATTTTTCAATGTCTAACTCATGTCGCTCGAGGAGAACATGTTTCCCTTTCAAGGTGTCGTCCCGTCTTTTCCGGGGTGGATTCGGTTTGAGATGCCGTCAAGAGGGTGATTAAAATCTCCATCACCCCCATGGGGGACGTGCTGCAAAGTTTTATTTAGAACGATCACCGGGTGGGAAAAATAAGACATTGTGTTCTTGTCCTCGTGCAAGCCGCAGTACCATTGCGCCGTCGTTGTCATCGTCACGTGGCGAAGATTAATCTCTTCATTTTTCTTTAGTACAAAATGAAAACCGACCGAGTGGAAAGAAAGAAATCTGTTAGCCGTGTCGCATCATCAACGGTAACATGAGGAACGAAGCGAAGACCGTAGGAACATTTTTCTCTCCCAATACCATCCGTTTATGGCTAAAAATCGCTTCCTGCTACACTTTAGTGACGGAGCGACGTCTTCGGTTATGACTTTCAGAAAGTGTCGTATTCAGCAACTTTTTTATGTTCCGGTGACAAGGCAGGAAATCGGCTGCATTTTTCATCTAAAAACGCAGCTTGATCAGAGCGTGTAGAACACGCTGGTCTGACTATGACAGATAATTTTGTCTTACCGATGGTTATGCTTTCTAGAGTGAAAATCTATCGAGATTCTTTACCGAAGCCGACCTGTATCGAAGCAAGATGGTTCAATAGCTTGTGTAGTCCTACGAAAGTGGTTCTTCTATACGTAAGATAAAATCTTTACTAAGCGAAACTGTTCAATATATGTTCACACGTAGCGACGGACACCGTGCGGCAATTTAATAAAGCTATATATTTCAAACTCCCTCGGGGCAGTGAACTATTCAACCTTTGTACCAATGCTGATTGTTGTTTTGCTCTCAAGGGACTTACTTCGGCGGCTAACGGAATGCCGTACCCAAGAACAGACGAACACGAACATGATATATTTCACTCCATTATTACTCACTTTGCATACCAATTTAAATATAAACTGCCACAGGACGATGCCGCTGCACAGTGGGATGCTGACTATTGTCGTTTGCGACGTTAGTCTTCGGAACAGTAATTTATAACTGTTTTGTGTGATTCAGGTTTTTTAAGTTTGTTTGTTGTTGGCAGTAGATGTTCTGTTTAGTAGAATATTTTAGTAAGACGACAGAATCTTTGAGGGATCATGCGAACACCTGAGTAATGTAAGGAATTCTCAGCCGAATCTGGAGAATATAGCGGGCGTGAAAAAAGAATTCAAAGCGTAAATTGATTAATTTCATCGACTTTTAGATCGCTGTGTTGTGTACGTTAGACGACGGTTTTTCGTTGCCGTTTAAAATTTAAATTTTGTGAAATTAGTGAGTTTAAATGGCATTTTTTCCACTAAAACAGTGTAAGATTATCCCAAGAAAGTCCTTTTTATCTTTCGTTTAAACGAAACCCAATGTTGCGTCACTTAACGTACAATGTATCGAGGACTACTAAACAGAATATCAACAAATTTTCACTTAAATCTTTTAAAAAGTAGTACTGCCGAAAAACAAATGCAGCTTGACTTTTTGAACTCGACTGACCCATCATTTCCACGAGAAGACGCGACATGCCATGCAACTCATCAAACAATAAAGCTTTTGAGCACTAACTTCAGCAGTTATGTAATCCACCGTGTTAAGCCTTCTTGGTGTTGTCAATCGACTATTTCGGAATTACGGTTTGGCCTTGCTTGTCTTCAATAAATTGACTACTTTATGAGTCATTTATTCCGAAACAAAACTTACCTTTGAAATATTGAAATGACGTCACAAATAGTACTATTGCGATTCAATAAATAATATATTATTTAACATTGTTTCCAAGTAGCTGAGTAGAAAAGCACTTTCTCTTACTACATCAAATATGTAGAAATACAGATCTTTTGCCAGTTAAAACGGAATTTACTTTTCCTGTAAAGTATTATCATCATTAAGTTCAGTCACCTTTGAAAACATACCTTCAACGTTTTGCCCCCTGGTACGCGCAATCACCGTAAGGACGAGACTAGAATAAAATGACAGCTATACAACCACCGCCGTGAAAGTGCTTTTCCTTTTTTCCTCCATCGTTATATTGATACTGTGAACGTACGTACGTATATGGTGAACGTTTCGTGTCTAACAAATAAAGAATTACGCTTGGGTTACGACATTTAATGGCAGACAGCGCACAGAGCGTTCGAATCGGAAGTTCGGTTCAAGCGTCACTGAAAGCGGGAATTCCGATGAAGCGAGCGAGGTTATTGAAAAAGAATAAACCGGTGAGCCGGAATTGAACGTTAAGATACTTAATGGAGAATAAGCATGAAATTATGTTTGTGAAAAGTATTTGTGTAGATAGGATTGGTACTGTTTTACTGTTCATTGAAAAGAAAACTGTTCGTTTGTAAGCGTAAAAATTCACAGTGAATAATACTGTGGTCAAATATTTGATTAAACTATTGGTGCGCCGTTTTGAATCAAGGCTTATGTAAAAAAGCATTGAACAACAACGCAGTTTCATAAGTATAGTTGGTAGCTGTATCGCAGAAGGTCGATTAGAAAGTTTGGATTTATTCATTTGTCTTGAAATGTCTCGAATGAAATACCTTACTTAAAATAGTATGTACAATCTATTAAAAAAATCTAATAATCCATTCCAAGAGTTTCTTTCGAAAAGTCAATGAAATCAATGGCGCCGTTATAACAGATATATTGCATAGAAAGTTCGCTGAATCGATAATTTCTAGACATGGTCCTTACAATCGTCCACCAACATCGTGCGTTCTGACACCGTTACAGACTTGTTTTAAGCACCAGTTGGAGCAACACGCTTCCTACCGACTCTTATATGCATCGCAACGGGTGCTTTTGAGAATTGGAAGCAGCGTCGGTGCTGTGTAGTGACTAGAGAAAGAAAGAACCCGTACCTGCGGTACCGCGGTACCTCGGTACCTCGGTACCAATGAACACGGTGCCAGTGAACTTTGCATGATTTCGTTCTTCGTTATTTTCTATTTTTACATTCATATCTTACGTACGTGACGTGACTGAGCCGTCAGAAAATTCGGCCTCGGTACTCAGGTTCCGTACGCTAGCTCGCCATGGTGCAAGGTCCGATAGGCTGTCACGGTGTCATTTGGAAACTTGATTGTCGGTGCGACTCGATAACAATTTACATATATGCCTTCGAATTACAGGTGCCTTTGACAAATGAGTGCAAATAAATATGGTGCTCGGGTGCCGTATTTTGGCACGGTGTCGCACGGTGCGCTCCGAACACATATGGCACCGTACCATACAAAAGAAATTTGCACCGAGTTGTGGTGTCATATTCATTTTAGTAGCGAGCCGGAAAAAATGCCCCGAAACCGAGAGCTTGTTAGCTATGAACAGAATTGAGCAGTTTAGCACGGCTCGCAATGCGGTGCGCAACCGAATGCGGTCGACTCGAGAGTAGGAAATAATGATGGTGCGCCACTCGCTGCTATTAGAGACCGACAAATCGGCTGTATTTACTTCAAGTGTTACAGGAAAATGCCTCTTCTGAGGTTGCCAGTTGGCCTCGAGGATCATTAGTCTAACAAGCCAGTCGCCATATGTCAGAACCTCGATTTTGTGAAGATGTCATCATAACATAGTCTACCCGGAATAAAAAAAAACATCCCGACTAATTTGGCTCATGAAGCTATTATGTTAATCACACAAGAGAAATTTGCGACATCCGCTAACAATGCGAACATCTCGAATTTTTGGCTATTTCCAAGGTTAGTTAAGAGAGGTTTTCTGATGTTAAAACTTTGCTGGGCGTTACCCTTGACGATCGCCGATTTTATCAATAAACAAAGTAGGAACACTCCGGTTATTTTCACTTTATTCAGCTTGGCCATTTCCTTTTGAAGCACTTTAGCGAATAGTAATGTATCCCGGCGACCCGGCGTACGAGATAACTACGTGCAAATGCACGTATAATTTCAATTTGGTGTAAATTAATAAATCTAACGCAGACGGTCAATTATTATTGCTCCTCGTCTATTCAAGGTTAAAAGTTGAGCATTTCCCAATATGGCAACTTATGATTTAGTTTTACCAACGCTCATTTGGACGCTCATTCCTAGTGCTTTCTTTCATACCCTTCCCTTTTTTCGTAGTCAACAAATAACACCCTTTGTTTTTAAAGAAATCGTTATCATCAAACGACGCAAAATTGTTAGAAACCTTAGAAATCTGGTTTCAATGGACCCTTCGTTCAAAGTTTTCGATATTATTCTTTCGCATTCCGACACCTGTACAGTGTACACCTGAATGCCCCATCCACTTCGGAATGAAATTCCTAGTCGGTTAACGACAGGTGTCGTGAGATATGTATTACATAACCTGCACATGTTTGCGAAATTCACTCCCGGTGATTATACTGAACAGCTAAAAATAAATAGTTTTTGAACTTGTCCGAGTGTTTGGTGTCTCTTGGTTTGCTGCGCGGTCGGATGGATCGGGTGCTCCCGCTTCATGTGTGGAAGGAATGTCGTCTACGAGTTGTGCACCTTCTTGCGAGGGAAAAACTTTCAATGTCATGATGATGATTGTCTCTCTGGTCTAGGGCGGGCCACTGTCATCACACGTTCCGCGCGTTTAGTCACGCTTGTTGCCTGCCACTCGCATCACTTCGCATCGAATTCTACTTACTGCTTCGGTGTCGAAAAGGTGTTTGGTTTTTTATTATGGGGAAACTTCAGAATTCTTTAACGGTTGTTAGCAAACTCGTTTGTAGTTGGCACGTGCAACGATATTGCTGGTGTTTAGCAGTTAAGCGCACCGAAGACAGCACTTAGAAAAAATACTTCGGTTTTTATTGTTAGCGGTCACTCATTCGATTTATTTTTTTTTTATCATGGACTTTTGTCCGGAATTATTCCCGAAGATAACCATGCGACTCCATTTGTTCACAGTCGGTGGGGACACCTCGTACTTTACTTAATTTTCAACTTCTACTCGTCTCACGATTGTCGTCTCCTGGAATCTAATCTACGAAAAAAAGTCATTTTGATTGTTGTTCTACCTAATCCTATTACGTACATCATATTATGTATTCGATGAAAATTAATTAAGTAAAACCAAACTGTAAATGGGAATTTAAAAAAAGGTGCCCTTTAAAAAAGGAAAATAAAAAACAATTAATCTTCAGCTATCGCTGATTACTCTAACTTGAATAGGCAAATATTTGAGTTGGAAATTAACACTGCGTGCGACCATGCTGTTGTAGTTGATCAGGATGGTGGAATTTTCGCCCTTCCTTCCTTCTGTCTGCTAGTCTATATGCGTCGTCTTGCCGCAGTTTGCAAATCGAGATCACATCAAATTTATTCAAGTGGCTTTTGCTTTGCTTAATACTTTGCCTGTTCCTTTGAGCTAGAGCTTCCCGCTGCGCCACCAAGTTGCCGGTCGGTTTATTGCTTTCTGGTGATTTTATTGATAAAGGGATCTTATCAATTTATTTATGCCTTTCATGCTATTTGCCCTGCTTGAAAAAACGAACTAGATTAGATTCTGTTAATCATAAGAAGAAATTCTGTGTTTTTCTAAGGGTTTTGTGTAATTTAGTTTTTCTATAGTTTTATATTATCTATTTTTGCCAACTTTGGTAAAAATCAATAATGCTTTTTCCAATTTACCTATCTATTTTTTGTCAGACCTTAGCCACATCTTAAATTCTGGTGTTTGTATGCCTTTTAAAGTTAACTGAAGGCAAAAAATAAATTTTACGCTACAAACTGTTTTTTAATTTGAAAATGAAAATGCAATACAAGACTTTAGAGTCGGATTTGCTCAGAATTTGCTGGGAGTTATAATTCCTAACATATTCGGAATTCTTTTCGGAACGTTATTTAACAACCTATTTTTCGTTCTTAGATTGCCTTCTTATGAGTTAGGTTGGTCCCAAAAAATCATTATTTATTAATTTTTGCCATTAAATTTAAATACATATATCACACTTTTCAATTGATTTATTTTTCAAGCTTTTTTCGGACTGCTGTTGATGGAAGTTTTTTGTGGACAAAATATAGTATTTTCTTCGTTTAGTTAGTAATGGTTGTTTGGTTTGCGTGAATTGATTTTTTTAATAATGTGCATTTTTTTAAATATTTCATAACTTATTTAATATGCATCCTAGCAATAAATAGTTGTCAGATACAATTATATTGTAATATACTCACTGGCGTGCCCAGTCATGGGCACACTAGGACATGGGCCCCACTACCTTCTTTGTAAAATTTAATGTAAAACCTGCAACCCAGAATTCCGCAGTTTTTAATTTTATCGGCTACTGTTTTTATTAGTTCCAATTTCAAGTCCAGTTTTGATTCCAGCTATAAATTAAATTTCTAGTCTAGTTTCAAGCCTAACCTAAGCTCAATTTCAAGTTCAAATTCAATTCTAATTTCATGAGACCACACAAACACCGTTTTCAAGTCCAATTTTAAGACTAGTTTCAAGACCAGTTCCAAACACTTTCAAGTGCAATTTAAGTCCAATTTGTATTCAATTGGGGCCAGCTACAAAAGGCAATCTTCGTGACTGTCGCAGTGGCATTTTTTAACCCAGTGCTCTTCTGGCATACAAAACAAATATATCAAACTTCAATTCATACCTTAAGTTCAATTTCTAGTTTAATTTCATGTCCAATTTCAACTTCGATTTTAAGTCCAACTAGAAGTCCGATTTCAAATGCAAGTTCAAGTTGTATTTCAAGTTCAATTAAATTCTAACTCAAAACTCCAAAGAAAAGTCTGAAACTTTTTTTTGCCGGAAGGTTAGACCACTGCGACCATTATTTTGATCTATTGTGGTATACTTCTTATTTTGTCTAGGTATTATTTGCCGACAAAACACTGTTGATAGTAGTGTTCGTCATTGACAATTCATACCTCTTCGCCCAGTCGGAAATTTATGTTCTGTCACATAGATTTCATAGACATGGATTTTTTTAGGTTACGAATTTTTCGTTTTAAATAATGTAAATTGAACAGTTTTTCATGAAAAAGAATATAAAGTAGTAAGAGTTAAGTCAATATTGTGTAAAAGTGTTCTTGAATAAGCCGAACCGTGATGGATTCACCGGGTGAAACTAAAGCAACTAGAGTGATTTATAATGGAACTATTAGCGGAGCTTTAATGCAGAAAAAGTGTATTGCTGTGCTGGAACCGTCTATAACACCCACTCCGAATGTCCAAAGTGTATTGTCGACCAAGGGCTGAGGTTGTTCGATGTGGACAGAATCTTTTAACAGAAGTTAATTCGCAGTAGTGGATCATAATGCAGATGAGTGAAAGTTTTTTATTTCTGCTAAATTTCTCCCAATACCGCGTTTTTTAAGAAAAAATTTGAACTAATATTATTGGTAGTTCGAGAGTTTAATCTATTTTCAGAGAGCGAAATAAGGCGCTATAACCTTGGCTAATTGCAGCCGGGCTTTTGGTCTAAAGACTAAAAGTTCATCCCCGAGGGTCCGGAGTATCATTTAACTTTTATTAGCAAAGATGCTCCCAACGTAAACAAAGTTACTATTAATCAGAAACGGTTGGTACGAGACGTCCCCGTTTCTTCTTCCCCTGTTGATTTTGAAATGCATCTATGTGTGAATAACTTGTTCAAACAAGATCCATTTCGTATAATCGTCTTTGCGGCAATACAATACAATAAAAAAACAAAGTGAATTTTTTAGTCGAGCAAAAAAAACATGGATTTTAAGAATTTTTATTTAAGGTTTAAACGTGAAAACCGAATCTATTCTTGCTTATAATATATACGTTATTATTTTCTATGCAAAAATATTCGAAAAAAGACAAAAACGAAGGAAAATTTTTTTGGACGATTTTCGGAAATTCCATTGTTCGAATTTCCATTTTTGTTTCGTGCTAGAAGCATTAATTCAACTCGTAGACTCATTTTTCGAGTTATTCAAGCTGTAGAGCCCGCAGACAATTGATTTTATAAAAAGAAATTTGACTCATATCCTACAAATTATTTTTTCCCCCCGATTTTTCAAGCCAATGTCCAAGGGGGGGTGACAAAAACTTTAAATATGATTTGCACAATGGCCTTATCTAATTAAAAAATTCATATTTCATAAGCCAAACAGCCAAACATCAACCCAAACGTAGAGCAAACAGTTTCTTATGAAAATGTTTTTTAATTTCCTTACCATATTCATAGATGGATTACCGATGAATCTAGATGTAGTCCGTCTCTTGTTGCTCTCCAGAAAAAGTGGCAAAAGAGGAAAATAAGACAAGAAGAAAAACCTGAAAAGAGCACAAAGGAAGACGTGACAATAACTGGAGAAACGGGTTAAAGAGGGAAAAACGTGAAAGAGAAAAGAATAACAACTGGCATGAAAAGAAGCAAAACTAAAGAAAAAACATAACAGAATGGAATATGAAAAGAGACAATAAAGTGGAAAAGAAGAAAACGATAAAAAGAGAAAATAAGCAAAATACCAAAAGACTGGACAGAAAAGGATGAAGAATGGAAGAAAAAAGAGAGAAAATGAGAGAAAGTAGCGATAAACTGGAAAGAAAACAGTAAAAACGGGTCAAAAATGTAGAAAAATATGATACACTCAAGTAGATTACTTCAGTTTTGCAGGTCAAAATATTCTTTTGAAAGGTCGGGTGCCGGACCTTTTGTTTCTGTCTGGGCACGCTAGTACTAGTACTATACTAAATAACTTGAACTTGAACAGAAGAGTGTAGAAATGATGATTTTTGGTCATTTTAACTCAAAAGGGAGCACCAAATAAAAAAATTCTGGATTAAACTTTTCCGATAAGAAACAAATCAAATATACTGAACTGGAAGATAGCGGCGATTGAGTGAGAAAAACATTATACTGTAAGTAAATATGCAATTGAACAGTATGCGTCCTACGTCAAAGCGGAAAAGCGACTGTTTCTTACCTACTGCTTTGCTTCCCACTCAAAACAGTGCGGACCAATATTGACAATGACAGGTTATGTCTCAAAATTCAAATAAAACCAGTCGAAAGAAATGAAAAAATTAACATTTTGAAAGCGACAATAGAAACTCCTAATCAGATTTGTCAACAACAGAATTCAACTCCCGCAAGAGCACACAGTTGAAGTTGCCGGGTAATCTAATTGTAGCATTCTCCTCGTAAGGTTCACCTCAACCGCCGCCATCACCGCCGCAACCCGAGAGGTAACTATCATCCCTCAGAGGAGTGTGGCACTCAGGATTTACAAATTAAATGACAACGAAAACACAGAGAATACCCCTTCTCCTTACATAACCCGGATAAATGACGGATCGGGCAAAGCGCATGCGGTCTAGGACCTTGAATCGGGCTCTCTTCAATGCCAACATTCGTAGCCACTTTGGCGGTACCCCTTCTCCCGGGGAAAGCTTCCCGAGAGACAACAACCGGAACACCGTTGTCCTCCGTTACACTCATCAGAGTAGAATAGACACAACATTAGATGCTGGTGCCAACGTCGTTTGCACACTAAGACTAGCGAGTCACGGTAACGTTCTGCGCGCAATCGTATTTGTGCCGGACTGTCGACAACAGAGAGTGAGAGACCTTCGCCCGAAATCAGATGTCGAGGCCATTGGGTATAATCACATGAGTTTGCGATTGCTTTTCAAGTTCATGCCCATGAATATCGTAAAATTTACACCAGCAAAGCAAAAACCAGTCAACAAGGATAAACCACTCGTCAACCCTCATACGGGCGGCAGAGTGGTTGAAATGAAGTCGACAAACAGGAAATGTGTACTGCATGGGTCTTTCATCTCCGGTACAATTTCTCGTTTCAGCTGGATGAACTAAATCATTTCGGTACGGATGCCGGTGACTGCTTGCTGCTGGCTGGCTGGCTGGCTGGCTGGACGATTGCTCACTTCCATTTGTGGTGGATTTGAAATATGTTACTCGTAAATTTCTAGCAGAAACAATGAACACAAGTGTAGAGCGGAAATAATCGCCCGGCTTTCAAATGTTCAACTGTAATCCTATTTTGGTGTTTTTGTGTCATTCTTGGGTGAATGAAAATCAATCCCTATGGGCCCGTAGAAGCGGACCCCCACCTGGACGACAAAAACGTAACGGACATCGGGTTCGGGTACTTCAGCTAGATCAATTCTTTAAATATTGGACAACGCAGAATATCAGTTCAATGGTTTTAGTAAAGTCGCTTTACGTACGTTTGTATAAATGTGATCAGGAGCACCGGTTTCTCTAAGATGGTTTAATCGGTAATAAGTATATTTGATTTCAACTTACTAACATGTAGGTTTCCGTCAGTACCTTCGCTGGAAAACCTAAAATGTTGTAATAAAAGTAGGAGTCGCCGCTAGGTGTTTTAATTCTGTTTTTTTTTTTATTATGAATAAGGGAATGAACCGTTGTTTGAATCATTTACTTTGATGTTTGATAAAGCAACTTAAGCTTCTCCAAACAGTCGCAAAAGTTAGACCCACTACTAATGCCTAGAATGAACAAAAACATATTGACCATTCGAATGAAAGTGATGATAGTTTGACATCGACATCACAAAAAAACTTAATCATGAGGTGCTAAAATTTGCTAAAACTGCTAAAAGCACCGCATTGGTTATCTAGCTCGCGTTCAAAAGAAACGTTATTATTTTTTCAATCATCAGACTTATTTTTTGGTCAAAATATTTAATGTATAACATGGGACGACATCGCCAGAAAAAGCACGGAGAAAAGCTCCTAACGATGATTATAAGAGGACACTGATTTGATTTTCCCTCCTTATCAAGGATGTCTTTTTTCTTGCTTATCGACTTGCTGGATGGAGGTTTTTCTTTGTACCGGCACCACACCGGAAGTTAGAAACGGACAGCTAGAACAATTCCCAAGGTCGTGACGAAGCAACAGCAAGTCCTAGCTAGCTAGCTAGCTAGTAGTACGGCCAAAGCAACGCAACAGGAGAAAAAATCGCAAGAATCCAGCGAAGCTAGTGCAGTGCATGTAGCAGATGTCGCCAGAAGGAAACAAAACGGATGGAAAATATGACAGTAAAATATCCTCCTCTATCTGGCAATTTTTCCTGCTTTATTGCTAAATGGCAAGATGCTGATATAAAAAAGTGCCAAGCTGATTTGCTTGAAGCGTTATTCATGAACCCGTTACAGCAGTAGAGAATCATTGTATTTTTAGCGGAACGATCACTTACTTGGATTCTTGGATTTTGGATATAATATAAATTAATCGAACCATGCATTAAAAGCATTCTCCATTTTGCTGCTACTGGCTGATCCGTTAAATAAGAATAATTCAAATCAGTACAGGTTGATGGTACTGATGGTCTGAAGAATAATTTAACAATTCAACCTTCGAAACATCTTTCTTCTTCCATAATTGCCCGTGTGAGTGTCTGTATTTGTATTTACTAGGCATCAAATCACTAACCCTTTTAAAGTTATAGACTAACGTGTGTTCCTTCACTCGATTACGAGTCTATTTTCAACCCTAGAAATGCCAAACAGTACAGAGTAATGTGCCACAATACTCCAATTAGCTTGCTGGGATATCCTGTGGTAACGAGCCACTGAAAAGCTTATCTTTTCCCAGGATCGACATTATCCAATCATTATTTCATTCTTCCGAAGAAAAAAAAAAACATCATTCTTGCTTTAAGCCGGTCTAAAAATAACGAATGCGAACGGGTTAACCTTTCGCTCCGGGCCGCTCGTTCATCAAATGAATCCACATCAATTAATTAGTTTTCCGGGCTCCATACAGCAGCTATATGGGAGCACTCTCTCCCACGTTTATGCAGACACAAACCGAAAGGATTCGCCGACAACAAACCGAAAAGCTCTCGCTGCGTCTGCTTTCTTATTTCGAAACGATCTTGAGTAAAGTACGATGTAACAACGGAGGGAGGGGGGTAAGGCTAAAGTTGTACCTCGCAGTGCCACACCAAATGGAGAACATTGGTTCTGGTGGACCGAGACACACGTAATGCGGTATAATCCCACAGTGAAACTTTCGTTGTTTCTTTAAGTGAATTGAAAGTTAATTTTTTGCTGTGTATAATACATGAGTTGCCGAGTTCAGCCGCAGTGCCCGTCGGGTGCCGGCTCAAATTTGTTATACTTTGACGGTTTATTTATCATGTCCGATTTCGGAAAATGTTCGTAGTGTTACTGTTTTATTGTGATTGTGAGGAACGTACTGCTCGAGCCAAGGATGCTGATACTGTTTTATTATGTACAAGATTAGTATTTATTTAAGTAATTCATTGTACATTTAAGTTTCACAATTGGAATATGCTCTATGAACGCGGAAATTTTTAACTCCCACTGCATAGGGTAACTTTTGAAAAGAGAGATTTTTTAATCTTTTGAACTTTCAGAAAAGTTTTCAAAAACAACACTAAGTATTTCGCCCTGGAAATGATGTTGAAAAGATAGTGAATTAAGACAAACGTGCAGACACACGTTTTAGTCAGTTGGGAAGGAATAAATGTTTTCGTAAAGAACTTTAACGTAACGTAACTGAACTGAACTGAACTGAACTGAACTGAACTGAAAAATAAGTTACAGGCTGTAAAAAAGATTGCCTGATCACTGGTCAGGTGGCATTGAATTGCCGACCGCAGGCTTGGCACGACCCTCTTGTTTCGATTTTGCTTTTTTGACTATACCGATTCAACTAAGCAACTAAACAATTTCAATAATATATACGAAACCCATACATATAGAATATTTGAACAGTTAGTTATTATCTACTATATTATTGAAGTAAGTATAGGGGGCTCCGTAGCCGCAAGGTTATCGAGTCTGCTTTGACAAGCGAGTGGTCGCGGGATCGAATCTTAGTAGAATCAAGCTATTCGATATCAAGTGACTTTAGCGTGGGTTTATTCTCAGACCCCTCCATTTATTACCCTTCCTTCATGGTGAATTCTATATTTACCCCCTGACGCCTCTTGACAGTGCAAATGTCACTCATATAGTTAAGTGTACTGGTCAGAGGTACGAATGAGTCCTCGCCAGGGACGGCTATAATATGGGATAGTACTGGCAGCGAGAAATAAGTGGGTAAAGTAGATCAAGCTGTGAAGGAACGGTAAGCCCCAATACACACAAGCACGCATAAAATTTAATAAGCATATCGCTCATTTAATAGCGATTATAGCAAAAAGAAATGCAGTGCAGGTCAATAGATCAACGATACTGGTCGCAGTGATGAGTCCACACATGAAAAAGGTATAGTTTTGTCTTTTGTATTTTCGGCGCTATAAGCCTGTCGTTGATAGCTAAAAGAGTGTTCTTTTTGCCATGAAGAAGAACAAAATTGAAGCAAAAAGAGTGTGCTAAGCGTGGCCGGTAGAGTGCATTTCCAATTACATCACTGCGCATTTTGCCGGAGTCTAATATAAAATTTTGTTTCGCTCTTCCAACATAAAAAGAAAGAATGAGTTGTGGCCAAGGTGTCACACTTTGAAAAATATATCCAAGATATCCAAAGTGTTGTCCATTGCTTTTTTTTTTTTATTTCAAACATTTAATTTTTTCCGCGTCAGGAAAAGGTCTTGTGCTTGATGACTAGGAACGAATCAAACCAATTTTTGTTATCTTGTTTATAAATGAAGGGTATTTTGAGTTGATCGAAATGGATGTAATTCAGACCGACAACCCCAGGTCTTGTGGGTGTGGCGAGTGAGGTAAAACATTCCTACTCTTCCAAGCATTTTATCCGGTGTAGCAAGATGTGATCAACCATTGCCATGAGGGAAAATGACATGCCTATGCCTATATAAACGTCCCTTTTTCCTGAGAATCAATTCTTATTGGTGCGGATCTCTCGTAATGGTTGGTTGGTTGGTATTGATTTTTATTAGAGAGTGGTTTTAAACCTGGAAGTTCATTCGCCACTCTCTCGTAATGGTTGGAGCAGTCAGGTCCTGCCTGAGTCAGCAGCTCATAATCATCATTCTCATCTCTTCAAAATAATGTTCGTAGTTGACCGGGCTTCATGGATTGTTTCTTGCGCTTTGGGTTATTTCAATGTACTAATTTTGCGTAACAAAATTTTTGTCAAATGTTTGACACATTAAACCCACTAAAACACGCTGTATGCATCAGCCAACAATGAATGCTGCTACTCCGTTATTGAGCAGGACCGATGAAAATTGCAAAATGATGGTTTGAAGAAGCATACTTGGGGCAGCACACTATTCCTGATTGTGCAACCATATCAGGTCCCTGCATGCTGATCAATACCGACGTCGGCTACGTCCAAATGCGGGTTCTGGTGGGATGAAAAGAAATATTAGTCCAATGTTTGTTGCTACTAAAGACCAGGGAATTCTCTGCACCTTCACCATCTGTCGAAAGCTACGCGTGGTTTCGGTGTAATTTTATTAAAATGCCCGCGAAGTCTCTTAGCATCGACTAACTCGGATATTCGATGATTACAATCGAGTATATGCTGATTATTTAATCGAGTACGTCGTAAACTGTTTGGTCTATCCTGGCAAAAGTAGCGAAAGTTATCAAACATTGTTTATTCAGCAGTATAAAGAACAGTATAGTGTCACTAAATTACGCGCACGAGACTCTGATTTCATCGGTAGTTTAATGCATCAACAACGAGAACTATCTTAGAACGATAACAAATTCGAAGGCCGCCCGCGCGAAATAACACGACATCTCATATATAACCGATGCATTCGGCGACAAAAGCAAAAACTATCCACGCAACTACTACCAACTATAGTAACACACTTCGATACAGCATGACATAATACACAAATGAAAAATCAAATACTAGTGTCAGGTCAGTAGGCATTTCGCGAAATTTTTTTTTCAATTCCTCTTCTTTTCAATAAGAATGAAATACAGTCAGTGTGACACAGCGCTTCAAGTGACTGCGCTCACATATGCACAAACTATCGCACTTTTCTTGATCAAAAAGGAAAGCCTCGGACTTAAAAGTCTTTCTTAGACTTGACCGTTCTTTATCGACAAACTTCACAGCCGGCTATTAGAGTACAGGACGGTTACGGGGCTAGTGCAACAATCCTACTGACTCTATCTAGCAGCACCGCCTAGCCGAGATTTGAACATGCGACGACTGGCTTGTTAGACCAGCATCGTACCTCGAAATCAACTAAGCGGTTATGGTAGACATAGACATATAATAGACAATAATGACAATCTATTCTTGATTACATCTGTATCTACACAGTACTGCACTGATTTTCAATGAAAAAACGCGATTTAATTCAAAGCACTCGCGAATACAACCGCGCTCTCTGAAATCTCTCGCTCCCGAATTTTCCATAATAGTAAAAAAATATGAAGGCAAAAGTTTGGTTTTTAGTTTATAAAGTGCATACCTTGAACGCTAATGTTTTTAGACATTGGACTTCAATACAATCAAAGCAATCAAAGCAGTTTTTTATCACCATGATGATTTTAACTTTAGCAGAGACAGCGGTCAGATTTTGCGAATTAGTTGATAAGCAGCGATCCTAAGTTGCTCCCTTGTGATGCACTAAAGATGTTGCAAAAATGACTTTTGCCAGATGAACGATGGAAATCTCCCCAAGCTGTGCCTTTTGCTCGTGATTCATACGCCTCCGCCACTCAGTCACCTTTCAGTTCATACTCTGCCAAATAACATCCGCAGCACCTTGTGCTCGAACACGACAATGGCGTACATGACCTCCGTGAGCAGCGCAACGACTTTAAGTCCATAAAGAACTACCGGTCTAATAAGGGTTTTGTACATTGTCAGCTTCGTACAGCGGGGCATGCATGCGATCATAGCATTTTGTGAAGGGCACAATTGGCTTGTTTTTCCGTTTGATTGCGCCGCTGGTTCTCCTTACTAGTGTTGTTGTCCGCGGTCACTAGCGCACCCAAATACACGAACGCATATACCACTTTGAGTTCGTCGCCGCAAACGGTTTCCTTCCGTCGGAGGTATGTTTCTTTTGAGTCTGGCGTAGATTGCTTCCGCCGTCGCAAAGTTCCGGGCTATGATATCAAATTCATCTGCAAAGCCTAGGAGTTTGCTACCCTTGGTAAAAATCGTGCCTCTTGTTTCGATGCCCGCTAGTCGGATAATCCCCTCAAGAGCGATATTGAACAGCATGCAGGATAAACCGTCACCTTTTCTCAACTCTCGTCGCGTTTCGAAGGGACTTGAGGGTGTCCTCGAGATGGGCACGAAACACATCACTCGATCCAATGTAGCTCTGATCAGTCGAGTCACTTTATCCGGAAAACCGTGTTCATTCATTATTTGCCGTAGCTGGTCTCGATCGACTGTATCGTATGCTGCTTTAAAACCTATAAAGATATGATGCATGGGCACGTTGTACTCCCGTCATTTCTAAGAGATCTGTCGGATGGTGAAAATTTCGTCTGCAGTTGCGCGAGCCGCCATACAGCTCACCTTATAATTCCTTGCGAAACCTTGTACTAACCGGTGACAACCGGCGTAACAGGATCTGGGAGACTACCTTGGATGTGGCGTTTACCAGCGCTATGCCGCCTTAGTTGCAGCAGTCGAGCAGCCGATCACCGTTTTTGTAGATGGGACAAATCACTCCTTCCATCTATTCCTACGGTAACTTCTCCTTCTCCCAAATCTTGAAAATAACCTAGTATAGAGCCGTTGCCAGCGTTTCTTGGCCCTGGATTGGTGTTCGTAAAGCACTGCCGGTAGGCGGTACTTACCTGCAGCTTTGTTGGTCTTCAGCAACCCGATTTCTCGTCCCAGCACAAGTACACGGGTTTCTTGATTCTATGAGCGGGATTGGTATTGCAAAGCAATAAGCTTAACATTGATGAAACATCATAGAAACAGTCGCAGGTAGTGCGCATTTCGCTTAGGATACTGCAAAAATTAAGTGCGGAGTACAGAAACCATAATAAATACAAATGTAAAATAACGATATTATCGAATCGAAACTGAAGGTTTTCCATGAAATAATTGAAAAACTCATTCCAAAATGAAATCAAAACCGCCAAAAAGGCGAAACCAAGTTGAATCTGTCTGCCCTAGAAATATTACAGTGACCCTTTAAAAGGAATTTTTAACTAAAAAATAAACACACGCGGCAGTCGCGCTAACCGACCAACAACAACAACAAATTGTCTCATTACGTAGTTTATTTTTAAAACCAACCGATTTGCGGCACGTCGCGTCGGCGGCAAAAGCTTTTCGGATCAGCACACATCACGATTTGACATTTCATCCGCTCCTTCCATACGGTCAGTCAGTGGTGTGGTGTGGTGTTACTCGGCACACTAAATACGTGAGTAGTCCGATGTTTGACTTGATTAACCCGCACGACCTAGGCTACCCAAACACGTAGCAGCGTACACTTTCGCCAACGTATATTGTCTCATTCATCTGTGTTCAAATTCCAAAGTGACAGTTTTGTTTACAATGCTTCACGCCGCCGCCGAGCTACGCGCTTCAGCACATGAATCAGCTGTTTGCTCGCAAACCGGTCGGTCAATATTTAATGAGCATGGGAACACACTCTTTTTTCGATGTCCCTTTGCTGACAATACACCTACATTTTAAAATGTTCATGGTTCAAAAACAATTTTTCCACAAGTTGAAGTTAAGCCAGCTAGGTATGACACAAACCTGACAAGACCTAACGGAAATGGATCAACAAACTAAAAATCCGTTCCAAGTTTCTGTCAGAAACTAATCGCGTAAACACATCGGTTATTATAATTGAGTGAAAGTGATTCATGCACCAGTTTGAGCACATTTCCAATTAGCAACTCGTTTCCTACCGACAAAGAGTGATTGTTTTTATATTGCCGGCTTTTATCGAAGCCAGAACAAAAAATAACCTCGAAACCAGCATATGCCGATGGCAATTCTAAAAGCATTAATTGTTGCTAATGATAGAATAATCGTTGAACGCAAAATGAGCGGTCGGAAAAGTGCTTGCTGTGAAAATTGCCGCACACAGTACAGTACAGTACCTACTACTAGTAGTATTTGCTATTTACCATTGGAAGCCGCCCACGAAAGCGCATGTTTATCCGGCGATGGTTGGCACGGCATCAGCAGTAATTTGATTTAATTTTCGTCCCCAATAGTGGAGAGGCCAAACAGGAACCAATTGAAATTTGTAAACGATGTAAAATCACCGATTACGATTTCTGTGACCAGTGCACCGAGTGGTTCGTTTTGTGATTTGCAACCAATTAATAGCCCGTTAGTGGTCTAAACTACTGTGGTTGGGTAGGGAAAATGAGAATTGTATAGATTGCAATAGTTTTCAGTTCACAATATGAGCAATTTTATCAAAGGAATTCAAAATATAATGGTGTAGGGGGTTTTCATATAAATATAATAACAAGCTTGCCAAAGCTCAGTCCTTCGATCATCATCACCACACAAAAATCTACCCATGCATCCAGTTTTACCCGACTCGCGCTGATGTTCCACATTGCAGTTGTGCGAACGATCCTGCTACGGTACAGAAAACAGAACGTCACGCCGTATCAGTGAAGGTAGGTACCTACATCCATTTTCCAGAACACTCATTCGAAATTACAAAACAAACATGCCCAACTAGCAAGCGAATGAGATTCGGACAACATGAAAATCAGGGTTCCCTCAAATAGGCCTAACTGTCCAAGCTGTACAAACAAAGCGGCGACTAAGGACGGGCTACGGTCCCTGA
The DNA here is from genome assembly GCF_943734655.1 of Sabethes cyaneus. Lineage (NCBI taxonomy): Eukaryota > Metazoa > Arthropoda > Insecta > Diptera > Culicidae > Sabethes > Sabethes cyaneus. The sequence continues at coordinate 149,872,421 of NC_071354.1, forward strand.
TGGATGTTATGTAAACTCCAAACAAGATTGTAATTGTTTAGCATCTCCCCGAAGCGCTTGTGGTGGCTGTTGGCAAAAAATACGCATTGTTGACACTGAAAATTGAACATTCTACAGAGGCGAACTCGTCGAAACACATGACTCACCGTGCATTGTGAATCATTCCGGACGAATCACAGAAGGCAATATTTTGATGTATTTATCAGTCTACGGTACTGCAGAAGCAGCGCAGCAGTGTGAAAATTAATCTCGTGTTTTTCGAGAAAAGAAAATAAATACATATAACAAATGAAAAACGAAGATACATTCCTATGTGGAATGCTTTACTCGTTGCAGACCGGCTAAAAGACTGACAAATGTGGCACCGGTATCGGTAGAGTTGTTTTTATGGCAACAGCCTGCACATATAAGCTGGCGTAATTTAAAAATATAATGGATACGGTAAAACGGTTTGCATCATCAGAATGGAGGTTATGCAACGGTCAGGATAATCATGAAGAGTAATTCGGTGTGATACAGAATACATTCGAAAAAGTAATTCCTCTGCATCAATCTTTAAGTTTTTTTTTTCAAATTGATTTTTAATAACATATTGAACTTTGGTTGGCCTCGAGGTAAGACGCTGGTCTAAGAGGCCAGTCGTCGTATGTTCGAATCTCGGCTGGGAGAGGCTGTTAGAGTCAATAGGATCGTAGCACTGACCCCGCACTGTCCTGTATTCTAACACCTGGTTGCGAAGTCTGTCGTATAAAAACAGAAGGTCAAATTTCGATAACGGAATTAGCACCCAGGCTTTGCTTGAACTTTGGTAAATTTACAATAGTGTTGCGCTGTTTTGATCCCAAACTTGTAGCAAAAAATATATTGTTTACTACACAACGTGTCACCTCTTCAACCAACTCAGCGAAAGTTTGCTTCTGTTTAGCCTGTCCATGGGCTTGTTACGGACTAAAATTAACCGATATTAAATCTACCCCCTACAAGAATATATCGTCAATTTAGGATTCCTACACATGGAAACTTCCACCGTAATACACGAATTCACGAAACGCATTCCATTCAATTTGGATTGATTCTCACGCTGACTCAATCTTCCTTCCGGTGTCAACTAACCCATCAGTCAGCATTTTCCCAATCGCGTACAAACAAACACGTCGCACACCGCTAATAACTCTTTTCATTGCTCGTTTCCACCTTAACTTATGTGGCAACAACACAAGAAAAAAAATCTGCAATCTCGGCATATAATCAGAAGCAAGGAAAAAAGTATTTCTTTTCCGTTTTCAGTTCGTTCGACTGCCACCGTCTAGCCGACATGTCGTAAACATGTTTGGAAAAATGCGTAGAAAATCAAATGAAGGCACGTTTTCGTTGGTGATGTGTTGTGTGTGTCCTTCCAACCAATACGGTTTTCCCTTTCAGTTCATACAAATTAAGAGTGCTATTTGTTGTTTGTCAGCACAGCTTACTTGCTGCACGCGTCTGTCAAGTCCACTGCTGTAATAAGAATGCCTGCCTGAAAGACGTCGAGACATAGAACACATGTGCTTCTCGTTTTGTTGACCCAGAATGGCACAATTATTGCCTTTTCCTAAATCTTCAACCGGAATGAATTGGAATTGCTGTCGCAAACCATGGGCATTGTTATCGTGTCACTCATATTTGTCACAATCGAAAAGGAGAAAACGGTAACATGATAGATTTAAAAATAATTTTTCTTTGAGGTTGTGCGCAAGTATTCTTTTTGTCGCAGTAAAATTCCTGAAAAAATAAATATGTTTTAAAATCGAAAAAAAATGTTCAAAAAATTAAGCGTAACCCGTCACTTTGTCTCAACCCTCGCCGCGTCTCGAAAGAACTCGAGAGTGTTCCTACGATGCGCACGAAACACATCACTCGATCCAATGTACCACTGATCAATCGTGTCAGTTTGTCCGGAAAACCATGCTCCTGCATAACCTACCATAGCTGGTCTTGATCGACTGTACCGTATGCTGCTTTGAAGTCTGCTTTGCTGCTTTGATGTAATATGTGGGCACGCTGTGTTTCCGACATTTTTGCAAGATCTGTCGGATGGGAAAAATTTGGTAACCCAAACCCATAAAACCCATCTGATAATTCCTTACGAAACCAATTGCCACCGATGACACCCGACGTAACAGGATCTGGGAGAGGGTAGGGTATGTTAATCAATAGTAGACCATTTATCTATAGTGGATCATCTGGAGCAATTTCATCATTTATCAGCTTGTAATTCGTATTTGTAAGGATAAATGACATGCAATAGAAAATACTAATTTGGTTTATAAAATTTTTCCTGCATTTGATTGCCTCAAATTCCACATTTTACGATTACGTACGATTAACAACACAAATTATTTCGCCATCAGTGCACCCTCTCTATTCAAAACCCATTAGAATACCTATAATGGACCTGGTCGTTATCTTATTGTTAGCCCCAACCGTTTATAAAAGGATAATGGACACTAATCTGTACTTAAAAAAATATCCGGAGTGATTCGCGATTGGGGCACAACTAGCCAAATGTAAACAAATCGTTTTATCACACTATCAGCCTTAAAAAGACTTATAATATCCATAGCAAGAATCCTTTCTTTTGTTTTAATTGAGAGAATTATTTAAAACAAGTTTCTAGTTATGGGCGATAGAAGTTTTTAATCAAAACACAAGACAATTTGCAGTTTAGCTCCTTTCCTTGTTATGAAGTAACTGGCTTATTTGTAAATCGTTTTGTAAACAGGCGATAGTAACGAGCGAAACTGCGTTGTTTTCAAAACACAGGTGCATGTAAAGAGGCGAAATTAAATAAAAAAAAACCAAAACAAGGCGAAACAGGGCTGGGCGAATCTCATTGTCAAAATGCTTTGAGGCTCATTTCAAGGGGTTCAACTAGAAAACTTAGATTATCAGCATGAATGCACAGATTGCAGTATAGTTGAGAAACTATAAGATTGCTTTATTCTACACAAATTTATGTCTTTAAACCTGATTTTTGTCACTTTCATTTAATTTACGACTTGAAAATGTACTTGCAAACTATCACAGTGGTATTTCTCATTGTTTACATTTTGCTAGTTGCGTCCTAATTGCGAATCACTCGGGATATGTAAAATATAGAGATTCGCAGTACAATTTGATATTTGGTTGAGCAGCGAACTAAATTTTTTGCGAACCCCCATATGGGAAACGCTGCTCTAGTAGCTTCTTCTCCTAAATATTGGAAATAAACCAGTGTAGAGCTGTTGCCAGTGTTTCTCAGCCGTATTAGTAAAGCTCTACTGGTTGGTCTTCAGCAACCCGATTTTTCGATTGAACTCTTAGAGATCAGATTGTGGGATACTACTATCTTCTATGGGCATTCCTAGGTTACCTTTCGTTCTGAGGAAAATCTGGGTTAACATTCGTCTCGACACCTTCTGCAACTTCGCCATTGAGGTTTTCGTCGATAAACTGCTTTCATCTGTCAACCACACGCTCGTCTGTGATCAGATTTTCTTTCTCGTCCCTACACATATCAGGTTTCCGTGTGTAGTCATTGCTAGACTGGTTCAGCTTCTCGTAAAAAATGCGCTTGTCATTAGCCCAAAATAGTTGTTCTAATTCTTCACGATTTTTGTCCCCCCTCTGGCGCTTTTACTACTCAGGATCTTGAACAACTTATTCGTTGGTTGTCAGCATTAGGTGATAATGCTCAGATAACCCTCCCAAGCTCTTTTAAACCAAATTGAACTATTCGTTTGTCGGAATGTTCAAAAACGTGTGGCTTACTGTTGTTCGGTTTAAATATTCAAATAGCAAATTTTCCAACATCAGATAATTTTATTTCGAATTTGTGTTACGTTGTATATGATTTTACACAGATAAATGGTGTCAGTTGTCTCAAATTTCGCTTTATTCCTGAACAGTTTGCTACGAAGAAGTCCAATCGGGCACTTTCTTCAACGTGTGTCAATGATAACGGGGGAAAAATTTTCTTTCAAGACGCAATCGTCTGCGGCTAATCGGTGATAGATCACAGAGTTCACGTAATTCAACAAAATTGAACAAAAATTCGCATGATCTTAGAGGTGAATTCACAGGTCCATTACTCGATATAATTCGTACACTGAGCGTTTCTTTCAATAAATCAATTGTGGCATGTTACACCGGCTTTTTGAAAACACAGTTCCTCCATATTACGGGGACATAAACGACTCAAATTTTTGAAAAAATCATAATTTTTTTATTTCAGGTTTTAATTCTGCAGTCTTTTCCGCTAATTTTGATACTAATTTTTTAATGATCCGGGGCCGAAAAACGATCATATACTGAAGCGTTCCAGTATGGCGTGGAACAGCCTCTTCGGAATAAAACGCCGCTCTTGAAAAACCACGATTTTCAAACTTTATGTACCTTTTTCTCAGAAACTACACAACGATTTGGAACAAACTTTTTTTTGTTTTGTTGGTAGGACCTTGGCAAAGACTTTCATAACTTTTGAGCTTTGGAAACGAAATACAGTTTGAAAAAAAAAACGAAAAGAAGAAGAAAAGATGTCTGAAAAAATAAAATTTTGTTTTCTTTTTCTTTTTCCTCTGGCTGTGTTTTGTTTACATTTACAAAGCGCTTTAAATCATTTTTTGGCCATTTCCCATGGTCGGATCATTACAAAATAAGTATCAAAATATACGGAAAAGACTGCAGAATCAAAATCTAAATTAAAAAAATTATAAAATTTTCAACAGTTTTAGTCGTTTATGTCCCCTTAAGGGTATTCAATTCACGGCGGACATCATTTTTCGAAAAACACACTAATGCTTCCACTGGCCCATAAAGCGCATTACACAGTAACTTTTTCAGGATGCAATAGTGTTCCGATAAAGGCACGAGGAATGCGGTAGTTTTGCATTTTGGTGTATTAATGTGAACAAAAGTGAGTTTCACTGCAGTACTAAATTTTCTCGTGAATTTCTGAATCAACAGTAACTTTGTTTTGAGCCGGTCGTGACCGGTGGTCGTGCCGTTTCTATGCTTTACGAATTAAGTTTCGTAAGTTCGCAAACCCAAATCTTTCTTTAATATCTTCCATAAAATTGATGGGTCGTTGCTTCGATCGTCGAGCACAATGCCGAATGGACTCATTTAGCTCTTTCTATACGCTACGACACTACGCTGTGCTGCAGAAATTTCTTCTTCGATACAGTATGACGTCCATGAGTTTTCCAAACTAAACCACGGTTTACGCGAAAAATCTACACAATTTACAGGGATTATTCATATCAGTTTATTCATAATGCTATCAAAATGGTGTACAAAGAAAACAATTTAGTTTTGGTCAAATTATTTGTTCACAGTCGATAATTAAAGTAAATCAAATATTTCAGGCAAAATTAAAGAACGTCACTAGGAAATTTAGTCTTTTTCATAATTTACCAAGTTGTTGATAGTTTATCAAACAAAAATGGTAAACAATCAAAATATAGTTTGTTGCTCAAGAAAATGCTTTTGCAATTTAAGTTAAAAACAGTTCTTATGGGTAATGCATGACAAAAGCAGGAAGATTATTTAGCCTCCGTCTAACTAACTAATTATTGACATTTTAGTGCCGTCGAAACCGAGTTCAACGATTCGAAATATTTCTTGCTTGACCAAATAAACACAATTTCGCAACTCGCGTTCCGTACGGCAGCCTCGCAAAGGGGTGCAAGTTCAAGTATTTTCTAGTCATAAATTATACTGATATTTGACACGTTCCTCTCGCTGAATTCGAATTTACTCGTTTCGCTTATTCTTGCTAAAAGCAACAACGCAACGGTGCGGTGGTATGAAACGGTTCTTCTGATCCGACTTAGCTTTGCAGGGAGTTTACGTTATCGTATAATGCTCGAGGGATGCTTAGTATATATACAGGGTGACATAGCATGAAATTTATGTTCTTGTCAATTCAATCAGTTTTCAAAAATTGGTAGTGGCACAACACGTTTATCAAAATTAAGAGTAGGTTTTTTTTCCAGAAACTGCTGTACAATAATTTTATGAACCAAACAAGACACCCTGTGTCAAACTTATGAATCACCTCATCGTACATTATTTCCTTTTGACTTTGAAACCAAAGTAAGAAAATTTTCACCATGGAAGTGACATTCCAGCAGAGGAGCCAGAGTGCAGGCAAAGTAGAGTGCACGAGCAGCGACGACGACGACGAGCCGGGGATAAATTTCATTCGTGACGATCTTCCTTGAACTAGATATTAAAATATCCTATGGCACTGCGGAGCTCAGAAATACTTTAGCGCTTGTTATTTTTACCTCCGGAAGAAGCAGATTCGATGTTTTTGAATCGTGCCTTGCCATTCAAGCCGGATTATGAGTGACGAGGTGACCCTTTCATGGCGTTATACGATGGTAAGATTATGGTTGATTCCAGCCAGCGATTCGAGCGAAAGCCCCCGTGTCGTCTGCTGAGAATATTCAGTCGAAACTTATTGGAATATATTTAAGAGGAAAATCTCCCTGAAAAAACGAGTGTTTGCAGTTGTTTAAGCTTCATATGGGCTTCAGCTTGGTGCCTTGACTTAAATTTTAAATACCTAAAAGCGTTTTTTAATTCGCTTTCCTCTAGTAGTACATTGGTGATTAAGTATTGATTGTAACTACTTTCCAAACACTGATGTGCTAATTAATTAAATGATAGGCACTGTGTGATGCTGAGCTCGCAATTTCAAACTATATTCGCGTATAAGCTAGACGGTTGTATTTGCCATTCCCATAAATTACGACTCATTTTGTTTGATGTGTTGTATAATATTTCAATCAAGCTAGAGTTATATGTTTTTGTTTTTGTTTCGTTTTCACGAAGCAGTCACCTTTTAATATGTGATCCTTTTGTTTGATTTCTCAAGTAAAAAAAGACATTGACACATAGCGCGCATTCGAGAAATTCATCAGCAAGCAAACTTTGTAATCCTTGACCTGCTTTCTAGGACTGCGTTGTACCGAATCATCACGCAGCTGTTTGGAGTGTCTGTCAGGGAATAATCGCCAACAAGCATCTTGTGGTACGTACGGTCTTAAACGAAACGCGAAATGAGAATTAACCTCCAAACTCGTTATACTTCCAGTACATCTCTGCTCACCTATAAAATGAATTATGTACGTAGTAAACGCAAGTCGTTGGCACTGAATTCTCTTTTAGGACTTTGGCTTGTTGTTTTTTAGTGATAAATGACAGCTTTTTGTGCTACGATGCTATTGATATGTTTATTTTTTAAACAAAAAAGTTGCACCAAGCGTCTCTATTGCATCATCGCAACTCTATTTTTTTAATAATTGGTTCAAAAATTTTAAAATTTTTAGAAAGGTCTACAGACCAAAAAGGACAAAAATGCTATTTTTAGAACCACCTTCACTCACAGGAATGCACCTTAAGCACCAAATAAAAAAGTATACAGAGTTTGAACGAAAGCAAAGCACTTTTAAATTTCGATAGTACTGTTTTTCATGGAATTGCCGCAAAATAAATAATTTATAGCGCCAATGGTTACTTCAGTTGAGTTTAGTCAACATTCCTGATTAACCATTGTAGGAATTTGTAGGACGATTTGTAAGAATTTAACTCCTACAACTGTACATGCACTTTCAATCAAGGTTGCAACTTTGGTACCCAATATTCGAAAAAGATAAGAGTACTGATTCCTACTGACTGATGTCGATAGATAACAGTGTCTTGAAGGCTTGAAGCGAATTCACTTCAATTAATTTCGAACTTCTACGCTGTCTGATTAAAAACATATCCCTTTGTAGGATGCCATTAATTTCGAATGAAAAAAAGCACAGATTGTGAAACTTTTCAACGCTTCCTGTAGTTTCTCAGGCTCTGGTAGTTTTTTCGTTTCGGATTATTCTCCGTAACTTTGGTTGTATAATTAGGTTGCTGTCAGGTTGAGTAATGTATTTTGCCTTCCATATTGAGGAAAGGATAGAGAATCATCAAATTAAATGGATTTTTTCACATTGCTTGTAGAAGTTTGCCAATAAATTACTCAACAGAAGCGTAAGATGGCATATAGATGTCGCTACTAGTTACAAATCCCCACGATTTTGAGAAAAACATGATCATCATGTGTACGAATGTGACGAATGACACCTTCGTCTAGGTATTACGTTTAATCACTGTGACGATGAATTATTAGCTGTTTTCTGTAGCTGTTTTTTCTACCTCTTTTTATTGCAACAAAAATCGACCCAGTCTGCGGTGGTTTTAGCCTAAATCCACTTTCTCTCAAAACTGCCCATTATGACAGCGGTCACGATCCTCAAAGTAATTCTAATGGCCATAATGAAAACCGAACCGAACAGCCTGCAATAGCAGGTCTGGTGGTCATAAATAACCGCCGATATGGCTGTGTGCCACGCACCACAGACGTTTGTGCACAATGGCCAGAAGATTGTTGCTCATGAAAAGGCCGTTAACGACGAGGTACCTACCCCACTCCGGTGCTCCGGTGCTATTGGCTTTTCCCTTTGTATTATGCCTTTTTCCATTTGAAGAGATGCTTTCTTTTGTACTGCTTTGAAAGCTCAATGATTAGCGTTCAGAATAATTCTATGGCAAAGTGAGTCCAGGTTGTACAAAGCAATTGTGGATCATTGAAGTGTCAAGTGTAGCAATATTTGTTTGACTCGACTAATTAGAATACCCTTGGGAATGCTTTTATGAAATGTACAACTAAATATTCTCAAAAAAGTTGGGGAATATGCGTATCAGTTTTTCCTGTCTCTTTTGTTTCGCTTATTGCGTTCAATTTGGTTGACGGTGATATGTGTGCTCCTCCGCATTATCAAATTTGTTTACTTCCTTCATTCAAAACACACACATGGCGATCAAAGAGGAATAGAATTTCATTATTTTCACGTATAATGCGGTAGCTTTTCAAGGTTTTACCTCAATCCTCTCGACAATGTAGGTACGACGGGGATACCCGTCCGCATAATTCTTTCCTTGAATCGCACTCTCTGTGGACCTGGGGGATATAAAAAGTATATATTTTTTGCTACATTCTCCGCATTTCCCGCAAACACAGAAGAAGGTTGCAGCTCTAGCAACTGAAATCGGTGTATCTACGAGAGCATAAGCGAAATTTTTATTACTTGTTTAATGAAATGGTAAAATCTTTCCTGCCTGGTACATGGCTTTGTTAATAGAGGCACAAAGCGGTGTGAAAGCAAACACTTTAGAATGGAATGTTGTGTGTCAGCAATTGAATCTATAGAAGAGCCCTGCTTTTTCAGCGATTTCCTGCTCAATTTTTTCAGAAAATCTTGATCGATTTTCAAGTGCGTACTTTTGAAAAATTGCCAATGCAATAAGACATTTTTGGCACATTTGCCAATAAAACGTGTTTTACTAGCACAGACGTCAGTTTGATCACTATCAGTGCAGCTGCAGACAAACGTGCATCTGATTTTTTCGTTTTCTTTCGCCAAAACTTTGGTGCTATTTTCTCCACGATGCCTCTATTTCCGAAGCTTACTTACTAAACTAACTTTACTTTTTCGGGACAACCCGCTTATCTCATTAGTAGGTACCGAAGTTAGAAGTCTCCACGTTTGTCGGTCTTTGCCGCTCTTCAATCGCCCCTGACACACGCGCTATTCTAGTATCCTCGTCAACAACGCTCATTCAACGGATACGGATTCTGCCTCGTAGTTGTCGGCCTCTGTCGGAATCTCTGTTGAATATTGCTTTCACTAGTCTTTCATCCGGCATCGTTGCTAGATGGTCAGCCCACTGTAGCTTGTCGTGTTTTTAATGTTTCACAATATCCGTATCTTTATACACTTGGTATATTTCGTGATTCATGCGCCTGCGTCATACTGCTTCTAACATGCCGCCAAGAATTGATCGTAGGATCTTATGCTCAAAACGCCAAGAGCTCATCGACTACTCTTTTTCAACGTCCATGCTTCGTAGCCGTAAAGTAGGGTACGGGTGGGTATTTCCAACCCATTAAGCGGTAGCCTGAACAATATTCAGGAACTACGTTGAAATTATATTTATTCGAGACAAGATTTATATACCAGTTGATAGAATAATATTTACTGAATATCGGCGTGTATTTTGGTCTTAATAAAACGCTACTGAATTTGAGTTATAGTCGCGAGAAATGATGAAGTCGCTGCGGCTAAATTGAGCCCATTTTCTATAGTGGTTTCTGTGTTTTTTAAATCCAACAGGCCGAAATAGCTAGCACAGCGATTAAATGCTTTTCAAAAACAGATCAAAAGAGACAAGAAAAGAGAAACCGAAAAATAACTCCTCGCTATTGCCTACATTCCGGGCTCATTGAAGATAATTAGTTTTGCAGTGACAACAGCTTGCTGCTGGCGCTAGTGTATCACTGAATCGGTCATATACACTAGCGCCAGTTGTCACTCAAATACCAGATATGTCAGCACATATATTGGTAGTAGTGCAAGTAACGCACCATACGCTGGAATTAAAAACAAAATGCTGCTAACGGCTAGTGAATGAAAATTGATTTATATTTACATATCAGAGGTGAATTTTTGTGTTCTTCCGTGATAAAAAGAATAGCATATTCACAGCTGTTTAGTTTCTAGAATAAGTAAACGTGATCATAATTGTGAGTTTTCCAAACCATCACCAAGAGCGGATACGCGTAAGCGATTGCTGCTAGTTTTTTCAGCCTAGTTACGTGCTAGTGGAAAAACAGTGGTTTTGATGTTTATTAAATAAAATTAAGCAAACTACTTACATTTTTATGAAAATAGTTATAACACATTAAAGCCTATGAATGCTACATTCGCTTCAGTATTGTTATATAGCGGCAAAGTTTTTATTTGGGAAAGTGTAGCCAAAAAAGGTAAAGTATGCCGAAATTAGTAGCGTGATGGGAATACCCTCCCGTACCCTACCACAATCTTATCCGAGAATTAGCATCTTATAGTGCGCGAGTTTCGTACGGAGTTGCAGACTACGAGATTTTTTTTTCCTATATGGGCTCATCACTGCGACCAGTATGATTGATCTATCGTGATATCGCCCGAGAGTTATAGTAAACTAACATGAACTCCATTTCTTTTTGCTATAATCGCTATTAAGTGAGCGATATGCTTATTTAATTTTATACGTGCTTGTGTGTATTGGGTTTACTCTTCGTTTAAAGCTGTCTCTACTTTACCCACACGTTCCTAACTGCTAGTGTTATCCCATATTACAGCTGCCCTGGGGAGGCTTGAATGTGTTCCTCTGACCAGTACACTTAAGCTATAAGAGCTACTTTTGTACTGTCAATAGGCCTCATCGGGGTAATATAAAACTCAGCATGAAGGAAGGGGCCTTAGAATAAACCCCTGCTACCCTTATGGCTGCGGATTCTCACTTACGAGACGTTAGCTAGCTACGTAGCTCTGTTTGCAGTCGCTATCCGTCTTTTTACTTCGTGGCTCACATCACCACCGCAGTTCCAATACCCGAAGGGCTACCAGCCTTGTTGTTTCTTTCTTAAAATGCGTGTACACCTTTTCCATAGCTTTACGGTTAGCATCCGGTTAACCCATGCAGCATGTAGGATTTCGTGATGATGGGATCACTTCTCTGCATGCCTACCCTTCGATTAGAGCACCTTCCAATACAATGTTAAACAGTAAATTCGACAATCTGTCATCTTGCTTCAAACCATCTAACATCACAATCGAGTGCGATGACTCAGCTGCTCTTTTGATGCTTGATTTTGATTCATCAAGGGTAGCACGTATCAGCCTAGTCAGTTTTGTTGAAAACTCTAGCTCAAGCATATTCCGCGATAGTTCGTTTCGTTTAACTGAATCGTACGCCGTGTTGAAATCTATAACCAAATGGTGTGTCTACAAGTTAAAATCCCGGAATTTATTGGGGATTTATTGCAAGGTGAACATTTGGTCCATCGTGGAGCGTTTCTCTCGAAAACCGCACTGGTATTCACCAACAAAGCTTTCCTTAGTCTGTGAAACAGGATACGGAAGAGAATTTTGTATGCAGATTTGGGGAGAGTTATTCCTCGATAATTGTCACATTCGAACCGTTTTTTTTTGTAAATAGGGCTTTGAGACCATTGATTGATCATTTACCATTGACCGTTTTAAAAAAGCTTTTCGTATCGTGCCTGTAGAAGCGATCCTAGTGCTGGCATTTCAGGTTTCTCCTAGTTGCTCACCGATCCGAGCAACTCAGCAGCAACTCCTTTTCATGTTCAGTCGTATCTTCCTAGTTGGTTTGAGTACGTTGGAAAAACCGGAAGCGAATCTTGCTTGCTAAGAAATTGCGGTCTGAATCGACGTTTGATAACCGGTAGGACCGATAAATGACTAGAAAATACATACCGTCAGTGCCTCGCGTAGCTGTAGGCATAAATGAGACCCGTTAGTGATGCTCAGCCTCTTATCCAGGAACTACTACCCTACCTCCTCGTGGTACTAGCTGGGATACGAGCAACCTTAGTGGAGAGGAGTTCGTCTGCCGACAAGGAAGAAGGCACTTATGCTTCCACTGAATGTTGGCAAAAGAAATAGCTTTGCAGGCCGTAAGCGCCTGTCTTCAGGTTAAGGCCGGTTCATGACGGTTATTTCACTGCACGGTGCATCGTCGTTTCTTTAGTAGGTATGAGGCTTTAGCCTGGGTTGGGAGTGGCGTACAACAGCGACTTATACGGAGCGGGTAGCTGACTTATGAAACGCTGTGTTTCTCCAGCTACAAATGGCAGATTTCCCTGCGAGACTAGACATTGCAGTCCTAGTAAGGCGATAATCTTAAAAAAACTTTTACTACGAACAATTTAGGAAACAAACCATAACGGAACAATCGGTATGAACTCATTTCGCAAACTTCTACCGGCCGAGAGCCCTACTAGCACGGTTGTTATAAAATTGTTGTAGTAACCGATATATGACTAATTTCAGTCGTAACTCGGTTGCTTCAACTAAATGGACTTATGGTGTGCTACTTGGGAGCCGAGGTGGCTCTTGCCGTAAGAAATCCTCTCCATTGTACTCGATCCTGGACTACTCGTCGCCAATTCGTTGCGCCATCTAGCACGTTGGCCCCCTCTATTCCTTGTGTCGATGGGGTTCTTAAAGAGAATTGATTTCACTGCATAGTCGTCCGGCATCCTTGTGATATTGTCGGCCAAGTAGTGCGTGTAACTCGTGGTTCACACGCCTACGTCATACTCCGTTATCTGTTTGACTCCGCCGAAAATAATTCGCAATATCTTTCGTTCAAATGCAGCAAGTATACGTATGTCTTCCGTAAGCCAAGTAATTGTCTCCCGTAGAGGGCTACCGGTCTGATTAGTATTTTGTACATCGTTAGCTTTGTGCGGCAGCGTATGCTCCTTGATCGAAGCGTTTTGCGGAGGGAAAAGTATTTCCAGATTGAATGCGTCATTGAATCTCCTTACTAGTATTATTGTCAGTGGTGACCAAAGATCTCAAGTATACGTACTATTCAACCGCATCATCAACCTCATCAAAATCTAGGTCACCGCCGTCAATAGTCACTGTTCATGATGGGAGGCAAACGTTGCTTTCTCTGGAGCCTCCTCCTACCATATATTTGGTTTTCCCAATCCTCCTAGCCTCCGTTTTTAGTCTGGCATGAAATTAAATAACATACAGGATAATCCATTCCCTTGCCGCAACGCTCTGCGCGAATCGAAGGGACTCGAGGGACTCGAAACGCGCACGTAGTACATCACTCGCTCCAGGATAGCTTTGGTCAGCCGAGTCAGGTTGCCCGGAAAGCCGTACTCGTGCATTATATGACATAACTGTATCGTAGGCTGCCCTGAAATCCACGAAAGTATAATGCACGTTGTACTCCCGACATTTCTGAAGGATTTGTCGGAGAGTAAAAATTTGATCCGTGGGCCCCCATAAAGGCGGGCACGGGCCCCCATAAAGCCCGCCTGATACTGATCTATGAATTCTCTTGCTATTGGGAATAGACGACGCAACAAAATCTGGGAGAGCATCTTGTTGGTGACGAGTGTAATTCCGCGGTAATTTCAGCAATCTAGACGTTGTATAAGGGATTGACTACATGGCTACTTCCTTATTGCTAATATAAATTAGATTTTATAGAAATATCCATCCATTATCCATTTTGTAAATGACATGAAAACTCATGATTTTATAATACATTGAAATTTGACCAATATACAATAATTTTTATTGTTTAGAAAGAATCCAATAATATTTTCATACCATTTATTCTTCTCGTTTTTGCTTTAATATGCTGGGTCTTAGTCATTTTTTATATAAAAATGTTTTATGTATGATTTATAGTACGAAAACTAATGTTTGTTTTACAAACTCTTGCTGTTTTCTACGACGAAGTATTCGTAAAATCAATCCTGAATATTTCGTAAACATAAACGAAGATGTATCCATACGAATCATTGTATTGTTGTTGCAGTTGAAAACCGTAATAATGAACATGCGACATTCGGTTTTATTCTTGTTCTGTGTGTCGCAACTACGTCGCACGTGATACGCTGTTATCGCACATTGATACAACGCACCACGTGCGTCTTAGTTGCGACACACAGAACAATAATAACACCGAATGTCGCACGTCGATTATTACAGTTTTCAACTGCAACAGCGCAATATTTAAAAAAATGCTTCGTGCATTATATGAATGTTATAAAAGCTTATGATAAAAATAGTATAATACTGACACCTATCGGAAAATAGTAACAAACGTAACGGGAGTCGAAGTTCCATATTAAGCAGGTCATAATCACTAGGATTTTTTTTTCTTACATATAATCTTCGTAGCCCGATCTCGATAACGAAACCAGACAATAATCGTGCATCAAATGCGTTCTGGTGCAAAATGTGCTACGAATGTGTTCTCGTACTAAATATGAATCAACAGGAACAACAACATTTGCGGTACAAAATAAGTCTATAAATGTTTTTAACTGGTATGATTTTTTTATCAGATACGAGTATAGTTGTATGATTATAATTTTTTTGGGAAAAATAAGAAATAAAGAACTTCCGTAAAAATAATTACGGTGTTTTCTGGTTTTGAATTTAGCGTGCTTCAAAATGGCGCATACGTATATGTATGCTGTCAATAAAATGCCGTTTTCCCAGAACCATTTCTTGTTAGCCAAATTATGCCATGGAAAAGCGCTGAAAATAATCGGAAGTAACATCGGTTGTCCTTTCCTCTGACTGACTGTTAGTCGTTTCCTGAAATTTCGAAACATTCTATTCGGTTTACTTGGGCCGAAAATTATTCGCCCTCTTCTTAGTGTATAGAAGCGCTATACGACAAATAATTACAATGCTGTGAGGACACATGGTCTCTCTGGCGCGTTCCGCTCGGACGCCACAGAGATGTTGCACATCCGTTCAGCTGAGCTTAATTAATCATCGTTGACTACGCGAGGCGGGGGACTATCAGGGAAGTACATGCCTTGATCTTGAACGCGCCTTTTCAATTTCACGACCGGGTAGATATGCATATGCGACCGATTGTATGTGCCTTCGAATACAATGATAAATGAATCGCTGCCAGGAAATAGTAGATGATTATAAATTTGATTTTATTGAAAATTGTTGACAGTGCATGTTTCTCACAGCTTCTAAAATTTCTAATCAGTACTTATTGAACTTACTACTCAATCAATCCCTACCATTTACAGCGGACAAAATGGAACCTAGATTATTAAAGAGTTCAATAATTTCTGAGACATTCGTCATTCATCGTTCGTCACCAACATTGTGATTTATTATGGACACAAGAGACAGAAAAACGAAAAGACTCACTGTCGCCTCATAATCCAGTAGGCGTCGTCTGCTTTCCGTGGACTCAAAGTGCAGATATCAATTGTCGCTACGGTGCAGACAAGCCACGCACACCCATTGGCACCGTATTAGCAAATCATATCGGCGCAGTAAATTACCATTTCGTGGGCACGAAAATGGTCGTAAACATAGGGTGTAGCACGCACAGAACGTACGGTACGGATGAGACACCGTCGTCAAGGTCGTCAATAAGCTGGAAATGAATTGCCCTGCTGGCGGGATGGCTCGGCTCTGCTGAGATGATGAGATGTTGACGAAAACCGGATGGATCAAAACACAGACGGTTGTAAATATTGGCAAAAGCATTTTTCATTGATCCGAGTCGAAATTAAAAACATCAGCATGAAAAAAACACCTTCCGCTAGACACTAAACGTTTATACGACTGTAAACATTACATTTATTCACTTGGAACCGGGCGTCTGCATTACGATCATGCCGATAATCACCATGCGTCCCCAGCGTCATCACCACCGCGCGGTGCGGCGCAGAAGCCATCATAACAATGACGCCAAGATCATTATTAGTGAACGGAACCGCGAGTAGAAAGATGACGATTAACAGATCTTTTGTTTCTAGTTCGTTTGGCGTTCAGCCCACGAGCTCTTCCGAATTTTACGAGCCAAAAATAAAGTAAAGCAAACAGTAATTAAAATTTAAATACTTGAGCGAACGCGCGAATGCCCCTTTTGGGCTGGCACATGTTTGACTGTAGAATATAAGCGAAAAGTAAGCACATTTAGCGTACAGTACGTGCTGCGGTCGGATTCTTGGGAAAATGTTTATAATTAAACGGCGGTATAGGTAGTTTATTTCAGCGCAAAAGTTTTTGTTCTGCCGACGGCATCGACCAATTTGTTTTTTGTCATTATATCCTTCACGAGAACTATCAATCTCAGAGAAATCTGACTTTTATATACGACATTCTTGATAGGAGCTTTTTGCCTCTTTCATGAATTCACAACTATTCTCTAGAAATACAAACCAATTGCTTTTGCGTACCACTCTGAAAATAAAACGTATTTTGTGCTCTCTCACTAGGATATAAAATTTGACTCCTTGAATTCCTGGTACTCGAAAATGACGGCGTAATCGATTATTTTCATTTATTTATTTACGTGGGCGTAGAACGCAAACACATCTTCGGCGTCATTTGATCGTTATTGGATATGCCGGCGTGGCGTGGGCAACTGGCTAAACTGGAAGTTTGCTATCCCTCTAACCACATCAACGAAAATTTACCTTAAATAATCAGCCCAAAATAGCAGTAATAATTTTAATGATCGAATACATATGTGCAGGTTTATGTGTAAAGTAAGTCAATAAGCATAACATTTTATCGTAAAACTGATATTATTCTCTGTTTCGAACACCGGAGTTAATGAAAAGAACAAATATGAATAATGCATCGTTGAATGCAGCTGCTCTACACGTATATGATATCGTTCGATTGAAATTCAAAAATATCCAACACTTATGTTATGAAACGCGAGATTGACAACAGTGTGACCTTCGATTTTCCACCACCACCGGTGGTAGCACGGAATCATCTGCTAGGACTACATTTACTAGAGCAAACACGAAGAAATGGATCGTTAATTTTGATAGATTGAAACCGATAACGACAGCCGGAACGATTATGGTAACGACGTTCGGCTTCAGTAACCAAATCAAATACCTACTACATACCCAGGTGCTCCCCGGAACGGATGGATCGCGGGTGTACGGAAAATCAATCAAATTCCAGCGATTTATCGTCTTCCAAGTCGGTCGGTATGGGTCTGCAACAAATGACAGTCCCTTGAGCAGAACGAAGTCCTCGCGTCCGTCGCTTGCCGTATTATTCAACAGTGAGTCCACGCCGGGCTGCCGTTCGCCGGGCAGGAAAATGAAAGTGACAAAACGTTTCAGTCGCTCCCGTTGACATTAAATCCCACCGAGCAAAGCCGTAAAGGAAAAAATAACGGCATTACAATAAGGTTTTGCACGGGCGAGCATAACCTCGCTTTTTTGACGTCTTTCAGTGGTTTGTTTACATCGACTTAGAATGCGGGTTAAAATGATTAAAGTGAATATTGTTAAGGGCGTCTGCGGCAGGTCAGAAAAGCACAAAAACTGCCATTCCGAGTAGTTTGGAGGGTGACACTGCTGGATAATACGCTTTCAAAACGTTTAATTCCAATTTATGCATATCGCGTTCGCCTAACAAATAATAAACAAACCACGAGTAGATGTCAAATGGGTGAATTGCGTTCATTTCGGTTCATTCGTGACGTCACCTTGCAAAACCTTATATACTCAGCTGTGCTGTGTGACACATGGATTTGACGCGACGTACAAAATTGGATGTCTTCGATAAATCAAGTTTTGATGGAACGCGAGTAAGGTGCGACAGTCGGCAACTGGGGCAGCGCCAATAAAGGAAAAACGAATGTCCTGCATCGTGTGCAGGCCTGTGCATGTTTGTTGTTATTCAATGCTGGGTGAGCTCGCGGGTGGGTCGCAATAAGAATAACTGCCACATCATCGGGTACGTACGTGACAAGCAACTGTCACCGATGCGCTTCGGAATGTTCCACAAAAAAGGTTTCGTGCAGGATTTCGGAATTCATACAAAAATGTTGATAGATTGATGGTAAATCGCTGGAAGTTGTGATCAGTCATGTGAAAAATAACACTAGACGACACGATTTTCGCCACTGATTGAAATTCTGAACAAAATATTCTGGAGCGAAAATTTTCAACAGTTTTCCAAGTAGATATCCAATATCCCAAAGCAGATATACCAATTCGAAATGTCATAATAATTCGCGAAAAGTATCGCAAACTAATATCAAACAATCTTCGGATGATCATGCAAAAAGTTAAAGCGACAAGGTCCATCACTTTGTAGCTGACAGACATGGTAAATTTATTTAACTTTTGTTTCTCAGGGACAGCTGCCTTTTTCTGATTTCGGTGGTACTTTCCTCTATACAGATTTCTACTTTGAAGCTGCTGCTAACAAATAAAAGCATCATGGGACACGAACCGAATCAAATTAAAATAGAGAAAGTTGTATGTTTGTTATATATGTAGTAATTTATCGAAACACAACCATGTTGGTTCTCCCGTGTGTTTTAGCCAACCTTTCAGCTCTTGCCGCTGTTGAGAGCAAATTGAAAATTCGGTCAAACTGCACAGTTTCGGGTTATCATCCAATTTCAAGTCTCAACAAAACAGGGCTGAAAGCTTCAAAGATGGAACAGAAATGTTTATGTAATCATACATAAACATTTGCATCGTTCCATTCATATATTCACCGGCTGCTAGCTAGCGGCACTCTGCAGTATACTCAGACATATATTGGAAGATGATTTCTCGAAGCAAAAAAAGTGTTTTTATAGTCAAAACCGCTTCGCTTCCTCTGTGAAAATTTTGCTGAATGACGCCCGGATATCAGTGTTTTTCATGATACACATTCCGACTGATCGTTTGCGGATCTAATTTGGAATTGGTTTCCTTCTCCGAACTGAGCTTCCTGGTTCGAATATTTCTTTCTATTCAACTTACCTCACTTCATTCATACATCTGCCACCGTACAGTTTCGCAAGGACATAGCGTTAGTTGAATAAAGATTGAATCTTAGTAAAGCATGAAATTGCCAGTAAAAGGTTGTCAGATTCTATCTTTCTCACAACCACCGCAGGGTTTCACTGTTAAATCTTCTGTAAACATTTGACCCAACACTGGACGACTCTCATCAAGTTTATTGAACCACGCGTCTCCATTGAATGCGAACTAATGGAGCCTCACGGTTATCTGTGAATAATTAACGAACTTTCGAATGTCATCCAGTCTTCGCTGTTACCTCCAATCTTAGTATTATGCAACTCAATTCTTTTTCGACAGTTAATTTTAATTCGGATTCAAAAGATTACAAAAATTTACACGTCATCAGCTAATTTTGAATTGAATTATATTTTAACGTCGAAAAGGCCCCAAAAATTACTACTAAGAATCTTGAAGCAATGGCAATTGCCATCGGAAATTCCAATTTTTCCAATTAGGCAATAATGGCGAAATCCTGTTTCGCTTTCGTTCATTCACCGAATAAGCGCTGCTCCTGACAAAGGGTGTGCACTTTCATCAGCCAGCAGCAGCAATCAGCAAACAGGCAGGCGGGCCCTTGCCGATTTATTGTTGCTTCCAGCAATATCGAGTGTTGATGAAACTTCAACATCAGAAAGTTATCGACACAATGCGGTAGACTTGCTGTCGCTATGCATAATACATAAAGCAAAACAGCACAGAAGGAAGCAGCAGCAACACGAAAAAAAATATTCTATTCCATTCGAGGGGAAACAGTTTTGATGGAAAAACTACCGTCGAAGAATCTCATTCTTTTAGTATGCTTTCGAGCTTTTCGGAATAAGAAAAGCATGAATTGAGAAATTTAATGGATTTTTTGTTGACCATGTTGGGAAGTTGTTTGATTTCTAGATGCATGATGTAACATAACATGGAAAAACACGGTGAATTGCTATCTTAAAGATATTTGAGATAAATTATCGTCTCTAACAGCACTTTATTGTTTAGGTAGCTAAGGACGAAGAAATCCCAATTAATCGATCATTTCAAATATACAGCTTGCTTGCTTTTGCCAAAAGAATTTCCCAGTGTCCTCTTGAAATGTGTAAAATTATAAGCAAAATTTGTGGAATTTTCTTTTACGTTTTCATCGTAAACGATTAAAATTCCGCCCCCCAGTCTGAGAATGTGCAACCTGCTTGCGCCAAATGGAATCCATTTTCCCTCCCCGGGGCGACCTGAATACTATGGATCAACAGCTTATACCGTTCTCAACTACAGAAAATGAATCATGCTATTCTCGCTGAAAACACTACAGAAAACCTTGCTTGCGGTCCGCGGAATTCTTCGAATGAGCAGGCGCCAGCTGCTAGCGTGTGCGTGTGTATTTGGACAGTAAGTGGGTCTGTCATATCGCGGATTTATTTCATTTTCCGAACAGACGACAGCTAGTAGTAGCTATAGCGTACGATGAGATTTTCTTGAAATGGTGCGAACTTGCAACGGGTATCATTCACAGCTTTAATTACCGTATCAAAGCACCGTAGTAAAAATTTTACAGCGACACAGTCAGTCGTTTTTACTACATTTTGTTTATCCGAAAAATATTATGTTACTTCACAAAAAAATATTGAAACCGATTTTAACGTGACATTTTTCACGGTAAACAAGCATTAAAAACATTCGTTTGTTATGTTTCCATCGTTTGAAGATCATAGCGATCTTTTTTTTGTAATTTTTTAAACAATCTGGACATTTTTGATGAACGAAACTGGTGAATGGTTTCGAAATAAAATGAAGGTAGAAACAAAACACCATGCGTCTTCATTGCATTATCGAAACTTTATTTCCTTAAAATATTGTACACATATAAACTATACTGCCGCTACTAGCATAACAGTCCCATTTATATAAGAAACTACATAGAAAATGTGGGACTGCGAGTAGCGGCACTCGGAATTTTGAATGTTTAATGTGTGTTATGTGGAAAATTCTCAGGTTAAAAAAAATGAAAATCGGGGGTCTATTTGGCCCATGAAAACACGAAAATATCAAACATTTTTTCATCATTTTTACAAATACACTGATGCTTAGAAAGGTCATCAAAATCTTTCGAAATTAAAGATATTAATTTTTCAGAAAAAGTCTGAAAACAAAACAATTTGGGTCCAAAACATTCTAAAAATGTCCAAGGATACAGATTTGTCAACAGTTACTGCTCTCCATTCTATCGTAAGTAAAAGAGAAAAAACTTTTGAAGCCAAAGAAATCTTACTAGCAGCATTTCTGGATATAGAAGGAGCATTTGATAATGCTAGCTATATCTCAACAGAAAATGCAATGAAAATAAATGGTTTTGCAAACTGCTTGGTTGAGTGGATTGTTGAAATGCTGTCGAAACGAGAGATTCATTAAAAGTTATACAGTAATCCCCCCAATAAGGACGCTAATAGGGACCGCGTTAATGGAAACCGTGTTAATGGAGTCTATGTAGCATATGGGAATTGACTTAATTGGTTCCAACACGGAATAACTCGTGATCCTGACCATATAGGCGGTTGGTGTCTTCGACAAAGTTGTTCAGTACATCAACGGGTTTTCAGTAGATTATAGTATTGCGGAATTATCTCACTACGTGGCGCTAGCGTATACGTAATATTTTTGTATAGGCTGTATCTCGCACTGCAGGCTATCTAGAAAGTTGCGGCCTTCGGGAAGGTTGCTCAAATGACTGCCACCTTCAAGATGGCATGGAAAAAAGCGCAGAACTGACTCACTACGTGGCGCTAGTGTATATGTAATCCTCTTATGCAGGCTGTATCTCACGCTGCTGACTATCTAGCAAGTTACGGTCTTCGAGAAGGTTATTCATATGACTGAGACCTTCAAGAAGGATGGACAATATTGCAGAATTATCTCACTATGTGGCGCTAGCATATATGTAACATTCTTGTATAGGCTGTATCTTGCGCTGTTGACTGTCTGAAAAGTTGCGGTCTTCGAGAAGGTTATTCATATGACTGCCACCTTAAAGATGGTATGGAAAATATTGCAGAATTGTCTCACTACGTGGCGCTAGTGTACATTTAATCCGCTTAGGCAGGCTGTATCTCGCGCTGCTGGCTATCTAGTAAGTTGTGGCCTTCGAGAAAGTTATTGCAGAATTGTCTCACTACGTGGCGCTAGTGTATATGTAATCTTCTTGTGAAGGCTTTATATTGCGCTGCAGTGAATACAAAATATCTGTTAAAACCATGCAACCAATTCACATTCTAATAATAAGTTTAATAAAGCTTATACAAAGCTTATTGTAAAAAAATTTATGCCCTTCTAGCACAGTTGTTATAAACTAGTTGTGGTAACCGATTAATGACTGATTTCAGTCATAAATAGGTTGCAGCAACCAGAAGTGACAAAAGTGTGCTACTTGCGTGTCCTGGTTTGGAAATTTTTTTGAAGAGGGGAAAAAAGAGGGGAAGAAAAAGATAATAACATCAGACTTTCAAACAAACTAAACAAAAAAGAAAAAAACCAGTGTTTATTTTTCCATATATTAAAAATTAAATACAAAAATTTTGTACAGTACTTAAATTTTTGTTGAAACCTAACAAACCAAAATTTTTCGACTCATCCTGGTAAGCATCCTGGTAGAGATGAACCAGTTTGATAATAGTGGTTCAACGGTAACCACGAAATAGTATCGTGATCTAATCATCTTTTAAAAATGGCAGTTTAGGTCCCTACAACTTTTTTACATGGAACGCATCTGCTCACCGACGTGCCCAGAGGTGGGGCTCCACAATAGCAAATCAATGCTGACCTTTATGTTTATGCTATTATTTTCAGCATGCGTGTTTTTAGAAGAAACTCGTATATCCCCCACAGTCCTCGCAAAAATAATCCATCGGGTTAGTCTACCATCTATCCGTAAATGCTACTTCCTAAATGGCCAGAAAAATCCCAGCGTCATTTGAATAATCTTCTCGAAAACCGCAACTTGGTATACAGTCAGCAGCGCGTGATACAGCCTGCTTAAGAAGATTACATATATGCTAGCGCCACGTAGTGAGGTAATTCTGTAGTATTTTCCATCGCTTCTTGAAGGTCTCAGTCATACGAATAACCTTCTCGAAGACCGCAGCTTGCTATATAGTCAGCAGCGCGTGATACAACCTGCTTAAGAAGATTACATATATGCTAGCGCTACGTAGTGAGGCAATTCTGCACTTTTTTCCATCCCTTAAAGGTCTCAGTCATATGGATAACCTTCTTGAAGACCGCAGTTTACTATATAGTTAGCAGTGCGAGATACAGCCTCCATAAAAAGATTGCAAATATGCTAGCGCCACATAGTGAGTCAGTTCTGCAATATTTTCTATCCCTTCTTGAAGGTCGCAGTCATGAATAACCTTCCCGAAGACCGCAGCTTGCTATATAGTCAGCAGCGCGAGATACAGCCTGTTTAAGAAGATTACATATATGCTAGCGCTACGTAGTGAGACAATTCTGTAATATTTTCCATCCCTTCTTGAAGGCCTCAGTCATATGAATAACCTTCCCGAAGATCGCAACTTTTTAGATAGCCTGCAGGGCAAAAGACAGCCTAGTTAAGAATATTACATATACACTAGCGCCACGTAGTGAAGCAATTCTGCAATATTTTTCATACCATCTTGAAGGTGGCAGTTTTATGAATAACCTTCCCGAAGACCGCAACTTTCCAGACAATCAGCAGCGCAAGATACAGCCTGCTTAAGAAGATTACATATATGCCAGCGCCACGTAGTGAGGCAATTCTGCAATATTTTCCATCCCTTCTTGAAGGTCGCAGTCATATGAATAACCTTCTCGAAGACCGCAACTTGCTAGATAGTCAGCAGCGTGAGATACAGCCTGCTTAAGAGGATTACATATACACTAGCGCCACGTAGTGAGTCAGTTCTGCGCTTTTTTCCATGCCATCTTGAAGGTGGCAGTCATTTGAGCAACCTTTCCGAAGGCCGCAACATTCTAGATAACCTGCAGCGCGAGATACAGCCTATACAAAAATATTACATATACGCTAGCGCCACGTTGTGAGACAATTCCGCAATACTATAATCCAATGAAAACCCGTTGATGTACTGAACAACTTTGTCGAAGACACTAACCGTCTATTAGGTCAGGATCACGAGTTATTCCATGTTGGAACCAATTAGGTCAATTCCCATATGCTACGTAGACTCCAATAAGGACGTTCGACCGCGTTAATGGAATCACTCGAGACCGTCCTTAATGGAAACGTCCTTATTCGAGACCGCGTTATTCGGGGGACTGCTGTAGCTGTTAAAGGTTGCCCACAAGGGGTAGTTTTATCTCCACTTCTTTGGTCGTTGGTGGTAGATGACCTTTTGAAAAACCTGGAATTGCTAGGCTTTGAAGTGATTGGTTTTGCAGACGACGTCGTCATTATAATCCGTGGCAAATTTGATACAACAGTCACAGAACGAATGTAAACAGCATTAGGTTTTACCCTTTCATGGTGCAAAAAAGAAGGACTGAATTTAAATCCTAGTAAGACCACAATTTACAAAAAGAAGTAAAGCCAACTTCATAACTTTGCACTTAGACCAAACTCCTCTACCGTTTTCTACAGAAGCTAAGTGTCTTGGAATTAATCTAGATAAAAAACTCAACTGGAATACATATATCGAACAAGTGATCAACAAAGCTACTAGTGCTTTTTGGGCATGTAAAAGAATGTTCGGTAAAAGATGGGGTCTAAGGTCTAAAATGATCATTGGATTTACTCGACTATAGTGAAACCTAGAATCACATATGCAGTATTAGTTTGGTGGCCGAAAACGAAACAAAAAACGATTCAAATTAAACTTGCAAAGCTGCAAATGCTCGCTACTATCGCTATAACAGGAGCAATGGGTACTACTCCGTCTAAAGCCCTAGATGCTCTATTAAATCTGCTACCATTATCTCATGTCATTCAACCAGATGCCGTTAAAAACGCAATTACGCAATAACAGACGAACTAAAGATCTTTTCAGTGGTGATCTAAAAGGCCTCCTAGGTATCTTAAAGGAATTTGAAATTAATCCTCTTATTTTTCAAGCTGAAGATCTAATAGAGAAAAAATACGATTTTGACCATTTATTTAGCATCCACGAACCAGATCGTAGTGAATGGGAACGAGAGGGCCCCTATGTCAGAGAAAATCCGTTGCTTGCACTTCTAAATTCTAAAATATGTCTTTTATTAACCATATTCTGCCATTATCTGCCACAGCTCATTTCGTTTGACTGAATCGTACGCCGCCTTAAAGTCCTCCAACAGATGACAAGTCTACAAGTTGTACTCCCGGGAGGCTAAACATCTGAACTCTCGTAGAGCAACCCTCATCAAAAACCAGTTTTTATCCGTATTTGTCATGCTTTGCCTTACTGCTACTCTTAACAATAACTTAAAACTACTTTAAACAATAACTAACATAAGAAATGATGCCCATCATCAAGTTCTAATGTTCCTCCTCATGTCTCCAAAGCGTTGCCGATTTGTGCTTTGCGTTTTTTGCACTATGTCACCTTTTTATCGATTGATGACATACGTAAGGGGTCGTGTAGAAGTTCAATATTTATTTCGTTACAAATTGGACACTAAGTTCTTCTAACGAAGTTAGTTGGATGAGTTAGTGATGGTCAAAAAACTTTCTGATTTTATCGGTGAATGTTTCCATAAGTTGATTTGGAAACTAAATAAAGAAAAATAAATTTCTTCAAAACCTAATGTGAACGTCTCATGCTGTAGGTATGTTATGAGTCAGCAGGGGATTGACAAGCTGCCGGTTTTTCGTTTTTTCGGCTTCAATTAAATCTCGGAATTGATCAGTTGATGTTTGTGTGATTGTTACTGAACATTCTTGTATTCAATATACCTTCCATGAAAGCAGTTTTTTCTAGCATTAGTACCGCATCTTGTTGTTTAATTGACTTAGATTAATCTCTCATTCTATTTGTCAACCATAAATCACCCCGGAATGTGATTGATTTGAGAAAATTGCTTAGGACTTAACTGGCTGAACTAATGACTATAAAACGGCTTCCAGACTACTTTCTGCTTTTACTCCTAGTTAGTTGAGAGAAATTTTCATAATTATTCAAATGACACTTACTTACACTTGCGGATGCGGAAGCAGTCTTTTCCTCGTTTTCTGTCACTTTTCCAACTTTATGTGATTTTCTACTGGCAGGCAGCACATGTGCGGTTCACGTTTTCTGGCGGAACTGTGCGATATAGTTTACGAGCGAACTTTAACTTTATGTCGGCTTAAAAAGCTTCTAAATAGAGTGCCACAGCCTAGCTATGGCTCAAGCAGTTTCTTTTGGCGGTACGAAACGAAAGCTTTAAACCTCCGGGGAAAAAACGATAGATAGAGTTATTATTTCCGCACATTCTTAGGGAAGTATGTGTGTATGTGCTTTGTCACACAACAAGGTGGCACAGGAGAGATACAAACTTTTAAGGATTGCCACTACTTGTTTAACATTTGCGGAGAAACTTTGCCATATCGAAGAAAATGTTGAGAAAGGATGGATTGGTTTTTTGCCTTTATGTTTTGTATTGCCTCCGTGCTGACACAAAGTTTGGCATATTCCTAGAAAATAATCATGTAAAGTTGACACTTGAATGATTTCAAACCGAAGCAGATTTAGGTCAATACTGTGTGGTACAGCACATAACGCATGTAAGGTTTTCTTTTCAAATTAGTGCCGTTAAAACAAATATAGAATATGTAGAATCAGCACAAATAATTTATGCAACAACAAAATTTTGTGCAAAGCTAACAGCTCAAAATTTATGATGTACTGAACACAGCTGTGACATCCTAGCTCCAGAAATATTAGATAGCTCTAACACCTTTGCTATCGTTAGTTATTAAGCCCATAGACATATTCTCTGTATAAAACAACCAAAAAGCTTGCCAAATAACCGTAGAGTGTACGTCCGTACTGTTTGTTTGAGTCGCTTTAGATACATTGTTCCCCTTTTCTTTTTTTCTTCCCTAACTACCCGTAACTTGCGCACCTCCAAAATGCACTACAACCCGTAACACAACTACCACCTTTGCCACCGCGTACGTCATCATAAACTTCAAAACCCAATGCAAAACCCGGCAACGGCCAACCCCACTAACCTGCGGACTAAACTCGTTCACTTCGTGCCACTTGGTGATGCAGAGCCTCGGAAAGAAAAGACTGAAGTTCAAAGTGGTGCAAATGGTTCATGTATCGACCAGTCCTGTTCGGTGTCGAGTTCGTTGCATCCGCCAAGTGCGTGTGGCGGTCAACATGGCCCGGCCACAATTGAAGGCAGTATTCAGCCGCCATCAAACCAATTGATGGTACAATCCAAGCCAGAACGTCCCAACACACTCGGCCCGACCAAGCTGTCCCGCAGGATAATCTGCTACCACAGCGATGGTTGTAAGTATTTATTGGACTAGTTGTATAATTTGCTTTTTCCCTTATCCAACAATTTTTGGTTTCGAACTTAAAGTTTAGATATTCTAAAGCGCAACTTCTAGTGTGTAGCTTGCTTTTCTGCTCTCAGACTTGTTCGTAGTGATGCTCTCAAAAAAACTATATTTTCTGGCTGCATTTTACTCAATCACTATTTTATACCTCTATTGCAGTTCAAGATAATCAACGGAAGACACCACCGCCATCGAACGAGAACCCATCTAACCAGCAGCAGCTGCAACAGTCGTCCCATCAAGCATTGCAGCTGCAACATCAGCAGCACCAGCAGTCTGCTCTAGCGGCTGCAGCTGCTGCCGCAGCAGTTGCCCAGCAACAGCAGCAACAGCAGTCCCAACTTCCTACGCAAGCTGCTCTGTCAGCTGCCGCGGCAGCTGTTGCCCAGCAGCATCAGCAGGCGCTCCAGCAGCAATCACAACATGGCGGTCATCCACACCATCACCATCTTTCGAATCACATCATGCTGTCGGAGCTGCCGGAGCCTCCGATTCCGGTGTCGGAGATCGGGCCCATTCCGCCGCCGCCGATGTTCTCAACACCAAGTCCGACCATGATCGGCGGACGACCGCATGGCCCTAACGTGCATTCCACTACTACTTGTAGCAATAATAGTATTAGCACGAGTAATATTATACCGTTAGATATGAACGATTACGATTACGATGGTAAGTACAATAAGCATGTGCTTCGAGCTTTTATTCCTTGGACAGAAATGGTACACTTGTTCCTTTGAGAAATTTTGGCAGAGGATTTCCCCCAAAAACATTAGAACTAATAACTGTGCGCTTTTGAGCCATCCAGACGCATGATCAACTGTCACTCTAGATCTGGACCAATAATATAAACCCAATAAATGCTGTACATTGTGCTGCTTGATGAGGATTACAGTTATGTGTGTGTGGTAGCGTTTATATCATAATTCTTTAGCTCTGTGTGTGAGTTTGACATTAAGCACATAGTCGCAACAATTCCCACTTGGACAATGCCATATATATTTAGTTAACGAAAAGAAAGTTTTCTAATTCCCAGCACACGGAATAACACAGACAGCTTGCTTTACCTTAATCGAGGAACCAACAGTATAACAAACCGCAACATTGAAAAACTTTTCCTACGTATAGCCTGATAACATTTCTTGAAAGTCGCTTCATATAGTCTTATTTAGTGTCAATAGAAGCAAGAAAAAACGGTTGAATCGATGGTGTCATTCCTGCCTGGGATGCTTGAAAGTAGCCATTTGCTATCCTTAAAATCTGTTAGAAGCTGATAAGTGCTAGTGAAAGTGAAACTTTCTTTGTGTTCGCTACCGTTATTGGTTTGATGGCGCTAATAAGTTCACAATTTCCTTTTATACAAACTTATTTTTCCTTCACTTTTTATGGCTTTTCAATCTGTCATTCAAATCAGAACATATATTTCAATTCTCTCGGACGTTTCGGCTGTTTATTTTGTCCTTTTCAAGATCAATAAACTGTCGAAAGGTCAGAGAGAATTAAAGAATTAGGTTTCTGATTTCCGTAACAGTCTGAAAAGTTGGGTAAAACCAAAAAAACACAAAAGTTAACATTCGTTATGGTGAAAATTTATAAGACACTATAATAGCCCATCATTGTAAAATTAAAGCCTAAATGAGACCAAAATATTTTGCTGGACGCAAAGTCCAGCAATATGGTTACAGTTTTTTTTTGCGCAGTCCTTGCGCAGTCCTTGCGCAGTCAACATGTTAAAATATACATTCCAATGCAAAAAAAAATTCTTTGTCTCAATATCTTCAAATACCGCTGGGCTGAGTTAAATCTTTTGATGGCAAAAGAAAAATATTTTTTAAAAGATTTCAATGGTGTGGTCCTTGCGCACGGCACGTGTCTGTTTCTAGCAGTTTTGACCAATTAAAGAGTATTTTACTTACTTTTCTTGAAGTACGGAGATGTATTAATCAATAACTCTAGAGCCCCCTGGGTTGAAACAATTTTTTTTCGCCAAAAGAAAGCTATTTTTAGTGGATTCCGATACCAGAGTATTTAATTTCGGCAGAAATAGCTATTTTGTCTTAATTTTCTAAGTTAACGTCGCAAAAAATAGGGTAACATGATATTTATTTGGCCAAAATTACAAGAAACAAACAAGTGCTGTGAACAAATACCAAATTATTGAAATGCATATAAAAATGTCTTTCTTTTGATGAAAAAAAAAACTTAGACCACTGGAATTTAAAGATATTCACTTTTACATTAATAAAAATTAGCGTTTATTTGCCCAAAGCATCAAGAAACAACTATGTGTCGTAAAAAAACTCATTGTCATTGGTTGTTATATGAAAATATTAATTGCACTAAAAGTACTAAATTTATTTTATTTGGCCAGAATCCGGAGTTATAGACTACATCTTTTCATGTCGAGAAAACTGGACTCATCAAATACCTTTCTTTTGGCAAAAATTGCTAAAAAGAAGCTAGAAACAGACGCGGGTCATGAACCAGCACCACATCATTGGAATCCTTACAAAAATAACTTTCTTTTTTCGTCAAAATATTGAACCTACTTCAGTGGCATATTGAGATATAGAGATAAAGGGACTACTGCCGCTACTCGCATAACAGTCCCTTTTATATAGGAAACTCCATAGAAAATATGACTGTTATGAGAGAAGCGGCAGACTAGTTTATTCAAAAATCCCCTCTGTAAAAGTATGGTGTTTGGGGGCCAGTCCCGGGGCGAAGTGGTTAGCATTCACGCCTCTCACGCCGAGGACCCGGGTTCAAATCCCAACCCCGCAGAAGTCACGAATGACCCAAGCTGTTAAAGTGACTATAATCTATCAAAAAAAAAGTATGGTGTTTGCCCACGACACGCGTCTTTTTCTAGCATTTTTTGTCAATTCAAGCTCATTTTACTCTAGTTTATAGGATCTAAAAAGATAAAAAAAGTCAATTTCTCTGGATTTCTCTGAAATAACATTAACAGGTACGCTATTGAATACCATGCCAAACCCAACGTAAAGAGAGACATAATCGAAAGAATTTCGTTTCTACCACTTTTTAGTTAATGCATTTTTTGAACTTTCACTTCTACTTTGTGCTAAAAGCATTAACACTCCTACACTCATTTTCGAGTTCTATACAGACAATTGATTTCACATGAAAGAAATTTTACTCATGTCTAACTAAGTTTTTTTACACCCTGTTTTTTAAACTTCTTAGCTTAAGGTAAGAACAACTTAACACTGACTGTTTTTTTAAGATTTCAAAATTGTCGGAGGTGACAAAAACATTCAAAATAATTTGCAACGCCCTTATAAAACTTCTTAAAACCGATCTACGCAAATGCCTTTATGATGGCACTGAAGCATTTTTCCGTATTGTGAAACTCGTGCTTATGTGCTCTTACTTTCTCACACGCGCGTGCTCGTTCTAACGAAGACGCTGGCATGAGGATCATTTTCGGACTCTCTTATTTTTTCATAAACTGTGACCCTCGTTAAATACACAATCATCAACTACACTAGCTAGCTATCCACTACGATCTTTGCTCTCACTCGTCATTGCAACCCGAGCAGTTAATACCGATCGCACGTGAGGCCCGCACTCTTACTCGAGTGTGTAAGCGAGGGCGTAAGATGAAGGAGGAAGGAAGAAATAAAGCAAAGGCTGTAGTCATAGATCCTAGTGTGCTGCTTCTGTTCGCGGGGGTTTGGCAGCTCTCCAGCTGTTGGTTTCGTGAGCCGGCTGTGTAGAAAGACGCTACGAAGTTTTGAGCTCGCAAGTGTGCAGGTAGCAGAATGTATGCACATAGCACCCGCGGTTGTGTATCATACGCTTGAGTCAGTGGAGTAAGCTTTGAACGCTGTACTTCTCATGCTCGCGTAAGAGTGAGCATCATTTGCTTCTAGTTTGATTTGCAACTTTGCATTTTTTGTAGAGCCTTTGTTGCTAGAATTTACGTCCCTCAATAAAAATAATAACAATAAAAATATAGCTTTTTCATCATAGCAACAAATGAGTTTGGGCCAGCTATAAAAGACAATCTTATTTTTACAGCCATTGTTGTTAACAAAGCTCAAAAGTTATAGCAGGCTTTGCCAAGCTACTACCAAGAAAACAAAAAAAAAGTTTATTCAAATACGTTGTGTAGTTTCTGAGAAAGAGGTACATAAAGTTTGAAAATTGTGTTTTTACAGGAGCGGCATTTTATTCTTTCGAGGTTGTTCCACACCGCACTGGAATGCCTTTGTGTATGATCGTTTTTCGGCCACTTCCC
Source organism: Sabethes cyaneus (assembly GCF_943734655.1). Lineage (NCBI taxonomy): Eukaryota > Metazoa > Arthropoda > Insecta > Diptera > Culicidae > Sabethes > Sabethes cyaneus. Next base: position 149,904,656 of record NC_071354.1, read on the forward strand.
GTGGTCGGATCATTACAAAATTAGTATCAAAATAAGCGGAAAAGACTGCAGAATCAAAATTTGAAATAAAAAAATAACGATTTTTCAAAAAATTTAGTCGTCTACGTCCCCTTAATTAGTATTTGGTTGATAATTTGTAAGTCAAGTACTGAAAAAGCAATGAAATATTATTTAATTTATATTATTAATATGAAGGTATATTCCGGTTGCTATACCAAATTTATTAGCCAGCTAGTTTGAGACTTTTTGCAGTGTTGTCGCAGTCAATCGCGATAATAGTAGCTGGGAAGTCTCACTTCACCGGCCATACTCAACCGATTTGATTGTCCGTCTACGTCTTATTTGTTTCGGTGCCAAATGTCCTTACTGGAATACGCTTTATATACATAAGGCTTAAAAAATATTGGCCTGTTCTGTTATGAACCATGAAGAATGATTTCGAAATCAAAGTTGCTAGTTTTCTTTAAACTTTCATGAACGTTGTGTTTTTAGTTTGGAAGTTATGTCCAGGATAGTGATTGCAATGTCAATAACTGTTTATTTCGGTGATATCTCATTGAGTGAAAATCACACATAATTGAATAGATTACAAACCAAATATTTTGTTGAATTATAGGTACATTCGGAAAGCATAGCATTGCGTCTGCTTTGTACATCGCAGCACAAATCGTTCCCAGAAAATAAACTAGATTAATGATCTTAAATCAAAATATACCAATTCCTGCATATTAATGATTGCACATTTCTGATTAACGCTGCCGCTAGTTCACCTCTTTAGCCGGCCTCCCACGCTTCAGTAGTTAACCTTTTACTTAGTTCGCAAATTCCGCCGCCATCGTGAGTCGGGCGATCCCGACTACTGTGGCGGGTGCTTCGATTTATAAATAACAAGCTTATTGCGAAAAAGTGATAATAATAGCGAAACATTCCTACCAGACTAACAACCAAAACATCCGACAGATAGCTTACCCAAACACTTGCTTTTGCGGCACACACTCGCGAATCACCGTGAAGCGCTCTTCCTTTTGTACGTACCCTCCGTGCAAGCTGTGATCCATTGAGCCGGCTAGCTGGAGGATTCCATTCAACTGTTGAATGAATGGCGGACCGCTAGTGTAAACATCATAAATTTTCGCCTAGAAATCACTCGCTCGATTGGACGATCATGGTTCGAAACATAGCTACATATGTTGTCACTATCGATGCCAGTATTTAGCTTACGCTTTGCATGCGTACAGTATGAAATGTGTGTCCTATCCGGAACGACAATGCTACACGCACATAAAGTTGTGAAAAAATCAGATCAGACGTAACAGAAAATATGAACTAAAAAACCTGGTGAACTACACACGACGACAGGGATCTGTTGCGTATTATTTGTTTATATCGATGAAGTCCATCTGGAAGGAGACCAGCTGGAGTGAAATTCTGGGGATGTCGAGTTGTTAATAATATTTTTTAATCCTGATTTATAGGAGATTGCATACTTACCAATTGTGGCCAGTTTATGAAAATGCTTCTTTAACGAAATTACTGATCTTTCGCCTTCACTTTCCCCTCACAGATCATGAGAACAATGATCACGAGGAGCTCGATTCGGACGAGGAGTACATGTACACAATGTCGCAACCAAATCCCGCCATCGACACGAACCGTATCGACGAGATCCCCGCAAAGGAACCCAAATTCAACGCAGTGCCATTGAAATCAGCTTTAAAGAAGAAGGGTTCGAACCCGGGAACGCCGACGCAGGATAACCGGACGCTCACCGTGCGCTACGACAACAATCCGACCGCGACGATCAAGTAAGTGCCGTTCATGATCTTCTAGTGCTTTTATGATGCAGTAAATCACAGTGTAAACGGTTAATAACACCCATTGCGTTGAGCAGTTCTTATTTTGTGTGAGAGAAGTTGTCGAATCGTTATTCCTCACTCATCTCCCTACCATGAAGCCATCGTGATACGATATCCTGTTTAAATTGGTTATCTTTGAGCAATGAAAATGTTAGTTATTCATTTTTTTTTAATAATGCTGCTCAACTATTGCTATCCTTTACCTACAACTGAATTTGCTCGAACTCTGTGTCTGTCTAGTTCAATCCTTGTATTTTAGTAGCAATGCCAGCTGGGCTTTAATTGGTATACTTTTTCGTGTTTACGTTTTCCGTATCTGTTAAGTTTTAATCTTTTATCCTAATAGAATCCTATTTTTCCCAAACCTATCGTCGCTAGAGTGTACAGTGTCGAAACTATCGAATCGAAACTTGTGCAGTTTCGGTATTAAAAATACAAACATAGCAACACTTAATCAATGATTTTTCTATCCACTTTATTGTACATTTTAGGCCAGTTTTACGACCACGGATTAGAATATGGTAATTCATCTTATTAGTGCCGTTTATCGAACATGTTGAGTTTCTGTTTTTCTGTTCTGTTCTTCTTCTTCTGTTTGCTGTCAACACACATTTCTTCCCTTCACTGTCGATTACGTTGCTCTTCAACTGTATCCTATCTTTGTACATAAAACATCTAGGGTGACACAGAAAGTGTTTTAATGTATCTTTTTATAGCATGGTTAGTTGAACAAAAAAATAATAGAATTTTAACTTATATGTGCCAAACATAAACAAAGTGTAATTGCTGTTTGTTAGTGAAATAACAATTAGTTTTTAATGCCGTGGAACCAGTTATTGAGAACATCCTAAACTCTACGTTTAGTTTAAAAATGTGTCACCCTAAAACACACTTTATGAATAGCTATTACATTAGTATTTAGTTTGCTTGGATGTTTTTAACCCTCTATATATATGTTTGATTTTCTATTCCTTGAGTACATTTTAGTTTAGATACTTTATGCCCCAGTTCTCCACTTCAGCATTTTTCTACATTCAGAGCTATAAAAGGTTTATTAAAAATAGGCTCTGAACTTGTCTATATTACTAAAATATAGAGTATGCGAATATCGAAGCTGGAGCCAGTTTATCGCTATCTGTTGGATCATTTAACTATTCACTGGAACTAGCATGATTCTTTTATCGTAGCATCGTTTGTCGATCTGAGCGAGTTTCGAAACTTGTGGGAACGAGCCGTGCCTGTGCTTGCATTCCACTCCACGACAGTTGTGATTTTCGCTGATAAATGTATTGAAAGAAGGCAGCATCACTAGACTAGGGCGACAGAAGCCTTAGAGTTGTTTTTAATTATATTGAAACGCAAGAGTATTAAATGCTAATCCATATTTTTGTGGATCGGCGTTGTATTTTTTACGAAACCTTTAACATAACTGACGAAACTACGAAGATTATAGACTACATTAGCGATACCAGTCTGGTTGACGGAGATACAATAGACAACCACTAGCGAAAACTATTTGTTCACAAACAACAACGACTAAGGTACGACCAAGTAATTTTGCTGCACAAAATTGTTCGTCGCTCAGATCACGCATGGCCGATTACGATTGCAATTTATTCCAGATGATAATACTAGATCTGCGATAGAAAGCTCGTACAAAAAAAGGAAAGCTACTTAATTGTCCGAGGTGAACTTTTTTTTATTCGTCAACGTAGTCTCGTACATTTCGTCCAACGTTGCTGCCGTTTGTTGATTCTTTCCAAATAATGAAAAAGTCTGCAAAATGAGCAACTGTTTCTGCAATCATCTTCTCGTTTGAGTAAACCTTCTTCCTGTTAACCATTTCTTCATACTGACGGACAACCAATTCAATCCAAAGCTTGAGAATATGGGGCACGTGAAAAAAATGGAATTGTAATTCCATCACTTTTCCTAGGTAAAAATCGAAAAGCTGTAATTTTAGGAAGAGACTTTTATCCCTTCTTCATTATTTTTTGTAAGATTGAAGACAATTACCATTGATTGATTTCTACATAATATCACTAAAAATCTAAATTTGAAGTACTAGCTTCCAGGATGAATATTGTGCCTTCCGGCAGCTTTTACTGATACGTACTAGGTATCAAGAAATGGAGAAAGCTTATTCGCAAAGCTTAAACGACATTGCTATTCACACTGTTTCGCAATACAGGGTAAACCAGGAAGCGTATATTTTAAACTCCAAGCAAAGCCATCTGTATAAATCCTACAACCTACAACACACTCCTTAAGATTGTAAAGGCCCTTTCCGAACCAACTGCTGTGCATACTACAGCTGTACCAGTCAGCCCGACTACAGTCGCACAGCTTTGAAAACCTAAACCCGCACGAATGCCAGAGAAGAAGTATTATTAGCATCATAATGGAATAATTTATCATTCTTACGGGTATATGTATGTACCTCTCACGTGCAGTGTACCATCAAATAATAGACGACTGTATACCAGATTAACAACAGTCATGGTACTGCAATTATACACTGCCAAGGGTCTGCAGATGCCAACAAGTTTTGCGCTGCCTCAATTGCAGGTAACATAGGTAAAAGTGTATAACGAAATCACTTTTACGTGAAAAATAATTATTATTTGTTTTTGAGCTTTTGCTTAGGATTCTGGATTCAATACTAGAAAAAGTAACGTAACTGTTGTAGTATAAGTAAGTGCCAAACGCGAATCAAACATTACTATATGTATTAAATTAGAATCATTCTTTTATGCCGTTGAAGATCATTGTTAATATCAGATAACGTACTTTATTATCCAACAAAAGCAGTTTATTGTTAGCTCCTATTCATTGAAATAACCACTTCCTCTCATACACTTTTGCGTTCGCAAGAATAATCGCGTACTGGTGAATTGGCTTACTGTCATCTTTATGAGCACTGGTAAAGGATACTACTTCTCCATTTTACAGCGTCATTCACGTACGCTAGAAACAATAACTAACCAAAAGTCAAATAAACCACCGCGCTACGGTTCCATTGCCGATTATGGAAAAGTTTTATTCGTTCATCATGGTTTCACATTGGTTTGTGTCTTGCGTTTTGAAAGCAATCGGGTTCAGTTAGGAGACTTCATTGGCAATATATTTTAAAATTTATAATTTTCGCATAGCATAGCATAGCATAGTTTGACCGCCTGTGAGTTGCCCGCAATTGATCTAGATCTGCAGAAATTGAACACAGAACCATCTGAATGATGCTTGGGAGTAGCAGATCATTCTCAGTATGCATTTTCTGGTGATCTAATTCTTTGTGATGATCAATAGCAAAGCTTGCCACGCACATGCAGGTCAATTTTGGAGGGAAAGGAATGCTAGTCCGACACTTGCTGCTACTAGATAGCGAGGAATCCTCTGCATCATCCACAAGTGTCACAGGAAGGAGTTGTTGTTAGTAGAAAGGAATTGATCTGGATCCACCGAGGCAGGTGGTGCGATCACTGTCATTTGAGCTCGCGTACGATTTGAGGACGTTTTTGGTTACGTGACCAACAGGTAGTAGAGATCCGACATACCAATATAAGAAAAAACTACGAGAAATCAGTTTACCGCATCGAAACTTACGTGCTATCAACATATTCGATTCATTCTAAATTGTGCGCGGTTAGTTATTAAATACCGATAGACATTTGTTTCTATGCACGACAACGTGCGACAACGACACGTTTCTGTCCTGGGACAAACGTGTCTATTTGGCAATTAATCAAAAACATTGACTGCGCGAGATACCTTTTAGCATCCTTCGATCATAGAATTGGCTTAAAACTCTGACTACTTTATTGATTGATAATTATATGATAGAAATAACGCGCAATGTTCCTAAGTATCCGATTCCACGATTAAAATGCACGTTTATAAGATTTCAATAAAAGTTCCGGTTTGTAAACGCACCATTGCTAAATGTGCTCAAATGAATTCACAATGGCTTTCTAAAACAACCGCTGTCGGAAAAATGCAACGAGCGAGACGCGAAAGCAAACGATCGTCAATTACCATACGAAACGATTCTCAGTATGTAAGCACCGGTTGTATGAGACTAACCTGGATATTCGGAAATTTTCTTGTAAAGCCAGTAATTAAGAAAATTAGGATCAAAAATACACCTTTTTTATAAATCAAATATAATGGTAGTGGTACTACCATTTGAAAATTTGAAAATTGTTATCGAGAAATATTATGCACATGCGAGATTTACGATGGCTCGAAAACCTCATGCAAACTTAAATTTATTATAGGTACCTGAAATTAAAAATCAGGCACAATGTAGCGTGCCAATATAGTCCTTAAGTTGATAAGCATTTCCTCCTATTAACACTTATATGCAGAGATATAGCATCCTGCACGCGTGTTTTAAAATTTATAATATTCGAAACGACAAATTAGTTGATAATATTTTTGCTCTAAGTGCAAATTTTAGGCGTTTTTTCCATGTGGACATTGTCACTGAGATCAATATTTTAATCTATTGTGATATCGTTCAGGCGTTTTCCTGTATTCCGCTCTTCGTTCTTTGTCGGTGTCGACGTCGAAGTTTTTTTTTCATATTTTTAATAACTTCCAACCACACTGCTCTCTAGACTAGAGCCCGGAACTGCTGGAACTAGCTATGATTCGGTAAGAGGCCTCATTACACTCCTTAAGCCAGTACCAGTCTTATAACTTTTCCTGGCAAGATGCTTCATTGTTGGCGAATGCACATTTAGTATGAAGAACTCATGTGGAGGGGGCTGAGGTTAACCTATCTCAAAATCATTTGACATCGAACGACCTCGATCGATTTTGCTATAATTCGAACACAGGACTACTCGCAGCTGCTTCATCATTGCATTAAGCCACTAAACCCACAATATTTGTGTTTCTGTATGACTGCGTACCAACGAACCTACCAGAACAATCACAACTACAGTACGTGGGGACATAGTACCGGAAAAAATCCATTACGTCACTAATGCCACCTGACGAATGGATTTTGCTCAAAAATGTTCAGTAGGTATAGAATGGGTCTTGACTATTTGAACAACGTTGAAGACTAAAATCTTATATCTGGTTATTATTCTAAGTGGCGATTAAATATTTGAAAACGAATGGTGCTCCAATGCCACCTTGTGGCAAAATTCTGAACCCAATTGTTTGCCACTGCCGTATATATCATTGTGTGGAAGACAATCTAACAATCTTGTGAAAAGACAGCTCCCAACCAACAATATGAGTTTTATTGCACTCTTATTGCGGTTTTATGACCAATTTTAGTCATAAAAGTCATTATAAGAGTATATAAAACCTAGATTGTTACTTTGATTGTAACTATAATGGTTTTGCCAAATAGAGTAAAGAGGGGTAAAACTGCGTTGGGTAAAATGGACTATTCTTGCATTTCGCACAGTATAAAATGGATGGGATTGGATTCTTATGATGTTTTGACAACTTTTGGAAGCTATTTGAGTTCATTTTACGGGCGGCAAAGAAGTTTCTATATTATCTAGAACTCTTTTATCATGATTTTTGGGGATAATAGGTCAAAATTGACCACTTCCCGAAGTCTGCGCAGGATGAAACCATCACCAATCGATTCCCTGCATTTTTTTTACATAGGAATAGGTATTTTGTAAGATTCCAAACCAGCGGCTTCTAATTCTTGCGATTACGAGCTCGTTTTTACCCATTGTGCAGCGTTTTACACACTCACATATCTCTTCTGGAAATGCGGTGAGAAAAATTTGTAAAATATATTTCGATTTTCGATAATTAGATCAAACCCCGTCAAGCACCTAGCGGGGCAAAAGTGCGATTCATGGACGAGGCAAAAATGTATAGGTAATTACATATAGTTTTAGACACTGTATTAGAGATACTAGAAATGGAAGATGCATTGCTGCAGGATACTGTGTTCTCTTCTGTTGGCAGAAGCAAAACAGTGTCCATCCGCTGGTAAAACAAAAAATAAACGTTTGGTAAAGCTTCGATCTGGCGAAGACTGCAGTACACCAACAGAAAATAAAAAAGGTGCAAATTGAGAATATTCCTTACCGAAACATATCGCAGATTGAAGATATTATAGTTTTGTTAGCTATTTCTGTGCCAATTTCATAGATTCAAGTGTCGCACTTTTGCCCCGCTAGTGGAGCAAAAGTGCGATTTGGCACTTTTTCAGAAAAATGAAAAATTTATTTTGCATAAACCTATTAGCCCAGACGATTTATAGTTGAATGTGAAGATATTGAGTTATTGTATCAATATAAAATATATTTTACTGTTGTCCTTCGTTATATCTCATGAAAATTGATAATAACTTCTAACGTCGCACTTATGCCTCGCCCTACTGTATTCAAAATCCATGAAAATGAAACTTTTCTATAATGACGTGATGAAAGTCATATATGGCTCGATTTTCCAGTCGTCTCAGAAGTCGCATATCACTTTCGACCTTGTCGAGTCATTTTGCACGTGGTGCCGATGGGGTTGATAAAAAGAACTGTTGTCGTCGCACTGTCGTCCGGCATCCTTAAGTATCCGTATCCGGCCCACCGTAACCTACCGAATTTTGTCAGATGTACGATGGAAATCTCTCTAAGAAGTACAAGTAGCTCGTGATTCATACACCTCCCCGCTTTCAGTGTGTACTCTGCCTCGTCCGCAGTTGTACCTTTCGCACGAACACGGCAAGTGTGCGTAGCGTATGTGCTCCGTGAGCAGCGTCATGACTTAAAGCTTTAAAGACTTTATGGACTACTGGTCTAAAAAGTGTCTTGCGTCTTGATCGTAGCGCTTTGTTTCCTTTACCCTTCGCACGTGTGTTTCCTTTGCGCATATTCATTTTATGTATTTGGTCTTCGGTTGCTTTTCGGGTGACGCCATTTTTTCCAATTTTCGAAAAATTGACAGCGATAAAACTACAGTGTAAATAATATTGTCAATTTCCACCCTTTCGTACGCGATGAATTATAACCGTCGCGGGCGAAACCGTCGCCAGAATCGTCGCGGGGGCAAATTTCGTTTATTTTGTCAAGTAAATCAATAGCTTTCGTGCTAGACAAGCATAATATATCCTTATAAATTACATACAGCCAAGCAGATTCTTTCTGCGACGATTTCAAGCTATCAAAAAAGTGAGCAGCGCGACTACAATGACTACTGTACGAAATTTGAAGAAGAGTAGTGTCAACTCTAAAACTGAAGAGTCAATAATATCATAGCACATACCCCGCTATTGTGCTGTACTCTAACCACTGGTTGCGAAGTCTCGAACAAAAAACAGAAGGTCATGTTCCGAAAGCGGAATCTGCTTTGGGGCCATCCAGATACCACGTGGACAGAAAAATACCAATTTTCAAAGTTGAATGACACTAAAAACATTAATACTTTCCAAAGTAATACAAATATTCGATGTCTGAGGCTAAAATATTCGAGCTTTGAATGTCGACCATGAATGTGTTCGAAGTTTGAAACAAAACCGAACAGCAGGTTTTTAGTCTTTTTCAATATAAATTAACATTTTATCCTCATTTTTTAAATTTTAGCACGAAAATAATTAAATTGTCAAGCTATTAAATCATTTATGGGAGTAGAATAAGGATGTTTTCGAACATTTTTCTTTGAAGACAGTTTCAGCATAGCTTAAGTGTTCGAAGTTTGAAACAGAACGGTATAATCAATTCAATATTTCTAATTTCTATTGTTTGTATGAAAAAAAAATTGTCCACGTGGACATTTTTCATACCCCCCCCCCCTTCGGTGGACAGGCGTGGACATTTTCATACCCCCCACCTCCCTCTAAACAGTCCACGTGGTATATGGATGGCTCCTTTGTCAACTCCAATGTGGGTCGTTTTACAGAAATCAAACAATCTGCTTGATTTATTGAATTCATTGTTTTGTAAATATAATAATATAAATACAATAAAACATGTGGTACTATAATTTTCCTCAACCTTTTCAGTTTTAGGTTTATTATAGAAAGCTTAAAACTGATTTTCGATACACTCCTTATAACAAATTTCACCAAAATGCATGGGGGTATGTTTAACGTTAATTATCATTATGTTGGTTTCAACGTAAGTTTTTTTTATCAAAACTTCATACAAATTAACTTTTATGTCATACAATATACACCATCCATGATTTTTCCATAGCACTTCAGTTTATACTTTTTTTAATTGAATATCGAATAGTATAGCACTTTATTATTACGTAAATTTTCTACGCAACTACTACAGATCGCATGTTTGTTCTCTGACACTTCAATGTATATATGTTGTCGCTAATACGTTTCGAAATAATCCAGCCGTTTCTTATTATAACTCACCGGAATGTTCATACGTACATACATGCTCATCGTGGATAAGCACAAATCCCAAGCAAGGATCATGAGCGCTTAGCACCAATTTCTCTTTTGAGTTGTTTTGGCCTATATAATCATGTATGATTTTAACTCAACTGTTTCCGACCATAGTATAGCGGAACGAACCGACGGCGTTGAACACAATTAACTAATATTTTCATATATTTTAACAACCTCCCTTCGCTAGTTCGCGACCGATGCGCTTCCAGATTGGCCTACCGAGCACGATGGAGAATAAGGAGAATACGCGACCATTTGTAATCCGCGAGAACGACAACGACGATCAAAACGATGGCCCGATCCGCTACCGGGACGAAGATCCGGATCGGGCCGCTAAGATTGCCCGCAAGGAGAGCCTGTCGATAAAGCTTGCCCTGCGACCCGATCGGCAAGAACTGATCAACCGGAACATTCTGCAGTTGCAATCGGACAACGAAAAGCAGGAATCGAAGGAAGCTATCGGGGCCCGGCTGATTCGACGGCTGTCAATGCGACCTACCGCAGAAGAGCTGGTAGAAAGAAATATTTTGAAAAGTAAGCTACTTCAGTAAAAAAAGTGCCAAGGTTATTTGACTAAAAATCCTATTCGCTATATTTTTTCAGCGCAAAGCCCTGCAGAGGAAAAGAAGCAAAAGGAGGAGAAAAAACGCTACCTGTTGCGGAAACTTAGCTTCCGGCCCACCGTAGACGAATTGAAAGAGAAGAAAATTATTCGATTCAATGATTATATCGAGGTCACGCAAGCGCACGATTACGATCGACGAGCTGACAAACCGTGGACTCGACTTACCCCCAAGGACAAGGCCGCCATACGCAAAGAACTGAATGAATTTAAAAGTTCCGAAATGGCGGTGCACGAAGGCAGTAGACATCTTACCAGGTGCGTATGCTCAAGATTGTTACGCTAATGCTTGAATTTTTTGTCAATATCATAATGTTTTATTTATCTCTTTTTTTTTCTTCTTTGTAATCATTGCAGGTTTCATAGGCCATGACAGATGCAATGCAGGATCAAACAGAGACATTTTGCCGTTCATTATTTTACTATTCTCATTAAGAATTACTACAACAAACATTTGATTGTGTACATATAAGAGAGAAAACAGGATCATTACTGGTCGCTGCAGCGGTCACCACTCGTACCAAACTCATCACTTTAACCACACAAAGCATACACATTGCCCAGAAACCTTGCGAGCATCCAACATTATCAATGGAACGGTGGAGCATATTTTTTAACGGAGATATTTCCAAACATTTCAAAAGACAAAAATTCGTTCCTGTGGAAGAAAGGTAGCTGTTTTCGATTCAAACTTTCGTAACCTTCTGACACATCTAAAGAAAGATATATCTACTGGACGGACTACATTAGCAGCCGACAATTTTTGGACTTTCGAACCTGGATGCCCTCTCCTCCCCTTCCTTTGGAACGCGCATGATATTTTTACAAACCCGAACTGCATCATTCGGAGAGTAGCCGCCGGCAATTGGTTGGATACGTCACACGTGCCGTACAGCGTGTAGCAAACAGACAAGTTTTTTTGTAGCAAACCAAGCTAAAATAGTAAACTATCGATGCAATCGCAACAAGGCAGCAAAAAGTAAGCAAATAAAATGTTTCAATGAGAAATTAAAGAAACCTAAAATATAATAATTGAAAAAAAAAAGAGAATAATAATACTGTGATAATGTTAACGTTATTAGAATGTTACCGAGCAAAAAAACTGAAACCCGAATCGGTAAATCATAGTGATTAGTGGCTAGAATATAATCAGCAGGCAAAGCACTAAAAGCAGGCTTCAGCCATCCGCAAAAACGATGGCCGTTTCGTTGCTGTTGGCTAGGTTGGGTATTATCGTTTGTTTAACAAATTGTAGCAAAAAAAACTGCGACAGTATTACGAGCCATGGTTAACCGCGGTACCACACATTTGACGGTAATCATAATTAGTGTTCGACATCGGAACGAAAATTGAAGTCCGGGTTACGGTCCGGTCCGGTATTAAAAATCGGTCCGAACTTTGTTATTCCGACTATAAAGACTAGTAATGCGGTCCGATTTGGCACTGTTCAGGTTCCGGAACCGGAACAGAGCCAAATCGGACCGGAATAACGTCGGAATAACAAAGTTCGTGCCGATTTTTAACCGGACCGGACTGAACCGGAACCCGGACTTCAATTTTCGTTCCGATGTCGAACACTGATCATAATCAATAGTTTTTTAGTGTGATTGCGTTTAATACGGGTTAATTTTTATGCGATGTGACTGCAACTGCTTCTGCCTGAAAACTATTGTCCAGGTCTACAGAATACTCTTTGCTTATTCAATCAACGTACCGTTTATCCTTTTTGCTAATCCGTTTTGCTCTGATTTAGGGCAGGTATCTCGCACTAGATTCCTTTCTTCCTCCCTGTGTTTCGTACGAATGCATTTGATCATTTCTCGCGTTTGTTGACTTTTGTTTTGGTTGATTTCCGAAAATACAGTGCGGTTTTTTGGCTTGCGTTGCCGATGAAAGTCAGAAAATTACAACTGCTCTCATCCACTATACTGCTATTGGGCCCGACAAGGCCGAGTGAATGAGCTCCAGTACACGATCCTCTGGTTGCCTTATCGCCTCGAATGATTGGCAATATTTAGCTTAGATACAAGACATACACTTCATAGCATCCTTTACGTCCAATTCCAATCTCGTGACCATTTTCTCCTGCCATTTCATCCCATTAGCAGAGATGTGCTCCATGATCCGATGCCAGAGCTCGTGTCTATCATCCTGTACAAAATTCACAACGGGATACTTCGTTTCGGACAACTAGTATAGACCGTTTACTTCAAGACCAATCGCAGCTACTTAGTCATGATTGCCAGCTCCTCACTTCTGAATGGCGAGTAGCGTTTATAATATCGTCTTCAACGCAAATGAAAAGATAACAAAGGGACCTCTTCAACGCATTCTGCTTGCTTTCAAACGATTACTAACCTTAATTTCCTGCATGATCTCCTCCTTAACCGTATCCGTTGTCAGGGCCACACCAGACGACTCCAGACCCAAGCCCAATGGATCCGTATTTCAAAACCTTGAGCAGCCAACTGATCATACATATATTCATAAAGGACTGACAGTGAACGACTATCCATCGAATGCCGGTCAGCTATCGAAACAAGTCAATTTTCCGCTAGGTGGTTCAATCGCTTAGCTGTTTCACGCATCTTTGACTGTTTTCAAATTCTGCATTAAGCCATAAAGGCTTACAGACAAGTGGTTGCTAGAGCCTTTTCCGACACCATTCGTTATGTTTCTCCAAGGCACAAGTGTGCTTTTTGATAGGAACCGGATCGGTGGTAAATACCTACGAATTGCAATATTCCCGCGCATGAAGAACTTTCGTTACTTGTGTCGGAATGACATCTCCGGGTAATCGCATTCCATCAGCTTGGCCGATGTTCCACCATCATGCGCTCCAACACTTCCATCGCCTTAATTTGAATTGCTTTCAAAACTCTTTTGATTTTTCATGGTTTCGGGCAAACAAAGTCGTTTCTATGTAAACATTTCTGGGCCCATAACCTGATAGAAGTAGCTTTCACTCAGGTGCAGTTTGGGTAACCAATTAATAGTGAGATTATTTTATTATAGTCATGACTTACCACTAACAATAATTTAATAGACCAATCTCGAGCGGAAAATTAGGTAAGCGAGGGTCATTGAAGTCATTGTTAACCTATGCTGGGGTATCTGGAGATGCGTCTGCGCCGCCTTCAATAGTATTTTCAACATAGGTCAACAGTTCTGAGTCTTGCCTCATCCACTTAATTGTTTTGTTCTTAAAATTCTTATAATCTTATAAAATCCTAATATCTTTATTATTTTAACTGAGCTGCACCACAAAATGCTTGTTTATCAAAGAATAAATATGGAATTTAATTGATCTTATACTTGTATAGACAATTAAATGCGTCTTTGACCAAGAAAGTAATAAAAATATTATAACCACAAGAGGGAAAAAAACAAGAAAGCATGTTCTTAAGAGGAAATCACATTTCAAATCGTTTACTGTCTGTTCTATCCCACCGATTTTAATCAGAAAAATCAACCAACGGCAACGAAGCGGTATCGTCTGGAGCAGTTTAAGCCAACGAAATTAAAAGTTTGACAGTGGAGATATCACCCGCATTAAATGGTATCTTGTATTATCACAAGAAAAAAATTTGGTCCCGAGTTCTGTTTGGCTTTCGTAGTCTTTCAATTTCAACGGCAGTTCGTGAAATTGATCGATCGAATATTCCCAAACCGAAGGTTTCCTTAAACTGAGGCAACTTACGAACATAATATGCAAACAAAAAAACGTACATAGATATTGTGAGTTTTCTGAAAACAAAAAAAAAGCTTATAAACTGTAATCTGTATTTGTACATATCTTGTGAACAAAAACTACTATGTTGCTAGTGGGAAAAAGAGAGGAAAAAACAACGGATTAGTATGCGAAATAAATTTGAAACCTATAAAATTTTTGGTCCGACAAGCGCGAAAGCCAGACAACACTAAAACGATAAGCAAATATCGCTACTAGCGGATAATAAAACAATAAACGATTTAAAAGAGGAAAATCAAGCGGCCAGATAAGATAAGACCGATGATCGCAACAGTGAGCAAGAAAGAGTTAAAATAAAAACAAACGAAACAACATTTAAGACAAGCAATTAAACCGATCGTATTCTTTTTGATTGGTATAGTTGAAATCAAAAGTAATTACAACGTATAGAGTACCCAGCAGTTAGGTAAGGGAGGGAAGAGTGGACAAAAATAAACTCGGTCGTGCGTCTTTGTGTATATTTTTAGCGAAAATGAATGGAAGAACTAATCAATATCGTTTTGTTCTGTAACGACTGTAGAGCTAGTTTTTTGTCCAATGCATGTTTCATTTGCTCTGCTGATAAAAAAGTAATAAAAATGATGTATAAAATCCTTATAAACAACAATCTACAAATTACTTTTAATTTCGTTTCAATTCACTTCCGCTGTAAGTTTTACGTTTAGTTTATCTGTAGTTTTTAAGCTAGTTAAAGAAGAAGGAACAAATTTCGGTTTCAGTTTTCTGTAGTGCCCCCGACAGGCAAGCGTACCGTATCACACGATGCAGTTTTGTATCTGCTCTAACGGAAAAGTAAAAAGCAGCATTCTGAAATTAAAAACGAGTAATTAAGCAAGCTTCGCGTGTAGCATTGTGAAGCGTTTCATTCGTCTCCTCAGAGTAACCGAAAAGTCGCGTATTGTATCAATTCTAAAACAGTAGGCAATTTGCATGGAAGGTCATAAAGGAGGATCGCATTGGAAATCATAACTACAACTAGACTGTTTCGCTTTTCCGTTGTGTTATTGTGCTAGCCAGGAGAAGCAAATAATAATTACAATTATAATAACAAAACAACAGTGCGAAAGAGAACGAGCGGAAACTACAAATAAGCTGGAACTATTTTGTATAAAGTAACAGGCAACACACAATGTGAACATTCAATTAGTGACGTTTTCGAAATTCACGTGATCATATTATCATATATAGGCAAAAAAACGAGAAAATAAAAATGAAAAAACAAACATAATAAACTCAGTAAACGACGCAAGAAACACGCATAATGCAGTAACGAACAATTGGTAAAAATCATTGTTACGGAACAAATAGTTTGGACAACAAAATAATATAAAATAAACCCTTTTCTCACTGTTTCGGAAAAAACTCAAACAATAGCAGACAACCGAAGACGCAAAAAAACTACCATCATATGGAATTTTTGGATAACTACTTTGAAGATAACCATACACTATGGGGAAAACATAGAAGAGTTTAAAACAAAACAAAACCATAGTGTTTAGGCGTCATGCATATACTATATTGATGAGAAAAAAGAATAAAATCAATAATTGATGAAAAATAAGAAAAAATAATAACAAATAAAAGAAATAATAAATTTAATGATGGCTTGAGATGGTAATATGTCCGAATGTCATACTGTAACGGATGAGTTGATGACAATGCAAAATGGAAATCCCTGGATGAAAACTCAGACTTAAATATTTTTGACAAAAGTGTTTGCCGGCCTGCTCAATGCTTCACTAAATCTGAATCTATTTGCATGAACTGTTGACAACTTCTATTTACCCTCAAACATACTAAGCAGCAAATGGATTGAGTACATCATTGATTGGATTGTTTGTTTATGAAACTGGATGTATCGAGAAGAAAAGGCCCTTAAGCACATCACGGATGAATATAAAATTAGTTTGACCAGTTTAGAGGGAGCCTAGTAAGTCACAAGGGTGGATTTTAGATCTTGGAGTCACGAAGCATATATTGTTGCAAATTGTTGGTGAGGAAACAGGTATGAAATAATCTTGAAATTTGTGTATTTTACATATTTTATTGTAGCTCTTTTAATCAATTGTTATCGAAATATTATATTTTATGCAGGAACAATGAGTGACGAAACTTAAAAAGTTTTGAGGCAGATTAGGATTAAATTTCCTCATTTTTTATTTGACCCTGATTATAAATTAGCAACTTAACTGAGAACTGAGTTTCAAAAACAACTGTTTCAGGTTAATTGCGATGAAATCTATTTCAATTTATGAACGATTTAAGAGCAGTTCGATAAAAAGTCATACTAATCTTGACGTACTAATTTATGACTTTTTACCAATTGTTTTGGTCAGATCATTTTAAAATTGACATCAAAATAAGTGGCAAAGTTTATGCAATTCAAATCTAAAATACACTACATAATGATTTCCTAATCCGATTTGTGGGTGTTATGATCAAAATTTGATCAACTTAAACATGCGTCAATGTTATTCGTTTGATCTTCATTCGTTTTACTCTTCGGAAACTTCCGTGGAATAATCCAACTCCAACTGCCAAGCTACGTACAACGTTATAGCCTCACTGCACGATGGTCTGGAATCCGTGGTTGGAGAATTCACGAAAAAATGAACATTTGAATCGATGAACGTCCCTCATGAACATACACTATTCGCTTCTGTTGCCGATGATGCATTTATCGGCATTTGACTTTATCACGAATATAGCTCATCATGAACATCGCAAGTTCGCTCAAAAATTGAATATTGGACTTTGAACGCGGCCAATTTAATGGATATAATCGGTTGTATAACATTTCGCCGAAGACCATATCGCGGAGTACCGTTTCGCGGAATACCATTTTGCGGAAAACATTTTCGCGGAAAGTACTATTTCGCGGAATGTACCAAAACGCCGAAAACCCTTTCGCGGAAAGGACTATTCCGCGGAAAACCGTTTGGCGGAAAGAAACATTTCGCGGAAAACCATTTGGCGGAAAATATTGTTTCACGGAAAACCATGTTAGTAGCAAACGTTGCCTAGATGATTCAGGGCGAGCCGGCGGCAGGCAACGGCGAGTGTTCGCCGGTGACCCGCCGTCGGAAGCGCCGGCCACTGCGGGGGGCAGCCCCCCTGCAGAGATCACATCTGTTTAGGTCTATTCGTTTTCCTAGGTCTACTGACCTCTAGTTAGTTTTCCCTAGTTCTCGCATCAATTTAACTTTCGTTGAATACAAAGCGGCGAAGCCGCTTTTCGCGGCTTCCAAACTAAATGAGCGGTGGTTCTCTGCCAAATAGTACTTTCGGCGAAAATTTTTTCCGCGAAATAGTACTTTCTGCAAAAATGTTTTCCGCGAAATGGTTTTCCGCAAAACAGTATATTCCGCGTTATGGTCATCCGCGAATTGGTTTTCCGCGAAATGGTATTCGGCGAAATGTTATACAATCGATATAATCACCGCTATTCGAACGACTTGGTATTTCGAACGAAAGTTCTTTCGAACGAAATTTCCGCCAGCAAAATCAAATGGGCAAAACATCTCGTTCGAAGCAAGTCGAACGAAATAAAGACTCGTTCGAAATACAGAATAGGGGTGAATATACCCGAGAATGCCAGAAAGTGTCCTAAATAGCATTACCGTGAATAGAGAATAGTTTAAAGTAGCGTTAGTGGCTTTTGAAGCAACAAAGCGTTTGATTTCGCACTTTTAAGCGTGAATGTATGCGGCTCATTCGATGCGGCGAATTGTACCATTCATTTTATTTTTATTTTTATTTTATTTTGGTATTTTGGTCAATACTCGTGATAAAGTTGCTTGCCGATGCTCGGTGTATATATTCAATTTGCGAATTCTAGTCCGGATTCGAAAACATGCGGACATTAGCAATTAGGTAAAAAATCGGTAATTTTTCAAGGGTGGTGTCTTCGGAGAAGTTTAATAATAAAATATAGCGCATCTTTCTGCTTTAAAAAAAAAATTTTTCTCCAAAAAGTTGCAGAACATACTAAAATAAGCAACTTTGCTGAATGTAGTAACTATCTATCTCTTATCGATTGCGAAATATAATGATGTGTTAAAAAGGGGCACTTAAAAATCAATTATGCTCAATAACTTTGCACACAATTATTTATTGCTTTTGAGTGTTCTATTAAGGTAAATAACTTTGCTAAAATGCACATTTTCTCTGAAGACTGTTTATTTGTGGCTAGGACGCATATTTAATCTATACCTATAAAGAAGGATTTCTGTCTGTCTGTCTGTCTGTCTGTCTGTCTGTCCGTATGTTCCTTATAGAATCGAAAACTACTGAACCAATCGGCATGAAAATATGCATGTAGAGGTTTTTTGAGGCCAGGAAAGGTTCTAGTGATGGTTAGAAACCCCTCCCCCCACTAAGAGGGGGGGCTCCCATGCAAATGAAACACAAATTTCTGCATAACTGGACAACTAATCAAGCAAATAGAACAAAATTTGGCATGTGGGTGTTTTCGGTGACAAGAATTTATTCTATGGTAAATTGAGACCCCTCCCCTCTTTATAAGGGGAATTATAACTCCTCCCCTCTTTAAAAGGGGGGACTTCCATACAAATTTCCTCATAACTCGAGAACTAATCAAGCAAATGGAACCAAATTTGGCATGTGAAGGTTTTCGAGGGCAAGAATATTTTCTATAGTAAATTAGGACCCCTCCCCACTTTAAGAGGGGGGCTCCTGTACCAAAGAAACACAATTTTCCTCATAACTCGAGAAGTAATTAAGCAAATGGAACCAAATTTGGCATGTGGGTGTTTTTGGAGACAAAAATTTTTTCTATGATGAATTGGTACCCCTCCCCGTTTTAGGAGGGGGGGTCCTATACACATGAAATACAAATTTCCTCATAACTGAAGAACTAATCAAGCAAATGGAACAAAATTTGGCATGTGAAAGTTTTCGAGGGCAAGAATATTTTCTATGGTAAATAAGGACCCCTCCCCACTTTAGGAGGGGGGGCTCCTATACAAGCGAAATACAAATTTCCTCATAACTCGAGAACTAATCAAGCAAATGGAACCAAATTTGACACGTGGATGTTTTTGGAGACAAATTTTTTCTATGATGAACTGGGACCCCTCCTCACTTTAGGAGGGGGGGCTCCTATACAAATGAAATACAAATTTCCTCATAACTCGAGAGCTAATCAAGCAAATGAAACCAAATTTGGCATGTGAAAGTTTTCGAGGGCAAGAATATTTTCTATGGTGAATTAGGACCCCTCCCAACTTTAAGAGGGGGGGCTCCTATACAAACGAAATACAAACTTCCTCATAACTCGAGAACTAATCAAGCAAATGGAACCAAATTTGGCACGTGGGTGTTTTTGGAGACAAAAATTTTTTCTATGATGAATTGGGACCCCTACCCGCTTTAGGAGGGGGGACTCCCATACAAATGAAATTCAAATTTCCTCATAACTCGAGAACTAATCAAGCAAATAGAACCAAATTTGGCATGTGGAGGTTTCTGGAGGCAAAAATATTTTCTATGGTGAATTAGGACCCCTCCCAACTTTAAGAGGGGGGGCTCCTATACAAACGAAATACAAATTTCCTCATAACTCGAGAACTAATCAAGCAAATGGAACCAAATTTGGCACGTGGGTGTTTTTGGAGACAAAAATGTTTTCTATGGTGAATTGAGACCCCTCTCTTCTTTAGAAAGCGAGTTATGGCCCATCTCCTCTTCAAGAGGGTGGGCTTCCATACAAATGAAATGCAAATTTGCTCTTATCTCGAGAACTAATCAATCAAATGGAACCAAATTTGGCATGTGGGAGTTTTAGATGGCAGAAATTTTTTCTATGGTGAATTACGACCCCTTCCCCTTTTAAGAGGGGAGCTCCCATACAAATGAAATTCAAATTTCCTTATAACTTGAGAACTAATCAAGCAAATGGAATCAAATTTGGCATGTGGGAGATTTTGGAGTCTTGAATTTATTTTACGATAGTTAGAGACCTCTCACCCCTATGGTAGGGGGATATGGAGAAATTTTTGCGAAACTCAAAAACTAATCGAACTCGAGAAATTCGAGACTCTTCCATAAAACATTAGTCAATACAAGACCACAAAAACTATCTATAGTAACACTAGATCATTCAGGACGAGACGGTCGCGAGTGTTGCCGGTGACCCGCCGTCGGAAGCGCCGCCCGCTTGGGGGCTTGCAAAACTCGAGATTGTGACAAAAATCATCCGAGATTCATGATTTATGTACAACACAGGTTAATTTGTGGCAATACGAAGTTTGTCGGGTCAGCTAGTTAGTTATAAAATAAATGGAAAAAAATTGCAATATCAAATTTTTTTTAAATTTCGGGCAACTTTGCGCAAATTAGACAACCATTAGGTGAAAGTACTATATTTTATCTATATAAAAATCCCATCAGAAGATCTCTAAAGCAATCTCAGAAGAAATCAATTGAAAAATGGGTTATTTTTTGATAAACTTTTTTATAGCTCGTTACGCGAAAGAGATAGAAAGTTGCAGTATTTAACAAAGTTACTTATTTTAACGTGTTCTACAACTTTGTTGAAGACACCATAACTTTTTGAACACATTTAAATAAACGAAAAATTGTATCACCCTAATGAAACCCCTAAAATCACAATAGTTTGCTTTAAAGTAGAAATGAGTTATTTTTGAGGCATAGTGTCTTTGGAGAAGTTTAATAATAAAATATAGCGCATCTTTCTGCAATCTTAAGGTGACCGTGAATTCACCTATCAGGGTGATACGAACTTTTGTTTTTTTAAATATTAATTTAAAAAAAATTCTCTGAAAAGTTGCAGAACATACAAAATAAGCAATTTTGGTAAATATAGTAACTATATATCTCTAACCGGTTGCGAAATATAATGATGTGCTAAAGAGGAGCATTTAAAATCAATTATGCTCAATAACTTTGTACACGATTTTTTCATTGCTTTCAAATGTTCTACAAAGTTATTCAGTATGCTAAAATACATATTTTCTCTGAAGACTGTTTTTCACTAAGATGCATATTTAATGACTTATAAAAAATTTTAACCAAAAATAACACCTTTTTCAATTTATTTTTTCTGAGATTCCTTTAGAGATCTCCTGGTGGAAATTTTTTTTTTAGTTAAATATAGTACTTTTACCTAATGGTTGTCTGATTCGCGCGAAGTTGCCCGAAATTGAATTTTTTTTTTGAATATTGCATTTTTTTCATTTTATTTTACAACTTACTAGCTGACCCGACAAACTTCGTTTTCCCATAAATTAAACTGTGTTGTACATAAATCCTGAATCTCGGATGACCTCTATCACAATCTCGAGTTTTGCAAGTTTCTGAGGAGTCCATGGGAATTTTAATATACAAATTTTCCTCATTGTAAAATAGAAAACATCTCCCCCCCCCCGCCTGATAAAATAAGGCGGACAGTTGCCCTTATTCTGCGAGTCACGTGACTCAATACGACAATTGTCACTCGCCGTGACTCGCCACGGCGAGTCGAGTCACCTAGGTGACAGCCGAATCACCTAGGTAAGAAATACCCTGTCACCTAAGTGACAGACCGTGTCACCTAGGTGACAAAGCGAGTCACCTAGGTGACAAATGTCACCTGATTCGCGGTGACTCCAAATAGTCACGTCACTCGCCTCGCAGAATAAGGGCAAGTATTTGAATCTTTTCGTAGAAAGTACCATTTGGCAAGGGTGACCCAACTGAGGGAAAGTAATAGAGGTCAGTAGATCTAGGAAAATAAATAAACCTAGATAGAGCTGATCTCTACGGGGGGCTGCCATGCCACATTTGGTTCCATTTGCTTGATTAGTTCTAGTTATGAGGATATTTGTATTTCATTTGTATGGGAGCCCCCCCCCCCTATTGAAGGGGTAGGGGATATAATTCGCCTCCTAAAGAGGGAAGGGGTCTCAATTCACCATAGAAAAAAAATTGCCTATAAAACACCCACATGCTAAATTTGGTTCCATTTGCTTGATTAATTCTGGAGTTTGCAGAAATTTGTGTTTCATTTGTATGGGAGCCCCCCTCTTAGTGGTGGTAGGGGTCTCTAACCATCATAAGAACCTTCCCTGGCCCAAAAAAACCCCTATATGCAAATTTTCACGCCAATCGGTTCAGTAGCTTTTGATTCTAGAAGGAACATACGGACAGACAGACAGACTGAAATCCATTTTTATAGGTATAGACTAGCTGACCCGACAAACTTCGTATTGCCACAAATTAACCTATGTTGTACATAAATCATGAATCTCGGATGATCTTTGTCACAATCTCGAGTTTTGCAAGTTTCTGGGGAGTTCAACCTTAGATGATTCATTTTGGCAGTTACGTAACTATGAAAGCAGGTAACCAATAAGGTACCAACCAGGTAACCAATAAGCATCATCAATGCTATTCAAATGTAGGCCAATAAGCATTTAAGTCGCCTTAAATGCTACTTAAATGCTATTTTGGCAAGATATACAGCTACTTTACTGATAACCTTCTTATAGTGCTAACAATGCTAATTTACAGCAATTATCGACACGAAGAATTTGAATACAATTTTGGATGCCAATTTACAACACCTATGCAGTCAAAAAGCTAATATACAACAACGTGCAGTATAAAATGCCAGATTCGCTGATTTGCTGCTTATGTTAATGCTTATGAGTTACCAGGAATGGGTAGTTTAATATACAAATTTGCAATTTTTCTTCACAGTAAAGTAGAAAACAACTCCCCTGTCCCCTCATTGCATAGCCAGAAAGCGGATAGTAATATTCACCATGATTGTACAAAATTTCGCAGAGTATCATTTTGCAAAAAACCTTAAGCGGAATGTACCATTTCACGGAAAACTTTTTTGTGGAAAGTACCATTTCGCGATCCTCTCCTTACTCGCTGTCGCCCGTTCCAGGAAACCCAGGTAGACCTAGGAAAACAAATAAACCTAGACAGTAGTGATTTCTGCGGGGAGTTGCCTCCCCCCAGTGGGCGGCACTTCCGACGGCGGGTCGCCGGCAATACTCGCGGCCGTCTCGTCCTGAATGATCTAGTGTTACTATAGATAGTTTTTGTGGTCTTGTTATTGACTGTTTTATGGAAGAGTCTCGAATTTCTCGAATTCGATTAGTTTTTGAGTTTCGCAAAAATTTCTGTTTTATTTATATGAGAGTCCATATCCCCCTACCACAGGGGTGAGAGGTCTGATAGGGCTCTATCACAAAATAAATTCAAGACTCCAAAATCTCCCACATGTCAAATTTGGTTCCATTTGCTTGATTAGTTCTCGAGATAAGAGGAAATTAGCATTTCATTTGTATGGAAGCCCACCCTCTTAAAGGGGAGATGGGTCATAACTCGCTTTCTAAAGAGGAGAGGGGTCTCAATTCACCATAGAAAATATTCTTGCCCTCGAAAACCTTCACATGCCAAATTTGGTTCCATTTGCTTGATTAGTTCTCGAGTTATGCAAAAATTTGTGTTTCATTTATATGGGAGCCCCCCCCTCTTAGTGGGGGTAGGGGTCTCTAACCATCATAAGAACCTTCCCTGGCACCCCTACATGCAAATTCACGCCGATCGGTTCAGTAGCTTTTGTTTCTAGAAGGAACATACGGACAGACAGACAGACAGAAATCCATTTTTATAGTATAGATAGATTAGATGTATAGATTAGATGTATGCAATTGTTTTTGAACATACATATTCCTTTTGGTACCAACATTTTAACTAATCAACATATTTTTGATATTCTGCAATATATATTTGCAATAATTACATGACTTTTCAGTGAAGGGGTGATTCATCAACAGTCGATAAGTTTAGTTTAAGCAAGAAATGCCAATTTGTTCAGCTGTGGTTGAAAGTGCAACCCTGCGTAGGCCTGTGCTTTCAACTGTAGTAAAACAATACAACGCAAGTATTATTGCTATATGCCATATGGTTTTTAGACTTAACATTTTTGTTGATAGACAAGTTATTAAACAAAACAAAATGTAATCAAAATTATTTTGTGTGAATTCAGCCGTTTACTGCATAGTTCGTGTTTGATCAGTACTACAAAACTCAGAAAATCAACCATGTTCTTGTCAATTTAATCGAATAGTAATCTTTGTACCGTTACCCCATGCGTTACGGCACAGCTACAGGTAAACGAAACGCGTGTGCCATGTGTACAATAATAATGCGTAACATATTAAGCATGAATGAAATCCATTTCAGCTTCCCAGCGAGTGATAATTTCTTCTCGCACTCACTATTTACTACTACACCTTTAGCCGGACCATGCTTTACCGATCGCGTGCGACATCGGTCTCTTTTACTCGGCTCAATAAACGTGCCTAGAGAATCGAATTTCATTTGCTTCGGAAAGTGTTAAGCGTTGCAAATGAAAATTACGATTATATGAAAAATAGGATTATGAAAATGACTTTTCTGAAGTTGGCAATTTTGCGACTATAAAAGGAAAACACGTTGCTACGGTTGTGTGCGTCTGAAACCCGTAATAAGAATGATGCCCGAGAATGGACGCATAATTCTCACTCGGTATCGTGATTCTCTCACATAACGGGCGTGTGTGTGGTTTCGCGGGTAGAATAATCAATGAAAGCGTGAGCAGTGTTTTCGCTCTTCAACGTTCGATTTGAGTGTGTAGGTAGGTCGGTTTTCGAATTTCGAACTCGTGTTCGAATACACGGCAGCCGCAGGCACCCGTCATTCAGAGTGAGTGGTTTTTTACAAAAGTTATCAAAACTAGTGCTAGTGCTAAATTTAGTGTAATACGTTACAAGTTATCAATTTGCTAATCAATTCCATTTCTACTTATTGTTGAAAGTAATCTTCACGATAGTTTTGGTGCGAATAGGTTTGCTATCCTGCTGGAAGTGAGTATCGAATGTTGCTGAAAGTGCGACGAGAACTGTCATTTGCGTTTACTACACGGCTTCAACTAATTTACATTTTTAAACAGTTTAAAATGTTGAATTCTTCTGTTTCTTGCTATTATTGTAGTATTTTATTCTTTATACGAATTACCTACATTCAACAACGCTATTATTCAAAGATCGATCACATGAAAATGAAAATTCATGATATTCGCTCGTGCGTCAACAACAAATTATTTTAATCAAAATATGCATTGTATTTCTTTTCAAACATCCCACTATAAACAAATAACCGATGTAATACTTTGTATTCACCTTTATGTTTTGTTAAAAACGAAGACTAGCTAGTAATTTCAAAGGTTTCGGTTTTCGGAAAACTAGGGTCTTGTCTAGAATTCTGTGTAAAGATTTTACTTAGCAATTTTGTTGACAAATTTCGCACGCAGTTAAATGTTGTAATTCTAAAATGTGTTAATATATTCATAATCTATTCAACATTGTTTTATCAGGCTACCAGTAGCATTTTTTTAATACTTAAATTTAACTCCACCAGCGGCAAAACAGTTCCCCTGTGAAGCCAGCCAACGGAGACGTGTGAGTAAATTCGCATGAGTTCTCCTCTGTATCAGGTTCATTTCGCTATCTGATGTTGTTCTCTTGATTTCAATGTTTACAACATTCATCTATAGACAATTTAGTGATAGACTGGCCCTGGATGAAATAAAAAAAAGCATAAAATATGCTTATTGCCGAGCAACTATTTTGGATGTCAATTTGATTCTAAAAACCAATGAAGTTGAGCAACGAGATTATTTTTAAGATTTATAAACCATAATATGACTAGTGTTGATATCTCTTTTGTTGAATGAATATATCTATTTGGCATTAAACAAGCAATCGGTATATTTATTCATATGAAGAACGCTGTTCATAAATGGAGAGGTTCATAGCAACATGTCCTGTTTATCAAACTATAATCTAGATGTGGAACACAAAGAAATCCGCCTTAAGTTTACATTTAGTTTAGTAGGTCTACTAGCACGCTTGGGCAATTATAAGGATAGTTTGTTTTCTAAACTAAGTGGCAAATCCAGTTAGATTGCTATTTGTATTCTCGCAACAAATACAATTCAGCTGTAGCTACCGTGATTGAATGCTTTTTTCAAATACTATTAAAGAAACGTTCACTCGAAGTCTCTCTTATTTCTCATCGCATATTTATCACCTTTCATCACTTGCTCACCAGAGTTTCTCGCATCGCACGGAGGCTACACATCGATAGCAAAGTGCATAATATACCTACCTTAACTCCCGTAAACGCAGCATAACTTATTTCCGTACAGTCGTTAGTTACCAATCGCAAAATTGTTATCCTTACTTTTTCAACTACTAATAGTTAGTAATGAATTCGAAACTTGCTTACAAGCAAGTGTGCTAAATCTTTGTGTAATATTCAACTGTTTTCCTTACTTTCAGCACCGCTGCAACAGATTCACTTTCGACGTGTGGTAGCGACCCTGCAGGACGTGAAATTGTCCGGATGTAGAATCATTTATGCTATCGTGACACCTTTATTTGGAACAGACATTCGATTATTTGCCACCCGCTGATAAGCTTTACAAACTAGTTGGTTTAGTTTACTAAAGACAGTTTTCGTTCAAGCATTGTGATGGATCCAGACGACTGCGATATTATTGATAAGCTGATTTCTCCTACTGGTGCTTTTGGCACCGGTAACCAACAGAAAGTGATTGTCCAGCGTAATTCCCCAGTGCTTTTCGCCGGTACACCATTAACGATTAACGCGACCAGTTCACTGTTGGTACCGAACTCGGTGCCACTACCAGTCGCTCCACAGCAGCTCCAATTTACTGCTTCTTCCGCTGACGGCATTCTGCCAATGACATCCACTGTTGGTGGAGTGGAATCTGCATCGGTGATTGTGCTGAATAAGGACACCACTTTCTCATCCGGTGCCATGCCGGTCAACATATTGACGAACGATCCAACTACTCAGCAGCAATTTATTCATGCTTCCAATGTGCAGAAAGTGGTCGTCGCTTCTAATCCTGGAACAAGTGGCATAAACTCTCACGGTGGCGTCCAAATCGTCGCAGCAGGGGCAATGAAAACTCTTCAGCAAAAGGTAAGTGGAGAGGTTGTTACGGGAAATCGTCCACAAAGGGAATTTGTTTCTTTGAAACTTCTCTAGTAATAAGCAAACCAGGCAATCATACCGTTAATTGCAGCATGAAATTAATACAAAAACTTGAATATGCGTATTAGATTTGGTTGGAGTTTGTGGTTTATTTTCAGACTGTTGGTTTTTATCCTACATTTAATTTTATTTATTCGAGGTGTACGTATCAATAGCCTTTTTTAGTAATTAAGACAGTATACAAATTGCCACATTTTCAAGTTGGTGAAAGTCTGCAAGAATTCTCAAAAGTAATGCTATTCTTAACAAAACAAATGTCAAACTATGACGGTTTGACTTGTTTCTGATTTGTGGGTCTTTAATTGAATGTTGAGCAGTTGCTGGCAATCGTGAATCGCTTTTAAAACGAATCTATTTTTACATATTCTAGGTAAAATGTAGATCGTCACATCGTTTTTTATTCCTTTTCTAGTCTAGCTAGAGCCTAGTAGCGATTTCGTTTATTGGTGAATTCTTAAATTAATATTGTTTTAGGTCGTTTACAACTCAGTGAACTTCTTTCAAAGCGTACATAATTTTTCATCACCCCGGTTAAACTGAATGTGTTCATTTGCAAGCGCAGGTAAAAACTGTCAGCGTTACGGCTTGGGGGTCGATCTGTCAAACTTCGTGTATCGTTCATAAATTTTGGGTTAGAGTTAGCACGAACTCCAGTTCTTTAATTATGAATTTGCCCTAAGCTGGTAAAGGTCGACTATCAGGACTTTTAATCAAACTACTATCTAAGGATTTATAATTTAACAAATGATTCAATCCCGAACCATCTAATATTGTCGTGATGGGATCTGCCTAAGTTCGAATATCTATTGATTCGGATTTGGATTGATTTGTGGTTAAAGTTTTCCCAAATTGAGGTTAACAAACAAATGCGCCATAACCTGGCTTAAGTCGATTAGTATAAGTTCTATAGAACTACTGTCGAAGCATTCACAAATTACCACTGAATTCATTTAGATTTACCGAAAGTGTTCATTTTGAAACGCAGTTTTTATCTGTCTAGTTTTCGGCACAAGCTTGCTGACTTGTCAAGCTTCCAATATTAGGTAAGAGTTACAACGAGCGCATGTTGATAATCGAATCCGTTATAAATGCACGTCAATAAATGTCTATCAAATCTATCTAAGCGGCCATGCTGATGAACTACTAAGCCTCAAGAGGTCTGTTTACATTTAGAACAAAAATCCTTTTTAAGATTTTGGATGCCTAATATTGTTTCTGGCGATTTTATTGCTTTCGATACATGATTGTACATATAATTCAAATTGACTTCTGAAATATTCAGAATTTCAGTTACCGCTAATACAGAAAGTATTCGGGCCGACGACCTCCTTTTTGGTCACCCCCTGCAATTTGGAATACAGATTTTTACTCTGTTGTTTTTTGTTGTTATAAGTTAATACAAAGTTAAAGTTTGCTTTAATGTAAACCGTTTAGATAGGTAAAGAAATAATTTAAAAAATGCCATCTTTATTTTATTTCGTTTAATCTTATTCCATTTTTTTAATTGTTTAACCTTTGCACAGTTCGTAAAACCTGATTATATTTCAAAACATCATGCATCATCGCTCAAATCCAAGCTGTTGGCAACAAGTCAAAGCGAGAGTTATTTTTTGCTGCTTCAGCGCAGCAAAATAAACTCCCACTTGCTTAGTTTACATTATAGATTTGGGCCCCTTTTACATATTGTCCTTAACATAACATTCTTATATTACGAAACGCAAATTTCAATGATTTTCATTATTCCTGTCCTCCTATGAACCTAGGTGTAATCCAGCTTTGTACAGTTCACGGTCTGTAACGCGGTGTTACAAATTTGCTGTCCCTCAAATGCGTTTCGTAATATGCGAATGTCTCAAATTTTCTACCAGATGACGTAGATGTATAGGAGAGAACATGGCATCTAATAAGAATAAGTAGAACAGTTGTTCTTTATCTCACTTTTGCCTTTCTCAAAACTTACTGCGGCAACGAAGAAGTTATCAAGAATGTTTAAATCCCAGCTGAGGATTGTTTACAGATGATGATAGTCAACATGACTAACTGTGAACGTTTGTACGTATATTTATATTTTACAGCAAAACTTCATTGTACTCTTGCTGATTGTTCACAATCGTAATATTTAAATCGACCAATCAACTAGGCTGGTATATCTATCAGAAAATTGGCTCGTTTGCGACGTGACACGATAGGTTTTGTCTTGGCTTTAGCTCACAGGTAGAATATAGTAAGGGTAAGCGGAAGCGGCCATCTTGAGACCTATAAAAATCTGAGCCAAATCAACCTAATCACATATTGGCTTTAGTTTTGTACAATCTTTTACATACTTCAAACTTCGTTGATAAAAACTAAAAAATATCACTAATCAAAACAACAGTGTACTGTTTAGAAAATCGCTGTCACACGACACAAAGTTGTAAATGAAAATTTTGCTCTGCTGTAAGTACAGAACTGGCGTAAGGTAGCAGAATCTGCTGAACGAGCGGGTTTTGATACTAGCAAAATCGAGGCAGTTCGATTAGTCTTCTTTCAAGCTGAAATTGACAACATCCCGATGAACCAAAGTCATTCCTGATAGTGCGCTCGTCAGGGAATCGTAATTAGCTTAGTGCGCTGCCACCTGCGAATGGTTGTTCTGTTTTTGAAGCAGAATAGGGATTTGTTAAGAAGTGCAAAAAAGACAATCACCCTTATTCTTGTTTTCGTTCGAATGATAGTCGTTCGAAAGTTAAGCCGATTCGTATTCTTGTTTTCGTTCGAATCAATTCGGCCGTAAACAAGAATAAAGATGAATATCTTGCAAAAATTTTCACAAACATTCCATTATACGGCAGTTTTATGAGGGCACAAGAAATCGATTTGTTCTTACATAACAGATAAGGACACGCCAGTCGAGCCCAGCGAAATTTCTTATTCTATAACTTGGAATAAATCGAAATAAATAAATTCACTAAAATATCAAGAGAATGGATTAGCTCTTAGACATTGTAGCTCGACACGTACCTAAAATAGACAAAGATTGGTATCTAATTTAAAGCAGTCGTAATGGACTCCTGAAATTCGAGACCTGCGTAACAACCTTCATAATATACTTCCAAAAACGAATCTGTTAGAGTTGAACTTCGTAAACGTGAGACAGAGTACAAAGCCGTTCTTTCTACAACGCTCGAAAACTATCTGCACAGGATTCAATCAGCTGTCAAACTTCTGGGATTTTTTTAGAAACGGAAAGTCGGTAACAATGTTTTTTCACCGTCAGTTTCGTGAAAACAACTTCTTACGCCAACTCGGAAGCAGTTAACCTGTTTGCCACATTTTTTGAGACTGTATTAAGTAAATCATCACCCGTCCAGTGGCAAAACTGCTTCACATACATACCGCTTCTAAATATCAATCTGCCGCTTATACAGTTTTCTGCAGACGTTCAGACGAAGTTCAGAAAGCCCTGGAATATCTCGTCTCAACGAAAGGACCTGAAACAGACGGCCTGCTTCCAATTTTTCTGAAAAACTGTGCCGTTTCGCTTGTGTTACCGAATCGCACCATTCTTAAACGCTCGGTGCAGGAAAGAACATTCCCAGCTACATAGAAAATGGTATCCATAGTTGCAATCTACAAGTTGGGATATCGGATATATCATCGATTGCCAACTATCGAGGTATGTCCATCCTTTGCTGCCTTAGTAAATTATTTGAAAAACTGATCCACAGAACTTTGTACAGAGCAATGGTATCGATCATCTTGTACAGTACAGCTCTACAACATCAAATCTAATGTGCTATGTGACAGCGATATCGCATGAGATTAAACTTAAGCGACACGTGGACTCGATTTATTTTGATTTTGCCAAAGTCTTTGGCACAGTATCCTCACAAATTGAATCACATCGGATTTCCATCATGGCTCACTGAATGGCTTGGCTCATACTTGGCTGACCTCAGAGCCTTCGTTAAAGTGAATTCCGTGCACTCCAGAATATTCATATTGCATATTCATATTCAACATTGCATATCGTGTGGGGTACCCCAAGGCAGTGTGTTTGGCCCTCTGATATTTATCATCTATATAAACAACTTGTTGGAGTTGCTTTCATCAAAACTATCTTATGTCGATGATCTAAAAAATTTCGTGTGATAGCCACTACTGTTTATTTATTTACTATTTGAAGGGGCTTTCAACCGTTGGTTGGTTCGCCCCAATCCACTACTGTTGACTACGTACGCATTACTGCTTATTTGATGTGGTGACAACGGTATGCGTGTTAATAGCGAAAAATGCAAGGTAATTTCCTACAGTTGCTGCAATACTGTTTCTCTCCATCAGTATAAAATGGGATCGAATTGTTAACTCTATCGGAACGTATCAACTCTGTCCGCGTTCTAGGAGTTACAGTCGACTCGAAACTGAGGTTTAACGAGCACATCCCAAGGAACAATTCTAAAGCCACTTGGTATTACTTGAATTTTATAAAGGTTTATATTTATAGAGGCGGTATTAATCATTACCTCTGGGTTTATTGTGTTATTGCGCAATACCAAGAGGATACGAGTCCAAACACATTTATAGTTAACTAGAAAATAATAAGAAAATAAGGTTTCTAGTTAACTAGAAACCATAATAAAACTACTAATAAAGCAAATTTTTTATGGTTGCTTATATTACCACGTTAAAACTTGTTGGCTGCACCACGTCTCTTATAAACTAATCATAAGTGTGGCGTGGCAATACAAAATGGCACACCAATCAAAATTTATCTTATCGCGGTGACTTGTCAAACCGCAATAAATCTGTTAGTTTTATAGAGCTACTCAAATGATTTTGCTAGAAATTGAGATTGAATAACTGAAAATTTTCAATTTGTTAAAACAACCTGTTTTCGAAAATTGCAAAATTGCAGTGGCGCGTTATTATATCGACCTATTATATCAATATGCACGTTGAAAGTAAATGCGCACATGCTGCAAACCAAAGAAATTGCTTAAAATTTAATAAATATTCTATGGGATATTTTATTCTGGTCGCTATAAGCCAAATCGTTCAGAATGAGGTGTCAGCAACATTTAAACTTTTCTGATCACGGATATATTTTCAAGTTGACGACTTATTTAGCTTTTGCCAGAAAAGCGCTAAGCGAAAAGCGTGGCGAGGGGCTCTGTAGCCGCAAGGTTACCGAGTCTGCTTTGGCAAGCGAATGGTCGTGGGTTCGAATCTTAGTAGAATCAAGCCATTCGATGTTCAAAGTGACTTTTAGCATGGGTTTATTCTCAGGCCCCTCATTTACCCTTCCTTAATGCTGCATTCTATGTTATCCCGATAAGGCCTATTGACAGTGCAAAATGAGACCCTTATAGTTAAATGCACTGGTGTGCAGTGCCAGGGATGGCTATAATTGGGGACAGCGCTATCATGTGAAACAAGGTGGGTGAAGTAGAGAAAGCATTGAAAGAAGGGTAAAACCCAATTACACACAAGCACGCATGAAATTCAATAAGCATATCGCTCACTCAATAGCGATTATAGCAAATAAATGCAGTGCAGGTCATACAGCAAACACCCGGGCGATATCACAATAGATCTAACTATACTGGTCGCAGTGATGAGTCCATACAAAAAAAAAAGCGAAAAGCGAAAAGCTGTTTTAAATTATTAAGCGATAGCGGTCAAGCGGCGATAGCTTAACCGGTTTTATTGCTGCTTTCAGCAGAGCGTGATACAACTACTTGAGCTTATAACCTGATTCTTAATAGCGGTTATGAAAACATTCTGAGGAGTGGGCCACTTGGTCAGAAAGCAGTTTTATAGCGGTAATCAGAATGTTCTGGTCGAGCTCATAGTTTTATTAGCGATTTTGAAATTGGTCATGAAAACCACTATACGAACGTAATAAAACTTGGAATTGTTACTACGGTAATCTTTTTGGAAATATGTCGTCGAGCAACGGAAAGGTGACGGTCGAACCCTCGCTCGGTTATGTTCTTGGGCGATAGAAAGGCGAGTAATTTAGAGCAGATTTGCAAATTCTTCTCGATGAAGCTACCCAGTGTATTTACTGATGAAAGTTTGATTATTGCAGAAACTCCCACAGCCATCCTTTTGTTAGCCATTCGTTGAATAACTTCGCCGTCGACAAAGTGATGGTTACACTGGACGCCGCAATGTTGTAACTTTCTCCGTCCGTTAGACTAAACGGTATCTCAGTAAACCATTTGGTTTGTATATCTCGATTGCAACTGAGGTATACGAAATCATATCTGAACGAAAAAGTTATATTTCACGCCATATAAGAAAATATATGTACCAAAGTGGAGGTGATATACGTGCGAAAATTTTGATAGCTATTTGTAATTCTATTTTGCGCAGTTTTTATAACAAGCAACTAAATACTCCTGAATATATGATTAAGATATAATCAAATATTGCAATTGTCTATCCTGCTTTATAATTCACAGTCATGAATTGTATATGAAGACACGCA
Organism: Sabethes cyaneus; assembly: GCF_943734655.1. Classification (NCBI taxonomy): domain Eukaryota; kingdom Metazoa; phylum Arthropoda; class Insecta; order Diptera; family Culicidae; genus Sabethes; species Sabethes cyaneus. Next base: position 149,938,838 of record NC_071354.1, read on the forward strand.
CGACTGCAAAACAATTTATTATAGACTAATCTCAAGTTTTTAGTCTTTGACCTTGAAATGTGGTCATACATATATATTAATATTTTTTTGAAACGATGGTTCTACAATTGATGAACGGACGGTGGGGGAAAGAAATGAAAATTTTTGGTGAAGGAGGGGAAGAGCGGAAAGGAAGGGGGTGGGGATATTGGTAGCTATGCTTGACAAGTAGTCATTTTGACTCCTACCTTTTGTCTAATGCTGGAAGGTGCATGAGTCGAACCAAGCTGTAATCTTGGTTATAATCTCATCCGGTTATAATCTCAGATTACAGCTTGGTTCGACTCATGCAGCCATCGCTACCTATTGGTAAATATCGACTCAGGATCATTCAATGCTCATTCATCTTGGTCCTTTCAGATTCCTTATCTACTTCAATATAGTCAATTTTCTGCTTAAAGGTCCGTGACTCATGTTTGCTGACGATCCTCAGCTGTACTCAAAAGTTGAGAATCTGTCCGAAGCTGCTGTCGACAACCATAGCAAAGCAAAGCCTAGGTGCTCCATTCCGTTATCGAAACTTGACCTCCTGTTTTTATACGACAGACTTCGCAGCCAGCTGTTAGAGTACAGGACAATTGCAGGGCCAGTTGCTACGATCCTATTGACTCTAACAGCCTCTCCCAGCCGAGATTCGAACATACGACGACTGGCTTATTAGGCCATCGTCATACCTCGCCCAAGTAACCAAGAGTTCGAATAATGGTGTCTAACAAGGGTTAAACAGCTTTATGTATATCAATCTATAACTTGCTAAGCAGCGTCACTTTTAAGTAATTAACCGAACTTTCAAGCTGTCTTGGGTTCACTGCATAGAACGCTAAGCAGCTTCGAAATAAACTGTCAAAAACTAAGAAAAAACAAATTTAACAGCACTTCTATGTTCTATTTTTATATTTCTACCTAACTTCTATATTCGTTGTATTTGCCTGCTGTTGGGTTTGAACCCGGGTGCTCCGCGTTGTAAACCTATACCGATCCACTGCGTCACCTTTGTCGTATACAAGCGATGTGAATTTTGCCAATGAGTTGTTAAGTAAAAGTTCGATTTAGAACTTGCAGCAGCTTTATGCAGCGCGAGTTAATTATAGAACATAAAGTTTGGAACCAGGCAATTAACTGTAGTAGTGAGATACCGACAGCATATGCTACACAACACAATAATGAAGAGCATTACATTCTAATTTATATTTGTAATTAGAAATGTGCGAGGATTAAATTTATTCAAGTGAAATAAAAATTAATCTCCAATAGTTTCAGGTTCTGCTGGTTTGATCACCAGAAATATAAACAAAAAAGCAACACGCAGAACTTGTTAGCAACTAAAGTTACTTCAGAACTTCATGTAGCATCCTAACAGCTTTGAAGTATCTATGAAGTACTCGCAGCACTTCTTAAAGCATTTAGTTCCACATATACTTGACATACACTACTAATCAGCGTGAAAGTTCCACGGAACTGAATCTGAACTAATTATGAACTTTCGAGTTCGCGTGTCAAGTAATATTCGAACTTTTGGTTGCTTGGGCGGAGTCAACTGGGAGGCGACAAGTTGTCGCAACCAGATGCATCACACTATCTAGAAGTTGAGCCCTTTTGCCTATGACACGACAGGCTGTCAAATATGCCATAACGTTGTGAAAACTGCGTTAAGTATCTGAGTATAATGCTCGACTCTAAACTTACTTTCAAACAGCACATCATGTTTATCGTTGACAAGGTCGGTAGAAACCCTGGGTCTATAGCTGAATAGAATCAGTGCAGTGGAGATTCATTCGTGTTGGTCTTCGGAGGTAGAATAACTACCAAACCAAGCTACGAACAACGCTGTAGAAGTGTAGACTCTTTGATCCGGATGCCCTGCATATTCGTCGTGATGTAAATAGAGCGATAATTGTCTCCGATTTTTTGACCTCGCGAGCGGATTGTCCGTCGATCACCGGTCTACTATGCCATTTTAACCGTTTTCATTCCAGTTGCGACTTTAACGACAGTCGACAAGTGTTGAAAAATCGTGTTTAATTCTAGCGCGTAATTTTTAGGTTAGGTCTATCATTTGAGTCACAAGGCCTGTTCATTTTCTGCGTACGATGCTAGTTTAACAAGCCAGTTGTCGTATGTTAGAGTCTCGACTGGGAAAGGTTGTTAGAGTCAGCAGGGTCGTGGCTGTGAAGATAGTCGAATAAAAACAGAAGGTTAAGCTTCGAAGACGGAATGTAGGAATCTAGGCTGTTTTTTCTCCACATAATTTCTCTATTATAGATGAGATGTCAAGCAGTCGGTATTTACTGTGTCTTATCTGAAAAACGAAATGTGTTCGACTATAGAGGGCTTCTCCCTGGCCATTAAATTATTTGCTTGCATAACGGGTAATGAAGCACAAGTGTTGTTTTTTACTAGGTTATGTATAAACATAAGCTTAATGATTTTATATGAGTTAAAGCCTACTAAACACCTTGGATAAGGAAACGTGGATGTTTTGACTATGCTAGATCATTATTTTTTTATTTCTTAGTTTTAACAACAGGCTTAAAAACTGCGATTCTAAATTCCGAGTGAATTTCACAACTCTGCGGTAGTGAAATTGTATTGATTTTAATTTTACTGCATCTTAAAAAACCAGACGTTTTTTGTTCCAATAATATGTAGGTAGGCAGATGCATACATTCCGCTATCAAAAGTCGAGAAAAACAATCAACAACAAAACATTTTGACGAAATGATAAACTTGAAAAAGGGGGTATAAGCACGATTAGTGAGCAGCAAAACTGGTGAAAAATTTTTACTCCATTGGTAAACACAACGGGAGAAACAACGTCGAACGGCGTGGTGCTGGTAGCTCGGATCACATGTACACGTCGTCCTACATGTGTACATCTATAGAGCTAAACACCGAACACCGAACAGCCGTGGTATTGGAGCAAAACATGTATTTCAGCTGAATGTGAGAGATTTAGCAGTCGCGAGAAGCGAGTCGAACGGCGAGCATTCGCTGTAGTTGCAAAATAATACCACTTTGTCGAAACGCAATCCCACATAGTCACTGGTCGGATGCACATAAATCTGCTGGTTAGTAAAAGTGTGTGATCATGTGTCAGTATCATAAGTAGTGTAATTGCCAAGGATCAGGAATGCCGAAAAACTGTCAAACTATTGTGATAAGTTTACTACGGTCAAGGTGAAGGTAGATTTGTAGACTATTGAACCGAAACAGCAGCAAGTGGAAGATAGCGCACCCTTACGGTGTGTGAGCAACGTGAAAAAGTGCGATTTCGTCACAGGTACGTCGCCTGCGTGTACCACCTTTGTCGGTTCTCGCTGCAGACACGCTGTTGTTTTCGAAAGTTCTTTGCAGTATGTTTGCAGAAACTCTGTGCCATTTGGTTAATTTGTGATCCTTGATGTGTCTGTTTATCGAACAGCCGGACGTTCGAAGGTACAAAGTGAATAATACTCGACGAACAACATGGCTGCTTGCTTGTAGGCTCTGCTGAAGCTCGTACACCTTCTCGGTCCTCACGAAGGCATTGTTTCACGCAGGATTGAAGACACCGGTGATACCGCAGCTAACCGTTGTTCGGTTGTTCCTATAATAGACATATGCTTGTTGCGTGCATATCTGGTTGGTGCGAATTTTGTGAAGGTCGACAATCATAAACTTCGTGGAACGTGATAATTCAAGTGTGTAGACGACGTTGTTCGCCTTTTTGTTCTCCAGAGCGGTGCAAGTCAGTAATTACAGCCAATGTGTTGCGAACCAATCTACTTTGTGTAAGGTTTTGATTCGAGAATTGATTATTTTATTTTTGCTGTGCTGCAGCGTCGTCGGTGTGGTTTAGCTGTTGAAAATATTTGCCCAACAGTCGTCGGTAACTGGCGTTGAATGCTTAATTCACAACTTTGTTGCTGTTGAATCAAGGATGGTTTCATTTTTGAACTGTTTGATTGAAAATAATTTGACCTAAACGGTGAAATGTTAATACCTAATAATAGGTACGCACAATTGTTATGCAATCCACTGCGTGGCTCAGATAGACAAAATCGTGATATTGCATTGTTGCGATGAATATTTCCTTACTGCAAGACATTAATAATATTGTCGTCTGCCTGATTCTGTTCTGTTGCGAAAACGGAATGGCAACGTAAAAATTTTCATCGATTTCAATAATACTATTTGCTAGTTTTACGACACCAATGTGCCTGTGACGATTTGTGTTACGAATGCACGTGCGAGCTATCACTAGAAGATGTTAAAACTCATTTTTATTCAGTCTGGCGTCGAACCAAAAATATGCTCTACATGAGAGTCTGATGCCTAATAGATATATTTTCCCTGCCGATTGAACTTCTGTACTGTCTTTATTTGCATTATTTGCCTATTAATGATAGAAAAATCGTCTGCATCTTCACAACTGCTATAAGAAATTAATATCGATTAATGATTATCATCTGATAACATCTGGATAAATGATGTGAGACATAATATATAATATACACATCGCGTGGCACGGGAGATTACCGGATAATTGATTTGTAAAAAAAATTGAACGCATAGTTTATTTCTGTCTAATGAGATTTTTCACGGTTGTCGTTTTAGCAAACATGCAAAAGTAAAATTTTTAGATATCAGGAAACCTTAATCGTCCTTTTTTTGATCCATCATTTTTAATCATTTATGCTGCATAATTAATTTTTGCGGAAGAAAACAATATTTAATAGTATCAAATATGCCTTTTTTAAAATTGTATAAAATCGTTGAAAGGTCTTAGACTTTCATATGCGTGCGTGACTTATAAACGAAACAGTAGGATTTAAAAAATCTGGCTGGGAGAGACTGTTAGAGTCAATAGGATCGTAGCACTAGCTCCGCAATTGTCCTGTACTTTAACAGATAGTTGCGAAGTCTGTCGTATAAAAACAGAAGTTCAGTCAAGTTTCGATAACGGAATGTATGCTACATTCACTAAGAAGAAAAAATAATATCTAATAAAACTTGCAAGTTATAATAGTGGTACTGGCTCGAGGTGCATAATGAAGCACAAATATTTGGTGAAGGCATTGCAATTAGCACGTACGATCTCTTGTACCATATTGTTCCATATCTCTTCCAATCGCGCTTTGAATAAATCCAAATTCATCCCTTTAGTATTGCCAACCTTGCTTAGCATGCGCCATTCAAAGTAATCAAATGGGTTAATATCCAATGAGGCTGCCAACCACTTGTAATAACAAATGCAACAAGTAGATGGCGAGAATTTAAGCTAACGTCCTTCATGGTTAGAGGTTAGATAATAACTGCTCTTTGGAACAACAAGGCGTATTTTTTAGTGCCTAATATTCCTATCAGAAGGTTGGTTTGCATAGTACGCAACGTAACGTAATGGGAAAGCTACAACAACCAAAGCGTACCTAACCGTCTTGATCATTTAATTTGTTAGTAAAGGGAATAATCGCCAGATTCAGAACACGGATTAGAAACCTTACAGCAATCCAGTGCCATGCGTCAACAGATGCTGCCGACTTGCAGGAGGAAGAGAGTTTCTACAGCCAGATAAACAGCGTGGCACCCACGTGTCCAACGGTGGGAGGAGAAAGTTGGGTGCCATTACGACATCCGCCGATTGGAGAATCCTGAGGTGAAAAGGGTTTCGGTAGAACAACTTGAATCTCGAGCCTCTGAGTTGCCACCTGGTGCAATCGTCGAAGAACAACGGACCGGCATCAAGAACGCCTTCATCACGACCATTGACAAAACCCTCGGTAAAGCGCGCAGCATGCGGAAGGAGTGGATTTCAGATGAAACTTGGAGAAATATCGACAAGCGAAAAGAGACGCAATCCGGCATTGACCGAGCACGAACCAGATCCGCTAAGACAGCTGCCCTTCAACGATACGCCAAACTGCAGATTGTTTTTAAAGGTGCTTGTAGGCAAGACAAAGGACTAATGCCCCAGCCGGACAAGAAGAAACCGCCACCGCCAATGGCGATATTTGTTTGTTGTCCGATATTTCTCGCCGCCTGAGTAATGCCACGATGAATACAAAGATGCCACTAAAGGACAGAGCTGGTCAGTTACTGACTGACCGCACAGAACAGCTTTAGCGATAGACTGGACATTTTGAATAACTCTTTCGAGTTTCAAATGTCAGAGACCAACAAAACCAACAGCGTATGACGCCAACAGTTTGCCGAACAAATCGCGCCAACTCGAAGGTGCTATCGCTGAATAAAATTGAAGCAGCCATCTAGAGTATGAAATCCAATAGAGCACCAGGAATAGACTTATTTCAGCCGAGATGCGCAAAGCAGATCCATCATTATCAACCCAGATGATGCATCAGTTATTCAGCAAATTATGGGAAGCAGCAACTTTTCCGGTGGACTGCATGCAGGGCATATTGGTCAAAGTTCCTAAAAAGGAGACCTAATTGGATACGGTAACTGGCGTGGCAACGAATTCCAGGACTCTCATCTGCTGGTGTTCGTTGACTTCGAAAAGGTGTTCAACCGACGCAACCACGAAAACTTCTGGGGCGCACTTGGGCGTAGAGTAGTTCCAGATAAGCTAGTCCATCTCATCGAGGCTCAGTACGAGACGTTTTCATGCAAGGTTTTGCACAACGGCGTCTTGTTCGACCCTATAAAAGTTCCTGGTGTGAGCATTTTATCACCGCTTCTGTTTCTCATCGTCATCAACTAATATCTCATGGATGAGATATTAGTTGGAGCAATTGACAGTAGACCAAATCGAGGATTGCCTTGGAATCCTCCACTATTAACACAGGGCACAACATGTTGGTAAGAACGATACGTGTTATGTCCTGCGTTAATAGTGTCAAACGTTAAATCCGTACTGTTGTATGCCTGCGAAACGTGGTGCGTCTTAGCGGAGACAACGCAAAAACTGCAGGTATTTATTAACCGGTGCCTGCGATTATATCATTCGTGCCTGGTGGTCTGACAATTGGATATCCAATGAGGAACCCCATCATCGATTAAATCAACGGCCGATAGCAACAGAAATTCGTGAACGTAGGTCGAAGTGGATCGAACACACTTTGAGGAAAGGAGTAAACGAGATATGCAGAGAAGCACTCGACTGGAATCCGCAAGGACAGCGTAGAAGAGGCAGACCCAGAGGCTCATGGCGGCGCAGCTTAGCCAACGACATCTGAGCTGTAGACGAGACGAGGGAGTAGACGAGAACCTGTCCTGGTGACAGGTAAAAGCCATGGCAGGTAACCAAAGGCACTGGAGATTTCTGATTTCAGATCCCTTTGTTCTGCCGGACACCCGTCCAGTTAGCTTCGAGGTACGAATGGTGGTATAACAAGCCAGTCGTTGTAAGTTCGAATCTCGGTTAGGCGGTGCTTACTAGATAGAGCCAGTAGGATCGTTGCACTGGCCCCGTAATTTTCTTGTACTCTAACTACCGGCTGCAAAGTCTGTTGATAAAGATGGGTAATGTCTAAAGACGGTATTTTTAGGTAAACTCAGTGGACCATGTCAGGTCTTAACCCCTAATTTTTACCGATTGCTTTATTTATATCTTGTTTTAAGAGGGGCTAGCTCCAGGTTAGCTTTTTATCTGGTATAACAACTAGGTATTTGTATTTCTATTCCATTCAGCAAGAGTTTCTGTATAGGTAGTATACTTTCTCTTACGAGTAAACAGAACTATAATTGTCTTAGAGGGATTTAATTTAGCGTGTGTGATTTAATGCTGACTGCAGCAAATTTAAAGTTACCTACCAATAGAATACTAATACAATCTCGGAAGTCTGTGGTCTGCAACCAGAATTAGGTATATTAATTGAATATATATGTAAATAATGTGTGTTTTTGTTAAATATACTAATGGTTTGATTATTTAGTTAAACAATTAGGAATATCAATTTCCAATTTTAGGAGCTCTCGTATCACAAAAAATACTAAAAATAAAATACTATCAACGTCGTCGTTCAACGTTTTATTGATTGTTATACTAAAAACTTTTCTCAGACCAATGGCTCTCTATTCATGATTCTCTAAAGAAAATGTTACCTGCTTACTGCGGATACGTCCTTGTAAATGTAGTCTTGATATTTATATGATAATACGAGTTTAAGTATCACTCCTTTGTAAACAGTAAAAGTGAAACTATCATTAAACATAACATATTCTATTCTAACTTTCAGATGCAAACACCTGGTTTCAAGCTTCAAATTGGCAGCACAAATATAATGTCCTTGCAGCAGAAAATGATTACTCCGCAACAAGCGGTTCCTTCCGCTATGACAATGATTCAGCCCAATACGATACCAATTTCAAGTGCAGCTGAACTAAAGCGATTGCCCTCTTCAATTAAAATTTTAAAGCCAATCGCACCCAAACCAGCCGTTATCGCAAACTATACGAGCTCCGTGATTAAGCCGGGTAATACAGAGAGTCTCGTTCAATCAGCTTCAACTGGACCGGCAAGCGTGTGTCATCATGTGCTACCCTTCGGTACCACAATCAAAGTGACACCCGGGAACGAGCAACTCCCGATTCCGATTTCAAAACCTCAGCACATTCTCCAGCAGTCACAATTGGTTCAGTCACATCAGCTTTCATCTCAACAGCAGCAGCAACAACAGCTGCAACAAACCCCAATACATATACAACAACAACCCCAGCAGCCGTTATCTCCACAAGCATCAACGCTAATCAAATACGTGCAGCCTGTTTCTCCGTCGCCTCTGGCTCCGTCCCATAATCCAGTAATGTCACCAAACCAGAACAAACTAATCATCAACAAGTTTATCAACAAGGCAGCAGACAACCATTTGGGACCCACGCCTACAGTTGGACAACCGCGTATAATTCCGGCTACTCCGCCGCTGTCACCGGTGTCCCTGAAACTGAAACGGATTATCACTGGCCCTGGCGCCCGCAAACGGCTTCCGTCGCCGGCAAATATTGCCCAGCGACCGGTTACCTTACCACCACAGTCGACTCCAACTCAGATTATCGTGCAAACTGCTACTCCACCTCTTGCTCCGGCCCTAGCACCCAGAACTACTATCGAGAATATACCCACCATCGTGCAAGACAGTTATCCATCCTGTCACAGTATTAACATCGGCTCGAACAGTACCATCAGCGTTAAACAAATTCTTCACCCGATCGCACAAATGAGTCCATCTCAAACGGCTCCCGTGGTACTGCCGGAAGAGGAAGAACCGGAATCGACAATAATATCCACAGAAAATATGCCCACGGAAGAACTTCCCGGTTCGTGCGAGCTGGATCGGGAATACAGAACAATCGCCCCGAGCAACTCACAAGTGGAAGCTTCTGGGGCCGAAGTACCATCGACCACAATCGAACAGCTTACCGCAGGCATTTCATACGGTCAAGATAAGAAGGAAGAGTCCGAGGAAGAACCGGATGAGATTGAGCCAATCGAAATGGATTTACTGCAAAGCGTGCGAGAATTCGAACAAGCTCAAGCCATAGGATCTAATGGTAACGAAGAAGGTGAACAAAAGCAAGACGAAGAGGAAGTAACAGAAGAAGAAGAAACTGACAAAGTTGATGATCTCTGTATTGATCGATCGGGCACACCCGATGACGAAGAACAGAAGGACCAACTGGAAGGCATATGGAATGAGCAAATGAAGAGTCCCCGTCTGCAGAAAAGAGCCAAATCGGAATATCAGCAGTTGAAAAACTCTTCTCGTTCGAGAAGGCTTTCGGAACCTGCTAATCGAGAAGAACAGCCGCAAGACGATGAAATTCCGCCGATACCAAAACCTCTGTCTGTTTCGAAGCGTTTAAGTCGCAGTACGGCGAGCAGAAAAAGTGCCTCTACAAGATCCATTCAGTCGTCCCTGTTATGCAGTGAAAAGTTCGACATGGAGTCAGATGAAAGCCGAAGCATCAAAACTTCGGCGTCCAGCTTGCACACTATCAGTCCACCCAAGAAGGAAGAAACACTTTCAGAATCTCCACCGGTATACGATCAGGACAAAATACCACCATCGGTCGAGATTCATAAGAAATCACAGAATTCAGCTAAAACGCACAATGTCCGCGATAAGACACGCTCCGAGTCCAGATCGGTAGCCGACCGCGAGGAAAAGGAAGAAAAGGATTACATTGAGGGTGACTTTGGTTCTACTCCGTCCGATCTAATCAAATGGGACGATGGAATCGGATATATGCGTGGCAGCTACCTCCATTTTCAATTCAATCAGTTTGGACTGGTGGAGCCGATGGAAATGAGAGAATATTCAAATCACGTTAAAACAAATATCTATGAGTCTGTTAAGGAGCCATTGCCCAAGCGACCGGTTGCAGGAAAATCTAGTCGAAACAAGCGAAAATCGCAGCTCTCCGATATAACCTATCGATGTAGAGGTTGCCGCTGCAAGGGTAATGCCGGTGATTTCGCCACACCCGAATATTGCTCCGTTGCCTGTATGAAGCAGAGCAAAAATGCAGCATTGCTGAGCAGTATCGCCCGTTCGAAATCGCTCCAGCGTAAGGGTCTTGGTTCATCGGAATCGGAAATGTCCAACAATACACCGCTTCCGACGAGTGACGATGACTCTTTGAGCAGTTCGTTAAACTTCAGCCACGCTTTTAAGGACAAAACGAATCTACCACCGAAAGAGGCTGCAGTGAAAACGTCCCAAGACGCTCCCGTCCCTGTTAGTGTGCATCCAAGCGCACCCAAGTTTTGCTGGGAGCCCTATCTTTCGAAAACGAAAGGCACAACGTCACCGCTGAATCTGTTTGTCAATCCATATCCGAGCGGACCGAACAAATTCCGCACCGGAATGAAACTGGAGGCCATTGATCCGGAAAACAATTCACTGTTTTGCGTTTGCACCATCGTCGAGGTACGTGGCTATCGGATGCGGTTGAGTTTCGACGGTTACTCTCAAGATTATGATTTTTGGGTTAATGCCGATTCGCTGGATATCTTTCCGCCAAGCTGGTGTCGCAACACGGGACGGACCTTACAGCCTCCGAATGGCTACGAAGGTGAATTCCGTTGGACGGAATACATCACCAAAACGCATTCGATGGCAGCCTCCAAGTATTTGTTTACTCATTTGAATTCTACGGTAAGTTTTCGCAAAGATTGTATGCTGCGTAAAATATTATATAACACAGAGGTGTTTTCATTGCAGTCCAACGAGAACAAATTTGAAATCGGAATGTGCTTAGAGGCGGATGATTTGAAAAAATCCGGAAAGGTTTGCGTAGCTTCTGTTAGTGATAAGATCGATAATCGCATTTTAGTTCACTTTGACGGATGGGACGAACGGTATGACTACTGGGTAGATATTCATTCGCCATACATTCACTACATAAATTGGCACCAGGAAAATGGTTACAATATTACTGCGCCCCCAGGTATGGTGAAGACTTCAATATTCGATGAAAAATCGACTAATTTTGCCTCTATTTTTTTCAACAGATTGGAACAAGGGAACTTTCGATTGGGCCAAATATCTTCGAATGAAGTCTAGACGCGTTGGAAAATCTATAATACCGGCTGATAAGTCCCTCTTTGTGACGCGCCATCCAATTGAGTTCGAAACCGGTATGAAGATGGAAGTTGTCGATCGTAAGAATCCGATGCTAATTCGTCCGGCGACTGTTGTGGCCACTGACGGATACGAAATTAAAGTTTGTTTCGATGGATGGCCAAATTTCTATTCTTTCTGGATCGAAGATGACAGTTCCGATATTCATCCGGTGAACTGGTGCAAAAGAACCAATCATCCGATTGAGTATCCACCTGGTAAGAACGATTTATTTTTTATTTTCAGCAGAAGTCACATTAACATCTCACTTATTTGATGTTTTCAGACTATCGACCTGCTTCAATCAAAAGTTCCTGTGAAATTCCCTACTGTTTGGGGCAAGGAAACGCTAAAAGCTTCAGGAATCGCTATCACAAGAGATCTGTAGAGTGTCCTTACCAAACGAACAACTGGTTATCGGAAGATCGCAAACGGACGCGACTACCACAAGAGTAATGCTTTACAGAAACTTCTTTTTAAACATGTTTTAAATGTTTTTCCCTTTTTGTTTACAGACAAATTGTTCGCTTTCACAACGATCACGCTCATCAAGAAAACCTACAGTTGGAGGGACCTTTGCCAAAAAAGATAAAGAAGGATCCAGACGACCTACTACCGAACATTTCGATACAAACGGTACCGGCATCTATAGCACCTGCAGCATCACCCCCTAAATCCAACTCTAATGCTGACATAGATCCGCTGATGAAAATAGCCATGCCAGCGATTACCGATTTCGGTCCACGCTTGCGGCAATCCTACCAACTGTGGTTGCATACGTCAAAAATCCTAGACCGTTGTACCGAAGACCTGTCCGAGTTCGATCTGAACCCACTGCGCTGGTCAGTGGACGATGTTGCCAAATACGTCGAGTGCTTACCAGGATGCACCGAGATGGGCAAACAGATACGCGATGAAAAAATCGACGGTTCAGCTTTCCTGAGTTTAACGAGGGATGACCTGGTACAGTATCTAGATGTAAAGCTTGGACCGGCCGTAAAAATGTACAACCGAATCATACATCTTCGGCAGGAGGTGGAAAAACACTTCGTTAAGTTTTGAATTTACTTTCAAACAAACAACAAAGCAAAAAGCAAGGTTGTTCATATCAATTGCACATAGCAAGCAAAAAAAAAACATCCAAAAGCGCCTGTTTCCAGGAAGGGTCAGTTAAGTAATAAAGATTATTATTCTACAGTTCAATTTTACTTTTCAAAATGTAAATAATTCGTTAATGTTTTGCTCGAAGCAAGAGAGCAAGCAGGCAAGATATCGAAAACAAAATTGAAAATAAAATAATTCAACAGTAGTTTTGCCAGTTAAGTTACGGATATATTTTTTTAATCTTTCCGAAGTGTTTATTTGCATATAGTTAAAAGTTAGTCAACTTTAGTCACCTAAAGTTTTTAGGTGAGAGCATAATTTATGATTGTGAAAGTTATCTAGCTGACTTCAGTCAACTGAGTAACTGTGTGGTAAAAATGAACAACCTTAGTGGAGATCGGGAAACCAACCTCGATGGAAACTAATATCGTATACGGACAGGGGAGGAGACACTCATGTTTAGTATTAGCACGAGGAGTAGCCTTGCCAGTCATGTGCGTCTATATGCATATCAGGAGCAGTTCTTGGCGGTTTGACGTTTCCTTAACCTAGTGAGTTTCCTTAACCTAGGAGGCTGCACTTCAGGCACTAAAGGTAAGATACCAGCTCTTTCACATGACCTGGCAACGTGGCCCTAGTAAGGCAATTTACCTAAACAAACGCAACGTGATACCAGGACGCACTGTGGTTGGTATTATGGACGTGGGCGGGGTTTTCAAAATCGCCTATCAGAATCTGAACATCATGCCATCTTGCACGCTGAGCCTCCGTGTTGCTACAGCCGGTAGGATTTTCAAAGAGGACTGTTTTCGTCACACTGTCGTCCGGCATCCTTACAACGTGTCTGGCCCACCGTAGCCTAGCGACTCTCCGCTTTCAGTTTGTACTCCATCAAATATCGTTTCAGTCTGGCGTAGATTACCTATACCGTCGCAAAATTTCTGGCTATGATATCAACGTCACCTGTAAAGCCTAGTAGTTGGTTATCCTTGGTAAAAATCGTGCCTCTCGTTTCGATGCTCGCTCTTCAGATCACTCCTTCAAGAGCGATGTTGAACAGCATGCAACCAATTTTTTGGTATACTCCAGGGCTCGTCACCTAGTGCCACAGTAACGGCCTCTCCGATGGCTGAGCATGTTCTATACCCCAACCATCTTCGACGTGTCTGGTATACGGTTAACAGTTTTGAGCGCATATATACTGCTACCAGGTGATGGTCAGAGGCGTATGTTCGTGATGTTAGAGAAGAACCGGCTATCTATGAGAACGTGGTTAATCAGGTTCATTGTGTGGGATACAAGCGAGACTACTCATTGCGAGTTGACTATAGTTCTTCGTTAACATTGAACAACGCTCAATAGTTTTCCTTCGCATCAGTATACATCGATACTTGTCGAGATTATCGAGATGACACATACACTAGTGCATTTGTATGAACCGGGCTCTTCGGTTTTCTGACAAGGTCCATCGGTCTCTTCTTCCGCAAGTAGTTCAACAGGTAGGACGTGGTGGTGGTCTCCGACGTCTTCGAGTGAATTCAGTTTCAGTTACTGCGGCTTGCAGATTCCACATATTGTATGTTAGTCAGATGATCACAAGGTGGATTTGTGGATATCTTTGCGTGGGAAAAAAATGCGTTGGATCACCAGACCTCGGGAAGCTGACGATATTAATGTCTCGGGGCGAGAAATTATCGTCCCTTCAGCCTCGCGTAGAATGCTTCCTTCTCATCTTCGGGCCTACCTTCGTGTGGGCAGTACCTACGTGTTGATGACGCTGTAATTGAAGTAACAGTTCTTTATCCTCAATAGACACATTCTCTCATTGATCGCCTTCTAATTTATCGCGCGCACCTGCATTCTGCCCAACACTACAAAGCCCGCTTCCAATACGTTAGTAATGCTACCGCTCTGGTAAACCTGGACCTTTCCGCCGTGGGTCTTCCAAACCTTCTCTCCTTTGCGACAGAGTCCTGCATAGCTGCGAATTTACGTGGTTCAAGCTGTTCGAGCAGCAGCAGGTCGGTTGAAAGTTCCTTATTGCACATTAGTCCATTCCAATCTAAAATATCACGCTCCAGTGTGGAGTTCCTACTATCAAAATGCAGTTTGGTTAATCGAGTCAGTGCAGCGGAGATCCATTCGTTTTGCTTTCGGAGACTTCCGTGGAATAATCCCTTCCAACTGCTAAGCTACGAACAACGCTGTAGTCTCATTAACCTGGACTTCCTGCATATTCGTCGTGATGTGAATAGAGCGATTGTTGTCTCCGATGTGTTGACCACGTGAGCGGATTGTTCGTCTGTACTGCAAAGCCTTAACATACATGTCCGGACTTGCACCTTGCGCAATAGCCCCTTTCTGCTCGTGCCGCATCGACGGACAGTAGCTTTAGCACGATCACCGTATTTCGTTCCAGTTTCGACTTTGACGTCAGCAGAAAAGTGCTGAAAACTCGCTGTATATCCCTAGTATGTAATTTTAAGGTTAAATCTATTTGGGTCACAAGACCTGTTGATATTTTGTGTACAAATAAACAAATAAACAATGTTTCTACCCGCAATCAAGAAAATTCGACACGGAATATTCGACATGGACGAAGGCGATGAAATAAGGACATGGAATGGATGCTTAGTACTTGGAACTGCAGATCGTTAAACGGTCGTTAGTGGTGACAGGGTGCTGCTCGAACAGGTTGTGAACCCCAAACGTTCAGCATCATGGCACTGTGGCGCTCACGACAAATACAGTTTTACCAGAGCGGCAGAGCGACCAACGAACTGGGAACGGACTTTGTAGTGATGGATAGACGGCAATCAACGATAGGATGTGTATGTTGAGGATCAAAGACCGTTTCCTTAACTACACCATCGTAAACGTGTGCTGTCCACACGAAGATAGACCAGACGACGCAAAGGAAGCGTTCTACATGACAGCTGTTCGCCACGGGACATTAAGATGGTCTACACCAGTGATCAGATCCCGTAACCTTACACTGACATGAACGATAACGATAAAGATGCATTAACTTTGCAGCTACACGAGGCTTGGCGATCACAAGCGTGTTCTTTCCCCGTAAAGATATCCACAAAGCCACCAGTAGTAAAGATAAAAGATAAGATAAGATGAAGATATACCATTACCTAGTAGTAGCACAAGTGCTCTCAAAACTATCGACGGTATACACCTCGCGACAAAGCTATCCGCCTAGGTTAAATACCCTTAATTACAAGTCACAAGTTACTGAGAAGTACGCGCGCCTGCTGGATATTGCCCTGCCTTCCTGTGAGAGGTAGGTGCTTCGAAGCTTGAGGACGGATAAAACAGTACATGCACGACCGTCAATGAAGCCGAAACACCGAGTGCACGAAATGGCTTGCAGGTGAAATACTAATGGACAAACTTTTGTGGCATGGCCCATCGTTTCTCAGATCCCCTTTCCAGTGTTGGCCTCGATGTGTCGCTTATTGCTTCCGCTTTTGTAACAACTGCAATCGTACAGAAACTCCATGAATTTTCTCACCATTGTCACCAAGCGAAGTCGACTACGCATTGAAGGTTTTGATTCGTCTTGCTCAACGCGAGACATTCCCAGCGGAAGCTCGTATATACAGCCGTGAAAGCACCAAGTGTAACGCCGAACCCATTTCAAAGTCGCCGCTAAAGAATCTGAACTTATTTATGGATGATTTTGGCCTCTTACGGATAGATGGATGAATCAGGAATTCGCAAGCACCATTTGATACACGCCATCCTATACTGATTCCAGCCAATCACAAGCTAAGCTTGTTGATCGCCTGGTCTATTCATCTTCTTCGGACACTTCACGGTGGACCTCCACTAATTGTTTCTACCATTCGTCAACGCTTTTGGCCACTACGTGGTCGAGATTTAGCCCGCAAAGTTGTTCGAGAATGCGTAACCTGTTTTCGGTGTAACCCAACACCAGCAAATCAAATAATGGCGCCTCTACCATCGCCCATCGGTTTGCGTTACACCAGCTCGTCCGTTCTTGTTTTCTGGGATGGATTATTGTGGGCCGTTTAATGTTCGTCCATTGAGTGGGAGAGGCCCGTCGATCAAAGTTTACGTCGGGCTTTTCGTTTGTTTGGTGGTGAAAGCCGTGCATCTCGGATCTCGAGATTATCGCCGATCTAACTTCCGTCGCTTGTATCAATGCTATCAGACGGGGTGGATCGCTAGTTACGTAAAATGCGACAAGATTTCCTGCAGCATTTCAAATCGAATGAATAGGCCGCTTTCTGTTCTTGGAATGATATAATATTTCGTTTCATCCCTGCTCGCTCTACACATTTCGGAGGCTAACGGGAAGCCGGGATAAAATCATTTAAGTACCATTTTAAATGCATTATGGGTCTGAAGGCCTTTTCTGTGAACCAGCTTTTAACAGTCGTAACGCAAATTGAGTCTGTGCTAAACTCGCGTCCACTTTCACCAATTTCTGATTCATCGCATCACGTTTCTGATTTTACTCCAGGGCATTTTCTTGTTGGGGAGCCTCTACTGTCAATCCCCAAGCCAGATTTGTGTGATTTGGTACCTAATCGCCTGAACCGTTTGCAAGATATGAAACCAAGACCTTTGGCGCTGCTGATCTCGTGACTACGTGAGTCAGTTACATCACCACAGTAAATGGAAACACCCATCAGTGGACATTCCTCAGGGACAACCGGTCCTGTTGAAGCTCGACAACTACCCACCACTATATACGATAGCCCCTTGGACGTGTTATCTAGGCCATCCCTGGTCCAGATGGCCGAGTTCGAGTTGTGATCGTCAAAACTGCTGCTGGAGTATATAAACGGGCTATAACGGAGGTTGCGGTCCTTCCAATCGACTCTAATTACGAAAATCAACCTGTTCTTCCGAGATCATTACCTGTAACCGACGAAGTTGTTGGTTGAAACGAAGGGTTTCAACGGCGGCCGGCATGTTGTGAAACCTTAATTCTTCTCAACAATCTGCTTAAAATCACAGTCGTTTATATTATTTCGGAACATTTTATACATATTTTCAAGCACCTTATAGTAGTAGATTACTCTATTTTTTCAAGCCTTAAATGTCCCCTTAAGGCTAAACGACTAAAATTTTTAAAAAAATCATTATTTTTTTATTTCAGATTTTGCTTCTACAGTCTTTTCCGCTTATTTTGATACTAATTTTGTAATGATCCGACCACGGGAAGTGACCGAAAAGCGATCATACACATAAGCATTCCAGTGCGGCGTGGGACAACCTCGACGGAATACAACACCGCTCCAGAAAAACCACTATTTTCAAACTTTATGTACCTTTTTCTCAGAAACTACACAACGTATTGGAACAAACTTTTTTTGTTTTGTTGGTAGGAGCTTGGCAGACTTTTATAACTTTTGAGTATTGTAAACGAAGTATGTACAGCTTGCGAAAAACGAAAAAGAAGAAGAAAAGATGGCTAAAAAAATAAAATTTTGTCTTCTTTTTCTGTTTTTTTCTAGCTGTGTTTCGTTTACAAACCCCAAAAGTTCCAATACGTTGTGTAATTTCTGAGAAAAAGGTACATAAAGTTTGAAAATCGTGGTTTTCCAGGAGCGGCGTTTTATTCCGCCGAAGTTGTTCGACGCCGCACTGGAATGCTTATGTGTATGATCGCTTTTCGGTCACTTCCCGTGGTCGGATCATTACAAAATCAGTATCAAAATAAGCGGAAAGGACCGCCGAATCAAAATCTGAAATAAAAAAATAATAGATAATTTTCAAAAGTTTCAGTGGTTTATGTCCCCTTAACCCTCTAACGGGTAAGACCGTCTGTAGACGGCCTTCACTTTTGGAGCTCCAGAGCAACATGCGAAATTTGCCTTGAATTGACAATATGAGAAATATGTTCAGAACAGATTTCCTGACATGTTGATACTAATATCACAACATTCTGGTCATGCGTTCAAGAGTTATCATCTTTCAAAAACAAGAATTCCGAAAAATTCTGAAAAAAAATATGGTGCGAATATTCCCGTTTTTACGTTTGAAGAAAAAGGACATCTAGAACAAAATGCTCGATCTCAAATTTTTCCTATGAATAATTTACATGCTTTTTTTCACTTTGGTGATATATTTGAACTGAAAAAATATTTGGGTAGAGCGTTAGGCATGAAAAACTAAAAAGAGAAATTGGACTATTTCATATCTAGCGGTACTCCAGATAAATATTTTCCCATGAAAATCAACACTCGAGCTTCTTTTGAGTGTACTTTCATGATAAAGTAATCATTTGCTCGATCGCATCGTTTTTACGATGTTGCCCGTTAGAGGGTTAACATTATTCTGAAAGGTCGAGTGACCCATCTTTTGTTTATGTCTGGGCTCGTTAGTGATTAAGGTAAAATGGGGAAAATCGTGCTTACTTTGGCCGCCAGAAGACGCTACGGTCAAGAAAAATTGAATAAGTGAACACTAGAGACCCGCAACGGTCTACGGCCATGAGATATACTCGATTATGCTCCCGGAGAGCCAGCGCACCCTTTGTGCCTTTGAACGGAAGATTTTGCGTCTACGATGGATTAAAGATGGATGACGAAATGGGAAATGTGAAGAACATTTAACAGTCAAGCAGACTAATAAACTGATTTTGCTTAATGTATTATTGTCAAAAAATTTGATGCGATGTCCGAAAATATTTATTTGCCAATCTTTATATTTTGATTCTACAGAGCCAAAAAATCGTGATATTATTTTAACGTTGAGCATAAATTTCATCATTATTCATATGACACATTTTATTCTAGTTTATGGGAAAGTATCTGACGACCATGCTTTTCTAGTAATAATTGTGCATAACAATCCCGCTAAATACATATTTGATTCGATTTATAAATCATAAATTTTAGTATGAATAGTTTTATTTTTGTATCTGAACATAAAACTCCGTGCCACTGTAGAATGTAAAGTATAACATTAATCGTAATCAGTAATAATCGTTAATCGTATCAGTAATAATTTAAAGCATTAAGCAAACTTTGATCTGCACTTAAACTTTTCTAAAGTATTCTAGCTGAATAAAATATGGACATCTTTTTGACAATTTACCACTTACCACTTGAACTTATAGCTTCTAAATATAAACTAAAATGATCTTACTATCCTATTTTACCGTACTATGCTCAACGATGTCGCACTTTCTTGTTCGGGTTCGCTTTTTTCACTGAACCAATGCTAGTTTTGTGTTTGGCTGTGCTGCTTGGGGTTGTCGATTCCTTCACCGGTACACTTACGTCCTTTGTTGGTGTTGAAGGTCGGGTTAGAAATGACGAAGACTTTTCCAAACTGTTTTTCGATGAATTTAACCCTTTACCGACAGAGTTTTTTAGAGAATTATCTAGACCCGGCCCAAGCGATGAATTGGTGTTCAAAACTGCAATCTGGTTGTCGCTAGAATCATCATTTGTCATCGAATCCGATTCACTATTGCGATCATTCTTAGCATCATTGGGATCTACTAATCCACTGACAGCCTGCAATAAATAGAAAATTAATCATGAAGTTACACTACCTGTAAAGCTTTCAAGTTATTTACTGCCATCGATGTAATGGACGATTTAGAAAAGAGACGTTCCGCTTCTTTAAACTTCCGATTTCGTTTGTCCGCTTTGGAGTTCGTGGTCTTGTTAGTAGTTAGGTAACGATCCCAGCCGCGAATGATGTTGCCGTATAGTTGTGTGTCTTCCAGGTAAGATCCTTCGAACGCGTATATTTGTCGTTCCAGGTTGGCGAGCGTTTCCTGAAACGTAAAGAATTGTAAACAAATTTGTCAGCTTGGCATTTTATTCTTATACTTACTGATATTTCTGCTTTTCTTTTAACTAATTCGGCAAGTTCTGCCCTTGCGTCTAAGCTGTTGGATGTTTTAGTTGACATTATTAGCGGAATGGTAACTGTTTAATGTTTCTACAGCAAGGAAAAACAACTGTGCGACTACGCAACAAATAATTCGTTTGGCGCTTGCTGCTGCTAAAATCTAAACACAAAAATTAATCGAACGATTGACAATGACAACTGAAAATTAAATGTCGGAAGAAGAGCGAAGAGGAGATAATTATGCGAAGTTTTTATGTCAGAAACAGGGATACCAGACTTGCTGATTTGTCTGCAAATTCCCCAAATTCCAGATTTTTCAAACGGTCTTGCAGATCACTATAAATTTGCAGATATTTGCAGTTTTTATGACTTTTATTGTTTTGGTGCAGATTTTTGTTCGAAGCTCTTTAAAGTTTCACAGACTTCCTAAAAAAGTGTACAGGTTTTCGCAGATTATTTTCAAACCACAAAATTCGAGTAGCCGGAAAACTGCTCGATTTTTTCGGTTTTCGAGCAGTTCCAGACATTTTTTTTAAGAAAATATGGCATCTCCGGTCAGAAACTGCTCGAAAAAACGAAAAAGATCGAAGCAAACCATCCTATCCAGCTTTTTACGCGCTATAATGGCGGACGCTATAAATTGTGTTCGTAATATGTGAACAATCTTTTTGACAACTCTGCATACATCAAAACTGGGCACTCTTCTCCTGTACGGCAGTGTTGCTCTTTCTTTCGTTTACGCCAAAGAAGGAAGGCAATAGTTTTGTTTACATTTCGCACAGTTTTGCTTTCCTTCTTTGACGTAAACGAAAGAAAGAGCACGGTAGTGTTGCAAGAGAAGAGTGCCAGATTTGATGTATGCATGCATACATCAAATCTGGCACTCTTCTCTTGCAACACTACCGTGCTCTTTCTTTCGTTTACGTCAAAGAAGGAAAGCAAAACTGTGCGAAATGTAAACAAAACTATTGCCTTCCTTCTTTGGCGTAAACGAAAGAAAGAGCAACACTGCCGTACAGGAGAAGAGTGCCCAGTTTTGATGTATGCAGAGTTGTCAAAAAGATTGTTCACATATTACGAACACAATTTATAGCGTCCGCCATTATAGCGCGTAAAAAGCTGGATAGCGCGTAAAAAGCTGGATTGGCAGGCCACCATGTTTTCGCTGCCAACATCTCGCGTGTGCGAAAATGAGATAGCATGTCAGCACTGCGTTTCACTCAACTGCCAGCAGTCTGATTTGGGCCCGCTGTCAAATTTTGAGCCCACACTCTTAAAAAATTTAACCCGCGAATGAATAAGATTAACTCAGAAATGAGTGACTTTTAACTCAAAAATGAGTAAAAACCGACTCACTATGACAAAAAGTGAAACAGCCCAAAAATTTGAGTACACTCAACCCCCGCTAATATGAAAAACAGCTCGTTCAGATTGGGCGAGTTCATTTTTAATCTGAATATTTTGTAACTCTATTCATTTTCACATATGCGCAAGACGCGCACCCTATGAACTTGTTGTTTTGATTTGACGAAAACAAACGTTTTGAAAACATTTCAAACATGTACGAATTCTGAACGTTCGGTTTGTAGAAGACGAAATTGGCTCGGCAGTTTCGACTAAAATGGTCTATTTTGATTACTGGAGAGAGGTGAGTTGCGTATGAGCTATATTGCCAAAGCTCCTGAGCAAGAGGAAACGCATTAAGATTTTTTGCTTTTTTTTAATTGACCGGTCAACTTTAACGTCAATTGTGTGTGACGCTTGATCGGTTTTTAATGTGAACGCATTCATACCACCGGGGTACAGATTAAAAATGTTCAGATTAAAGGAGGCCATACCAACGGGGGTACACGGTAATGGCAATTTCTCAATTCTGAGTAGTTTAGGTCGACCTCAAAGCTGAGTTAAATTTACTCGTAATTTGTGTAAGTAACCACAAGCATTAACGCATAACCCCATATTGGCTGTAGCTCGGCATCGCTAATACCAGACAGCGGTATATCAGCAATTCGCATGGTTAAAACTTTTGTATAAACATTGCTAATGCGTTTAAGCATTATCGTAAATTAGCATTATTAAAAACACTATTTGCGTTTATAATGTTACAATATGTTGCTTACAAGCTTTAGGACAAATCTTTAAAACGTACCGTAAATGTTAATAAAATGCTTATACCTGACTTCGTTTTTGCTTATTTACGGCCACTACTCATACTCTGTTTCACCTAACTGCTGCTGTCTTTTTTCAACCAATTGAATTCTAAAATCAACTACGAACGACGATTTAAGTACGACTAATTACAACCCACTCATCTATAACAGCTGTGGTTAAGATATCAAAGGTGCCAGCAAATGAACCATGCAGGGATACACGCACTCATCAGGTTCAAGTCTCATTAAAGGTAACATTTGAAATGCAAAAAAAATCCATTCGTCGTAAATAATGAAGTAACGCATAGCTTGAGAAGCTGCTAGAACCAGCGGACTTAAAAAATAAATATGAAATATATTTATTTTTGTCTTTTGACACGCCGGCCGAATTGATGTTTTTATATTTTTTTCGCAAACAGGCTAAAAATAACGATATGTCGATAATGCAGGCGAAGCGATGTTTAATTCATGCCGTAATGGTGCTTTAGCAATTGCTATTATAATGCAGCTTTAATTTGACAATAGTGGGGCCCTTTTCCACTTTATTACTGCATTTATTGTACATGTAAGAAAATAACACATTATATGATATGCTTTGTAGCGCACTATAAAGCATTACAATTGAATTGATATAAAGCTTCGTGGTTACTTGGGTACTCAGTTTTGAGTGAAATGGCACTCATTTTTGAGTAAATATTGCTCATTAATGAGCTTCTACGGTGGAACTCATAAAAGGAGTAAGAGTTACTCAAATAGTGGGTAAAATATACGCATGTTTTGAGCTGTTCCACTTTTCGTGAAAGTGGGTCAAATTTTTTAAGCGTGCAGGACATGCTGTCGCTGACGTTCACTGCAGCTCGTTATAGAGATGTCGATGGGGTGAAGCAAACTGTTAAGGCCCAGACACAATGCATACGGATTTTGCACCGTTGCGGAAATTTGACAGAAAACCCATGGAAAAACTGTCAAATTACCGCAACGTAGTAAAATCCGTATGTATTGTGTTTGGCCCTTTAATAGCAGCCGTCAACGAAACAAAATGAAGATAGAATTAACAAAAGGGCGAATGTCGCAAGTGTAAACAAACCGAGTGAGGGTTGATTTTCCTATGCTGGTCCAGCAAAAAATAACTCTCACCCGTTTTGTTTACATTTGCGACATTTGCCCTTTTGTTAATTCTATCTAGAAATGTCAACCAGGGAAGGCATTCCCTTTTTTACGTTTGAAGAAAAAGGAGATCTAGAACAAAATGTTCGATCTTAAATTTTTCCTATGAATAATTTAGGGGAACTGTGGGTAAGACGAACAGGGTGGGTAAGACGGACAGGTGGTTGATTCTACCAGTTAGGCATTAAAATTCGTAAATGTTTTGATGGGCATTCAATCATCTTGCTATCTCATGATGTCTGAACGTTCTCGTCATCATTTAGAACTTTCAAATTTTGATAAAATGTAAAAAAACTGAAAATCAGAAGTGATCCTGCGTTTGGATGTAACTTTTTTGCCATCGAAATTAAGCTTTTTGAGTGGTTTAATTCTAAAATGTTACCAATAACATGAAATATTTCGATTTAATATCTTTTCAAGTAACGTCTGCATTGAAAAAATAGATAGTTTTATTTGCGTATGAAAAATTGCGAACGCTTTAAAAAAATGTATAATGATGGGGTGAAATGGACAACTGCTAATGTGGGTAAGATGGTCAATGAACATATTATAATAAAATTGTTGATTTTGCTTTTTAGTAATATCTCATGCATATAAATGAAAATTTAACCGGCAAATGTGGCTTCAAACAAATTAGCAGCAGCCAGGCATGAAATAGATTTTAAAATGCTTGTTTAGATTGCCGCTGTCAAACAATTTTCGATTGGCTGCCACTGGTGGGAGGGGGTGGACTGCCCCCTTCACTTTTGCACGTTACATCACCATATTTTACGTATTCAATTCGTTAATGGTCAAAAATATTAATATGCTCTCAGTTGGGGCGATTTAGAATACCTGTCCATCTTACCCCCACACATTGTCCGTTTCACCCGCAGCACTAAAAAAGTTCACTTTTTTGGACCATTTTTAATTCTCAAAATACACATTGAAAAACAGTTTTTTTTAATATTTCACTAGCCGTTTTTGAAAACAATATATTGAACTGAAGTAAACTGTATTTAGGTTTTATAAATCATAAGTTCTCTGTATTTTATTAGACGCTCTTCTTAACCTGTTCGTCTTACCCACAGTTCCCCTACATGCTTTTTTTCAATTTTGTGATATCCAGCTTTCCACGAACGATAATGGCGGATATTGAGCACAAGTGGGCACAATCTTTCGACATTCATTGGAGGAGCATCAGGGTCGCCCTGAAGGAGTTACTATGGGAACATCCATGATTGTTTGTTGTTCAAGTGTAAAAATATAAACATTGTTTAGTTTTCGCACATGAAGCGAAACATATTGCTAATTTTCCACCTTTTCGTGTACGATGAATAATTGAACAGATAAGAAGTTTTATGGATTGTGGCTTCGTAGTTTGCGCATACTTCGGGAATAACGTCCAAATGCACAACGGAAAGTTTTTTATCAGACCGAGACGCTGGCCAACTTGGCTACGGCTCGACCAATATAAAGTTAATGTTTGCCTGAGTGCACGCGAGTATTCCATTCGCACAATACTAAAGGGGATTTTTTGAGCCGGGTGCTTTCAGGGAATTATGGCCACAAACCACAAAAGTTTGCTTCCGTTCAATTATGTTCCTCTTCCGCTGATCTGCAAAACTTAACGATGTTTACATTTTTACAGTCGAACAACAAACAATCATGGATGTTTCCATAGTAACTCCGTCAGGGTGAACTCGACGCTCCTCCAATGATTGTCAAAAGATTGTGCCCACTTGTGCTCAATCACCGCCATTATCGCTCGTGGAAAGCTGGATATTTGAACTGAAAAAATATTTGGGTAGAGCGTTAGGCATGAAAAATTAAAAAGAGAAATTGGACTGTTTCATATCTAGCGGTCCTCCAGATAAATATTTTCTCATGAAAATCAACACTCGAGCTTCTTTTGAGTGTACTTTCATGATAAAGTAATCATTTGCTCGATCGCATCGTTTTTACGATGTTGCCCGTTAAAGGGTTAATTGGCAAACTAATCCTTGCAACCTAGACCGACTCTTTGACCGATTTAATAGATACCCTACGATAACAGATTAAATTCTCTAATAAATCGGGTGACGAAACCCGGTCCCGTTTGATGATTGATCGGTGTACTTAATTGGCAAACTTATCCTTGCAAACTAAACCGACTCTTTGGCCGATTTAATTGATACCCTACGAAAACAGATTAAATTCTCCAATAAGTCGGGTGACGAAATGACCCAACCTACGAAACCCGACGAAGTAGGTTGATTGGTAGGTTGGTGTCTTAGGTGTCCAACTTTTTACGCGCTATAATGGTGGACGCTATAAATTGTGTTCGTAATATACGAACAATCTTTTTGACAACTCTGCATACATCAAATCTGGCACTCCTCTCTTGCAACACTACCGTGCTCTTTCTTTCGTTTACGCCAAAGAAGGAAAGTAAAAATGTGCGAAATGTAAACAAAACTATTGTTCTCCTTCTTTTGCGTAAACGAAAGAAAGAGTAACACTGGCCATACAGGAGAAGAGTGCCCAGTTTTGATGGATGCAGAGTTGTCAAAAAGATTGTTCGCATATTACGAACACAATTTATAGCGTCCGCCATTATAGCGCGTAAAAAGCTGGATAGACCAAATCAAGGTGACGTTATCTGGCAGATACTGGCGTCTTTGTTTACAAACAGACCGCAGAGTCCAAAAAAGTTTTAGCTGTTTAAACGGCAAGTTTGTTATTTAAACCGAGTTTAAACAGCATTAGGACTAAATTTAAAAGCCATTATGCCTGTAAAATGTTAAAAAACACGCTACAATCGCTATAAACGGAAAGGAAAATTTTCCAAAATATAAACAAGGGAGCCAGTATCTGTCAATTGGGTCCTAAAGCCCTATGTCGTTTTTAGCTTGAATCGATAAGGTTAGGGTTAGAAACACATATTTTGATATTCAATTTTATATTTTTAGGCTATTACCGTAAAAAACCTTTTTTTTTAATTTTGTGAAATTTTGAACAAAAAATAAACATTTGGGCAACCTTATATAGACAAACTATAGTTGTGCATGGTTGTGTCAAGCGGTGTCTAGACAACACGAATTATAAAAAGAAACCATAGTATGTCTTGAAATGTCACGGAAAACTTTTTGTTTACCTTCACGTTCATGTGATAGTGTGTTAAAAAGTCAAAAGTTGCAAAGTCAGGAAATGGCTTGGCAATCGCCACCTAAAACATTTTCTGAGTTTACAGCTCATTTTCCGGTTCGTGTTTGGTTAGAAACGCACAGAAATTTTTGGTCTGCCGTTCGCCCTACTGCTGATTCACATCGGAGTAGCAGAACATACCAATCTGATTGATAATACGGTGCCAGTTTCGGTTGGCGTTTTTTTTTCATACTGTTCTGCGGGGTCGATTGTACCGAGATTATACTGTTGGCCATGAGTTTGACATCGTTTAGTCATTCTTAGCGCAAACTAGATTTGGACAAAGTCTAGCACCGTGAATCGATGGATTGGAATACATTGCCCGAATCAAAACTTTTATACGATAACAAGTACAAATTTGATGTTCCACTTCCTCACGACCTGCTCTAATGTCAAACCAGAGTTGCCAGTGAGAAAAAATTATCATTGTTGCCAGAAACGTGTTATTTTCGTTATGTCAAGGAAGATCTGTAATGTCAAGGGAGAATAAATTACAATATTTTTGTTTTTTAATTTTTTAGTGCTCTGCATCTTTTAAAAAAAGAAAAAACTATACTCTGGTAGTCATAATGGGAAGCTTTATCGTTCCTTCTAAAAAAATCATCTTTTTATCACAAATTTTAGGACCCAATTGACGGTATGATGATTCGGTCTATTTCTTCGGTAGACGCGTAAAATGCCATCTGTCCAACTTTTTATGGGGACAAGCTCAATATGACACTGACAGCTGACTGCCATTCCAATATTGACAGCTTCGTCACTCTTTTTGTAGGCACCCTACACTTCATGTTATTAACTGCGTTTTGAACGTTTTGAACGTTTTGAAGGCACGCAGCAAGAATAAACTTTGTGCAGCCATATTTTTTTCGGGTTATATTTCGTCGCCAAAGCAGGAGCGGAGCTAATAGTGTACGCACAAGTTAAAATTCCAGCTTTCATCATCATTCTAATTCTATTTTGCTCCGGACTGCTTTGAGCATTAAGCAGGTAAATAATGAATGTAAATTTGGGTGTGCAAACTCGGTAGAAGAGCAGACATTTTTGATAGCAAAATTGTGCGAGCAAGTGAAGTGTTTTTCTTCGTCTTTTTTTTCCCCCTTTGGATGTCTGAACTGAAGTAGTGTTTCACCTGCGCTCCACGTAAAGTATGTATTAAATGCATCAAATACGTTATCCTCACAACTGGCAATGAAAGTCGTATTTGGTATCGAGTGAAGCATAGTGTTTTAATATTGGTTGCATGTTCTTCGAAATATAAAAGGTATAAAAGTGATCACAAGGAGAAGAGAAGAAAAATCCTTCGCTATTCGGATAGGTAGGATCTCCGATGTAGGATGAATAAAGTGAATAACAGATGAGAGCAAACGCGGCAACCCTGTAGTGTCTGTGTGATATTTGGTCATTGTAGCAGTAGCCTCTGAAAAGGAATAATCGACAGACGGAGGCCATTGTATTGCTTGCCGAGGCGACAAAACTATTACGTAGGTTTAAAGTAGCACGAAAAGAACAGCAAAATAGTGTCAGAAGCAGGACTGGGTGTGAAACAGAAAAGAAATCTGCTGAGGTTTTCGTTGACTGAATTTGATGCGTTTTTTCATACTTCTGTGCAATATTTAGCGTACAAAAGTGAAAACAGGAACAGGAAAACCTAGCTAAAAAGGTAGAGATAAATTTCGAAATACAGCGCAGTGTAAAACTGTAACAGTGCATTTATTTTGACAGCTGGTAAAAGCTAAATTTCGAAAATTATTTCATGTGCAAGTGCAGAGTGCAAAATTCCTTCGCCACTAGTTAACCTTACTTTGGCTGGTTTTTCCTAACAGAGAATAATAAATTCATAAAAGTTCAGTGTAATTTTATTATACTTTTGTATTATAATTTAGGGCGGTGCTAAACACAGAGAGTGGTAAAAGCCTCATATTTTTATATAAAGACTGAAATCTTCCTTCAATAATCAACCTACCACATAATGGCTTGTGCAACGCTAAAACGTTCACTCGACTGGGAAAGTCTGAATCAAAGACCAGCGAAGCGCCGGAGGTGTCATCCTTTCGGTAACCCCAGCAGCAGCAACGCCCAAAATAGCCCGTCAGCATCTTCCTCTTCGGGCAGTACGATGCGCGTGATGGAACCGAAGCCTTCGCCATTCGCTGAAGCAGCTTGCCCAAAGCTGACCCCAGGTATGTGTAATGTATGCAAGGAATCTAGATTTTTACAACAAACAATAAGAACGGACGGAAATTTTGCAATTGAATTTATGTCGCGTGTACGTTCTGCATTGTCGACAGTTATTACTTTATGGCAATATTGATTTCGCACTCTGGTAAAACCCATCAATCAATATTCTTTAATTTGTTTTGAATTTTCTTAAAAGTTCCATAAAATTACGATCACCCATCCGATGTTTTATGGGCTGCTTGTCGGTGATCGATCAAGCTATTTAAATCTACAAAATTTATGAACCGAAAAGAATGTGTATTCCAGTGTTAGGATGCATTCATTTATTAAACACTAGCTGAGCCCAACTTTACTCGGGGTCCATTTGTCTCTCAGCCACTGGTTCATTTTTAATT
Source organism: Sabethes cyaneus (assembly GCF_943734655.1). NCBI lineage: Eukaryota > Metazoa > Arthropoda > Insecta > Diptera > Culicidae > Sabethes > Sabethes cyaneus. The sequence continues at coordinate 149,968,448 of NC_071354.1, forward strand.
GTAACGAAAATTCTCAACGCAAGAAACAGAACTCCTTTTGTCAGCTAACCTTTGTCCTGGTGTCCCCTAGTTGCTCGTAAATCTGTCTTCTGTTCGGTAATCCGTATAATAAAGCAAGAGAAAGCCTTTTTACGTTTTTTAGCCATTGATAAGGCCACCCTATTCCCCCCCCAAAATCCCCAATTGTACAACTGCTATTGTTCCAAATGCAAGACAAACACACCCGCTTACCCATTTGAACCTACCTCCCCTTTGTAAGAGACCACCTTCCCCCTTTTGACCGTCTCCCTGCGCTGGGATGTGTGCCAAATTTGATGAACAACCCTCCCCGTTAGCTCCCTCTTCTGTCACGTAGTTAATTATGCATCTGCTCTTTATAGTATTTAAAATGGAGGCGAAACAAAGCTTTTTTTTCTATATATCCCCCTTCGGTGGATCCCTCCCACTCTATTATCGCCCTCCAGAACTTCCCCGCCTTGTTGTATCCCAGTCACTTGCGCAACTGCATTCGGTCAAAATACAAGAGAAACGCAACCCCTTTTACGTATTAGAACCACTCCCGCTTGTTAGGGATCACCCATTCTCTTGTAAACCCCATGTCAAGAAACATGTATGCCAACTTTGGTTGAGAACGCTCAAGGCATTCTGGAATTATGGCGGGACGATCACTTGTATATACATAGTATATAGATTGATATATTTATCTCTATAAAATTTAAGATATAATTATAAAATCATAAATAAATGATAAAGAAAATGAAGGAAATTGTAATCCTGTTCTAAAATCCGACACGGTCAAATTTGTCAAAAATTGAAATTGGGCTCTTGCAAAAGTTGAATGCATATAGAGCTATAGCGAAGAGTAGAAAAGTATGTAACTGTAGAAGCACGTAGAAGGGTGCAGTTAGATAAACATTTGTGAATTTGGCGCGGCGCGGCGATTTTTTTTATAAAAATTTACAAAATATGCAGTATCTATTTACTTCAGTAGCACTTTACTTTATTTTACTTTAGCGGCGCCGGTCCGTTATCGATCCTGCGCCGGACGAATTATGGTCCTCCAATACTGTCCGGACACATCCATTGGGTGCAGCGTCTGCCCCGAGGTCTACGACCTTTTCTCTGCTGAAAATAGTTTTGATTACTCTTTCGTTGGGCATTCTGGCCAAGTGCCTAACCCACTTTAGCCTTCCATATATATATTCCATATATTCCATTATATTACCTTCACTATATAAACACATTTGTATACTTGAAACAGTTCGTGGTTTATGCGTCTGCATCACATTTCATTTTCCATTTTGCCACCAAGTACCGAACGCAGAATTTTATACTCAAAAACTCCAAGTACTCCTTTTCAGATGGTTACATATTCCGTAGAAGGTCAAATTTGCGGCTACAACTCGTCGTTTTACCTCGCGGCTTACACCCTTGTCACATGTCACGAGTGTATCGAGGTATATGAACTCCTTCACTACTTCATATCTTTCCTCATTCAGCACTGTCTCGGCACCAACACCATCTGGGCTTTTAAGTTCCACGCCAGCAACTGTGTACTTCGTTTGGGCGGTGTTAATGGTAACCGCAATCTCGCTGCTTCCCATTTAAAAGGCCTAAGGCACAGAACAGAAGTGGGTTCGAACAATTCGGTCTCCCAAAAATGGTAACAGAGTCTCTTTTGCTTATATTTTTCTTTGAGCAGGTTGTCGGATAGAAAGGAATAACAGTAATATAAGCAGAACGCTCACTGCCTATCGTGACTATATGCTTTCGCGTGCTTTCGTCTGCATTCGTATGTGTTCGTGAGTTTTCGTGGAAAACGATACCCGCTAGTATCTATAGAAGGTAACATGTACGTGTTCGCATTCGCACTGACGGCATTAAACGATCTCTTGCACACTCATAGAAATGCCCGTATGTACGTGTGGGTGAAAATCTGCCAAAATGTTTTAATCTCTCGCGCTCTTTAAGAAATTCCTATTCAGCTTCAACCCTATAATAAACTTTTGAAGGTGGCAGCAGCTTACGTTCGTCAACGCGAATTTTAACTTTCACTTCTGTTTTGTGCCTAAGGGGCCGTCCAGATACCACAAGGAAAGAAAAATACCAATTTTCAACCCCCCGTCTCCCTCCATGGACAAACGTGGATATTGACTCAACTCCTACCCCCTCCCTGTTTGTCTACGTGCAAAATATAACAAAACAGAAATGCATGGTACTAAATTTGCTTTTCAACTTGATTTATGCAGTATTCATTAAAAAAGCTTACGTGAAAAGAAGCTCCAGTCTAACGGCTCCGACACAATGCATATGGATTTTTAGTCGCTGTGGAAATTTAAGTTTTTCCTAGGATTTTCTGTCAAATTTCCGCAGCGCATTAAAATGCAATGCCAGGTGTTAGGACCCGAACACTATAAACCGAAGTTCTTGTCTACAATGAATTTTTATTGACCGCAAGCAACTCCGTTCCAGCTTGACATTCGCTGGACGATTATTCTCCGTCAAGAATATCCTTGTCTAACCAGAGCACCTCAGCTTGGCCGTCTACTTCAACACAATGCAGGACCTTTCCGACGCCATGTGATTCGTAAAATTTTCTGAAGGCGAATTCTTTCGTAATGCTCGGTTCATCTGTTTACGTCTAAGTTTGCGGCAACAGATGCCTCATCAGAAGATAAAACTTTATTTGAGCTTAAAAACAATCACTGATCAATGATTAATGCCAATATGTATAATTAATTCAATATTTCTGTTTCTAATTTCTGTTTTTGACATGAAAAAAAACTTGTCTACGTGGACATTTTTCATACTCCTTCCATGGACAAGCGTAGACATTTTCACACCCTCATCCCCTTCTAAACTGTCCACGTGGTATATGGATGGCCTTTAAAGATCAGTTCCACTGCTCTACGATATATTCCGATGAGGTCGACGTTATCCAAGAAACCAAGATTTCGTGATGATGTTCCTGTTCCTTTTCACGTTTGCTTTTCAATGCAATGTTGGCATCCCCTTGCTTCAGTTCATCCAACGTCATGAAAGCCCCCCATGACTTTGACCCATTCAGCTTCGCATCCAGGGAAAATAAGGCCATCCAACCACTCCTACGGTATTTGTTCTTTTTTGCAGATTATGACAATGACTAGTACAGGGTCAGTCCCGGCGTAGTGGTTAGCATTCACGCCTCTCACGCCGAGGACCCGGGTTCAAATCCCAACCCCGCAGAAGTCACGAATGGCCCAAAACTGGTTTAAGTGACTATAATCTAAACAAAAAAAAAAGAGTAGTATCTTTTAGGTTTCTTAAATAACAAACGAAGATAAAGTTGTTTTAAAAGTCATAATTTAGTTGTCTTCCCGAAAAAAAATTTACATTAAATTTTGTAGTAGAAACGTCTACAACAATTTTTATTGTGGACATTGAAACTTATGATAAATTTATTGTAAAAGTGTCTAAAATTCAAATTTTATACATATTTGTTTCTAATTTTTTTGCAATAGAATAGGCCATATTTCATCACGAATTTACTGCCTCCTTTAATTACGTACAGTAAGTTTGATGGTTTGGCTATCTTTTCTGACGATAAGTTTTATTGTTTTTACTGTATTTTGTACCCTACTGTTACAATTATTTTTATCTTCGTGTTATGGTAATTTTTTTCCGGGTAGATATTTTAAGAAAAGTTGATCAAGTTGATCAGCAGTTCAGTTCATGTCCGCCAGCTCCAGTTTTGCGGGCAGCCAGTGTTCGCTAGATCTTACTGCACTTGGTCTAGCTACTTCGCCCCAGCGTATCCGTCCAGCCTTAGCCACTTTCTGAATATTGTTTTAACCGTGGAGGCGAGCGAGTTGTTCATTTCTTCATACACTGTCCTGCACAAAATGACCTTCATTGTCGATACTATCATATGGGTCGACGAACTTGGTGTTCGCGACACTGTTAGAGCAAATATTTGGTTCGGTTAGATAGCTTTCCACAAATTCACTTTCCAGCGGAGGTAAATGGTGAGAAAGTAGGCAGTGTTGAGAATAGTGATCGCTCGGTATTTTCCAAATTCTAACTTTTTAACCTTTTTTGTATATTGGGCATCCAGTCCAGTCCTCCGGTAGCTGTTCTGTATCCCACATCCTGATTATCAGCCGAGCCAATGTTAACAAGCTTCGCTGCGATGCCTTCTCTGCTTTATTTGCTTGAGCCGCCTAATGGCGTCGATCATTTCACCTATTGTGAGGGTCGGCATATATCTATCATCCATCATATTCCGCCATTCAAGTACTCATTGTAATGCTGCTTCTATTTCAATTTGATTTGATTATAGCTAGGGTGATTTACATATTTTGTTCAGGCGTTATGTGTACTTTATTTTGGACTGCTCCCAGTGCTACCATCTATTTCTCGTCAACTAAATTCTCATCTAGCTAATTCCCGATATTACTCGGGGCCCTTTGTCTCGCTCACTTGTATATCTGTTATAACAAAAATTCTCATAATACAAGAAACAAAACCCTTTTTCTTCATTTGAATGTGTCTATTCACTTTGTCAGTTCCCCTCCTGTTGTCTCCTCGCCACTTGTAAATCGGTCTTCGTCTCGGTAATCTCTTTAATTTAAATCGACACAAAGCCTTTTTTACGTTTTTGAACCTCCCCCTTGTAATCGCTACCTTATTCCTCCTTTCAGAATTCAGCAGCTAGTACAACTGCTATCGTTTCAAACGCACCCCCTTACCCATTTCAACTTTTCTCTCCCCTTGTAAGAGACCGTGCCCTTCTTTTGTAAACCCCTCTGTATTCTTTTATGCCAAAAAACATGTGTATGTGTTTGACAAACGACGTTTGATGAAGAACAGTGCAGAAATTCCGAAGCTATGGCGAAACGTACATTCATGCTCACGTTTTTCGTTCCTTTACCTGTCGGTTTCTTCCCAGTCAGCTCCCCCTTCTGTGGCGTAACTAATTATGCGTCGATTTGCTCTATGAAAATCCCTATAATGAAAATAAAACGAAGGTTTTTTTTATGTACCATACTCCTCGGTGGAGCCCCTCTCTTTTCACTTGCACAACTGTAATCGGCTTCAATGCAAGAGAAATGCAACCTCTTTTACTTATTTGGACCTAACCCCTTTTTGGGGATTCCACCTTCTGTTAACCTTCCTAGTGCATTGGGGTCGTTTTCGACCCATCGGCATACTTACAAAGCTTGATACTCAGTAACGGAACGAGCTAGAGACTTGAAATTTTCTGACTTTTCCTAACTTTGGAAAACTAGCATTGTGGGGGAGTTTCAGCTTTCAGCGACATCTAGAAGAACCACAGCAAAAAAAGTTACATATTATGCATTAAGGGTCGAAAACGACCCAAGTTTTGAAATTGCTCTCATTCATCCATTTTCAATCCGAATTTTATTTTCTTTGCCTCATGTGAAAGGTATGGCCAAAACCTGGCACCCAAGGTGTATTAGGGTATATTTGATGACTAATGGCCACTTCTGCGTTGGTTCCGGAACACCCACTACCAGGTCCCGGGGACATTTTTATACTTTGAGGTAATTCATTTTGCGGCACATCAACATGTCCCCCGGGACCTGGTAGTAGGTGTTCCGGAACCGACGCAGAAGTGGCCATTAGTCTACAAATATCCCCTAACATACCTTGGGTGCCAGTTTTTGGCCACATCGTTCAAATGAAGTAAAGAAAACGAAATTCGGATTGAAAATGGATGAATGAGGGCAATTTCAAAACTTGGGTCGTTTTCGACCCCAATGCATAATATGTAACTTTTTTCTAATGCATTAGGAAGGTTAACCTCCCAGTGCTGATTCCCTTATATCAAGGAACATGTATGTCAAGTTTGATGAAGAACCGTCCAGGCGTTTCGGAGTTATGGCCTCCGGCCCTGTTATGAACCCCCCCTTTTGTCAACCCCCCAGTGCTGATTCCCTAATATCAAGGTCGGAACATGAGGGCCAAGTTTGTTGGAGAACGGTCAATCCGTTTTGGAGTTATGGTGGCACATAGAAACAAACTCACGTTCACTTTTATATATAGAAGATAGATAGATAGATGACCTGTTATTGAGATTCCCAACAAATTCTTCACTTCTATATCACATAATTGCTACGTACGTGATTAAGGTTTGTTAGCTTGGTTGAATCACTTCTTCTTCCGTGTGAACCTCATAATGCGCCGGTTTCAGGAAGCATGGTAGATGCCCGTGGTTGGAATCTCGTTGTCTCGCCGGAGGACCAACGTTGACGACCAGTGTTTTAAATTCCGAGCACTGCCAGGACATGTACAGATATAAAACTCTTTATTTTACCGAATTAGAGAAGCTCACTTCCCCTGTTAGCATGCGACCAGTAGCAGCGCCATTGTTTATTCATATTTCAGTTAATACCAACAGATGGTAAGGGTTTTCGATAGCTCGAATTCCAAGGTTCACTAAGTAAAAAAATCTATTGTAACTTAAATCCAGTCATTCGCTAAACTACTATGAGATATATGATCTTTTTTGTTTATTAGTAGAAACCAATGATATACAAGTGAAAAATGAAGCATTACATTAAGTTTTAGTACTGCGAAACAAAGTATTTTTCGATGCATATTTTTTATTAACTGTACCCACGTGTGTTGCCATTGCCACGCGTTCAACTTTAAGCGAATACCAACCGTACCTTCTGTAGTAGATATTTAATTCAAGTAAGTATTTTATTGAACTTGCACACAACATTGTGTTGCCTTTGTGGCGCTGCTGGTGTTTTCGTTACAGACCGAGGATAAGGCTCTTATGTTATTAGATTTTTTATTTACAATCTAAACTACTAGAGCTACTAGAGATTATTGCTTGAACTCGTAAGAATGGGAAGTTATCTTCCTTAGCTTTCATGTGATACTAGTGATGTCACATGATGTTATAAGCTTTTATCAGAACTCAATAAGGAAAAAATATTTCTTCAATGAGTTTTTTCCTTTGAAAAACTATGTAATCGACTCATACTACATTCAACTAATTCACATGTTTGAGTTTATGTTCAGGTAGTTAAAATAAACTGTTCTGTAATTCTTTCCTACACCTATCTGCAGAAAAAATGGCCCAAAACATCACCGAAGAGATCAAAAGACTGCACCGCCGTAAGCAGCTGACATTCAACACAGGCACCATGGAGCGAATGCAGGACTCAGAATCAAGCGGTTCCGAAATGGGTCCGGATAGCCCGCGTAGACCGGAAAGTCCACCGAGTATGGTGAAGAATCCGGAGAAGGCGCTGTTCACATTCAAACAGGTACAGAGTTGATCTCAGTTTTACATTTTGAACTTCAATAAACCCCGCTAAAGTTTTTGTATGTCCAATATAATCTGTAACCCTGTGAACCTTTTGTGCTACCAAGTAGACTCATTGACAATTTTCGAACAATATCTATCTTTCGGAATGCAATTATTATATGATTTGGAAATTATTCCAGGTACAAATGATCTGTGAGCGTATGCTTAAAGAAAGAGAAGATGCCTTGCGAGAACAGTATGATGCCGTTTTGACCACCAAACTTGCAGAACAGTATGACGCATTTGTGAAATTCACATACGACCAAATACAGAGACGTTACGAAGCGGCACCCAGTTGTAAGTATCATAAGTGTGCTCGTTCGTACATCATCGGATTTTAGAAATTACTGATTAATTTTTTTTGTTCCAAATGTTACAGATCTCTCCTAATCAACATGTTGACAGAAGTTGCAATTGCAGTAATAATTGAATGTTAATACGCATCCACTCAATGCAGCAGCAACAACCATACACACAAATCTAAACGTTTGAATATCTTTATATCTATGTCTTACTGAATACAGCTTTTTTTTATTTGTACTGGTTTCTATTCTTCATCGTACCTATTGATGTGTTAAAAGCGAACAAAGATGTAGGTTCTGTACTAATCCAATCGATGAAACAACTACACCGTGCTAGTTTTTCATTCGTTCGTAAGCATATGTTGTTAAGTTCCACTTAACAGATCTTCAGGATAAAAGTTAATTAACTTTTCGATCCGTACCTAGTTTCGAGTACTTTAGGAGAAAATATCCTTTCGCAAACCATTCTTAGTACTATTATACAATTGAGGAAGACAGTCCAATAGCGGGCATCAATTTGAATGCTACTACAATTGAAATTGAAAAATATAACCCGAAAACTATTCGATCAATAACTAAACTGTTGGAGCCAGCAGTAGAATCGTTTTGTTGATCTGTTTATTCGTCGTGCTTCTTGCTTTACTCATTTATTTGCTCGGAAGAGCACGGTTCCATATTGGTTCCATAGCAAAATTTATTTGTTTAAGGGTTTTGTTTCGTTAATACGTAGAATAATTGTAATGCTAGTTTCATTTGTTCAACCTTTATTGTCTCTCTTATTGATTTTGTTCGTTTCCAACACTGTAGTCAATTTCCTCTTCAAAGTATCTTCAGCATAATTTCAATTTTTGTGTACATTTATAAATATCTGATGAACTACTTTACTTTGTACAACAGTGTTATTTTGCAATAAGCCCAATCAATTCCATTGAACAGTCATTTAGTATAGTTTTTTTCGGGAAATATTTAAGCTAACCTACTGACGTGGAGCTACAGGATAATGTCGCGATTAACTAAAAATGAACTTATCAAATCACTCGATGAAATATCTTGTGATGAAGGGAAATAAACTAAAACAAATTATCTCACTGTGTAGGGAAACTTGATAATATTAATAAACTATGAGATGGTAAAAACTAGTGGTCAGGCGAAAATGCATAATTCACAGATAACATACAACATATACATTTATACATATGGAACTATATATATATATATTTATATATACATATAGAAGCAGACATAACAAACGAATTAAGAAGAAGCTCGCAACCAACTAGTAAACAGAAAAATCTATTTCAAAAAATATGCAGAGGAATACAAGAAAATGGTTCATAAAAGTTAAGTTTTTATATAAATTAAGGCATACAGTAAGCGAGAGAGAGATAAGAATAGTTGAAGCAACCCCTAAGGAACGTCGATATATATTAGTATACAGACTAAACAGAAGCAAAGCAAATGATTGCGCGAATGAAAATTGAAAGAAAAAAATACAAAAATTAAGCTTATATTACGAACAGTAAGACGAGTAAGTTAACGAGTAAGCGTTTATATACATATGTTTTATATAAAACAAGAAAATGTAACAAAATATCCTTCAAACCAATAACTAATCGATTTGCGATGAAAAGCAGCAGGTAACACTACAAAAAAAAAACAAAATCATAAATGGTTCCGATGTCATTGCAAGTAACTCATTCGAGCACCTTTATAGCATCAAATAGTGCATTAAAAGCAGCAGCTGCTACACTGCTAATAAGTAAAAAACTACCTACCTTAGCCAAAATAAGTCACATCAGCGAAAGCATGAAGAAATAACCCTTTCCCTACCGTTACGCAAATGTACGAACCACTTGATGTTTAGTCAAAGTAACTAAAAAGGTAAGCACATTGCAAATCAACAATCAACAACAAAATAAACATACCATTCACCAAAGCGAAAAATAAGTGTCGAAGAGCAATTCTTCCGAGACTAGTAACAAGCAAGCAGAACATAGAACATAGGTCAGCTGGCATAGTGCCTAACACACCCGTACAAGGCAATAGCGCGACATTTGAAGAACAGTGACAGCGAAGGTAATGTGACCATAGAACATGTTGGGGTTGCACAGGTACGTAAGGATGATACTAAAGTGGCAATGCCCCGAATAGGGAACACAGTAATCTTAGCGTTACTTGTTATTGCTCTAAGCAGCTGGATTTTATGAAGGCAGAAGATGGAAAAAAGATTCATGCTAACCAAACCACATGAAAATAAAGTGCAGTTTGCTAAGTCCGTAAGTAGACAGTGCTTAATAATTATCGATCGTGGATGATGTATCACTTTCTTGTTTATTAAACTGCCATAGTACTTCACGTAGCAATGGTGCAAAAGTGAATTATCCCGGTTGGCATATCACAGCATTGTTGGATATTTTTTAATCCAGCCACATATTTACCTCGATTCTGCATTTCAATCTGATCCGTTTAGCATTCCGTTCGATATCTATGTGTTATAGTAGCATACGATTTAACACTGATCAGAAGGACTCTGATCGGGATACAGAATCGAGACGAATGATTAAATTGTTAAAACTGAAACTGTCTTCGAAATTACAAAAAAAAACTTCGTCGCAATTATAACTTTCTGCACGCTCGGTTGTATAAAGTTTCTGATAACTTTTACGAGTAAAAATTAATTATGTTTGGATAGTTTTCTATGAAGGCACGTCTACCATTAGTCAAGAAGAAAATGCATCGTGTTCGTGATATTTTTACCTTTATATTTTTTTTTGTGCGAGTTGATGAGCTGCAGCGTATTGCTAATTGGGTCTCGGCCCGACTCGCGAGTTAACCAAACAAGATAAGCCGGCCGAACTAACCTAGGTTGGTCGATTGAACGTCGTTCCTCGGACCAAGAGGACTTAAGTTGCCCGAATTAGGCTCGAGATTAATGTCGGTGAATCGTCTTGTCGTGGTCATCGTATTCAGTCGTCTCTTCACTCTTGTCCTATATTAAAAAAGCCGCCGTATTTCGAAATATGTTGTAAAAAAAAGAACCGCGATAATTCAAAAATCGTCATAAAATAGACCGTGTCAATTCAAAAATGGACGCAAAAAACCGCATTAATTCAACCGCTCAAATTTAAAAATCGCTGAAAAAATCACGTTAATTCGAAAAATGATGTGAATTAAATGTCAAATATCATCATAAAAAACCGCGTTAATTCAAAAATCGTCATAAAAGACCGCGTCAATTCAAAATCGTAAAAAACGTGTAAAACGAGCCTTGAGTGTATGTAAGCACCGGTTGTATGAGATTAGCCTGTATATTCGAAAATTTTCTTGTATGACCAGTGATTACAAAAATTAAGATCTAAAATACACCTTTTTATAAATTTATGTAATGGTAATGGTACTAACCAACTATAATTTGTTAATTTATATCAAAAAATATTACGCACATGCAAGATTTACGGTGGCTCGAGAACTTCGTGACAAAGTTGAATTTATTATACCTGAAAATAAAAATCAGGCACAATGAAACGAGTCAATATAGTCCCTAAGCTGATAAGCATTTCCTCCTATCAACGCTAATATGCAGAGATATAGCGCCCTACACGCTTGCCTTTATAATATTATTAACTTTTAAAAATATCAAACTTTTATTCGTATTTTTTTCAGGTCCATGAAATCTACCTGTATAGAAATAATCTTAATCCTGGATACCACGAGCACCAACACGTAGGGTACGGGAGGATATTTTCCGCCCATTAAGCGATTGCATTTATTTTTTCGGCCTAGTTCTAACGGAAAAACAGAGGGGTTTGATGTTCTTTTAATAACAAACAGTAGATTACTAACATTTTTGAAAAAATATTTATAACATGTTAAAGTTAAATATCGGCAAAGTATAAATAATGACGAAAGAGAAAATAGGCCGAATTTAGAATGCCGAAAATTTCCTCGCGTACCCGTACCTATATACCAAATCGTAGCACAAATTTTAAAAATCATTCCGTAAGTAATGCTTAATAATTGGCTTAAATCATCTAAACAGTATACTGAAGGGAATGCCGCCAAAACTTGGCTGATAGGATTATGCATGTTCGGATAAAAATTCAAGACCCGAGGTGAGTTATATGCTTCATAAGCTATAATTCCACATTGTATTAAGTATTTCTATTTACTGTAATATTCCGACAATAGTTGATCCATCGCCTTACTGGTATGAATAGGATAGTAGAATTTTGAATCGCCATTATAGTTTTGTACCGTCTGATCGGTTTGGATTAGCGTGGCAACATGATTGTAGCTCTAAAATATTGGAAAAAATGCAACATGTGATAAGTGGAGCTTGCAACTTATATTTAAGAACCATAAAACTTTAATTTATTAAACTTACGGCATATACAGGTCTAGGTCTACGTCTAATAAAACAGATGACACCTTGAGCTTATTAAATAAATAAACGGGACGGGAATGGAATGGATAATCGAATGACCTTGGATGGCTGGCGGATAGTGCAAGCATGCTGTCAGCCAATTTTGACATTTTATGCCGAGGGGTGAAATGACTCTTAAATGATTCTACCTGTAAATTGGTCGGATTTAGTTAAAGTTAGGTGGAAACTACTCAAAATGCCCTTAAAGTGTACAAACTCAGATTTTGAGTAGTTTTTCAACCAAAAAATTGGTAGTAGGAACTTAAAATTGCGTTATTTGTCATAGAGAATAATTCAATTATCGGTAGCAAGTCGCCAAAATTGGTTGAAATTTTTACCCAAAGTTTGAGTTTGTACACTTTAAGGGCATTTTGAGTAGTTTCAACCTAGCTTTAACTAAACCCGACCTATTTACAGGTAGAATCATTTAAGAGTGTAGGAAAAGCAACCCTCACTCGGTTTGTTTACGCTTGCGACATTCGCCCTTTTGTTAATTCTATCTTCATGTTTTTGGAGTCAACATCTGTTGACCAACATTTGAAAGGGGCGGATAAGCCAACTATCAAACAGAACGAGTGAGAGTTCATTTTCCTATGCTGCTCCAGCAAAAAATAACTCTCACCCGTTCTGTTTGACAGTTGGCTTATCCGCCCCTTTCAAATGTTGTTCGACATCTGACCATTTGCGTAAATGAAACAGCATGACACCGCTATACGTTCTGTTGGTTTCACTCTGCAAAGCCGGTATGCTGGCAGACGGGTAGTATTTTCAAATCTTATGTCGAATTTGTTTATTCAATCCGGGTTGAAACTGGATGAATTTTATCTGTCAGATAGGAGTAAATGAACACAAAAAGTTTATCCAGTTCCAATCCGGATTGAATAAACAAATTCGACATTAGCTAGATTTTAGCAAATAATACCCACGCCGGCAGTAGATGTTGGCTATACTGTCAAACACATTGAGTAGGGATATAGGGTTGCCAGTCCCTTGATGATCAACGCACAGCAGTATATAATCCAATAGGGTTTACTCTTGGGTTTTCCCGGTTTGCCAGTACATATTCGCTATGACGGCGCCGCAGTGGAGACACCTTCATTAGTTTCGAGTTTCGTGAAGCAGAATAGCGATTTCTTAATGAGTGCAAAGACAGAAACATGTCGGAAATAATTTTCACGCATTCAGCTACGGGCAGTTCTGTAAGTGTAAAAGAGGTCGTGCGGTGCCGTCAAAGTGAATTGGTTAGAAATGGAAAAGTATTGGTAACTCATACAAGTTTTCGGCTGGTAGTTCTTTAGGAAAACTCAAATAAGAAATTAAATTGGTCTTATTTTGATAATATTTTACGCTAAGCATACTTTCGAATTTCTCACAAAAGTCGACCAACATTTGAAAAGGGCGGATAAGCCAATTGTCAAACAGAACGAGTGAGAGTTCATTTTCCTATGCTGCTCCAGAAAAAAATAGCTCTCGCTCGGTCTGTTTGACAGTTGGCTTATCCGCCCTTTTCAAATGTTGGTCGAAAAAAGTAACTCATGACGTGTCATTTTACATGCAATAACCCAAGTAACAATTTCAGGCTGATCAAACGCTTTTATAGCCGGTTTTATTCAACCTGTGGCTGAACTATGGTTTAGGTTTAGAAATAAAAACCTTTTTTCAGCTCTTAAACATCTAAATCTGGTGATTTTATCAAGCTTCAAACTTGTCAAAAGCTGCTTTCGAAGCTGCGATGAAGCTTAATAGAGGTTTTTTGCGCGCTTTTAAATAGCCAAGTTGCGCAATGCTGTCAATTCTATTCTTAGAACGAGAAATAGTTTTACAATATGCTCTTCCAGCCGCTTAATCAACGGCTCGTGAACCTTTATGCAGCCAAAAGAAAATCTATTTTTAAATTTAAAAAATGGAACGCGTCTATTTTATTTTGCCGTGAACATTGTCGAACGCGATATTCTTCATTTCGGATAACTTTAATTCATATAAGTAAAGCTAGCTAATTAAAAATGCATGTCTTTTTTCCGGGAATTGAACCCGCCATCTTTTGATCCATAAGCACTCACCGTATGATCCGCCCCATTTGCATCTGCAGAAGAGACAGTGAGAATATCTTTACACCTGAAGCCTAGCCCGTCTAGCGTGAAGCAGTCGATAATGTCGATAACTGACAAACTTTTGCTGTCAGCCGAATTGCGAAATTCTATGATCTGACAGTATGTGTGCTGTGAGCCGAAAGAAAACTTGGTAGAAGTTTGTAAAGCCACTTTAACACCCTTAAGCAGACTTAAAGTAGTTTGAAAGCTGTAAGCCAAATGAAAGCTTGCACTCTACATTTTAACACCTTTAAGCAGCCGTAAAACGGTTTGATGTTTATGGCTGTTTAGAAGCAGATTGTTTAGCAGAAAAATCCACTATTAAGCTTTTTTGTCAGGTTTTGGGAGAGAACTGGTTTGAAAAACTTCAAGTAGCTTAAACATCGCTTATTTAAACTCCATTTGAGTGCTTACTTTATGCAGCTTTGATCGCCTTAAACCAACCCGTAAACAGCCATTGCTCTTGCAATTCAGCTACCGTTGTTACTTGGGAAACTATGCACTTCCGATTTATCGCATGTTGCATACAATATTTTTGCAGAAGTTGATGTCCCATAGACCATCTAGCACCAAAAAATGTCACTGCAAGACACGCACTTATCACGTCCAATGTTGAGTTCACGCACGCGCTTTAAATGTTTTTCCCAAAATTTAACGTACGTGTGAATGCATGTAAAAGTTCTTTACAGTGATAACGCATCTCGTAACGCATCACGTTTTACAATAAATATTGCAAACATCGTGCAATTAAAAAACGAAATTCGCTAATCGCATCGCCTCATTCGTGCAATTAGAGAACGAGTGCTGTAGTAGATTACTTACAGTCTTGAGAAAATAGTTATATTTAAACATATTGCGATTATTATCTAAAATTTTTCTTTCGTCGGTTTAGTTGTGCACCACAGTTGCGCGCAGCTCTGTTCTGGTTGCTCGCAGTCAAAGTATTTCTTTTACATTCACACGAAATCTCGTAAGAAACCGTCAACGCAAGAGTGATGAGAAAAGCAACAATATTTCTCTCTCGCTCATCAGCTGAATGCTATAGGGTAGCTTGCTCCGTGTTTGCCCGTTCAAACATGGACAAAATTTTTACAAACGCAATCAGCATTTAAATTTTATCATTTTCGGTTAACGTAAGACATTGTAACTGTGTTGTTTGTAAGTCTGTACGTAATAGAACAAAACAAATGTTATCTAAGCAAAGAATTAGAGCATAAACATAGAAAACTTACACGTGCTTACACCACAGAGAACAGACTACCAGCTAATCGACAAAAAGTGTGTAAAAGGTTTTTATGTAATCTACGAGTAATCCTTCAATAGAGCACCCTTCGAGCAGTAAGTGGCAAACTAAATCTTATTGATGTCGCTGCCATCGCAGCTATGTAACTCCAGCACAAAGTAATTTTGATAAAGGTGCATGGATATTTTTTGATGCGTTTGGCAAACTATTTCTGGAGGGCGCCACCGACAGATTTCACACACAAATAATCGATTACTTCTTTCGAGCCTGTTAATCTGTTCTCTGTGCTTACACTGTCAATGATACATGATTTACCTTTGTACACAACTATCAAGGGGTTTCCAGTAAGACGTAAAAGTGCGTAGTAATCAGAGATTACTTTTGTAATCATTTACGAATAAATTAGGTAATCAATGGTAATCAGTATAGAGTAATCAATGATAATCTTAAGTAATCATGATTAATTTATAGTAATCACAAGAGATTGATTACTGGTAATCAGAAGTAAACAAAAGTAACTTTTTTCGAAGGTGCGTAGTAATCATTGCTGTTGGAAACCCCTTGACTACTATCCAGCCTTTACGAGCCATAATGGCGGACGCGTTCGTAATATTTGAACAGCATTTTTGACATTTCCCCAATCCAGCTTTCCACGAGCGATAATGGCGGATATTGAGCACAAGTGGGCACAATCTTTTGACATGCATTGGAGGAGCGTCGAGTTCGCCCTGACGGAGTTACTATGGATACATTCATGATTGTTTGTTGTTCGAATGTAAAAATGTAAACATTGTTCTATTTTGCAGATCAGCTAAAGAGGAACATAATTGAACGGACAACAAGTTTTATGGATTGTGGTTTTGCAGTTTTCGCAAATTTCAGGGAGAATGTCCAAATACGCAACGGAAAGTTTCTTATCAAGTCAAGACGCTGTTCGATAGCAAACTTGACAACGGCTCGACCAGCATGAAGTTAATGTTTGTGTTAATGTGTAATGTTTCGAATGTTTAACTCGCACGATTGTGTAAAAGTATTCTGAGCCAGTACCTTCAGCAAATTATGGCAGCAAACCACTATAAAAGTTTGAATCCGTTTAGTTATGTTCCACTTCAGCTGATCTGCAAAATTAAACAATATTTACATTTTTACACTCGAACAACAAACAATCATGAATGTATCCATAGTAACTCCGTCAGGGCGAACTCGACGCTCCTCCAATGCATGTCAAAAGATTGTGCCCACTGGTGCTCAATATCCGCCATTATCGCTCGTGGAAAGCTGGATAAATCGCACGTTTTCTTTCCGCGCGTTCACGGTAAAACTAAAGGGATGTACAGAAAGAAAACATGCGATGTATTAGGGAAATGTCAAAAATGCTGTTCAAATATTACGAACACGTCCGCCATTATGGCTCATAAAAAGCTGGATATAATGCTGAAAAACGAAATATTTTCTCGGGAAGCACAATATGTATCTAGCTTTTTACGAGCCATAATGGCGGACATGTTCGTAATATTTGACCAGTATTTTTGAAATTTCCCTAGTACATCGCACGTTGTCTTTCCGTAGATTCCTTTAGTTTTACCGTGAACGCATGGAAAGAAAACGTGCGATGTATTAGGGAAATTTCAAAAATGCTGTTCAAATATTACGAACACGTCCGCCATTATGGCTCGTAAAAAGCTGGATTAAAATTGTATGTCGACAAAGTATTTTTATCCAGCTTTTTACGAGCCATAATGGCGAACGTGTTCGTAATATTTGGACAGCATTTTTGACATTTCCCTAATACATCGAACGTTTTCTTTCCGCGCGTTCACGGTAAAACTAAAGAAACGTACGGAAATAAAACGTGCGATGTATTAGGGAAATGTCAAAAATGCTGTCCAAATATTACGAACACGTCCGCCATTATGGCTCGTAAAAAGCTGGATTGGCGAAAGAAAAGGCAAATAGGCTGAATTTAGAAACCTGCTGAAAATACCGTCCTTACCGTATATATATTTTTTATTTCATCGGTCAATCGGAATGCCAGTTAGTTTCGGATTTGTATATAACTTTATTATTTACTGACATTTAAAAATACCTTAAGAAAAATTTTATAGTCGCAACGCCTCCAACACAAAAAGTTGAAGTCACGTCATAGACCTGGTTGAAAATCATCAAAGCTGTCAAATGATGCTGTCACTCTGTCAGTTTAATTTTGAAGACAACGAATTGGAGAGGTTATGTTTATGTTGCCTCTGTCGGTAGAATTTCTCACATGTTCTGTTCAATACCAGTGATAAGTGTGATAAATGTAAACATAATCGTAGGAAACATTGCTTTGCCAGAAAAAGTGTTGCTCTGAGTGTGTTTCTTAAGAATTACAAGCTGTAGAATGGACATCGTCAAAGAGGTGCTCGAGAAACAAAAGAAGGATTTGGAAAAGTTCAAATCAATAACTGTAGAAAAACACTTGGAAGTTGGAATCGATGTCGGTCACCTTATGGTGACTGATCCAAATTATTTCGACGATGATCAGTTTAGGTAAATAATATTCGTATCTCGTGTGTAAATCTAACATAACCAGTATGTCTTTTTAGAGCTGGCAAAGAGCAATATCTCTTGAACCTGACGCGGGACAATACACAATTGCTTATCAATAGCATTTGGGAGTTACCAACTGAACGTGTAGAAGAATCTGTCGTTGCTAAGATTACACCTCCTCGATTTGTTTTGCCTCGAGCTCGAAAGCTCCCGGTTCCGAAGCCACTAACTAAATGGGAACAGATAGCAAAGGCCAAGGGTATCAAAAAACGCCCTCGTGAAAAGAAAGTATACGATCAAGTGCTGGATAAATGGGTTCCTACATATGGTTATCAACGATATAAGGCAGAAAAAGAAAAGGATTGGATACTCGAGGTTCCTCAAAATGCTGACCCGAACAAGGATATGTTCCAAGAGAAGCGAGATTTGAGGATCGAACGAATAGCTAAGAATGAAATTTCGCGGATGAGAAATATTGCCCGAGCAAAAAAGATTCAAACGCCTCGAACTGGTTTCCTGGGTCCTGATTCTGCATCTGCCAAACAGGTGAGAAAATGTTTTCGAACCGAAACCTTTATCGGCAGCTGACATATAATTTTATTTTAGCTCATAACGGCGGCAAATATTGCGAAAGCCTCAACGGCCTCGGTTGGTGTTTTCCAGGAAAAACTCAATAATGATAAACAAGCACGTGGAATTGGAGTGAAAGAATTGATACCAGGTAATAAGAAGAAACGGACGTCAGTTTCGTTACCGCGTGAAAGAAAACGAAACCTGGATATTGTAAACAAAGTTCTTAACAAAAAGCCCAAAATAGATGTAGAAAAGGCTATTTCTCTACAGAAAGCCGAATCACGAGCAGAGTATGTATTCATTTGGTATTTCGTATCTTTCTTTGTGTCATTGTTTTATTTTTTTTTGCAGGCGCGAAGCTTCAATGGCCGAGGAAGGGCAAGCTTCGAAAAAGAAGGGCAAAAAGGGTTCCAAAGGAAGCTTTGGCCGCAAAAAGCCAAAAGGAGGACAAGGTAAGCGTAACCATAGCAAGCGTGCGGTTGGACGGAAAAGGCGATAAGGCAGAACGTGGGATCAATGGGTTGATAAGCTATATAGAATGCAAAATAATCATGTTAATATTAAGTTTTGATCTTGTTTGTTGTTTGTCCGAAATTCTATTTCATATTTTTTAGAGGGCGTGATGTGCAATTTAGCTAAGACAGTAATACCTACTTCAATAAAAAGCAACCTCGATTCACAGCAACTTCGGTATAATGTAACTTTTACGATGATATAACGTATTATTTTAAAATTAACAAAAACAACTGTATTAACTTTAATTGTGCTGTGACCTCGCATTGCTACTGTGCGAAAACCATGCGAGGTATTACTGATGTACCTATGATAGGCAATCGTTGAATGTATGACCTCAGAACGAATGTTAATGGGTCGTCAATCACCAATCCGAGTGATATTATCCCTAGTGCAACTTTTGGCTTCAAATGCTCACTGGTTTCAATCATCTAGAACAGCGGCCGGTTAATGTTTTATAATTTTGCTGTATAATGTCTACAGTAACTTTTGTTTTTTGGCGACGAGATAGTTCAGGGTACCTTCCGAAACAATCCTCCAATTTCTCTTTTTGAAGCCTTCAAGCAATAGTTTATTTGAAGATGACTGAACATGAATTTTTAAACGCGATTGTACGTGTCACGAAAAAGGTCGCTCCCAAAACAGCAGCAATCTCCAATGGACAAGCGCCAAGCAAACTCGTAGTGAACGTCGAGTCACTTGCATGAATACCAAATGGCGTTATGCCAAATGGGTAGCCCCGTTCCATCGAATTATCGTTTGCGGTTTTTGTGCATCGTTCATCTGAAATTGGTCCATTTGTTCATGCATACGTTCTAGAATGCGTCATCTTGTTTTGCGGTTCGTAATGGATTGCTATTTTTCTCAATACAATTCTAAATTAATAAGAAATTGGCTGTAATTTCCATACATTTTGTATCCGACTAGAGTTTTATTAAAAAATGTACCCCGACAAATGCAGATTTTGACTTAATATTCCTGACAACTGAATTACGTGAATTATAAAGTCTGCTATTATTTGTTTAGCCTTACGTAATTTTTTGCTTCTGCCTACATCATGAGTTTTTATGCCGTAAAAAAATCAACAAATCTGATATAACAATACTTAATGTTTTATCTCGAAACATGCGCAAAATGGTAGCAAAATATAAAAAAGAGTTGCTAGTAAAAAAGGTAGCAAAATATAAAAAAGAGTGCCTATTATTTAGCTCTAGTTAATTCCAGCATAAACATTACTTAAATATGATTCCAAGATACATAAGTTGGTGACTATAGAACTGGATTGAAATAGCGAACTTAGTTTAAGTAACTTAGGTTTTCTTGTTTGCAAAGACAATGACAATATGAATTTTGAACGATCTGTACTAAAAATATTTGGTTCTGTTTGTTACATTGATATCTTTTTTTATTTCTGACTATTTAGTGCTGTGTTTCACAAAAGGTAAGGAATAATAAAGATTCAATTCAAGCACGTACTTAGAGCTCTACCATATTTACTATCACAATATGTTAAGTATTCCAACATAAAAATCCGCAGCACCATATTTATGTTTTCAACGGTCTTAAAACTCAAATTAGCTTCGTTGTCTTCCGGTGTGTGCCAATGCTTCGGGAATGGAACCGGTATCAGATGCAAAATGCGAATATCTGAAATGATGCAATGCTTCTTTTATTTTGCCCTCAAATAATCATAATAAAAGGCATACTTCTCTTTAAAAATGGAATATGATCATCTTCTATTTTCCTATTTGCGCTCTTGTTGATGAACATGTCGATGCCCTTAGGGTCCTTTAGCAGAAGTTTATTTTTTCGCAGTGTAGATTCGATTTCACTCAACCTTCGATGGTAGTTTCTGGTGTTGTCGAAAAAATTGTAGAATTTTGGATTTTCGCCACCGATCAGATCTAAAAGCACCATTAACTGAACCCGGTCTATCTCTCTCATCGATTTGCTTAATGTTTGCGAAACGTATGGCATGGTAGTCCATTTCGTAGCCAGATGTCGAGATCCATAGAGGGAATCGGTGGCAGACCATTGACGGAAAGCTTCTTCTCCGTCGAAAAACACTAACATTAGGCTGAGATCAGTATTGTTTCGGAGTAGTGTTAATGCCGAAGCAGTGGTTTTGGCCAAATTGAGCATCATTGTACAGGGAACGGCCGAGTCAACCGCACCCACAAATGCATGTTCCCGAAAGTATTTGCTATCGTAATGACATGCCAACGTCAAATACTTGTCCGCCGATGGGTTCAGCTTGCCGATTATGTTGGAGAACCTTAGCCGTCCGAAATGTGGCGTTTTATCGTTAAATTCATCAAGCTCAACAATAAAACGCATTTGCTTTAGCTGGTCAATGATGTATCGTTTGACTTCGTCATGGGAGGCAGTTCCAACAACTCGTGGTTTAAGGATCTTTTTCACTGTTTCACGCAAATGGGTATCGTTGTTAGATCTGGACACAACACTCATTTGATCTGGTGTGAATTTTGCTTCGACCTGAAATGAAACATCTTTGGTCATTTTTTTTATTAAATTTTGTTGAAAATGCAAATGGTTGTCAAGTAGAACGTTGCGCTACTGTAACTGTAATTTTCACCTCGTCTGATGGTATACAAAATTAATTAATAAATGTTTGTCTAGTTATATATTTGTTTAGTAGACATACAACGATGTATTCATAATGCGATCTAGTTCATTGTTCAGTGAATGGACTATTCTCGAACAAGTTGATCTGAAACGGTGCAGGAGATCCTTGCAAAAGAACTCATTGATTGTTCTATGTACTGCCGTCAGCAGATTACCTGTGACTCAGAACCAACACGCCAAAACAGTCGTTTTTTGCATACTGACATCACGTTTTGTTGCATTTAATTAGCAGCTACAATAATCACCATATTCATTTGAATAAAAATGGAGAAAAAGCCGTAACGCATTTCCCCGCTTTCACTCTGTGACGGCCAGTAACAGTCACCTAACGGAATCACTCCATTGAATGCTAATTTTCGATGAATGAAATACTTTGAACGACAGTTACAACTGTATCTGTAACCGTAA
Organism: Sabethes cyaneus; assembly: GCF_943734655.1. Lineage (NCBI taxonomy): Eukaryota > Metazoa > Arthropoda > Insecta > Diptera > Culicidae > Sabethes > Sabethes cyaneus. Next base: position 149,990,496 of record NC_071354.1, read on the forward strand.
TCCTAATCTGTAGTCCATAGCATCAACACCGGGGAAAAGTTCATAATATGCATAAGCATATTTGCATGTTATGTATGAGGGTACGCAAAACATCTTTAATGCGAACTGGCTAATATAATAATGCCGGGAAATGTCCTAAAGGCACGTGCATCTTTGGAATTTTCTTTTGTATTGTCCGAAGGAAAAATACGTTCATATATTTCTGAGTTTTGGTTTCCTTAACGTAATTGAATTCAATACACAACGACTGATATTAGACCGCATCGATCGACCGCATCGACATCGCCGTACCTTGAAGCCAACTGGGAGACTAGTGAGTTAAAGTTTTGTAAAAAGGAAGAAACAACAGGGCATTATCGTCCTGCATTTTCGACCTCTGTTCGGATGATAACATTGATTTACCATGAAATATCTTGGGTTGATTTTATCATTAATCAAAGGTTTTATATCATTATTCAAGAAACCTGACAATTGTTGTTTATTTTTGGATGATTAATAATTTCTAAAAGTATCAATATTTTAATTTTTCATTTCCAAATCCGCATTAGGGCCCTTAATGCTTCCTCATGAGTGATATCTTAAACTCAAACCTTCCGGTTTATTGTACCTATACTACAGGTATAGCTGTTAATCACGAGAAAGTGGAATAACGAGAAAACTCATACTGATAACATACTTCCAACTTCAATTATTAAAGATTGTTTTGCATATTACAGCTGGGGTAAATCTATCAAAACTCTAATTAGTGACGTTTTCCCGTCAATGCGGACTTCCCTCTGGGGAACCATGATACGACTGCTTTAAATATGAGCTATGCTTCAAATAGTTGACAGTTTATGCAAAAGAATTTTTTTAGAACTACATATTGCTTAAATTTGGCCAAAGTTCTCAGAAAAATTCATACAATTTTGTACACGGGCATAGTTGATGGACCTTCATATCTGAACGAAAATAATATCTTAAAAAAATCGAAATCTTCACTTTTCTAAGAAAACTCCAAGGAAAATATTTCGGTTTTCTGGGACATCGCTTATATTTTAAGGGGGCATAGTACTTTTTCAATTTAAAAAAATCGAAAATTTTTTTATTGATTATTTCGAAAGATTAACATTTTGACCATATGTGTTTCAAGTCATTTCGATTAATTCCAAAAATTGACAACGTTACAGCTATTTGTACCGCGCATGTCTGGAGCGATTACACAGCGAATAAAAACTTCAACGTCGTTTTTCTCGAAACCAGGTTCTGAAAGTCGGTACCATAAATATCTCAAGTACGGCTCAAGCAATTCTCATGATTCTTTTTTTCGTTTCCAAGCCAACAAAATTATCTAGTGTTTGACCCATGCTTTTTTCGATATTACAATTTTTGTATTTTTTAGAAATGTTTAAAGTCAATTTTTTCGACAAAAACCTTACTTTTATGTTTGAATGTCCGCCATTTTGTTATGCGTTCGAATTAAAAAAAAGGATGGGTCAAACCAAGGGGTTTCCAACAGCAATGATTACTACACACCTTTGAAAGAAGTTACTTTTGATTACTTTACTGATTACCTCTGATTACCAGTAATCAATCTCTTGTAATTACTAAAAATTAATCATGATTACTTAAGATTATCATTGATTATACTGATTACCATTGATTACCTAATTAATTTGTAAAAGATTACAAAAGAAATCTCTGGTTACTACGCACTTATACGCCTTACTGCAAACCCCTTGGGACAAACACGAGATAATCTATACCTATAAAGAAGGATTTCTGTCTGTCTGTCTGTCTGTCTGTCTGTCTGTCTGTCCTGTGTTCCTTATAGAATCAAAAACTACTGAACCAATCGGCGTGAAAATTTGCATGTAGAGGTTTTTGGGGCCAGGAAAGGTTTTAGTGATGGTTACAGACCCCTCCCCCCACTAAGAGGGGGGGCTCCCACACAAATGAAACACAAATTTCTGCATAACTCGAGAACTAATCAAGCAAATAGAACCAAATTTGGCATGTGGGTGTTTTCGATGACAAGAATTTATTCTAGGGTAATTTGAGACCCCTCCCCTCTTTATAAGAGGAATTATAACTCCTCTCCCCTTTAAGAAGGGGGGTTTCCATACAAATTTCCTCATAACTCGAGAACTAATCAAGCAAATGGAACCAAATTTGGCATGTGAAGGTTTTCGAGGGCAAGAAAATTTTCTATGTTGAATTAGGACCCCTCCTCACTTTAAGAGGGGGGGCTCCTGTACAAATGAAATACCAATTTCCTCATAACTCGAGAACTAATCAAGCAAATGGAACCAAATTTGGCATGTGTGTGTTTTTGAAGACAAAATTTTTTTCAATGATGAATTGGGACCCCTCCCCACTTTAAGAGGGGGGGGGGCTCCTATACAAACGAAATACAAATTTCCTTATAACTCGAGAGCTAATCCAGCAAATGGAACCAAATTTGGCATGTAGGTGTTTTTGGAGGCAAGAATGTTTTCTATGATGAATAAGAACCTCTCCCCACTTTAGGAGGGGGGCTCCTATACAAATGAAATACAAATTTCCTCATAACTCGAGAACTAATCAAGCAAATAGAACCAAATTTGGCATGTGGGTGTTTTCGGTGACAAGAATTTATTCTATGGTAAATTGAGACCCCTCCCTCTTTATAAGGGGAATTGTAACTCCTCTCCCCTTTAAGAGGGGGGGCTTCCATACAAATTTCCTCATAACTCGAGAACTAATCAAGCAAATGGAACCAACTTTGGCATGTGAAGGTTTTCGAGGGCAAGAAAATTTTCTACGGTGAATTAGGACCCCTCCCCACTCTAAGAGGGGGGGCTCCTGTACAAATGAAATACAAATTTCCTCCTAACTCGAGAACTAATCAAGCAAATAGAACAATATTTGGCATGTGGGTGTTTTTTTTGGTGACAAGAATTTATTATATGGTGAATTGAGACCCCTCCCCTCTTTATAAGAGGAATTATAACTCCTCTCCCCTTTAAGAGGGGGGACTTCCATACAAATTTCCTCATAACTCGAGAATTAATCAAGCAAATGCAACCAAATTTGGCATGTGAAGGTTTTCGAGAGCAAGAAAATTTTCTATGGTGAATTAGGACCCCTCCCCACTTTAAGATTAGGGGCTCCTGTACAAATGAAATACAAATTTCCTCATAACTCGAGAACTAATCAAGCGAATTGAACCAAATTTGGCATGTGTGTGTTTTTGGAGACAATTTTTTTTCAATGATGAATTGGGACCCCTCCCCACTTTAGGAGGGGGGGTCCTATACAAACGAAATACAAATTTCCTCATAACTCGAGAACTAATCCAGCAAATGGAACCAAATTTGGCGTGTAGGTGTTTTTGGAGGCAAGAATTTTTTCTGTGATGAATTAGGGCCTCTTCCCACATTAGGAGGGGGGGCTCCAATACAAATGAAATACAAATTTCCCCATAACTCGAGAACTAATCAAGCAAATTGAACCAAATTCGGCATGTGGAGGTTTTTGGAGGCAAAAATATTTTCTATGGTGAATTAGGATCCTTCCACACTTCAAGAGGGGGGGCTTCTACACAAATGAAATACAAATTTCCTCATAATTCGAGAACTAATCAAGCAAATGGAACCATATTTGGCATGTGGGTGTTTTTGGAGGCAATCATTTTTCCCATGATGAATTAGGACTTCTTACCTTTTTAGGAGGGGGGGGCTCCCATTCAAACGAAATACAAATTTGCTCATAACTTTAGAACTAATCAAGCAAATGGAACCAAATTTGGCATGTGAGAGTTTTAGATGGCAGAATTTTTTTCTGTGGTGTATTACGACCCCTTTCCCTTTTAAGAGGGTGGGCTCCCATACAAATGAAATACAAATTTCCTTATAATTTGAGTACTAATCAAGCAAATGGAACCAAATTTAGCATGTAGGAGATTTTTGAGTCTTGAATTTATTTTATGATAGTTAGAGACCTCTCACCCCTGTGGTAGGGGGATATGGACTCTCATACAAATAAAACAGAAATTTTTGCGAAACTCAAAAACTAATCCAACTTGAGAAATTCGAGACTCTTCCATAAAACATTAATCAATAACAAGACCACAAAAACTATCTATAGTAACACTAGATCATTCAGGATGAGACGGTCGCGAGTGTTGCCGGTGACCCGCCGTCGGAAGCGCCGCCCACTGGGGGGCTTGCAAAACTCGAGAAGTGACAAAGATCATCCGAGATTCATGATTTATGTACAACACAGGTTAATTTGTGGCAATACGAAGTTTGTCGGGTCAGCTAGTTTAATATATTTTCATGTCGTTTTGGAATTTTTTAATTCGGATAAGCCCCCCAGCGCGAGCGCCAATCCATGGTATCGTATATCATGTTTTTTCGAATGTTCATGTTCAAGGAGCCGTAGGGGAGAGGGGTAGAGGTTCGTTCACATATGCAAACAAAATTGTAAATATTAGTATAAAGTGCAATGTTTAGAATGCAAAAAACTCGAATCGATTTGCTTTTCGCGTTATCGAGAAGAAAATATTTGAAATCAGGCAAAAAATATGGTGTAAAAAGAACTATGCTTCCTTAAGAATTCATAACTTTTGAAACAAGTATCGCAAAACAAGCATTCCTTATGTATGTAAAGGTCCTCAGTAATCAAGAAAATATATTGTCTGAAAAAGTCTTCCACATTTTTTTCGTAATGAAAAACTCCAAAGAAACATTCACCTTAAGTATTTTTTTTTAAATACGGCAGGCTACAATGGGCTGGCCACTTTTTTTTACTTTTTTTACTTTTTACTTTTTACTTTTATTAATAGGAAAAGGAAAACCCCTGGGAATGAAGCAATAGCCTCTTTTCCCACAGGCACAAAACCTTTCCATCATTTCAACACAATTACAATAAAGTGCCCTTCCAGTGAGCTTAATACTCTTTTAAGGAAGGGCATATTTAAATAATGTCTTCCACTAGTGGTCCAGGGTGGAAATTAAAGTTGAAATCTGAAGTGGCTCTTGCTCATCGAAGAACTGCTTTCACCTGTCGATCACCTTGCGCTCGTTTGTGATTAGATCCCCTCCCTCGTCCCTATAGATGTCAAGTTCAGGTGTGTAACCCTTACGAGTTTGGTTCACCTTCACGTAAAACTTGCGCGTGCCATTAGCCTAGAATAGTTATTCCAGCTCCTAACGAGTCATGTCCTCCTTCTGGCGCTTTTTCCTTCTCAGGATCGTGAACAACTCATTCGTCGCTCGCTCGTCGATATTTGGCCTAATTCTTCCTCGTGGAAATGCTTAGATTGTTTTTTCAACCTCTTTTTTCCTCTCCATTCCCCGTCAAACAAACCATTTTGTGCGCTTGAGGTTTCCTCACCTAGCACCGTGGTTGCGGCCTGATTGACGACTGAGTGTATCTTACTTCATCCAGTTTCGAGGGTCGAAGCATCTCGCTCCACAGAGGCAGGTAAGGGTAAGCGGGGCAAGACCGCCCGCCTAAGCAAAACCACCTGTATAAAAAAAAGTTGTAGCTCAATTTCTAATTTATCTGCTTTAAATGAACAATTGATCTATTACCTACATATAAAAAATAAAAACATAAATATCTGGAATGATTTTCTATTTTTTATTGCGATTTGGAAACACGTCCAAAAAATAGAGTATTTTTTCCATGCGGGGTGAAACACGCCCACTAACGGGGTAAAACCGCCATAGCATATAACTTTAACAATATTCAACCGATTTGAATGAAACTGGTGGCATTGGATTCATGAATTTATCTAATTTAAACAAATTGAATCAGTTTGCTATCAAACAATACATAGTTCCCCGAGATTCGCAAGTTCGAAAGAGTGTCCGGCAACCACTCGTATTGGTAGAATATCAGTAATATAGGTACCGACAGTCTTGAAATTGATACCGTGTAGTTTCCTTAGACAACAAGATGGATCGGGTTAGGCATCCTGGAGTCAATCTTTAAGGACTAGAGAGGATCTAAGATAAAATATAACAACATGGGTATTAAAGTTCCTGCAATTGATCCGGTAGGTCATTTTTTGACATTTCAAATTGTTCTGATTGATAAAGCAGATACATATTACTTTTCCGTTGCTAAGATAATTTGCTATATTTTCATAAAAAATATGTTTATTCTATGTTATTTGTCCCAAGAGGGAGGAATTATTAAAAAAGCTATATCCGAGAAAACAAGAAAATGTCCATAGCGCCCGCAGGGAAAATTGGCGAATTAGATTTTTCCAAACAGTCCACCAGCTATAAACTAAGCACATTTATATTGTTTTATGTAAATCTGAGATCCTTTGGTCCAAACTATGCAATTATTTTAAAAATCTCCTTATCGCACTAGCATTATACACGACGGTCTTGCGCCGTTCGTTGTGGGCGGTTTTACCCCCAAATGACCGATTTACACATTTCACTATTTATTTCAACAAAACTGCATGAACAGTTACCTAATTTAGGTACTGTCGGATGAAGACAGGATCAGAGAAGCGATGTGGGTTGGATTTACTGAAAGTTTTAACGTTTTGAATAAAATAAACCCTAAGTTCTGCGGGAACAAAGTTATAAAAAACGAAACGATTATAACGAAAAATCTATTTTTATTTATTTCTCCGATAGTTTATACGATATTGCTGTACAAGGTATTGTAAAATATTGCGTACGCATTCAGTAATATGACTGTCATCAACATTTAACACCAATTTGAGCAAGGCCCTGTAAAACCATGGTGGGCGGTTTTACCCCGGCGGGCGTTGTTACCCCGTTTACCCTTATGCGAGTGAGTCTTTGTGGTAAAAGGAAGTGCTTTTTATCACCAAGCCTCGGGAAGCTGCAAAGTGAATGTATCGCTGGTCGTTATCGTGCGTGTCGTAAGGCTCGATCAGCGGTCTATACGTTTCTTCTCTGCCAACCTAAGCGTTCATATACTCAATGACGTTGCCTCCAGCTGCACATAAAACACTTCGTTCTCGGCGTTGGGTCTGCCTTCGTGCGGACAATGCACGTTTATGATGGTGTAGTTGATGAAATGGCCTTTTCCCTTTTATCCTCAACATGCACATCCGCTCGTTGTCGCTTTCCAGTCCGTTACGCGATCTTGCATTTTGCTCATCACTTCGAAGTCCGTTTCCAGCTTAGTTACTGCACTACTAAAGTTGGGTGAAGTTGGGTTTTGCCACCACGAATCCTCCACACCTTCTCGCCTTTACGACAGATCTCCTGCAGTGCCACGATGCTAAGCTTTCGGAGTTCTAACTGATCGAGCAGCACCCTGTCGCCATCCACGAAATTTGTGATCTGCAGTACCAGGTACCAAGTTTCTATTCCATCTCAATGTCCTTATTTTGTCGCCTTTCTCCATGTCGAATGTTCCTAGTAGCATTTCATTGATTGTCTCTAGTGTGCTGGATTTAGATAGGTAGTCGCATTAGAGCCACGTTACCGAGTTTCGTGATGGGGCTGCCATCTTATAGTGCCAAGACAACACTGTGCCTCCTTCCCTGTTAGTATACGACTTTAGTTTTCACCGGTGTTGTTTACCCGGTCTCCGCTAAGGTTGCTCGTATTACGGCTGGTACCACGAGGATGTAGGGATAGAAGTTTCTAGATAAGATGCTGGGTACCACTAAGGGGTCTGTTTTACGCATTATCCAGCTATTTACCACCCATTCTCTGTTTGTTATCGAGAAGTATTCCATTTTGCTCATTTTACTCTATTTTTAACAACATTTAAACTAATTGGACTACAGCAAACAAGATTTTGGAAAAACAATGGCCAATTAGGCCATTACAAATATTTTATAAAGTTTTTGTCCTTCCGGTGTTCGGCCACTGAAGCGGGGGGGGGGTCGAAAAAAAAAACAAAGTGAATTTATTAATCGAGCAAAAAAAAACATGGATTTTAAGAATTTTTATTTATGGTTTAAACGTGAAAACCGAATCTAGTCTTGCTTATAATAATAACGTATATTATTTTCTATGCAAAAATATACGAAAAAAGACTAAAACGAAGGAAAATTTTTTTGGACGATTTCCGGAAATTCCATTGTTCGAATTTCCCGTGCTAGAAGCGTTCATTCAACTCGGAGACTCATTTTTCGAGTTTTTCAGACTGTAGAACCCACAGACAATTGATTTAAAAAAAAATAAATTTGACTCATATCCCACAAATTATTTTTTGGCCCCCCGATTTTTCAATTTTCAAGCAAATTTCTAAGGGGGGGTTGACAAAAACTTTAGATATGATTTGCAATGGCCTTATTTTGTGTAAACAAATCCATAGAATCGGGAAGTGTTGTTTTATGGGGGCGGAATGAACAATTTTGGTGAAATCGCTGATGGTCGATTGCAATTTATCCGATTTTATTGGTCACTTTAGATGGAATGACACTTGCCCAAGTAACATTTTTGTAGTATAATAGCCTATCAAGCACTTGTTCTATGGGAATTAGCAGTACAATAGTTGAACTATTCTTAAATTTGGTGAATGACCCTCTGGGCTAAAACCACTCATAATAAAAAAAATATTCTTAAACAAAATCTGTTTGTTGAGCGGCCTAATTTGTATGCTAGAAAAATGTTCAAGCCTTACACAAAAAGATATAATATTTTGATTAATTTTTTTACCTGATTTTCCACTCTTAGGTGGGTTCTATTAAAACATTTACTTAACCCATTATGTCCTAGCGTATGATACATCATACCCCGACTTCAAAACATGTTTACTGCTAAATTTTAATAGTTAGCATTGTTAATATATCACCACAAGAGAGATAAGACATCAATCTGACGTGTGAGTGAGATAATCTGTCAGTTTTTGTCATTTCATTTGTGTTTTCAATAGTGCAAAGTTGTGATATATGGTGGAAAAAAAGTTTGTTGTTGTGATATAAGGTGGAAAATTGCGAAAAAAAACTTTGTCTCCAAAACGCATGACAAAGTCTACAATTTGTGACGAAACATTACCTGAAATGTAAAATGGTATTTATATGTAAAATCTATCACAAAATTCGATAAGAAATATGTGAACAGCTTTGTAATTTGTTTGTTTGAAAATGAGCGTATGAAATATAAAACCTGCGATATTTTGGCCTTGAAACCATTCCAAATGACGATTTTGAGTTTCCCGACACATTCGAGCCATAATATTATAATGGATTACACAGTTTCACTTCATTTGGTCCAAATTTAGGTATACCCGGGTCATGATGGGTTAATAAATATAACTTTACTGGCATGATTTTCAAGGGTCACACAGATTTTTACGTACTTCTCTTAATAAAACAAAGTCAACAGTTACCATCAGAAGTATATATCTAAAACAATCCTGTTATTTGTTTATTTTCGTAACTGGAAAACAAATATTTTAAATATGTTTCGAATAATACACAAATTTTTCGGTGATGCCAGATGGCATTGATGGCAAGTTGACTAAAATGTTCATTTTTAGAATGAAATTATATGCTTTTATTCAAAAAGCTACTTGTTAACGGCAATATGCTAAACAACATAGAAAGTGAGAAAAAAGTTTATGTTATTAAACAAAGACCTATTTGAAGTGTTAAGTGTTATAGGTTAAGTTTGTGCAGCTTCCAAACGGGTTATATCTACATATCTGTTCTCTAGTATGACTTTCAATTTACACCCCTTGTGTCTGAAAGAGCAGAGCAACAAAGTTGTTATGGTGCCTATACACTTGTAAGACATTTATACCACATGCTCTCACCTGCTGAATTGGCCACTGTGTGAAGGTCACTAGCGCCGCTAGTAATAGTGGTAACGGTAAGGAAGCCAACTTCAATAATTTTCGGTGCCGCATTGCCATGTGTTCAACACTATGAGTATTTGTTGTCTACTGAGTCTAATGAAACGAGACAGGTAACTTTAATGAATCTCAAATGTGATTTTCGCACTCTAAGTAGTCTACTTTAAGTATTAATCATGACCAAATTTGCTTCACATTTAAATGTTGCACTTGTGGTTTCCTTGTTTTCCTGCGGTTGAAACTGGTGTTAACCCGAGGAATGGTTTGGGTTTAGATGAAAATGGCACTTGTTAGGAGCCGGTTAACTGAAAATCCGTAACACTGCCTGTTGTAGGTCGTGTCTAGCTCGTAAGAGCTCACTCGCGAAACGATTTCGATTGGGATTTTTTAAAATGTTGACGTGATTCACAACCTTTCACGACTAGCCGCTGTGGCGTTCAGAGAGCGAATGAATGGGGGACACTCGCTGATTGCGCTTGCAAGCGAACCTGCCTGCACGCGGAATATATTACGAGTGAAGGCAACTTAGTACACTGAAACGATGCCACTGTGCTACGTACCTACGTAGACGACAGTTTTGCAGCGATGGTTGCGGTTGGTGACTTTTCTAAAGTGACACCCCTTAAAAAGATATGTCCATGTTTGAAAACATTATTGCCGGTGGGAGAAAGACCGTGCTACAGGCCTAATCCTAAATCTTTTATTTAGACTTGTGAATTATTCGAGATCCTTTTGTAAATAGGATGTGATTTTTCTGTGGCATTATGGCATTATTATTTATTTATAGCTGTTCAGTTAATGAGCTGCAAGTTACGATGCTGTTATCGATAATTCGATGAGCTGCATATTTTGCATGCATGTTGCTGAACTAAAATTGTTTATACTTTCCATGGTTATTACTAGCTTTAACGGTTTGCCAGTCGTTATTGGATACGAATATTCGAGTTTTTGAATATTAGCCAAAATTTATATATTTGATAATACTTTTACGCCCTAATTTGAATACGTCTTTAAATATTATTGTTTAGACTCTACAATAAACAATATCAAAATTCTTCGCCTTTTCAAGATATCAAATTTGGCTCAGGCAGTTTTTCACGTTTTACATTATATTTCCTTTTCACTATTACTTCTACAACAAGTTTAAAAGTGTTGTTAGAAAACCTATCACCTTAAAGCAAATGAGTTCAGTATTCCTATGCTATCGAGCCCTATTGATAGCACAAGCATATCGTAGCATCGTACTGTGCTAGCGGTATGCAGCAGATGTGACGATATGGAAACTCGCAGTATCTGGACTGGTATGGTAGTGATGCTGAGCAGGATCAAGGACACCGTCGCAGTAGATACTAACGACCGGCATCGGTAGGTGCGTGGGATGTTGAAGGCCCGATACGAATTTAAATTTGTTAGAAGTAGAGAAGTAGAGACGGAGGAGGAAGCGTGGTGGTATGCTTTGCTGCTAAGCTATAGTATGTGGCCATCCTTGATTGTTGATGGAAAACTTGGGGCAAACTGTGATAATGTTGTTTACGAGATATTTGTCCTGCTGGTTATTGACACCCTGGAGTTTGTTAGCTGGAGCATTTCAGCAGCAACTATTTGTATATATTAACGTTATCTGTTTTTCCGTATCGTACAGAAAAAATGTAATAAAAGCCTTGATTTGTTGAATAAACACTATGTGAGTCAGTGTTTTTGCATAGATCGTTGATTTTTGGCGGTGACCGACATTACCCGGTAGATGCTGTGACATGTGATTAATTATTCATTTCTGTGACCCAATTAGGCATCCACCAGAACGAAATACGATTAAAGCTTATGTTTTACAGCGACCCCATGTACAGCAGTTTACATTATATTCTATCATTCTACATTCGATAACATGTGATGCAATATTAATTTCCCATCAGATGCTAAACTATTAAAGCTGCTTAACCGTTGTCATTCGTAAAATGAATATGTCTTTGACTTGGTGTAACAACACACCAATATATTAGGGAAGCTAATACAATACATTTTAAAAAAACTCTTTTTTAATATCCATGTAGATGATCGATTATGGAATAAGTAATTATATGCGTTCTCACGAACAACGATTTCAGCAGCAAACACGTTGATGTATGTTCATGTACCTACTAAATAACACCACTCCCTAGATAACTGAGAAGCCGCTTCCGGTGCATGCACGCCGACGTAATTCAAACTTTCACTTAATTTGAATTTCGCCCAGGCAGAAACGCCCCGAAGTATACTACACAATATGTATACCTTCCCACATGTACGTAGTATAGATTTAGGGCGATTCAAGTAAGAGTTGGGTTTTACCCATGATTTTTACCGTGGGTGTTACCTCATTATTGGATAGTGACATAGGTAACACATAACTTACTGCCAAAACAAAACATTACGCAATCGTGAAGTATCACTATGATTTGGCGAACAAGAAAAAAGTATTTCAATAATTTTTTATAGTTAGAATAGAGTTTATCCGATTTTTTCCTTATTCCTCCCACGTTGGACTACGTCTCTCAGGATAGTAGCTGGTACTGGGCTAATTCCAAAAATTAATGCGAGCACCGCGAAGGAATGAAATATTTTAAACGCTAATAGCTGTCAATTTTGAATGGATTTTGATGGTTTGAATACCCATCGATTCATAATAGTTGTAGCAGTTATGTGGTTTTTATTACAATTTTCACTTTCAATCACTAAAAAGCAGTGTTGGGCACCGCTAATTCGCTAACCGATACAATTTGCTCGTTAACCGTGGAAATTTCGCTAATCACTAATCGCAAATTGCAAATTAACAGTTACTGTTTATTTTTGAACATATCGCAATAACTTGCATTGTAATCTATCGCTGTACAAATTATTTGTAATTTACATTTATTACATGGCTTTTCTTAATTTACCTAAGATCAAAACCTATTATAATGGATAAAATGCTTTACAGGTTATTAATTTTAAAATAAACAGCGGCACTTCATTTGGAATCATGGCCCAGCAACAATTTGGCTAGTCTGAGTGTAAATTATAAAGTATAACTAGCGTTTCTCGATTGGTCGGTTAGCGAATTAGCGAATTAGCGGTGCCCAACACTGCTAAAAAGTGAAAGTTAACGAAAAGTGTCAAGGTCAAATACATTTTCTTCATGATTACTTTGCCTCACAGGCAGGGACGATAGTTAAACACATCATTTGTTTAGTGTGGTTTCCTTTTACAAAATAAGTTACAAAACACCTTGTCCCAACAGGTCGAAGATTATTCAATTCGAAGATTATACCAATTTGATATTTGTGTTTGGGAAATATGGCAGAGTGCAAAAACACCCGACACCCCTTTTCTTCTACCAATTTTATCATTTGAACGTTTAACCTAGTCCAATTTGATGTCCTGAAAGTAAACTATTTTGTTAAAGTGTAAAACCACCCTTCTTCTTCAACCGGTTTTCTCTTTAACATTGAATTGCGTCCAATGTGATGTCCGTCAAGTGAAACGTCCGTCAGTGAAACGTCATAGAAAAGTGACCGGTTACCCTTTCGTTTTGCCAGATTGCATCCATATACTACAAGAATATGCTCGGAACTGTTGTCTTGCACGGAAATAGAGCTGAAGGGATATTTGTACATGTGACGTGACGCAGCAATTCTCAAAGCGAGGAAAATCAGCGCCTCGGTTAAGAGAGAGAATAGTGTTTGAACGTTTCATTTGCTGCTTTGCGTCAGTTAGTAGCTTGCAGTTTTTTACATAATTTCGATTGTATTTCTGTCAAGTATGCAAATAGCCGTGAAGTAGAGGGCCGAAAGGAAGTAGTAAGATGCAGCCAACAAACATTTTTGTTATACAATATAAGCTATTGTATAGCAAAAATGTTTGTTGTCCAGGCGATATTTCCGCTTTTATTACCCGTATAGCGGTTGAAAAAGCTATCAACGCATGCATTAAAAAAAGGACTTTTTTCGAACGGTGATAAAAAAACTTAAACAGCTAATTGAGTTGGATAAATTTCCCATGGAAGGTAATTATATTAGCTTACTTGCAAAAAGAATCTACAGCTCTATCAGTCGAACTCTAACCGTGATGGCGGAAACAGTGATGCTTCTCCATTCAGAAGAGCGCTCGTTCAAAGAACGGTGCCCCGCCGCGTCGATAACGGACATCGTGCGGTACTTTGTGGGCGCCGGATACGCTCGTTCCAGCATCTACAACATCTTGGCACTATTGGACAACAATCAGAGCATCGAAAGAAAACCCGGTTCCAGACGGCCGACAACCCTGAGCGACAAGAAGCTCTAAAGGATGCTGGAGAGGAAGACCGAGGGAAAAGTGGCCACATCGCTGCGTGCGCTTGGCCGGGAGGTCGATGCAACCAGCCAAACAGTGAAAAAGTACCTGGTGAACATAGACATACATGTCAGGAAGCGGCAGTCCCGTCCACTGGTCCCGGAGCTGTAGGCAATGACGCAGCGCCAGCGGCTTAATAAAAGATGGTCAACACGATTTTCCCGGTGAATCGCGACGTGGCGGTGGTGATGGACGACAAGACCTATCTCACTCTGAATGCCAACGATTGGCAGGGCACTTCATATTTTACTTCCCCCACGAAGGAAGTGAGCTCCGAGGTGAAGTTCATTTCACACACCAAGTTTTTCAAGAAGGCGCTGCTGTGAGAAGGGAATGTCAAAGCTTTTCTTCTTTCGCTCCTGACTGGCCGTATATGCGGAAATATATAGTACGAAGTGCCTGCCGGAAGTTACGTCGTTCATCAAGAAATACCATAAGGACGAAGCCGCGGTGTTCTGGCCGGATCCTGCGTCGGCCCACTACTCGAAGCGATCGTTGGAGGAGATAAGTGGCTGAATATAATAGCTGAATATAAGTTGGCGAACCCGCCCAAAGTCCAATCGAGAATGTCTGGCCAAATCTGAAGCGTAAGATCTACTTCGACAATTTTGTCGCGAAAACTGAGGAGGAACTGATAAATAAAACGAAGAAAGAACTCAAAAACATGCATGCACATGTGAACTACACTTATGTTTGCATCCACCATGGCGAATGTTTCGGTTAACTGCCGGAAGGCCGTTCGCAAGGACGTAGAATTTCTTTTTAAGAAAGCTAATATAATTATTTTCCATGGGAAATTTATCGAACTCAATTAGCTGTCTTAGTTTTTTTATCACCATCCGAAACAAGTCCATTTTTTAACGCATACGTTATTCAACAAAAATGTTTGTGGGGAGAGGACGTAAGCTAATTAATATTTTAACTGGCTGTCTACATGTTAGTTGTAAGACAATTATACTTCAAATCATTCCTTCACAATGAATGGCCCTATCAAAAATTTTGTGGAAATTGACGTTTGCGAATCAGTGTCAAAAATGATAACTCAGAATAGTTATTTATTTTTTAATTTATCCGTAGTTGTAAGCAAGCTCCTTAAGTAAGCTAACTTCGTCAAGTGCACACCCACCAGTTTCAAGCCAGTTACTTAAAGTTGACTAGTGCTGCAAGTCATGTAAAATAGTCAATTACTTCAACTTTAAGAAACTGAAAAATTTAGATACAAACTTGAGGATATTTAACCTTAACTTCATTTAACAAATGTATATAAATGTTTTGGGGCTTTTATTACAATACAGCTAATTATAAATTAAATTGTCAAGCATTGTCGAATTGTACCTGCATTCGTAGTCCTACACACTTAAAAAAAAGTGCCGAAGTCAGCAAAATTTTGCCGAGATTTGGACAGCCGAGCGTTCGGTAAAATTTTTTATGATGCCAAACGTTAGTAAAGATCCGTAAACGTCGAATTGCAAAACTGAAATTTTTACCGAACGCTCGGCTGTCCAAATCTCGGCAAATTTTGCTGAGTTTTTTAAGTGTGTATGTGAACCCCTAGTTCGTTCCCCTTGGCATAGACCTCCATAAGTAAGATTCGGAGGTGTATTGTCAACGGAAATCGTACATACTACGAGTACTGATGAACTGACATGACACATGGCAGAAAATCCTTTAAACACCATCATCCTACACATTTTGCTTTCACACTAGCACCCTCTGTTATGCATGTTGCGGAGTAGCTTGCATTTGCAGGATCTTATGCTGCAGAGTTTTTACATTTGTATGGTTTTATACTGAAAATTCGGAGCAATACCCGCGCGCCACGGTGTGGTAATGTTGCTTTTTTGAAAAATGAGTAGTTTTTGATTGGACAATGGAATTAACGCGAGTGTCTCGTCTGTTTGTCTGTGCTACTAGCTCCAATGCATTTAGGATGCAAATTTTGCTGCCGTACGAAGTACTCCTTGTACAAATACTCATAAGAACGGGTGTTCTCTAAAACCACAACCATGGTAGCGCTTTAGCGCTTGTCGTTCGAAAACTCCAAGTTCTCACTAGTCCTACTCTAGCATTGTTCATGGCTCATGTGTTTAGCATCGTGGGCAGCGTGCAGGAAGACAAAGACAAAAGATGAATCACAAGCTTGCATCTGTTAAGGTATTTGACAGACCTGTGAAACCACGCCCCGGCTGCGAGCCGAATTAAAATGTTCTTCTCCGCTCTCTGTTTCGGTGCATTTTGGCGACTCGCTAATGAAACAAACCGACACCGTATCTCGGAGCCAATATATGGTGCGGTGCTATGTGTTCGGAGCGCACCGTGCGATACCGTGCCAGAGCGTCAATTTGGGTTAGAGTGCGAAGCACGAGTATGGAGCCTGAGTAACATAACAAGTCTACTCGGTAACCAATAAACATTACCGTTTATTGGCATATTATTTTTACTGCAAGTTGCTATATATTAGCATTTTGACTGCATAGCTGTAGGAAATGGGCATCCAAAATTCTATTTTAGCTCTTCTGGATTCTGGTCAGTAATCAGCTGCAAATCAGCATTGTCAGCGCTATAAGAGGGTTAGCAGTAAAGTAGGCGTATTTTGCCAAAGTAGTTTTCGAGTTGTATTTAAGGTGGCTTAAATGCTTATTGGCTTGCATTTAAATTGCATTTCTAATGTTTATTGGTTAGCTGGGTAGTATTTGAAAAATAGCTGAAGCTGGTCAGATACGTAGACATGACATATTGTAAGAAAGTCGGGAGCAAATGCTGTTACATGTCATATTTAACGTCTTATACTTTTCTTCAGAAATAAACGCTACTATCCTTTCTGCTACAATGTACATTTATTTTCAGGAAAAAAGAATCAGCTGCAACAGATCTATGTATTAAACAATGAAATAAACTAGATTTATTCAACATTTGTAACAATTAGTGTCATATTGCTTCTGAGTGGCATTGTGGCGAAATTTAGTAAGAAATAATAATTTACAAATTAAATTTCGAAATTCATCACGTATCTAGAGCAAATTTACCAGTACAATATTATTATACAGAACATAAATAAATTTATCGTAATGGTACTTTCTTATATTCCAATCCTTTCCATATGAAAACAATTTATCTAAAAATGTCTATATGGAAAGTGAATTGAATTTTTCGTCAATGAATTTTGTGTTTTTTTTTCTTCATTCGACTACTGCGTAAAATACTGCGCATTTCGTTATAGTTTCGAACTACGTACTACTGACTTTGTTGGTCATTTCATGGATTTCTGTATTTCTAAACATATGAGTTCAGAACTCATAATATACGGTACCACTGGTCGAGTTGTGTGCTAATTCGATAGTTGTTATCCGCTATTTTATATGGTCGATTTACCAGAAACAATTCGGGCTTATTCTAAGAAGTTATGGTTTTTATTATGTACAGAAATTTTCTCCTACGCGCGAGCCTACAATAAGCTATTAAACTATTAAAATGAAAGGTTGTCCTGTGTCAATACTAGATTCTATATATGGAATTTCGCTGAGCGAGTTGGTCTATGGTAAGCTTGTCGAAATCATTTAGGAAGGAAATACTAATTAATCTCAAGCATTCTGCACACTCCTGGCAATAGAAAACATTTGAACTATTCATAAGACTTGATCTATTTCACACTTGACTCAGTAGCTCTCATTAACATAAACACACTCACATGCTCTAATTCTTTTTCGACTGTTTTTTTTTCAATTCTTGATATTACTATAACCCGAATTGATCTGTATTCTACGATATTTACTGTTGATTGGGTACACGTATATTGGTTTATGCTCCGATGGTTCTGGTTGTTCATCTTCCAGAGATGAAGAGTCACTAAGACCATGGCTGTACAGATCCTCGTCCTTTCCGCCGTTGTAATCGCTGTAGTCATGCGTGATATGTTGTCGGGAGTCCTCAGCTGTTTCCATCTGTTCCACAATTCCACTATCGACTATGGGCATTTCATCCAGATTGTGCGTGTTGGCATTTTCTTCGGCAACTTTCACGAAGGCCAGCGACAATTCACCGTTCAGGTGTGTTACACCCTTAGTGGCAATGTCGTACATGAAGATTTCCTGGTCGTCGTTTTCGTTTCTGCAAAAGGAAAAGTGGAAAAGAACATCATTTTGATTAAAACCACTTTTTCGTTCGGTTAAAAAAGCAAACCCTTGGGTATAAACGCCTTAAAGCTTTGGCCCTTATTTATCAACAGACTTCGTAACTGGTTACTAGAGTACAGACTAATTATGGGGCTAGTGCAACGGCCCTACTGGCTCTAGCAGCACCGCCTTGCTCAATTGTTTTCAAATATTTGAAAAATTAGTTAACAAATTTGTAATCTAGTATATTGTCAGAGATGTTTAGAAAAATTGCCAATTGATTGATTCAAATATCTTTGAAATGTATTGAGGATTATAAGTATAAGTATTGAATTATAAGTATGTAAAATGTTACCACTTTGATACATGTCACATACAACGCCAATTTGGAAGGCTTTTTCAACCAATCATGAAGCGAGAATTTCTAGTTGGACAATGGATCATAATTCTTGAGAATTGACTGAATTATAAGGATGTAAAATATTTTCAGTTTGATGACTTTTTTTCTAACCAATGACGAAGCGAGAATTTTTATTGAACTTCTAACGATCAACGTCGTCAAAACAATACAAACAAGTTGATGTTTACTGCTATTGTTCAATATTGAAAATTGTTCATGAATCCGCTAAGTTATTAGCGTTTAGAACCTGCCTACTTTTCGAGTTAGATGTTTTGGAATAATACCCTATCTAGCCAAGGTTTGCCGTAAGACGTAGCTGTATGTTAAAAGAAAAAAGTTCAACTGATCTCTAGCGTTTTAAGATAATATCATTTGTAGCAATAATTTCGAATTCGCGAGGATGGAGTCTTAAAAGTATAGTATTGATAAGTATCCTGATTCTGAATAGTTTAGCATACTGAATTAGTCATTTTAGATGTAACTAACCATATTTTCCTATAACCAAAAAAAACTCACTATTCAGATTTCGTCTGCATCAAATCCGAATAAAAAGAATATCGTTTTCGAAACAATCTACAAAAACCTGCACATATTTTTACTAAATCATACTTACTTAGTAACAAGTAAGACAACACTCTGGAGATCTACATCGGTTTTTCCTTCTCGCTCGAGCCATCGTTTGAAGTTTTCTGTCGAAGGTTTCTTTATCAGCTGCTTTAGTGCCTCGTCAGCGATAAACTTTATTTTCTGTGTATCCAGCATTGCGTCCCTTTCGAATCGTGATTGCTCCTCTGCACTCTTGCCGTCCCGATCCGTGTCGGCGTTTATAACGAAGCTGTTGTTCAAACCAGTAGTGTCAACCGGGGCCAGCACGACGACACTGGAAATTTTTCTACCACGCAGCTCCGGGGCATCCGGGATCGGAAACTGTGCTCCGTTGATTTTCAACGGTAGATAGCGATTGTAGGCAGTTTCGGCACTATCGGAGTTCGCCTGTACACCAACCGACGGTAGTACGGTAGAATCCTGTTTAATGTACCGATCGGTAATGTTCTTCTGATTAGAAGAATCGAACCGCACTACTTTCAAGTCTACGTTTTGTTTTTCCGGCATTGTTACCAGTGTCGTCTCATATTGACCTTGTCGTTCACCTTCCGTTTGACCTTCGACGACATATTTTACTCTCTTGTCTTTAGCATCGTAATTCTTGCTAATAAATTTCTTCGCCACCTTATCACCGTTAGGTTTCACCACCGAAAGTACATTGCTGGAGCTGGCCAACTGTGAGGCTCCACCTGAGCTGTAGAAATTAGCCAGGTGCTCTGCGGGAAGATTCTCTAGTGCAGTTTCTCCTAGTTTATCATAGTCCAATACGCTGATATCGGCGTTTTCTAGAATACCGGAAGAGAGCAGATGTTGACGAATATCATCTGGTACTTCATCGGGAAGATCCAGTAAGGCTTTCTGTTTCTTCTCACTGTTTCCGGATTGTGCTGGTGCCTCTGCAAGGGTTGTAGTTGAAGGGCGTTGAGTGGTTGTGGTTCGCGTAGTTGTGTGTTGGATTGGGGTATGTTCGGGTGTGGTGGTCGTGCGAGTTCCGAATGGCGCTTGCGTTTGTGTCTGGAAATTATTGTAGTGCTGTTGAAGTTGTTGTGTATGTTGTTGTTGTTGATGTTGCTGCTGCTGCTGATGCTGCTGTTGCTGCTGATGATGCTGTTGCTGCTGCTGCTGCTGATGCTGCTGTTGTTGCACTGGTTGATTTTGGAAATTTGATGCGAAACCAGGAGCAGTGGGAGGTCGAGTTGGTCCTCCGTTCCAGATGAAAGATTTATGCTGCTGTTGTTGTTGCTGCTGCGATTGCGACTGGTAATTGTTACGGGGTGACACATTGATAAATTGAGTAATCTTATTGGCCAGGCGGACGTTATGGTTGATAGGTTCGGAGTTAGGAATGATTTGAGGTGCAGCATTGCTGACATACTGTTGAGGAGTTGGCAGAGGCTGAACGAAGTTGCGCTGTGAATGGCTTTCAACTTGAGGAGCCACCGAGTGGCTTATTAACTCCTGAGAGGGCAGAATCTTGTACGCAGGTCCTCGAGCGAATTGTTCATTCTGTGCGCCGGTATTTGGAGTTTGTGGTTGCTTCCGTTGATGGTCATTATTAACGTGCTCGGTGATGTGGGTTTCGTATTTGGGAACGCTAGCGACTACTTCTCCGCCAATGGGCAGGATGTTTTGGAGGTTGTTCTGATGGCCAGCCGCGGTGGTATGATAGTCGGGTGTCCGCGTGGTACCTAGATTGGGAGCGGCTTGTTGGACGAGTCCGCCTTGCACGGGTGGGATGTATTCGAGGAAGTTACCGCGGTTTGCTGGAGGCCGATTATTTTCTGGAAATCGTGGCTGCTGTTGCTGTGGCTGGTATGGAGGCAATGTTTGTGGCAATGGCGTTGGTGCAAAGTTATGACTGGTAGGTTTTGGAACCAGTTGTGTTTGTTGGTGTTTGTAGAAGTTATTGAAGGGTTGATTATATTGAGTTTGTGCTGCAGGTTGGGTGTATTGTTGCCTCAGTGGAGGTTGATTGTTTATGTTGTGTAGTGGAATAGGTATCGGTTTGGGCTGAGATTGTTGTTGGAATTCTGGAGGTGGCTGGCGATGTTGTTGAGGTTGAGGTAAAAATTGCTGTTGTTGCGCAGGTGGCTGCCGAACGGGGGGTTGTTGAACAAACTGTTGTGATTGTGCTTGTGGTGCACGATACTGCTGCGGTGGAGGTTGATGAACAAAGTTTCTGCCTTGATCGAACTGTTGGAAGCGATTTGGGGGTCCTTGGAATTGCTGGAATTGATACTGTGACTGAGCGCGATATTGGGGCACTGGTGTTGGAGTAGCGTAATTTTGAACATAGTTTTGTTGCAGTTGTGGAGGCTGCTGATGGTATTGTGGTTGCGGAGCGAATGGAGCTGCCGTTGGAAACGACCTTTGTTGAACAAACTGTTGATGTTGTTGGTAGAATTGATCGGCTTTATGTTGACTAGAATGGTGATGGTGTTGGTGTTGCGGAGGTGGAAGAACCTGCGTTTGTTGTGGATGTTGATGAAACTGCTGTTGAGATCTCGAAGTTTGTTGACCTTGCGGTAGAGCTACGACAGGCTGTGCAACACTTTCACTTTCAGTTTCTGATACCTGGTGACCACTCTGGTGTTTATCTTCTACACCAAAGGATATGCGAATGCCACTGTTGCTGTGGTATTTTTCGGAATCGGGATTAATGATCGCCCTTAAAGTTGTAGTCTTTAGCGGCGGGTTTGGAGTGACCACGAATTGTTCTTCATGCACAGGATTATGAACTTCTTCTTCCTCAGTCTCATCGGGTATAGGCTTTATGGCAGGCACTGGTGAATCCAAAACAATTCCATTCTTTTCATCCTTGTGATACTTTACGTAGAAAACTTGTACTTCTTCTTTTTTCTTCGGAATCGAACTTGCAACTTGCCCATGTTCATAAGGGACCGATTCGTTGCTCTCCTTGATGATGATTTCGATTATTGGTTCTGGTGCTTCTAGGTAGACTGGCTGATGGTGATGATGTGAAGATGCTGGTCCTGTGTGGAAGTTGCCAACCGTATTTGAGAGTTCACTCTCGAAACCTGGTGGATAGATAAATGAGAGGTTAGTATGGGAGTTATTTGTATTAAGCTTTTAGTAGTATTTTAATAGCTGAACGGATTATTTAATCAAAGAAGAAAAATTCTGCAAATAAAACCTGTAGAATTATCTAGAGACAAATTAAAATGTATTATTTGCAACCGAACTCAGGACAAATATCCTATGAATCCTATTAAAATGGATTACTTTAATTGTATAGATTTCACCTCTTGTTTGAAATTAATACTTCAACTGCTTCTCCTTAAACAGCTTTTGAGTTTTCTTGGTAAAAAAATGTATCTTACTTGGTCTGGTAAACTTGCGAACTTTTGTGGTAGCCATCAAAAGCTTTTTTTATTAGATCTCAAGTAAACTGTTTTTGAAGGAATTTATATCTGCTTATGAAATCAGTTCGTCTTGTTTACATAACTGGTTCAAATTGTTATAATATCAATTATCTTATAGATAAGCCGTCTTGCTCAAACCTTTGTGGGGGTATGTGGCAGGACTATAATCATCATCATTATCATTATTTTTTTAGCTTGAAAAAACTCGACAATTGCTCGAACAAGAAAACTGAGAACGAGAGAATTGGAGGTTTGCTCCGTAAAAAGCAACGTTTGCCTAGCACGGACAGTGGCTATTGACGGTGATGAACTGGAAGTGGTTGATGAGTTCGTATATTTGGCTACCTTGGTCACCTCCGACAATAATATGAGTAATGAGATCCAACGACGCATTCAAGCTGGATATCGAGCCTACTTTTCCCTCCGCAAGACGCTTCGATCAAGAAATATACGCCGCCGCACAAAACTGACGATGTACAAAACGCTAGTCAGATCGGTAGTCCTCTACGGACTTGAGACATTAACTTTGCTTACGGAAGACAAACGTGCACTTGCCGCATTTTAACAAAAAGTGTTATGGACTATTTTTGGCGGAGTGCAAATGGATAGCGGAGAGTGGCGGAGGCGTATGAATTACGAGCTACAGACACTGCTTGGAGAGATTCCCTTCGTACACCTGGCGAATGTTGTCGCAAGGGGGTCGGACAACTGTGCAGTGAAATTCATTCTCGTCAGGAAGCCCACCTGCACCAGGAATAGAGCGGTTCAACGTGCTAGATGATTTGACGCGCAACGAATTGATGACGAGTTGCCCAGAACCGAGTATAACATTTTTGACACGGCAAGAATCGCCCCGACTTTCGGCTAATAAAGTAGTAAGTAGTAGTATAAAATATTGGTCGCAATATTGGTTTACGGATTACCTACGAATGGCCGAAACATAAATGGCCGAATCACGGATGGCCGAAACATAAATGGCCGAAATACCAAATGGCATAATATATCTAATGGCCGAATCACAAATGGCTGAATCACGAATGACCGAATCACAAAAGGCCGAAACACGAATGCCCGAACGCCATATTCTGTCGAAAATATTCATGGCCTTCAACCTGCACAATCGTTGGGTACATGCTGTCCTTACTCGCAGCTGCTCATTCGGATTTAACTAAGGGATAATCCCTACTAGTCAGTAAACCTAGGAAAATGCCTGCACGTAAATAGTAGTGGTTTCTACGAGGGGGCTACCTTCCGCAGTGGCCGGCGCTTCGGGTTAACGGCGGGTCAACGGCGCACACTCGCGGCAATCATCTAGGATACATTTGCTACTGACACTGACACGGTCTCGCACCTTATAATGAACGTAAATCATTTGCAGGGCGCTGCGAGTGGAACAGAAAGCAACAGAGGGAAAAATTTTAAGGGTTTTTCAGGGGGATGTGGTTTTGTTTTATAGTAAATAGTTGTGTTGCTTATTTTGTTTTTTGTTTGAATAAAGTTATTTGTTAACTGCTTGCCAATTTATGTGTTTTATTGAATAGTTATTTAGGCATTCCTAGAAAATTCGGCCTTTCGTGATTCGGCCTAACGAAATTTCGGCCTTCTGTGACTGTTGTTGAAATTCGGCCATTTGGATTTCGGCTATTCGTGATTCGGCCATTTGGTACCAACCCTGGTTTACAGCCTCTTATCGAACAACTCTCATCGCTTCTTCCTTGTGGTACCAACCGAAATACAACCAATCTTGGTGGAGGTCAGGTAACCAACCCCGGTACAGGGTCATATACTAACAGGAAAGGAGGGCTCTTTCGAGCTGGATTGATCCTCTGACGAGTCACGGGATTAGTGCCGGAAGCTGTCATCATGAAAAATCAAGACGAAATGAACGAAATATTACAAATTCGTACTTAAACAGTCGGAATGGACCCATGCGAGGAAAACGGACTACGGATGAAAAACTCGGGACGTGGAATTGTCGAACTCTCAACGTCCAAGGGAGCACTCGAGAGCGTAATAAAGAACCGCAAGTTCGACGTTGTAGCTCTGCAGGGCGCGTGTTAGAAGGGTTCTTCAATATAAACATCATCAATGTGTACAGCCTCACCTCGGACGTACCGATGACGACAAGAAGGAATTCTTCGTGCGGATGAAACGTACGATTACATGACTATTAAAAGATCGTCATAGGGGATTTCAATGCTCAGATCGGCCAGGAGAGTTGGTTGAAATGTGCCCAGAACTTTCCGTTGTGAACAGCATCCGGTATCGACCGACGTCAGTCTTGGTTGAATCTCGCGAAGCTGGAGCAGCGTGACCGAGCCGTAAACGACGCGTAGTCATTTGAAGCTACGCATCCGGAAGAGGACAAGTTGGACGAACATTTCATGGAATATTATTAAAACAGCCATTAACAGTGTAGCATAGAGCATCGCATGTCCCATGATGAGCACGGAATCTGCGGGACGACTTTTACACATTGGCGTAGCCAGCAAATTTCCCTGGAGGGGGAGGGTTCACTTTAAAAAAAATTCTTTAACCCTGTTACACCGGCTGCCACCGCTAGCATAGGGTTTTGGGAATTATCAGGCGGGCTTCAAGCGGGCCCGCGCATCTGCGGACCGGATGTTTACCATCCGACAGATCTCGCAGAAATATCGGGAGTACTACTTACCTTCTCATCACATCTTTATTGATTTTAAAGCAGCATGCGATTGAGTAGATCGAGACCAACTATGGCAGGTAATGCACGGACATGGTTTTCCGGATAAACTGACGCAACTGATCAGAGCTACATTGGATCGAGTGATGTGTTTCGTGCGCATCTCCGGTATACTTTCGAGTCCCTTTGAGACACGGAAAGGTTTGAGACAAGGTGGCAGCTTATCTTGTGTGCTATTCAACATCGCTCTTGAGGGGGTTATCCGATGAAAGCGGAATCTAGGAGGATTGAGCTAAATTTAAATGCGTCCAAAAACAAATACATGAAAGGAATAGGCTCAAAGGAAACAAACGCGTGCCTCCCATGGACGGGATTTTTGATGACGACGAACTAGAAGTTGCAGATGAGTTCGTGTGTTTAGAGTCGCTGGTAACCGCGGAAAACAACACTGGTAAGGAGATCCTGCGGCGTATTTAAGCTGGAAATTGGGCCTACTTTGCCCGTCGTAAAACGCTAATATCAAGAAGCACACATACTGCGCACTCTGTGACACTGCACACGGAGGACATACGCGACCTTGCCATGTTCAATCGGAAGGTACTGCGGAATGAGTTACAACTTCTGAGATAACCGGAAAATTGCCGACTAGTGGCCCAAGATAGATTTGAATGGAGACGACTGCTTGAAACAGGATGAGCATGGAATCATCCAGTCCAAAACACCCATGGATTCAAGGTACACTCAAGTCTTTTTTTACACAGTTTGTTTTTTTCGATTACTCGAAAACGGTGCAGCTAAGGAACTATTTACAATCTACGTGAGGAATGTCGAGCTACTTCCAAATGTATTGAGAAATAAATGAATGGTCTCTCAGTTACCCCGTTCTTAATACTCAAAAAACTAAACCGTGTAAAAAAAGTACTTGAGTGTACATTGAAAAAGGCTAGACCTGACTGCGTATATGTCTGGGTGCCCGGACACTTTGGCATACCAGGCAATGAAGCGGCGGATCGACTAGCATCCCTTGGAAGAGGAAGCAAACTCTACACCCGTGAAATCCCTAGCAAAGATGCTAAAAAGGCTGTTGATGACGCTGTACAGACAAAATGGGCTGTAATGTGGGATAGAAACCCAAGCCAGTTACGAAAAATCAAAAATACAACAAATCCTTGGCGAGATCGACAAAACTGGAGAGAGCGGGTGGTTCTATCAAGAATACGGACGGGGCACACTCGAGTGACTCACGACATGACCGGCCGTGACGACTTCCAGAAAAAGTGTGAAATCTGTCAAGTAACCCGTACAATGGAACACATAATATGTGTATGCCCGGAATTCTATGGACCTAGACAGGACTTTGGCAATTCATCGAGTCTACGTGATGCACTCAGCGAAGATCCCACTGCGGAAACCAGATTGATTTTATTCCTCAAAGAAGCGAAACTATATGATAGTATATAATGAATATTAGCGTAGAATATAAGATTAGATTAGATAGTATATATTAATATTAATGTAGTTAGTTATTAGTATTAGTGCAGTTAGTTAGTTAGTTATTAGTTATTAATGTACCGAAATCTTGTAATGAAAATTGTAAAAAAATTTCTTGGGGCGAACCAACCAACGGTTGAAAGCCCCATCAAATAGTAAATAAATAAATAACAGGATGAGCTGGGGTGGGAACTAGGCTACTGATGGCTATTGACGACGACGACAACTACGCGTTTGCGATGCCTAGTGAATAAAAAAATACATCGACGCAGTGGGAATTGTCCTGAATTTTTATCCGGTTTTGAAATTCTGATTGGCGAAAATTTCTAGAGGGAGCCTGGTCTCCCAGGAACCCCCTCTAGCTACGCTAATGCTTGTATGGTGATTAATATAGGAGGTGATGGATGAAATGAGCTTAGCACTGACGGCAAGAATGTGTAGTGTCATTCGTCAGAACGTGGAAAGACTCATACAGTAGCGTACCCGAATCATCCGGAAAAATACACACTCCTTGGAAGAACATCAGTATGCGGAGCTGGAGCAGCTGCATCATTCATAGGAGTCGCAAAAGTTCTACCAGAAACTGAACGCATCTCGCAAAGGCTTTGTCCGAGAGCCGAAGTGTGTCGGGATAAAAATGGCATTAGTTTGACGGACGATCGTGAGGTGACCGGATAATGGAAGCAACAGTTTGAAGCAGAACAGAATGGCGCCCAGGCGGTGGGCAGTAGCGATGGGGAAAGCAATTTCATCTATAGTGTTCACAATACCTTCCTTGCGAATTGCGAATAGATTGGTGGGAATTCATCAAACCGGCTTCAATGAAGGACGGAATGAACGACAGATCGTGTTCATTTGAATTACATAGAGGGCTTCATCAAGGTGATGCGTCTCTGATGCGTAACGTAGTACTAGGTACAAGGTTTTATGAACAGCGTGGATATTAACACGCGGGGACGCCAATTCATTTGCTTTGGCGATACGATGAACATTATCGTGTCAGCAGAACATCTGTGACTGGAAAATATTTGTGGCCGACATTGTCAGCAGAACATGCTGGCCGGCGGAACCGAGGCCAACCGACGCCCTTTGGACTGTAGTGTAATGATCGATGAGCGATGAATTCGAGATAGTTGACAAATTTATTTTGCATAGTTCATTGGTGATGGCGATCAATGACACCGCACACCGGCCATGATATTTGGGAGTGTATTATCAGCAAAAGCGATCGAACCGACTAACCCCCGTACAAAGTGTATCCTATACAAGACGCTCATAAAATCAATTGTCCTCTACGGGCGTGAAACGTGAACAATGCTCTATGGGAGATCTGCGAGTGCTCGGAGATTTCGATAGACGAGTGCTAAGAACGATCTTCGGCGGCGTACAAGAGAGCGGAATTTGGAGACGGAGGATGAACCATGAATTCCTATTAGTTTATAAAAGCGTGCCAGGCAAAAAGTCCTATTTTCTAATTAAATAATCCGATGCAGAAATTTATAATCTTATGTCTCAATTAGAATCACTTAATTACCATGGTAGGGATGTGCTGGGGGCGCTCCTACTAGCGCCTGTGGGTGGTGC
The DNA here is from genome assembly GCF_943734655.1 of Sabethes cyaneus. Lineage (NCBI taxonomy): Eukaryota > Metazoa > Arthropoda > Insecta > Diptera > Culicidae > Sabethes > Sabethes cyaneus. The sequence continues at coordinate 150,018,846 of NC_071354.1, forward strand.
GCATAGTTGTTCGATTGATAGTAAGAACTGGGATCTTGATAGGCGCTCGAGATTCGGCGTTCCGCCCCGAGTGGCACCGTTTGATAGTAGTTGTAGCCGTTGTGAATTCCCAACTCCAAATTTCGCTTTCCGCGAACGTCTAGGTTGGTGGCCTTTTCGGTGGCATTCCCTTTGGTCTCTACGGTCTCCTCCTTTTTGGTTTCACTACTGTCCGGGCTCGTTATCTCGGAGGTGTCGTTTTTCGCTTCCACACAGTGATGTAATACCAGCACGGTAATTATCTGGAGTAGAGAAATAACAAAGAAAAAAAAAACATGAAACACAATTAGATTAAAGGGGAAACGGAGATCGTCTGAAAAGATATAAACACGTGATCTGCCCTAATGACAATTATGTAGATCCCGTCCATTTACGGCGGACACATATCACAATTTAGTGGAGGAAATTTTAGTTTATCTACTTTATTTATAGCAGCGTTTCTCACAAATCACGTCGTCTAGCCAACGGACAATCGCGGAGGCTGACGGCGATTAGAAAGACCACCGCAGGGTTTTTTTATGCTCGGACACCCGTAATTGCTAACTTTTTGTCTGTTTTGCTGTATTTCAACAATCGATTGGTGTACCAATTAGCTCTCGACAATAGTGACGCTTTTCTTGGCGTTTATGGGAATGAGGTAATCCGGCTGCAAGTGGCTACTAAGCGGCAATGAAAGCGGAAGGGTTCAACGCCTTAAGGTTGCTTCCGATTATCGTACCAAAGACAAGATCGGAACATTTGATCAACGCTCGCCTGCTCACTCAAGTCCATGTGTCTACGTATACATTCAGACAATAGCTTGTACGTAAAATGGTTATTGTGCTTAGTTGTACGTAACAGATGACAGAGCCGACTTAAATGAGTCGTTTTAGGTACTATAGATAGTCTCAAAATGCTTGCTAGGTGATACGATCTAATTGGTCTGTGTACAAATAATACCGACGATAGCGGAAAGCTTTGTTTAAGTTTACTGTCTTTGGTGTTCCTATTCAGCCGATAGTAAGAAAAAACTGAGCGCCTGCTTTTCATAAATAAATAAAATATATGAATTATATTAACTTTGTTCTTGTACTGCAATAATTTTATTTAACTATCACATACAATATTTTTAAGTGTACTGTTTTTTTTGTCTTAATTTTTTTTTTCATTTTTGTAGACGCAGTTTGTCGGCAGTTTTTTTTTCATTTTTATAGAGGAAATTGTAGAAGTTATATTTTTGGAAGTTTTTGGAGCGTCTTAGTAGAATATTTTTAGGATTCGTAAATGTTTTGATGGGCATCCAACCATCTTGCTATCTCGTGATGTCGGAACGTTTCCATTATCATTTAGAACTTTCCAATTTTGATAAAGTACAGAAAAACTAAAAATTGGAAATATTCAGCTTCTGGATGTAACTTTTTTGCCATCGAAATTAAGCTTTTTGAGTGGTTTAATTCCTAAATGTTGCCCAGAGCATGAAGTATTTCGATTTAATACCTTTTCAAGTAACGTCTGCATTGAAATAATACGTAATTTCATTTGCGTATGCAAAATTGTGAACACTTTAAAAAAATGTATAATGATGGGGTGAAATGGACAACTGCTAGTGTGGGTAAGATGGTCAGTGAACATATTAAAATAAAATTGTTGATTTTGCTTTTTAGTGATATCTCAAGCATATAAATGAAAATTTAACCGGCAAACGTGAACTTCAAACAAATTAGCAGCGGCCAGGCATGAAACAGTTTTTGAAATGCTTGTTCATATTGCAGCTGCCAAACAATTTGCTATTGGCTGCCTCTAGTGGAAGGGAAAGGGCTGCCTCCTTCATTTTTTGCGCTCTACACCACGATATTTTACGTATTCAATTTGTTAAGGGTCAAAAATAATAATATGCTCTTAGTTGGGGCGATTTACAATACCTGTCCATCTTACCCCCACACATTGTCCGTTTCACCCGCAGCACTAAAAAAGTTCACGTTTTCGGACCATTTTTAATACTCAAAATACACTTTGAAAAACATTTTTTGCTAAATATTTCACTAGCTGCTTTTGAAAACAATATATTGAACTGAAGTAAACTGTATTTAGGTTTTATAAATCATAAGTTCTCTGTATTATATTAGCCGTTCTTCTTAACCTGTTCGTCTTACCCACAGCTCCCCTACCTAAATCCAAGCAGTCAATTTGTGTCGTTAAAGTATCGTTTCAAGCAACGATGCTATTTGATCTGGTTTGGAAATTTGATTATCTGTATTGTTAAAATATCAGCATTAAATAATTTCATATATCAGTGTAATATTATTGAGAAAAAGTATTCGGATGTACATAAATGACGTCCTTAGGCGCACCAGATGCGACTGCTAGGTCGATTTCGCGAAAACTAAGCGGCCGTGGAGACATAGCTCAAACCGCTAGAGCGATTTTCTATTTATTCCGATTTGGTTCAACCTTAAACACGATGTGGTTGGAGTTCGTCACTTTCAGTCAGCTTAATTCATTGACTACGCTCAAAACATAACTCATTTATTAAACTATTTTGCAAACAAATTTCAATAATTCAATAATTTCAAACAATTTTCTATCGTGAAGACAAACGTCTGTTAAACATCTAAACTCCCTGCATCGTCCTCTATTAGCGTAAGGAACCTATTTTAAGCAGTCTAGTCATATCAGTGACTGCCTTATTACAAGCGATAGGTTGACTAAATGGGGAATATCAGCATACCAATTTTCATGTTAACTTTAATTCTTCAAGCTGTTGTCATTGAAAGTTAGCAGCTGAAAAAAATGTAAGTTTTTTGAACACAATTTTTAAGTTACCATGTTTCTTGTCCAAAACACAGTAAATTGTGTTTGTATGAATTACATCTATGGTTAGGTGATTCGAGTTAAAATTCTTATTAAACGATTCTGAAAATCAGCTCATTTATGTTTAATTGATTAAAATAGGCGACCCCGGATTAATCCGTTCCTTACCCTACTAACTTAGCTATCGTTTCTTCTTTTCTGCTAGTTGTCTAGGCTTTTCAGAAGAAACCAAATAGATACAAACCGCAAATGTACTAAAAATGTGGGCTGGCTCATACTGAAACACAGATTTAAGACAAACACTCACAAAGTGGTCCCTGGTACCTAGTTCATGAGAGCCTCGCCTCGCATCGCTCATAACGAAACATAAGTGGATTGGAAAGAGGAAAGAAAACGAAGAGACGCATTGGTAGGTGTTCCAAAAGCCGGCGGTAATGATTATTATCGGCAACGACGCGAAAATGACGCAACATGCCGGTGCATCGCGGCTTCTGTTCGTGATTATGTACGAAATGGAGAAGAAAAAAGTAAACAAAACAATGCAATCAGTTGCTCTACCGCGCACTGCTCGGCTCAGTTTTGCAATTTTACCAGCTGTACAACCGCAGAAGTTCGTATTGAAATGATTTTATCGACCGTGATGTGGTTGAGTCGCCCTTCAGGTACCCTATGTTTAAAGGGCGACAAATTAAAACGACCTCTCGGTTGAGAGGAAAACTTTACTACATCTGTCTAACTTTAAAAGAAAATAATGAACATGTTACAAGGTACATGTCGATATCGATTCTTATTTTCTGTGTCAGTAAAGTAAAGGAGAGTCTAGGTGCTACATTCCAATTTCAGAGCCTGATCGGATTTAATTTGACTTCGCAGTCAGCTGTTAGAGTACAGGACAATTTCACGATTTTATTGACACTAACTCCTAGTTGCTCCTAGTTGAGGTTCATGTGACGGGTGGTTTCTTAGACCCAAGTCGTATCTCGGGGCAAATTGGAAGGTGTGTGTTAGTATTCTTAATTATATAAACTCGCTCCAGTTCATAAAAAAATAAATCGGATTACGTCGTTACTCTATTCTGAGCATAAAATCGTTGGTAAAGTATAATGGATAACACTCAAAAATCTATTAGTTGTCTGCACCGAAGCATGTTGATACAATAGACTGAGACCAATTCCGGTTGATTCTAGTGAAACATAATACATTCGAGCTGACAAGCGCGAGTCTCGTGAAAATTTGATTTCATTAGTGTTAACTTGATGAAGACTCACTGGAGTCACTGGAGGAATTTTTCAGATGACAGGCTGATGAATGATTTCTGTTTGTGAACCTATGGAAAAGGTATCCGCGCGACCATCATTGCGGACGCCTCGGACACCTTAGTTTATCGCCTTATCGTGATTATGTTTATGCGATATTGACTTCTGATGACTATTAATCATCTCACCAGTTAGAGCCGTGCTGCTTCCACCAATAGACGAACACTGAGGTCCCATGAAACGGGAAAATAGCGTGAAACGAAAGAGAAAGTTTTTTTTTGTAGAGCTAGAAGTTTGCTCTTTTAATTTTCTTTATCATCTTCTTAGGACCGGCGAGCAGTCGAGCGTGTTTAGATGATCGATGGCGTCAATTTTTGTCGGCGGGCAACACATTCAAATAGTCAACACTATAATTTCACACATTAGAATCGAGGAAAAAAATATAGTCAACAATGAGAGAATCCAAAAACTTGACGTAGGCATTTCATCTGTAAGTTGATTTTCTTTAAGTTCGTTGAAAATGCACGTCTCTGTTATAGCAATTTTTTTTCGTAAAAGATTCATCCTAGAACATGTGAGTACAACAAGGATCAAATTCAGGTGTGCATTAAAAATGGACCCATTTTAGTGTTTTTCCATGTGAATCCACCAATGGCCGCCAATCGTAGTACAGAAAAAGAATTGACAGTGCTATCAGTTGATTTGCAGCAGCCCTCGTGAAAACATTCAAGTAACTACGCTCGATGCTTTGTTCATACTGCCAACTCCATCCCGCAGCGCAAAATGGACATCGTGGAACACTTCATGTCCACCAGATATAGCCGATCCGTCATTTACAATATCGTCTTCTGGAGAAAGGCAAGAGCGTAGGACGGAAGTCGTGTTCCGGTTGCGTGATGGAGCTGCGTAACCATAAAGCTGAAGAAGCAGACTGTGAGCAAGATGGCCTCTTCGTTCTGCCCTTTAGGCCGGGGTGTCGAAGCAACCGGTCAAACGGTGAAGAAGTAACTGGGTAAAATGGATATTTTCATACGGAAGCGTCAGTCACGGCCGTTTGCATCTGAGCAACAGGCAATCACTCAGAAGGAGAGGCTGGAGATGCTAGTGACAATCATCTTTGAATGAAGAAACCTACTTGGCACTGAACGGCTGACTGACAGGGGACAGGGTACTCCAGGGTGTAAGTGATGACGTCAAATATTTTTCCCACACCACGTTCCCGTTCTTCTGTGGCTGACAATTCAAGCCGCTATTTTTTTCTTCGGGACTTGCAGTGAACGTGGAGATATACAGTACGAAGTGCCAGCCGGAAGTTGCCGCCTTCGCCAAGAAGTGTCACTCGAAGGCGGATATGGTTTTTTGGCCGGATTTGACCGCGGCCTATTATGCCGAGAGATTACTGGACTCTAAGTTGCCTCGTTCTTAATAATCGAAAAAACAAACCGTGTAGAAAAGTGCACGAGTGTAGATGGATCGGCTGAGGATAAATGTTGTACCGGAGACCGTCAATCCTCCCAGTGTTTCCAAGATGCACTCGATAGAAAATTTTTGGGCGAACTTCAAAAGGACAATCTATCCAATGATTTCGTGGCCGAAACGCAGAAGCAAATGATCGCCAAGGCCACAAAAGAGCCGAAGAACACGCTGTAGAAAATGACCCATTGGGTATTTTCTCTTGAAAATTTGTGTGAAAGTATTGTTTACACTGTATTTTTGTCGCTTTTTTAGAAAATGGGAAAAATGGCGTCACCCGAAAAGCAATGTCGTGAATAGATTTTGCGCAAGCACCTGCAAAATCCTCAACTCTTTCATCGGCTCATAGGAAAACAACTCGGAATCGTGCAGTCAACGGTGAGTCGTGTGATTAATCGTTATTACGAAACTCTGTGCCTCGAATGGATCGAGCATTGCGGTCAGAATGGATGTTCTATTAGTGATCACAATGACACTTAAAAGCGTTTAGGCGGAATCCCAATGCTTCGGTCAGCGATGTGGCCAAAAAGTTGAATCTGACCAAGTCTTTCGTCCAGGGAGCCAAGGATCGAGAAGGACTACCATATATACAAAAGGCAGAAATTTCCAAATCGTGACGAACGGCAATATACGTTAGAAAAGTCTCAGGGCCGGAAACTGTACACCCAGATGCTGACGAAGCCTCATTGTCTCATCATGGATGATGAGACTTACGTCGAGGCGGATTGCCGGCAGTTTCCTGGGCTACTGTTTTTCAACGCCCAGCCTAAGTTTGATGTTATCGAATAAGGAAGTATGGAAGCAGGAACTTTCAAAGCTTGCCAAGAAATACATGATTTGGCAAGTGATCTGCTCTTGTGGCAAACGGAGTCTGCTTCCTCTGTTGAAATATCGCGAGGGACCAGCGATTTGCTGTCCGGATCTAGCTTCGTGTCACTATTCAAACAATGTCCTGGAGTAGTACGAAGCCAACGGGGTCACTTTTGTACCCGACGGCATGAACCCCTCCACTCCACCCCCTCCAACGCACCGGGATTAACGCCTATCGAAAAATAATGGACTATTATGAGGGCACTACGAAAGCATCCCAAAGAGGTCAAATCTGTGGAAATCATGAAGGAAAAGTTGGTTTCCGTACAGAAGAAGCTGCAGCCATATGTTGTACAGAACCTGTGTAAGGTACGTTAAGTGTAAGGTACTAACATATGGTTACGGTATTGAAGTTATTGAAGGTATTACGGTATGGAAGAAATAAATATGCCAAAATCTTACTAATGGGTCATATTTTAGTGTCCGAAAGTTGGAAAAAGATCAGGTGAATAAGTAAATTTTTACAGTGTTTTTTTCCGTGATGTAATTTGATGTAGGATACCGTTTAGTAAATTTGAAAAAGTACTGTAAATTTAACCCTTTTGACATGTACATAAATGGAACGTCGCAAATTATATAAAATTACGAGTTATTTCACAATAAAAAAAATTTCTTAGCATGTGTTGCTATTTACGTTTTGTTTAATGGAAATATATATGTGATTTTTGTTACAAACTTCCTTTCAATGGCTGGTTTAAACAATATAAATAATAATATTTTTTACGGGGGCCGCCCATTTGGCATAATGCTAGTTGTCATAAAGCCATTTGGTATAATCATAAAGGGCCATTTGACATAACGATAATTTCGCAAAACTCCTTAAACATCATTTTATGACCTCGTGATCTCTTTCTTAGATGATTTAGGGTCATACAACCGCAGGCCACGAGTGTTTGCCAATGACTCGCTGTCGAAGAAATTACCTCTATCTTGTTTTATTCGTTTCACTAGGTTTACCGACTACAAGTTAATTTTCCTTAGCCCTCGCATTAGTCTCTGGTAAACATAGCAAAATGAACTCGCACTCGGTTTGTTTACATCTCAATTGTTGCTATTACAACCAAATTGTTTATATGCTGTACGTATATAATTGCTCATCATAAGTTAAACGTTATTCGTTTCAACTGCTATTTTTCGACTGATATATATATGTATCGAATAATTGGGCTTTTGGCCGTAGAGTTAATAAATTATAGCAGTTATTCGTTTTACTGAATGCTCGTTCAGTTGGTTTCTTTATAATAAAATAATACATACTCGAATTCTACCAATACATTTTCCCTTTTAGTACATCTTACACCCACATTCGAATGCGACCAAATATGAGTAGCGTTCGAAAATTTGTCACCTGTTGACGGGATTGATGGCGATCTCGGTTTACGGCTTAATTGATTAGTTACTCGATTTCCTAATCCTATTCTTTGGATACTTCTCTATCTTCAGACGCAGGAAGCGGGATCGGTAGTAAAAGCTTACGACAAGCAAGAAAACATTCACAGAAAGTTAATGATTCTGACAATGCCGACAGACAACTGTCATGGCAACACCTTGGTTCTGAAAGAACGCACGCGGCTCGAGAGCGCGACGGCACAGAACAAGTTAGGGCAATTAAGACATTATACCGGTTCTGATGCAACTCTGGACGTTCTAATTAGGGAGGACGCAAAACGTGATAGGATTTTATGTTTTCTTCGTGTACCTATCTATCTTTCATCGGCAGTCATTAAAAGCGGTTTTTGAGAGCGGGAGGCAGAGGCCTTCACATAGCGGAAAAAGAGAACCGTTCAATCCGTTGATCGAGATTACGTAAAAATGCGGCAGCCAGGGTTATTGGCTTTTATTTTCATCGAGTATTTTAGTTGTTATAGATTTTATCGTTTCTTCCATAGTCTAAAGCTGTGCACTAGCTACGGGTCCTTCAATCAGGCGCATTCTGAGGTCTATGACCTTCATCTGAAAGCTTTTAGAATGAAGCAATAGAAATGATAATATTTTTCATTGCACTGATAGTAACTACCGGTCAAGTTAAGAAGAAAATACTTTAAAATTGTAAACTCTGTACACAAGTTAGATAGTTCGATGTTCCACAATTTTTTTTACCAGTGAATAGTGATAAAGACAAGTTAATTAAATACTGTTGAGTGCTGTTGTATTACACTACTTACTCGTATATGAATTAAGAAGCGTAATCGTGGTGAATGACCCTTTGGGTTAAAACCACTCAAAAAAAAAAAAAAGCGTAATCGTGACTTTTTGAACCAAATAACATAATTTTTGGTCTAATTGATTGAAAGTGAAGGCTAATATTCTGACATTGTTTTGTTTTGGAACATAAGCTCTATTATGCCCATAACCCTGAACTTTCATGACGATGTGCCTATTATTTTTTCTAAATATTGAAATAGTTTCTGTCCGCCCAGCAGCAAAACCACCAGTGCGCCCGTCTCCAGCTGGCAAGATTTGCTACATGATTAAAAGTTCCTAATATAGAAGCCAATCGCGAGTAGGTAAATCGTTATGAAACACATTACTATTACTAATATTAGCTGTGCTACCGATCTCTGCTCTTCCGGACAATAGACCGTGCACCGCGGGCCCGTTACTTGCCAAGCGAAGGAACAGACATGAGAAACGATGTCTGCTCCGTCGTCGGTCAACATTATTTAATGATCAGCACCTTCGACCCACGCAGCATCGATCAAACCGACATCCCGGTTCAAGGGCCATGAGGACGGACCATAAAACATTCTACTTTCGCTTGTCCGCTCGGATGGCTTGATTGATCTTCAATGTCTTACAAGCATGATTCATGATTTCATGAGAGTAGGTACCACGAAGGTTGAGATTCTTTGTACCGAAAGGAATAATATTTTGGCAGCAAGAAAGAGTTAGAGATTCACAAAGCTCAGTGAAACTGAATTGTGTATGTTAGAATTGTAAGAGTGAAAATTAATAGGATAAGCTGAGTTAACAGTTAATCGTATTTTCGTTGGAACACCTTAATGATGTATCAGTAAAAATGACAGGTTCGGCTTTCGATGAAATTGAAAGTAGAGATAAGAAATGCTTTAGTCTAGACATGTGCAGAACATTTTCATGACTAGGCAGATTCAATTTCGTAATTAAACCACGGACATTCTACGGCCTCAGATGATGAAGAAAATATAGGTTTTCTCTGTTTTAAATGTTGGTACGCGCTTTTGGGTGGTAATGGGGTATTGATGATTTTCATTTTTTCTCGGCTTTTTTCATGTGCCGATGACCATGATCGAATCATATTGGAAAATTGCGGTTAGAAATGAAGACGTAAATGCGATCCAGTTTGCTTCTCCATTGGCGTTGTTGCATTGCTTATTTCCATACAACGCTGCCGATTTAGCAGCACAAATAATTGACGGCCTTCGATGACTTTTCCAACAAGAAAGGTTTTTTCTCTTCTTTTTGTGACTGTGCCTACCGGCCTTTCGTAAGGTGTTGCTCTTACTGACTTTTTCCATCAATTCGGAACCAACAACCCGGTCAATATTTACTCAGATGGATAATTCTTGCGAGAGGTCATTCAAAGTTTCACAGATCTTATGAATGACCAGTAAAGTCTGACTAAAGGCAAATCTGGACGCCTCTCATGCGTTACCGTAACGCCTATTGTGGTAAGAACTGGAACCATTTGGACATAACTTTGAAGAACATTCTCGCTCGAGAAGGGTAGAGGTCTTATAGTGCCAGTAAACATCCGAATCGGCACTTGAAGCAGAATTTGGTAGCCCAGAAGTGTGCTAGGCGTTTGTGCGAGCAAGTTTTAAGTTTTGATGGATGACGAAACCTACGTCTGCGTGAAAATGAATATCAAGCAATTTTCTGGTCAAAAATTTTACATTGGGCGTGGCGATGTGCCAGGCAGGTATAAGATCGTGTTTGCTGATAAATTCACAAAATAGGCTATGATCTGACAAAGAATATGTAGCTGTTGACTGAGCCTTTAATCACTTCCTGAACAATGACAACAAGTCATTGATTGGTCAACAAGATTTTTCCATTTATTCGCAAACATATTCTGGCTTGATTCAGCTAACTGTCACTACTTTAAAGTGGTGCTAGAGTGGTATGCAACTAATAATGTCGATTTCGTGCTAAAAGAGATGAACCCTCCAATTGTCCGGAGTTTCGATCCATTGAAAAATTTTGGGTAATTGTCAAACAACGACTTCGACGAAGCGGGGGATAATCAATAGTAAAAGTCTTCAAAAAAAACTTCAAAATTTTTTCTTTGTACAAAGTACAAAGTACAGAATTTCAGACACAACATGCTTAGCGATTCATTTTTCACGGAATGGATCCTGTTGGGAAAGCAATTGAAAAAACTCTTTCCGCTTCCATCGAATTCTGACGAATGCTTCGAAGCACATCAAGCATTATTGATAATTTTGGAAGATCTCTGTGCTTATGTTGCACTCAATAGTGGTAAAATAAGAGTTTTGCGTTCCTGCCAAGTTCTTGAGTTTTCTTTCATCGACAAACCGGATCATCCTTCAAAAGCGCCTTCTTCTTCATCACCATTCACAGGTACCATCTCTCATTGACTTGGTAAACGACTGGGCAATGCATACCATCGGTCCCTTGCGCACTGGGCATAAAATAGACCCTACAGAGGTCCATAGTCTCTTACCCAGCATCTCCCTACCTCCTCGTGCTACCAGCCGGGATACGAGCAACATCGATGGAGATCGGGTAATCAACCCCGGTGGAAACCTAGGTCGTATGCTGACAGGATAGGAGGGATCCTTCGAGCTACTTGGCTCTCCGGCGATACTGTGGAGTTAGTTGTGGGCTTTAGAAGCCCAAACCGCTAAAAAACCAAAGCAATGAACTCCGTCAGTAATATAATAACTCTAATCGGAACGATCGGCAAAGATCCAGGCGACGAAAACGGACTAACGATTGGAAATTAGGAACGAGGAACTGTCGGTCTCTAAATTTCTTCGGAAGTACTCAGGTGCTTTCTAAAGAAGCAAAGAGCCTCATGTTCGACATCGTAGCGCTGCAGGAGGTATTCTGGAAACGAACGATAGTACGTACGTATAGGGATAGTCATACCATCTGCCAGAGCTGGGCACAGCATTAAGGGTCGATTTTTTAATATTAGCATAATTAACGAGCACAGCCGTCACCTCGGAAGTACCGATGATGACAAAGACGAATTTTACGCACAATTGGGGCGCGAAATCATCATCGGGGATTATAATGCTCAGGTTGGTCAGGAGGAGGAATTTAAACCGATTATTGGACGGTTCAGCGCACACTCGCAAACGAACAAAAACGGCCTAAGATTTGTCGGCTTCGCCGCCTTCAAGAACATGACCATACGTAGTACCTTCTTCCAGCATAATCTCTACCATCGGTACACCTGGAGATTATCCAACCAGACGGAATCACAAATCGATCACATTTTCATAGATGGTCGGCACTTTTCAGCCATTATCGACGTCAAAACCTATCCGGGCGTTAACGTTGATTCAGATCACTACCTACGTCAAAAACTATCTGTTGTGAACAACATACGATACCGGTGCCCGCCACGGTATAATCTAACGCGACTGAAGCAACCCGATGTCGCCGAAAGCTACTCGTTATCTCTCGAAAACACGCGGCCTCTTCCGGCCGTTGAGCCGGGCCGTGAGCTGGATGAAACCCTTTTTGAGGACTGTTGGAATGCCGTTAAAACAGTCTTTAACAGCGTAGCGGAAAACGCCTTAAGCCGTATGGCACTGAATCGACGTAACGATTGGTTTGACGAGGAGTGCCGGCAGATTTTGGATGAGAAGAATGCATCACGGGTACAAATGCTACGTAAGTGCCACCCGTCAGAATGTGGAGCAATACAAACAGAAGCGGAGAAAGCAAACCCGACTCTTCCAGGAGAAGAAACGCCACCAGGAGGAGGAGGAGTGCGAAGAACTCGAGCAGTTGCACCGGTTTCACGACACACGGAAGTTCTATCAGAGGCTTAACGAATCTCACAAAGGCTTTGTGCCGCTGGCCGAAATGTGCAGAGATAAAGAAGGAGGTATCCTGACTGACGACCGTGCGGTGATCGAAATGTGGACGCAGCACTACGATGAACACCTGAATGGTGTGCAAGCGGAAGACCATGATGATGGATAATCAATAATTCAATAGATCAATAGATTTGTCGGAAGTTATCAGGGTTGCTTCATGGAGGGTAGACCTACAATGGACCAAATCTTCACCCTGTAGCAGATGCTCCAAAAGTGCCTCGAATTTCGAGTCCCCACGCATCATCTGTTCACTGATTTCAAAGCTGCATATAATAATGTAAACCGGCCAGAGCTATAGAAAATTCTGGACGAACACGGTTTTCCGGATAAATTTTAATGCAAAGACAATCACGACACCTCAAGATTAAATATACACAATTATCTCAAGATAAATCAGCCCAACTATATATTCCCATGTACGGGGTAAGTGGTGGGCCATCATCATCATCATCATCATCATCATCATCATCATCATCATCATCATCATCATCATCATCATCATCATCATCATCATCATCATCATCATCATCATCATCATCATCATCATCATCATCATCATCATCATCATCATCATCATCATCATCATCATCATCATCATCATCATCATCATCATCATCATCATCATCATCATCATCATCATCATCATCATCATCATCATCATCATCATCATCATCATCATCATCATCATCATCATCATCATCATCATCATCATCATCATCATCATCATCATCATCATCATCATCATCATCATCATCATCATCATCATCATCATCATTATCATCATCATCATCATCATCATCATCATCATCATCATCATCATCATCATCATCATCATCATCATCATCATCATCATCATCATCATCATCATCATCATCATCATCATCATCATCATCATCATCATCATCATCATCATCATCATCATCATCATCATCATCATCATCATCATCATCATCATCATCATCATCATCATCATCATCATCATCATCATCATCATCATCATCATCATCATCATCATCATCATCATCATCATCATCATCATCATCATCATCATCATCATCATCATCATCATCATCATCATCATCATCATCATCATCATCATCATCATCATCATCATCATCATCATCATCATCATCATCATCATCATCATCATTATCATCATCATCATCATCATCATCATCATCATCATCATCATCAAGAGCTTGTATTCATATTTGATAAGTTCCTTCTTTCTTGAAAAAGTGATTATAGCATATTTGCTTGAATAAATCTTCATACGTTTTGTGCAACTCCAAGCTGTTGTCCAAACTGTCCAGTTGCTGTTGAACCGGAAGAACATCGGCGATAAAGCGAATCTGACTGAAGATTTTTATATCGTCAGCGAAAAACGAACAGGGGACGCTCAGTTTGAAATTCGCTTCGTTGCGGTATATAAGGAAATTCAATGGACCGAGATGGCTACCTTGAGGAATCACAGACGAAGCACCAAATTCACCAGTACGATTGAAGCCTAGTAACAGCACCGATTCATGTCTTTGACTTTTAGTCATGAACTAGAAAGTTAGAATATTATTCTTTGAATTCGATTTCACCACTCATTTGTGGCCGTCTCAGGTTGAGGTCGTGGACAACCAATTTTACGGTTGAACAATCAACCAACAATCAGTGGTTTGTGGGTATCGCATCCACTATATCCACTATTCAGCATAGTGAAAAGTGATGAAAAATACCGGTATAAATTGTGTTTCTGCATTTGCCATCGGTGATTTTGTTTCTACGAGGCGGTAGAAATGTATTGGAGGAGGTGTATCTAATCTGAGTTACCTATGATGTCCAAGATATCAATTATATAAAACTGGTACATCAAAATCAGTTCTGTTTACCCACTATATGATACAGAGAATGTTTAATCTATATGAAATAAATAAATAAAAAAACCTGTGAATAATTTTAGATTCAGTAACTTTTTCCATGTTGGCCATAAAGTTCTACAATGAAAAAATCACATAAAACAAAATATCTACCACCTGGCCCAAACTCACACTGTGCAACCGTTGCCGTTGTACAGCAGCCTAGTGTACATTACCGTCAATATCGTTTGTTGATGCAATCGAGCACTAATTGTAAAGCAGGGTTACCGCGTGGTAGCCCCGGTATGTGGAGCGGAGATTGGTATGGCCACGCGCATTCATCACCATTTGCAGCATCTCTTGCGATCAGCTGGTGGCATTGTGGCTGCGTTGAGCTGCAGTAAACAAACAGTGTGCGTTTTTTTTTCTACAGACTACCAATATGGTAAATTCATACCATATCTGTCTGGTTTGTGTGGTTGGGGAAGGTAAAGTTCATGATTATATACGGTGGGTAATAGTGCCTAACATTATCAGTTGATAGTCACGAAATAGAAATTGCATTCTCTCCCAGTTGGTGTGGTTAATATTATATTTTTAGATAATGCAGTTTAATGAAAATATGTAAATTTTTTATTATATTGGTCAAAAAAATCATTAAGTAGTGTTAAAGTAAACTTTACTACAATCATTTTCAGATGAATTTCAACAACAAAGTGCTTATTAAATCTAAATTGAAATTTACTAGATTATTTCGCATAGTAATAAAAAAGCATGACAATTATTTGCTAACGCCATTGTTGGTATTACTAGGCGTCCATTGTACTCACGATAATCTATTGTAACTTATGAGTGACCGGTCTACGGCAGCAGAGGTACAGTCGTTGATTGTTTACATCGTGAAAGTGAATATCAAATAAACGTTGCAACTTGTGCTGCTTAACACTGCTACAAAAACGGTGGTGCAATTCTTTAAACTTCTCGGACAACTATTATTGTACTAACTTTCCATAAAACCTATGAGGAACATTGAGATAAAATGACACCTTCACATTTGTGGTTGTGTGATTCTAATTTAAATTAGAACCAAAACGACTGAAACATTTTTCAGACAAATAATTTTGAATGATTTGAGCACGTTGATAGTTATCAAAAAAAATTATGAAAATCTTCAACCCAAAAGTATCATACCCAAAAGTTGCTGACTACTTTCCCCTACACTTTGCATGCAGTTATTCTTTCGGTGTTTCAAAGTTTTAGTTGTAAAACAGATCTGGCAGAGTAATCAAAACTGGTAAATAGAAGTAATTACCTATATTCAGGATTAGGAGTATGAGGAGGGGTGTTTTTGATGTCAACAATGCAACCAGGAAGAAATCATGGAACACCTCGAGGTGTGTACATTTGTTACTCAATTTTTCCTTTTTAACCGGTCTTACCACGAGCGAAATTATAGAAATCGACTACAATAGTGCAATTTTTTGCCATTCGAGCGATGACATTGTAATAGTTTTTGTACCAGTCTAAAGCTAATTTGAATGTTTTTATTGGAAATTTATTGAGAAGTATCCATTAATACTGTATAAAGATAGGAAAATAGCCAATAGTTTTCGTGCCATTACTCAGATGTTTTATTGAAAATTTATTGAGGACATTTAAACTGTTTATATAGAGATTGCTTTCCACAGAAATGTGATTGAAAAAAGAAATCCTGGTGTGATAGAGCAGATACTCAATATAGGTATTTTCTTATTTCTAGCTTCTGTACCAACGTAAGGTTTTATACAATAAGATTACCGGAGTATTAAGGCATACTTTTTCTATGCACTTGATTTTCAGGAAATCAACTTTGTCTATGTTTAAAATAAACAAACGTTCGTTGATCCATTGTGATCAATTGATTTGACCAAATTTGACTGAATTGCGGAAAGGTTATAAATTAAAATGTTATCACGGAATGAGGAAATAACATCTTAGAGAAAATTAAATTTTATCGTGGTTGACTGGAAGATCGGTTAACTAGAAGACACTAAAAAGGAAGTTAAATCGGTAAAACGTAAAAAAACTACTTAGTTTTGTGAAATTTATAGTCAAACATGGCGGAAGTCAATTATTGCAACATCATTAGTTGTTAACCAGCTCCATTAGTTTTCACTATCTCTTGTGCCTGTAGGATGACTATTAGATGGTTTGATGGTCGATGGTATGGTAATGACAAACGGTTTTTATCTGAACAAATTGGTGTGAAAACTCTCAGAGGATGTAGGAAATTGTAGACACGTTCCATCCAAATGGTAAAGCATACATCAAAACTGGTATCGCAGGGGTTTAATAGAAAGGATAGTTTTAAAACGAAGGTTATTCGAATATTTATGGTCTAATTTGGAAATTAAGGCTTGATAACATAATCCAACAGGTGTTTTACAATTGTGAGCAATGGTAAAAACAGACAAGGAACAATTACCAAGTTTATCGAACCAATGCCGGTCAGTCAGGTGTTTATTGGTGGTAAAGGTACTTACATAACAAACCGATGAGCTATAAATGTGTACAGGCTTGGCACTTACTGTTTGTTTTGATTTTGCTTCAGGTAAATCGAATTTGAAAAAGTGGTGTATAATTGCCCTATACAGAGTTAATGTAGAGTAGAGTTAATGATTATCTACAATATTGCTGAAGAAAGTATAGTTTTATCTTTTGTATTTATGACGCAATCCCGCTGCTACTCCGTTGCTAGTAACAAGAGTCTCTTTTTGCGACATTGAGACTCTATAGCGCAATAAATACAAAAGATAAAGCTATACTTCCTTCAACAATATCGTAGATAATATTTAACTCTGCAATTGCCCTATAAAAACAAAACCTTGAGGTCAAACGTCTTGGTAAGACTTTTGACCCTCCGTTATCGACAGACTTCACAGTGGGCTGCTAGAGTACAGGACAATTGCAGAGCCAGTTGCTACGATCCTATTGACTCTAACAGCCTCTCTCAGTCGAGATTCGAACATACGACTGGCTTATTAGGTCAGCATCATACCCCAAGGTAAACGAGGTGGGAGGAGGTAGGAAGGTAGTATCATACAAAAAAAAACCAAATGCGAAAAGTGGTCGGGTTTAGAGCATTAATAACTTTGCGATTTACAGGTCGATTTTTAATTGCATCGATCGATCGGAAAATCTTCTACGTATTGATTCGTATGGCATAAAAGATTCTATTTAGCAAGTTACTATAGGAAAAAATACCTAGGACTTTATTTATCAATTTATTAAAGGACATAAATGACTAAAAATCTTGAAAAAATCGTTATTTTTTCATTTAATATTTGGATCCTACAGTCTTTCCGCTTATTTTGATACTAATTTTGTAATGATCCGACCACGGAAAGTGGCCGAAAAACGATCACACATAAGCATTACAGTGTGGCGTGGGACAACCTCGACGGAATAAGTCTGTCGACGGTGCAAAGTCTGTCGTATAAAAACAGAAAGTCAAGTTTCGATAACGAAATGTAGCACCTAGGCTTTGCTTTACTTTTTATCGTCCTACCTACATATTAGTAGATTCCATGGAAGATAAAGGGTGTCCTACTTCAAATTGCATCACGGAAGAAACGCTGTAGGAAATTACCCAATGGGTATTTTCTCTTGAAAATTTTGGGTAGAAGTAGTTTAGAGTGTGTTGTTTAATTATATTTTTATCGCTGAAAAAGTGACCTTTTTCGAAAATTGGAAATAATGGCGTCACCCGAAAAGCAACGCCGCGAATTTATTTTCCGCAAGCACCTGGAAAATTCTCAACTCTCTCATCATGGATGATGAAACTAACGTCAAGGCGGACTTCCGGCAGCTTCTGGGGCTATTGTACTTCACCGTCCAGCACAAGTTTGATGTTCCGGAGGAAGTAAGGATGCAGAAACTTTCCAAGTTTGCCAAGAAATACATGATTTGGCAAGCAATCTGCTCATGTGGCAAACAGAGTGCGTCGTTCGTGACTACCGAGACTGTAAACGGGCAGATCTACCTCAAGGAGTGTCTACAAAAGCGTCTGCTGCCTCTGTTGAACACGAGGTTCCTACGATCTTCTGGGCGACTCAAGCTTCTTGCCACTATTCAAAGGGTGTCTTGGAGTAGCCAACGGGGTCACTTTCGTACCCAAGGACATGAACCCCCGCCCCCCAACGCACCGGAACTAGGGTCCATCGTAAAACACTGGCCTATTATCCTAAGCATCGTACGGAGAAGAAGCTGCAGCGAGATGTTGCACAAAACTTTTTGATTGGAGTTAAGAGTATGGTGCGATCATACGGTTATAGTATTGATGTTGAATGAAATAAATATGCCAAGAGCTTTTTTCTCCCTGTTGGGTATATTGGGTACCCCTGCGACCAGTAATTTGATCTATTGTGGCGGGCCCCTATTTACTGTAAGCCACGTCAAGGTGTCGTATCACTATTAGTAGGAGTGATTTCCACTTGTTGACTAATGGCATTGTCCCAATAAGGTATAATACAACGAATAAAGTTAATTGCCTTATTCGGAGAACTTGTCCACATAACTGAGGGTTGTATTAAATCCTCCCCAAAAAATTTGCTCCTTCTATGATAAAGTGCTACGCAGTTACAAAGCAGATGTTCCGCATCTTTGCTATCTAGGTTACAAAGCCAAGAGCTTACTAATGGGTTATTTTTCATTGTTTGAAAGTTTGAAAAGGCTCGGTCAATTAGGTAATTTTCATCAGCGTTTCTTCCGTAATGCAGTTTGATGTGGGACCCCCTTTAGCAATGTCCCAGCACCTGATCTATCTTCAAGAAGTCAAACGAGAAATCAGGTTGCTGAAGACCAAAAATGCCGCTGCGCGCTGGTAAGGACCGCCTACCGGCAAAGCTTTATAAACATAGCTGAGAAACGATGACAATAGCATTACACTGGGTTCTTTCCAAGATTTTGGAAAAGCAGAAGCTACCGGAGAAATGCATGGAAGGAGTGGTTTGCCCCATCTACAAACTGGGTGATCGGCTGGACTGCTGCAACTGTCGCAGGTAACTTATAGCGCAAGGTTTCGTACGGTATTACCAGGCGAGCTTCATGGGGGCTCGCGCAAAACAAAGCAAAGTCATGGTTATAAACGTCTTTCAGAACTTGACCCTTCTTTATCGATAGACTTCGCAACCGGTTATTAGAGTACAGGAAAATTACGGGGCTAGTGCAAAGATCCTATTAACTCCATAACGACACCGTCCAGTCGAGATTCGAACATACGACGACTGGCCAGCATCGTACCCTGGAGCTAACTGGGCGAGCGCAACTACGGACCTGATTTTTACCAGTCGACAGATCCTACAGAAATGTCAGGAGTAGAACATGCCTACTACATTGGTCCCAGTGATGTGTTTCATCTCGAGAACACTGTCGAGTCTTTCCGCGAAGGTTGAGTCAAGGTGACGGTTTATCCTGCATGCTGTTCAACAGCGCTCTTGAGGGGGTGATCCGACGAGCGGTCATCAAAACGAGAGGAACGATTTTGATCAAGGGCAGCGGACTCCTAGGTTTTGTAGATGACTTTGAAATCATAGCTAGGATCTTTGCGATGGAGGGGGCAATCTAGGCTAGACTGAAAGCGGAGTCTAGGCGGATTAGGCTAAAAATAAATGCATCGAAAACTAAATATATGAAAGGAAGAGGCTCAAAGGAAACTAACATGTGCCTCCCACGGACGGTAACCGTCCACGGCGACGAACTTGAAGTGGTAGATGAGTTTGGTGTATCGCTGGTGCTGGCGGACAACAACACTAGTAAGGAGATCCAGTGGCGTAATCAAGCGGGAAACCGGGCCTACTTTACCCTTCACAAAACGCTACGATCAAGAAGCATACGCCGCCGTGCGAAGCTGACAATGTACAAAACCCTGATTAGACCAGTAGTTCTTTATGATTTAAAACCGTGACGCTGCTCAAGAAGGACCTACGCGCCCTTGCCGTGTTCGAGCGGAAGGTATTACGGACGACATTTGGCGGAGTACAAATTGAAAGCGAGTGGCGGAGGTGTAAAATTACGAGCTACATGTACTGCTTGGAGAGATTTCCATTGTCCATCTGGCGAAAGTCGGTAGGTTACGGTGGGCGGAACACGTCGTAGGAATGCCGGATAATACAATGAAACCTGTTCTCTTAAAGGACCCCACCGGCACCACGAACAGGGGGGCTCAACGTGCAAGATGGCTTGATCAGGTTGAAAGTGATTTGCGTCTTTTGAAACAATAAATTCGCGACGAGTGGTGCGAGTTGGATTGGATGAGTTGGATGAAGACGACTGCTTGAAACAGCACGTGCCACTCCAGCTCTAGCCTGCTGACGACGACGATTACCTTCTCGTAAGACAAAGTCCTACGTCAAAACTTATAAAGACAAATGCACATAGAAATAACTTTGAAATCTATCGAGGATTGAACGTATACAATGTTACCACTTTGATAAATGTTACATACATGTATGTATAGCATGTATACATATATGCTGCATATGAAGAATCGAATGATAATATGCAAGGATACATGTGATAGTAGCAGAGATAAAGAGACTTACGTAGTCCTGCGTCACCTACTATATGCGGTCGTGTCTCGACCACAACCCTTTCGATTTTTTTTGCTTATTTGCCTACAGCGCCTCAACGAAACAGAATTCGAAAAAGTAGTGTTAAGGGCAATTGTAGAGTTGATTATTGTCTACAATATTGTTGCAATAAGTTCGAAAAAAGGCACAAATCTTCCACATGATTGTGAGGAACGTGCTGCTCGAGCCAAAGATGCTGATGGGCTTATCTACTGTATTTACGGTGCTCCCAGTTGGCCTCGAGGAATGATGCTGACCTAATAAGCCAGTCGTCGTACATTCGAATCTCGGCTGGGAGAGACTGTTAGAGTCAATAAGATCGTAGCAACTGGCCCTGCAATTGTCCTATATTGTAACAGCTGACTGCAGTCTGTCGTAGAAAAACCGAAGGTCAAGTTTCGTTAACGGAATGTAGCACCTAGACTTTGTTCTGCTATTCACGGCGCTATGGGGCTGCTACCCCGTGGGTAGACAAACGAGCACTCTTTTATCTACCAACGAGGTAGCAGCCTCATAGCGCCGTAAATACAGTAGATCTTCAATAATACTGTAGATGATGACTAACTCGACAGTTGCCCTTTATACTACTTTTTCGAATTGTGTTTCGTTGTAGCGCTGTAGCCAAATGACCATCTAGTGAGCAAAAAACCGAAAATGAAACTTGATTTCTCATATTTCTAAAGTGCACCCCAATATAGAAAACAAAAACGTAGTTCAACATTCAAATTGCTACGCAATCTAGAACAACAAAACAAACTTTATGATGTAGGTAGTCCGGAGCTCTTGGATTGCTAACCTGTGCTGTATTATCATTAGAAGTAACCTATGTTCACGAGCGACATCAAATAAAAATCATAAACATAACGCAACTGAAAGGATAAATTGATTGCTTGGACATTGGACATTTAACCTCAGAACGGTCATAGTTTTTTATAGTTTTTTTTCCAAGGGTCGATTTTATGAATCAATAAGCAAAAACAAATAAACTGACAGCATGAAGTAGCATATTCATCAATAAACCGATAAATTTTCAGTTAGAATAGAAAAGATGATTGCGAATTGATTTACGAATTCATATGGAACGTTTTACCGGAGTCTATAAATCTCCAGCTCAAACATCACATCACGCCATCGTTGTAAAGTCAGCGAAATTAAAACGGGCTTAAGCAAGAACGGTTAACAGCTGCTGTAATGATTAAAGTGTGATTTTTTCAAGACCTATTTCGCCTATAGAGGCAGCTGGTGCACTATGATTATGCAATTTATGACAGTGAATTGCATTTACGAAAGCTTTTAAGGTCCATAAAGAAATAAATCAAATAATTCGCATAAAAGAATTATGACATTGATTTGCGACATTCATTACTTCAGAGATTCAAACCCATAAAAATAGAAAGAGTTGATTCTGAGGCACATTGCTAAACGTCATATACGTTTATTTAGCATTTATTTAGTATTTATTTAACATCATTGTCATTTATTGATCTTTGTATTTAGCTTTCCTCGTTATGGATTTGAAGCCGTCATAACTATGCTATAGCACCTTTTTTATATTCGATCTCATTCACGTGCCATTTAAAACCGCTAACGATTATATACGGATATCGAAAATTTATATGTACAAATCCAAAAAGACCAACTTATCTTAATTATACCCTATTATACCTAGAGTAAAACTTGTTGTCGCGTCGGTCATAGTCGCGTTGCCGGACACCAGCATCGCCATCTTCATAATTGAGGTTGTGTAATAGGAGGAAACCAGTTCATCCGTCTAGCCGTTGCGAGCGGATGAAAGTAAAAGTAACGCTGGCTGGCACAACGCGGTTTGGCCAGCGAGCAGCTGTGATCCTGCGATCGACCTCAGAAGGTAAAATGGGATAATATAGTAATTTACTGCTAAGCCATCTACTTTATCGTGGTTTAATGATTGCTATCGTTGCGATCGGAGATGTACCGCGAACTTTAGCCAGGCAAAAGGTGAGCTTTAAAAACTGTATGATTGCGAGCATTGTAAAAGTCGATATTAATTCGAGTAATTTGGGGAATGTATCTACTGTCCATGCTGTCTGCAAACTAGTCAAACCAGAAACGTTATCAACTTGCACTTTCCTTTGAAAGTGGTTCTTTGGAATGCAGGAGCCGTCCGACAGGAGAATGTTGGAATGAGTGTGGGAAAGATCGCGGCATGAATAAACAATGTTTGTGCACTTTACATAATATGGTCGTGATATTTTTGTAATGAATTACCTTGGGGTTATTACCATACAAATGGTAGGTTGGAGCAAGGTGGAGGACATAGGACCGTCTGAAACGAGCGATCCCTATCTTACTATGTTACTGCGTTAAACGGAGACCGAAGATTTCGTTGCTCGTTGTGAGTTCGGACTCGGTAATTTATGTCCGCTAGATAGGGTCCGCTGATATTATCAACTTTTTCTCCTAATCTTCCACTAATTTCACATGTGCCGGTCATTACAGTCACAGCTTTGATGCTGGTTTATGCGTGGACAGGCGTAACCCGTGAGATAGATATCATTTCAAACGTGCTTAAAAACGGGGCAGTGAACAGATTTATGATTATGGTATTAGCAACAGATTTATAATGATTGGCCTTTTCTAGAATTGTACAGTATTGGAATGCTCTCGTTTTTCTTGAAAGTTGCTCTCTAGAAGTATTTAACGGGATTCTTTTGTAGCGTTATAGTTTGTGTGATTTTATTGATTTCGTTTTATGGCCATGGAATAGGGTAGATTTTTTCTACATCGTGTTCACACTATGTATAGTATTTAAATATGCACACGACGATTGTGATGGTAGCCATGATGATTGAGAAATTAAAAACAGAAATTTTCTATTTCAGATTTCAATTGTAAAGACTTTTTTATACTTTGGAACAAATAGAAATCGATGAATAAAAAAATAACGCTTTGTCTTCTTTTTTTTTGTTTCTTAGGTTGAATTTTGTTTACAAAGCTTAAAAGTCACAAAAGTCTTCTGCAATCTCCTACGAAGAAATTGCAACAAGTATATTACAATACCTTGCGGCTGGATTTCGAAGAACGAGATTTTATAGGAGCTTTTTTCCAAGAAGCAACAACCAAGGATTCTTTTCACATTTTAGACACGTGCCCAATTTGCAATTTAAGGTTCGTCGTCGCCTATTTCAAGCAGTCAGCTTTATTCACCTCGATTTTGGGCCACTCGTCGTCCATTTCCCAGGCGTCTCGGAAGTCGCAAATCATGTTCTACCTGGCTGAGCCATCTTGCATGTTGTACCCCTCTGTTTCTGGGGCCGGTGTAGTTGTCGTCCGGCATCCTAACAACGTGCCCGGCTGATCGGAGCTTACCGACTTTCAGCAGATGGAAATCTCTCCTAGCAGTGCCTATAGCTCATGATTCATACATCCCTGCCACTCTCCGCTTTTAGTTTGCACTCCACAAAATATCATCCGTAGCACCTTCCGCTTGCACATAGCACATAGTTGGCGACTTTTACTAAAAATCGCACCTCTCGTTCCGATGCCCGCTCGTCGGAGCGATGTTGAATAGCATGCAAGATAAACCATCTCCTGGTCTCAACCCTCGTCGCATTTTGAAGGAACTCGAGAGTGTCCCTGAAAAGCGCACGAAATTATTCACTCGATCCAATGTAGCTCTGATTAGTTGCGTTAGTTTGGCCAGAAAACCGTGTTCGTGCATAATCTTCTGTTGCTGGTCTCGACCTCCTGTGTCGTATGCTGCTTTGAAATCAGCAAAGCTTTAATGCATGGGCACGTTG
Source organism: Sabethes cyaneus (assembly GCF_943734655.1). Classification (NCBI taxonomy): domain Eukaryota; kingdom Metazoa; phylum Arthropoda; class Insecta; order Diptera; family Culicidae; genus Sabethes; species Sabethes cyaneus. Next base: position 150,043,564 of record NC_071354.1, read on the forward strand.
TACTCTCGACATTTCTGCATGATTTTTACCATCCGATAGGGTAAAAATTTGATCCGCAGTGGCGCGAATCCCCATAAAATTCGCTTGATAATTCCCTACGAAATCTTGTGCTATCGGTAACAACCGAAGTAACAGAATCCGGGAGAGTACCTTGTAGGCGGTGTTTACTAGCAATATGCCGCAATAGTTGCAACATCCTTTTTGTAGATGAGACAAACCACTCATTGCTTCCATTCATCCGGTAGCCTCTCATCCTCTCAAATCTTGGTAACACTTTTATAAATTTACAGCCTTGTACACAAAATACAGCCATAAAAAGAAAAAGAAGAAAAAAAGATGGCTGAAATAATAAAAATAAAAATTCTTCTTTACAAAACCATGCCAGTTGTTAGTTGTGTCATTGTAACTTTAGGAAATATCACATGAAATAGATCTCAAGGTTTGCTGAAACATCAACTTGAAACTGTTGGAGCCCTTGGCAAAAGAGGGGCCCACTGTTTGGAGGAATTAAAAGTTTAATTCTCATTTTTAACCATTTTCAACCAATCAAGTACAAAAGTTCCAATATTTTATGACATCGTGTTAGCAGTGGTCCCGTTTCACCAAGAATAACTCAACAACAGTATGTCTAGAATGTGATAATGTGAAGAAACAACATTAGGTGTATTACGGAATGGTATTTCGATTTTCAGCAAAGTGAATTTCTGCCAAAATACCAGAATTGGAGATTTTTCTTCAACAAGCTGACGTAATGCAGTGTATTTTGTTGACAACTCGACCATAAAGAAAACGCCGGACGCAATGAAATAAGGCACCTCCTTCTCTTGCAGAGAAAAAGCGGACGCATGGTAGTTTTTCTGTTGGCATGTTAAAACAGTCTTCTCTATTGTAAGTTGAGGTATGCTCAACGAGCAGTATAATTAATGTTGAAATCGTTGAAATCAATATGTTGCAAACGAACCAAACACTTAAAATTAAGTACAAATGTAATTATCACATTAAGACTGTTTAATGACACCAAGCAACTGAACGAGTTCGGGTTAAATCGGTTTACAGTCGCCAATTCAAAGGTTACCAGTCCATTAGTTTGAGATGGCTATTTTAACCACTGTCGTTTTTTTTTGATTACCAGTAAAAAATACTATAGAAGTATATCAATTACCATGCACGATGGGCTATTATCTCACCACCTATCATCGAGTTCGATGAAATTGAGAGTAGAGATCTATCTTCGAGAACCGGTTAGGAGTTTTTGTTTCGCGAATACGTGTAGCACAACGATCAGTAACTACCAATTCAAGAAATCAGGTACGTTCATTGCTTGGTCACGAAAGTAATCCATCTGGAAAATTCAATACTTGCTATTATCCAGCCTTCATAAAAAAAATGTAATCAAAAGCCACACCAATACATTGCAGTAATACTACCAGCATCAGGATCAGTGTGCATAGCAAAAGCAGATTGCAATTTCTTTCTTAGCTCTATAGGATAAAAGGTGATCCATGAAGTAGTGACCCCTGTACTTGCTGCAATAGTCGTTCATTCACAGTTGGCAGCAAAATCAAACGGTTGCGACCGTTACGTCTCGTACGCCCTTTTGTGTCAAAGAAACATACAGTCGTTTCAGGTCACATTTGGCGAGCCAATTTCACACTTCCATATGCAACTGACACAGAAGGTGATCAGCGGTAAAAAGCGGAAGTAAATTTTCAAAGATAGGAGCACTAAAGTTTCACCCTCGGTGCCCTATTTGGTCTAACGACGTTAGCGTGGAGTCACTTGAGCATTTTAGTTTTGGTTAGCCGCAACGTAATAGTTCCAAAGAGGGTATGAGCAGAAGTTGGGGAATATAAAACTTCATTAGGCGTTTTATGCGTAAATGATTTCAGCAATATCCATGAATAAATAGGGCTTTTTGCAACTTAATTACCTACTAAGGTTAAATGGCGCACAAGTAACCTAATTAACGCTTTGATCTGATTTTAATGCTTCATGAAAACATTTTAAGTAAGTACTTATGCCATTTGAAACGATAACTAAAGTAAAAAGACGTTCATTTGATTCAATTCTGGTTTTTTCTAGTGCTTGTTAAATTACCTTGGGCTAATTAAAAATAGAAAATTACATACTATGCATATGACTATAACCATCAAATATAGTATATAGTATTTTAGCTATTCAGAAGCAATGAACAGCAAAAATAAATATGGTAATTTTAAACAATTAATGAAGTACTGATAATCACGGTATTTAGAAACAATTTAACTGCTTTTTTATTATCTTCAAAACTGGCTCTTGCAAACTTCTTCTGAATACACGATGTATGCTCCGAACACAGGTAATACTTCATACAGCATTCCTGATCTTCAACGCCGATTAACAGGTGAAAGGCAAGCTACCGCGCAACTGCTTTGTCATCTTCTTTGGCGCTCCGGTGGCGTATAATGTTGGTGGTCAGTCTGCAATTTCGGTGCAGACCGCGACCTGAACGTCCCTCGTAAAAGTTAATGCAATTAACTTGCAATCAGTGTCTCAGTGTGTGGTGTAAGAGTTTATCCAACAAACGTGATTTTTTTGCACTCCTTCCCCTGTCCGCTTAACATCTATTACTGTCGATGCAACATGCGTTTTTTTTTAACTTTCGGTGAACCTTCACTGCTCCGTACAGTGCGGTGGCTTTGAGTTTAGAGTTATCATGGGTGGGGATTACTTTTAAAAATATAGGAAAAAATCATTCAAGATAAAGTGTATCTTTCGATATAAGTATTCAAATAGATCGTTTTGATAATAAACGGAGAGTAATAACATTATTATTTCCACACATAGGCAGGGATCGCACGATCACTTTGACTCAATTCACATTCATTTGACAGTACTGTCTCAGCCAAGCAAAATTTTACAAAGTTGTGTATGGGATATTTGTAGAATTAGTTACTATCTACAATTTTGTTGAATAATGTTTTGCTGTATCTTTTGTAGTTACGGTGCTACAACGCTGGTAGCTCATTACTAGCTAAGTGAACGTTCACATGGCTACTAATGAGCTACCAGCATTCAGCTTTATTCAGAAAAGTTGTAAATAATAACCAGTTCTTCAATCATCCCATAAAAAGCTTTTTTAAATTCTGCTGGACTGAAACGGTACTGTCAAATGGATGTGAATTGAGTCAAAGTGATTGTGCCATCCCTGCACATAGGCCATCATACCGCAAGGTTGCGTTATCTATCAAGAATCAAAGTTAGTTACGCTGTGGTAGCTTGATGCCTGGCGTTAGCTTAAAACGAAGATTATCTCTTCCAACTGCAATGATGTTTCATAATCATTAGGTATCAGCATTTATGATCCGAACAGCGCGCTACAATGATTAGCGGCTGTTGAAGAATTGGAACATGAAATGAATTCAAAAGATTAAATGATGTTGTATATAGATAATTAATAAGAAAACCCGATTTTTAAACTATAGTCCACGGTCTTCAAATTCGATTTTCTAGATTAGTCCTACTCTGTAACGACAACCATAGTATCCCGTACCATTTTATGCTTATTTTCGAAAGTACCACGGAAAACCATTACAAATTTACCATGATTCTGGTGTAAGGTTTGGTAGGGTTAATTTCTAATTTCCGTCGTAGTAAGTAAAGCCATTCTAATTTTCATCATTTGTTGGATGGATTTAAAGAATACTCCAAAAGTTCTTATGCTGATTTGATTAAAACACACTTACCTTCCGATCCGTGAACTTTGAAATCACTGAAAAGCGATTATTAAAGCATATTATTGAAATTACGCAACTGACTTTATTTCTTAAACGTACCGTTTTAAAAACCGTCCATTAAAATTTTTCATCGTCCGAACTAAAAATCACAACAATGGTTACGAAGCTAACGCGCATATATTTGTGTAGGACGGCATGATAAATGTTATTCTGCAAAATTTCTGCAGGTCAGGCAAGTTTTCCTGGCTGTAGAATAACGACAATGCCTTGCGTGAGTTATTTTCATTTATGAATGACGGAAATTAAAACAAATACTCGACGTTTTCTTCTTCGTCGCACGAAAAAACGTAGGAAATTTGGCTGGTAGGAATTCTTCAATGATAAAAAGCATTTAAATAGATCTCAACTCACTTTGATTGATCGCGTATGATAGACAAGAAACTAAAATGTTAGGGAATAACTAGTTTTGCATTGTGTGTCAGAAAAATGCTGATATTTTTAATAATTTGTGCTGGATAGGACGGGAATCGGCAATTACGACGTAGCAGCAACATACCCTACATGTTTTTATTCAATTTTAATTCCTTTCTTGTAATTTTGACCACAATTTTGTTATTTTTATGCCTCATGGTTGCGACGAAAATAATTCATAGTAATAGTAACTCATAGTAAGTCAGCATAATTTTTCAGATTGTATTATTGACGATAGGGAACCAAATTAAAATCATTTATAAATTGCATTTGCTAAATTTTTTAAGTGCGACACTTTGATTTGTTGTGCAAGGTTTATGTGTTCAGCTTTGGTTTTCAGCTTTGGCTGCAGCTGCTTTTTAGCTTTTAGTTTTTTCTACTTTTGTTAAGGTGGAAGTCTACCGAAACCATCTATGATAACATAAGCACATTCAAATCGCATACAATAATAATATTGGTGTATGGTTGCACCCGAGATCTATTCACTCAAAGCACTTCCAGAGTAACTAAAGCTAATTGCTGAGCTAACAACTAAGCTTGAGAGTTTAATAAAATTTCAAACTCAAACAATAATAAATTTGAAAAATCTAACTAAGATATTCTCAACACCACAGTTTTTTACGCTTCTAAGTAATTCGACAATCCGACATTGATTCGCTGGTAAATTGGTGTAAACTCAACGGAATGGACGTGAATGTGCAGAAATGTAATGTCATCTCATTCTGCAGAAATAGGCATCTCACCTTGTTCGAGTACAAAATGGATTCAGCCAGTATCACACGAGTCGATTCTGTTAAAGATTTGGGCATTCTTCTAGACAACAAATTGTGTTTCACTCAGCACATTACAGCTACTACTCCTAAAGCGTACGCTATTCTGGGCTTCATAAGAAGGAATACGCAGCAGATTACCGACTCTTATTGCTTGAAGTCTCTCTACTGTGTGGTTGTACGCAGTATCCTTTAGTATGGGGCGCTTGTATGGGCGCCCTACCACGCTGTCCCGGGGATGATCCAATTCGACTGCCTCCTTACGAACATCGATGCGCTTTAATACATCTGCCAACGTTGGCGAATAGGACGGCTTTGCTGCAACGACTATTCATCTTTGATCTGCTAGGAGGTAATATCGACAGCCCGGAGCTCCTAAGTCGAGTCCGATTTAACGTTTCACCAAGGCATACTCGACGAGCTGATTTCTTCATGCTTCCATTGCACCGTACTCAGTTCGCTCAAAACAATCCATTTGACGTATGTTGTCGTGTATTTTATACTGTTTCTGAAGATTATGATTTTAATGTTACCCGGACTACTTCCAAACTTAGAATAAGTAATTACTAAGAACTGTCTGTACGAAATTTCGAAGACTAGTATAAATAAATAAATAAAGAAATAAATTCTAGCGATTGTATCTCTAAATAAAGCTAAGCGCTTAAATAAGTGACTAAAACTCGCATAAATAATCCACGCAAAGATTTTCGCTACACCTAAATACAAGGAATATATAAAAAATAATACCGTTCTGTCAAGTTTCGCTACTGTTTGAATGACATTATTAAATAATGTCTAAAATGCAAAAAATGTCTAAGATTTTTAGGCATTTTCAATCGATTATAGAATTTTTACGATACCGACCTTTTGTTTATGTATTTGGAAATGGAGAAATGAAGATATGAATCTCTAAAATATATGAATTTTTGTATTGAGGTGCGCACGTTAAAGCAAACGAGCGGACGAGCGCGCGCGCTTCGTCGACACGTTGGTACACTTAAGTGCATCGCATCAAAGGCGGCGTCTTCAAGAGTTAGAGCATAAATTGAGCGTAACCGCTCGCTTCACATTAACACACGCACCAAGATATAAAATCTCATAGCTTCCAGAGTTTTCATTTCTCCATGGCCAATTTTTTCTTGCTTCTTCGAGAAAAACCAAAAAATATTATAAAATAAAAAACTTAACTTTGAAAATATTGCAATTGTTTTAAAAAATGCACTATTTAACTATTGCAAGCAGCATTTGAAAAAATGCTGTATGGGAGCCCCCCTCTTAGAAGAGGGAGGGGTCTCAGTACACAACACAAAAGAATCTTGCCTCCAAAAACCCCCACATACCAAATTTGATTCCATTTGCTTGATTAGTTCTCCAGATATGAGGAAATATGTATTTCATTTGTTCCCCTATTAGAGCGGGGAGGGATCATTTTTTTTGTATGCCAGAAGGGCACTGGGTTCAAAAATACCACTGCGACAGTCACGAAGATTGTCTTTTGTAGCTGACCCCGATTGCTGTACATAGTTTGCGGATTGCTCATACCCATTGATGGAGTTGAGCTAGGTTGTAAGACTGTGCCCTAATTAGGTACTACATGGTTAATAAAACCAACTACCTTCTTGGGATGAAGTTTCCATACAGAGTATGGATTTAATAGTTAGCTTTCGAAAAAGCTGTAGTTGGAAGACGCAAGAGCTCCACAGGAGCAGAGCAAGTGCGCTGAACTTTCTAGCGCAAAAGCGGCAAATGTTGGTTTATTTATTTATGTTTTATTAACGTCAGCAGGTAAAATATCACCCCAATGATGGAATTAACTAACTAACATATTTACAATTCTCGACTGTATAGATTATTAACATAAAACACGTCTAAAATTACACTTGTTTGTTTCTCGAGACACATTAAAGCCAAATACATGGTAACATTGATTGGATAGACGAGACATACAGCGCACTGGTTCATGTAGACCATAATTCGTCCTAGCTGGAATAATACTGAGAAACGAGTGATATCGTAGCTTGCGGCGACGTATATTGATATCCAGCATGCTGAGGAGTATTGAACAATCAACGTTAAGTTAAGACCTTGCCAATTCTCTTTAAATGGTAAAGAGTTAGACAATGTCCCGTGAGGAGTCCTGTAATTGTGCGCAGTTCCCTACGCGTAGATTTTTAACTACTGCAGGGTCTAGGTATATAAACTGTTTAGCTTGTCTACAGCCTTGCGCTTGGTATCAACTGGATGTTATTCCTAACTTTTCCCAGGTCAGTAATTCGCTTTTGACAGCGGATATGGAGTTGCCCAGAAACGGTTCGGGGCCTATGAACTGATGAGCAGATCCTTGTCTCACTGTCACTATGCTGTCGGCAAGCTCAATGCCCTTGATTCCGCAGTGTCCACGCATCCAGAATAGTGAAACTTTGGTCTGGCGGGAGAGCTCCTTTAAGGTTTAAGGTAAAATCCAAACTAATTTGGATGCACATTTGGAGAACTTGAGAGCCAGCAGTGCAGCCATCCGTAAAGATTCCGATTTTCGCATGTCTATACTTTCGTTTTAGACATATCTTGGCGCAGATGTATATTGCATATACTTCCGCTTGGAGCACGGTGGGCCATTTGCCCAGTGGGAAAGCTTCCTGTAAATGGGGAGGGGTCATAATTCGTCATAGAAAAAAATCCTGCCTCCTAAAATTCCCTCATGCCAAATTTGGTTCCATTTATTTGATTAGTTCTCGAGTTATGCAGAAATTTGTGTTTTATTTGTATGAGTGCTCCCCCCCCATCATGAAGAGGGAAGGGGTCATAATGCGTTGTAGAAATTTGTATTTTATTTGTTTGGGAGCCCCCCGTCTTAAAGGGGAGAAGGGTCATAATTCACTATAGAAAAAATTCTTGCCTCCTAAAACCCCCACATACCCAATTTGGTTCCATTTGCTTGATTAGTTCTCGAGTTAAGTAGAAATTTGTATTTCATTTGTATGAGAGACCCCCTCATCCCCTCCCCTCTTAGGGGGGAGGGACCTCGAGAAAGGTTCTTATGATGGTTAGAGAATCTCTAACCATCATAAGAACCTTTCTCGGCCCCAAAAACGAAGACTGTCGATAAAGGAGGATCAAGTTCTCAACAGGACGTTTTTATAACAGGACCCATGGCTTTGCTTTGCTTTGTACGGCATCTCCTCCCAAGTAACAATTCTAGAGCCACTTGGTTTTGCTAAAATTTTATATTGTTTTTGTTTTATTTTATTATTTTATTTGATTATGGTTTTACGCAATTCCAAGAGGTATCAGTCAAAATACACTTACGGCTAGCTATAAAATCATAATAAACCTGTCAGTAATGCAAATTTGTTGTAGTTGCTCATATTACCACGATAAAACAGCACACGGAAAGAAATTTGATTCCGATGCCATGAATAAAATCATGAAATCATGAAATGTGAATTCCTGTCAAATCATGCCTGAACTGCCATATCAGTAACACCCTGTCCAATGAGATTTATTGCTGCCATTTTGAAAAAAATTAGAGTTCAACACCGAAATCATTTTTTTATGCGAGGTCATATTGCCATATTGTAGTATAGGGTAAATGATTTTGAAATGGACCTAGTCGAATTCTGATCTTGAATGGACCTATTTTTAAATAAGAATTTTAGGATATAATTATCAAGTCTTTGTACTGTATTTAGCTTTTATGTTTATCTTTAATCATTTCTGAACGTAAATATACTAAAATTAAATTAAAATTATAACCAAAACCACTTTATTGCCGCCTATTTAAAAGTAGCTGTTTTTCAGCGTTTCGGCAGTCACCATAGAGCATTTTCAAACTGTTACTACCCGGGACCCTTCTGGTTTGAAATAAAACAATACTCTTAAAATGATGCTAAAATATGTGTAATTTCAATTTAGGTATTTAAAAGTTCAGTAAAACCACTAAAATCTTCAAATCCCTTAAAAATGTTAACCCCCTTTTTTGATCTTGAATGGACCTAGTATTGATTTTAGAATGGACCTAGTTTTGCGCTCCGAGACATCACTGGCGGTAGCTATTATTGCCTACCACTAACGAACACGCCGTTGTATATTCCATAAAACTGTTTGTTGTCACTATAGTATCTCCGTTTATAATTAATCTATAAGCACGAGATATTGAAAGTAGGCTTGATTTATAGCCTAAATAAAAACTTAATTATATTGATAAAACTAACTATCACTCATCCTTTTTCGTAGTTGCTTCATAGTGTTTGTACATTGTAGCCTCTAGTTTTGAAACTAAAAAGTATTCCTAATTAGTTAGCTAACATATGTCATTTTATGCTTAAAACAATATAAACTTAATTTATTCTCAGTATTGTACAAAAATTTTAACCATCATTGATTAAAAGATAAGATGGATCAAAAGATAAGAGGGATACTAACTGCCTTCTGTTAAGGGGGCATAGTACCTTTTCAATTTTTTAAAACCTAAATTTTTTTATTGATTATTTCGAAAGATTAACATTTTGACCATATGTGTTTGAAGTCGTTTGCATGAATTCCAAATATTGACAAAGTTACAGCTATTTGTACCGCGCATGTCTGGAGCGATTAAACAACGAGTAAAAACTTCAATGTCGTTTTTCTCAAAACCAGGTTTTGAAAGTCGGTACCATAAATATCTCAAGAACGGCTCAAGCAATTCTTATGATTCTTTTTTTGTTTGAGAGCCAACAAAATTATCTAGTGTTTGACCCATCCTTTTCTTGATATTGTAATTTTTGAATTTTTTAGAAATGTTTAAAGTCAATTTTTCGCTTAAAAACCATACTTTTATGTTTCAATGTCCGCCATATTGTTATGTGTTCGAATTCTAAAAAAGGATGAATCAAACACGAGATAATTTAATGTTCTTTCATGTCGTTTTGGAATTTTTCAATTCGGATAAGCCCCCTAGCGCCAATCCATGGTACCGCAATTCATGTTTTTTTTGAACGACTATCTTCACGGAGCCGTAGGGGCAAGGGTAAGAGGTTCCCTTATGAAAACAAAATTGCAAATATTAGTATAAAATGCAATGTTTCGAATGCAAAAAACCCGATTCAATTTGCCTTTCGCGTTATCGAGAAAAAATTATTTGAAATTAGGCAAAAAATATGGTGTAAAAGGTAGTATGCCCCTTAAAAAAGAGCTATTTTTGCTTCATTTGCATTTAGCACAAAACCAGTTACACTTAAATTTTTCGATTGGATTTTACGTATTTGTTTTAGCACGAAGCAAAAGTGTAATCTATATAATCTATATAAGTAATCTATATAAGTAGAGTAAAATTTTCCCAATTTGTTCGCCTTATGTAAAAAAAAATCCCAAATTATGCTAAACGGGACAATTCTTGTATCATTAAAAGTAATGCACAGAAGAATGAAACAAGTTATTTGAGAATACAATTCTGAAGATTTATATATAGCTTTATTGTATAGGAAACTCTAATATTGGAACTTCGAATTGAGTTACGAAGCTAATATTCCAAACTCTATTTAAAGTGGTTATCCCTGCTTAACTATCTACGGGCAACATCGTAAAAATAGTTGGAAGCAAAATTTTTTTTCATGGACAAATAACGTCCTGTATTTTCCATATAAATACAGCAAAAAGTTTTGCTGTAAGTTTAAGTTTTGACAAAACTCAGATGAGAAATAGTTTAAACACGCTAATCAAGCATATACCAAAGCTTCAAAACACCTTTAGCGCGCTGACCGAAAACCCTAAGGCCAATAAAATTCAACCGGATCCTGTAGTCACAAAATCAGACTCGTCTGAGTAAAAAGAAGCAGCCACTTCTGATGGTTAAGAACGCCAACTTCCTCACCCTCGTGAAACTTTGTGATGCCCAACCGCCCTACAAAATTACCCGGTTTGGCAATAAAATCATCTGTGCGTCAATGGAGGATTTAGAAATTAGGTAAAGGCCTGGATAATGATATGGTGCAAAAAATATAAAATTTGGATCAATATCTGGACCATTTTCGAACTGGATATGCCTAAAAAAATAATATTGTATTTGATAATTTTCTAGTTTAGTTAACATAATTATGAGGTTCAGAATAAAGTAAAATTAGGCCATTACAAATATTTTATAAAGTTTTCATCCTTCCGGTGTTGGGCCACTAAAGGGAGGGGGGGGGGGGTACAAAGTGAATTTTTTAATCGAGCAAAAAACATGGGTTTGAAGCATTTTTATTTAAAGTTTAAGCGTGAAAACCAAATCTGTTCTTGCTCTTAATATATACGTTATTATTTTCCATGCAAAAATGTACGAAAAGAAGACAAAAACGAGAGAATTTTTTTTGGACGATTTTCGGAAACTCCGAATTCGAATTTCCATTTCTGTTTCGTGCTATAAGTGTTAAGTACACTCATTTTTCGAGTTTTTCAGGCTATAGAGCCCACGGACAATTGATTTTATGCTCATATCCTCCAAATTTTTTTAGCCCACCGATTTTTCAAGCCAATTTCCAAAGGGGGGTGGGTGACAAAAACTTAAAAAATATTTTGCAAAGGCCTTTTATTCCGCCGATAAGTAAGCAGGTTGACTTCACATCACCTTTTGGTCGATTGACAGATAGATTAAAAATCAGTTTAGTAAAATATTTAAAATCATGCAACCGGACTAACGTTGTACTACGTCATCCGTGGTCGTATCTTATACACAACCCCTCTGATTTTTTTCTTGGGGGATGTAAAGTTTTCTTTAAGCACCTCTCCCCTCTGACTTGTGACAAAATTAATACCTCCTTGTCCACCGAAATTGAGTGACTCTGAGATCTAAAGTATTCATTTTTGAAATTTCCTATTTTCTATCTGGTACAGTTCTTCATCGACTATCATTTAAAATTAAAACCTAGTATCTAAGCTTACCTTTAAACCTAGTAGAATTACCAAGTTTAATTTTTTCAAGCACCATTTACAGTATGATTTCGAATTTGACAACAAATGCGTGTCGCCTATGTTGCCAAAATCGAAACCGTGGCAAAATCTAGACCATTTTTCAACTGAAAAAATTGCATATAAATGTGTCAAAAATTGAATAATTACCACTAATTAACGAATTTTTCACGATTGCAACGGTTTTATATTCAAAATGTTCGACAGGGGCTGTCGCAAACCTTTAGATGCTTTGCAGTAAGACGTAGTCCTACGTCAGTAAAAGTCTGACCTTTCGAAATATGTAGTCACTAAATAAAAACTCGAACCCAGCTGTACTTGATAAACTACGTTTAATACAAGTTATATTACATATTTTTAATGAATGGTTTAAATTTTTGAAACTAATAGGCGACATAATTTTTTTATGACGTGGAAATCGTTTCAACCATATCTGAACAACAGGTAATAGTAAATTCCCAATATACAAATGTCACACACAGATACATACACTACGCATATCAAGTCACTGAAACATTGTTCAATTGTTGGGCTGACCTAAAAACAAGACCCTCGGTGACTGTGACCGATTTCAAATTTTTCAACCGACTTTCATACCTTTCTAACAGAGTATAAGAAAGGTAAAAGCTGTTCAACCTTGTGTCCTATTAATAAATAACAGTAGTATAGTTGTACTATTAAAAAAAAATTCTTTGTTATTATTTTGTTCATTTACATGGAAGAAACTATGACAATCCTAATTTAGGTCCATTTCAAAATCAAAAATAGGTCCAATTCAAGATCATGTTGGGTCCATTCAAGATCAAAAAAAGGCTTTGGCAAAAAACGATATATTTAATAAAAGTTTCATCAATTATACATTTTTAAAGTACTGATAATGTAGAAAAAAGGTGGTACTTTCCAACAAATAGTAACATCACCACATATTATTTATAAATGACGAGTAAATTGAGCAGGAGTGCGAGTGGTGGTGTTAAAAAGCGCTAAATAGGTCCATTCAAGATCAATTACCCTATATTTTGTTTTAATTCTCGAGAAAAATTCTGCAAAGGAAAGTGTTTTGCAGAATGAAAATTATTATCAATCGGTTTCCCTGTCACGGGAAACAACTAAAATGATTTTACTTAAAATTGAGATTGACTAACTGAATTTATTTTGGAATTGGAATTGGAAAATTTCGATGGCGCGTGGATTTCATCTACCTATCTTATCAATATGCACGATAAAAATTAATGCGCATATTCTGCAAACCGACGGAGACTGCTGAAAATTGATGTTTTATTACGGTCGTTATCAACCAAATCGATTAGGATGATCTGACAGTAAAATTTAGCTTTTCTGCTGCTTTCTGCGCATGTATTTTCAAGGTAACACATCTGACAGACTGATTTAGCTTTTCTTAACCAGAGCAAGCTGTATTCTTTATAGCTTAGTAGCGCAAAGCGTCAATAAATTGTGGTGGTAGAATCAAGCAGTGAAACCAACCCCCGGGCATCTACCATGTTTCCTGAAACCGACACAAAATGAGGTGGCGCTACAAGCGTTTTGCTTTTAATACGCAGCATTCACAGGGCAGTGAAGTGATGCGATCAAGCCAACAAAACATAATCACGTAGAAGTGAAGAATTTTAAATGAATCTCGATAACAATTCATCAATAAAATAATTTACTTTCAACTAACAGAAAACGTTGCCTTTAGGACAAGAAATAAATGATAATGCAGCGAAAATCACTTGTGGCGCTGCAGAAATATCACGTGAATCGTTCTTTTACATGCACACTAGCGATCCAATACGTATAAAAGTGATCCAGTGATCCAGCTATGTTGGCTTCACCTATTTTGTTCGCAAACGTCAAAGTTGCCACCGGGGTGAGTGAAACGCAATATCGGTTTTGTTGCTGCTTTCTTCAGGGTGTGAGAAGACTACTCAAGCTTATAATCTGATTCTTAAAGAGGTTATAAAAACCTTCTGAAGAGTGGGCCCCTTGGTCGGAAGGCACTTTTATAGCGAACATCAGGGAGTTCTGGTAGAGCTCATAGTTTTATTATCGGTTTTATAAAATTAGTCATAAACGTAATAAAATGAATCGTACACAATTCTGTGTACGGATTTTGGGTGGACTGAATTCATTCGAATTTCAGAGGGCCTAAAGACCGCTTCATCAGAAGTTGAGTGACTTTAGTGCGCAAACCTCTTACGTTCTGATAGTAAATCGAGGATACATGATCGGATGTAACCCTTGGTTCCGTGCAGGACAGTTAACGACCGGAAGAATGCTGAACTGGAGGAGTATCAACATTTCGATGTTATTAATACTTGCCTGTGCCTCTGACAACAGGATGGAAGGCGTCGTCTCCTTGCTCAAGCACAGAACCAGCATGATCATAGGATGCTGGACTGACGCACGAATTAGGTGAGTTAGAAGTGTTGAGAAGGTCTACAGTTTTCAGAATACCGACGACTGGAATAACTCACTGTTTTGCCATAAACGCAGAACCTTTCACAAAAATTACGTCAATATTATTTGCACTATGTTAATCTTTTCAGCTTATTTCCCTAACAAATTGATTACGTTGTTTTTTGCTTGTATGAATACCGTTCTGATTCAAACTTCGAACACTTCAGCTATGCTGAAACTTTCTTCAAAGAAAAATGTTCGAAAACGTCTTTATTCTACTCCCATAAATGGTTTAATAGCATGGCAATTTAATTATTTTCGTGGCAACATTTTAAAAATGAGGATAAAATGTTAATTTACATTGAAAAACACTAAAAAACTGCTGTTCGGTTTTGATTCAAACTTCGAACACTTTCATGGTCGACATTCAAAGCTCGAATATTTCAGTCTCTGACATCGAACAGTTGTATTATTTTGAAAAGTATTAATGTTTTCGTGTCATTCAACTTAAATAAGTGAAAATTCATCCTTTTTCTAAACACTGTCTTTTTAAATCCACCTAACAGTATGATTTAAATTTTTCACACAATAATTAGTTTCAATCTGTACTTCTGTAGTCAATTGCTAATATTTTCAAACTCTGTACCACAGCTAAAGCAAGTTAACTTCGTACAGCTTTACAATGCAGATAATTCATTTTCCCGAAGGAAAATCCGGAAAAACCGGATATTATTCGTGGGTGTTCGAAGTTTGAATCACACCTCAAAACGTGATTCAAACTTCGAACACTTTTTATTTATCTAATATCTTTGAAATAATGCATGAAATATTGTATTTTAGCTATGCTTTAGTACATATCTATTTTGCACTTACCTAATAATCGCGAAGTAGGAAGGTAAATATTCTAAAATTGGTAAAATAATGCAAACGAAAAAACAGCTACTTTTGCACAAAACGCTAAGAGTGTGCGAACGAAGTTAAAATATGAGTTCTCACTTTTTTCCAGCGCCTGCTGATTTCTTACAAGGAGTCCTACAGTTTAATGTCATACCTCACCGGATAGAGGACATTCTAACGAACATGGTGGTGCACAATAAGCATAATATTTTATCAAATTAGCGATACTGACGAGCATTTTATTCTGAAGTGTTC
This sequence comes from Sabethes cyaneus, assembly GCF_943734655.1. Taxonomy (NCBI): domain Eukaryota; kingdom Metazoa; phylum Arthropoda; class Insecta; order Diptera; family Culicidae; genus Sabethes; species Sabethes cyaneus. Next base: position 150,058,997 of record NC_071354.1, read on the forward strand.
GAAGTTTGAGACTGTTCTAAGTTTGAATCAGAACGGTATATCTAAACTATGAATGCTCTCCGATCTGTTTCATGTTCCATCCGGAAACCTCATATACATATATAATAAATCATAAAGAAATAGTAGATCTTCCTACTCGCAAAGTTAGTTTTTAAGTTCAGGCCTCAACTTCCCAGAAATGAGCAATTGCTCTGTTTGTTTAGAAAATCTGTGCATTCCTGGCATAAACAAGAATATGTAATATTAATACCGCTTTTTATTTTAGTGCTCTTTACTTGCCGCTCATTAGTAGCTGCACTGACGGGTACGTCTCAATCATTCCTAATGTTACAACATTTAATCTATGCAATGCTTCTGGGGATGCGTTTACCTCGTTTTACGGTGATCGCTTTAACACCTGACCGCTGTTTAGCGGTACAAAATTTCCGCTTGCTTCCGATTCATCACCGGTTACACAGTTTGGTTGCGGCGGCCGATAGGTACAAAGCTTTATAAAAAGAAAAACAAAACGCGTTCGACACCGGTTGCAGCTGTGTACATGTGACTTGAGTTTTGATAGCATTATTTAGTAACCGAGGCTGCAATTGCAGACAATCATCGATAAACTGGGTAACTGTTGAAGGTGTTGAAAGTTTAGCGAACACCCGCTCGCGTCGACATTTTCGGTTACATAACAGTAGTGTATCGACTCGACGATGTTGTTGGCAATTAACAAATAATGATGACCGTTTTCAGTAATATCACCGATCGATCGTAAACCACTTAATACAGCTGGTTTGCTGTTTATCGTTGACTATTGGCATTCACACTGGCGGTAATTAGCTTCGATCGGTTCCGTTCTTGTGATTGGTTTGTTGCTTACCTGTGGATGAAACAATAAAATTATGATAAGTGGGTATGTTTTAAAGCCGCATGATTTTTTTTTGTAAATGGTGTAATTTTATTATTGGTTTGTTCATTCAAAGTGCTTTAAATATGATCATCTTCATTAAAACATGAATGAATTCTTTTTGGCACTGAATTCTAGTTCCGCAGAAACTAACTTTTATTCGGTTTTTTGGGCGGTGCCGCCCATAATTTTTCTGTACTATAATAACCGGCTGCGAAGTCTGTCAATAAAGAAGGGTCAAGTTCTGAAGGACGTTCATACCCATGGCTTTGCTTTTTACATTTTGCAATTCCGCGCTTATGAAAAACTGGTGCCGAATTTACTTCTCCTACAACTAAGCAGTTGTTTTAATTCGTTGAATTCGTTGGTGAAGCATTCATCCTTGTAATAAATGTTAATGTTGTACGGCTGTGATGGAAGTGAAAATTCTATTAATAGGAATTAAATACAATTACCCTAGATATGCCAAAACATAGTTGGGTTTCTTACTAAAATTATCATTTCGAGTATCTTAACAAATAGTAACACCAACATTCATTCAACCTAAGCATCAACTCATCTCTACATAACGTAACCACGCCGAAAATGCGTCCCATTTCCTAATGGGCAGCACGCGAACGGCACACTTGTCCGCTAGACCTAATTGTTTTCTTAGCTGCGCAGGTACACTGAATAGGTAGGTACTAGCTGCCACTCGGCTATGCCACCGACAGCCATCAACAACCGTCATCGCCGCCGCCAGTGCCAAGTCTACTTAAGTGAGGCTCAACTTCCTGCCAACTTCACATACATTCACTCACCATAGCAACATTGCAGTTGAGTCCGGCGAAAAACAAACATTATGTAAATCGTAAGAAAATTTCCCGCGCTCATCTCGACGGATAGCTCGTTTTTTATTTCATTTTTTTGTTGCTGCCCACTGCATTAGGAAATTTGCACTGATGATCTTTGAAATTCGTATAAACAAGACAAACAAGATATGAAGAGGATTCCCCGCTGGTTACTCTGGCCGGATGGTAGTCATAATGCGTGGCTCCGCAGTGCACCACCGATTTACGATAGGTTCGGTTGATGCTGCCAGTAGTAGGTCACCGATTCAATGATCCATGATCATATAACGACGATTGTTGTTGCTTATGAGTGTTCTGTCTAGTTTGTCATCCATGAAATACTAAAAAATGCAAGGCTGCATATGGGCGATAAATTGTGCTTTTTCGGACAAGGTCCGGAACGGTTGATGGCAGAAAAGCAGGTTAACCAAATCAAATGCATGTCAGCTAAATGAACAATGTAAAACAAAAGCCAGTTAATGATAATAAATGAACACGGTTACCTCTAATGAAGGCGGAGTGTGCTGACCTTTATGCACTGGTCCGAGTACAATGCTGACTTCTTGTCGAACCAAGATTTATAACTATGTAACTGGGTATGCTGGGCAAACACCAAGCTAAAGGAAAAACAGTACGGAACGCAATCGTGGTTTTAGTTTCAATTGCATTCGCTTATTTTCATCGCAGTTCACACGTACAAATGACAAATTTTATAGTACAAAATGAATGTGAATAAAAAAATTAGCAGAGGTACCCTTAGCTTGCTAATGTTTAGTTTCTCAAACAGTTGTGATTGCTGCACGGAACAACTGCATTTTATGATAACACAATTCACATTGGGGCTTATGAGCATGTTTATGTCAATAAATAGAATGAAACAACTTCAGCAAATCTCCGAATAGGCAGTGGTTGGCATAATGTGTCCACCGTTATTTTTCAACTGTATAAACATGAATGAGGTTAATATTGTGTATGTAGCTGGGGCTTGACTACAGAAACTATAGATTATAGAGGCGACAAGGCACTCAAAATCCGATAAATTTTGAATCAAAGCGGAGAGCACCATTATAAATAAAGGTAAATGGTGTCTGTAGGCTTGACACTGTCACTGTCAAGTTGACAGAGGATTGTCCACGAATGACAAACATATTGCTTACTTAATGGTGATTCTGCTAAAAATAGCAAGTGCTGAATACCGAAAGATTTCAGGTTGATCACAATATAGTAAAATACAAAAATTGCTATTTTTGGTACTAATACCAAAACTGCAAAGCCAAAATGCTACACTCCGTTTTTCGAAACTTGACCGGCTGTTTTTATACGACAGACTTCGCAACCAGCTGTAAGAGTACAAAACAATTGCGTGGCTAGTGCTGCGATCCTATTGACTCTACCGGCTGCCGGTTATACAGAACACGTGAAACATAACTCTCGCATAAAAAAGCAACTTTAGTGTACCAGTCGGGAACAAAAGTAACTTTAGTGTACCAGTACCATGTCCATTGCCACTGTGGTATAAAAAATCCAGTTTCTAGTGTTTAGGTTTAAAAATTGGTCGAAAAACACGAAATTGATCCGAGGCCCGGAGGGCCAAGCCACATATACCAGTCGATAAGGTTCGACGAAATGAGCAATGTCTGTGTGTGTGTATGTATGTGATGATTTTTTCTATCGCCTGTTTCTCGGAGATGGGTGAACTGATTTGTTTGCTATTACTTTTGTTTGAAAGGTATTATTGCCTAGTAGATCACTATTGAATTGTTTCGTGGTCCAACATTCCGTTTAAAAGTTATAAGTAAGAATGTAAAAATTACGCAACACGATTTTCTCTAAAACTACATGACCGATTTCAACAATCTTAGTATCAAATGAAAGCTCTTGTTAACGTTAAATTGTTCAGGAATTTTTATGGAAAACAAACAAGTAGTTTAAAAGTCATGCTTAAAAAACCTGTTTTGACAAGGTAATAATTATCGCCTGTTTCTCAGAGATGGCCAAACTAATTTATGCGCTATTAGTCTCATTTGAAAGGTAATACAGTGGTATTCCGATTATATCTACACCTGGTTAATCTACGCCCGAACTTAGGTACCCCCGATTTTGTCTACCATTTAGACCCATTTTAGAGGTTTTATCTACCTTTTTTTAAATTGTCATTTCGGCATGAAAATTTGGAAGATTTCATGAATTTATGCATATCAGGGAATATTTCTCTGTATTTTATAGTCTACTATATGGCATCTGTGGTATGTAATTATACACAGAATGGGTCAAATACGCAAAGTAACTTCCATTTATTTTGTAACGCGTATTTTAAACATTTCATAATGATCCTTTGTGATTTTCTATATTGTAACGCTAACGGGCACACCCCGTCTCCGCTAGAAACTATTATTACCTTTCTTTCCATAAAAATTCTAATCTTTTGAACCATTGAACCGATTTTAATAATTTTATTACCAAATAAAAGGAATTTTAATGAGCTTTCAGAAAAAACCCGATTTAATCCACCTAGTGGTGAAAGGAACCTTTGTTATACGATCTTATTTGCTATTTGAGATAGAACTCGACACGTCTTCGGAACATAATTCATCTATTGGTTATCATTACATAGTGCGTTGGTTTACATAAAATTTTTGAAAATTGAAAAAGTTTATAAAATTTGAACAAAATAGGAAATAGTTACAAATCGTTGTTTAACTAATGTATATTCTTCAACTAACTTATTGTGAGCAAAATGTCATAATTATTTAATGCATTAATAATTTAAATTGTTGGGAAAAAGAATGCAGCAAAACTATCAGCCAATGTGAAATGTTTAAAATGTATCCGTCTGCTGGTCGAGTACTTCAGAGTCAAAATTAGGGTATTCTTTATAATCAAAGTTCTACAGTTCCTAAACAAGCAAACATACAGGTATACTATTTTCAGCAAAGTTGTGTATTTTTACCATTTGTACAATTTTGTAGTACATGAAATAGTCCTGCAACAATTACAAAAAGTGCAAAAATAAAAAAACTGATTTTACAAATTCATATACAATAAATAAGGTTTTTCTATCTTCACTGCAGAGATAGAAGGTTACGGTCTTTAGCAAAATTTTTTGTCATAATATGTTCTATAACTTTGCAAAACACATCAATGTGTTATATTGACACTGAAAAAAAAAATTTTATTTCACTTTTAGGGGGATTAATCAAAATTTAAATCCCACCAGACGATAGAGCTTTCAATTTCTAGAAACTCTTCCAAAGGTTCGATAAACCTAAAACCAAGTTTTCCTACTCAAAACTCTAGTGCACACGTTTTCGTCGGTTTGGGGCTATTTTGCGCGCGAGTAACTGTGTTACAAAAGTTGGCGCGAGTGTTCGAGGGTTAATATCTTTTGATCGGTAGAACCAATTCTTATGAAATTTTGCATATATATTCGTAGTGTGAAAACCTCTCGTTTGATATTAAAATAATTGAAATAATGTAAATTATCTTGGTTAAAATCATTATAAATTATTGTTAATTTTGGTGTGGTGTATACGGTTACTCATAACTTTCAAATTAAACGTCCAATCAAAAAATCATTCAATAGTGATCTATTAGGATATGTTATCTTTCAAATGAGACTAATAGCGCATAAATCGGTTTGGCCATTTCTAAGAAACAGGCGATAATTATTACCTTGTCAAAACAGGTTTTTTAAGCATAACTTTTAAACTACTTGTTTGTTTTCAAATAAAAATTCTTGTAAAATTTAGCTTTAATAAGAGTTTTCATTTGATACTAAGATCGTTGAAATCGGTCATGTAGTTCCGGAGAAACCCGTGTCACGTATTTTTCACATTTTTGCTTATAACTTTTAAACGAAACGTCGTATCACGAAACAACTCAATAGTGATCTACTAGACAATAACACCTTTCAAACAAAAGTAATAGCGAACGATTCGGTTCAGCCGTCTCTGAGAAATAGGCGATAGAAAAAATCATTACATACATACACACACACACACACACACAGACATTGCTCAAATCGTCGAACCCTATCGATTGGTATATGTGACTTGGCCCTCCGGGCCTCGGATCAATTTCGTGTTTTTCGACCAATTTTTAAACCTTTGTTATAGTATAACAAAGGTAAAAACATTAAACTGACGTTCAAAATTTTTTATGATTGCAAAAACATTTTTTGTAGGAGCCTTGAAACTCTTAAAATCACTTAAAACATTTAAAATATTCGTTTTTGCCTTTCTACTATATAAATATATGGTATAAAGGTATAGCAATCCCTCGAAAACCCGGAAATGGAAAGAAGGTTTTATTTTTTCATTATACTTTCAATGGTAAGCTAGTTGTTTACATACGATATCAAAAAACAGATATCTGACATTTTTAGCGTTTGAGATACTATTTTTTAAGAAATAAAAATGCGAAAATGCAATGGACTCGCATGGCGTTTTATTTTAGAGACGCATTTCTTTGTCAAAAACCCCTTTTATAATAAGTAAAAACAAAAACCATACATCTCCATTGTATTCTCGATACTTTATGAAAACTTTGAATTTCTTTGGTCTACACACCATGGAAACATAAAAAATGAATGTTTTCAATGTTTTTGCGATAGTAAAAAAAGTTTGGGCTTAAGTCCAATTTTTTTTCTGAAAAGCTCATTAAAATATTTTCCATTTGGTATTAACATCATTGAAATCGGTTCAATGAATCAAAAGTTATGAATTTTCAAAGAAAAAAAAGTTGGAAAAAATGGTAACTTTTGGGACCACACTGACTCAGAAAAGAGAACCCTAAGTACCAAATAAAAATACGGATCTCAAATTTACTGCAAAGGAATAAGTAAACAAAATTTAAATAAAATCGGAGCAATTTTGAATTTCAATATGTCCTTTTTCATAATATTGCTGAGTTGACATGCATTATGGTTAATGGTTGATATGAATAAAATGAGCCCTATGAGTAAGATTACGCTAAAATAATACATAATTCAAGAAAATGATCAATATTAACAATATTTTTTGTTCATTTAAATAATTTTGAAGCAATTTATTTTTCCCCAAATTTCTCTACTTTCCAAATATATCTACCAAAAATTTTCGGATGGGTAGATAAAATCGGTAAACCACTGTATATCCTAATAGATCACTGTTGATGTACAATCAACGAAGGAAAATCTGGTTCCAAGTTTTTAATCGTATATTAAGGCGACGATAAAAACTTCCTATATTCGAATACAATATTTATATAGCTTATATAGGGTTATTTTCAGTTTAGTTTTCTTCACTTACGTTTAGTGTTTCCAATTTACTTCTTCTTTCCTATGGTTCTTCCTCTTATCACTTCTCTTTTTCCTTTACTACAACCTTTGGCTATCTCTCGCATCTTCCTCTATCTTGCATTCTGTATTAATAATTTTAAGCTATTTATTAGAATCTTGCATGTTACTTTTCAAATTTCCTACCGGTACAAATTGCATACACAAGTTAGCTCGGTTAAGCATCAGCATTAGCATACTGCACTCATTGCGTAGGATACGTAACCTAGAGAGCGATTTTTCATTAGGTTCGATTTAGTTTGCACAATATTTTAGTATATTTACCTAGCATTTAAGCAGTAGTATGTAATTTAAGTTGCTAAGTAGTTTTAAGCACTTTGAGCCCTAATAGGTACGTAATTCTAGCATGTAGCCACCAAATATTAATTAGTTTTAAGTAAATGATCTCACCGCATGTAAATCACTTTTCACTGTTTCGTCTGCCGACTGTTTACTTTTTCGCCGATGATGACACTTGCTACGCCTGAGTTGCCAGATATTTTGAGCCGCTACAAAAGATGAGGCGCACCGACCACTTGACTTGTTTTCTGATTGGATGTTTAATTTGAAAGTTATGAGCAATCGTATACGACACATCAAAATTTACAATAATTTATTAAGATTTCATCTAAGATAGTTTATCTAATGATTTTGACATCAAATTAGAGAATTTAATGCTGTAAATATATCTGCAAAATTTAAGAATAATTGGTTTTGCCGGTCAAGAGATATTAACCCTCGAACACTCGCGCCAATTTTAGTAACACGCTTACTCGCGAGCACAATTGCCCAAACCCAAAAAAACGTGCGCACTATAGTTTTGACTGGGAAAACTTGGTTTTAGGTTTATCGAATCTTTGGAAGACTCTCTTAAAATAAAATTGAAAGCTCTATCGTCTGGTGGAATTTAAATTTTGATTAATCCACATAAAAGTGAAATAAAATAATTATTTTTCTTCAGTTTTAATATAACACATTGATGTGTTTTGCAAAGTTATAGAGCATATCATTACAAGAAATTTTGCTGAAGACAGTAACGTTCTATCTCTTCAGTGAAGATAGATCTTATTTAAATCTTATTTATTAATTTGTAAAATCAATTTTTCTATTTTAGCTCTTTTTGTAATTGTTGTATGACTTTTTCATGTATTACAAAATTGAACAAATAGTAAAAATACACAACTTTGCTCAATATAGTATACCTCTATGTTTACTTGTTTAGAAACTGTAGAACTTTGAGTATAAAAAATACCCTAATTTTGATCCCGGTTTACTCGACTACCAGCAGACGGATACATTTCAAATATTTTACATTTGCTGATTGTTTTGCTGCATACAGACACCATTTTTCCATATGAAGAAACAAGAGAAAATTCCAGTTCGGACCAATTCTGGTACACCTCACATGCTGATTGCTTCGTTTCTGTGATGGTAGTTTATGTTTATGATCTATTTTTCCAACAATTTAACCCTCTAACGATGTTGCCCGTTATCATGAAAGTACACTCAAAAGAAGCTTAAGTTCTGATTTTCATGCAAAAATAATTATCTGGAGGAGCGCCAGGTTAGAAAAAGTCCAATTTCTCTTTTTCGGTTTTCAAGTCTAATGCTCTACCCAGATATTTTTTCAACTCAAATACATTACAAAATTGATATAAAGCATGAAATTTACTCATAGAAAATTTTTAAGGTCAATCACTTTGTTCTAGATGTGGGTTTTCATCCAAATGAAAAAAGGAAATATTCGCGCATTAATTATTTTCGAAATTTTTCGGAATTTTTATTTTTGAAAAATGATAACTTTTGAATGCATAGTCAGAATGTTGTGATATTAATATCAAAATGTCAAGAAATCTGTTCTGAACACATTTTGCTGATTGTCAATTCAAAACAAATTTCGTATGCGGCTCTGGAGCTCCAAAAGCGAAGGCCGTCTACAGACGGCCTTACCCGTTAGAGGGTTAAAGTATTACTGCATTGAATAATTATGGCGTTTTGCTCATAACAAGTTTATATACGAATACACGTTACGAATATACGTTAGATAAACAACGATTTGTAACTTTATAACAATATGGCGTTCAAAAACCTACACGTCTTGCACAAAATACAACAGCGTGAGTAACCGAAGGTTAAACAAAAATTAATGAAATTTATTCAAGAAAACTTTATTGTTGTGAATCAAATAGAATGGAAATTATGCATAGTTCAAAAACCTATAAACTAGACCTTTACTAGGCAATGTATATGTTAAAGAATAATATTTCCTCTTACAACTTACTTTTACTTGCTCCTGTGTTGTTAAAAATTTTTAAACTTATTCAATTTTCAAAAATTTTATGTAAACCAACGCACTACGCAACGTTAACCAATAGATGAAGTATGTTCCGAACACGTGTCGATTTCTATCTCAAATAGCAAGTTGACCGTATAACAAAGGTTCCTTTCACCACTAGGTGGATTAAATCGGGGTTTTGCTTTCATTTTAGCAATATAGTGTCTTGGGGATATTTGTTCATATGAATGCTTCCCACAACGTGAAAATGTCAAATGTTAGTAACGAAAAAGTTATTTTTTGACACTAGAGATAGAGGCATAGTTTCTTCGGTGAAATTGGAGAAAATGTCGAAACTAGCAACTTTGCTGAAAAAATGAAATTTCTATCCTTAGCGTATACAGAGTTATAAAGCATTTTCTTTGGAAGTGGTTTAAAAATTAGTTTTTCATACTTAACTTTTGTTAGTTAAATTTTAGAAATTCAACTTGTAAATTAGCGTTGGCAGACTCAGAAGAAAAAAAGTCCGTAGTTTTATCTGTGGTTTGATCACCGAAGATAGGGTTATAATTTCGTTTCAGATTGAGAAAGAAGTAAAATTTAAATAAATTTAAGTTTGAATGAAAGTTTTGCCGACGTTTATGCTTTATTTGACGGTTTGTTAGCATTAAATATTTGTTAGCTTTTCTGGAAACTAAAAGCTAATTTTGATGTGCACTGTTTTCTAATAAACAGGTGGTAGTCGGAAGAAGCCAAGTCTGCTGAGTAAGCCGCATGTGCAAGACCTTCCTAACCAATAAAGAAATGACGTTCACTTGGCTACCAACGGGGTAGCAGCATTGTAGTACCCCAAATACAAAAGATACAGCGAAATATTACATAAAATTTGAAAATCGTATTTTTACAGGAGTGACGTTTTATTACGTCGAGTTTACTCCACTCGCCACTGGAATATTTATGTGTATTTCATCCATTTCCCGTGACCAAAAGAAAAGTCTGTACAATCAAAATCTTTAATAAAAAATAATGATTTTATCAAAACTTTTAGTCATTTATGTCCCCTTATTATTGGAAAAACCTCTCCAATGTGCATAAACTACATCAGTTTCTTTCAAGTTCTTCGACTGGTTTTCAAACAAAAAATATGGTAATGAGCTCTGCTCGCTGTGAGCATCACGTTTCATTGAAGTTTGTACTTATTCCACACGTAATTGCCACAGCCTTACATTTGACTAAAATAAGACTTCCTCATAATGACAAAGCCAAGAGATGAACCGAGCCCAGTAAACAATTTGGGTTGTATATCTCGATTGCAATTGCAACTGAGAAATACGACATCATATTTGAACCAAAAAGTTATATTTCACACCACATAAGAACATATAAGCCTACCAAAGTGGAGGCAATATTAACAGTCGTTTGTAATTCTATCTTGCACTCTATACGCGGGTTTTAGAACACGCAACTTAATTCTCCTGAATATATGATTAAGATATAACTTAATATATCATCTATAATGCTTTATAATTCACAGTCATGAGTTGTATATGAGCACATGCACGACTGCGAAACAACTTATTGTTCACTCTGTTTTGGCATATTCTAATCATAATTCAATTCCAATATGAAATTGACCATACGATTTAAAGTAAGCTTTCTTTTACGATCTTGTGTTATCTGGGATGCAGCATATATATCTGCTCTTAAATAGTATACCTATTTCAAATAATTGGTCGGTGTTAAGTCATACCGAACCAAGTTTATAGCTATTGATGGTTCGAAATCATCTCATAACTCCGACTGTTTGCAACATTTATGTAATCTGATTAGAGTAAAATGTAACTGAGAAATTTTTTGATCGTTTGCTGTCATTAACTCATTTTTTAAATTTTGCGACTTGGTCCGGTCTGATTTAACACCGACCAATTCATTTACTTAGTAGTTGTCCAGATGTCGAAATTTTTAATGTTTAAATTGTTAAAACAGCCGCATTTAATAAAGAAGTGAAATATTTACTACTAACAGCGAAATTTTTTGGTCAATCCGGATTGAATTGGAAGACATTTTAGTGTTCATTTGCTCCTAGTTGATAGATACAGTTCATTCAATTTTAACCCGGATTTCGTTATAAACGATTAGAAATTGGTGAACATGAAAATATATCTTAAAAATAAGTATTCCAGCTCCTTTTTTTGGCAATCTTTTGAGGAAATTTTTTGCTGATAATATCTTTCCTGCGTTTCTGAAAACAACTGCTTCCACTTTCATGAATAAATGTTACGATGAACTGAATTCTTGAAGCAAGTGATTTTCAGGATTTTTATTCTTTTTAGCCATAAATTAGGAACGAAAAAAACGGTGTCGTGAATAAAGAACTATACCTGTGAATAAAATTTCATAAAAATCTAGAATTTTTCGACCGACAATTTTGAAATTTTTTGACAATTTTGGAATTTTAGTGGAATACTCCGGAAAAGCTTAGATACCAATATAATAAACTCTGGAAGAGCAAAGCCATAAAGTCACATTACTGTTTAACAAACTCGAAATCCTTGAAAAATTAGAAAATTAGGAACCATGCAAGACTCGAGCCACAAATTCTGGTATTTGATACCTAAACTCTGATTGTGTATGCCTAATTAAATTAGAATTAAGTCAACAAAATATTAGCGGTTAATTGATTCCAAAAGGAAATTACCCAAAGTTAATCGATGATCGGCATTAACATGATAAACCGCTCCGTTCAATAACCTCTTTCAACCATTCCGGTGACCGGTCGGACCGGATGGCGAAACACAATCGTACGCAAATATTATTAGAAAACGGACCTGATGTCTGTCGTGTCGTTTACCGGTTTGCTCGCATCTCGCCGTGGTTTTCTCCTACAATATGTTATGCCGATCTCTTCACGCTTACTAATTTTTCAATCATCACCAAAAGCTGTGCAGCAGCAGCAGCAGCGAACTCTTCCATGTGGGATCAAGATTTTGGTCGGATCCGGTCGGATCTGATGAAAGATCTCTAGTATTTTGAATACAAATAATGCACGCAAGTCAGCAGAGTGCGTGTCATTGTCTTCGACCTTAACGGTTGAGCCTATCATTCGTTGAGGATGGCATTCGGAGAAACTTAACGTCTACGAGACGATATTTGCCCATAATATGAAATTTATGCCAACCGTCGTCGGGCGGCGGGTCTGGTTTTGAATATTTGCCTAACGAATTGATCATAAATTGATAAATGACTTTTTTCCGTTTTGATTTCACCTTCCGCAAATAAATGAACTTTTTTATAATCAATATAGCTAAAAATAAAATCTATCGAAAGTTGATCCTCGGTGAAGGCGTAGGTTCGAGAAAAGTTGTGTGATCTTGAAAACGAAATTTTTCTATGTTATGTGATCAACATCAGACGTGGCGAAATATTTTTGAATAGTTGATTTATGCTGTTGATTTAATTGCTCGGTTTCTGAATTTATTCTATCGGCGTAAATGATACAAACGATAATAATTCATTAAAATTATCAGGTTATCAGCCACGGTGAACAAACTGATCTGTCAGAAGTTCGATTAGAAAATTGTGAGATTTGCGCATAAAAATATGTGAAAACAATCATCGGGTTCCCTTCTGAATTCATCCGGAAATCTCTCTACATGGCCAGCCCATTGTTATAGTTTGTCGTGTTTTACTTACATAATTTGTTATTCATGCGACAACGTGCACTCCTTCCTCCGGTTTATTTTCAAGAATTGATTTGGTAGCCAACAGCGTCTTGTATCAGCCTCGTAGATTGCGGATTTTTAGAGAACTTGTCAACTGGCAGAACTTTAGTTACTTAGCCGTGATTGCGTATAATAGTAATGTCACATGTCACTAGTGTTTTTTTTCCTTGTGTGGACTCATCGCTGCAACCAATTTTATAGATCTATTATGATATCCCCAGGTGTTTGTTGTAACTTGCACTGCCTTTCTTCTGCTGTTATCGATATTGAATAAATTTTGAGCAATTTGAATAGCTATAGTGCATTTAACTATAAGAATGACTTTTTTCACTGTCAACAGGCTTTTACTACTGCTCTACACTACCGTTCTTCGAAGAAAACGACTGCTGTATTGAACAGTAGATTCAACAGTCCGGCACATTGCTTCACACTATTTAACGTTACAAACTACTCTACAGACAATCTTATCCGTTAGAGTGGTAATTTATAATTTTCTATATATATTCATTCAATTCTGCAAAAATTATCTTTTGTGTTTACGTATATGTTTCTATAAATCATGTAAATATTATTAAATTAAATAAAGTGTCGATAAAGTAAATTATATGACGCTCACAAATATTTACGCACCCTTGGAAAGAATATATAATTATTGCACGCAGTACGTTCTTGTGAATTTTACTGACAAATAAGGATCTTGTGGAATAAGGAATGGTGATTTAAACATATAGTCAACTGATTTATAGATATTTCTGATCAATTAAAAAATAATTATTATGGCAGAGAATGGCTAGGTCACACCGCTGCACTATGGTCGAAAAAGCAAAAATTCCAGACAAAAATCAATATCTCGAAAACCACTGTCTCTACATATTTCATGTGTTCAGAAGATTTTGTTTAGAAAAAAGAGCTATCTTTTGATATAATTAGTCATTAGTGTGGTTCACTTTTACTTGTTATAATTTTTTTAACTTTTTAGTCTTGCGATATACAGCAATACTTTCTACTACAAAATTGTAAATAATTTATTTTGCAGAAAGTTTGCTGAAGAAACCAAATTTGTATCTCATCTGTGTATCGCTATACAACGAATTTTCTAGATTATGTCAGGGTGGATCTTGAAAAACCAGTTTTTTTGCTCTAACTTTTTTATTTGAAACCCAATTCGGAAACTGTGTTTCGGTGACTTTTAGAGCGTAAAATGATACATTTTTTAAAACTTCCGTTCATTCCGTTTTCGAAAATATGTACCAACGAAAGTGTGAGACGCCGTGGAAAACTATAATATTTTGAATCGAAAACCTCTATATCTTCCTTCGGATAATAGATAGCAACTATCTAGAAATTTTAAGCGGTTTTTTTAGCGGCACCAATTCACGAAACACGGCAAACATTTGCTCGTACAAGCGAGACACAGCTTCATCAACACTGCATTCAATCAAAATATCCTCCCAGCGAACGTCAGCAAATGATCTGTTAAGTAGCTCAAAATCGCATCGATTGAAATCGAAGGCAAACGGATCCTCAGCGCTATCGGAATTTGTTTTCTCATCGGCTAATTCAAATAGCAACACAAAGGGTCGGTGGTGGCGGTCAACTCCAAGCAATGGTACCGGTGGCTCAATTTGAATCTAAAGCGCAAATAAAACTAATATTTGTTGTACAAGACAAAGAATATTTGTCCACATTCCTTTTATTTTGCTGCGCTTTCCCAAATAAGAACTTTGCCGCAACAATACTAACAATACTGAAAAGAATGCAGCACCCGCGATATTGCTGTATAGTTGTAATGGTTTGTACCATACATGCCCGTGCAGTCTGCTGGTAATAGAATACACAGGAAATGGTGTCGCAAGCTTAAGATAAATCGCCACAACCTCATCATTTATCGCAACTATAATTCAAATTTAAATGCCTTTAATCAATACCAAAATGCACTCAAATATTCAGTAAATGTTATCCAAACAATTGGTATGAAAAACTTGTCTCGAATAAATAGATTTTTAACATAATTCATGAATATTGTTCAGCCTAACACTTTTGAAGAATAAATCTTAGTGGCCTGTGGCTCGTTTTTGTTCACCATCTCGTTCCTCCGTTAAATCTTTCAGGACGTCGAAGTAAATTGACGAGCAACATTTCAAAAGGTCCAATATGCAAATGAAAGATTCTCTTTGCGTCTCCCCTCTTAAGGGACCGTGCAATAATTACGTAAGGCCTTTTTCCTCATTTTTGAACCCCCCCTCCCCCCTATATAAGATTTTGTAAGATTTTGGCCAATCCCCCCTCCCCCCGTACAAATTCTTAGTAAGATTTTTTGAAACATCAAAATTCAAGTTTTATTTAAAAAGATAGACATTGAAAGAATATTGAAACAGTCAAACAAGTTCATAAAAACCAAAGTTCAAACAAATTCATAAAAAAAAACAAATAATATCAATTATCTATTGTAAATCCCTTAATGGCCCCCTCACGAACAGAACGTATTTCAGCATTGAGGTTGTCAATAAATGTTGGTGTATGCTCAGAAACTCACTAGCGTTCACTTAATTCGCATTGATCCAATCTAAATCGTCTGAAAACGTGTTCTCGTCAAGTAGTATACAAAGAACTTCTTTGCCTCTTCTAGATGACACGCGACATGGTCTTATGTTGGAATTGGCACTGCGTTGCGTCTAATGTACAGATCTGCAATGACCGTGGTTTCCTTTGAAGCAAAATACTGACCCCACTCTGGCCACATACGGCAGGCAAGATATTTGGGAACAGAAGAACAATATATCCCAAGAAACATGTTTGTTGTATAGTAGCTTATCAAGCACTTGTTCCATTGGTACAGCTATACATTAATTGTGTAAGCTACTTTTAAACAAAAATATTTCTCGTGATATCATAAGGGATTGCGGCTGCCTTGTGGGATTGAGATAGGAAATTGCAACGAAATATGTTGGAATGATCCCGGGCAATCTGTAGAAACGAATTTGGTGAATTTCACATCGTTCTGCATAAATAGTATGAGCGCCAAAGCGCAAGTGGATACAGTTTATACTGATTTGAAGGCCGCTTTTGATACCGTTAATCATACTATTCTTTTAAGCAAGTTGGAGAAACTTGGGTGTACCACAAGATTGTGCAGATGGTTGGAAACTTACCTTACGGATAGGAAACTTTTCGTACAACTTGGCAACTGCCGGCCTGCCGCGTTTACAAATGGTTCTGGTGTCCCACAGGGTAGCAATTTGGGGCCATTGCTATTCTGTATCTACATAAATGATGCAGCGTTACTACTCAATGAAGATGGAAGGCTTTTCTTCGCTGATGATCTGAAAATCTATCTTGAAGTCAGAAGAATCGAGGACTGCAGAATGTTGCAGAAGCTTCTGGACTTGTTAAGTGACTGGTGCGTAAGGAATCAATTGTTACTGAGTGTGGAGAAATGTTGCGTCATCAATTTCCATCGCACTAGAAGCGCAATAGAGTTCGATTACGAAATTTCCGGATCAAAATTGAATCGCGTGGAACAGGTGAAGGACCTTGGAGTATTACTTGACGAGAAACTCACCATGAAGTCCCACATTTCTGCCATCGTTGACAAGTCCAATCGTAGTCTTGGGTTCATATTTACGATTGCTGGTGAATTGAATGACCCGATCTGCTTCAAAGCTCTCTATTGCTCTATTGTACGGTCAACGCTGGAATTTGCGAGCATCGTTTGGAACCTGCACGAGTTTGTCTGGTCCGCCAGACTGGAAAACGTACAGCGAAAATTTGTTCGATATGCACTTCGTCATCTTCCGTGGAGGGATCAGCAAAACTTAACACCGTACGAAGACCGCTGTCGTATGTTGGGTTTAAGCACGCTAAGTCGACGTAGAGAGGTTTCGTAATCGTTGTCTGGCTGCAAGCTTTTAACTGGCGAATATGATGCACCGGACATCCTATCGCAAATCGGACTCTACGCACCTTCAAGAGTCTTACGACCCAGAATGATTCTACAGGAAGAATCCTATTCAACGCAATATGCTGCCAACTCTCCCATCGCTTCCATGATCAGACAATTCAACTGCTTTGCTGACCTTTTTATTTTTGACGAACCATCACGCATTTACCGCTAACGAATTCGTGCACTTGACAATGTAAATACTAACAATTAAGTAACTTTTAAGTATTCATTTAGACCCAAATTGTCCTATGAATTATACGAATAAATTATAAATTATAAATAATAGCATAAACCGATGACATCAGAGACTCTGGAACAAGTAGGCCAACTGCTGTTTCCTTGAGTGGACAAGGCTAAAATACTCAGCAGGTTGCTATGCATTTCCTTGCAGCATGAAAGATTTCGACACTTCACAACTTACCTCATCAATTTAAAAATTTTTGTAACAAATAACATAAGTTGCTATTAAAGATGTGACTTTTTCATAATTTTTTCGTGTGTGAAAATCTTACGTAAGAAATGATTAAGCCCCCCTCCCCCCCAAATAAGATTTTGTAAGATTTCGCGGCACCCCCCCTCCCCCCATAATGCCTTACGTAATTAGTGCACGGCCCCTAAGCTTATCACGACGGCATAAATGCACTTGAATGCGTCCATCTAGCTTGCGATAGATAGATGCGATAGATGCGTTATTGACTAGCTAATCTTTAAGAAAAATTGGGTCGAAATGCATTTATGCCGCCGCACAGTGCGCCGAAACGTGAAGTTTTTCGCATGTAGTGAGTTTAGGAACATTTCTTAGTATAACAAGCCCCTTCATGTGAGAGAAATTTTTGGGTGATTAATTCCCTTACAAGTGAAATACGAAAATTATTTTCTCGTATATTCGAGATACAGGTTTAGTACTTTCGGAAAAGTTGTAGTAAATATTAATACAAACAACTTTGTTAAAGACACCATACTTGTATCTCTTCATGAAAATTATCTATGAAGCATTATTCGTGGACAAACCCATTAAAACAGTTTTTAAACCCTGACTTATTTTGGTCAATTTTTTCGTGTTCATAGTGTTCTAGAAAGTTGTTTATCTTGCTAAAATCGACGTTTCTGTAGAACATTATTATATGTTATTTTCTAAAGTCTCGGAGATTTTGAGCTTTTTTTGGTGAAAAATAGTACTTCTTTGAGCTTAAATATTTCCCAAGGTTGCTCATGGTGGCAGATCAAACAACTCCTACTTAAAAGTACAACAAAAAACCTGTAAAAGCAAGTGTCAATTGACTGTATCTGTTTGTATCCTCAAAAGTTATAGTTATTTTAAAAATCCATCTCAGTCATGTTTACAGAATAATTAAACTGTACTTCGGATGCAATAAACGCCATTTTGTTTACGTTGACAATCGCTTTCTAACAAGTTAAGTTACCAGCAATTTTTTCGCTTATTTTCGAGTCGAAAATGAATGTAGACTTAAAATTATTTGACGCAATTAATAAGAGAAAAGCTTCCAAATAACTAACTTATGCCTGGGGTATAAAAGCACAGCATTTTTAAGGCAAACCTGGATGAATAGTTGCACGTATTTCGAATCAATTTAGAACCTCTGTTGTCGATTCACCGGGGCCTAAACTGGTAACTTCCAATTTTTTCTAGGAACATGATAAATGGGGTATAAAATCTGGCAGACACGAGGCGTAGTCGGTTAAGCTGAGTAAGTTTTTCCAAAAGGTTTTAGTTAGCCCTAGCCGTAAGCTAACAAGCATATTAAAACCTTTTTCTAAAATGAACGCAAAACTACATATTTGAATAACACTTGGAGCAAAAATCGTTTAAATAAATTCAGTGACAGTTTGTACCCGGTTCGCGCTGACAATTCGGTGCGCAAAAACAATCCCAGCTGGCTCTTCTGTCTCAGTGGTCAAAACTGACCGAAAAAAGGGAACTTTTTGTCTGTGTTCTTGTTGTCGCTGTTTTTAAGGGGTAAAACTTTTCTTATCATTATTCAAAAAGGCATGCTTGCTGTGCAAGTTGAAAAAGTCAGAAAATCGAACGACGATCAAGTTTTCCACAAAAATGTCGTGTAAGGAAATGTTCTTGAAAATCTCTGGGAAAAGTATGAAATTAGCATTTTGCCTGTAGTACAAAAACCTTGAGTAAAATGGGGGAAAACAGACTTCCAGATTATGTTATATTAAAATAAAATTGTTCATATAGGGTAGATGATCCATTAGTTGCGCCACTAAGCACAATATAACTTCATTTTGCTTGTTTATTGAGGTATATGCTTCAATTAATGCTTGTGGGATATAACTTTATCAAATACAAGGTATTTGTCACAAGGCAAGACAACTGCTTTCGTTGTACGAGAAGCTTTATAAAGAAAAAATGAATTTTTCGACTCAATTATATTGTACCAACAGTTGCGCTAATATTTCCTTAATTAAGTTTGATGTTCCTTTAATTATGGTATTCCATATACATTGCTAGGTTGCTAAGTGAAAAAACATCGTAGCAAAATTATAGATGAGCGCCTATAGTTGTGCGCTCCAACTGCGCGTTGGATTTTGGAAAATTGGCATTTTAGCAAATAATGCTTTAATTTTAAATGGTGTAGTCTAACTACCAATACTTCTAAAAACTTGTTTTATATAATGAATGTAATTGTTTTATCTAAAATGCTGCGGTGACGAAAATATGCATTAATAATGAATAGTAGCGCAACTATTGGTACTACCACAACTACTGGATCAACTACCCTACCTTTTTCCTAAAATTCTTCTTCTTTCCTTACCATAGAATCTCAAATTAGAGCGAGTTTGTACATGATTATTTTAAAACTATTAGAAATAAGGGGTGAATAAGGTAAAATGAGTTACTTTTCGTCATTTCTGCGCGTTGAGATCATCACCAATCGATTTCTCGTGATTTTTTTCAAAAGAAAAGTCACTTAGCGTCAAAATAGCGACAATAAAAAGCTTCGTTTTTTCGGTCGATTCTGCCCACTGTGCACTGTATTACATTAAATTTGTAAGAAATTGTCAAACAATAGAATGTTAAATAATCCGGCATAATCGAGGCCAGTTAATCGATTATCTAATAATCGGAACATGAAGCAATCGATTAAAAATTAATCGATTATTTCAGCGGATAATCGATTAGTTCGATTAATCGAGAGGTACTCGAACATCACTAGTTTATAGGTGTCCATTTTAATAGACTAGTTGTTTATACTAGAATGTTCTTTCTTTACTTTGGCTTATTCTTCTTCTTCTTATTTTTCTTGTATGAAAATGTGGGTTCAAGAAACTTTTATGGCAGTATTATAAATCCATCTTATAGAACAATGACATAAAATTTTATCAAGTTTCAAGGAAGGAGAAAAACATCGATTTTAATCGGCAATCCAAGTATCCTTTAAAACCGGTTGGAAGATAAATTCACTTAAGCCCGAAACACAATGCATACGGATTTTACTACGTTGCGGCAATTTGGCAGTTTTTACATGGGTTTTCTGTCAAATTTCCGCAACGTAGTAAAATCCGTATGCATTGTGTCTGGGGCTTTACTGATAATGCAGTTTATGGGTGTTTCTTCAAATCTTTTTCAATCATGCTTTAGAACTGCTAATCAAATAAGACTACTTGAGGATTATTTGAGGAAAACTATTATGAAATCTGATAGACTCTGTAATGCTCTGAGAAAACTTCTATAAGAAATGAGTAATATAAGTTTGATTTGGAATTGTTACTCTTGTCGTCCTCTCGTACATCACACGTTATTTAATTAGCAGATTATCATAAAGATTGTTATTGTTATAGTTTAATTGTAAATACTGTACGATCAAGTTCAACTTCGAGAAAATCAAACAAGATTGTTATATTAACAAACATATCTGTGAACATATCTGGTTTTTCTTTTATTTATTTTTCTCAGAATTTTCATTTTCACAAAGTTCACCTATCGGGGAGAGTAGTCAACAGTGAGACAACAAGGAATAATGAGTCAACGGGAATAGCTACGTCATGAAACATTCAAGATCCATGATATTTTCATGGATATTGAAGTTTATGAACCTACATTGCACAATGTAGTTTGAGAAAAATTTGTTGATTTTTTCAAATATTTTTCAACAAAAATCCGTTTTAAGTCAACTAAATTTTTTTGAAATCATTTTCAGCAACAAAATACATATCAAATTTGAATTTAAATTTCTGCATAGCATCACATAGAAATAAGAGTTAATATTTTAAAATATATGACAATCGAATTGTTTGCTAGCTCCGCTAGTTCACTATTCATAAAACATTCCTATTGGCAACGGTGAGACACAGAGACGTGGGTGACACTGAAACATAGCTTTCGCCATGCAATTTTTTTCGAATTTTTTTATGTGTTCAATTGGAAATCAATTCATAGGGATTGACTGTAAATGAATTCTAAAGTGTGAGTTAAAAGTCAGATGTTCAGGATTTGTCCTTCAAATCATATGTGTATAAATGTATATGTGAAAATAATCGGAATTTTCAATCGTACCTGACAAGATTGTATGCTTTTTAGACACAATAAACAGCAAGATCTTTAAATTATTCTTTATTACCCAAAAATATGGTTTAAATTGATTTCAAATAGGTGTCTCAGTATGCAATATTCTTTATCTCACTCTTCCCACCTATTGGTTAACAGTGAGACAAAATTCCACCTTGAAATTTGTGGTTATAACTAATTTTGCTTATAACCAACATGGCTGAAACTTTTTTTCAAACAACTAGAAGGATATACCTTTCAAATGGATCGAAGAGCTCGTTAGTAAAAAAAAATTGAAAATTTTTAGAAAATGTCTCAATGTAGACGTCTCTCCCCTGCATAAGCCAGCATTAATATTTTATCAAAACACATCAATAGTTTCATAGCAAAACCAGTTGCTACCTCTTC
This sequence comes from Sabethes cyaneus, assembly GCF_943734655.1. NCBI lineage: Eukaryota > Metazoa > Arthropoda > Insecta > Diptera > Culicidae > Sabethes > Sabethes cyaneus. Next base: position 150,080,900 of record NC_071354.1, read on the forward strand.
CATGCTCACTTTTCTCCTACGTATCATTCGAAAGCTACAGCCGGCGCAGCTTCCCGTTTGGTGCTGATCACACCCAGGCACGAACTTGTCGCTTTGGCACAGGAAAATGACTGTTCCGCGTGGCAATCGCAGTAAAATTTCCCAATCGTTTCTACCAACATGCTCGCTGATGGCGGCAGACCAGTGCGTGTTCAGCGAGCAGTTATGCTGAACTAAGATGGCTAAGCCTACGCCTTGTGCGTTGATTTACGCCAGGAAGAAACCGTTGAGACAGAGGCAGCCGCGGTATTATGTTTATAAATTTCAGCTCACATCCGAATGGGTCTATCGATTGGATTCAATCATTAGCATACATGATTGATCGGCACCGACGACTGCTGTATGGGAACTCTCTTTTCATCCATCGTTGATTGAATTAGTTCCGGAAGTGAGCTAACAGCTACGTTGCATCGGGATTGGATTGAAAACGCCGATCCGATGGCGCACAAAGTCAGAGCTGCCACAAAGAATCGCTCGAAAGGTAACACCCGCCCGCTCGAACGGTGATCTCGCGCTGCCTAACAAGCGACCAACCCGCTCAAGTGGGTCTCGAAGTCAGTCCGTGATGGTTTTGAAGTGGCACATGCAACACAATCTGGGTGGTTAGATCTGTACCACTCAATGAAACAAGTGTTTGACATAAAGAGCGACGTAAGTGCACGCAGACTGAGTAATAAAATTTGCACACAGCCTGGTATGTTCGAGATCACAACATGATAACATCCATTTTAATTATGGGTGCTCAAAGGTCGGACACTTCACGGGTCTGTGGAATATTTGTATTTTAAGCTTTATGATCTTTGCTTGAAGTCGAGCGCAGTAAAATGCCAAGCAGATGTAATAAAGAAATGAAACGGGAAGAGGGCATAAATATTGTACTTTAATTAGTTAAAATCCTTATTGATTCAATAACAGTTGTATTTGCTACGCTACAGCACATCTCAGTATATAAATAAATTAGAAAAGAGAGAACATAAAACCAGCTAACGAAAGTCAAATTCAACATGGTAACGCAATTATTTTACTTTGCAATAAGAAATTTATTTAAAAGAGAGAAAGACTTGTCAATTTCAAAGGATTTATTACTTACTAAGCGGAAACATAAGCGGAAACGGAATAAAGAACTAATCATTCACTAATCATTTTGCAATTTTCATAGGTCCTTGTCAATAACGGAGTAGCAGCACACGGGCGGTATCCTATGCTTATGCTTATGCTTAATAAAGAAATAATCATTCACTAATTATTTTTGTAATATAAATTAATCACAAAATTTACCATGCGCGTGAAATCAAATTATAAAAAATATATTGATAAATTTATAAATGCTTGTCATTAAATTTTTGCAAATAATAAAAATAAAAAATAAATTTAATAGATGGACAAGTTAAACCGAAGTGTGGTAATCAAACTGTTTATCCCTACATCTTTCGTCGTAATCAAAATCGTCAGATGAACTTACCACAAAGTACAGCTTCATCTTGCGCATACGTCTCTGTTGGTCTATCGGGCGATCAAGAAAGTTGCAATTCACAAACTCGCACTGTCGAGGTACCCTGCCTGCTCGAGGCAACACTCAGCATCAACACTACAACACAGGAACTGACTGGTCTTAAGCTTCCCTCCTGTTGTGCACTTTTACCTCCGAGGGACTATGGACACTTTCTCCCTAAGATCTCTACGTTTTCGCAACGCAGATTGGGTGACACTTAATTTTTCATTTCTTTGTGTAAAGCAAATACTCAATCACTCTTGTTTTTCGAGCTCCTTTTTCAGTTTGGTCACTGCTGTTTAATACTTGGTCGCGGGGTTGAATTTTCACACAACAAGCTCGTTACTTTACTTTATTTTGTAATGATTTATCACGCTTTATGTTGAGGCATAGTTGAATACTGTTTCTTCTTGTCTTATTTTTCTTTGCTGGCATATCTCACTTTCGTTGACTCGGCCGTTTCATTATTTTCCCAATGGCTCAGCTCCCAAGTTATCAGAGGGACGGGCACTTGCCCTCTGAGTTGTTTGCAACAAATGGAAAAGCACTTTCAAAACGAAGCAACTAGTTGGTCACAAGGAAACCTTTCACACAGGATTGGAAATATATTACTGCAATACCGCAAAATATCACTTGCAATTGGTTTCCGGTTTGAAATCTGCCTGACAATTTAATTCATAAACTATCCCAGTATGAAGAATTCTAGATCAAGCGATGTGCGACAGAATGAAGACACACCGTTATACCGTCTGCTCCAGCTCCAATGTTCTGGATGTCCACGTCCAAGCGTCAAAGAAAAAATGCGTCCCAAAGTCCAACAATACGTCTAACTTCTCCGACCGTTTGAGGTCTACTGAATTTCTGCTACATTAGTTAAACAAATTTTTATAAACTTCAATCGGCCTTGCAGACTCCTCCAGATGCAGTTGACTCTCACTCTCAACCGTCAGCCATATGGAAACCTCGCGGGTTCCGCATAAGATTCACTCTCACTTTCATTCTCCGAAGAGCCTCGATGCCGCCACTAACATTCACTTTCAACCAACAACCAGCAGCACAGTGACGAGCCGCCTTGCATCATCATTGGAGCAGCGGCGGCGGCGGCGACCCGTACTTAAGGTGTTTTGGTCGGTCATCAGGCGGTGCGCGAGGTTCCCGCTAGTAAGCTTTTGTCTCATCGCTGCTGGCGAATGTCCGCTGAGGGAAGAGAGGCCCGCTCTGTGAAAGCTCGCGGTTTGGTAGCTCAGAGAGTCAAGCGAGAAACCTGCTAGTTGAGTCATGCATATGCTTGGGAGCGAGCTGAATATGCTATGACGTTAAGTTCAAAAAAAGTTGTTGATACAGGTTATCAAGAATGGTATAACAAAATACCTACATAATATTTATTTAATCTATTTTGTTCTCTCTAATACTACGAACCGGAGTGTGGCAATGTAACACTCTGACCTCTTGACCGAATGAGGTCGAAATTGGCATATCCCATCGATTTCATCAAACTGGCAATGTAATCGAAAACAAAATACGACGACAAGCCGGTTGACATTTAAAATAATTTACTACGTATTTCATTTATCTAAACGTTATTGTTTTCGACCATTTCACAATATTTTACAAAAAATCAGAGAACTTGTAATTTTCATGAAAAAGTTTAAACAGGATTTTCTTGCGTAAAACATATGAAATGTACAAGGTTTAAATTATATAATTATAATGATTCATTTATAGATTTAATATACTGGATAGGATTTGATATAATTTTACCGAAAACTAGAGGTCCCGACGCGCGTTGCTACGTCATTTATGAAAGGGGATTGGAGTGTAATGTTGAAGTTTTGCTTAATTTTAATTGTTCGACATAGACCTGTCTTTTTGACAAACCAAGATATTCCTAAGTCATACCGCAAATTTATTATTGCTAAAAACAATCTAGATTTCATTATTAACTAATATTGAAAACGGTTCAGGTGAGCTAAATTGAAGACCAACAATTGAAAAGGGCTCGAGTCGAAAATGTAAATAAACCGAGTGGGGGTTCATTTTCCTATGCTAGTGTATGCATCCATATGCAACGAATAACTCTCATTCGGTTTTGGCATAATTTTGCTTTGATATTGTATTTTAATTTTCTCTGAGAGTGTCACTTCTCTATAAGTATTTTCTAATATTTTCTCTATAGGGTATTTTCAGCCAATTAAGCGATGGCATCTATTTTTTCGGCCTATGGCCTAGTTCTAGTGGAGGAACAAGTGGTTTTGACGTTCTTTGAATGAAAAATAGTAGATTACCCACAGTCTTGAGAAAATAATTATAACATATTAAAATTGTATGTCGGCAAAGTATTTCTATTGGCTAAAGAAGAGGTAAATAGGCTGAATTTAGAAACCTGCTGAAAATACCCTCACGTACCCTAAGTATGTAATTAAAACCATGTTCCCACATTTCGAGAATAAAATTGAACAAATTCATAGGTAAATTTATAAGAAAAGGGATCAAATAGTATAGAAGTAATAAGTAAACAAATTGTCGATAAAATTGATTAGAACTCAAGCCATAATCCAATTCGAACACAACTTGGGTAACATTTGTCGGACGATCTATCAGCCTTCGGATAATGTTTATTCATTTCGAGTTAAAATTTACACCACGTTAACTCGACTAACAACACAGGTTATTAAACAATTTCTCTACATAAACAATAATATTGTTGTACCGAAGTGCAACCAACTAAACTGTACATTTCCTACAGCACTCATTTATCTACATCTTCGTGTATTCAAATATGGCTGAATTACCTGACATAGCTTATAAGACCGCTGCTGATTTCTAATTGGTCATTGAAGTTCCAAATTTTCCTTTTCTTTTCAGTACGTACAGAATGTGATTTTGAAAAATACCTTTTACAGCATTTGTTTTGCATTTAATGTTCGAAATTCTATTTGTATTTCTGGCTTCCGTTTGCCATTCTCATTTCTTTTTCACAATTTCTTTCTCATTTACCTTTTCAATTTTCCTTTTCATTTTTTCTCTTCTGCATTTCCGTCTCTCCTTTTTCTTTCCTACTACCGTTTCTCATTTATCTTATAATTTAATTTTTCCTTTAGCATTTGCTCTTTCCAATTTTCTTTTCGCTATTCCATTTCACTTTACCATTTACCATTCCTCTTTCCTGCTCATTCGCTGTATTTGCTCTTATTTTCTTTTCCCGTTTACCTCCTAGCTCCTACATACTCTTATTTCGTTTCCTTTTCGATATTCCTTTGGCGCTTTCTTCTTTGCCTTTCCCTTATCTCCTAGATTTCCATGAACATGGTTTTTTTCCTTTCTTATTATTTTTTACCTCTTCCTTTTGTAATTTTTCTCCGCTATTTTCTTTTAACATTTACTATTTAGTTTCTTATTTTCCTTTTTCCATTTCATTTTTCCTTTACTTTCTCCTGTTTTTTTGTTGCATATTTTCCTTTCATATTCTTTTTTCCATTCCTCATATCTCTATATTTTTCTTGAATATTTTAGCTCTTTTTCGTTTTTTTTCTCTCGATTTCGATTACCCGTTTTCCATAAATTTTCTAATTTATATTTTCTCTTTCCCGTTTACATATCCTATTTTCCCTCTCCATTTCTTTTTCCTCCTTTCTCTTTTTGTTCCCTTCTTCCTTCTGCCATTTTAATCTTTCATTTGACTCTTCCATTCTTTGTTTCCGGTTTTCTTTTAGATTCGACGCTTATTTTATTTTCTATCTATTACTTTTCCAAATCACCAATTTTCTTTTGTATACCTCCTTTTTATTTTTATTTTTCTATTTAATTTTTTTCCACATGTCTTTGACCAAACTCGTGTTTTAGTCTTTGACCTTGAAATGCGGTCAGGCATTAACCCCTCTAAGGTCTACATCATTTTTAGCACCGCAAAATTCATTAAAATGGCCATAACTTTTTTATCTTTCAATATTTTTTCACAAAATTTGGGAATTTTGCCGAAAATATTTTCTATTTTCATAATATCTATAGATAATGGCCATATGCCTTATGGTCCCGAAGTTATTCCGGAGTTCCTTGGAGGACCGAGATATGACTTTTTTAGATAAAGTTGCCAAATATCTAAAATTTGTTTGAAATCTGTTGATTTTTGTAAACATATCATCGACTGTGGACATATCAGTTACTTTGCCGCAGTTATGAGCCATGGTGCGCGCCATCCGGATCCGGGGGACACTGTAAATCCGGAACCGGTTCCCGTAACGGGACGTTTCAGCATCAGTAAAGCATGTCGTGTCGCATATCAAACAACATCAGCATTCGACAAAATAGCGATTGGTGATCATCTCATGTCTCTCAGCGGCCGTATGACTGGTTCCGGGTCCGGGAGGGTTTTTTTCTGATTCAAGCACGGAACGGATTTCGGAGGAACTTCTTCGGGACCTGGAGACGACCATATGGCTTCTGAGAGACATGAGATGATCGCCAATCGCTATTTTGTCGAATGCTGATGTTTTTTGATATGCGACACGACATGCTTTACTGATGCTGAAACGTCCCGTTACGGGAACCGGTTCCGGATTTATAGTGTCCCCTCGGATCCGGATGGCGCGCACCATGGCTTATAACTGCGGCAAAGTAACTGATATGTCCACAGTCGATGATATGTTTACAAAAATCAACAGATTTCAAACAAATTTTAGATATTTGGCAACTTTATCTAAAAAAGCCACATCTCGGTCCCCCAAGGAACTCCGGAATAACTCCGGGACCATAAGGCATATGGCCATTATCTATAGATATTATGAAAATAGAAAATATTTTCGGCAAAATTCCCAAATTTGGTGAAAAAATATTGAAAGACAAAAAAGTTATGGCCATTTTAGTGAATTTTGCGGTGCTAAAAATGATGTAGACCTTAGAGGGGTTAATATTAATATTTTTTGAAACGATGGTTTTACAATTGATGGAGGGACGGTAGGGGAAAGTAATGGAATTTTTTTGAAAAGGAGGGGAAAGAGTGGAAATGAAGGGGGGTAATAAGTAGCTACGCTTAACAAGTTGACGTTGTGACTCCTATCTTTTGTCCAATGCTGGAAGGTGCATGGGTCGAACCAAGCTATAATCAGAGATTATAACCGGATTTGAACCCACAACACCTGCCAAGGCGTGTGGCTCACTGGTACCCGTGACCTTTGAACCATAGAGGCGCTGGACAAAAGAAGACTGCGCAACCCCCCTTATTAATGTAGCGACCTATCTGGTTTTTTGGGTTATTTTTAGACACACAGATTGTGCCTCTTCCTCCGTCAACTGTAGAAACCACCGACCGAGAAGTTTTGATCTAACTTATTTTTACTTTCAGGACGACGACACTATGCAGGCCCCTACGACTGCGTGTGACGTTGTTCGTCCGTAAGCATGTTAGTCCGCGTTTCTCAGCGTGGGTCTTCGGAGAAAGGCTTCGTTCCTATGAAATTGACCAAACACGTGTTTTAGTCTTTGACCTTGAAATGCGGAGTAGTTTACGCGGATGGTAGACCGAGTATCAGTTGTGCTGATTGGTCTAAGGCCAGTGGTTGTGATGGGCGCTTTTAACACTTGGGCGGTAGAGTGGGGAAGTCAACGCACCAACCATAGGGTTCGGATTCTGCTTGAGGCTCTGGCAAAACACAACGTAGACCTGGCCAACATCGGCACCATAAGTACCATAAAGAATGGTGCAGAGTCTATCATCGACCATCGACGTGACATTCGGCAGTCCTGGTCTGATAGGAGACTGGAGGGTAGACAATGGCTACAATCACAGTGACCAACAGGCGGGTCCGCTATGTAGTCGGTCAGATAACGAGGCGGCAGGCGGCGGGTAGAGTCAACACTCCAACCACCCGTAGATGGAAGACATCATACTTCGATTCCAAAGTATTTGTGGAAGCGATCCGAAGAGAGTGTGGTGATCGCGATATGCCCGATCCGAACGCTGATCATTTGGTTGAGGTACTGTCGCGAGCGTGTGATGCCACCATGCTTAGGGAAAGCCGACCTAGGTATGGTAGGTCAATAGGTATGGTAGGTATGGTAGGGCTTACTGGTGGACAGAAGAAATTGTGGAACTGCTTTCGTGTGAGGATAATTATGCAAAGAGCTCGTTCGGACGAAGACAGGGCTGAATGTCGGCGAGCATTTGTTGCTGCACGCGCAGCGCTTCAAAGTGGAATAAAAACTAGCAAGTGAGCCTGCTTTGAAAGGTTATGTGCTAGTGCCATTGCAAACCCGTGGGGTGATGCCTACAGGGTCGAAATGGCAAAGACCGAGGGCGTGATGGCGCCCGCAGAGCGATCGCCAGAGATACTGGAGCGGATCATCAAGGGTCGGCCTCCATGCGGAACATCCAAAGTATCGTGGGCGACGGTGGTTTAGGGGTTGGGGAGGAACTCATTGAGATCGCTAAATTCCTAAAGGTGAGCAAGGCACCGGGGTCAGACGGAATCCCGAATATGACCATTAAAGCGGCTATTCTAGAGGTCCCCGAATTATTCGGGGCAGTAATCAGAAAATGCCTGGAAGATGGCCACTTCCCGTACAGATGGCAGCGACAGAACCTGGTCCTATTGCTGAAGCGGTGGTGCGTAGTTCTCACGGTCGACGTGAAAAATGCGTTTAATAGCGCTAGCTGAGACTCCATAACCAACTCGCTTCGGAACGTCCAACTGGTGTCGTGGTACAGGATTTTGGAAAATTATATCCAGAATCGTGTGCTACGCTACAACACGGAAGAGGGTCAGAAGTGCGTTCTAATCACCGCAGGGGTTTCGCAAGGTTCCATACTGGGCGGGTGTTGTGGAACGTCATGTATGACGAGGTGTTGAAGCTAAAGTTCCTGGTAGGGGTTGTGATTGTCGGCTTAGCGGACGACATCACCTTGAAGTCTACGGAGAATCTATCAGAGAGGTTGAGTTGACGGTTGCCCACTCTATAAGCATTGTTGAAGATTGGATGCGCTCCAGGAAACTGGAGCTAGCGCATCATAAAACAAAGGTTATCGTGCTGAACAACCGCTAGACGGTGCAGCAAGCAAATATCAGCGTCGGGGACTGTACTATTTCGTTAACGCGGTCCTTAAAGCTCCTGGGAGTCATGGCCGACGTCATGCTCAAGTTCGGGAGCCACGTCGACTATGCCCGCAAGAAGGATTCCACAGCTATTTCGGCATTGTCTCGTATGATGTCTAATAGCTCTGCAGTATATGGCAGCAAGCGAAGGCTATTAGCCAACGTGGTCCAGTCCATATTCAGGTATGGCGGGCCGGTGTGGTCATCGGCGTTAGGTATCAAAAGCAATCTAGCTAAGCTGGAAAACACCTATCGTCTCATGTGCGTGAGATTGGCGAGTGCGTATCGCACAGATTCACATGCCGCAATCTGCGTCTTAGCGGGTATGATGCCTATTGACAAAACTCGTGTTTTTAGTCTTTGACCTTGAAATGCAGTCAGGCATTCATATGAATATTTTTTTGAAACGATGGTTCTAAAATTGATGGAGGGACGGTAGGGGAAAATAATGATTTTTTTTTTGAAAAAGGAGGGGAAAGAGTGGAAAGGAAGGGGGGGGCGGTGTAATAGGTAGCTACACAAGTTGTCGTTGTGACTCCTACCTTAATGCTGGAAGGTGCAAGGGTCGAACCAAGCTATAATCAAAGATTATAACCGGATTTGAACCCACAACACCCGCCAGGGCGTGTGGCTCGCTGGTACCCGTGTACCTTTGAATCAGGGCGCTATTCTCACGGTCACTTCACCTCACCTCACTTCTTTCACTTTCCTGTCCTGTCTCCTTTTGAATGAAACCATTTCAGGAGTTTGGGTTCTATTCCAACTTTTACTAGTTTGAAGAGTAATAAAGTTACGTTTATTCTGTCAAATGTCTTACTAAAGTCCATGTAAATAGTTTCTAATTCTATGTTTTCAAATAGTTTTCAAAATTCAAATAGTTCAGGAATGCAAGAGATAATGGCAATTCCACGGTAGTTGCAGATATCCGATTTTGTTCCCGATTTCAAGATATGGACTCAATTCCCATATTTCAGGGATTGTCCATTTTTTAGATTCATGTTAAATAGGCATTCTAATAGTGCAGTAAATTTTATGACCAGATTTTTGAGAAATATGGGTGCTATTCTATCTTTCGACACATGCAGGTCATTGACTACTTCAAATACTTAAAATTTTGATAGTTAGGAAATAGACATATCATTAGAAATTTCAGGGATCATAAGAAATATTCCCGATCGCGGACTTCTTTAGAAAATCCTGTACTGCAAAGAGATGGAAAATTTCTTTAGAATTGTTTCCCATAAGCCTGCCAAGTTTCATTTGGTATGAAGAATTATTATTATTACTAAATGCTAAGACCTTTCGCCTTAGTTTGAATCTAAAGGAAACAGGAGAAATGGTTATTTTCAGCTTGAATAGATGACAAATAAATTATATATTCATTTGAGGATGGCTCGTTTCGCTGTTATGAAGCAGCTGCTTTTCCCAGTACTAATTTAACTATTGGAATACGAAGTGTGATTTTTAAACTAACATTTCTGAACGTTTGTAGTTTGTAGGTCATACAAATGACTTTTCTTAACCATTTAGGTATCTACACAATTGTGTGAGTTCACAAGGATATTGTATGCAGCATTACATTGTAAAAATAGTACAGAAGAAATCATCTTATTCTAACAAGATTTTATGGAGATTAAAAGAGATGGGTAAAAATATGTGTTATGTGAAATCTGGGGTGACATTGCGATTCTCGTATCGAGTGATTTTGGTTCGTTTCGAGCACGTTAAACAAATGGCCGAAACGAACCAAAATCACTCGAAACGAGAAGCGCAATGTCACCCCTGATTGATTAGAAAAAATCTGATTTTCTTTCTGCAATCCCGTAAACGCCCCCTACCAATAACTAAATGTAGTACCTATAACACAATATTTGTTTGTACGGTGTATTTACTAACGATGCATTTTATTGTTAGAATTTTGCTGGAATACGCGAAAAAGTTTTTGTTTTCAGATTTCTTGGGCCGCTTGTGTTCCCTCTATAAAAATTAAATTTCGTTTTCATACTATGCCTGGAAAATGATTCATCGTCGATTGTATCAGTGATTAAGAAATCACTCAACTAACGACCTTATGAGGCAGTCAGTTGATGTGCCATAAAGTTGTTACTTTCTTATTGATGGCCTGATTGATGGGCAATATAATTTTGTTTCCTTTACGTAATCCAAAAAAATTTAAATTTGACGCATCACATTTCACACCGGGCACTGTCGCAACTTCAAATGCTAACCCCGGCAAACACACAGGTTTGTGGGATAAAATGTCCCACCAGCAGACCATTTGAGGCCACCACCTGCTGTAAACTCTAAGCTGCGAAGCCGAAGACATTGCGGGGACCATCTTCGAGCGCTGCTGCTTTGAATTATTGAAAGTCACGGAGCAGGTTTCCGAAGAAGAACATTTAGAAATGTGAATCGTCGGGGCGGCATTTTTCGAATTAGACACCGTTTTACGCAATAACTAGGTTTGACATAGATTCGGAAAGGTCTTCGAAGCATCAAAACAAGCAAAAGGTTTTGAGTTCGCGGATCTCACACTAAGATGATTTTTGCTATCAAAATATCACCCATCTTTATATCTGTCCGAAATCATTCGCCAATGGGGTTGTGCAAGGCCATGCTCACTTTTGGGTTGACATCACTCTATCTAACGATCTGCATTAATGCCGGCGTTTATATTTTTGGACCACGAGCCAAAAAATCAGCCGACTTTAATCAGCCCAAAGAGTGTAACATGTGTCCGATCTGGCAAAGATGCGCACACCTGAAGAAGGTCAACGAGCGGAAGGCTTTAAAATGAACCGTCGAAAGTTTCACTCATGGATGATGGTCTGACCGGTGTGTACACAATAGTGTCTGCGGGCTTAAATATCTTCATCAATCACTGTCCTGCGGCGAAATGGATGCGAAATGTGAATTGATTACGATCATCTAGTAACATCTGATGACCTTTTCCGAGCAAGCCGACGCGTTGTGTCTTCTATTTATTATCAATCTAGTTGCTAACGCAGAGTGGCGTAATTTTGTTTTCAGATTTCTTAATCGCACTGCATGACGCAAAGGATGTTACAGTCTTAGTTAATTTTTATATCATTATACAAGTTACTGCTAAGTATTTGCTAAAAGTTACTTAAATTAATTGAAAATTCACTTAATATTCAATTTTGCATAACGCATAAAAAATTCACAGACAGGTGTCATTTTTTTGCTCTTTTTGCACATTGCACGAAAAACCGTGCTACAATCCAGAACAAGCTAATTGGTTCGTGCTTAGAATTTACCTAGGATGAGACGCACTACACTAATGCACGTACTCCACCTTCTGCTTAAAGTTTGATGGTTTATGTTTTATCAAATGACAGTCTAAACTAAAAATATGTCTGGCGCTTGCTTTTCGAGACCTGCATGTTGGACACTAATGTTAAATGTTTCAAAATTATTATACAGTTTGGATCGCAGAGTAATAAAATTTTATGAAATTTTGTACACGGACATAGAAAACTTATATGGAAAGTTTCTCCGACATCGCTTAAATATTTAAAAATCATAGCTTTTGAACCAATGAACAACGGAAAATATTTCTTTTATGAAAATGGAAAACTTCTTAGCAATATAGAAGCAAAATATTTAAAAACGACTGCATGGTTGACATAGGACTACGTTAGTCTGGTTGTTGTATGGTTTTGAATATGAGCTTTTCTGGGATAATTTGGTTACTCTGTAAAAGACTGTATAATAATGGTGAGTGTGATTTTTGATTTTTTTGCTGAGCATTCTGCAGTCTAAAGGCCCAGACACAATCGCTTTGCCAGCTCACCCTTTGAAACCTCGAAGACGGTTGGGGCAGAATACGCTCGGCCATCGGAGAGGTACTAGGTATTGAGCCTCGCAGTACACAAAATGATTGGTTTGATGAGGAATGCTAACAAGCGGTGGAGGGGAAAAACTGCTTGGAAAAATTATCTAAGTATCTAGAGAGAACCTGACCAAATACCGACGAGCTAGGAACCAGTTGATCCTGAGGAGAAAAAAGCGCCAAAAGGAGGACAGAGATCGTGAAGACTTAGGGCAACTATTCCAAGCTAATGACACGCGCAAGTTTTATGAGAAGGTGAACCAAACTCGAAAGGGCTACACACCGAAACCTGACATGTGTAGGGACGAGGGAGGGAATCTAATCACAAACGAGCGCGAGTTGGTCGACAGATGGAAGGAGTTATTCGATGAATACCACAATGGCGAAGTCGCAGAGGGAGGCGGAACGGAAATTAACCTAGGAGCGCCCATGGAAGATAGTAATGTCCTAGCACCTGATCTCCAAGAAGTCAAACGAGAAATCAGGCCGCTGAAGACCAATAAAGCCGCTGGGAAGGACCGCCTACCGGAAGAGCTTTATAAACATGGCGGGGAAACGCTAGCAAAGGCTCTACACTGGGTTATTTCGAGGATTTGGGAGGGGGAAAAGCTACCGAAGTAATGGATGGAAGGAGTGATTTGTCCCATCTACAAAAAGGGCGATCGACTAAACTGCTGCAACTATCGCGGTATGCTGGCACTCTCCTAGATCCAGAGCAGAAGGTTTCGTATGGAATTATCAGGCGGATTTCATGGGGGCTCGCGCAACTACGGACCTAATTTTTACTATCCGACAGATCTTGCAGAAATGTCGGGAGTGCAATGTGCCCACGCATCACATATTTATTGATTTCAAAGCAGTATACGATACAGTCGATCGAGACAAGCTATGACAGATGATGCACGAACACGGTTTTCCGGACAAACTGACGCAACTAATCAGAGCTACATTGGGTCGAGTGATGTGTTTCGTCCGCATCTCTGGGACACTCTCGAGTCCCTTCGAGACGCGGCGAGGGTTGAGACAAGGTGACGGTTTATCCTGCATCGTTCAAGTAAGGAGATCCAGCGGCGCATCCAAGCGGGAAATCGGGCCTGCTTTGCCCTTCGTAAAACGCTACGATCAGGAAGCATACACCGCCGCACGAAGCTAACAATTTACAAAACTCTTATTAGACCGGTAGTTCTTTATGGACTTGAAGCCGTGACGCTGCTCACGGAAAACATACGCGCCCTTGCCGTGTTCCAGCGGAAAGTGCTGCGGACGATATTTGGCGGAGTACAAACTGAAAGCGGAGAGTGGCGGAGGCGTATGAATCACGAGCTACAGGCACTGCTTGGGGAGACTCCCATCGTACACCTAGCGAATGTTAGCAGGCTACGGTGGGCCGGAGACGTCGTAAGGATGCCGGACGACAGTGCGACGAAAATAGTCCTCTTGAACAACCCCACCGGCACCAGGAACAGGGGGGCCCAACGTGCACGATGGCTCGACCAGGTCGAAAGCGATTTGCGACTTCTGAGACGACTAAGAAATGGGCGACGAGTGCCCCAAGACCGAGTTGAATGGAGACGAGGGCTTGAAACAGCATGAGCCACCCCGGCTATATGTTGAAGAAGAATGGAGTTGGTCAATGCCATACAATATTAAGTAAAATGCTGTGAGAATGAGAAGAATCCTGATACTGGACATTATATTTTCATTATTGATTATCATCGATCGCATATCAATAGATTTGCCAAACGATCCAAGAATTTTACTACAAACTGTGCAGATTGTGTCCATTCAGTAAGTAGAGATTGATCAGTATCAGAAGGTTTAACTAAGTTGGATACCTCTATGGGCGGCTGACCCGACAGCATTCCTCCAGTGTTTTTGAAAAAGTTAGCATTAAAACTTACAGCTTCATTGTTTTGGCTTTTTAACATATCACTAGAATCCGGTGAAAAATCTCATACCTCATTCCTGTTTTTAAAAGCGGTAAAAAGTCTGACATAAGTAACTATCGAGGAATTGCTATTATTTCTTGTATTCCCAAACTTTTTGAAGCAATTATTAACCTTCCTAGTGCATTGGGGTCGTTTTCGACCCATCGGCATACTTACAAAGCTTGATACTCAGTAACGGTACGAGCTAGAGACTTGAAATTTTCTGACTTTTCCTAACTTTGGAAAATTAGCATTGTGGGGGAGTTTCAGCTTTCAGCGACATCTAGGAGAGCCACAGCAAAAAAAGTTACATATTATGCATTGAGGGTCGAAAACGACCCAAGTTTTGAAATTGCTCTCATTCATCCATTTTCAATCCGAATTTCGTTTTCTTTACCTCGTTTAAAAGATATGGCCAAAAACTAGCACCCAAGGTATGTTGGGGAATATTTGTTGACTGATGGCCACTTCTGCGTCGGTTCCGGAACACTCACTACCAGGTCCCGGGGAACATTTTTATATTTTGAGATAATTCATTTTGCGGCACATCAAATCACATTGGCTTGATAAAATAAGACTAGTGGAAGTACAATGGGGACATTTTGGACCCGATTGGCCACTTCCCCATCGGTTACGGAACATCCGGTACCTGGTTTTTGAGTCCATTTTTGAATTTTAGGATGATTTCTATTGCGGCACGTCAAATTTCATCTCATTGATAACATAAGACTATTGAAAGTATAATAAACACATGTTGAAGGCAAATGGCCACATCAGCATCGGTCCTGGAACATCCGATACCCGGTTTTTGGGGACATTTTTGTATTTTAGGATAACTCATAATGCGACATATCAAATCACATCGGCTTGATAAAATAAGACTGATGGAAGTAAAACAATGTCATTTAGAAGCCAAATGGCCACTTTACCATCGGTACTGGGTCATCCGGTACCAGTTTCGGGGGACATCTTTAGCTTTTGAGATAATTCACCATGCGGCACCTTAAATCACATCGCGTTGATAAAATAACAACAATGGAAGTATAATGGGGCGTCAGTCGCATATAATCCGGTACCCGGTATTTGTAATGAACCGTAAAACGGGGTAACTCGGGGCAGATGAATTACCCTGTAATTCAAAAATGTCCCCGAAACCCGGATACCGGATAGTCCGGAACCGATGGTGAAATGGTAATTTTGGCTCCAAAATATTTCCATTGTACTTCCATTAGTGTTATTTCATCAAGCCAATGTGATTTGATGTGGCGCATGATGAATTATCCTATCCAAAAATGTTCTCAAACCGTGCACCCGATGTTCCGGAACCGATGATGAAATGGCCATTTGTCTTCAAATGGTCCCCATAGCTCTTGTAACTGTTTTATTTGATCAAGGCGTTGTGATTTGATGTGTCGCAAGATGAATTATTTCATAATCCAAAAATATCCCGCGGAACCAGGTACCGGATGTTGCGGAACCGATGGTAAAATGGCCATTTGGCTTCTAAGTGACCTTATTTTATTTTCATCAGTCTTATTTAATCAAGCCGATGTGATTTGATGTGTCGCAAGATGGGTTATCCTAAAATACAAAAATGGACCCAAAACCCGGGTACCGGATGTTCCTGGACCAATGCTGATGTAGCCATTTGCCTTCAAAATGTCTTTATTATACTTTCAATAGTCTTACGTTATCAAGCTGATGTAATTTGACGTGTCGCAAGATAAATCATCCTAAAATTCAAAAATGGACTCAAAAACCAGGTACCGGATGTTCCGTAACCGATGGGGAAGTGGCCATTCGGGTCCAAAATGTCCCCATTGTACTTCCACTAGTCTTATTTTATCAAGCCAATGTGATTTGATGTGCCGCAAAATGAATTATCTCAAAATATAAAAATGTTCCCCGGGACCTGGTAGTGGGTGTTCCGGAACCGACGCAGAAGTGGCCATCAGTCAACAAATATTCCCCAACATACCTTGGGTGCTAGTTTTTGGCCATAGCTTTCAAACGAGGTAAAGAAAACGAAATTCGGATTGAAAATGGATGAATGAAAGCAATTTCAAAACTTGGGTCGTTTTCGACCCTTAATGCATAATATGTAACTTTTTTCTAATGCATTAGGAAGGTTAATGAAACCTTGTTCAATCAATTCAAAAGTAGAATATCTAATATGCAACATGGGTTTTTTAAGGGCCGCCCAACTAATACGAATCTAATAGGACTCTAGTTTCTGATAATAATAAACAGAAGTTGGCGCTAGTGTTTCATCAAGCGCCATGCGTGAGAGTATGCTTGAAACTATCAATGTTTTCCTGTTGAATATAACAGATGTCGTTACTTCGTAAAGCATATTGTACATTTCGGAAACAGCCTAATTTTACGCGACAATAAATTTATTCAGCGCAGCAACAGTACTCTCTCATGCATCTTAGTTTCTTTTGTGTTAATCGCTAATCGAAATATAACGTTTGAAACCTGAACCAATAAATAGTTTTTAGACATTGTTTTTATTTATCGCGTTCATGTGGTGAAATATAATTTCTTCAAATTGAAAGATCCCAAACATATTCAGCAAAATCACTTTACCGAGTTCTCGGAAGAATGGTAGTAGCTTGCTATGGAGAGGTATAGGAAAAGTTTTTTTTTATCAAAATTGGACAGAAATTATAAAAATTAAGCATAACAGGAGTTATTATTAGACTCAAAACTAACATTTATTGAACACTACAACACAATTATCAACAGAGCTAACAGTATGCCAGGATTTATTTAAAAACACCCTTTAGTCACACACACATTGCGCAGTTTGTCGAGCCCTGTCGATTGGTATATGTGACCTTGCGAGTATCAGATCAATTTCGTGTTTATCGACCAATTCCTAAATTGTATACCGTCATCCGGGGATACTTGCAACACCGGGGTTACTTGCAACACTTCTGCGCATTGCGCTTTTGACAGCTCTAACGCATTTGTTAGTTAACATAACCATTTGTACCCAATGCCATTTTAAAGAAGGGACGTTTACCTATTGTTTAGTTAAGTTTAATCCATTACATCATTGTTTTGCTTGTTTTTATACGATTGGAAAGCAATTTCACTTTCAGAGTAGAAAAAATGGTTGTGCAAAGTTCGGAAGTTATACTAAGTCAAAGTTCAAAAGTGTTGCAAGTATCCCCGGATGACGGTAGTATAAAAAGCAACCATCAGACCAACATCAAAGCTCAAAGCTAACTGGGTGGTTTTGTTATAGTAACAAATGTAATAACGACACAAAAATAGTATAAAAAGGTTCAAATATAATACAAAAAGATAAAAATTATATAAAAATAATATATCACACTGGACACAAGTGATACAAAAATGATGCAATAAAACAATTCTGATATCCGATGGTAAAAAATACGAAAAATGATTCCAAAATAATATAATAATGGCATTAAAATGAGACAAAAACAACAACAAAATGTTACCAAATTTATTCGAACATGACATAAAATAACGCAAAAATTATCCGATAACTTCATTGCATTAAAAAGACATCACATCATAGAAATTTTTAACAGACGCTTCTCAATATTAAAAAAAGATGTTATGAATTATCTACATATAAGAGAAGGGTTCTTTCATGGGCTAAGTGTTACAAAAGACATCTCCAATTATAATCGAGTTTCGTTGTGAAATCCTGTCCACTGGACAGTTCGGAAGGATAAAGTTTATAAAAATCAGACCGACCACAAATGCTTGTCGGGTAATTCATATTTATAGAGGAAATCATCAATGGCCAAAAGTTGAACGGTCGATCGATCAGTGCAGTGGGCACCGCAGCCAAGCCAATCGTCGGCAAAACGTGACTCCAGAAAACCCGCTTCGCCTCGGGGTGAAACACTCTCTCTGCACACAGCCAGGGGGAACAAATAGAAGCAAGTAAGAAAAAAACAATCAGGTATGAGATGGCTAAAATCGATCGTCAACAGCAGCGTTGGCTGGTGCTGGTCGTCTTGTTGTTGCGGATTTCATCACTATCTGCTTCATCTGCCACGCTCGTTGACTTGCCGATAATCGCGCATTTGCGAGAAGAATCTGCCATAACGACAAAGGCGAATTTCGCCTCGTACGGCCCAATATGGCTAAGCCGAGAAAGTATGCAACGAAATGTGAAATAATAAACTAAGTACTTCAAAAGAGCGGGTAGCGTAACAACTGGCGGGAAGAGTCAATCAATTTCCTACGGTTATCGATTATCTTTGTAATTCCGCGATTGCACAGCATGCAGAGCTGGTACTGATTGCTTGCGGATTTTGGTTTTGACATAAAAAGCCGTCAGAGCATTGATTACTGTTCGTTTTGGTATTGTTTCAAATTGATTTTTGATGACATGAGATATGGTCTAAATAAAGAGGAATGAATTAGAAATACATTGTGTATTTATGAGCGTTGTACATTTTTTTTTTGGTTGGTTTTAACCCAAAGGGTCATTCACCACGAAGCGTTGTACATGATCCGTACAATAAATTCAGCAGTTTTACTGTAATTGTTCTATTTGTGATTAACTTTTTCTTTTTTGCAATCTCAGCCAAAGATATTCAATTCGTCTCTTCATTTAAATACAATTACTACTGTATTGAGCCACAAAACGAATCGTGTGTCGAATTTTAAGATGCATGCGTGCATCGCATGGTTGAAAAAGAGATGCTCTGTGATTCACAACGTCAATTGGTCATTCTGATCACGAGTGCCGGGGATAAAAGTATCAATGGTTGACACGAAAATTTGAACTCAAGCAAATTCAGGATAAAAACAGAAAAAGATCTTTTTCTTATGATATGCTATTTGTTTCAGAATTGGAATACAAAGTGCCACGATTGAGTGCGTAGTTATGGGGTCGCCACGTTTCTTGTGAGCGAGTAATAATGAATTTTCGAATTTTGTTTAAAATAAAGCGGCGTTTTACTAAGTAAATAATATTTATGGATCCTTATATCGCTCACAACACACGATGCATTAATGTTTTGATTACATTTTCTTGAATTTATAATCCTAAATAAGGATACTGATATCCCAGGCAATATCCCACGTAGCAAATCAAAGTAGCCACTATATTTGTAACCTTAAGTTTTATTATGGTTGATGTTTATGTCCAGAAACACTCGGCAGCATAGTATTTTTATCTTAATAATTATGTTACGTAAATTTGAAAAAATCAGTAACAAAAGAGATTATATCACTCGACATATGATTAGCCTTAGTAATACAGTTAATCTGAGAAAACTGGTTTTGTATTAAAGCTGTGTCATATGCAGATGTTCGCACAATAGCTTGTTAGCTTGTGAAGGGTGCTAAGTTCTGTTAAACTCATTTTCC
Organism: Sabethes cyaneus; assembly: GCF_943734655.1. Taxonomy (NCBI): domain Eukaryota; kingdom Metazoa; phylum Arthropoda; class Insecta; order Diptera; family Culicidae; genus Sabethes; species Sabethes cyaneus. Next base: position 150,100,664 of record NC_071354.1, read on the forward strand.
AGATCGAGATACATCAAGCTAGCGCTGGAGCGACGCCTTATACCAATAACCAACCCGAGACCTATAGCATCCCGTGGACATTCACACGACAAGGGGTAATAACTTGTTGAGTGTAAGATCTCCATTCGTTGATAATAATATAAACACTCCGCTGTTATGTTGTTGCATGGAATACACCATATACCTATTGCTGCTGATTCCATTCACCAGCACTTACCGTTGCGATACGGGGTGTCCCCCAGAAATGTCACAACCGTTAAACTGACATGTAAACGAATCGAAAGTCAAATCAGTTCCAAGGGAACTTTTTTTTTGGTAATCCTCTTGCCAGTGGCAACCGCCGTGTAGCAAAGGGAAAGTGAAATATGGAGGAGATTAATTAGGTACCGTAGTCCGGGGGCGAATTGATCACTCCGGAGTGAAATTGATCAAACGTACAGCTAACACAAACTTAAGTTTTCGAAGGTATTATGAAATCAAATTTTAAACATTTTTTTTGTGATATATATTTAATATACTGAACAATCAGTAAAGATTTCTTTTATTGACAGTTGTCAAAAAACCACTCAATAAATTAGGTTGGTATGCAGGTATTTTAATCTTCCTCTAAATAGTATATTATTCGTTTCGAGATTTAGCACTACATGTACGAAAACAGCTGTTTTTTCAACCTTGAGTCCATTGTTATCTTTTGGTTACCGTACTGATTTAAACTTCGGATACTTAAGCTATGCTAAACCTTTGTACCAAGTAAAATGTTCGAAGGTATTATAATTTCATCTTATTAAGCAGTTCAGTAACGTGAGAATTTAGATTTTTCATTATTTTTAGGAAGGGAGGAATGTCTAATGCGAAGAATGATTGATTGAGTGAACTGAAAAATTTCGATATAGACCAACAAAATTTTCGGGTAGTGCAATGCTAGGTAGGACTCGCACCCACAGTCTTTCGATTGGCGCACGACTGTTTTTCTAATTAAACTACCAGCGACCGATATATCAGTTTGTCTAATATCTAGTTTTGTTATCATTCTCTCGACCTATCATCCACACATACGTATCACACATTCCCCTGCGACGGTATTATTTTTATAGTACTGATCTTTGTTTCTGCTCATTTAGTCATTAACGAGTTACTAGCATTGTAGCGCCGTACAACAAAACTTGATTCAGCAAAATTGTAGATAATAACTAATTCTACAAATGTCCGATATAAAACTTTGTCAAATTTTGCTTGGCTGAGACGGTACTGTCAAATGAATGTGAATTGAGTCAAAGTGATCGTGCCATCGCTGCTGGTGTTAAAATACTTACCGAAGTGAATATCGGTATTTTGAAGGACTAAGTGCTTCCCTGGGTGAAGGCCAACTTCTCTGAGGATCAATACGCCAAAGTAACGTTTGTTGTATAATAGCTTATCAAGCACTTGTTTCACGGGAACTAGCTGAACAATGATTATGCCATAAATTTTCGCATTTTCCCTGCCACACCCTGTATATAGTGAACAGATGATCAAATTGTGGCCCGTGGACTGATTGGTGGGATAATGGAGGGTGAGAAAGTATAAGTTTAAAGGACATGGTCGACTAAAAGTTTTTATTTCAGATTTTTCATATTAATTTTGTAATGATTCAGCTTCGGGAAGTAGACGAAAAACAATTATTCACAGAAGGATTCCTGTGCTGCGCGGAACAAACTCGAACTTTCTTTCGGAAAATGTTATAAAAGTTTTCTCCAAACTTCTGCCAAAAAAAGTAGGTTTGTTTCTGTCATAGGGAGATTTGATTAGGCCTGCTCCATTCCTACATCCGAGATCTGGGTACTACTGAACTGGTATAAACTTTTTTTTGTTAGATTATAGTCATTTTAACAGCTTGGGTCATTCGTGACTTCTGCGGGTTGGGATTTGAATCCGGCTCCTCGGCGTGAGAGGCGTAAATGTTAACCACTAAACCGGGACGGACACCGGACATAAACCAGTTTTTCGAAGCCCACACTCGTGTGGTCTAATTTTCTCACACACGCGTACTCATTCTAACGAACACACCGGCATAAGCATCCCTTTAAAGCTCCCGCTCTTATTTCTTCATGCACTGCAACGAATTTTTGCGAGTGTGTGTTTAGCTAACAGCTACAGTCGTCGCTCGTCGTTCGTCGTCAATGTTGCGAATTGAGCGAGAAGTCGACCATGCCTACTCATACGCGAAATAGTATGAGAATCATAGCATTTCACGCTTACGCCGAACACGGAGGCACAAAAGAAACAGCTGCCGGTGCTGTGTACAGACATTCTGCTACCCACACACTCGCGCACGCACATCGTCTTTCTGCAAAGCTTATTCTTGAGTCAAAAAATTCACGGGGAATCAGCTGCCTGTGAGGCTGGTGGCGCACTGGGATACAAATTTTGCATTAGTTTTTTTTCTTCTTCTTCTTCATCGCCCTCGATTAGACTCACGGGCGGAAGTACGAGCCGTCGTAAGTAATCCGTATCAGCAGATTGGGCTGCAAAGACGATAGCGTGCAAAGCGAGATCACTTTTCTTTACATGTTTATTTCTCGTACTTCTACCGATCTAGTAAACAAAAATGTAGTTCCACGTTAAAATGGCCCATTTTTGTTAATTCGTCTTATTTTATTGCGTTACTTGCGGACCCGGCAATTTCCAAAAATTACTTGTATATTCTTTAGCTACAACTTTATCCAAGAAATTATCCTTATATCTCTTTTCTATAAAAAGTTATTATATGTTATGTGTTTACAAGGCAAACAGGAACTTAGTCGTTGATTTCACATTAATTGTCTTTTAGAGTTGAACAACTTTGCTGAACATCGTAGGGAGCTATTTTGAACCACAAAAAACTTTCCGTTTAATTTTCGCTGCTGGACCACTATGCAGTGTATTTATCATTACTTAACACCTGAAGTTTAGGTTAATTGATAATTGCTATACAGAAGTTTACATGATTTTCCACGTTGATAAGACATGTCGATTTTTTAGAGTGTAAGTATAGAATAGGAATAGAAACAAAATCTTTTAACATTTGTAACACTCTAACAGGCCCTATAGACAGCTTTCGCTTTTAGTGCCTCAGTGCTTCACTTAATCTGATGAATGTGTCCGACTTGAGTGCACATTAAAAAAGATGTGGAGGTTTTATGCCTGTTGGAGGAGAAACCTGAAAGGGGTTTACTCCAACGGGCTTTTCCCTGCTCCATGGGAAAAAAGTAAAGAAATCTTATAAATAAAAATGGATTTCTGTCTGTCTGTCGGGATGTTCCTTATAGAATCGAAAACGACTGAACCAATCGGCGTGAAAATTTGCATGTAAAGATTTTTGGGGCCAGGGAAGGTTCTTATGATGCTTAGATCAACTATACTGGTCGCAGTAATGAGTCCACACATGGAAAAAAATAAATGATGGTTAGAGACCCCTCTCTCCACTAAGAGGGGGGGCTCCCATACAAATGATATACAAATTTCCTCATAACTCGAGAACTAATCAAGCAAATGGAACCAAATTTGGCATGTGAAGGTTTTAGGAGGCAAGAATTTTTTCTACGGTGAATTAGGACCCCTCCCCACTTTAGGAGGGGGGAGGGGGCTCCTATACAAATGAAATACAAATTTACTCATAACTCGAGAACTAATCAATCAAATGGAACCATATTTGGCACCCCCTCTTATAGGGGAGAGGAGTCATAATTCCCCTTCTAAAGAGGGGAGGAGTCTCAATTTACCATAAAATAAATTCTTGTCACCAAAAACACCCACATGCCAAATTTTGTTCTATTTCCTTGATTAGTTCCCGAGTTATGCAGAAATTTGTGTTTCATTTGTATGGGAGCCCCCTCTTAGTGGGGGGAGGGGTCTCTAACCATCACTAAAACCTTTCCGGGTCCCAAAAACCTCTACATGCAAATTTTCACGCCGATTGGTTCAGTAGTTTTTGATTCTATAAGGAACATCCCGACAGACAGACAGGCAGAAATCCATTTTTTTTATATATAAGATAAGATTTTGCTCAAATGTAATTTTAGATTCAGGTTGAAGCCTCTCTATCTATTGCAGTCTCGCTAGTACCTGCTATACCCACCATAATTCGCCAGGCTCATGTCTTTGTTCAGTCAACAACGTTGGAAATAATTTCAATTCTGAAGCTGAGGAGATTGAACTTGAATTAATGCTTTCAGTCTGTACGATGCGAAATTTAAATAAAATAATGTAAATAACAGCGAAATTTCCTAAACTATAATGTTTTGTTGATAGAGGCATAGGTTCCTTGCACAAGACGCCTGATACAATCATATAAAAATATATTACCTGGTTTGATTGCATGCTATGTAGAAAATTGTTTTCGGATAAATGTTTAAATGATATGTTCACTCGCCAATTGTGGTACTTGAATTTTATACGTTCATAAAAGGCACGTTATTTCATAATAAAAGCAAGTTTCAAATAGAATAGAAATCATTTATAGGATGTGTAATGGTTTATTTGATCATGGTAATTTGACCGTTTCTATTGTGAAAATAGCGCTAAAGCGCTATGAAAAGCAATTCTCCAACACAATTAAAGCAACCATTACCATTATTTTATGCGTTTATTGCCAACTTTACGTTGGCGCAAAGTGTAAACTCAAAGTCACATAGTTCTTTTGAGAAAGCGCACCTGAAGCGCTCAATAGGTCCTCATTTGACATCGGATGCCTCCTTATTCATGCGTTTTTCACTTTCATTCATGGCTTCGTGAAGTCGAAAACTACCTGTCGTGACGACTTTACTCTCTCCCAGAGGCCAAAGCCCAAACCATTATGACACTCGGCGACACATCGCTTTTTGGAATGCCGCAAAGGCGTGAACTACTAGCCGTATGCACTTGATCTTCGCTAGGCGACTCGGAGAAATTTGCGTAAGATAATACTAACGACAAAGGCTCATCATCACGCTTGTCTTCCCAAATCGGATTCTCTGCTGAAATATAATACAATTCGTGGTCGGCAAACTTTCGTCCATTGCGCTCATCCTCTTTCATTTTCAGATGTAGATTACGTTAGGGTTGTTCATATTGGGTTTTAAATAGTAGTCAATTTTACCTAGATGAATGAAGCCTACATGTTTTGGAACGGGTGATTTTTCTACTCTCAATTTTCATAATGATCATAAGCGATTAAAATGTAAAAATGTAAAAGAGCAACCCTCACCTGAGTAATTCGTGACTCTCGGAAAAGGCAACACTACAATGTCTCCTTCGTATATATCACTAAACATTGTGAATTTCTCTTTCGCTTACAAAAAAAACTTGTAATTTACATAAATTCGGATCGGCTGCTGCCAGCTGGTATCGCTACTCACAAGTTCAATCAGTTTCCATGTGCGTATCCCTGCTTATACTGTTGCTACGTCTTCCTTAACCTGCCCACAACTTGTTTCGGCTGCACCTTTATGAGTGTAAAAAAGTGAAACCATCACCTTCGTCAACCAGCCATTGACCGGTTTTTATCGGTATCCGATCGACCTGTTTGGCGGACAATAATGGACAGTACGCGTGAACATAGCATTGAAGCCGTGGGTTTTTTTGTTTGTTTTCTTGACATCACAAGTGAAAATTATGTAAAACGGCGACCGTTGGGCTCGGAAGTAGACCTCCCACTTTTTCTTCGAGATTCACTGATGCATACCACGCTTGGGAACCGTTTGGAATGCGTTTGGCTGGGAACTCTGCCTTAAACTTGCTTGTCATCAGCTAATGGATTCGGTTGATTGTTGTGAATGAATTAACTTTAAAACACAACGGAATGGCAATGGCATAAAACGAGATCTTAACCGGGTTCTGGTTATGATAAGAAAACGTCTAATGATGATGAAATATCACGTCATCCATCCTGATTAATTATTTGCACTGCACATTTTCAAGCCCATAGCTTTTTATGAGGGCATTGGCATTGAAACGTTTTTTCATGTTTTTATAATGTGCTGTGCAGACCGAAGAAACCTACAAAAAATGGATTTTTTTGATAGCTGAGAATTGTTACGTTACATATTAAAAAGTCAAAAATGTATCATTTTTAGTTTTTGATACTTTTTAATCAAATAAAATTGCGACGATGCAATGCAGACACATGGTGTTTTGTTACTGAAGAAGATGCAACGGAAGTAGCAAGATGCAAACAACGGTATTATGGCTATATTATTGATTGTTCTTTAGAACAATAAAGTAATGCCTAGTTACTCGTTCTCTCGTATAATTTAATATTTTACGGCGAACAGTCAGCACATTTATATCTTCGCCTATTATTTTTGTTTTTCACGTACCCCATTGATGACAGACCTGCTACGTCATTACTGATAGCTGTGCAAAACATCGATCTCAATGCAGAGTTGATCGTGTTGAGCTGTTGTTCTTAAGGGCCAAACTGGACGAAGCATCAACGCATCCGTCAGCGCCAATTTGACAGTTAACCCATGAGAAAATTATTAGAATAACGCTGAGGGACGCGTTAACGCAGCATTCTGTTTGGCCTCTCACTCGATTAACCGAGTGTGATTGGATGGTGGAGATGTGAGTTCGACTAGGGCTGGCTAACACCGCAAAAAAGTTTGTGAATCCATCTTGATGCTTATTAGAAGTGGAGACATAGGGAAACTGGGAGTAATATGCACCATTTCAGGAAATTAAGCTTTATTCCTACTAAAGTGGTACCAACCGGAATACGAGCATCAGTGGCATCAACGATTGGCTATAAAATTTTGTGGATCGTAGGAAATGATCTCAAAACAAGTACAAGGCCAATTGCGGTACAGCACCATATCATCCTGGAGATGCGGAGCATGCTGAACCGGGTAAAAATGCATCCTTTCCATACTACAGGTTCAAGAGCTGCTACCTACGAGTAAACCTAAGCGGCTTGAGTTTTACAAGATTATACAAGCAAAAGTGTAGGCGAACCCTAAATTTATGAAAAACATTGTTGTTGCCGTTATTGTTTTTCATACGTGTCAGATTGTGTTCGTCGCATGCGATAATCCAGTGTGCTATGCGGGATGTATGAGTTCGTGCAGTTTTTTGATACTAATTCAACACCCAACATGATACGTTTAAAATGAAATTGCAACGAAACTAAAAGAGATAGGCGTCTCACGTGAAAAAACGAATTGTAGAACCGTATCAGAGTTTCAAATTGGTGAATAAAAGCAATCAGTTTTACATACGTTTTTAGGAGGAATTTGATAAAAACGCCTTGAAAACACTAATTCCAAAGCTTTTTGCTTCTAAAAAGTTACTAAATTTCATGAACCAGGAGGTTTAAGTGCAATGTTCAATAGGGGGAAGTCATCTATGGCCGGACAGCCTCTTTGGCCGGACACTAAGATTTCTCAAAAACAAAGATCGATAAAAACATTCGGAAAGCATGGAACAATAGTAAATTACACGATTTTATGATGTCCCAATTACAAGACGTCTTTGTTTCAAAAGCTGAACAAATGAGAACTGTCAAACGGTTCAACCATTAAAACAAAGAAAATCGAGTAAATTTCATACAACAAGTGCAGTTGCAAATGTTTTTAATGAATAAAAAATGCAATACTATTGAGCGTTGGCTTGATAAAGTTATTTGTTCAAAACAGTTTAAATTTGACATGAAAATATAAGATTTTGAAGAAAAAACTTAATTTTTTGAAATTGTGTAAGAAAGTAATCAGCAAAATATACTTACTTCATCTAGGATTGCTATATCTTTGATTCCTATGTAAAATAATACTAGGATCTTTTTCTTCTATTGATGCTGGTTTTAATAGATCAGTTTATCATGTCCGAGAATAGAAGACAGCTTTCGATTTGAGCTAATTTGTACTCAAAATACTATTTCAAAATCAACCTTGTAGCGCAAATTTTGTTGCTTTGTATTTTTTTGCTAAATAGAGGTAATAAAGTCGGTATTTTTTGTGTTTTATCTTGAAAACCTAAAGTGTCCGAGCATAGACGACTTCCCCCTACAAAATTTGCTCAGCTTTCGAATGAAAGAAACAGAATCTAGCTAGCTGGCATAGTTAAAGAAAAGCTGAAGAAAAACAGAACCGAAAACTAGAAATGTTTAACGCTTGAGATTTGACCATATGCGTAGAAGGATTTTTTTTGTCAAATGTGGTCCTCTATCACCCCTTGAAATATCTATGCTAAACTACCTAACAGCTACCTAAATATATGATTTGGCAAGCGATCTGCTCCTGTGGCAAACGGAGTGTGCCATTTGTGACTGCCGGAGCTGTAAACGAGCAGATCTACCTCAAGGAGTGTCTACAGAAGCGTCTGCTTCCGCTGTTGAAGCAACACCAGGGCCCTACGATCTTCTGGCCGGACCTAGCTTCGTGCCACTAATCAAAGGATGTCCTGGAGTGGTACGAAGCCAACGGGATTACTTTCGTACCCAAGGACATGAACCGCCCTATGGCACCGGAACGAAGGCCCATCAAAAAATACTGAGCTATTATGAAGCAGGTACTACGGAAGCATCCCTAGGAGGTCAAATCTGAGAAAGACATGATGAAAAAGTGGGTTTCCGTACAGAAGAAGCTGCAGCCAGATGTTGTACAGAACCTTGTAAGTGGAGTTAAGCGAAAGGTGGGAGCATACGGTTATGGTATTGAAGTTGAATGAAATAAGCATGCCAAAAGCTTACAAATGGGTTATATTTTATTGTCTAAAAGTTTGAAAAGGATCGGTCAATTAGGTAATTTTCTATAGCGTTTCTTCCGTGGTGCAATTTCATGTGGGACACCCTTTATTTACATAAACTCTTTACACACAAAAAGTTTTTATGCATGTAAATAGGGCTATGAGTTAAAATTTGTTAAAGGTACTTATATCTTCAGAGTAATAAATTTGGTCAATCTTTTGTTCGGTAAGTTTTCTTTTGAATGGCATTTATCGACCGTTTGTGTTTTTTCGTACATATATGCAATCCTTTAACGCAGTGGCTCCCAACATTTTTTGGCTGACGTACCCGCTGGCGGAATTCCAAATACTATTTTGCTGTAAGCTAAATTTTTAGCGAACCCCTGGGCTTCTCTGCTTTAATGGATAAAGCCGTCTCTGCTTTTAGAGCGTAAGAGCCACTTGCGAAATGGGCAATATGAAAAATGTGTCTATTCTATCACTTTTTCGTGTCACGATTTTTTTTTGCTTTTCTGGCATGCCACCCTATTAAAGTAAGACGTAGTCCTACGTCAAAGACGAACATCTAAAACAAAATGATCGACCTCAACATTTTTCTGTGAGTAATTTATATGGTCTATATTATATTGTAAAAAATGAGATTTGAAAAAAATCTCAGTAGAGAATGTTGGACATAAAAAACAAGGCGCTCTTACAGATATTTATTTTTGAATAAAAATCAAAACATGGCGCTCTTACAGATACTTATTTTTCCATAAAAATCAAAACTTAGCTCATGTCTTTTGAGTGTACCTTTATGAATCGTTTTTACAATGTTGTCCGTTAGAGGGTTAATTTCTAATTTTCATCATCATGCACCTTTGTACTAGTTAGGCTACACAATCGTGCATGCAATCCCAACGATATAGGTTCACGAAGTGTTCTGTCGCAAACCGAAGTTTTTGCAATCCGATAATCTGCCCCCGTTTGTCTCATTTTCAAACTAATCTTGTCTATGCTTAACTTTGAACGAGCGATTGTCCCCAGAGGCAATGATTTGCATAAACAGGTAAAGCATACCAACTATTCAGTAAACGTAACAGTTTCCTAACGCCTCTTCTTGATTACCTCTGCACGGTGGTGCTCCTAATGTTACACACTGAGTTCAGCCGGTAAGCCGTCCACAATTCTGCTAACGGATGAGGCAATTGGCATGTACAGACCGACTGCATTCGGTCAAGCCATCACGGTAGGGAAGAGATGAAGTTTCCCTTTCATTTTCCTTCGGTCGGTCTCTTCACTGTGTACCGCCGAATCGTGTGTACATCTCGTTTCAGTTTAACGATACTGACGCTCACTTTTTAGTTTTACCTCAGACCCACTTTTGCCCTCAAGTGCTGTTTAAGCCAGTGTCCCCCGGAGCGTTCGTCTGATCGAGTTGGTTGTTCAAGTGGAAAATCGCAGCATAAGATAATTCGCTTCCTATAATGACCTTCTACATTTCAGAGTTTTTTTTCTGTGCCAGCTAAGTGACGATACTTCTGCTGGACCTCTTTCAAAGTTCATACACATATCGATTAGCTTAGTGGTAAGTGAGTAGCTTTTGTACACCCTTGCCTTGTTCGGTACCGGACCGGTTAAACGCGGTAGTTAATCCTGGAGCAGTGACTTAACACTTTCGATTTTTACCCCTGCCTGCCACGTTTGGTAGTTTCTTATGTAACGCGCAACGGCACGCAACAGGTTCGCCGTTTCCTCGTGGGAATGTCGCATTGAAATCTCTCGTGCATCATCATTCACTAATGCCAATGGCACTGATTCCATTCAACCGAATCGCGGTCAAACCTACATGGGGATCTATTTTACTTACTTACCCACAAACCAAATGACCCTTGAGGGCTGCAGAAAATAACATAATGGAAAAATTGCACTTGTTCGAGGATGCTAGCAGCCACAATAGGTAAGACCTCAAATTATAAACAAACTTTTTGGCTGAAGGGTTACCTCGGGTAAATAGTCAACATATGCGGTTTGTAAAACTTTGTGTTTCTTAGAGCGATGTTCTTGAGCAGTGAATGCTTTTAGTGAGTTACGGTCATTGCATTGTTTAACATCTTAATGTAGAGGCTATAAAATTCAAGAACAGTTGAAAGTTTCATTAAAAGATTTTATGACCATTCTATGAAATGCAATATTAAGTGTGCAATTCGCTACTACTTCGTAGTTCTTTAACCTTGCATCTTCATCGTTGAACTGCAAGATCAACAACATATGGCTAAAGTCAGTGAAAATAAAGATTGATCTTTAATATGTTATAAGTCACATGTTTCGCTCCATATTTGCAGCAAACAGAGCTAAGTCACGATCTGAAAAAATTTCGCAAACCATACTTGTAGGTAGGAACGTGCACCATTTGTGTACGACTGCATAGTTCGTAAAAATGGACCACAGAGTCTTCTCCGGCAATAAACAGTAACGGTTATGGTATAATGAGCAGAAGACGAACCGACCTGTCAATTTACTGCGCTAGTACTGCCAAGATGACCTCGGACTACGAATGGCGATGTCCGGTTTATTCGCTGTTTATTTAACTATACAATTAGTACCTACATGTCAAGAAATCGTCGTTAGACCGCCTCATTGCGGATACACCAAAGTTTATTTGTTCAGGCGCTCTTTTCGAAGTTGTTCAAATACTTTCGTTAGAGTAGAAAAGCATGCCTTAATTTATTTGATGCTCGCGTACATACAAAATTTAGTCGTCATTTTAGTGCAGACATGGACCAATAAGAAAGTTTAGTGTAGACTATAAATATTACCATATAGTAGTTGCGTGTCCAAACTTGCAAGGGAATTAAAATTAGTCAATGTTTATGTGCTCTTGATCAGGCTGCAACTAAGAGCCCTTCAAGCTGCAATGTGAAATTCAACCTAGTTTAGGAATGTATCCTTTCACGAAGAGGGCCGGCACAAAAGAACCAGTTAATCTGCACTGGGATCTGGGTCATTGTTGTCTTGAATGAAACGAAAAAGCCGGTTCACTAGCAAGTAACCATCCAAGAGAAGTATTGAGCCAGAATCCTTTTGTGCTGTTTCATCAAGTGCTCCAGAAATGAGACTCGATGAATGGGAATAGACGAGCATAAAAACAAATTGGAATGGCATAAACGGGCTAAGGCAATCAAGAATGTTTATAGAACCTCATAGTGAAAAAAGTCGAGTACTGCTTAGGCTCTACAAAAAACACAAGTACAGTCAGTACGCAATCATGGGGCACATACAATAGTGGGTCATTTTAACTTTAACGACCGATTTATGTTTAAATATTAGCTATTGATTGATCAAATTAATATTCCTACCTATGAGTAATAATTTTATCATTCAATAAGTGTAATAACAAACATAAATCGAAAGTTAAAGTTAAAATGACCCACAATTATGTGCTGACTGTATTATGGTAGGATTATGCATAGGTCATCTATCGGGCAAAGATCATTTCATGAAGATAACCAATAGTGCTTTCTAATTTGCGGTTATGTTAGTGGTTTGTTTTCTCTCAGTTTAAAAACCATACAACAGTGCCATAGAAAAACCAACAACAGGAACAATAAATCGCGTGTATGTATACGAGGCAAAGTGTGCATACGGTTACCAGTGTTGCAATATTTTGGCAGCGTTTACTGTGATTGAAATATTTCTTCTTCTGCTTCAGTTTGCGGGGGTGGCTCATGCCGTTTCAAGCACTCGTCTCCATTCAACTCGGTCTTGGGCCACTCGTCGCCAATTTCCTAGTCGTCTCAGAAGTCGCAAACCGCTTTCGACCTAGTCGAACCATCGTGCTCGATGGGCCCCCCTGTTCCTGGTGCCGGAGGGGTTGTTGAAGAGGACTATTCTCGTCGCACTGTCGTCCGGCATCCTTACGACGTGTCTGGCCCACCGTAGCCTGATAACTTTCACTAGATGTACGATGGGAGTCTCCCCAAGCAGTGCCTGTAACTCGTGATTCATACGCCTCCGCCACTCTCCGCTTTCAGTTTGTACTCCGCCAAATATCGTCCGCAGCACTTTCCGCTCTAACACAGCAAGGGCGCGTATGTCCTTCGTGAGCTACATCACGGCTTCAAGTCCATAAAGTACTACAGATCTAATAAGGGTTTTGTAAGCTTCGTGCGGCGGCGTATGCTTCCTGATAGTAGCGTTTCACGAAGGGCAAAGTAGGCCCGATTTCCCGCTTGGATGCGCCGCTGGATCTCCTTACTAGTGTTGTTGTCCGTGGTCACCAGCAATCCCAAGTACACGCACTCCTCTACCACTTCTAGTTCGTCGCCGTCAACGGTTACCGTCCGTAGGAGACGCGTGTTTATTTCCTTTCAGCCTCTTCCTTCTATGTATTTGATCTTTGACGCATTTATTTTTAGCCCAATTCTCCTAGACTCCGCTTTCAGTCTGGCGTAGATTGCCGCTGCCGTCGTTTCTGGCAATGATATCGAAGTCATCTGCAAAGCCTAGAAGTTGGCTACCCTTAGTAAAAATCGTACCTCTCGTTTCAATGCCCGCTCGTCGGATCACCCCCTCGAAAGCGATGTTGAACAGCATGCAGGATAAACCGTCACCTTGTCTCAACCCTCGCCGCGTCTCGAAGGGACTCAAGAGTGTTCCAGAGATGTGTACGAAACACATCACTCAATCCAATGTAGCTCTGATTAGTCGCGTCAGTTTGTCCGGAAACCGTTCGTGCATTATCTGCCATAGCTTGTCTCGATCGACTGTATCGTATGCTGCTTTGAAATCAATAAAGATGTGATTCGTGGGCACGTTGTACTCCCGACATTTCTGCAAGATCTGTTGGATAGTAAAAATTTGGTCCGTAGTTGCGCGAGCCCCCATGAAACCCGCCTGATAATTCCTTACGAAACCTTGTGCTATCGGTGACAACCGGCATAACCGGCGTTGTAGGCGGCGTTTACCAGCGTAATACCGCGATAGTTGCAGCAGTCTAGCCGATCACCCTTTTTGTAGATGGGACAAACCACTCCTTCCACCCATTCCTCCGGTAGCTTTTCCTCCTCCCAAATCATCGAAATAACCCAGTGTAGAGCCTTTGCTAGCGTTTCTCCGCCATGTATATAAAGCTCTGCCGGTAGGTGGTCCTTCCTAGCGGCATTATCGGTCTTCAGCAGCCCGACTTCTCGTTTGACTTCTTGGAGATCAGGTGCTAGGACATTACTATCTTCCATGGGCGCTCCTAGGTTAATTTCCGTTCCGCCTCCTTCTGCGACTTCGCCATTGAGGTGTTCATCGATGAACTGCTTCCATCTGTCGACCACCTCGCGCTCGTTTGTGATTAGATTCCCTCCCTCGTCCCTACACATGTCAGGTTTCGGTGTGTAGCCCTTCCGAGTTTGGTTCACCTTCTCATAAAACTTGCGCGTGTCATTAGCTCGGAATAGTTGCTCTAATTCTTCACGATCTCTGTCCTCCTTTTGGCCCTTTTTTCTCCTCAGGATCAACTGGTTCCTAGCTCGTCGGTATTTGGCCAGGTTCTCTCTAGATACTTAGATAATTTTTCCAAGCAGTTTTTCCCCTCCACCGCTTGTTTGCATTCACCATCAAACCAATCATTTTGTGTACTCCGAAGCTCAATACCTAGTGCCGCGGTAGCGGCCTCCCCGATGGCCGAGCGTATTCAGCCCCAACCGTCTTCGAGGTTTGAAGCACCTAACTCCTCGGAAGAAGGCAGTGCCTCATTCAGTACTCGCGCGTAGTTCTCGGCAGCTTGTGGGTTATCTAGCTGCCTGATGTTCAGTCGAGGAGGGCGGCTTTGACGTGTCCGGTATACGGACAGCTTTGAGCGCACATATACTGCTACTAGGTAATGGTCAGAATCAATATCCGCACCCTGACGGGAGCGTACGTTCGTGATGTTAGAGAATAAGCGGCCCTCTATGAGAACGTGGTCAATTTGGTTCATTGTACGTTGGTCAGGTGATCTCCAGGTGGCTTTGTGGATATCCTTGCGCAGGAAAAAGGTGCTTCGGATCACCAGGCCTCGGGAAGCTGCGAAGTTTATACATAGTTGGCCGTTATCGTTTGTGTCGGTGTGCAGGCTATGGGGTCCTACCACCGGTCTATACATTTCTTCCCTACCGACTACCGACCTGGGCGTTCATATCCCCGATGACGATCTTGATGTCCCGTGACGAGCAGCTGTCGTACGTTGCCTCCAGCCTCGCGTAGAACGCTTCTTTCTCATCGTCGGGTCTACCTTCGTACGGGCAGTGCACGTTAATGATGCTATAATTGAAGAAACGGCCCTTTATCATCAATACACACATTCTCTCGTTGATCGCCTTCCAACCTATCACGCGATCCTGCATTCCGCCCAGCACTACAAAGCCCTTTCCCAGTTCGTTGGTAGCGCCACCGCTCTGGTAAAACTGGGCCTTTCCGCCACGGATCTTCCATACCTTCTCTCCTTTGCGACAGATTTCCTGCAGAGCTACGATGCCGAGTTTGCGGGGTTCCAGCTGTTCAATCAGCACCCGCTCGCAACCTGAGAAATTTAGCGATCTGCAGTTCCAAGTCCCGAGTCTCCATTCGTCGTCCTTGTTCCGTCGCCTAGGTCGATGCCGAATATTCCCCTCCGAATATGCTTGAATGTTGTTAGTTTAAGTTTAATTTAGGTGTGTAGCCGTACTGGGGCAACACTACCGAGTCTCGCGATGGGGCTGCCATCTTATAGTGCCGAGACTCACTATACCTCCTTCTCGGTTAGTATACGACCTTAGTTTCCACCGGAGTTGGTTACCCGATCTCCGCTAAGGTTGCTCGTATTCCGGCTGGTACTACGAGGAGGTCGGGATCGGAGTTGTTGGATAAGAGGCTAACGACCACTATGGGGCTATATTCCGCATTATCCAGCCGTTTACGAACCATCGTTTATCTACCCGGTATTTAAATCTGGCGATCGTCTTAATGTGATAAATTACCATGGAAATCCACTGCGGCATCTAAATTATTTGAAATAATAGTGAGTGGTGTGATACTGTCCCGCGCTAAGGGCTACATTTCAATGGCTCAGCACGGTTTCATGCCTGTACGGTCTGTCTATACTAATCTGTTAGAAATCACATCCATGTGTCATCAAAAAGTATGTGGACGATTTGGTTACAGCCATTCCACTGGACAAACTGGATCATGTAGTCGACACTTTCAACAGTTACAATCCCAATATCCAATTCACTTGTGAGATTGAGGAGAACAACCGGTTACCCTTTCTGGACATGCTGTTAGTGAGGCACGATGACCAGCACATCTCCACCGAATGGTATCAGAAACCCATTGCGAGTGGCCGTTTCCTAAATTATCTGTCAGCGCATCCCCCACATCAAAAAATAAATATGGCCATCAACTTCATCAACAGAGTCGACAAACTGTCTCCCGGTCTGTCAGAAGCGTCGAAATTGGAGATAATGCACCGACATTTGGAGCTGAATGATTATCCGAAAAAACTACGCAACCGCCTCATCAACAGAAGAAACACCCGACAAAATATTGTCAACCAACCGGACCAAAACAACGCAGATACTACTTACCGGTCAATATTATACATTCCCTACCTCACTGACAAAATAGGCAAATACCTGAAAAAAGACTACTCTAGCGTAAAATTAGCCACACGAAACACAAACTTAGCTAAACAATATTATACACAAACAAAAGATAAAATAGCAAAAGATGAACACTGCAATGTAATTTATGGCATCCCCTGTAATGATTGTAAGTCACAGTATATAGGTATGACAACGAACAAATTAAAAACTAGAATTAGTGGACACAAATCAAACATAAATGCGTTACAAAAATTGATTAGCTCAGATACTAGTTTCGATGATTCACAATTTACAACACTCAGTGAAAAAACAGCATTGTTGGCACATTGCATAAAAACAAAACACACTTTCAATCTTCACGACACAACAATACTCGACCAACACCAGAATATGGCAGCACTGCCGATTCTCGAGATGTGCCACATAGCGACAAACACCAACACAGTCAACAAGAGAAGTGACATCGCAGGCCTTACACGCTTAAAAAATTTGACCCACTTTCACGAAAAGTGGAACAGCTCAAAACATGCGTATATTTTACACACTATTTTGAGTAACTCTTACTCCTTTTATGAGTTCCACCGTAGAAGCTCATTAATGAGCAATATTTACTCAAAAATGAGTGCCATTTCACCCAAAACTGAGTAGTACTTACACAAATTACGAGTAAATTTAACTCAGTTATGAGGTCGACCTAAACTACTCAGAATTTAGAAATTGCCATTACTCAAATTTTTGGGCTGTTCCACTTTTTGTCATAGTGAGTCGGTTTTTACTCATTTTTGAGTTGAAAGTCACTCATTTCTGAGTTAATCTTATTCATTCGCGGGTTAAATTTTTTAAGCGTGTAGTACAACATACGCCGGCATCTTTCATACCATTGTCAACAATAGCAAACAGAACGCAGGACAAACCGCTGCATGTGAATGATGTGATGGCGGTATGAGCAGAATTGTTTAGTGTGTGATGTTAGTGTACGTTTCTGTTTTTATTTTTGTTTTTTTATTTATATGCATGACGATACATTTGACGCACAATGACGATACCTATATAAACAATAATACGACAAAACGAATAGCTATGTAAGTACACTGAGAAAAATTTGTTTGTAAGAAATGTTTCCGATTAATGTAAAACCATATATATTTTGTGTACCCCTTTCCCTTACAGCTCTTTGAAAAAGACATAATATAATGTTGAAACGTTAGGGCAAAGCTAAATTTCGTTTGTTTTTTCTGACTGATGAGCCGATAAAACCCAAGTCTAAAGAATTATTGAATACAGTCGATAACCACGTCAAATGTTATTTATATAGATTTATAAGCGAAGTTTGATCGTATTAATCATACTCTTACGAAAACTATCTCGGCTTGGTGCTTCTCAACAAATGGTTGAACTCATACCTCAGTGGTAGAGTACTGCGTGTAAATTTGGATCTAGTGTTTCATCACCATTCCCCAGTCTGAAGTTCCACAAGGTAGCATTTCTACATATAATTTTTATTCAACATCAACAGACTACAATTGTCCTAATGATGGTTTCTTATACTATTACTAATCACACAGTCAAACAATTACAAATATACACAGATTTTCTTAAACGTCATTGGTAGAGAAAAATACAGAAAAGTTTCGGCGGATAGTTTCACGTGACAGATTAAAATCAAAGTCAGCGGCAACTCTATTGAAGACTCGCTGTACTCCGGTCATAGCACTGTTTTGTCCATAGTTGGTGCGTTGAAACGGTAGTCGCAGCATTGCGTCATTCCGCAGTGCCCTGGAACGTACATTCAGATTAATCGTACCTAAGATGGCAGGACAATCGATTCTTCCCTGCAACATATCAGCAGGAAACAAAGCTCTCGCGACGTTCCTTCGCGCCTGAAGTGTCTCCAAATGGATCAACCGGCATCGTCTCTCGTAACTCGGCAATCGGAACGGATCTAGCCAAGGTAGATGACGGAGCGCAAAACGTAAGAAGCGGCGTTGAATCGACTCAACCCTAGCAACTCCGTTTTGGTAATACGGATGCCAGACGATGGAACCGTATTCGAGAGTCGAACGGATGAGTGAGCAGTATAATGCCTTAAGACAATACACGTTGGTGAAGCCTTTAGCGATGCGGAAGACGAATCCTAGAGTTCTGGATGCTTTGTCCACAATGTAGGAAATGTGTCGTCTAAAGGATAACTGACTGTCCAAGATAATGCCGAGATCTTTCACTTGGTCGACACGTTGGATTTCAGTACCAACGAGCTTGTAGTTGAAAATCACTGGTTGACGGATTCGGGCGAAAGAAATAATGGAGCATTTTTCAGGATTCACGTGCATGCAGTTCAAGTTACACCAATCCATAAAGGTGTCAAGCTCTCGTTGAAGACGGATTGCATCGACATTGGAGCGAATCCTCAAGTAGATCTTCAGATCATCGGCGTAGGATAAACGAGGGCCTTCAAGAACGTGGTTGACATCATTGAAGTATAGCAGGAAGATTAACGGTCCCAAATGACTGCCTTGTGGGATTCCAGACGAAGCCGAAAATGCATTAGATTGAAAACCCTCAACCGTCACAATCAGTTTACGACCTACGACATGGGAATTAAACCAACGCAGCACACTTCCGCTGATACCGAGTCTTTCCAATTTGGCAATTGCAATAGCATGATTGATTTTGTCGAACGCCGCAGATAAATCAGTATAGATGACGTCCGTTTGAACACGGTCCGCTAAGCTTTCTGCAATATATGATGTGAGACACATGAGATTTGTAGTGGTTGATCTGCCGGCGATGAATCCATGTTGATCATCACTTAGGTATTGTTTGCAGTGTGACAGCAGCGGAGTCATGATTACAAGCTCGAATAACTTCGAAATGGCACATAATGATGAGATTCCTCGGTAGTTATTGATGTCTTTCCGATCTCCTTTCTTATGAACAGGAAACATATGGGCAGTTTTCCATACGGACGGAAATACCCCGCTTGAGACGGACAGGCTAAACACCAGCTGAAGGGGGATAAGTAGGTCAGCGATGTGCTTTTTTAAAAACTCAGACGGTATGCCATCTGGGCCGGCTTTAGTCGAAGATTTTAACATTGAGGCGGCTCTAGAGATCACTGTTTCGTCGATATTAAGAGTACCCAGCGTATTCGCAGTCATTAGCGCAACATTGTTGGCAGCCTGAGTAACTTGGTCGTAACTTGGGATCACTTCATCGCAAAACGTTCGCCCGAATTTATCAGCAAATAGTTGACTGATATACTGAGGATCCGAAGCGACTTCACCATTCAGGGTCATGGTTGAGGGAAGGCCCGATTCTTTACGCTGATCGCTAACATACTTCCAAAAAGTTTTCGGTTTCAACTTCAGATTACGCTGAATTCTGTGTAGGTGTCGTCTATAGCAATCCCGACTGGTTCGTTTGTATGCAGCGTTCAATCTGATGTAATGCTCACGCAGCGAAAGGGTGCGGAACTTGGAGTATGTCCTAAGCGCAGCCCTTTTTTCCGTCTTCAGAATACGAAGCTCGCGGGTCAACCAAGGTTTACTGTTTGGCGAATGTACTATCTTAGGTACATGACGATCGATTGCGTGCCCAATTATATGAGAAAGAGTCAATGCTGCGTTGTCGGCATCGTTTCCGTCGAGAACACCAATCCAGTCAATAGTTGCAAAGAATTCGGCAATTCTTTGGTGATCAGCATTCCGAAAGTCGTACGAAACAGGCGGGATGATTTTCATATGATCAGAATGATGGTCCTGGAGGGCTAGGATGAGTGGAGGGTGGTGTCTTACTAGCTTAACCAGAGGCGACGGAGCGAGCGAAATCACTGGCGCAACATCCTGTACGCTGACGAAGCAGAGATCCAGACTGCGATTGTTCTCGTTGATCACGTGGTTGATTTGTCGCAATGTGGCAGAGCTATAACAGTCGAGAAGCCGTAAAGCTCCGAGGTGTACAATGGAGTGACCGGGATCCGGATGGAGAAAACCATTGCTGGATGGTTGCCACAGTAGTCCTGGAAGGTTGAAATCCCCGATAACAATTAGCTCGTCGGTTGCGGTAGCCACATCGATAACTGACCTAACGAACTGGGAGTGAATATCGATTAGAGCTTCATCGCGTACTCGATCAGGCGGAATGTAAATTCCACACACAAAAAGGTTGCTGTTTGCGAGTTCGATACATTGATCATTGATGGTATTGAGTTACACAAAGTGGACCGAGTTAGTGACCTAGGCGTCTTGCTAGGCACAAAACTGACGTCTAACTTACATCGTGAGTTAATAATCTTTAAAGCATCTTGGCAGCTTGGATCAATCTTTAAGATTGGACAACATGCCCAATTTGGTTCCATTTGCTTGATTAGTTCTTGAGTTATGAGGAAATTTGTATTTCATTTGTATGGGAGCCCCCCTTCTTAAAGCAGCAAGGGGTTCACCATAGAAGAAATTCCTGCCTCCAAAAACACCCGCATGCCAAATTTGGTTCCATTTGCTTGATTAGTTCTCGAGTTATGAGAAAATTTGTATTTCATTTGTATGGGAGTCCCCCCTCTTAGAAGCGAAGGGGTCTCGATTCACCATAGAAAAAATTCCTGCCTCCTAAAACCCCCACATGCTAAATTTGGTTCCATTCGCTTGATTAGTTCTCAAGTTATGAGGAAATTTGTGTTGCATTTTTATAGGATCCCCCTCTTAAAATGGGAAGGCATCTCAGAACACTTTAGAAAAAAAAATCCTGCCTTCAAAACCCCCACATACTAAATTTGGTTCCATTTACTTGATTAGATCTTGAGTTATGAAGAAATTTGAATTTCATTTGTATGGGAGGCCCCCTTCTTAAAGAAGGAAGGGGTCCTAATTCACCATAGAAAAAAATACTACCTTCAAAAATCCCCACATGCCAAATTTGGTTCCATTTGCTTGATTAGATCTCGAATTATGCAGATATTTATGTTTCATTTGTATGGAAGCCCGCCTCTTAGAGGAGGGAGGGGTCTCTAACCATCATAAGAATCTTCCCCGGTCCCAAAAACCTCTGCATACAAATTTTCACGTCCCATTTCTACAAAAACATCATGCAGATGGACAATACGTGTTTTGGCCGGATAGATCATCATCGCATTACGCCAAAAAAACACAATCGTTCCTGAATACCCATTCAATCCCATTTTTACCTAAAAACCACGACTCGAAAATCTGCCTCAGTGCGCCCAATCGAAGATTTCTTCGGGATTTTGAGTTCCTTGGTGTACAAAAATAACTGGAGAGCCACGAATTGCAAACAGTTTATTAGTTTATTGGTAGAATCAAGAGATGTATTCGCAAAGTTGATATGACGGCCGTACAACGCTCCTGTTTCGACGTCAAATGAAAACTTCGCCGAACAGCTGATTTCGGACCGTTTTTAAATGTACAATTTTTTTTCAACAATGGATATTGTATCTTTGATTTCGGTAAATCAGATCTTCTTCAAGTATATTTGTCTTTTTTTGACAGCTTGATAAAAAAATTCCAAAATTTAAGTTGCCACCCGTTATTTGTACGAGAGTCCTTATCTTCTTACCACAGGGGTGAGGGGTCTCAAACCATCATAAAATAAATTCATGCCTCCAAAAACCCCCACATGCCAAATCTGGTTTCATTTGCTTGATTAGATCTCGTGTTATGAGGAAATTTGTATTACATTTGTATGGGATCCCCCTTCATAAAAAAGGCAAAGGTCCTAATTCATTATGGAAAAAATTCTTGCCTCCAAAACCCCCGCATGCCAAATTTGATTCCATTTGCTTAATTAGTTCTCGAGGTTTGAGGAAATTTGTGTTTCATTTATGCCCTCCATAAAATTGTTCTCTTATCCTTTCCATAAAATTGCTGATCATTTTATCTATCCAACGACATATAAATTGTACAGTTTCCTTCAGGTGTTTAGTAGTTATTAACATTTGAAATATTTCATTCAAACGTTACACTTCTATTTTCGTTTGCACAAAGTGCTACCCAGTCCCAGTATAGTAAACAAAGATGTAGTCCTACGTCAAAAATTTTGTCACACTTTACAATAGTGAAGCAATCAAAAGTGTAAAGTGTTTCCCGTCGGTAGGCAACCAGAAGCAAGATAAATAAGTTGGGAGTTTTACTGGTGTTCGAAATCGCTGAAGAGTTATGTATCAGGAAAATTGGTTTTAATGTTTTATTGCGAAACAAATGATCTTTTTATACGGTTCGCATTCCATCATGACACTAACCTAAATTATGCTTTGATTTGATTTTATGCAGCGCACCATTTGTTCGGAATCTAATGATATGGCAAAGGACTTGAAGTTGTTGATGAAACACTATGGTTTTCGTCACAAAAAAGATAATGGTCTCGAGGGTGTACATGCAAGGGTTTCCATACCGTGCATTGGCACATAAACCAAGAAAACTGACTGGAACGGATGTTAAACAAAAAATAGATATTGAAATAAACAATTTTTCCAAACAAAATTTGCGATTTTAGTTGGAGTTCGTCACAATAATTTTGGAATATTTTTTATGCAAGTGTAATAAAATACTTTCATTGTGGCAGATGATGGACTAATTAACAATAGTTGAATTCCGGCAATTCTAAAATTATGTATATAGTTAGAGATTTGTAACGTAATTTTGTAATAATTTTTACTGAAAAAAAAATTTACAAAATGTTGACCCTTTCCGTAGTATAAATATAGTACACCTTTACCAGCAATCGAAGCAATCAATTCGAATGATCATAGATTTTACCTATTTTACTCAGTCGTATCACAAAGACATCTTTTGCGCAAGTAGTGCGAAATCCTTTCTAAATCATGCATCTTCCTCGTGGGCCAACCGGATGGTACTGAGGCAGTCAATTACGGTCGGGGTCATCGAGTCGGTAAATCAGTGGAATGATTTCGTTTCGCGTGCTGACTTTAATTCTGACTTCGAATTCACTGCAATGAGTGTAATGGTGCGCAGCTCAAAAGTTCGTCTTAATGTTTATACATCAGGCAACTTATTCCAATATTAAGCGCACAGGTACTTTCGAGAGTAAAAACACAAAGTAAAATAATAATATATTTCATTACACTTATGACATATTCTGCAGCGTTATGGAACACCTTGAGCAACCATTTTTTCTATACGATCCAATTTATATTTACCTAAATTTCTAGCATATGACTGGAAAAATAACTAACTAAGAGAGATCTTTTTCCCCTCTTATATGTCACAGATAAAGTCACAGTCACAGTTACCATTTCAACTGATTCACTAGTAAATGCACTTACTTATGGTGTTTCGCAACGCTAGAATGTGTCTTTAGTAACAAGTTATTACACAGTTAAACAGCGACTTAACGTTTGCGAATTTACTCTCTCTTTTTTCAACTCATTGGTATACAACAACCAGCATTAATTTAACACCTTGCAAATACAAATGGTCATACACACATTATAGAGCTGGCAAATAATGGATAAATTGATCAAGCTCTTAATATTCATGTTCGATTAACTTTTAAACCTTTCACAGCATATTAAATTTTATATAGGTATGATTGAAGTTGAATGCCGAAGTTGGAAATAGAGTCATAAACAGACTTTAGCATAATTAGATAGATGATGCTCGAAGATATCGGAGCAGCAGTCCATATGTTATGGCACCGTAACTTTTCTACATAAAAATAATTAACATCGACGATTTGCACAGAGAAAGGATAGGGACAGCGCGGCGGCGAGGCTCAATTTTGTCCAAACACGAAAACATTCGAATCGAAACCGTAAATGAGAGATTTCTTTCCTTGGATTCACGAGCTGTCGGCGAAATTGTTTCCACCAAAGGCTCTCGCGCGTTTGAATGGATCATTTTACGCTTGAAATGTTAGAACTCAAGCTCGCACCTGTTGAAGGCAATGCATCGCGCGAAGATGTAATTTAGCTACCATCAATGCTTAAATGGTGCATTAGCATCGCGCTGCGATTTTACCATCCGATCCAATGTCAATCTTAGCAAAGCACTTCACGAGGAAACTATTTTTATGCTAATGTTTTCCTATAATTAGATTGAAAATTGAGGTGATCTTAGTAGCACAAAACATAGCACAAAAACACATGGTTTGTTCGCTTTCAAATATGTGCATTGATATCAAGGTAAATGCGTAAATGTGGCTACATATGTTTGAACTACATATGAGTTATTTCATCTGGAATCAGTTTAGCAATTGGATTAGTTTAGATTTGTTATTTCAGAGGCTTTCAGACTGCGATTGGTTGTTCTCTTAGTTTACCAATTTTTGAAATAGGTAGGAATAGATTCAAAGAAAGCCGGTCGCATCTGTTTCCTTCAAGCACTTCATTAACACCAGATATAGTGAAGTGCAATGTCCGAAATGGCTCTAGCAAAATGACACTAGGTTTGGGATGCTCAAGGAATTGGCTGCCCAGAATCAAAAACATCCCATCAAGAAGACTGGCATCATCTCCTCCTCGCGCCCATAAAAATTACAATTAACAGAAGCAACAGCGCACCCCTCCCGACAAAAGTTGAAGCTGTGTGTATATGTATTGGTGGAAAAAGATGTGTGCGAGTGTGGCAATGCATTACATAAGTGTTTGTGTAAATCCACATTCTAATATATACACACTAGTATGTGTTACTCCAACTTTAACTCGGCACACTCTTAAATGAGTTTATCCGTAAATTGGTTGGATTTAGCTAAAACTTGGGTAACACTACTCAAAATGCCCTTAAAGTGTACAAACTCAGATTTTGAGTAGTTTTTCAACCAAAAAATTGGTTCGTGGGAACTTAAAATGCGTTATTTGTCACTGAGAATAATTCAATAATCGGTAGCAAGTAACCAATATTGGTTGAATTTATTACCCAAAATTTAAGTTTGTACATTTAAGCGCATTTTGAGTAGTTTCAACCAAGTTTTAGGTAAATCCGACGTATTTATAGAAAGAATCATTTAAGAGTGCAGATAGCATTGTTGTTACTGTCGCTCGAGTTTTGGCAGAGTTGCCAGTCTTCTTGATGGAGTGTTTTTGCCAGAATCGAGTGTAGTAGTAACGAGTTCTGGATACGGCAGGAGTCACCAAAGCTCAAAGCTACTGCAGCTGCAGAAAAAGAAAATGCTGTACAGTTACACTGATTAACTTAGCAACCATATCAATTTCTAGTGCAAGCCAAGGTTAGTCAAGAGAGGTTTTCTAATGTTCAAATTTGTTTTTCACCCCCGCTGGGTTGCCCTTAACGATCACCGAAATTTTCAAAGCGGAAACTGTTGAATGTATAAACAACGTCGATGGTTGCTAACCAATCGTTCCGCGCACTCCTGTTTTACAAACTGTGAAAACTAGATCACCTATTTTAACTCACCTTGGTGCAAGCGAAGTTACATTTCCAGGGATTGAGTGTGGATTGCAAAGTAACCTCTTTCTTCTCCTCTAGCAGCATAGAACCGGGATAACTCGTGCTGTATCAAGAGCTTGTCTTCATTGTACTCGGTCCGAATTCGCTTCAACTAAATATGTTGTATTAACAATATAATTCACTCTACTACAATCCTGAAGACACGACTTCTAGCACCATAGCGGCATAAATGGTTACCAATGTACACCGTGAATTCGATACATCTATCGGAAACAACTCAACATTTAGTATAGAGTTTAGCCAATTCTAGATAGGATTAACGAGAAATTAGCCCTCAACGTGTATTAATTACTACCTTGACTGCTTTGAGTGTATTAGTAAATAGGTCTTAATGGCTCTTTAGTTGCAATTTTTTAAATGTAGTACAGTAGATTCGCTGGAATAAATGATTGTCTGCCTTACATTATCGATAATCTTTCATATGCAGCTCAGTTCCATTCACAAAAATGTTTTTCTGACGAAAAAACTGCTTATGAGCACATGCACTTCAAAATCATCTCAGCATAAAATATAAAACATAAAACACACACACAACATTAACCATGAGGTTAATCGCATTTTACTTGAATATTTAAAACAAAACCGGATATTCACTTCACTTGAAATGCAAGATTTAGAAATATTTAATAATAGCACATCAATATCTGGCTCACTTTCCGTCAATATATCTCCGCAGTTGGGAAAAATTCACAAAATATGAAAGCACACGAGCATCTAGTCTACATTTGCGCATGCAAAAGTCACTCTGCCTGCACTATGAAAAAATCTGTATGTACAACTGGCTTAAAAACTTGCGCAGTTTTCATCCACCGAACTTTTCACTTAAAATTTGCGTTTCAGCGGATTTTACTCATATAAGCCGTTTTATCTGAAAATCTAAGTTTTATAGTAAGTTTTATTTACATTATTCTTAAACATAAGACGAAATGCATGCCAACTGCAAACCAGATGTTCCCAAAATTATGCGAATGAGCGTGCCGATTTTTTAGAGTGCATCTATTTCATGTGACAGGGGGATTTTCGTATTCTTCCTTTTACCTCTTGCTCGCAGCAAGCCAGTGATGCCATACAAAATATTAAAATTGTTGCTTTTACGTAAATTAATCTAACAGATGACATGGCAACATTACATTGGGTAAAGAATACCAGAGAATTTTGTGTTAAGCTCTCGCGTGACTTTAGCTGAAATGTTTATCATATGTTATACAATACTCCCGTGTTTTAATAACATTGCTCGTCAATCTGCAATGGTACACACACAAAACGTTTGGTGATTAGTCACTTACAGTTTTTATTCTATTCGTAAAACAATACAAATATAAAATGATGATATCCTAATGGTCACTAATAAAAGCATAAGAAAATTAGCTCTCGCTTGGTATGTTCGCGCTTGCGACATTTGTCGTTTTGTTGGCTATATCTACGATTCACGACTAAGAAGCTCTACACTTACACTTTTGCACTCAGGGAATAGACCAAATCATCATGCCGTAAATTGTCGACTAACATTTGAGAAGGACTAAAAAGCCAAACGTCAAACAGACCGAGTGAGAGTTCACTTTTCTATGCTGTTTCAGCAAAAAATAATTCTCATTCGGTTTGGTTGACCTTTGGTTTATTGGCCCTTTTATAATGTTATTCGACAATTGACAGATACCGGTGCCCTTGTTTACATTTTGGACTATTTTCTTTGTCATTTATATCGAATGTAGCGTGTGTGTTTAACATTTTACAAGTATAATGGCTTTTCTAATTCAGTTATGCTGTTGTTTAAACAAGAAACAGGCCTTTTAAACAACTAAATCTTTGCTGGATTCTGTCGTTTGTTATGTAAACAAGGGAACCAGTATAGTATGGATAGTAACATAATTAATTTTTATACCTAACGTTACAATCTAGAAGGATAACGTCATAGAGTTAGAGATAGCACAATCTATCTACCGCACCTTTTTCTAGGTTGCACGCTAAAAAAATTTATCACAAAAACCTTTTAGTCACATTGTCGTCCGCAAGAGCGTCTTGCGTCTTTTCGGATATATCTTCTTGCTACCTTTAGTTCTTCAAGCTGTTACCATTGGAAGACACTATTGTTGAGCTAAACTTTTGATTTTTCGCTTTAAAAGTTGGAGCGATGGAACTAATTTTGATCAGACCGAACATATTTTCAAGGTGCTTTTTTAAGCAGTCCTAAAATTTGAATTTTTATACGCCCCCTTAAAAAATCCCTCGAACTTTTCCCCCTATTCAGTAAGTTCGCGTTCCTATCCGCGACCTACTAATCGGCATCTGCATTAATAGATTTGATGATATACGGTCCGACTGCAGAACAGTGTTGTCAAAGCAAATAACATTGAAACACATCGTTGCTTCAAAATTACTTCAATCAGTTTCGAACGGACTTGTGAAACGATACCGCCGGACCCGCTTACCATTCAGATAATCAACAGCTACATCTGCAGCCGATTACGCAGTATTTCCGCAACATTTTTTGCAAAATGAATCTTCAATTGTGTTTAATCTATCAACGTTGTATGAGTCCGTACAGGACTAACGATTTGATTAGCGTTTTGTATCATGGTCAGTTTTGTGTGGCGGCGTTTGCTTCTTGATCGAAGCATCTTGCGGAAAGAAAAGGAGGTACGACTTCCAGCTTGAATGCTTCGTCTTTACTCGTATTATTACTAGCAGTAACCACTTCCAGTTCATCACCGTCAATAGTCACTACCAGTGGGAGGCATACGTTGCTTTCCCTGGTGCCTCTTCCTACCACATATTTGGTTTCTGACGCATTGACTTGTCACCAAGTCTTCGCAACCTCCGTCTTTAGTTTGGCGTGAAAGTACGAAGACCAGGAGTTGGTTACTTTTGCCGAAGATTGTTCCTTTAGTTTCTAAGCTCGCTCCTATGATCACATCTCAATAGCGATATTAAATAACATACAGGACACTCAGGAACCCTCGGTGCAATTCGAAAGAATTCGAGAGTGGCCCCGAAATACGCACATCACTCGCTCTACGGTAGCTTTGATCAGCTGGGTCAGTTTGCCCGGAAAACTGTTTTCGTGTATTATTTGTCAAGACTGTTCGTGTTCGATTTTATCGTATGTTGCCTTGAAATTCACGAAAATATGATCCGCTTCCTTGTCACCGTAGCGTCTACCTTCTTGTGATTAGTGCAAGTTTATGATAGAGTAATGAAGAAACGCGGCCTTTTATTATCGCTAACATACACATCCTCTCGTTGATAGCTTTTAAGGTAGAAGTACATTTTTGTTTACTATGTTGGGGTGCACTTTAGAAGTAGAGATATGAAAATGTAACGAATGGAGGTTACGTTTTGCACGCATATAACTCAGTTAATTTTTCAATCACAGGATAAAATTCGAGGAAATGTATCTGCATTTGGAAGGTAAAGTAGTTTGCGCAAACACAAATATGTGGCGTCGGTAAAACCGAAAAATAGGTAAGTGAAAAAAATATTCATTCTGTGAAAAATTTTGTCAGGCGACAGGCGCTTTTCGGAACCAAGTGAAGGCCGTTTGCGACACCAATCACTTACTTGCTATGCGAGCTAAACGGTGCTGCCACACGGATAAGTTTGTTCGATTTGTAAAGCAGAACAGGGGTTTACTAAAGAGTGTTAAAGGCAGACAATACTTTGCACAAATTTTCCCAAACTTTCCATATGGCAATTCTATGAGAGTGTATGAGCTCGATTTGTGCTTACATTGGCGAATAAGCATGCTTTTGTTTCTCAGGCAGAGATGCCACAATTGCCAGATATGAAATTTGGGACCCATCAATTATTTTAGTTTCTGTGAGTTGTTCCTGAAATTTGAAGTATAAGTATAAAATGAAAATAAAATACTCCAAAGCTACACAGGACGCTTCTTTTTAGTTGACTTTTCCATTTCATACCCTTTCACTTTTTGAGCTAACTTCGTTATCAAACTAATATTTGTGTTAAAAGTGACTTTTTTTGGCTGCCTTAAATACAGCAATGTGGTAAATGAAGAGGATAGCCAGGTATTTTTCAAATAAATTTGTTAAGATGAATTGCTCCAGACTCTGATATGATTGCGTGTTTCAATACAACAACGCGAAAAAGCTCTTTTGCCACATCTTGCTACAAACTAATTCAATCTGTTGTAGGTACTAACCTGTTGCATCTTATGTTGCAAAACATTTGCACTTACAGTCAGCCACGTAGCCAGATGGGGGGGCCCGGGGGCCCAAATTTGATTTTAACTGTTTTATATGCATATTATTGCGTTTAGAACTACAATACATTAAATGTATTGTGATGTATTATATTTATAAGCAATAAGATATGCATATAATGTATTAGGAGCCAAGATAAGGCTCCTGGCCCCCACCTCTGGCTACGTGGCTGCTTACAGTCGCTCGATATCGCAGAAGCAGTGAATGGCAGTGAGTGAGTCCATTATTAGAAGGTACCTACGGTATTTATCACCTGCCAGCCGGTAAATTTATGGGAAATTATGTTTTCTGTACGCGACAGCTACTACCCATGAAGACAGATGTGGGTTAGCAGCATCAATGCGGATGAGCTATGGTCCTATTTCTGCGCAAAGCAAATAGCCGGTTTCGTTCGACGGCTTACATACCTACACGAAACTTGCATAACCCTGGTGAGACTCTTTACAAATCGGCACTCAGCCGTTCAATCGTGGACCACACGATTGATGTCTTTATTTCCCTATGTATACAGATTAACCGACACGATTCGCGCAATAATGAAAGGATGGGCGACGATAGTCCCCACATTCAATCATTGCACGCCTTTGTAGACTATTGGATTGATATTGGAGAGCTATTAATTTCACTATTGCTTGTCAATTTTTCTCAACTGCATATTTGTGAATCACTGTGGTGAGAGGTTTCCTATTCATCGACAACAAATGTCTTATTAGCCACCGATCGGTTTCTTCTGTAGTTACACACTGGTGAAAAAAGCTTTGAAAACGATCAAAAATCTAAAAACTTTCATTAGTATGGAAAAACGACTGCTATACCTTGAAACATTCGACAAATGACAATAGGTACAAAAGGGGGTCTACCACTCAAAGTATCTGACGGATTTTGAGCCAATATAGAATATAGGCCGTTTCTAAGCGTACAAAATATTGCTACGAGGCTGATACGCAACCATGTTTATTACCTCGTTAATCTGAGTGCAATGTATTTCGAGTCGCAATCATTGTTATTTTTGACCAATTTGCCTATATCCTGGAGCCACTGTAGCTCTGTGGTGGTCCGTGGTCCTAAGCCTAACACTTCTCTTCTCGTATTACATAAAGTGCTGTTACCGTCTTGATCACCTCTGAAACTAATTTTATAAATAAGCGTTTATTACCATTCCTCACTCAACTCCTACTGTAAGCTATGCTAAAAACTTGCGGTATAATTCGTTGCTGTACGCTTATATACAACTGCAAAATACACCGTTTAATGTTTGATCTACTATTTTAGGAAAGTTTGGAGTTCTTGCTACTATTCAATTAAGTTGCCGCTTAGAAATAACAATCATTTACCTTTCCCGATGATTATAGGGTAGCAACCGATTTACTATAACAAATTGTGTTGATTGCACCTTAGAGTATGCCGTTATTAAATTGCTCATCTAGAGCTCTAACATTTTATTATACCAACCAGACGACTACTTATAAAATTGCATTTTCTTTATTGTATGATTATATTTTCGAAACTGATAATAAAATTGAAAACAACTTGTCTGTTCATTCGCCCTTTAAAATAATATAATAACTGGAGAGTCTGACATATTTTTATTGGTAATAACCGTTTACGGTACGTAAATAACAACCGCTTTGAAGGATTGTTGGTCATGTCCAACTGCGGCACGATTCCATTGCGCAAACGTTTAACTGTAATGCTGTTTAAGAATAAATTCATGTCCAGGCAGATTTAATTCAATCAGTGTGTCAACCAAGGCAAGCTCTTTTTACCTTTGTTATACTTCATCTAATTGAAAAGGGCTTAGAAATTGGTCGAAAAATACGAAATTGATCATAGGCTTCATCAGATATTCGGCACCAATATCAATGACCGCGGAGTTCAACAAGCGCACGCTTGGATTCCTAAGACAATAGAAGACAGCTTGGACACACCTGAAACATCTATTTTTAAGAAGGGAGGAATGTCTGATGCGAGGAATGATTTATTGAGCAAACTGGAAAATTTCGATTTAGACCAAAAAAACCTGAAACATGTTCGGAGCAGGGACCGAAACGGTTACATTTTTTCTATACATTTGCTAGTATGCAGTGCTATGTCAGAATCACAGCCAATACCGTCGCTTCATACTGTTTCTGTATTGAGAGAGTCTATCTCTTGATGCATTGAAACTAGCTCGAATACGCACATGATAATAAGCAAACATTCTTATTTGCACTGTGACCAGTCGCAGAAAATGTCACAGTATAGAAATGACAGGGATTCGCCGCTTTTTGTTTACAGTGCAAGCTGGAATAGTATGGACAAGTGATATTGATGCGTTTTGCATCTGAACTTTGTGAAAAAACCTGAAAAAAAATTGTTGCATTATGGTACAATTTTGTGGCTGGTCACAAACTCACAACTTTAAAGATCTTGTAAGAATAGATGCAGTAGAGTATGTTTTCAGTTTTGGAAACGTTCTTCTTTGAATCCGCATTATTTGGGGCATACGAAAGAAGCAGCAAACGAGAATACCAAAAACCAGTATACTTTTTGTCATGCATGGTGCTAGAATATTGAAGCGTGTCTTCGTCGCTCCGAAGTATATACGACACGATGAGCAAGCGATGTTATCGTTATTCTGGTATTTCTTCTCGGTGCGTGTGTACTAGAAATCTGCCGAATGACTGGTCGCAAGAAAAAATGTCAAATGTCTCCAGATTTTGGTCACCAACCAATACATTTTACGTCCCTGGTTCGGAGACGTAATCCTGACTTAGCGATTTAGCTTAAAGTTCGCTTTCGCGAGTAGGTTTTAGCGCCAGGAGCAGTCAGTTTTGAGTAGACCCTCGAGTAATTATAACGTGTAACAATTTGCATTATTACTTGTAAACGTTTAAGTGATTGAATGAAATATTTTTTAATGAACGTGAACAAGCATTTAACGTACACGGCCATTTCTGCCCAGGAAACCAAGACGATTATTCCGTAAATTTCAAGACGAAAGATGCTAGTCTGCCTCCAGTCCCCTCGAATACCTACCAAGTGAACATGCATCGTCCACGACAGCGCACATCCATCCGGTACGAGGTCTGCCGCGAAGCCTAGAGTCTCTTACTGGTTCTCTGCTGAGAATAGTTTTGGCTATTTTTTCGTCAGATATTCTTCCTACGAGCCCAGCCCACCGCAGTCTGCCACATTGTACTACCTTCGCTATATCAGCATATTTGTATACTTAAGATAGCTAGTGGTTTATGCCTTTGCGTCACGCTCCATTTTCCATTTTGCAACCAAATATATATCGCGGACTTTTACGCTCAAAAACCTCAAGCACTCGTCGATTAGGGTCCCTTAGCGTCCATAATTCATGTCCGTAGAGGGCCACCGGGAGCGTTAGTGCTCTGTAGAGCACCAATTTTGTGCTAATTTGCAAACTACGAGACTTTAGGGGGATACGCAATCCGTGGAAAGCCTGATTCACGGCTACAATTTGTCGTTTTACTTTGAGGGCTACATCATTGTCACATATTTCGACCTTACCAAGGCATATGTATTCTTCCACTGCTTCATATCGTTCTCCACCCAGCTCCAGCTCAGCAACAGGACGTTCGCTGCCAGCAACGATGTTCTTCGTTTTGGCGGTGTTAATGGTAAGTCCCACTCTCGCTGCTTCCCATTTAAAAGGCCTAAAGGTCTCTTCCACTGTTCTGCGGTTGATTCCGATGATATCGATGTCATTCATAAAACCAAGAAGTATGTGAAATTTCGTGCTGATAGTTCCGTTCCTTTTTCACGTTTGTTCTTCGTTTTACACCTTCCAAGGCAGGATAGATGGTGCACCGCTTTGTTTCAGTCTATTCAACGTCACGAAAGCGGCAGAGGTCCTCGCTATTCTGATTCAGCGTCTCACGAATCAGCGTACCTAGTTTCGTCGCAAAAACATGTTCTAGCATTATCTACCACAGTTCATTTCGTTTGACTAAATCGGACGCCGCCAAACAGTCCATAAACAGATGATGAGTAAGCAAGTTGTACTTCCGGAACTTGTCTAGCAGCTGATGCAGGGTAAACATCAAATCCGTCGAAGAGCGACCCTCACGAAAACCTGATCGGTACTCCTCGACGAAGGGCTTTGCTAACGGTCTCAGCTTACAGAATAGGATACGGGAGAGCAAATTATAGGCAAAACTGAGCAAAGTATTGCCTCAATAGTTTTTATATGTTAGTAGATGTCCTTTTTTAAAAATAGGGCAAAAAAGGTCATCCAACCAATCCAGCATTTGTTCTTCCTCCCATTTCCTAATAATGATCCGGTGGATTGCTTCGTATAGCTTTCTCGCTTTTAGAAGTTCAGTCAGAGAATATCATGCTTTCCGGCAGCCTTACCGTTTATCAGCTCACATATTGCTTTCTTAACCTCTTCCTGTGCTGGTGGGCCTTACAGTTTGGCGATCGCTCACGATTCTGATCCTGTTCTTGCTGATATCCGTGTTTACCTTTCTATTCAACAGCGTCTGGAAGTGCTCCTCTCATCTTGCTGCTACCGCCGTTTTGTCATTAAGCAGATTGCCAGCACTATCGTTGCACATCACAGGCATGGCGAAATTCCTGCTCCTCACCGTTTTGTAGAAACTTCGTGTGTCTTTACTTACTTATCTTGGCTCCTGTCCCTCAGGATTTGACCTGCAATATAAACCGTCGTCGTCCTGAAAGTAAAAAACAAGTTAGATTAAAAAACTTCTCGGTCGGTGGTTTCTACAGTAGGTGGATGAAGAGGCACAACTTGTGTCTAAAAATAGCCCAACCCATGTCGCTACGGTTAATAAGGGGGGTTGTGCAGACTTCTTTTGTCCAGCGCCTCTATGGTTCAAAGGTACACGGGTACCAGCGAGCCACACGCCCTGGCAGGGTGGCAGGTTGTGGGTTCAAATCCGGTTATAATCTCTGATTATAACTTGGTTCGACCCACGCACCTTACAGCATTGGACAAAAGATAGGAGTCACAACGACAACTTGTTAAGCGTAGCTACCTATTACCCCCCCCTTCCTCTTCACTCTTCCCCTCCATTCTGAAAAAAATCCTGCTTTATTTACTTTCCCTTACCGTCCCTTCATCAATTGAAGTATCATCGTTTCAAAAAAATATTAATATAAACCTCCGCATACTAACTCGGTCCTTGGCTGGGCGTCTCCAATTTCTCGACTGTCCCACACTTTCCGGATCATGTTTCACTTGGTCTAACCATCGAGCACGCACGAGCACCTCTGCGTCTGGTACCAACCGGACTCGAGGCAAAAACCATTTTATGGGGTTGTTGTCCGGTATTCTCGTAACATGTTCCGCCCATTGTACCCTTCCAACTTTAGCAACTTTCTGGATACTGGGTTCGCTGGAGAGTTGTGCCAGCGTGTGGTTCATCCTTCTCCTCTATACACCGTTCTCACATATACCGCCAAAGGTGATTCTATGCACATGACGTTTGAAAACGGCCAGTGCTTTCAAGTCCCCATCGAGTATTGTCCACGTTTGGTACGGGGATAAAGCTTACCAGACCTTAGGGTCTTGTGGAGTACGTAGTAAGAACGACTTTCGGCAAGAATACGTCTGCGTATTATCTACTGCAGTTGTTAGCCGATGTCATCTTCAATCCGAGATATACAAATTCGTCCACCACCTGGAACTCGTCCCCATTCCGTCGACTACCATACTACTGTCTATGCAAGCTCGATCGCGCTCGGTTCCTCCTACTAACAGATACTTGGTTTTGGACGTATTCACCACTAATGCAACCTTTACTGCATCACGTTTCAGTTTGGTACTGCTTAGCAACCGCCTGAAACGTCCTTCCGACAATGTCCACAACCTTAGCGAAACCGATAAATTGGCAAGATTCGTTGAAGATCGTGGCCCGCATGTTAAACCCGCACGTTGCATAACACCTTCTAGCGCGATATTGAATAGGAGATAGGAAATACCATCGCCTTGTCGAAGTTCTCTGCATGCTTCAAGCGGGCTTGATAAGGTGCCGGAATCCTCACACAACACCGAACATCATCCATCGTGGCCTTAATTAGTTTTGTCAGCTACTTGGGAAAGCCGTTTTCGTCCATAATTTTCCCTAGCTCTTCACGGTCGATAGTAGACGGCCTTCAAATCTATGAATAAGTGGTGCGTAGGGACTTGATATTCGCTGGACACATAAATGATCTGTCGCAGCACAAAGATTTGGTCCGTTGTCGATCTCCCGTCTACAAACCCGGTTTAATAACTTCTCTTCTGTTCTGTTTCCAAGTTCCTAACTATCAGCCGGTGCTGACAGGTAGCCAACCTATCCGGACCCATCTTGGTAAGGTCCACTGCGATACCATCCTTGCCAACTACCTTGTTCTTGAGCTGCTTGATGGCTTCGATCACTTCACCTATCGTGGGGGTCGGCACATCACCATCATCCGCGGTACTGATGGTACATTCTCCCTGCTGTCTTAATATTCCGTCTCCGCGACGGTTCAGGTGCTCATTGCAATGCTGCTTACACCTATCGATCACCTCACGTTCATCCAACAAGATCCTTCCGTCTTTATCTCGATATGTTTCTGCTCGCGGCACGAAGCCTTTGCGGGGTTCGTTCGGTTTATTGTAAAATTTACGCGTGTCTTGAGAGCGATACAGCTGTTCCATGTCCTCGCACTCGATTTCTTCCAGGTGGTGCTTATTATCCCTGAAAAAGTGGGTTCGCTGTCTTCGTTGCTGTCTATATCGTTCCACGTTTTGACGAGTCCCCTGCTGCAGCATCGACGCCCGCGCTGCATTGTTCTCATCTAACATCCTCTGGTATACCTTGTCGAATCAGTCGCTACGTCGACTCCTCTCAGCGAACCCAATGGAACCTTCCGCTGTGCCCTTAATGGTTGTTTTAATGCTATCCCAGCAATCCTCGAGCGGGGCTTTGTTTAGCTCTCCTTCACCCGGCAGCGCAATCTCAAGGCGATGGTTTGTAGTTGGGCCTGTACCAACCCCCTGTGTCGCCGGAGGACTCTCGTGACAGTCCCATACTGACAGTCCCCTGTCAGCATACGACCTTAGTTTCCACTGGGGTTGGTCACCCGATCCCCGCTAGTGTTACTCGTATAGTCGTATGGTAAGAATAGGAGTTGCTGAATAAGAGCCTGAGACCACTATGGGGTTTGTTTCATACATTATCCAGCCGTTTACTGACCAAAACTTCGTGCGTCATTGCTGACGAATCGATCATCTGCGCCGGTGAGCTCCTTGCACTTACATATACTTAAACTCCAGTCTCTCTGTACCTTTCTCTATTCTGACGACTCATGGCCTGGTTTTATTCATCTGTCACTCACAAGCAATCGGCATCAAACCCTCGCTGTTTTCCACGTCTCATGCCTGCCACTTCTCTCGCAGTTGTTTCAATGGTAGTATGCAGGTTTCTCAACAGCCCACTTATATCTACTTCCTTTTCTTCTTGTTGTTCTCCGATTCGTTGATCAAGCTTTCTGGTGAAGTCAACCGCTGGATGTTGAAACGCAGCGTCCTCACAGTGCGAGCCTTCGCCATGTTCGACACCTCTGCGCGAATCATACACATGACGAGATGGTCAAAGTCGACATTTGGTTCCCGAAAAGACCGTACATCTATGACATCCAAAGAGTGTCAACCGTCATTCAAGACATGACATCTAAGGTACTTAGGTATTGCTTGCGGGACACAGCATTTCATATCCAGCCTATCACTCCGAAACAGACGCTACTTGAGCCGCCCCTCACCTGGGGAACAAGCACTCAAGTTCGCACCTCCTAGTTTACCTGCGGTGATGCAAATTCATAACTTTGGAATCATTCGACCGATTTTAATAATTTTGATGGCGAATGCAAGGTATGTTAACGAACTTTTAATAAAAATTGTAACCTAAATGAATTTTTATAAACTATATTTGCAGACCCCTAGAAGGGGTGAGATTGTGCCAAAGTTCATGCATTTCCAGTAAAATTAGGTTTCATTGTAACTAAACCATCTCTACGGTACTTGTTAATTGAACAATTTAGTATATATTGGCAGGTTTCAAATCAACTTTGTTCCTAAATTGTGTGTATACTGAGCTGAAGAACAAAAACATATGCTTTTTGGCACAATCTCGCCCCGGATGACGGTATCAAAGATAAATACATACCTCGTAATTTTTTTTCCTCAAATTAAAGGTAGATTACATTTTACGGTTTGGTTTCTGAAGCCAAATAAAATCAGCAAAAGCAGAAAATTCAAGCAATCCAAAGTAAATGTTACCAGATAAATCAGTCAGCTGACACAATCCTATACTTTCACCACAAAATATTTCAGGAATGTTTGTCCATCACTCAGCCGCTTACAATACGTGCATAATTAACGAATTATCAATCCTCTACCCTGCGGATGCACGCACTGCATACCTTCCACAACGGAGGTACGCCGGCTGCGACATCGAACTGCGAGGGTTGTAGATTTGCTCAATCTTAAAGTTCGATTCGTAAATTTGCATAAGCGGCATTCCACGTCAACTGCCTCTGCCGCGGAAGTCTTTAAGTCTTTCTTAAATATAGCCAATTGATATTAAGTTGAATTTAGCATCACGGTAAATTGATTGTGCAAAAGGTGTACAATAAATTTCATTTTATTTTTAATGTTTTAGCAAAAACACAATCTGTTTATACACTTTGTTTTTCTCAAAATAAGGTTCATTCACCTCTATACTAAAAGTGGATGAGTCATGTTATGAGACGATGTCAATCTGTGCGTTTATTGTGGCATTTAACCTGACGGTTCCATCGCACCCTACGCATAACTTGCCCCAAAATGCAAATTAATGAGTTTTTCATGTCAGTAGACGAGACGGCCAAACGTAGTTAGTAAATTTGATAAAAATGCTGATGGGATAGGATTATTGACATTGACACTTTGTGTTAAAGTGTCCGTAAGCAAACGTTTGCCTTTGATAGAAAAAGTTTGAATTAAAACATGTCCATATCATTATTTTATGCACACCTTACAAACCGTTGATGGGAGTATGTCTTACCAAGTAACCAAATTTTCTAATCAAATTTCTATAATTTTGATGAAACCTTTAATACATATTTACTATGACCAAATGCATGACTGAGATCGAACATTGCCTTATTTTATTTGTTTGATATTTATATGAACATGTAAACATGTAAATGTTTGACGAATCTTTCGAATCGAGTTTCTGAAAATCAAGTTTAATTCATTATTCAGGATTTTCTAATCTTTTGCAACGCTGACGAGAATTCACTTTTCGAACATTATTTTACTTTGAAAAATTATCAACATTTCAGCAAATTCTCAGATTTCAGATAAAATGGAATTCTCGGGACTGTTCGTAATATTAAATGTTTTTTGTTCAACCTCAAGTTATTACATGGAAGGAGTTAACGTTATATAACTTTAGAATGGGGGTTATGTCCATCGTTATCTATTGATAGATATGGGGATTCAACGTAAAACGTAATTTTTGTGTGATGCCTAACCATTATGTATATTTCAGGATTACGTGCGACGCATAAACAACAATCACTTTTTTGTGAATGACCAACTATTTTGAGCAGTCAATATGAGAACAAGGTCCATGTAATTATTGCCTACTCCATTTCACCAAACACCTCGTTGCCGTAATATTTCCGGCAATAACCTTCACAGTCATTTTACAAACGATACTAATACTGACGTGTTTCCGATAATAATTGCCAGGTATATTGGACCGGATGATTGGCTTGGTCTGATGGTAATACCAGAATGATTTTCTATTCATAACACAGCAGTGGTGTTTGCTAGTGGAATGATTCGGAAATGTGCTGTATATTTCAGTGCAAGCAGCCACCGCAAGATCAGTAATTTTGCGCATCTTAACATTTAGATTTAGATTAGAGTCTTGTTTAATGTCCTCGCTCATCTCTGTTGAAGAAGTGTCCGCTAGAAATTATTAAATGTGGTTAAAATTACTCTTGCGAAATGGAGTGTTAAGTAATGTAAGAGTTGTAAATAAACCGAATGACTAAATTGAGTGTTAAGTAATGTAAGAGTTGTAAATAAACCGAATGGGCATAAGAAAATTTTATTTAAACAAAGACACATTAGCTTCAGACGAACCAGATATAACTTAGCTTCTTGCTTAACTGTCTTCACATTATTTGGATCGTAGTAGTACCAAATTAAAACATACAGTAGCTACTCCGTTTTAATGACCAATTTTGTACCATCGCACTCGGCTACAGCATCATTTATTTTCTGCCGCAAAGTGGTTCCGTCCGATAAGTAGATTTATTTCCGCTCACTGTTGGAATTTCAAGATCGCTGCAGTCGCGATGCTGCTGCGATCGGATTAGCTCTCTCGGTGAACCAAATGTAACTGTTGGAACCATGATTTAACATCAACCGGTGGTGGACCGCAGCATGATTTGCATGCTGAGGGAACGTGCGTGTCATAATGAATTTGGAGCGTGCTTTGGAGCTAGTGGAGCTTTCGAGGACGGACACCATCACCGTCGACTAACAGGAGCTTCACGCTGGTCGTCAGTCAGTTACTTAATCGACCGGCAACAGGTAGTACCGAATACCTAACCCGTACGTGCTTGCTTTCATAATTGGCCTATTGGCTACACGCATGCTGACGCTGCGGACGACGAGGATGATGGCGTATCCGATTTGGTAGTTCACGGTTTGTCGGGCACGGCGAAATGTAGGGAATCGATAAAAGTTTAAACAGAACACATCTTTTATGGATCAACGGCACTGCTGTATGATATATTTCGTGCGTTTACCAAATGTGTATAATTTGGTGGGCTCCAATTACATAAGCAGCACACTTTTGGGGCTCAAATACGAAGCAAACATCTGCGCGATGTGGGGAAATTTTTGGATTATTTTATTTATTTGTGCCTTCAGCTCGATTCAATTTAAACGAGGTCTGCCATCGACGTCTGCATTGAGCAATAAGAGATCGCAAAGGTCAATATCGTTGAAGTGGCCGTCGTTGAACCTGAAAAATGCGATTACCGACAAAATTGCTGAATTATAACAGGTGCATGTTAAAGCGAATTAAATAATCGACCATTTTCAAGCAATAACGGGTTGAATTGTTCGACTGGATTGCTTTGTGTAGTAGTAATCAAATGATAATTTACTGCAAATGTGAATCGCAAAGTATGGGGCATATAAAAGCTCTATCAAGAGAATAAAACCTGCTATTTCTTACCAGCAATATGTAACTTGGGGTCTCAGGTATCAGGAATCAGCATTTGCGGCTCGAACTGCACGTTCCTTATGATGGTGTGGAAGATGTGTGCTTTGCCCATCTAGCCCGCGTCTGAATTTGATAACACAAACACATATGAACTTTACTGTACCCCTAAGGGTTGCTG
Organism: Sabethes cyaneus; assembly: GCF_943734655.1. Taxonomy (NCBI): domain Eukaryota; kingdom Metazoa; phylum Arthropoda; class Insecta; order Diptera; family Culicidae; genus Sabethes; species Sabethes cyaneus. The sequence goes on from NC_071354.1 coordinate 150,141,992, forward strand.
TAACCCTTGATAGTTAACTTATCAACACTCCGTGGAAGGTGTACACATGTTAACGAAGAATTTATAGTTATAAATATACTATACCGCTTTTGATAAAATACATTAAAATATCTCGTAATTTCAGTTTCCTGAAATCCGATTTATTTAAGGGGTTATATACAGGGTGTTAGGTAGCTTAGTGCAAATATTTCAGGGGGTAATAGAGAATCATATTTGGCGAAAAAAAAAATCCTTCTACGCATATGGCCAAATCTCAATCGTTACAGAGTTATTGAACATTTTCAGTTTTCGGTTCTGTTTACCTTAAATTAGCTCTGGTACAAAAACCTAGCTAGCTCAATCCCGTTACTTTCATTCGAAAGCTGAGAAAATTTTGTATTGAAAATTGCGTTTAAACCTCCCACTTTTTGAGATTTAGTAACTTTTAAGAAGCAAAAAGCTTTGAAATAAGTGTTTCTCAAGGCATTTTTATCGAATTTTTCCTAAAAATGTGTAATAAAACTGATTGCTGTTATTCACCCAATTAAAGCTCTAGTACCGTTCTGCAATTAGTTCTCTGACGTAAAACATCTATCTCTTTTTGTTTCGTTGCCGTTTTATTTTAAACGTATGGTTTTGAGTGTTGAATTAGTATCTAAAAACGACTCGAATTCATACATCACGCATAGCACACTAGATTAACGCGTGCGAGGGACACGGTTAGACGCATATGGAAAACAGCTGACTTTCGGGTCTCTCTTGGACGTTTCTGAAAACAATTGCAGTATTAAAATGTATTCTCCGGGACTACTCGTGAACATTCACCTTTGTTATGGCTTCGCTAATTGTGTAGCAACGACAGCCCAGTAGGAGTATGGTTGCAGATTTTCTGATCGTCGGCTACCTAATGCAAGTAAGTGAACATAAATCCAGAAGTGTTCGTTTTGTTGCACAATGATTTTCATTCAGAGACTTCTACGACAACGCACTTCTACGGCTTCCGAGAAGGAACATTGTTTTCAACGAGGCTTTAAGGGAAGCCTCAGCCTCATTAGCAAGTGGCGTCAGCAATTGACCTCAAAATTTTGCGAATCGTGGGTAATAATTTCAAGACAAGCACGAGGCAAATTGCGGCACAGTCCCTAGTCACCATGGAGGTGTGGAACCTATTGTACCGGTAAAAAAGCATCCTTTCCATACTTCAGGTTCAAGAGCTGCTGCCAGCGAATGAACCTAAGCGGCTTGAGTTTTGCAGGATTATGCAAGCAAAAGTGGCGGCAAACCCTCAATTCATGAAAAACATTATTGTCTTTTTTTCATACGTGTCAGAATGTGTTCCTCGCACGTGGTAATCTAGTGTGATATGCGTGATGTATGAATTCTTGCAGTTCAGATACTAATTCAACACCCATAACCATACATTTAAAATAAAATGGCAACGAAACAAAAGAGATAGACGTTTTACGTCAGAGAACTAATTGTAGAGCGGTATTAGAGCTTTAAATTGGTGAATAACATAATTTCGTCAAATATGATCCTCTATCACCCCCTGAAATATTTGCACTAAGCTAGCTAACACCCTGTATAGCTAGAATTTTCGAATTTTTTTCTTGATCTTAATGTACATATATTTTTTTATGTATGCACACAGAAAATTTCATGCCAGTCCGTCAAATATTAAGGAAGTTATACGCATATTTGTAACGACGTGTCAGAGCGTTGACTCTTCAAGATGGTGATCAATTGGTTCCTTGCTCGTCGATATAAGAGGGCGGCTTTGACGTATCTCGTATACGATTTAACAGTTTTGTACGGTTTACAGAAGCGCCAGTTAGGTTTCCTTTCTTGGAAACCTTAATCAAGATGTCCTACATCCAGTTTATTCACCGTAAATGTTGCTGTTCCCTGGAACCCCCTGTATTGGAAATCTGATGCAACATTTGCGTTTGACTCAGCCTGCGTCTTTGATGCAGGTCTATTATTCTTCATCAGTTCCGCCAGGCGGTAGTTCTGATTTACACTGCGGCAGATTCTCTAAAAGGGCCGACTATTAGAGTTCGGCCACGCACCATTTGTTCGTTGACTTTAAAGCCGCATGTGATTCCATCGACCGGATAGAACTATGGAAAATCAAGTTCTTTCGAATCACAAAGGGGGCTTCGTCTAGGTGATGGTTTCTCATGACTGCTGTTCAACATAGCGCTACAAGGTATTATGAACCGCGCGGATATCAACACGCAACGTTACAATAGATCAATAATGTTGTGGTCAAAGTGATAAGCCCATACAAAAAAAAATCAACACGCGGGGTACGATCTTCAACAAATCTACAGTGTGACACATATATATTCGAACAAAAATCGCCTTATACTTGCAGCGGCATATACAATTAATACAATCAAACTAAGACCATGTGTGTGTCATCATGGCTAAAGTCTCACTTAACGTAGTTTCATTTTCGTATTGTGATTCGTGCGGTGTGCACGTACCCGAGTTTGAGTTACGGTCATTGATAATAAATAAATTCCGAAGCGGTGCTACATGCGGCCCTATTTTTCGTGACTTCAAACATCTCGGCATAAAAAGAGGATTTGTATACTATACACTATTTGTCGAGACGGGCTCTGTTGAAAATCGTAAAGAAAACGAAGCGTTAGAACTGCAGAGGTGAAAAAGGTTGTTCGAGAGCGAATTCGTCGCAGTTGCGACCGGTCTGCACCGAAAATGGCAGTTCAGCTGAATATCAAAAGGAAATCTCTTTGTCGAATTTTGAAAATGGATCTGGATATGAAAGCATTCAAAAAACGTAGAATGCATGCGTTAACGGAAGCCACAAAACAAAAACGGCAGGAAAGATGCAAACTGCTACTCCATCGGCACTAGGGCTGTCTAACCGGTAGTACCGGTAGTACCGAAATACCGGTTTTGGCAAAGCAAAAAACCGGTATTTCCGGTATTTTCTAATATCTTAGTTTTTTCAAACTCCTTATTAGAAAAAGAACTAAGTTTGATGGAAGATTGTAAAACTCATAGAAAAACAACTTGGTGTTAATGTTGGCGAGATTCTGCGACTACTAACAATGAAGAAGGTGAAATTGTGGGTCAAATAATTATAGCTTTTGAACCCGTTTAAGGCACAGTAGTTCAATTTATTTTTAAACAACTTGATATTTAAAAGCCATCAAATTATTCGAAGTTCTCAAATAACGAATTTAGGAAACAAGATCAGGGCGCAGCAACGTCATTTATAAGTAAATCACTACTCAACAATGAATTAATGAAGCTTTAGTTTCAACTGAAGCAACGCCGCTTCGTTTTAAAACTGGCTTCAATCGGCCTCAATGAAACGGTTTTCACTTCATCAAGTCAACCGATCTTAAAGTTTCATTTGTTAAATCAAATGTCTATCGAATATTCATTAGAAAACCAGCAACTTTGAATGCAATTGAATTGAATTTAGGTAACATTTCCTACAATTTAGCGCATATTATAATTAACCTACTCAACATCGACAAATCGTGCCTGACTGTCAATCGTAGTCATTTGAAATATTCACTAACTTCAGTTGAAGCTTGCTTAAAACGTTCGGTTCATCAAATGAAACAAATCGCTTCATGTATACAGCGAAGGTAAGAGAAAGTCAGCTTCATTTATTTGTTTCGAGGATGCCGAGCCCTAGTCAGAATACGAGAATATTTCCGCTTTTTGGACATTCTTGCCATTAAAGGATCTGCCAGGAAAGACTTTGTAATATTTTTCAAGTACCGTGAATTCGGGTGAAATTGATCACTTTTTCGAATATTTTTTAAATATCTTTGAATAGAAACATATTTAGGAAGATGACTCAATTTTAAAATAAGTACTGTAGTGCTGGCTACACGACAGTATCATCTATATCTTATATAAATAGTTTTATTTTAGATAAAACTTAATGTAATCGTGAAATTGAAAATTTACAAATAACGGGTGAAATTGATCACGTAGAAATCAAGACGATATTGCTATTAAACCATACGCTCTGACAGCAATAACCTATCGTGCAGTATAAAATCTGGCGTAATCGAGATATTGCCTGTATGTAGGCAACAATGTCGCGTACAGCAACTAGCACAAAAATCAAACAGTCAGCGCTACATAGGGTGTTTGCAGAGTGCATATGTATTGTAGATCTGTTGGGCAGGCAAAAGTGACAGCTCCATATAAAACACACGGGCTGGGAAGAGTAAAATTTTTTAAATGATTTATTTTCTTTATTTAAAACAGAAATTACAAATTGCTTCATACATATGGCAAGGTAATATATCTGTTTACTAAATAAAAAAATTATTTTCAACAAATCAGGTAAGACGCGGTAGCAATGATCAAAAATGTAACTATGACCTATGTTAGCGGGATAAAACTAAACAAGTATCAATAGCCAGTAGTTGCTTTCGGCTAAGAAAGCAATTTATTATGCTAAAACCAATTTTATATTCCGTTACTTTCAACTTGGCCTATGCCGTATACTGCTTCAAAAATCAGTATATTTGGGACACCGATTTAACGCGAATTCACCGAAACCCTAGTTACCAAAAGTCAGCATATATTTCAGGGAACATTTGTCGGTTATTTTGACTATTAGTTGCTTCAAAATGATGAACAATTTTAGAAAAAATGATAATTTTATCCAGCACGTTTTTGCTGCATCGAATAGGAAAATATGCAATGTGTGCCCAACAGATGTCTTGCATGTGTGTGTAGCAAAAGCCCTATTAGCATGGTTGATGCATCTGCTAAATAAATATGAACGATAGAAAAGATATTAAGCCAATTTTAGCATCGTAATCGTTTGTTTTTGTTTAAACATTGCTGTATATATGTGTAAATGTACGATTTTCATATACAATCTTCACCAATCTAGTGAAACAAATAATTTAATTCTCCTCATATACGGGAGCTTGACTGTCTCTTTGAATGTGTAGGTGCATTTCGCTATGTAAGCACAAACCGATCTCTTGCACTCTCATGCAACTGCCATATGGAGCGTTTGTAAAATTTGTGCAAAGTATTGTCTGTCTTTTGCACCCTTTTATAAATCTCCATTCTGCTTTACAGAAAGAATAAACTTTCGCAGGTGGCAGCTCCATTTCGCACCCATAGCGATCTAGAAATCTATGTTGCCTCAGTTCATGATGTTATCAATCGTTTTATTTCGTAAAAGATCAAATCAAACAATTTCTATCGCATAATTTTATTCATGGAAATTATCAAAGCACAGCCAGATAATTAGAGAATCGAATTAGTTCTATCAAAATTTCCTTCTGCAACGAAATTTGTGTTAACAGCAAGGAGTTTTATCGGGCATGTTGAAAATTGCGATTCGATCAAAATAGTAAATTTTAAAAAATCAAGCCATTTACAAGATCAATCTTGCTGAAAGCCAAGTGACTTTGACCTGTAACTCAATCTTTATATGGATGGGTGCATATTCAGCTTTATGAATCAGTATAAACGTAGAATAAAGAGTTTTTTACTCGTTAGTCCAAGCTGATCAATTTCACCCGACTGATCAATTTCGCCCGAATCGACGGTATTTCGAGTGATACATTGATCAAACAAGCAGATAAAATTTCCAGGCTCTGCGAATAGTGGGATTGATAATAGAGAAGAGGAGATATCTGTAAACGATGATGAAGAGGATGACGCTATGCACGGGTTCTGCTCTGGGGATGCAGTAAAATTCGTGAAGAGACAATAGAAGACCGGGGTATTTAATATGCTGGATGCGACAATACCGGGACATTTAAAAATAGTTAAAAACGGGTTTGCTACTATAAATTTGAAGAAATGAAAGAAAAGTTCCTGAAGCGCTTAGAAACGTTTGTCAGACTTCGATGAAAGCAGAAGTGTTTTCAATCGTTGGAAGCGCTGGCAATAAAATCTATAGATGCTATAGATGCCTTGCTATAGCAAGGGAAATAAATCACTGAGCGTATTATATCTGCTTAAATTCTACTTTGCTAAGGAACAATAGTGAAACTAAAGTTTGAAAATAGAGACATTTACTGAAAAACATCGATATTTCTATTGATTCCGAATAATCTGCCAATACCGGTATTTTACCGGTACTACCGGTATTTTCTACGCCAATACCGAAATACCGGTTTTCACCAAAAGCACCCAATACCGACAGCCCTAATCGGCACGGTGATTCCGACGTGATCTTTTCTGATGAGAAGTTGTTTGTTCTTCAAACCGTACATCATGCTCAAAATAATCGGTTGTGGTCGGTTTCCATCATGGACGTTCCAAAGCACAAACGGAATGTACCACAATACCAAAATTCATCGGCGGTCATGGTACGGAGAGGCATTTCAAAGAAAGAGAAACTTCCTCTTGTATTTATTGACAAGGGTGTGAAAGTTATTGCAAAATACTATCTAGAAATGATCTTAGAATAAAATTTGATGCCTAGCGTTCGGGGAATCTATGGTAAAGAATATTACTGCTTTCAACTAGATGGGGTTCCAGCCCACACACTTGTGCAGTGGTGGTGCAAAGCCAATCTGACGGTTTTCATATCGAAAAAGAAATGGCCTCCAAGTTCTTCTGACTTGAACTCACTGGGTTTTAGTATATGCGGGTACATGCAGCAGAAGCTCAAGACTTATAAGTATCATAATTTGGATGAATTTAAATTAGTTATCAATAAGATATGGGATGATATTTCGATGGAAGTAGTGCGTGCCGCATGTAATGACTTCAAAAATCGTTTGAAACAGGTTGTTAACACCGCAGTGTAACGCACCAACACAACAATGCGCATCGCAGCGGTTAGCGTACCTGCTGCTGCAGTGCCGCTTTATATCGGCTGTCAGTTCGGCGGATGGTAACGAATCAAAACAAATAAAAAAAAGTGAACCTATAGTAAAAATATATAGTTGGCTATAGACCAAATCAAGGTGACGTCATCTGGCAGATACTGGCGCCCTTGTTTACAAACAGACCGCAGAGTAAAAAAAGTTTCAGCTTTTTAAACGGCAAGTTTGTTGTTTAAACCGAGTTTAAACAGCATTAGGACTAAATTTAAAAGCTATTATGCCTGTAAAATGTTAAAACACAAGCTACATTCGCTATAAACGGAAAAGAAAGTTTTCCAAAATGTAAACAAGGGCGCCAGTATCTGTCAATTGACGGTATGATGATTTGGTCTATAGACCAAATTTGGACTTTTTTGGACTCTGCGGTCTGTTTGTAAACAAGGGCGCCAGTATTTGCCAGATGACGTCACCTTGATTTGGTCTATTGCAAAGTGTATTGATTTGATATAATTTAAAAAGCGGAAATAGTAGCGAAAACGTAGTGTAAAAATTGGAAGTTGCGGATTACAAGTAAAAATCAGTGCCAGTGAATTGTACCCGAAATTATTGCGATTTATTGTGACACAAGATTCTTCCTTCCGCAACGAAAAGACCGGTACTACGTGGCAGTTTGTTGAATAATCGGAGGAGAAAAAATCATTGATTAGTTGATTGAAAAGGTGAAAGTCGTAAGTAATTAAGAAATAAAGTGATTACTTAGGCTAATTATAGTTAAATCTGTACAGGTTTAGACCGACTAAACCTCAAACAGCAACCAAATAGCGAGACAGAAGAAAGGTGAAGGAAACGTTTATAGCGTGCAAGAGGGTAAAGTGGACTACTTCTTGTAAGTTTATTGAAAATGTAATGAAATGAATATTTGCTAATTAATATAATACTAATTACAGTTTGAGCTGTCACAAACCAAGTGCTGCTTCAAAAATTTAGTTCTTTATCCGAACATTCTCAAAAAGAAGTACACAAGAATCGGATAGCCTCAAATCGCAATGACGAATCCCAGCCCTTCTGATCTGGATCTTACGGATACTCCTTGCGATACGTGCGGGGAAGTTTCTACCGAAAATGAAATGATGATCGCGTGCGATGGATGCCAAAAGTGGCATCACACCCGTTGTGTCGGCATTTCTGATGCTAAAAAGGAAATTAAGTGGTACTGCGAAGAAGAAGCATGCCAAAAGAAGAAGAAGAGAAGTCGCTCCAAGAAAGGTGGTGACGATTCCAGCGTCAAATCCGACCGTTCGATAGCTCTAGAGAACAAACTGAAAGCGATGGAGGAAAAGCAGAAACGAATGGAGCAGGAGCTGGAAATGGAGGTGTTAATTAAAAGGAAAGAGATGGAATTCAACCGAGCCATTGAGATGAAGCGGATGCTGATGGAAAGGCAGTTACTCGAAGAGGAAGAAAAGAAAAATAAGGAGATGCAAGAAGCCATTCTGCAAGCACGGCAGGAACAGCTAGACCGTATGATAAAGCAGCAAAAGTCATTTGCGGACAAAATGAAGGCGATGGATGAAGCAATGAAACGATTGAAACAATCCGCCCCAAAGAAATCCGTTGATACCTGCGAAGAAATGTCTGGAAAAAGTAAAGGACGAAATCCGAGGCTGGAAAAGCTGACAAAAGAGAATCTGAGGAAACTCGAAGAAGTCCATGGAGAAGATAGTGATTTCAGTGAAGACGACAGCGACAGTGAAGAGAGTCTACACGAAGATGAATCTGATGGAGCTTCGGAAAAAAGTGAGGGTATAAAGAAGAGTGCAATCTCGATTAAGCACGATCGATTGTGTCGACACGGGCAGGGGCAAGTACAAGCCGGACCGACAAAGGCCCAACTGGCAGCGCGGAATGGGATTAGCAAGAAGTTACCCATTTTCTCGGGAAAGCCAGAAGAATGGCCGTTATTCTTCGGAATGTACCAGGCATCCAACGAAGCCTGTGGGTACTCGAATATCGAAAATCTTGTGCGACTACAAGAATGCCTAAAAGGTCAAGCTCTGGAAATGGTTCGCGGCCAGCTGCTTCTACCGAAATCAGTACCGAAAGTAATCGCAAGGCTTCGGCAGTTGTTTGGTCGTCCGGAACAACTGCTGCAGAGTCATCTGGAGAAAGTGCATAAACTTGAACCACCGAAAGCCGGAAAGTTGGCCACATTCATTCCCTTCGGTATAGCCGTCGAGCAGCTGTGCGAACACTTAGAGGCGGCGGATCTCAAACAGCACTTGATCAATCCGCTACTCATCCAAGATTTGGTCGAAAAGCTCCCAGACAACGATAAGCGTGAGTGGGTGCGCTTCAAGCGAGGGAAGAAGAAAGTGACCCTCAGGACTTTTACCGATTTCCTATCAGAGATAGTGTCGGATGCTTGCGAAGCGAATATCAGTATGGAATTCGGGCCTGCCGGTAAAGCCAACACTGATAACCGATCGGGAAAAGCCCAAAGCGAATCGAAGGAATATGGAGCAGTATACAACCACAGTGACACTGAAAGTCAAACCAGTGGCGAAGGAAGCAGTGACATGAAGCAGTGCAAAGTATGTCAGCGAACAGATCATCGGTTGCGGTATTGCCAGGACTTCAGAAATCTATCGTACGCAGACCGGATGAAAGTCGTCGACCGTTGGAAGCTGTGCAACCTGTGTCTGAACCATCACGGATCGGCGGCATGTAAGTTCAAGCTGAAATGCAACGTTGGTGGCTGCAGACAACCACATCACGAACTTCTCCATCCAATCGACGGTGCTATTGGAACCAGCGCACACATCCGGACAAATAACGATACGTTGTTCCGGATGATTCCGGTTAGCCTGCACTGTGGCGAAAAGTCCGTCAGTGTCTTGGCCTTCTTGGATGAAGGAGCCTCGGTAACCCTGATGGAAAAAAGCGTGGCTGATCGCTTGGGTGTTGCTGGAGTCCACGAAAAATTGACGATCAAGTGGACGGCCGACATGGCTAGAGTAGAGAAGGATTCTAAACGAATGAACCTGTGGGTGTCAGGTGTCGGAGACGACGAGAAGACGTTATTAAAGACAGTCCGTACCGTCGAAAGGTTGATGCTGCCTAATCAAACGATAAACGCAGGGGAACTCGCACGGCAATTCAAGCACTTGCGAGGTCTGCCTATTGCGTCGTACAATGGACGACCAGAGATGCTAATAGGACTGAATAACCTCCATACGTTCGCCCCACTTGAAACCAAGATAGGAGCAGTGGTAGATCCGATAGCGGTGCGCAGCAAGCTCGGATGGTCAGTCTACGGACCGAAACAAGCAAATGCCACCGAATCGAATCGTGGATTTGTGGGATTCCACCATGAAGCATCAAACGACGACAACTTTGATTTTAAGATCGAAGCGGTTCGAGGAACAGTAGCTGTTAAAAGTCGACGATTTAGTCATCATTGTAGAAGACAAGAACTGAAAAGATTGGAGTGGAGGTATCATACAGGAGCTGCTTCCGGGACTAGACGGACGAGTGCGACAAACGTTAGTGCGCATGGTCACCAAAGTGTACTGGTGAGCCGTAGCCAATTTAGCGGTGATGGAAGTCAAGTAAATTCGGAACTTCCGCAGGAACTACCGGATGTTACGGGCAGGGGTATGTTAACACCGCAGTGTAACGCACCAACACAACAATGCGCATCGCAGCGGTTAGCGTACCTGCTGCTGCAGTGCCGCTTTATATCGGCTGTCAGTTCGGCGGATGGTAACGAATCAAAACAAATAAAAAAAAGTGAACCTATAGTAAAAATATATAGTTGGCTATTGCAAAGTGTATTGATTTGATATAATTTAAAAAGCGGAAATAGTAGCGAAAACGTAGTGTAAAAATTGGAAGTTGCGGATTACAAGTAAAAATCAGTGCCAGTGAATTGTACCCGAAATTATTGCGATTTATTGTGACACAAGATTCTTCCTTCCGCAACGAAAAGACCGGTACTACGTGGCAGTTTGTTGAATAATCGGAGGAGAAAAAATCATTGATTAGTTGATTGAAAAGGTGAAAGTCGTAAGTAATTAAGAAATAAAGTGATTACTTAGGCTAATTATAGTTAAATCTGTACAGGTTTAGACCGACTAAACCTCAAACAGCAACCAAATAGCGAGACAGAAGAAAGGTGAAGGAAACGTTTATAGCGTGCAAGAGGGTAAAGTGGACTACTTCTTGTAAGTTTATTGAAAATGTAATGAAATGAATATTTGCTAATTAATATAATACTAATTACAGTTTGAGCTGTCACAAACCAAGTGCTGCTTCAAAAATTTAGTTCTTTATCCGAACACAGGTTATCCAGGCAAAAGGCGATTCAATGGAGTAATGATTGTTTGTTGCGTTCTTTATTATGGGTAAACAACTTCTAAAACTAAAAAAGCTCACGATTTCGAGCATTCAAACCACTGTGCAATGTTCAATGTGCAATGCGAGGCTTCACTTATTTTGTTCGCAAACGTCATAGTTGCCACCGGGGTGAGTTGGACGCAGGCGGGTGAAGCTAGTAAATTATAAATATTTTGTCATCATCACATGTTGCAGAAAAACCTAAATTTTTTTTGCATGCTATTCTTTGTATAATTGAAAATGTTATGACTAAGTAACAATTATATTTTACAACATTGTTATAATGATACAAAAAGAAAAAGAAACAAAAGAACGAGAAAGTGGATAATTTTGTCCTATGGGAAGCAGAGCTTTCCATAGCCAAACCTGGTTCCATCTGTAGTTTTGTTAGCACAATGCAAACGTGCAAAAGGCAGTTTTTATAACATCATTAGCTTCTATGTGGCAAAAAAAATCACAACATATGTTAGATTTTACGGCCTGCATTGACGAAATTACTTAACTCCAAATTGTGCACTTCTCCTAAGGTCATAAACAACCTCATAACAGTTTGATTACCGTTTTATAGGCTGCGTAGTTATCAAAGTGTCGATTGTCAAATCTGTGCACGTTTCCCGCCGAACCGACTCTATGTCGATGATGTACATTACACAACGGCATTTACTGTGACGATTTTTTGCTAATTCCGCCGAACATACTTTGGAGACATTTGTCATGAGCACAAAAAAACTTTGGCTGTTGTCATTAGTGATTCCGTTTGAAGCGTGTGGTAAAAATACATGTATAAAAATATACCAATTTCAGATGCCATTACCTAGCAGCTAAAGGTTTTTCGCCTTAACCTGCCATTCACCACAAAAAGAAGCTGAAAAGCGCGCGTGTGTTTGATCCGAATCCAGCGGACTAAATAGGTGTATATCTCAAACACATTGGGCAATCAGCTGACGGCTGCTTCTTAATTGCGATTTCCTCCGAATTTAACGTTGAGTAACTTGATAAATGAATTATATATTCGATACTAATAATCTTAAAATAGTGTAACTTTTTTTCTGTTTGTTAAACTACTTGATATTATAAATATAACTTCGCGACTTAAAGCGAATCGAATTGGCTTTAAAAAGCTAGAAATTATGTATATTACCGTGTGAATCTACCTAGATTTAAAGGTTAATGCGATGTAATTGGGGCAAAATTTTGGTGGCATATGGATTCAGCGACCTATAATATATTCTGTTTGGCAGGTGATAGCTGTAAAGTCACATATTTCGAAACGATGAGGTTGACTCTGATCTGTTAACCTTTCTAAGTTTACATGGCAAACCTAAACATATAAATGAAACAGAAGACATAATATATTGAACATTAGATGTCGTGCAAAAACTCATTTGCTTATCGGAGCGTGTTAACCGCTCTTGAAGAGCAAAGAGATGAAATCTGATATTTTACTGCCCATTTTCACATTCACCTCTTCCTTGGGTTTCAGTCATCTGCAAGTTTCGATGAACTGCCTGAACGCTTGAAGAGCTTGAATCAATTACGTACATAGAATCGTAGTAGACATTTGTTTTCAAGAAAGGACAAGTTCATTTGAAGATAGAATCAACAAAGGGGTGTTACAAATGTTACAAACGTAAACAAACCGGATGAGAGTTGATTTTCTATGCTTGTCCAGTAAAGAATAACCTGTCCCCCGTTTTGTTTAGCTTTGCGACATTCGCCCTTTTGTTGGTTCTATCTAGATTTGTTTACATCATGACGTTAGCGCAACACGCGTTTCGTTAATCGATCTTTCACGCCCGCAATAAAAATTCGGAAATCCCGGACCGGTACTGTCCTTTCGTCAGTTGGTTGAATTATTCCGAATCGATGTGCTGGAGCAATTTGGAGTACGTCTAACCATTAATAGGAAACCCGGAGTTGGCAGAAAAGTAAAGGCAAGTGATTTTAAAACTTATTCGAAACTTGCGGCTGTTTTCAAACAAAACGCGGCGAAAATGGCAACACGCAGAAAAATAAATTGTAAATGCAAAAGAATTCTGTATAAATTCAACAAAAAATATTGTTCACTGAAGGCTAACCCAGATATTTTTTTGATTCTAATTCTAATTATTTCACCTTTTAGTTCAACAATAAGGTTTGTTATTTCGTATAATAGCTAGTTTCTATCAAAGAAAAAATTGTAGAATCAAAAATAAGTATTTTTGGGTTTATAAACGATCTAGTAGAAGCAAAAATAGTATGAATTAAGTTTAAACAATGGTTGTTACAAACTATCAGCATTTTTCTGCGTGAAGAGATACGTAATCCTATGGTTATGTATGATGAAATGTACCACAAGGTCGTTTTCGGATTATTTCCTTGGCACGATTATTGTATCTCGTTTGATCGACAAAACGCCCCGGAAGACCGCAAAATACTGACGAGATCCAAGTTATCGAAAAAGTTTCCCCACTGGCAATCAATCTACCAGTATCGACTTAAAAATGACACTTTCGAAACTTCTGAAACCATAAACTAGGATTTTTTAAAGTGCTTTCAGAAAAGGTTGCTGCCTTGTCTGTAGCAGCATTGAGAAATAAGTTCGACGATAAAGTCGTATCACCCAGATACTTCTGCTACGTGAACTGAAGTAAATTAGACTTCTAGTAATTAAAAGTGCCTTCCCAAGTAACAATTTGGGTTTTATTGCTCTTTGAGAATGGCATTTACGACCAAAATTGGTCTTGAAGACCAGCATAAGATTACAATAAAACTCACATTGTTGCTTGGGTTATTATGGTTATATGCTTTTGAAAATCATTCAATAAGTCTATAAGTAAGAGCCGTAGCACTACGTCCGCCATTGTCTTGTACAGTAATAGTTGTTGACTGCGAAGTCTGTTGAACAAAAAATCAGAAGATCAAATGCCCTCGAAAGGTAACGCCAAGCCATTGCATTGTTTATTTTAAAAAGCATAGGTAAATGAAAATGGAAAGCTAGTTTTGATTAGGGGTACCATCATAAACTAACATAGCTTGCACACACTGCTTTTTTTTTAATAAAACGTTGAAACAATAGGTATTTCAACATGTTTGTTTCATCAGCATTGATTGCTGCTACACAGTATCGATTTGTTCAAAATTCAAGATGACTTACATGGTTTTAAATAATAGTGACAAATAGTGGGTAAGAAACTCATAATCTTTTATCGGCAACGAACAAGATAATATGTACATAAATATTGATGCTCAGTAAAAGTTTAAATGTAATTGGTGCCTATTATGATGGAAACGTAGACGAAGACTCGCCATAGACGAAGACATCTAGCACCCTACTGGCTTGTAACCAACACTTTAATACTTCTGCAATTGAATCTTTATTACGTGTTCGCGATTTTATTCCACTCTATTTCGAATTTTACGTATCTCTATGGGCAGAGTAATTGCCAACCCATTGTCGCAGATTTATATTTGTGGTGGACTATTTACAGAGATCGTTCAAGTAGTATTGCTGTTGAAGTTGAAAACCGTAATAATCGACGTGCGACCTCCGGTTTTGTTCTTGTTCTGTGTGTCGCAACTACATCGCACGTGGTGCGCTGTATAGCGCATCAATGTGCCATGACAGTGCACCACGTGCGACGTAGTTGCGACACACAGAACAAAAACAATACTGTTTTGATTTAAACTTTGAACCATCGCAAGCGTCGGACACTTTAGCGTGAAATGCTCGTTAACATTGCTAATAAGAATAATTCATATGCCGATTATCATTATCGTTAAAATGTTTCCTATCTGGTAAGGTATAACCACAGACAAACAAACGAGACACTCGCGTTAATTCCATTGTCCAATCAAAAAACACTTATTTCTCAAAAAAGCATGTTTCGCAATATGGCCACACCGCGGTGCGCGAGTGTTGCTTCGAGTTTTCAATATAAAACCATACAAATGTAAAAAACAGAGGGGTTGTGTACAAGACACGTCCGCATATATAGGTGACGCAGGACTACGTAAGTCTCTTTGTAGTGATAGTGGCATGTATTCATGCTTGTAATCATTCGATTCTTCATGTATACATGCTATATGCAACATATATACATGCTACATGCGTTGTATGTAACATTTATCAAAGTAGTAATATTGCATACGTTCAATTCTCAAAATATTGTGCATTTGAAAACAATTTAACAAAATCAAGAACACAAACTATTGCTTTCCTGCTACCTTAATGAAATTAAAGATTGTTTTTATTATCCATGGTTTCCCACGTTGAAGGGATTTTACCAATTCAATCCTATTTTATCGTGCTGTTGATATCTTTTCACTACACTTCTAATGAAACGGCAAGCATGCGTATTCATACAGAGTCGTATTAGAACCGAACACTACAGCTGTAGCACATTTTTCCAACACAGATATCAAGTTCGCTGAGGTTTAATCGTCTCGCAGTAAAGAATTTGCGATCTGTTGGGACAACGAACTTGTGTCATTTTTTCTGGCACACTTCCCTTACACAGACATCAGATTGGACTAGGTTTAATCGCGTTCGTAAGAAATCTGTTGGCACGAGGGGGCTTTGTCACTCTCTCTGGCGTACTTCCCAAGCAAGGACATCGAAATGGTCTAGGTTGAACCGCGGTGTTAAGAAATCTTGTTGAAATGAGGACACTTTGTCACTTGTTTTGGCTTACTTCCCAAGCACAGATATCAAATTGGTATAGGTTTAGATCATCGTAAAGAATCTTCCAACCAATCACGAAGCGAGAATTCTGGTAAAACATAGGTTTATTATTTTCAATTTTTCAATAGTTCAACATCAAGAATCCATACTTTTCTTCATTTGGGCCAATTCGTTGCACTGGCCCCGTAATTTTCCTGTACTCTAACAGCCGGCTGCGAAGTCTGTCGATAAAGAAGGGTAATGTCTAACGACGGTATAAACCCAAGGCTTTGCTTTTTTGATTTTGTTAAATTGTTTTCAAATGCACAATCTTTTGAGAATTGAACGTATGCAATGTTACTACTTTGATAAATGTTACATACAACGCATGTAGCATGTAAATATGTTGCATATAGCATGTATACATGAAGAATCGAATGATTACAAGCATTAATACATGCGACTATTGCTACAAAGAGACTTACGTTGTCCTGCGTCACCTGTATATGCGGTCGTGTCTTCTACACAACCCCTCTGATTTTTCTATGTCATAAATTTTGGGTATTTCGACCATACATATTACATATATTTACTGAATTTCAATTTTAATGAAATGTAAGTATTTCTAACCAATTTAACGTGAAATTGATTTAATTCAAGTTGACAAGGTTTAGGAACAGTTACTATCTTACTAGCTACAAAATACAACGTTGATATCGTTGACGTTAACTGAAATGCTACGAGTAAGATCGAGAAGTAGCATAACAAAGACACGAGTGAGTCAAAATTAAACACTTAACCTGCCCTAGGCGATCTGCCTGCTTGATGCGATCTTGAATATTAATATTATTCTCATTATGTCAGCAACACCCAAACTGATAGGTTTTGTCGCAAACATAGCTCTGCAGCTCTAAAGTGTGTCAAAAATAAATATCTCTGGAGTGTTGAAGATTTTCACTTTTTGCATAACGGCTACCTAAGCGTGGGAAATGTTTCCATCTGTAACCCTGAATCGACCAGTTTAGCCGATCAGTGGCTAACTTTTTTTGGTGAACTCAAAAGGTTTAGTTAAGAAGTAACTTGAACAAAAAATAATGCAAACATTTGCTCATCAGAAAATATCAATACCAATAAAATTAAGAGGACTGTAAAGGGTTCAGTTATACCTCCGAAAATAAACTTATAAGCAGAGTGAGTTTCACGTGTAGGCTGCCGATTGTGATGCCGATAGAAAAAGCATTTGATGCGCAAATTTGAAAACAGTGCCCGCAAGGAAAGCACTTGAGAATAGTTTAAAATGATTACAAACAAGTGGATGTGTTATTTATATGGTATAGGTGTTTTACTGGCATAAAAAGCACTACAGTAGAGCTTTGTACAACGCAGTTTCAGAGACGCCGTATCTCTTTGGTGCGAATGCACAGTCATATATTGCGGTTTTACGGCAATAAGAAATACATGTAACATATGCAAGTTTAAGTAATTCAGACTAATCACGAACTCTGAGTTATTTTTAACAGATTCGAATATGGTGTGTTTGAAAATATTATCAAGCACAAAATAGTCCACCCTCGAAGTGCTAAATGTGGAGCCCACAAAGTTGTGGCTTAAACCTGATTAGTTTTTAAGCCTGAGAAATTATTGTTTTGTGAAAGTCTCTAAATTTATGAATTATTTAAAAAACGCACTTTCAATGCGTGTGTTTTTACTATTCTTTCAATCGAAACTTTTTCTTACGATCAAACAAAATTATTAACATTTAAAAACAACTGAAACAAATCATCCATCGTTAATGCGAAGATTCAAGCTTGAGCCTTGTAGAAGTTGATAGTTTGGTTTGGTTTAAATTTGTCAGCATCTGGTTTGTTGTTTGAGGCTGCATTTGGGTCGTCTATTTGTTCGGTGATACTTGTAACCTTCATTATCTGAAATGTTACCATCAGCTTTGACTCTGAATGACCTTAGGACTGCAGTTTACAATCAAGGATTCCACTCCGACGCTTGGGTTGCACTTTGCCGGCAGTCGGGAGAGTTTCCTTATACTTTTATATCACTTGCATAACAATACTTTTACGTTAGTTTTGAAATGCGAAAAAACTAGACCGTGCAGAATTGTTTACAAACAACAATATTTACAATTTATTTACAACAGCAATATGAGGAATATTTTCGTCCAAGCAACCCAAGGTACATTTTTATTGCATAATAGCTTATCAAGGCTAGTAAACGGCTAGATAATGCGTACCGTCGGTGCCTTGCACACCTGTAGACATAAAATAGACGCTACAATAATTCACAGCCTCTTATTCAGCAACTCCTATCCCTGCTTCTTAACCGCTTAGTTGGTTCTGAAATACGATGCTGGTCTAACAAACCAGTCATCGTATGTTCGAATCTCGGCTATGCGGTGCTGCTAGTCAGAGTCAGTAGGATTGTTGCACTAGCCTCGTAAATGTCCTGTACTCTAATAGCCGGCTGAAAAGCCTATCGATAAACAAGGGTCAAGTCTGAAGAAAGACGTTTAAGCCCAAGACTTTGCTTTTATCCCTACCTCCTCGTGGTACCAACCGCGATACGAGCAACGAAGGAGGGCTCTTTCGAGTTTCGTTGGTCCTCCGGCGAAACAGGGAGTTGATGCAGCATACTTTGCAAGACGCTTCCATGGAAAAAAAAAATACTAAAGCAGCTAACAAAGAACAATGAAATTCAGACTGGAACAATCGGAATAGACCCACGCAACGAAAAAGGAGGATTGGAAACTCGGGACGTGGAACTGTCGATTTCCCAACTTTCAAAGGCGCACTCTAGTGCTATCCTACGTATTGCAGAACCGCAAGTTCGATGTCGGAAGGGCTGCAGGAGGTGTGCTGGAAGTGCTCAACGGTACGTATGTTCAGAGATGGACATACCATCTACAAGACCTGCGGCAACACACACACAAGTAGGGTACAGTTTTCATAGTGATGGTCGAGATGCGGGAACGTGTGATTGGGCGGTGGCTAACCAATTCTCGAATGTGCAGGTTGAGAATCAAGGGTTGATTCTTCAACATACATCTACGTGCACAGCCATCACCTCAGAAGTACCGATGACGGACGACAAGCATGAATTCTACACGTAGTGGGAGAGTGAATATGACTGCTGCCCAAACATGATATCAAGGTCGTCATCGGAGATTTCGATACTCAGATCGGCGAGGAAGAAGAATACAAATCGGTAATTGGAGGGTTCAGCGCATACCAGTTGACCAATGAAATGGGCCTAAAACTTATCGACTTTGCCACCTCCAAGAACTTAACAGTACGTAGTATCTTCTTCCAGCACAGTCTGCTCTTACGCCTGAAGATCATCAAATCAAACACAGAGTCATAGAGCGACCAGGACGGTCGGTACTTCTCAGACATTATCGACGAAAGATTCTATCGAAGCACTAACGTTGACCTGACTCACACCGCTACCTAGTGATGGTTAAGATGTGCCCAAAACTCTTCGTTGTGAACAACATGCGGTACCGAAGCCAGCCTCGGTTAGATCTCGCGCGTCTGAAGCAGCTACACGTCGCCGTAAACTATGCGCATTCACGAGCTTGACGAAGCCCCTCTCGAAGACTGTTGGAACACCATCAAAACAGCCATCAGCAGAATTTAGCGGAGCGTTCCATCGGGCATATGGTACGGAATCAGCGGAATAATTGGTCTGACGAAGAATGTAGGAGGGTGGTGGATGAGGAGAACGCTGCGAGGTCGGCCAAATGCGCAGTGCCACACGTCAGAACGTGGACCTGGACCAGACGTTACCTGGAAGAGCAGGAATATGCAGAGTTGGAGTGACTGCATCGTTCTCTGGAAACGCGAAAATTCTACCAGAACCTGAACGGATCCCGCAAAGGCTTTGTGCCGCGAGCCGAAATGTGTCGGGATAAGAATGGCAGTATTCTGACGGACGATCACGAGGAGCACTTCGATGAAAACCTGAATGGCGCCCAGGCGGAGAAATATGGCGGCGGAGAAAGCAATTGTGATGACGCAACAAACGGGGAATGCCAGCCCCAACGATAGGCGAAGTTTAGGAGGCCAACGAGTGCTCGGAGATTTCGAAAGACGAGTGCTAAGAACGATCTTCGGTGGTGTACAGAAGAACGGATTATGGAGGCGGAGGATGAACCATGAACTCGCACAGCTCTCTGGCGAACCCAGTAACCAAAAGGTGGCTAAAGGTGGATGGATACAATGGGCAGGAAATGTTGCACGAATGACGAACAACTACCCTGCAAAGATGGTGTTTGCCTTAAATTTGGTAGAAGCAAGACGACCAGGAGCGCAGCGAGCAAGATGGTTAGACTAGGTGGAGCAAGATCTGGCGGAGAGTTCTTGGTGTCCGAGGAATTGAAGAGCGACAGCCCACAACCTAGTTAACCTAGTTTATCTTAGAACGGTAAGCCACTTAAGTAAGTAAGTAAGTAAGTAATAGGTTATCAAGCACTTATTTGACGAATATTAGCTGTACTTAGGACGCTTCCGTTGGGCCTGCTTCATAATAGGCCAGTATTTTTCATTTCATTGGGCCTTAGTTCCGTGCGTAGGCGAGGAGGGGGGGGGGTTCATGTCCTTGGATACGAAAGTAAAGCTAGCCAGAAGATCGTAAGACCCTCGTGTTGCTTCAACAGAGGAAGCAGACGCTTCTGTAGACACTCCTTGAAGTAGATCTACCCGTTTACAGTCTCGGCGCACTCTGTTTGCCACATGAGCAGATCGCCTGCCAAATCATGTATTTCTTGGCAAACTTTGAAAGTTTCTGCATCCTTACTTCCTCCGGAACATCAAACTTGTGCTGGGCGGTGAAATACAGTAGTCCCGGAAGCTGCCGGAAGTCCGCCTTGACGTTAGTCTCATCATCCATGAGGAGAGAGTTGAAAATTTTCCAGGTGCTTGCACAAAATTCGCGGCGTTGCTTTTCGGGCGACGCCATTTTTTCCAATTTTTAAAAAACTGACCGCGATAAAAATACAGTGTAAATAATTCACTCTAAACTACTTCTACCCAAATTTTTAAGAGAAAATACCCAACAGGTAATTTTCTACAGCGTTTCCGTGATACAATTTAATGTGGGACACACTATATAACCACTGTTAGCAGCGCAGTAGCGTGCGGTTGGCCATTCTGGTCCCGCCAAGGCCGCTAGCCAGGCGCCAAAAAGGGCCTGCACTCAGTAAAGCATTAGCAGTAACATTACATTGAAAAACTAAACTGATTTTAGCGATTTTTCATGTCACATCATCAGTTGATTTGCATGCAACAGCCATGGCGAAAACAGTCAATCAACTACGCTCGATACTTTGTTCGTACTGCCAGCTTCGCCCCGTAGCGAAGAAATTGGACATAGTGAAGTACTTCGTATCCGCTGAATAGAGCCAATTTTGGCGTTTACCACGAAAAAGGTGAAACCGTTGAACGGAAGGATGGTTTCGGCCGCCCAAAGTGCTGCGCGGCCGTAACGTGCAGCAGAAGCTAAAGATGAAGACCTAGAGCTTGATGGTCTCATCGTTCATTTCCTTGGACCGGCAGGTCGAAGCAACCGGCTAAACGGTGAAGAAGTACTTGGCCAAAATGGGCATTTTTATGCGGAAGCGTCAATCGAGGCTGGCTGTATCTGAGTAGCAGACAATTGCCCAAAGAACGGCTGCAGGTGCTGGTAAAAAACATTTTCCTGGCGAAGCACGATATCGTGTACATAATGGGAGATGAAAACCACTTGACGCTGGACGGCAAGGACTGGCAGAGGACCGAGTACTTTACGTGCCTCATCATGAAGGTAAGCGATTGCGTCAAGTATATCTTCCGCGCCAAGCTCCCGTAGAAGATCCTTCTATGATTGACGAACAGCGAGTAGAGGATGTTTAAGCCGCTGTTCAGTCTTTCGAGGTTTACAGTAAACGAGGAGATACGAAGATGCAGTACGAAGTACCTACCGGAAGTTGCCGCCTTCATCAAGATGTATTGCAAAAAGGATGTGTTTTTTGGCCGGATCTGGCCTTGACCCATCAAGATCACTAGAGAAGATGAACTGGCTGAAGATAAACGTTGTTCCGCCGATCACCAACCCTCCCAACGTCTCCCAAATGCGATCGATAGAAAATTTTTGGGCAAAGCTCGAACGGAGCATTTACTCCAATAATGTTGTGACCAAAACGGAGAAGGAGCTGATCGTCATGGCCACGAAAGAGTTGAATTGTCCGATATTAGCCTATTTTTCCAACACGTTATAATGCATTCCAATACAATACTGGAAAAACACTGATTTAGCAAACGAGAGGGCGCCAAATTGGGTTTCCGCCAAGTGTGCCACGCTACGGCTCTGACTATTAGTATTAATTGAATTTAAAAACACGATTGCTGTCCGAGCCACAAATGCATAATTTTGGTAGATGCCATTCACATTCCAATTTTAACACAGAGCACATCAGCTACGATCTATACAATCGTAAGCGATTTGATTTGCTGTTGATCTTATCTTGCTTTGTATTGATTCTTTTCAAGAGAGGCGCATTTCACATTGAACTGTTTAGCGAATAGTGCGAACTCAATAGTAAAACGTTGGAATTAAGTCATATCTCTGGTAATGAATCTTCAGTTTATCCCGTAAATGAACCAAAACGACAGTTAAAATGGGAATTTTAAAAGCAAGCTTGTTCAATTGTTACTCATAAACGTATATGTTTCTTGTGTTTGCCAATTGATTACTGCTGTTTATTAACTTTTTTTCCGTACTTTATCCGATTGAAATGCTATTTTATTTGCAAAGCTTCAATTTGAATGAGACGCCAACAAACATTTTTCTTGAATAGTTGCTTGTTCGAGCTAATTACCGGGTAACATGCGCTTCATAAGCTGTTATTCAACGAAAATGTTTACTGGGACAAACTGTGCACTTCTTAGCACAATTTTCTGTTTTTGATCGTCTTTATGAATGCTCCGTTAAACTGCCCACTAGAGCCAACTAGAGCTATAAATCGCTACATCTTCAATTCCCGCTACTCCATCGGCCTGTTTCGGACAGGAGAGATAAAAATCCGCATTTCTAATGCATTTTTCATTTATTAAACGCCTTTTAGGAAGCCTGCGTTTTCCGACAAATCACTCAACTTGAATCATAAACTGTCGAGTTTGTATTTCTAATACATATTAGCCATATTGACTATTTTATTGTAAAATTACCCAGCACTCAGCAGTCAATTAGGAGCATACTTTTTCAGTTTCATTTTCCGAGTCACAAAAGTTCGTCGAGATTTAGATTGAATGAAAAAAATGTGCATGACTACGATGATTTTCATTTACTGCGTACAGAATTTTTCTATTTCAGATTGTCTACTGGTGAATGAAAACGACACTCTTTATTTAACACTGTTTATTGAGTACTCAAAGAGCAATTCTGAACAAATTTTTACCCGCATTTATGTATGGGCAGTTTTATGCGTCTACAAGAGATCATTTAATGCCTTCAACCCTAATTCGATAGAATGTTTTTATTCGGCAACTTGCGACTAGCGTACAAGATAATTTCAGATTAGTAGTAGGCACCTACGGCTCGACGCTGCTTAAATATTCTTTTGGTTCATTAACTATGTCCAAATTTTATGGCATTGGATTCTTTCCTCCAGTTTGAACGATAATTTTGAAAAATACCCCTGTCGGTAATACTTTTACTCTATTCTGTAATTTTTGAATGAAATGAAATGAATGATGAAAAATAAACCGAAAGGCGATCGGTGAGAGGATATGTTTATTAAGGATCATTGACTGCCGGCTCGGCGGTCAGCAATTCAGGTCGCCAATTAGCTAAACTCTGTAATCAATGCCTATGCTTAAGATCTTTTGTTTCACTATACTATAGAGCACAAAGTAGTTTGCAAATCCTGCTGCACCGATCAGGCAGCGTGGCTGAAACTTGAACTATCTCATATTTCTTTTTGAATATTTATGCAAACGATCTCCTAAAAGTGATGAGAGCAATATAAAAACTTCAGTATGCAAAACTGAAAAGGTAAGCATACTTAACCCATTGATCGCGAAATGACCCAATATTACCTCCGGTTGGGAACGATATCTTCGTTAATTTGACCAGAAGAAACTAATAGGGTACGTAACGTCAATAAAAATGAAATGCGACCTAACAAAACACATTTTTAAATCTCTACACATTGTTTTACATCTTTATGTATAATGTAACGCGAATTATATAATGCAACATGACGCAAATAATTTTTCATAGCTGGTATTTAAATGCTTATTTCTAAACTGCACAGGGCATTTCATACAAGCTTCTAAATATAGTAAACACGTTCAGTAGCGAGATGGATATTGAGAGTGTCTTCAATAATTGTGTTAGAGAATCCCCAAACTTCATATTACAAAAAAAACCGGTTGAAAGTTTTCGCGGGGAAAGGTTTCATCGATGCATGTACATATGCCACCCAGCAAAGTAAATGTCGGCACCGGTCAGTACAGTTCCTGTAAAGGCCATGTCGGCATCATTTCTTCATCTTTGTGAGTAAAACAAAAAGCTTTCATTTCGTTTAATCTTTGCAGCGTTGAATGGTACTGCGATGAATGAATATTTGCTAAACGCTTATAATCACCGTGTCTGACATAACATACGAGTGATATAGCAGGCATATGGCGATAGGCATTATCTATGCAAGGTATCTGTGAAGGTATGGTAGATCCTTTGAATGCGTTTTTTCTCGAAATCAGAGCTTTATCACATGTTTCGGTCTGATTTAACACCGCCCAATTTTATGTCTATGTCAGGGAAGTGTTAAAAATGACTAAAGTTCGTTGACCAAACTGATCGCAAATTCTTTAAGGCGAGACGATTAAACCTACTTATTTCGAATTCGACGATTAAACCTAGGCGAAGTGCGCTAAGCGCTACAGCTGTATTGTTCGGTTGTTATATGATTCTATACACGCAAGATAATTCACACGTCCTTCTACGTGAAAAATCATGTAAATTTCTTTATAGGGAGTTACGTGACTTTCAGTTGGACATTATTGGAAAATATAATAACATCTATCTGATTTCCACGTAAATGCGCGCATACTAATGCAAACTACGTGAAATTCACGTAAATAGTACGGGAAAAGTTAGATGGAAAATAGTCATATAACTTTTCCAGTAATTTCGATGTGAAAATTATTTTCAGTGTATGTAGGTATGCGCACGTTTGCTATAAAGTAATCTGCGGTTTCGTCACCAGGCTTCATTCTCGGTTTTTTGCTCAGTAGATGCTCAATTGACTACTGCGCCTCAACTAAACAGAATTCGAAAAAGTAGTGTAAAGGGCGATTGTAGAGCTTATTATTATCTACACTATTGTGGAAGAAAGTATGCTTTTATCTTTTGTATTTACGGCGCCATGCGATTGCTACCCCGTTGGTAGCCAAATGAGCGCTCTTTTTGGGGGTAGCAATCGCATGGCGCCGTAAATACAAAAGATAAAAGCATACTTTCTTCCACAATAGTGTAGATAATAATAAGCTCTACAATCGCCCTTTTTCGAATTCTGTTTAGTTGAGGCGCAGTAGTCAATTGAGCATCTACTGAGCAAAAAACCGAGAATGAAGCCTGTTCGTCGCTAACGAAAATGACATTAGCTGGGGCTCGTTTATGTAGGAGTGAGAGGGGAGCAAAGAGTGGAGGAGAGGATCCGGGAGTTTGAAATTTGATGTTGTTGATATTATTCCCACTGCAAACAGGCTTAGCGAGGGCCCCAGCTAATATCAAAAAATCTTTATACGTGTTGTGGTGGAATACTTCATATCATTGGAAGAGTACACTGAAAAAATCAGCACGTCAAGTTTACGTGAAAACATAGATAATTCTCATCCATCACACTTTTCATGTAACATTCACGTGAATTGTTGGTAACTCGTACTCATACTAACCAGTTTACGTGCAATCCCGGTAAATTTGATCAATTTTCCCATTAACTAGTACATGAAGTTCACCTAAGTTGCTATACAGAATTTTACATGATTTTGCACGTGGATGCGACGTGTCGATTTTTTTGAGTGTAGTGAAAAGAGAATGCATGAGAGGGTGTTCAATAAGTTCGAATATAACTTTCCATCGTTGTGTAAGTGCGCACCATGTGCATTCTGTATATTGGTATTGGTGTCAGCTTTAGCCTTATATATACACACTTGACAAAAAGCACCGAATTCGTTAAAATTTTACCGAAATCTAAACAGCTGAACGTAAAAATTTCGCTGGTGCCAATCGACGTTTACAGATCATTAGTAATGTTTGGTGTAATAAAAAAATTTACCGAACGTTCAGCTGTTCAGATTTCGGTAAACTTTACCGAATCGTTTAAGTGTGTAGGCTAACCGACGCGCAAGATGTCGACTTGATGTTATTTTCTAACCGCCCGCGATGAAGGAGTTCGGCAACGTCGTAGTAAAGTTGTTTGCGAGAGGTGAGCGACCCCGCGACATATTTCGGCGGCTGAAAATTCCACGGGGTGAAGCGAAATTTCATCTATAACACCATTCGTCGGTACCGGGAGATGGGTTCGGCCAAGAACCGTGCTAGATCCGAGCGGCCGCGTTCGGCGAGGACGCCAGCAGCCTTCAAGATGGCGAGGGAGCGGGTTCGTCGAAAAATGAACCGCTCGATCCGGAAGACCGCTGTTGACCTAGATGTGTCTATCGGGACTGCCCAGACCATCATAGCGAAGGACCTGGGATGCAAGCCGTACAAGACACGCAAGGTTCACGGGGTAACGGAGGCTACAACGAAAAACAGGCTGGACAGAGCAAAACTGATACTTTTGCGGCACGCTGGTCAGGAGTTTGCGTTTTCTGATGAGAATCTCTTCATCTTGCAACAGTCGCACAATGTCCAAAATGATGGGCTGTGGACGCCGACGTTGGCCAGCATCCCCCGCCCCGCATAAGCATCCCGCGGTTCCAGAGCGCTGCGTCGATGATGGTTTTGGGGGCCGTATCCGAGCGTAGGAAGCTTCCACTGATGTGTATCGAGAAAAACGTGAAAATCAACGCCGCGTACTATAAGACCGAGGTTCTGGAGAAGGTTGTGGCTCCGGCACTTCGTGACCTCTACGGGAAATATCATTATGTTTTTCAATAGGACGACGCACCGTCCCACACGGCGGATATCGTCCAAGCGTGGTGTCGGGAGAATTCGACTGATTTCCAGCTCCCCGGATCTTAATCTCCTGGACTTTTATGTATGGTCGTACATGCTGGCCAAGCAAAGCGAACATAAAGTGAGCACTACGGACCAATTTAAGAAGCTCATTTCCAAGATCTGGGACAAAATGCTGCTGATCGAATTGGTAAAATCTTGCCTGATTTTTGAATGGGTCCTAACTGTAAATGAGAAATTCTCTTCATATCTCATTTAATGTCTTCATTGTAGGGGAAGGGTTGGAAATGAAAACAATCTTTGATTTCTACAAGGTAACAGGACAGCAGCAGTTTTGTTTTTGATTTTGTTAATTGTTTACTTAAACCCAGATTCACGGGACTTGAATGAAACACGTGGTTTAGTTTAAATTCTTTATGCACTAAGGGTTAAGGTATGGTATGATCGTTTGAGCAATGTTTCGAAAAACATCAGCTAAAGGCTGTTTCCCTGCTAGTACTGGGCTGTAAAGTTTGGTAAACGTGAATACCAAGTAGTTGGGTTTACGATAAAACGTTTATTTTTTGCTTTGTTGAAAGGCAGAAGGAAAAGTTAGTTCGTTTATGTGCTTGTGTTCTAAATATTCTCAGTTTTCTTCTAGATTATAGGATTGCAACATTTAGTTGGATACATTTACATATACTATTTATAAGCGCTGGGAACTACGCAGATTTATATCGCTATTTCAAGACTTGACTGCAAATGCGTGCCGGCTACAGCTTGATTTAAAATTTGCATTAAATTTATCAAAATTAGTTAATAATTGGGACACCACAAGTTTTAGCCCCGAGCTCCGAGTCTTGAGCGCAAAACGCAGATTTGACGCAGGGCGAATTGTGTTTCATCATTTAAAATATTTATAGTGTGGAAATCATAGATTGTTCTCGATGTATCAAGTTGTAGCATACACTTCGTCCTAATAACGTTCAAATTTGATATATTTATACGACATCTAAAGAAGGGTCCGTAGTATCAATATTAATGGGAATATCCCTCAAGCTGTTTGCAGCCAAGCCTACGTTTGTGTCCTGAGCCACAGACCCATCTGCATAGCTCATTCCGGTCGGTGGTATCATTTACGGCTTGGATGTCAACGAACAAGTAGTGCGTGGGAACTTTGTATTCACGGCCCTTTTGGAGGATCTGCCGCAGTGTATACATTTGATCCGTTGTAGACTGACCATCGGCGAAGTGATAGTCGGCGGAAATTGATTTGGGACAGCATTTTATAGGCGGCATTGAGAACGGCGATCGCTCGATAGTTCTCACAGTCCAACTTGTCGCTCTTTTTATAGATCGGACAGATAACCCCATCTTTCCTCTCCTCTGGTAGCTGTTCCAAATCCCAAGTACCAACGATTAGCTGGTGCATACAAATGGCCAGCTTTTCTGATTCCATTTTAATAAGCTTCGCTCCGATGCCATATTTTCCAGCTAACTTGTTGTTCTTTAGCTGCAAGATGGCCGCCTTAAATTCGCCTATCGTTGGGGCTGGCACCTTTTTCCCGTTTGTTGCACCGTCGAAATCGCTTTCCCTTCCGCCATGGTTCTCCGCCTGGGCGCCATTCAGGGGCTCGTCGAAGCGTTGCTTCCACCTATTGGTCACCTCACGATCGTCCGTCAGAATACTGCCATTCTTATCCCGACACATTTCGGCTCGCGGCACAAAGCCTTTGCGGGATCCATTCAATTTTTGGTAGAACTTTCGCGTTTCCTGAGAAAGATGCAGCTGCCTCAACACTGCATATTGTTGCTCTTCCAGGTAGCACTTTTTCTCCCGGAAGATTTAGTTTCGCTGCATCTTCTTCTGTTTGTGTCTTTCCACGTTCTGACGTGTGTCACTGTCGCATGGAGCTCTTCGCTACACTGCTGATGACTGTTTTAATGGTGTTCCAACAGCCCTCGAGAGGGGCTTCGTCCAGCTCGTCTTCTTCCGGCAGCGCAGCTTCGAGTGAATGCGTGTAATTTGCGGCGATGTGTGACTGCTTCAGCCGCGCGAAATTTAACCGCTAGCTGGCGTCGGTACCGAATGTTGTTCACGACGGAGAGCGCTTCGGTAGGATTTGACGTCGTTGATGTCTGAGTAGTGCCGACCGTCGATCAAAACGTGGTCAATCTGTTATTCTGTCTAATTTGGTGACCTCCTGGTGTACTTGTGTAGGATACTGTGCTGGAAAAAGGCACTACGTTCGGCCATGTTCTTGGAGGCGGCAAAGTCGATAAGTCTTAGGCCCATTTCATTGGTCAGGTGGTGTGCGCTGAACCCTCCAATTAGCGGTTTGTATTCCTCCTCCCGGGTGATTTAAGGATTGAAATCCCCGATGACGATCTTTATATCGTGCTTTGAGCAGCGGTCGTATTCACTGTCCAACTGTGCGTAGAATTCATCCTTGTCGTCATCGGTACTTCCCAAGTAACAATGGTAGCTGAATTGCAAGAGCAATGGCTGTTTACAGGTTGGTTTAAGGCGATCAAAGCTGCATAAAGTAAGCGCTGAAATGGTGTTTAAATAAGCGATGTGTAAGCTACTTTAAGTTTTTCAAACCAGTTCTCTCCTAAAAGCTGATAAAAAAGCTTAATAGCGGATTTTTTTGCTAAACCATCTGCTTCTAAACAGCCATAAACATCAAACCGTTTTACGGCTGCTTAAAGGTGTTAAAATGTAGAGTGGAAGCTTTCATTAGGCTCACAGCTCTCAAATTACTTTAACTCTGCTTAAGGGTGTTAAAGTGGCTTTACAAACTTCTACCAAGTTTTCTTTCGGCTCACAGCACACATACTGTCAGATCATAGAATTTCGCAATTCGGCTGACAGCAAAAGTTTGTCAGTTATCGACATTATCGACTGCTTCACGCTAGACGGGCTAGGCTTCAGGTTTAAAGATATTCTCACTGTCTGTTCTGCAGATGCAAATGGGGCGGATCATACGGTGAGTGCTTATGGATCAAAAGATGGCGGGTTCAATTCCCGGAAAAAAGATATGCATTTTTAATTAGCTTAGCTTACTTGTACGAATTAAAGTTATTCGAAATTAAAAATATCGCGTTCGAAACATGTTACAGCAAAATAAAAAAAGGCCGCGTTCCATTTTTTTAAATTTAAAAATAGATTTTTTTCGGCTGCATAAAGGTTGATGAACCGTTGATTAAGCGACTGGCAAAGCAGATTGCAAAACTATTTCTGGTTTTAAAAATAGAATTGACAGCATTTCGCAAATTGGCTATTTAAAAGCGCAAAACAGTTTCTATTAAGCTTCATTGCAGCTTCGAAAGCAGCTATCAATTAGCCTGAAGCTTGATAAAATCACCAGATTTAGATGTTTAAGAGTTGAAAAAAGGTTTTTATTTCTAAACCTAAACCATAGATCAGCCACAGGTTGAATAAAATCAGCTATAAAAGCGTTTGATCAGCCAGAAATTGTTACTTGGGTTGTGAGGTGAGGGCTGTGCACAATGATGTTGCTTATATTGAAGAACCGGCCCGTGATTTTCAACCTGCAAATAGCACTCTCGCTATATTAATATCTGCAAGTTACCATGTCTCTTGTCACGTAAAATACTCTTTTAAGTTTTAATTAAATCCAATCTATATTCTCAATTGTATTGCTCCTTAGAATTTTGGTATTTCATTCATAGACGTCAAAATATTTTTACAAATGCATCGTCAATTCGATCACCAGTTGATTTCTGGTCGTTTACTTGTAAATGCCCGTTATCCACATCGTTCTAAATAATCGAATCCAGCAGTAAAAAGGAAACAAAAATCAACAAAGGCCTCTCACTTCGAATGGCAAATCGAATTACAGTAAACACCCGCTGTATGGAACCGACATGTCCAATAACTTTGTAGCATTTTGTTCATAATACTTTTTATGTAATTTTTTCATAATAATATTTTAAATTTACGCATCTAGGGTAAATGACAATAGAAATGAAAAACCAATATTGACGTTTGACCACCGATAAAGTTAAAGTACGCCATTGATTTCGAGTTCCAACCAACGAAAGCGTACCGTAAACTGGTGTGAGCATATTTTGGTGTGACAAAATTATTTGGTTGCGAGTATATTGAGAGGAGAAATGCGCAGTATAAAGGTAAACTCATTTAAG
This sequence comes from Sabethes cyaneus, assembly GCF_943734655.1. Lineage (NCBI taxonomy): Eukaryota > Metazoa > Arthropoda > Insecta > Diptera > Culicidae > Sabethes > Sabethes cyaneus. The sequence goes on from NC_071354.1 coordinate 150,173,126, forward strand.
AGTGAACTTCACCGATTTGTACGTAATTTTCATTATTTTTTTTAGATACTTTTCTCATAGAGTGTATGAATGTCGTTTGACATTTTAGGTGCAGTACTAGAACACAAGCTAGTTAACAGTCGTGCCAGTTGATGGGATAGACCGATACACCTGAAATCATACTCTCAAAGTTTGTAAGAAGATTTAAATGAATGGGCGAACTATTTGCACTTCTAAAAATTCATTCCATCTGTGGACTTCTATCATAAATTAAAAAAAAATATTAACGGATTTTTCAGGGGTAATTATAGGGGTATCAACGCGAAAGCTCGTTTCAGTTTTAATGGTTTTATTCTGAGAGTTTTAATACTTATTCATTTTTGTTAATTTTGTATTTTTCTCAGTTTCTGGCATCTCTGCACATAGATTGACATCTCTTTTTATTTTGTAAACACAAACACAGCACACTCGTTCGTTTTCTCGCCAAACTGCACGTGTACGACAGTTACAAATAAATCATTCATCATTGTTCGGCTTGTTTCGTGAGGACTATTGAACAGGAACTATTGTAACAATGGTCTTTTTCACGTGCAATCATTGTGGAGAATCACTGAAGAAGCAGGCGGTCGAAAAACACGGTTGGCGCTGCAAGCAGAACGCTATCAACGTTTCTTGTATGGACTGCCAAAAGGACTTTATCGGTAAGGAATATGACGCCCACACCAGCTGCATTAGCGAATTGGAAAAGTACTCCGGTAAAGATTACGTTCCGAAGGCAAACGCAAACAAGGGAGCCAAAAAGCAAGAGGCCTGGATAAATACCATCCGCTCTATAACGAACCGCAAAAAAGATCTTTCCCGAGGCGTGAGTGAAGTATTCAATGTAATTCGTAACAATGACAATATTCCCCGCAAACAAAAAGGGTTTTTGAATTTTTTTCAAAACTCGGCCAAGCACATAAAATTACACGATGTTCAGGCGGCTTGGAGCTTACTCGAGGAGGAAGTAAAAACTAGTAATGCTAATAATAATGGACCTCAGCAAAATTTAAATGGAACCGATCCAAGTAAAGCAAACGGGGAAACAAATGTACCTGCAGTGAACGGTGTCAACAAACGGAAGCTTGAAGATAGTAACAACGGCGACATTGTCACGGAGCAGCCAGCACCGAAAAAAAAGAAAAAGCAGCGAGATCTTCCTTCGAATGATCAAGCTGCTTTGTTGGATGCTAGTGCTGCGGAAGGCAAAACATTGGAACACGAGGGAGCAGCAGAAAAATTCAAATGGCGAGATGCAATCCGGACCACCTTAGATGCTAAGGGCAATGAAATGAAACTTAGTAAATTAAGGAAAAAGGTATTGAAAAAGTACCATCAATTCGTCGGTAGTAGTGTCGATGCTGGCGATAAGATCGAGCGAAAATTTAGTAAAACGATTACTAAACTTGGACTGGTGGTGGATAACGAAACTGTACGACTGATCAATTGAAAATTAAACGTAAAGTTTACTTTTATTTTTTGTATTGAATTTTAAATCACTTGAGAAAATCCCGACTTTGTTTTTCCTTAACTCTTTGTGATACCTTGAAATAATCTATTTGACTCCAATTTACTGAAAAGTTAAAACTTTTCAATTTTTCAACAAATTGATCTATTTTTTCTGCGAATGGGTGTGTGTTTTAGGTGTTTTATGAGACATTTTATTCCAAAAGTTGATTGAATGAATGATGAACTGAAAGTTTACTTTGTTGCTTTAGCCAGATTATCATTTAGCCAGGGTTTAAGTATGTCAAAGCAAATTACCAACATGTAAGCTTTCTTTCAAATGAATAATCATCACATCAAGTTAAAGTAACGCCGATTATATTACTAAATGCACCCCGTGAACTTCAGCAGCATGCTGTTCCACGAAATGGTAGCCCGACAGCTTGCCTCTATAGCGTTATTAGATTTTACCAGGGAATGTTCCTGCCTCCCGCTGGTTGTCCCATTTCTCAACCCACGCGTTCGGGCAGATATCGTTAAAAACGTCCTTGAAGTACTGACACACGCTGTCACCTTGGCCCTTGATTTTCTCGCACCGGTGGAAATCCAGGTAGCTCTGGAAGCAGTATTTGGTCTGGTTTTGATTTGGAAACCGTGGATCCCATGGAGCAGTCTTCAACGGTAGGGCCTGTTCCGAGGTTTCCGGCACTGGTTGTGGGGTCATTGTACGATGTTAGAGTGCTACGGGATAGATAATGGAAATGGTATTAGAAAATATCTCAAAACAATTTTCACATGCGGCGTGCTCGTTCCAAACCATAATCCTGCTTATGCCCATGCTCAATTTGAGTATCAATCACCAATAGTGTCAGTTTTAGAATACGAGTCCAATGGGTTAATATAATTTTTACGATATTCCGATATTCCAATGGGCATGTTAGGATTATTCCAATTCAAATCAAAAGAGTGGGGTTTAATTAGGAAAAGGGATTGATATTGAGACCTTTTTGGAGACCAAAATTAATTTATTGTTTGTTACTTTGTGAGAGGAAATGGGAATCACTTTATTTCGAAGTTATCTACCAATTAGTCGGGATTGCACTACGTAACAATAATTTGCACTTGGTGAAGTTGCAGAAAGAAAGGGAATTAATTTTGATAGATCAAATGGTAATAAATATAAACTTCATAGCATGCTGTGTTATTCCAATTTGGTATGAATTCGGGACTCAGAGATAACGAATAGAGGGATTAGCCTGATTATACCACGAGATTTTTCTAGCTTCGAATGTAATTACAGGAAACGGGTGCAACTAAAACGTGTTACCGGTTTAAAATTAAAATACAACCCGAGTTTTGAGGAACCCAGTTTACTTTACCTTGAAAAGCCGCACCGAAGGCTCTAAAACGGTTGGTTACAAAACGCAATTGAGATACATAATAAGTTTGCATTATTCGTTTTATGTTTTTGAAGGCGTTATACTTATTGAATTAATTTGCTTGGAATTATTTTTTTCTATTTTATACTATCACGAGATTTAATTTTATTTTTTTATAAGTGAATATTTTTTTATTTGAATGTATTAAACTTAACGTTGGTCAAAAATTGGACATTTAAGATGGATTTGTTTAAGATGCATGGTCCAAATATGGATAATTGAAAGATTGTATATCTTAAACCTTCTTGATGCATAATCATAATTTTTATTATTTTTAATATTAGCTTTTGGTTGTAATTAATAATTGGATATTTAAAAGAAATTGTTAAATTATTACCGCGTTGGAGTGTACAATAGTGGAATATTGTTGACTGCTACTGTTTGCACACATTTAAAGTACTAGAAACTCGTAACTTCCTGAAATAATATTTAGTAAATATTAAACCTTTGTTCTATTATAGATTCTTTGGACACAGCTAGTTGAAAAAATCTCGTAAAATACTTCTCCACGAGAGTCATGCCTCAAAAACTCTATAATGCAAACTTGGTCTTTAAGTTTTATTATGTTATATTTTATAGATTGCGTGTTCAATTTCAAATGATTAAATAAATCAGCATATTGACAAATTAACAGCCATATCTTTATTTCTACGCTCTTAAATTATGCTTTGTATTAAACCAAGACTACAGTTTTCGACCATTTAGCGACGAGATATGGGACAACAATCGTTTACATTGCCCATGTATTTCACTGATCTCAACCAATGGTCGCTGGCAGAAGAAAGAAAAATAAACTCTAGCGCCCGGTTTGCTACAGAAAAATACATGTGGCTGTTACAAACGTTTGGCGCTGCTGTTTTTTAGAGTGACTGTATGTTCAGATCTTTCCCGCGAAAGTTCCCTCCGAGCGTTGGTTATCCCACTTTTCAACCCACGCATTCGGGCACAAGTCGGCGTACACATCCTTAAAGTACTTGCACACCTTGTCGCCCTTTCCCTTCACCTTTTCGCAGCGGTGAAAGTCGAGATAGCTCTGGTAGCAGTATTTGGTCTGGTTGGTGTTCGGAAAACGCGGATCGAACGGAGCCGCCTTCATGGGTAATGTTGCCGGAGCCATTTTCTGCTGCAAAGGAGGGAAGTCGATCTACTCGACGCGTCGTACAGAGAGGGTTGGCGCGGAAGCAAGTAATAGTAACGTAAGTTAATAGGCAGAAACCAGTTGCTACGAGAGAAGTTATACGTCCGTATAGCGTTTTACCGAATAAAGAACCGATTAAAAATACTCAACGCAGTTTCAGGTAATACATTTTAAAGTTGTTTTGAATATGGAACCACAAAAAATATAAAAATAAAATCTACTGTTCACTGTGACTGTTTTTTTAACTTTAATCTGAATAAAGATAACTTACAAAAGTAAATGGCAACATCGTGAAAACGATGCGAGCATGCTAAAATTCGCTAAAAAGCTAAAATTCGTGAAAAATGCCCCTTTGGGCGTTTGGTGAAGAATTGTAAACTTAGGTAAAAATACTATGAGTCGGCAAATCAGGAGCCCCTAAGTCACGGTGTAACGGTGTAACTCCGTGCCGATGGCTGGATGGCTGGAGGGGTGAAAACATGCCAGTCGTGAATGGAGTGCTTTTGGCATCTTGAGGCTACTGTGGCATGCGGGGCTCTGGTACGGTTGAACTTTGTTGTCTCTTGTGTCACGTGGGAACAACATAGAAGTTTTGTCCCACTTCTCTTGAGGAGATTACACCAAGTGTGTTCTGGCCAACATTATTGGCTTCACTTATAATTTTCTGTCTGATCTGTATTGGAGACTGTTTATGCATATAGTCAAAAAGTTAGAGTTACCGACCAATTCCCTTTTGACCCTTCATACAAGAGTTTGGAAGCATGACCAATCGTTGAATATGTACAACTCTTTTTGACATGATAGGCTCATTGCTATGAACGGATGTTCTGCTAAGGCGGGGGTAGTACCATATATTCATATATTCATAATCATAAAGTTAGAGTTGCACAAATAAATCTTAAACACAAACGGGCAGCAAATTTGTATTCATGCGAAGAACTTTTTAATGGCCCTGTCACCATCGTCTTGGTTCAAGAGCGATATTTTCGCAACGGGTATTTTCAAACTAAGCCTATGTCTAATCACATCCGAGCTCATGCCAATAGTTATAATATGCTGCAATGCATTGAAGGCATTCGTGAATCGAGAAGTAGGTTCGTACTGCGAATAATTTCTGGACCGAAAAGCCGGCTCAAAAGTCCTGCATTGTCGGAGTGTGGTGACTGCACTATAGTTAAATATTACCCAGGTAACCAATTAGCATTTCCAATACAATTTAAATGCAAGCCAATAAGCACTTAAGTTTCCTTAAATGCTATTTTGGCAAAATATGCGGCTACTTTGCTGCTAGTCCTTTTATAGTGCTGACAATGCTAATTTGCTGCAAGTTACCGACAGGAAGATTTTAAGTAGAATTGTGGATGCCAATTTACAACAGTTATGCAGTCAAACCGGGTAACCGACTGCTCAGTGGTTGGCTGTTTATTCATTCTGAGAGGATGTTCAAAAAAAATACGACATCGGCTATTTTATGTCTCGAGTGGACCGTATCAATATCCACCAGAGAACAGAGATCGTGGTACGGTGGTAGCTGTTCTCCGTTCCATCTAAGATTCCTTAGAGCGAATCTTACAAAACTTTTCTGGATCTGAATCCCTTCGATGCATTGGATGTGCGTTATATACTGAGGACGCAAAATAACGCTCGCAAAATCGAATTTATCGAATCGAACGGTCAAATCTTCTGACAAGTGCATAAAGTCTCAGATTTTCTTTATTCACATTGTCAATGTGGCTACTAAAGGAAAGTGAGCGATCGAATGTTACCCCAGGTCACGAACATATTCAACTCACAGCACCACATTTCCTCGGTATGCATAATCAAAGATAACAGGGTTGGCTTTTCTAGTAAAGGTCATAACTGAATATTGTTCGTATTTACTTTCAATCCACGAATTTCGCAGTACCTTTCCACTTGACCTAAATCAAGCAGCAATTTCATGCAATCCCCAATGGATTTGATGGGAAAAAAGATTTTCACATCAACTGCGTAAATCAGTCTAGTTGCATGTAAGATAACGTCAGGCAATTTGTTCATCAGAAGTACGAATAGCAACGGTTCTAAGTGACTGAGTCCTGAGGGCACAGTAAACGAACAAGATTTGTAGCCTCGCATCTTTACAAATTGTACTCTATATTTGAGGCACGATTTTAGCCAGTTGTAAAGCGGCCACGAATCCCAAAATCTTTAACCGCCTCCAAGATACTATTAATGTCGACAGCATTAAATGCTTTGCTCATATCTGTATATATACAATCCACTTGAAAACCTTTTAAAATGCAATCCGTAACTGTAGAACTGAATTCACAAAGGTTTGTAATGAAAGATTTTTGCTTCCGGAATCCGTGTTGCGCAGGAGGGATACGGCTACACTCAACCCCCGCTAATATGAAAAACAGCTCGTTCAGATTGGGCGAGTTCATTTTTAATCTGAATATTTGGTAACTCTATCCATTTTCACACACGCGCAAGACGCGCACCCTATGAACTTGTTGTTTTGATTTGACGAAAACAAACGTTTTGAAAACATTTTAAACATGCGCGAATTCTAAAGGTTCGGTTTGTATAAGACGAAATTGGCTCGGTAAGTTGCATATGAGCTATATTGCCAAAGCTCCTGAGCAAGAGGAAACGCATTAAGATTTTTTGCTTTTTTTTAATTTACCGGTCAACTTTAACGTCAATTATGTGTGACGCTTGATCGGTTTTTAATGTGAACGCATTCATACCACCGGGGTACAGATTAAAAATGTTCAGATTAATGAAGGTCATACCAACGGGGGTACACGGCACTCACATTATCGTAAAGCCGACTGTAAACTAACGACTCAAAAAGCTTCGGAATAGTAAACCGAGTATCAGTTGTGCTGACTGGTTTAAGGCCTGTGGCTGTGGCGGGCGACTTTAACGCTTGGGCGGTAGAGTGGGGAAGTCGTCGCACGAACCATAGGGGTCGGATTCTACTTGAGGCTCTGCAAAGCTTAACGTAGATCTGGCCAACGTCGGCAACACAAGTACCTTCAGTAGGAACGGTGCGGAGTCTATCATCGATGTGACTTTCGGATTATCCTTAACAGACTCGTACAGTACACGGAGGGTACAAACGGTCTGTTAAGGAACCAATTCGGATTCCGTAAAGGCAAATCTACGGTGGATGCTATCTTGTCTGTCACTAAAACAGCCGAGGTGGCAATCCAGCGTAAGAGGAAGGGTATCCGCTATTGCGCAGTTGTCACGCTCGACGTGAGAAATGCGTTTAATAGCGCTAGTTGGGACTCCATAGCTAACTCGCTTCGGAACGTCCAAGTGCCGGTGTCGCTGTACAGGATTCTGGAAAATTATTTCCAGAATCGGGTGCTATGCTACAACACGGAGGAGGGTCAGAAGTGCGCAGGGGCTCCGTAAGGTTCCATACTGGGCCAGGTGTTGTGGAACGTCATGTATGACGAGGTGTTGAAGCTAAAGTTCCCGGTAGGGGTGGTGATTGTCGCCCAAAAGCAAAGTAAAGCCTAGGTGCTACATTCCGATATCGAAACTTGACCTTCTGTTTTTATACGACAGACTTCGCAGCCAGCTGTTAGAGTGCAGGAAAATGGCAGGGCCAGTTGCTACGAACCTATTGACTCTAACAGCCTCTCCCAGTCGGGATTCGAACATACGACGACTGGCTTATTAGGCCAGCGTCATACCTCGGAGCCAACTGCGAGGCAAAAAAAAAGGTTTTCGCCCATTCACCTTAAATATCGTAGTAAATTTTTCAAAATCTGATTTCAAATGACATCCCCTGACTTTTGCAGGTTGAAACGAATTTCTTTGACATTTCCAGCTTTCCCTGATTTGCCAGATAATTGACACCCTGCTTTAGAATGACCAATATTCGAAAATCACTGTGGAATGACAGTTGTGCTTGATAATCTATAAACATGACTTTTAATTAAGGGTTCGTTTTTGGCACATGTTCTCACACAGAAATGAAAGTTTACAAGAACATATAAGGCAAAGTCTTCTGGCATGTATATTATCATATAGTAACATAGTTGATCAGCAAAATAGATAGGTAGATGGCATATTGAGAAAAATTGCATTCATTCAATCAAACTAGGAAGATAAGGGTAATAGGTAGAACTTTATAACACACTCACCTCATCAGATGTTCTCTCACTTATTTCCCTAAAGCTGGCAGATTTTAACTAAAAATTAAAAACATCAGTCGGCCAATTCTTATCCAAGAATCGGTTCAGCAGATTCAAGAATAAAGCTCCCTTGAACGCAGGTAATTCCGATCAGTTCCGAATTCCGATCACTCAACTAAAGTAACCGATTTTCAAAAGATTGAATTAAAATTTATAGCTCATTGGTAAGCTTTGATCATGAGGATTCCCATAAACTATGGTTTTTGATTCCATCTTCTAAAAATAGACTGCCTTAGTTGAGTGATCGGAATTAGGAGCTGATCGGAATTACCCGCGTTCACGGTAATTGCCGGAGATGTTTAATAATAGCTAAATTCGGACGAATTTGTTTTACCCATTATTAAGCAGATGATTTTAAAACTTAGTGGGTAATTTATTGTGTATCTATGATAAACAATGAACCCCTTCTGCATGTATTAATAGCTTTATTTTCTATTCCTAGCCGATTTTATTTTGATCGAAACTATCTCAATCGAGTTGTTTGCTCGTCTGATTTTACTGATGGAATAAGAAATGTCATCCTTTATCGATTGAAAAACCGATCCGTCGAAATGCAAAGTAAAACTGTAAATTTTCATGTTGAGTATTGGTATCACAATCAATGTCAATGAAATCAATGAAATACCCAGTGGATGTTTAAAACTCGAAACCGTAGTTTTGTAGGAGGGGTGGTAAGACATTTTCTACAACTCAAAAAAGTAATTATCCACGTACAGAAATACTTTATTACGTTACTTGTTTTTCTGATTTCATTTTACCAAGATTTTTATAATAAAATATCGGCCTGATGTGTTATAAAATTTTGATTCGACATTATTCATACATGAACAAGGTCAAGTTGATCGGTCTTAAGATGAAAACTAATCGCCTCAATTCTACATTCTGATCAGACTTCCTATTCTGCATCCCGAACGACATGTTTCATGGCATACGTTTTGATTCTGATCAAAATAAGATTTCCGATCAAAAAGGCTTTGATCGGAATGTAGAATAGAGGTAAACAACGATAATTGCCAATATTATAATGTATATACAAAAATATAACCAGTAGCAGCAGCTATACGCAGATTTGATTCTTTCGACTAAGACATTTTGGGTCTCAGCGGTAGCAACGCAAGCATTAAATGATAAAATTTAGATCAAAATAAATAAAAACGGAAACTTGATTTTGTAACCTACATCGTTAACAAAGTTATAGCAGTTTAGCATCAAGGAATACAAACACAGTGAACAGTGGAATTAAATGTTCCATTTTTAGCATAAATAAAAAAATAAACGAGAATTTCAATATATAATTAATATATATTACAATTACAGTCACGACCACCTTGTCCGGTAAAAAATTGTGTACCTCTTGGCGAACAGCGTTGCGTTGTTTTTTCTTCTACAAGTAATAATACTCGGCTTTCGGTGAAACGCTAAACAAACTGCTAAGGGAATTGTGACACGTGTTATAAGAAAATGCATTTCGAACAGCAGCAACTTACACAGCTAAAAATGACCTTATCTACTTTATCCTAAAGCATTAGTTATTATATCTACATTATAAAATGTGATTGTGCTTCCGATATGATTCGGAAACTACTGCGTTCGTGTTTCTTTACACTATAAAATTGTCTTAGTTAGTAATAAAGAAAACACGCTTTTTCGCGATCACGTCACATATTTTCACAGAATGCTCATTTCTACAGATCCTATTTAACTAACGGCCGCGTTTTGGAATCTGCATCACAAGAAGCATTTTTATATTTTTTCACTTCCAATAGATAAAGATTCCAGGCATCGTTCGGTGTTTCGGTGAAAGAGTCCTCGATGGGTTTGGGTTTCTTTACGATGCCTGTTTTAAGAATCTTTCCACCACGCCGCCGACCGATGATCGACACCGGGACTGGTTGGTGCTGCTGCTGTTGTTGATGTTGCTGAACAATATTTGTCGCACCCGGATAAATCGCTTGAGACGAGCCGGCTGCATGGTACTGTGTTGCTGCGCCGTCATCGGCTGTCGCCGGCATGGCCGCACCACTAGAAGTTTGTGCTTGTTCTTGCATTTTTTTAAACATTTCTAGAAATGAACCATCATTGGCGAAACCAGTTATTGCGTGCACAGCAGGGACCGGTTTTGGCCGGGGGTAAAGCTTTCCTTCTGCTGCCAAATGGGCTTGCAATTTTTCCTGCATCTTTTTCTGAAATTCGATGCGTTCCTCTTCAGTTTCAATTTCTGGAACATAATCGGCTTTGTCTTTACTAGTATTATTAAATATTGGATTCAAATGATCTTTTTGCTTTTCTTTACTAGCAGTTGCGGAATTTTGACTGCTTATATCTTCCGTAGAATGTGTGTTGGACCCACTTTCAGTCTCACTTTGATTTTTCAATTCCATTTCGGCTGCCTGCTTCATGTCAGATAATTTTCTTAAATGCTGCAATTCTTGTTCAATTTCTACTGACAAATCGCGCTGGGAACGATCACGATCGTTTCCATGTTTTCTACCGCGTGACCGGGATCGACTCCTGCGACGACTGCGGTTGTCGCGACTTCTACTTCGACTGCGATCTCTTCTAGAACTTTTATGACTTCTTTCTCTTTCATGCGAACTCCGGTGTCGTCCGCGGTCTTTGTCCATTCTGTAACGATCGTCTCGGCGATCCATTCTGTATCGATCGTCACGGTAATCATCACGCCGACGATCGCGACTTTTATCACGGCTGCTTCTGTCGCGCATTCGGGGTCGATCCCTGCTACGGTCCCGTCCGCGGTCTCGGTCTCGTTCACGACTGCGGCGTCGATCTTCACGAGATGTCGACGAGCGAAAATCGTCCTCGTGCATTGCACTACTTGGTTTTATCTCTGCCAGCAAGCTCCCAACCTGAAATTACACAGTACTACACATAAGCAGAGTGACCAATCGTTTTTGGACGGCGATTCCCAAATAAAAAAACGAGATATAAAGAAAGACCTGCGACGGTCTAGTAGATAGTATTGATCCATTAAGATAGGCGTCGTAGATTCAAACAAAAAAGCGACGTTAAAAACGTTTATAATCCAGATTGTAAATTAGAGAATATCCTACCTAATAATGTAAGAAATAAGCTAACAGTAAAAGCAAAGTAGAAAGAAAGATTTCAAATGTAATAAATTTGTAATAAAACGACTTCGCACTGAAGCATATAAAAAAAATTGCAGTTTTTATAATTAAAAAAATGACGATAGGTAAAAATATAGCCAAATACTAAAAAGTACTCAGGTTGACTATAGGTAACCTAAGTTAACGCAATGTGGGTAAACAGGCGTGGAGGTAGCAACAAGAGATGGTCGGGTAGCGGAAAATTTGCCCGAAACCCGCACCCGTACCCGTACCCGCCGGATTCGGGTATTGAAAAAAAATAATTTGCGGGTTCGGGTCGGGTACGGGTTCTTAATTTTTGTTTTTGAAATCGGGTACGGGTCGGGTCGGGTATCCCTATTGACCACATTTAACACTAAACATGGTCGGGTACCCGGGCCCGTCGGGTTGCGGTCGGGTTCGGGTATCAAAAATAATAAACTTGCGGGTTCGGGTCGGGTACGGGTTTTCAATTTTTTTCTTGATCTGGTACGGGTCGGGTTCGGGTATTCAAATTTTCATACCCGACCATCTCTAGTAGCAACATAAACATCACCATAACTGCTCATAGTCGTCACATAATTACCACAGCACGTTAACTCAGAGTTCGTTCCGAATAATCGAGAAACAAATGACCACAATAAATCAACAAAAAATCGAAATTTGATTGAATTTAATGTTACCGAGTGCCGCTTCAATTTGATTTAAAACTTTTGAATTAGGATACCTAGCTAAACATATTTGAAAAATTGATTGCTGTTGACGCTATTTGCAGTCAAACAGAAGCCAGTATTTCTGTTAATTTCAACCTAAAAATTTACTCCAATTTTGACTACATTGAAAATTCATTCAAACTAGCCTATTCTTAATGGATCAATCTAAATTGATTAAAATGAAAACAATAGAAAGTGGAGACGGTGGAAAACTGTCAATAAAAAATGTGTAGTGTTTAACAGCCAAATAAATAAAATGGTACATTACTCAGTAACAAGTCGTTCCGGGTCCGTATCCTTCCTGTTTATCTCTTCCGAGCGCGGTTCTTCGCCTGTGGTCAATCAACCGGACTTTTGCTTCTAGGTTTAGCTGGCGTAATGGAATCTATTTTGTCCTCGCAGCAGCAACAGCAGTCGTGGCAGCCTATCTGTTTGACTGAATTTGAGATTGTGTATCGTCCTGGAAAAATGTGCACTTCAACGTGAATTTTTCTTCGAATTTTGTGAAACTTACGCAGAATATAATTACTTTTTGGCTTGTTTAATTAACGCAATGTTCAGAAATTGTTTCTGTGTCAACAAAGGCCTGAAATCATTGCTTGTTTGCACACTATAACGTAACAAACTCATTCTATCCTTTGCCGACTTGGACATTGCTAGACCCCTTGATCCTGCAGCAACCGGTACAACACATCCTTTTTTGCATTGAATGAATATTCCAAATTTTGTATCCTATTAACTTATCTACTAAGTGTAATCCAAACCAGGTCTTTTCGACAGAATTATAACCGTGAGGAATACGCTTATGTAACAGATAGAAATTTGATGTCTATGTTTGTTACAAATTGGAAACTTTGTAATTTCCACTAAAATATAAACTTCACTCATGTAGGCGAGCAAAACATTTTCATTCGCAGTTCTAAGCGAATTCTTCGGAAGGTTATATAATTTTTTGTCTTTCAACCCTTGTCGATCTGGTTAGACTATTGCCATAATCGATTGTCAAGGCGAGATACAGGAACTTTTTTCCTTGCCCTTAGATGAACTATCTTTTCTAATGATCTTAAAGCTAACCATTTGCGCGAAATGCATTTTCTTATATCAAAACAACGTGATACAAAATGATTCTATATTTTTTTATACGAAAAATGATAAAAATTACCTGAATACGGAACGGTAGAGAATTTTCCACAATCACTTCAGTACACACTGCTTTAACGATGGTGCTCTGTTCAAAGATGGCTGCCTTCGAAATCGAACTTCGGTAACGAGAAGGCGATGTTCGATGAATCTGTCAAGCAGAGCAGCCAGATATTTTAAAAATTGTGCGAATTCATGTAAATATAGTTGCTCGCGAAAAAGTGTAGATAGTACATTATATACTTTTGTCCTAAGCTTTTATTTATTGTAAAGTGGGCATATTTGTTTACAATTTATTAACATTAGTGTCATTAATTATGGTTAATATATCTGAAAACTGAGAGATTCCAAATCTTTAAATGAGATCACCTTTCAATATACCCACATCTGGCAACTCTACTGTTACCGACAAGCTCGATAGGTTATTTAACGAATTCGTTAAATAATGAGCATTAATTTGACAGTTTTCATTGCAATCATTTTCCCGTATACTGAAATATTTCACAAGTGAGATACAAATTACATCACGGTGGATGTCCATAAAACATCGTTTCGGTTGGGGCCGGAAGATTTACTTTACCATCAGTATTCCACGATGCCTGCTGCCGAATCGTCCCAACCAAGTGCAAAAAACGAACAGGCTCCCTGTCGCACGTGTGTAGATTTCAAGACGTGGTCCAAGCAGCAACGGAAAGCGCTTTCCACCAGTAGCGCCAATAGCTCGGAAATAACAACGTCGAAAGGTAATTCACAGAATAACCATGGCTCCACCGGTTCGCCATCTCACTGTCCTCTGGACAAGGATCGCTTAGGGCAGTATACATGGGGCTTACTGCATACCATGGCGGCATATTTTCCTGAAACTCCCTCCAGCGAAGAACAAAGTAACGTGCGACAGTTTTTCAGTGCGTTCGCTAAAGTGTACCCTTGTGAATATTGTTCCAAAGACTTTCAATCAGAGTAAGTTTCAAGTTGGCTAAACGATCGGTTATATGACACCTAATGCAACGTTATTTTAGATTAAAAAAATTTCCACCGGAAACAAAATCCCAACATGCACTATCCCAATGGCTTTGCCGGATGCATAACACTGTGAACGCAAAACTTGGCAAACCGCAATTCGACTGCTCGAAGGTAAACGAACGCTGGCGTGATGGTCCTGCTGATGGATCCTGTGACTAGAGCAGTTTACGGCTAAATTGAATGCCATTCATGTAACTTTACAAATTGTTAAGCGACTGTTTTTATCTGCATATTGATATATATACTAATTATTTTTACAGTTGCCTTTTTATTACGAAACTCATGATATTTACGTGGCAGGTACGTACATTATTATATCGTGAATAAATTTTGTACTACTGCTACTGTTATAGATAGCAAGGGAGGGAGGCAGGTAGGCAGTTCCGATGAATATGTACATCCTCATTTTGTGTTCAATGGATCCCAATTTCGTTCGACTTATTTGCTCATTCAGTTTTATTGGCGGAATGCAGTATACCACCCACTTTTGTTCGACAAACCGATCAGTCGGAATATATAGAATATGGCTGATAATTTTCGAATTGAATGGTAGACCCAAAGTTCAATTAACGAGCCTGTAGTATGTAGATATCTATTACAGGCTCTCATAGTACAATTTAGAATAACTTTAAGTCGGCTATTCTCCTTCCTTCTATATCACTAGGAAACTGTATTGGCGCTTCACAGATTATGTAATACGCCTGGGTAATTAGAAAGTTATTTCTAGATCCAAATTATACCTCACCCTCCGTCTAAGGTAGTCAAACTACCGAATGATAAGTTTAACCTAACTCTAGGCCTAACTCGTTTTATTGACGGGACGACAAAACTACAGGCATTTGCTACTTACAAGGCAGCACACGTGACGTTGTTCGTCCATCAGTGTGTTAGCCGCGATTCTCAACACGTCTTAACCCGTCAGTGTTGGTGGAGCTTGCAATAACTCGCATGATGGTTAATAAGGGGGTTGTGGAGTCTTCTTTTTATCTAGTCAGCTGTGGTACAAAAGTTCATCAAGATCTGCGATTCACAGGGCCTGAGAAGAGAAGTTGAGATCGAATCCGGTTATAAGGCCATTACAAATATTTGAAAAAGTGTTTGTCCCTCCGATGTTGGGCCACTGAAGGGGGGGGGGTAAGTGCAAAAAAAACAGAATTTTTCCATTTCTATTTCGTGCTAGAAGCGTTAACTCAACTCGTCCACTCATTTTTCGAGTTTTTCAGGCTGTAGAGCCCACAGACAATTGATTTTATAAAAATAATTCAATTCATCCTACAAATTATTTTTTTGCCCCCCGATTTTTCAAGCCAATTTCCAAGGGGGGGGGGGCGGAGAGGTATGACAAAAACATTTGAAATTATTTGCAATGGCCTAATTGGATTCCACTAAGTAGATTCAACGGTTTAAAGATTCAACGACGCATCTAAGCTGGAAATCGAGCCTGCTTTTCCCTCCGCAAGACGTTTCAATCTGGGAGCATACGCCGCGGCACAAAGCTGACGATGTACAAAACGCTAATCAGACCGGTAGTTCTCTACGGACTTGAAACAATAACTTTTCTTACGGAAGCAAAGCAATACGAGCACTTTTCGTATTTGAACGAAAGGTGCTGCGTGTGGGAGATAAGGATAACATAATAAATAATTATAAATAAATATATATGAATTCCATTAACAGGCATAGGATAATAATAATCCAGTTCCATTGGTATGTTCTGACAATGCTGCCAATACAAAATATAGTCCAATACGGCAACAGCTCGTCAATTGGAAAATATGCTGCCGAGCGATACTATATAAGCAGAAGACCGCCGAACAGATGCTGATTCTTGTGACGGATTTCGGAGAGGAAGGATCACCCTCATGGACCAGCAGCAGAAGCAGCAGCAGGCAGCGAAACCAGTGGCCCCTTTGAGGGTAAAACCACTGCTCTAACGAAGGAGGCAGAACCACACCGGCGGCGCGGTACTCTGCTGTTCACCCCCGAACAGCAGAAGGAGTGGACAGCAGCACTGGCAAAAATAAAGGCTGGCTGAAGGACAGCAGCAAATCTGTCTCGGAGCACGACACTGCGGACTATTTTTGGCAGAGTACAAACGGATAGCGGAGAGTGGCGTAGGCGCATGAACCACGAGTTGCAGGCACTGCTTGAAGAAATTCCCATCGTACACCTGGTGGAAGTTAGGAGATTACGGAGGTCCGGTTAGGTCGCAAGGAAGCCGGGCGACTGTGCAGTGAAGTCCGTTCTCTTCAAGGACCCCACCGGCACTAGAAACAGAGGGGCCCAACGTGCTAGATGGCTCCACCAGGTTGAAACCGACTTGCGTGTGTGAACACGCGCAACGAATCCAGCTTTTCGCGTGCGTAATGGCG
This sequence comes from Sabethes cyaneus, assembly GCF_943734655.1. Classification (NCBI taxonomy): domain Eukaryota; kingdom Metazoa; phylum Arthropoda; class Insecta; order Diptera; family Culicidae; genus Sabethes; species Sabethes cyaneus. The sequence goes on from NC_071354.1 coordinate 150,189,712, forward strand.
GTTGATGGGTACAACTTTCGGAAAATAGCATGCCTTTAGCAACTTTATTCACGTCAAGTTAACATTTCCACCTTTGATTGTTGTTGTAGAAGTATCAAGCGTACGTGAGCGGAGTTGCCAAAAGCAAATAAACATTTTCGGAAAGTGAGTACACTTCCGCCTCCCGCCATTCTAGCCGCCATTAAGCGCGCGTAAAGGTCGATTGGCAATGAGTAGCCCAGGACCGAGTACAATGGAGAGGAATTCTTGATACGGCAAGAGCCACCCCGGCTCTCGTCTATATGGGGATTCCATCAACGTATCCCCCAGGTTGGGTAAAAAGGAACTGCTTCACTTCAATGACCCTATCTTACCTGATTTCCGCTCCTTCCCCTTCACGTCTTGTCACTCTGTTTGAGTACTGTAAACACCATTGTTTCATTGCTTTTTCCTACCGTTTTCCATCCGTCGATTGTAAAAAAAATATGGTTGACCTCTTTTAAGAGAATAACTCAGAAGTTCGTGAGTACTTGTCATCATTAAACCAAATGTCGATCAACAGGAAAAGGTCAATAAGCCAAAAGTCAAACAAACCGAGTGAGAGTTATTTTTTGCTGGAGCAGCATAGGAAAATGAACTCTCGCTCGATTTGTTTGTTGGTTGATTGGCCCTTTTCGACAGCTCCCCTCTTTGATCTTGATGCTTCGCTGGATCTTCCTATAGGGGTATGAAAGAGAAGGAATATAATACAACCAACGTTTCGTGGCGAATCGATAATTTATTTTGGAATTCTTCCGAAAATAAATAAGTAAGAAAACAAAGATAATCGTGATCTAGATCGTGAAAGACAACTTTAATTTCAGGGGAAACCATTTGATCACAGACTAACAGACGTAACACCTCGAACAAATTTTCTAACAAAACATCATTTCAATGACACCCCTAAAACTTGGAAAAAAACAGTAGCATCACCTGGTGCAGTCTTCGCGCTACCCAGAGTAGGGTAACCAACCTATTTTGGGTCCCATCAGCAGCTGTACATAATTTGGACACTTCCATTTGATTTTGCTGTAAGTGTCCAAATTATGTACAGCTGTTGAGGGGGTCCAAAATACGTTGGTTACCCTAGGTTTTTATAAATTTAGCAATGCTATAAATTTACTTGTATATTATCTGACAACAGCGCCAGCGCAGGCTAGCGGTGTTCTCGCGCAGCGACTGTTGTTTGAGTCTTGGCTTGAGTGAAAATTTGAAATGATCGTTTTTATTGACGATGGAATGAGGCTCCAGTGTTACGTCTGTTAGTCTGTGATTTGATCATCCGTTTCGTTTAGATGTGTGAAATTCGCCCTTTTGGTATTTTTATCTAGATTTTTGTTTGAAGTTTCTTCTACTGTGAAATATTTCATCCAATTAGATTTTGTTTTCTGAAAATATCACGTTTTTACTTCAGTGGTTCAAAACAACACGATAAAATATTCATAAAAGCTTAAAATAGATCGTTTTTCGGTTACGCCTGCCGCAACCGCAGTTATTATTAAAAAAGACTTCAAATTGAGAAGCTGAAGTGTGTAAATGATCGGTATTTTGTTTCAAGTTTAGTTACGTACGTTTCTGTAATTGTTTCAATTGTGTGTGGTAAACCCGGTGGCCGTCACACCGGAACAAGTTGACAATGGCCGACAATATAACCGTTTCTATTAAAGTTCGGCCACTGATAAAACGTGAGAAAGACTTGAAGCTTACCTCGCAATGGCGGATCCGGGACAACACGATCGCTAACATTGATGGCAACGGAGAACCGTTTGTGTTCGGTAAGTTTGCATGTGTGCCAAAAAACTGCAAAATTTGCGGAAAAAATTGTCTATAATTAGAACACATTGGAGCAGCGTATACACGGTTTTAAGTAATTTGTTACACCGGCAATGCTGGCAGACGGATAGACGACATGTATTATAATGTTACATGATATTTGCATTTTGATCCTTATAGCTGCTATTATTTTCTCGAATGAATAAGTTAGTCGTTTTTTGTGATACATATATGAATGTGATTACTAACAATTACTGTTACATGTTACAGTTAGTCTGCTAATTGCGAAGAAGTGTTTCCGTTAATGCTTCTTGAATGATACCCTTTTTCTGGTACGGTAAAAATTGACAAATAACCTGTTAAAACGAGTTAGGTAGTTTAGCTTTTAATAAAACATTTAATTTACATTTCACAGATCACATTTTTGATGAGTCGGTTCACACGAAGGATCTCTTCGAACGTGTGTGCAGGCCGATTGTGCATTCGACGTTGAATGGCATCAACGGTACGATATTTGCCTACGGCCAAACATCGTCGGGCAAAACGTACACTATGATGGGCGATGGTGCCGGAGAGCTTGGAGTAGTGCCGTTGACGGCACAAGAAATTTTTCGGCAAATTGAAAACAATAAGGACCGCCAGTTTTTGATCCGTGTCGGATACATTGAAATTTACAACGAGAAAATCTTCGATCTATTGGATAAAAGTAATACCAATTTGAAGATATTGGAAAGTCAGTGTGGTGATGTGCAGTTGAACTATAAGGAAATTATAACGAACTGCCCGGAACAGATAATGAAATATTTAGAGGAAGGTAATAAGGTGAAGCGAATCGGTGATACCAATATGAATGAGCGTTCGAGTCGGTCGCACACGATTTTCCGGATAACGATAGAATCAAGCGACGTTGGCCGGACTGAAGGCGATGAGAATGATGCGGTGCAAATTAGTACGCTGAATTTAGTAGACTTGGCTGGCAGTGAAAGAGCAGATCAGACAGGAGCAACAGGTTCTAGATTGAAAGAGGGGGCTCATATTAATAAGAGCTTGCTTTCTTTGAGCTGTGTTATTCAGAAGTTGAGTGAAAATGCAGATAACCTGACGTACATTAACTACAGAGACTCTAAATTGACGCGCATACTGCAGGCTTCACTGGGAGGCAATGCAGTGACTTCCATGATATGCAACATCACACCAGCTGCGCTGGACGAAAGTTACTATACTTTAAGTTTTGCGATGCGTGCGAAAACAATCAAAAACAAACCGATAGTGAATGAGGTAATATCGGAAGCGGCAATGATGAAGCGTTTGCAGCGGGAAATTAAGCGTCTCCAAGATGAGCTTAAATCCGAACAAAGTAAAAATAGTAAAATAAAAACTTTGGAACTACAGAACGCAATTACCATGCGTGCTAATCAAATTATCAACTCTCAAACTCACATACAGTTTGACAAAGCACGACGGCGTACATGGTGTCCTTCGAGCTCCGGCATCCCTAAACCGGTCGGTTATGCCGAAAGGGATAACCGCCTTATGCCGCCGCCACCGCCATTTTTATCCAGCTTATCCACACTTTCGGGCAGCAGTTTGAATTCGTCCTCCGGCGAGGAGAAATCTCCACCGGCCACCGTTCGGCCCGAGCTGGTCAATTACAACGCATCGGCAGAGCTGCTAGCAAGAAAGGTGCGTTCGACTACACCCACTCGCCAGTATCTGAGTGCTATCGCTAGACCCGACGACAATGGTGACGAGTTTATACCGGCCGAGCTGGTCGATTTTGGAGAACGATCACCGGGAAACATTGCCAGGGACATTCATACGCCCAACGGCTTCAAAGCTAAGCGAAGATCACGTCGGTCTTCTACTGGGGATGCCGGGGTTATGGATTACGAAAAAAGGTAGAGTAAAATTGGACGTTCAAAAAGATACATTGTATGAATTTCTTTGTTTTTTTTTCAGATGTAAAGAGCTCGAACAAGAGTTACTCGAATTGCAGGAGTTTACTAACCTGGAAAAGAATTTAGATCTGGCGAATATTAAACAGCAGCTGTACTCCCGAGAGCAGATGCAGGGTTTTCTGAAAAATAGAGAAGAAAAAATAGAGTCGCTGGAGGAACGGTAAATATTTACATATCAGTTTGTGTCCATCATCGTCTTCCAACGGATTGTATATCATTCTCTTAACAATCATTCTTCAGAATTTCATACCCAGAATGACCCATGGCCCATATTAGTGCGACAGGATCTTGCAAGTGAAGCTTGGTTCGAAGATATCGTTGTTCACGAATAAATCTGTTGTACCGCAAGGCAGTAAAATGGGACCCGGGGGGACTCCGTAGTCGCAAGGTTACCGAGTCTGCATTAATAAGCGAATGGTCGTGGGTTCGAATCTTAGTAGAATCAGACCATTCGATGTCAAGTGACTTTGGCATGAGTTTATTTTCAGGCCCCTCATTACCCTTCCTTCATGGTCAGTTCTACATTACCCCGATGAGACCTCTTGAAGGTGCAAAATTCACTCTTATAGTCGCTGGTGATGAGTGAAAGGTATTTTGATTTGATGCTTTTATTCCGTGCAAGAATAAGACCAGTACGGGGACCTCTGGTAAATAATGTAGCATTCTTCAACTCACTAAAACACTTGTTTATCGGACCACTGGTTAGCAACGAATGAATATTTATTCTCTATAACATAACACGGACCACTTGGATAATGACTACATCTCTCTTCCTTTCCAAATTAATTATAAATTTTATATAATGTATAATCCTGTAAATATTTCGGCTTGCGGGTTCGTCTTCGGTTTCTTATTTCCAATGATCCAGCATTTGGTGAGCTATCCATGTCATGATCGGGAATGTTATTTGCATGGCATAACACATCGTCAAAAGATGCATTAGATGTATTTAATGGATTACTTTAATGCACGGCAACGCACTGCTATTTGCCATATTCAAAAATTTGACTACACTTAATTTTTCAGCGGAATATCCAGAGAGTAGCGAACATCTTCCATTTTCTATGACAAAGAACGTTGTACGATGTGTTTCACTTCCGATACTGATTTCAGCATCAACTTCGCCTAGCACCGTTAGAGGTTGATGTGAACCGTATCCTCGAAAAATTTTATTACTGCCTTTACGTACACCAAATGCCTTGAGTCCTACATGCTTCAGAGTTTTCCAATCTGAAGAACTAAGAATGTCCTCATCTGCTCCTGTGTCGATAACGAATTGAAGTTTCACACCACCCACTGCAGCTTTAATAAACCGTTTACCGTTTAAGTGGAATAATTCCCGTATTTCCACTTTGTCGGTTGTGTTGTCTATCTCTCTTATAAACTTTTGTTGTTTATCTGCATCGTTATTTTGAGCCCGAAAACTTTGTTGAGTTGCATAACCTTTCCTTCCACTTTGCCGACTGTATGGATGAAACACATTACGAGTTTTCCAGCAACAACGTGCAAAATGTCCTTTTCTCCTGCAATTATTGCATACAGAGTTTCGAGCGGGACAATTCTTATTATTGCTGAAATGTTTTCCTGAACATTTGCTACACGTTGTTCCACTATCTTTATCAGTTTTAGCAAATTTGCTGATGGTATTCAAATTTCTATCCTCGATTATCTCATTAGGCTTTTCGCGGAGCTCTTGAACTTGTGCAGATACAGACTCGAAGGTTCGTCCAATCGTTATCATTTGATCTAAGGAAACATCAGCTTCTAAATATTTGGCCCTTAATTTGTCATTATTCTGCGTAGCGAAGACTATTTGATCCATAATGATCTCATCAACTTGATCGTTAAAATTGCACAAATTAGCTTGAACCTTGAGGCGCAAAACAAACTGATCAAGTTTTTCAAATGGTTTGAACACCAGTTGTCGAAATTTATTTCTCTCATAGCGCAATGACATTCTGGGAGAAAAGTAATTGTCTAAAACCTCAATCGCAGCTCGATACCGGTTGTCAAGAATGCCATCAGGTTCTTTGGCATTTTTAGCGATCTTTCTCACATCTGATCCGCCAAAACACATTAGAGCTTTATACTTTTCTTCGTGATCATCAACACCTTTTAATTCCATGTAAGCTAAGAATTGACCTTTCCACTCCTCCTAACGAACAGACGTGGAGCCTTCACCATTCTCATAAAATGATGGTATGTTATACGATAACTAAAACGAGAAATCTTGTGATATCTCTCCATATGCTGTTCTTTCGGTGTTGTTATTAATTTCCACTCGTTGCTAAGTAACTCTTTTTTTTTCACTCACAGCGGACTGGAATTCTATTTCCCTACGCATCATACCTCAATTTTTTTTGGGCAATCAAATGGACTGAACTTTTTCCTTCATTTGATTTTCTAAATGGACTAGAATCAATATTCTCTTCATTTAGATTGCAACTTTTACAGATAAATGGCCTGGAAACTAAATTTCCCTACATTTATCTACCTGAATAGACTGGAACATACGTTTCCCTTTATTCAGAAGACCACAAATTTTTTCAGACAATTAAATTTGAGTTGCAAATTCTTAGCCAGCAGAAATTAATAAATTGTACAAAAATTATTTTATTACCATCGACATTGCTACAGTTTAGAATTTTCCTGATCAATGATTCCAATGAAAATCGTTTCGTCCGGCTTGAATTTGAATTCGATGTGCTGTTTCGAGAACTTGACAAAATAACGACTTCAAGACTTCAAGTTTTACCAGACTTCAAGAAATTCTTCAAGATTTGAGCTTCCAAAAATCTCCAATATTTTATAAAACTTTGCTCCTCGTCGCCAATGTAGCATTCTTCAACTCACTAAAACACTTGTTTATCGGACCACTGGTTAGCAACGAATGAATATTTATTCTCTATAACATAACACGGACCACTTGGATAATGACTACAAATAATAGATGAATGTTTCTCGGACTCGTCCCTATTTATGACAGCTATCACAAATACCTCCGAAAAATGTCGGATTGATTGGGTAAGCCAGGGGCGTAGGGTTAGTAAGGAAATATAGCGAGTACCAGACCAGGTTTGGGTGCCAAAGGAGCATTCTACAATGATTACGGGCAATGATAGAGGTGTTAAGGAAGCAGATGTGAATATTAAGTCAGTTCTTATACTATATTACATTCAATTCACAATAATAATATTTCTGGGGGTCGGCTTTTGGGGTTTGACGACGAATTCCCGTTATAAATACTGCGACTAGCTCTTTGGTCTCGAGGGTTAGGAGGCGGGTGCGACTCTATGGCTCAAAGCTTCTGTCGACTACCGCGAATGCCCAGCTCGTACTGCGTGCAGTTTACCCTATTTTGGGACAGTGCATAAATGCCAGGGGAAGAAAGATTAAATTTGTTCCATGGGTCGAGGCCTGATAAGTTGATAATTACTGATAGTTCGAGAGTTGCCTTCCTATTGCTTCATTTGTGGTTGTTTGTATTGGAAAATTGATGGTGTGAGGACAACCGATGTTAGGCGGCGCACACGAGATCTTCACTTTCTCACTATACTACATTTTACGACTCAAGTAGTACAAAAATGTACCAAGGCAAAGCACATTTTCAAATTCCATTTATCATTTTTCCTCCTATCGTCATCATCATCATCATCATCATCATTATATTTAAAATATGTCATTCCGGCCTATGGTAGAGAGATCTCAGAGTCAGTTCGTGGAGTCCGCGCAGGGCCGTAGGCGTGTTCGGCTATGCTTGGGGCTCTACCTGTGTTTTAGTGGGCGACATTGCCTGTCTCGTCAGGTAAAACTGGTGTTTGAGGTCTCTCTGATACTTTGGTGATGACAACACAAAAGGGCTATTATGCGAGCAGCTGGACAAAAAAAAGACAACTTTCTTTGAAATGGTTCTTTCGGGGAAATGATTTTCTAGAGAATGATTCGTTCTGGGCAATGGTACGTTCGATGGAATGATTTGCTGGAATTCGTGATTTCTCGGGAATGATTTTCCAGAAAATAAGCAGGGTTTCTGGGGGCAATGGTAAACAATCCTTCCAACGAGTTTTATTTCCATTTTTAGTTGTCGAGATTGTGAGGAAGAGCTACGCCAAAAACAAGAACAAATCTTTGACATGGAAAAGGAACTGATAGTTGCTCGCAAAGAGTGTGAAGCGTCCGTAAAAGAAGCAGAACTGTGCCGTAATTTGCAAAATAGTGTTCAAGTTGAATATGAACTATTCCAGCAAAAGGCTAAAAATCGAGAAAAGGAGTTGATCGAATGCCTAGAGGAGGCCCGTGAAAGTAGTTTGAACGGAAGTGGCAAAAAGATAAGCTCGGTTGACAACAATTCGACATTGCTAGAAAGCACCAGAAAGGAGTTGAAAAACTTGGAAGTGCAGAACTACGAGTTGCAGTTGCAAGCAGAAGAATGTAATGTCAACATGGAGAAACTCAGAGTAGCAGTAAATGATGGAGCGGAGAAGATTGCTAAGTTGAAAGAAGTACTTGACAGAGATGTAAGCAGGAAAGATGCAACGAAGCTGTTTCGAATGTTGACTAGACTGAGGAGCATTATAGCAGATGAGGATCTGCTGGTAAATACCAGTATAGGCACAGATGAGCTGGTTGACAGCATAAGTGAAACGAGCTTTACCGACAGTACGGGTCGTTCGTCTCCAACGAAAATTGTGCTGGTAAACGACGAGGGAAAAACAAATGTTATCTATGATAGCAATAACTGCCATACGCTGGACATGACCATCGAAAACGGTGAGCTGATGAAGAAGATAAAACTACTGGAAGAAGAAAGTAAGCAAATTAATGCACTGCTAGTAAAATATGAAGGCGAAATTGAGAAAGCAGCGACTAAAGATTCGCTTTTGAAGCAATTGACTGAGAAGCTAGAGCATGAGCGTGCTGCAGTGGTTGTTTTGGAGCAAAGTGTGCAGAAAAAGAAGTTGGAATTTGATAAGCTAACTAGCGAATACAATGAACTATCGACACAGGTCTTAGACTATGTTCAGGATATCGATAATTACAAGGAACAGATTGAGAGAATGAACAACACGTTGGAACGAAGCAAAGAAATTGCTGCAAGCCTTCAGTCAGAGAAGGAACAGCTTTCGCAGGATGTATTCCAAATTCAAGAGGAAAAACAAAAGCTCGAGGAGAAAATCAAGGAACAAGAAGAGAAATACAAGATGTGCAAAGCTGAACAAGATGATATTGAAAGAAATTTCGAGCAAAAGCTGGAACAAAATAAAGAATTTATCGCCAGTCTTCAATCAGAGAAGGAACAGCTTTCGCAGGATGTATTCCAAATTAAAGAAGAAAACAAGAGTCTCGACGAGGAAATCAAGGAACAAGAAGAGAAATACAAGATCTATAAAGCTGAACAAGATGATATTGTAAGAAATTTTGAGCTAAAGCTGGAACAAAACAAAGAATTCATTGCAAGTCTTCAAACAGAAAAGGAACAGCTTTCGCAAGATGTATTCCAAATTCAAGAAGAAAAACAGAGGCTCGACGAGAAAATCAGGGAACAAGAAGAACAATACAAGAGCTATAAAATTGAACAAGATGATATTTTAAGAAATTTTGAGCTAAAAATGCAAAAACTGGCCGATGACGGTGAGAGTCAATTACGAGAACAGATTTCAGCTGTTGAGAAAGAATTTGACGAGTGCAAAAAAAGATATCAGCAACTTGAAAAACAAATTTTAAACATGCAATCTGATAAGAATGAATTGGAAGCTAAAGTCGCTGAATTTGAGCGAGAAAAGGTCACAGATTCGATCAAACATAAAAATGAATTAGATGAGATAAATACAATGCTGCAAGAGACGGTGGCTAGAAATAATGAATTGCAAAAAACTGCTTTAGATACAGAAAATGAGTTGACTACAAGAATATCACTACTTTCTGAAGAAAACTCTGACTTACAGATGCAGCTTGCTAATATCGAAAATCATTTGAAAAGCACCGCCGAAAATTCCGAGACACAGTCGGAAACATTACCCAAGTTGCAGCAAACCTTGGATGAGTTGAATACACTGAAGTTGGAAAAAGAATCTCTACTCCTACAGTTGGAGGATACAAAACAGAACTATCAAATGATCCTGAATGAAAAGGAAAAAACAGACGAGAAGTGCGATAAATTGTGCAACGAGCTGTCTCTGCTGGTTTCCGAAAAAGAACGAACCACCGAAAGCGAGAGACTTGTGCTTAAAAATGAAATCAATGATCTGCGGCAGGTAAAATACGACCTGGAGCAAACAGCTGCCAGTACGAAGGAACAGATTAGCACTTTAACAGAGAGCCTTGCCGACGCAGATCAACAGAAAATGAAACTCATGTCGCGAGTTCAGTCTTTGGAAGCCGAAATCGAGGAATCCTCCAGCATTCGCGAACACCTAGATCGGGAAATTCACGCTTTAAAAACAGATCTCGGAAATCTGGAGCAACAACTGCAGGACAATAACGACAAGGTTGAGCAATATCAAAAACAAAACGACAACTATGAGCAAGAGCTGATTAAAAAATCCGAAGTCATTCAGCAAGGTATAACAGAGCAACTTACATTGCGAAAATCGATCGTTCAATTGGAAAAACGTCTATCTCAAATAAACGAAAAAGAGTTTAAGCGACAACTAGAGGAAGCAGAAAGTCGTTGTCAAGAACAAAAACAGGTTGTCCTTACCATGGCGAAGCAAAAGACAGACCTTCTAGTACAAATTAGGGATGTCACTTCTGATCGTGATTTACTGAAACAGCAAGTTGCTGAAAAAGATGAACTATTAGAAAAAGCCAAGTTGCAGATAGTCTCGTTGGAAACCAATGTAAATGGCCTTGTGAGTAAATTGGACCAAACTGAAAGCTGTTTCGCCGACGCGAAACAACTCAAAGAAGAGCTAAACGTACTAGAAAAGCAAAAACTAGTAGTCTCCGATCAGCTACAGCAGATCGTCGCTGAAATGACTACATTGAAAGAAGAAGCACAATCTAAAGATCAGGAACTAGAGCGAGCTAGACTTCAAATCATTTCGCTTGAAAATCAGGTAACGGAACTCAAGTTGGAGATTGATTATGCAGGACAGGCTCTCATTGAAGCAGCAGCACTTAATAAAGATTTAAAGCTACAGGTCACCTGCTTAAACTTGGCAGTTGAAGAACTAGAGAAACGCTATGGTGCACACTTAATGGAGACAGAAATACTGCAAGCAACCGTGTCTGAATTGGAAAGCAACTCGCAGCATTTTCAACGTGAACTATCGGAAAAAACGAAATGTCTTGAATTGCGGAAAAACGAATCTGTTGAGATAAATTTGCTGCATGAACAAATTACCGCATTGACAGCGCAATTAAAAAAAGAGAAAACTCAGTATCAAATTGACCTTGATTCTGAAAAGGAACTGTCCTTAAAAATGCAACAATACATTAAAGAACTTGAGCAAGCAAAGTTAGACTTGCAGACAAAAATGAACGCACTTGAAAACGATCACAAAGATCTCTTGGAAACACATTCCGCTGTTATCGAGAAAAACCAACAGTTGGAAGCAACGAATACTAGACAGGAAGCACAAATTGTGAATCTCAACACCGATCTGGTCATTCACGAAGAGAAGCTCAAAGCTGTAAGTCGTGATTTAGCCGCTAAACTAATAGAATTAGAAAAAAATCGGCAAGAACACAATTTAAAGCTGGAACAACTATGTGCCCAAATCCAGGAAAATGTTCAACTTAACAATAGCAATGATCAACGAATAAAAACTCTTGAGCAGGAAAACGACAAGCTGCGATCCAAACTTAACCAATTAATTGACGTTGAGGTAGGTGACCAAATTTTTTATTTACTGGCAAACTTGTTGTTTCAACTGGAATTTCTTTCCATTCATTCCTTATTTCTCAATAGATGGGCCCCTTGCAGTCAACTATTAAGCAGTTAAATGAACAACAAGAAGATATTCAGTCTAAACTGGCACACAGTGCTGAAATGCTGAATCTCAAAAGCTTGGAGTTAGAACAGATGGCGGATCTTTTGAAGCAAGAAAAATCGACTACCGAACAATTGCATCAGCAGCTGGTGGAGGCCAAATTGAGAATTGCGCCAGATGGTCGACCTTCGCTCGGCGATAGTAAAGTGGCGCAAGCTTTGAGAAAGGAAAACGATGACCTACTAAAGCAGTTTAATGAACTACAGAAGACGTACGCATCTAAAACTAGTCAGCTGCAGGAGAAAATCGATGAACTAAAAGAAGAAATCTCCACTATGAGGTAATTTAAGTAATGTATCGTGATTGCTTTAGAGATCCTAATATGTACGTTCATTTTTAGACATGAGACAAGTTTTCAGGAAAAAGAAATACAGATCGTTGCACTGGAAGGAAAGATAAGTCACTACGAGCAAGTTTACGAGGATACAAAGATCAGACATCGATCACTACAGCGACAGAATGACGAGTTGCGAGTCAAGCATCAAAACCTAGTAATGGAAATGGATGATCTTCGTCGGCTGGCGGACAAAGACCGTCGATCGCGGCGACAAAGCACGCACGATGATCGGCGAGGTGTGTGGTTCAACACTAAGGATAGTTCCACGATGACGGACCCAAGCTGTAAGTTGCAATCGAGTAAAATTCAAACTTTCAGTTCAATAATATTTTTTATCCCTTTATTAGCAAGCGACTGCAGTTGTGTTGATATGGATATTCAAATCAAGGACTTGCGCAAGCAGCTAACAATTAAAGAATGTCAACTAAATACAGAGAAAATGATGGCCGCCGCAAACCCGTTGAAAAACGAAGTTGTTGAACTTCGCCGGTTGATAAAAGAACGGGAAGGTGAAATCTTCAAGCTGCATGACGAAACCCGAACGCTTTCGGTGGCGTTAGATCGGGAGCGTCAACAGCTGACTAAAAACTGCAATAACTGCATCCGACAGCAGCGAATGCAATCGCTACGTAGTGATAAAGCAATGAACACAGACCCTGCAGAAAATAACTCGGAAGTTTCTCCATTGTTGCAAAGTACAGCCAAAAAGCTGGAAGATTCCCAGGAAGAACTGCGTAAACTAAACAGTAAATATCAAGATATGAAAAGATTATGCCGGATTAGAAACGAAAAGATTGTTAGTCTTAATCAAGATATAGTGGAAAAAGAAAATGAAAGCAGTATTGCCAATAGAAACGTTCAACAAGAAGTTTCACTGTTGAAACGACAGTTGAAGGAAAGTGAGGATAAGTATTCGCTAATGCTAAGGAAGTGCCAGAGCAATCATTTCGTGAATAAAACAGAAAAGCTGGTACAGACTGATTTGCCTTCGAACGTAAGTATCATCTTTTAATCAAACTCTCAGAAAAAAATATGAACATTCTTTATTTTACAGGATGATGCTGAAATGCTACGTTTTAAGTACGAAAAGTACAAAAGCATGGCCATTGCACTGATGGAACAAAATGAAGAGTTAAAACGGAAGGTGGCTACAACATAGACTAGACTAGACCAGTGCATTGTAAAGGTGACTAGTCTGTGATATTGTGACTGACAGAAATGACTGATTCAGTTTAAGGTAATCTGAGGATGGGGAACTGTGTACTCTTAAATGTGATATTATGTGTATCAAATAATGAAGCCATTGAATGTTGTATTTAGTCACATAAAAACGTATATTGGTGCAACTGCAACACTAGTACTTGTCTTATGAAGTATTGTCTCACTGGAATAACCATTCAATACAAGCTGGTATTACAATTATTTGTTTTCAGTCTAATGCATTTCTAATCACAATTTACTATTTGTTTATTACAATATATGCGCTACATATCTATTATTTTTGCAGCAAGGTTGTTATTTTGAAATGAAATATCACCATCCTGATGTTATGGGACTAAAATTGATGCATTGATGTAAATCAAGGAAGATGCCTATCAAATCATATTCTTTGAGTCTATATGACACACTTAAAAAAACTCCGCAAAATTTGCCACGATTTGGACAGCCGAGCGCTCGGTGAAAATTTCGGGGCCGCAAATCGACATTTACGGATCTTTACTAACGTTTGGTATTATAAAAAATTTTACCGAACGCTCGGCTGTCCAAATCTCGGCAAAATTTTGCCGACTTCGGTGCTTTTTAAAGTATGGACGATATTGTTTTATTGTTATTTCTGGTTTCCTCTAAGGCTATAATATTGGGTGTTCAACTGTGTTTTAGGCTTTTAGGCCAGGAAGGAACATACGCTATCAAATTTAAATTAAGCTAAATTGTTCGCTATTGGTTTACCGTCACACAGCTTCCGTCGCACGACATTTCGTTTCATCAAACATGGCACTTACGTTTTTCCTTCCATAAAGTGAAAGAAAACCAGTGCCATATAGGATTATTTTTTATTGGTCCACTGGTCCACCGGTTTTGCATAACAAAGGGATTAAATTAGATATCTCCACTGCCCACAATGAATTTCACCTGTCGCCAGCACACTTTGTCGTCAAGAGCCCGGATGTCGTTGGCTAAGCTACGTGGCTATGAACTTCTGAGTCTGCCTCTTCTACGCTGCGGATTCCAGTCCAGTGCTTCTCTGCAGTTCTCGTTCGCTCCTTTCCCCAAGGTGTGTCCGATTCACTTCCACCTCCGTTCTCGAATTTCGGTTGCTATCTGCCGTTGATGACATCGACGATAGAATTTCTCGTTGGATATCCAGTTGTCAGCCCACAAGGTAAAAATGGTATATTGCAGGCAGCGATTAATAAAGATTTGTAGTTTTTGCATTGTTTCCGCTGAGATGCACCACGTTTTACAGGTGTACAGTAATACGGACTTAATGTTTGAGTTAAAAGTTCGGGTTTTGGTATGTAAAGTGATCTGGTTTGAGCGTCAAAAGTTTCATAGACTTGCAAAGGCACCTCTGGTTTTGCTGATCCATGTGGCTATATTAGTCCTGGTATTACCATTGGGTGTTGTCTAGTTACCCAGATATTGAAGGGTTTCCACCTGTTCAACCTTTTGTCCCGATACTATGAATATGGCCGTACTTTCAGTCATACTGTCCGCCGTCGATCTTCCTCCAACTTTCATCTGAAATCCACTCCTTCCGTCAGCTGCGTTTCGTCACTGGTCGTAATGAAGGCGTTCTTGATGACGGTCCATTGCTCTTCGACAGCTCCACCAGACGGCAACTCCGAGGCTCGGGATGCAAGTAGTTCGACAAAGGCCCTTTTCACCTCAAGATTTCCCAATCGGCGGGCCCAATTTTATTTTCCCGCCGTAGGACTTGTGCGACGCGCAAACGTATGTGAGTAAAAACAAGATGATGGTTGGATGCAATATTAGCGCTGCGTTTGCATTTTCGGCTGATGCAGATGTGGTCGATTTGGTTTTCTGTTCGGCCATCGCAGGAAACCCACGTGACTATGTGCTGGTCTATGGGGAAAGAGCCACCCCAGTTGGCCTCAAGGTACGATGATAACCTAATAAGCCAGTCGTCGTATGGTCGAATCTCGGCTGGGAGTGGCTGTACGAGTTAATAGGATCGTAGCATTGGCCCCGCAATTGTCCTGTACTCTAACAGCTGGCTGCGAAGTCTGTCGTATAAAAACAGAAGGTCAAGTTTCGATAACGGAATGTAGGCTTTGCTATGGGGAAGGAGCGATCCACCAATGAGCATGTTGTTATTACCACAGAATTCTGTAAACAGCTCCCCGTTTTCGCTCATGTCTCCTAGGCCATGGCGTCTCATGACGCGGTTAAGTCCGCGTTGTTTGAGCAAATCAGCGCGTTGAAGTCGCTAAAGTTGATTAGGATTTCTTCCTTCAGGATTTTCTCATCTTCGCTGCTCAGCTGGCTGTAGAAACTCTTTCACCTGCAGGTCCGCAACATCTGTTGGCGTTGGATTACTGTTAAGTTTCTAACCCGTGTTCTGAATTTGGCAATGATTATTCTTTCGTTTATTGGTCCCCACTTCATCAGGGCGCATGCGAACCTGGGCTCAGTAGGAATACTCTTTCTCGAGTAGCGTTTTCACCTCTTATGCCAGAGTAGAGCAAGACTTGCCCGCTGATATCTTGTATTCGCCAGTACCCGGCCAGCGGACCTCGTTCAGCCTCAAGATTTTAAGCTTCAGGCGGCCAGCTTACCTTACAAGTTGAGCCAGCTTGCCCTACTGGGCAAGAGTCAGTATATTCCATATCCTGACTCGTGTCCATGTTTTTTTGCTAAAGGTCGTTGCTAATAATCCAGATTGATTTCTTCTTTCGTTTTCATTAACTTGTTGTATGTTTTCGACTACAGTAGGTTGATAGCCCTTAGGTCCCTATCTCGCTGATGGGGCCGTCATCTTAAGGTGGACGGGAACTACTGTGCCCCCTTCCCTATAAGCGTACGACAACTGAGGGGAGGTTCCGTCCCTCCGAGCCGGCACCACGTAGAGGTAGGGATAGGAGGTAGTGAACAGAGGTTATGGAATGCATATGTTCATTCATTTAGATACTGTACAAGTGTGTATTAATATAAGTTTCTGAGTATGGGGCATAGTCGTGATACTTTGACGGTGGTATTATAATTCGTTTGTCTAGATTACCTAACAGGTTTTTTTTAGTGCAGTTAGGAGTGTTTTCTGTCTCTGCTGGGTCTAACATATCATTTGTTGCTTCGTCAACAAAAATATGCTGCTGTTCTCCTATTTTTTAAAGATGTGCTGAGGTCCGTCTATATTGTTTGCCATTGTCCTTTGACTGAATTATTGTATCTGGCCCTTTCTTCTGGCAAATGATAAATTTCTCATTATTGAAGTCTCCGTCAAGTTTATTAGATTTACTGATTACCCTGATTTTAGAATCTTTTTTGCCCCACGCCTTTGATCCCTCGTTTCCTAATCCCTGTATATTCTTGAAAAGATGAAGTTCCCAGCAATTTGCTTATGATGCGCCGATTAAACATAACCTCACCCGGAAATTTTTCTATCGTTGGATGTTTGGAGGAATGATAGGATAGTAAATACATGTAAAATTCTTAACGCCAGTCAAGTCCAAGTTCTTGGGCTATACAAAGGCGCTGATAGAACGGTTCTAGCGCTCAACCTCCCCGTTTGCGGCCAATAGGGAATAGTGTTCATAAGCTTGATGCCATTCGCATTACAGAATTATTTGAACCCAGCATTATCTTCACTAAGTTGGGATGCGTTGTCTGTTTTCAATGTAAAAGGAATTCCCTCCCAATTACTGAACATAGTGGAAAGCTGTCTTATGATATCACGCGCAGTTGTGCTTTCCATTTCGCATATCACCATGAAGTGGGTATAGTAAACTATAACAACCATCAGATGTTGCCCTTCCGGTAGAGCACCGAAAAAATCCAATGCTATCGTATGCCACGGATAACTAGGTAACTGACTCGCTGCAATGGCTCTGCAGGTTCTGGTGCGCCTAGTAAAGTGCATTCTCTACAGTTCTTCACGATTTTCTCTATTTGAGTATCCAACTTAGGCCACCAAAATTTAAACCGTAAATGGTTCTTTATCATCGTGACTCCTGGGCGGTCTTCATGAGCGGAGCAGTACTTGTTTTTGGAGAAAGCACCGAATAACAATTCAAACTCCTCGGATAGGGACGCCTTGAAAATCACAAAGTTCATTGGTGATTACACGGTATACGATTGGAAGCTTTTAATTTTCTCCTGATTTCAGTATCCTAAGCACTTCTTGAATTTCTGAATCAGTTCTGCTCGCTTCTCCGATATCTCGTCACATCACCGCCGCTAACATGGGAGTGCTCATAAATGAAGTCCCCGGAAAGGAAAGAAACCCGCAAAACTCTACAGACATGTCAAGGAACAATGAAGGGGTGGTTTATTCCATGTCAAGAAGGAAGATTAACACATCAGCTAGAGAAATCGTAGAACAATATCAGGGGGGATTCACAGGAGCTTGCGCTATTTCTGATCAGATATTCACAGTTCGACAAAGGAGTCTGGAGTATAACGAAACCATATAACATGTTTTTGTCCTTTCGGGGCGCGCAGAGCTTTACGGTAAAGGGGTGTCTGTTCTGTATGTTATTGAACATCATTCATGACATTCAGTGTGATCCGCCGAGTGGGAATCGAAATAAACATATTAGCTATCTCCTAGGAATCCTACTAGCTTCATTGCCATCCGCAAGACATATCGTACAAAAAGCGTTTTCCGCCGCATGGAGTTGACGATATACAAAACGTTATTTAGACCGATAGTATTTTGCGGACTTGAGGTTGTCACTTCTTTTATGGAGAATTCTCTTAAGACGTACGTGCACCTGCCGTACCCGAATGAATGGTGTTGCGGGCTGTTTTAGGTGGAGTACAAATGGAAAAGGGAGAGTTGTGTAAGCGCATGAACCACGTGCTGCAGGCACTCTTTGAAGAGTATCCGTCGTACACCTGAGAAAAGTCGGAAGGTTATGGACAAAATTTGTTCTCTTCAACGATCCCACCAGCACCCGAAATAGACGGTCCAAAAGTGCTAGATTGCTCAACTATATCGAAGCTGACTTGCTAGTGTCGGGACGGTCAAGGAATTAGCGTCGAATGGAGTGGAGACGAGTTCATGATTCGGCATGGGGTATGCTTCAACGGTTGCTTATGATGAATGTTTCTTTTGTGTAATTATTCGTTTAATTATAATAGAGTATGATAGAGTAACATTTGTTGTTGACTACATGATCAATTGATAAAAGATTCCTAAAACCAAAACCGCAGACTTTCGGTTTAAAAATGATGAAACAAAAACAATATTTGATAGCTCTGATGGAAAACTAGGATGAATAGGAGTCACTTCAGGTTGACTGCGTGCAGGCTTCCATTCCATCAATGAAGATTGAATGGACAATATTCGCCGTGAACTTGATCTGTATATAGAAAATGCCGAGCCGCCAAATCTATGGATAGGATTGTTCTGCGTAAACATTCGCATCGATTTATGAACCTGTGAAAACAGTAGCGACGCTTCTATAAATAATGACCGTAATGTTTTTTTACGACACCCCTTTCCAAAGTTTGAATCACCACCAGATGCTTTCGGGGAAATCGTTGGTGTCGGGAAACTCGACTCACTACCAGCTCAGAGACATGATAACTTCTATTTTCTTTTTTTTTCATTATTGACACATATGTAAACAATTTTCTTGTATCGATACTTTTAGTAATGCCAGTAAAGTTTTCGAAATAAACTTGTGACTTCATTAACATATCAAGACCAAAACACGAATTTAAGTCCAAAATGACTATGTTGCTATTAACAGGAAATGAATTGAAACACTGAACTGAAAGAATACAGATAATATCAGAAGTGATTTCAATTCATCTAACAACTGCATAATAACAGAATTATGAATCTCCTAAAAACTCGAACAGAAACCTTGCGTGCTTGGGATAGCATTTTTGTCAGTCTTCTATCTCTTTAGCATTATGTGCTTGCAAATCTCAATAGGTAGCCACAAAACAGATGTGGAAGCAATGTATCAATTAGTGCCAATGAGTGATAGTGATATTTTCCGTAGAACCTGGAAAATAGTGGGCGAGCCCAAAACAGTAAATTGTTCTTATGACCTATGTCGTTGCTGACAGCAAATGGTTTTCAGTCGGGGGTTACAGAAAATAATTATGTATTCCATAAATAGGTACCAGGTTTTAAAAAAAGATTATATTTTTAAAACCGTTGAAACATCGTTAATTTTTTTTAGTTACCGTGATATCCGTCACTTTTTCCAAACGATAACATGAGTAATCCAAAATCGAATGAATGATTACGGCTAGTTCAGCCCAGGGGGCTGATATGACGTCACATTTTCGTTGCTCACATGAAAAAGGCGGCAAACGCAAAGCGATTTCACAAAACGAATTTATCTAACCATTTACACAGTTTCACGTATTTCGCATTAATTGTCTGCCTGAAATTGGCTATGTGATGCTAAAACCTTGACTAAAATCGAACTAAAACTAACAAAATTTAACAATTTATACATCCGACTCGGTTGTCAGCTTGAGCCCATCTATGAAGCTGTCAGCTTGGGCCCGCTCTATGTTGGCTACGTTTTTTTTGTATAGGTTGGTATTGGAAGTGTCATTCCCGTGGTTCAGCCAGTTCAGTGCATTGTATTCGGCGAGTGATTGTTGTATACGTACGTACTCGCTGTAATTCTGTGGCAGTGCCGCACATCTGCAGTCTGATGTCTGACCTCTGCGACGCATACACAAGCTCCACGAGGCCTCTGGATGGTTGTATAATAGTAGGTTGAGAATAGTATACGTAGTGAGTCGCAAGGGGGAGAGGTGTGAATAGATTGTTGATCATCATTTCGCTCTCTTTCTTCAGTCTTGTTGCAGTATCTACTATAAGATCATCGATATTTTATTGCACGATATCTTTGTTATTAGGTATAAGTGAAAGAAAAAACACTCGATATTCGTTACAATAGTTAGAAAAGTGTTTTTGGTGGTCACTATTATCATTTGGTTACCTGTAAAAACTTGATGTGTTTAAAGGTGTGTTCGAAGAAGTTTACTATGCACTTAGCAAGAGAGATGCGCGTATAAAAACAAATCGAGTGCATAATACCTCTATTGGTGAGTGGTGATACAAATCCGTGTTTTGTAACTTTTCCAAAAGTTTTAAGCATTGGTACCTACATTAGTTTCAGTTGCAGTTTTTAGTTCTCTTTTAATTTTATTAAATATTACCACGTGTTAGGTCAATTTATCTATAACAATTTACTGTGGTGTGGGTGGCTAGTGACCAGTTATTAACGCTATCAGTAGGCATCAGTATTGTATACAGTTTAGATCATGTAAACAGACTTTAAAAATAAAACAACGAGATAAGGTAACGTTAGCAGAATGTTGTCAACTCCTCGAAATCAATGATTGACTGACGCTTTATACGATCTCTAATCGATTTATTTAAATGTAGGTTTATTTTGGGATCAGTCTATAATAACGTCTATGATTTGAGGGTAGAGGGGCGGGGGGTATCAGTTTAGTGACACGTTATGACAGGTGGAGGCTCTAGGAGTTTTTTTTTTCTATAATGCGAAAGAGGAATTGATTCGAGTTTTTTGCATTTTAAACATTGCACGTTAGACTGGCATTAACAGTTCTGTTTTCATATGGGAACCTCTTCTCTCCTCCCCTACGGCTTGCGGCTTCACGAAGATGATCATACAGAAACATAAAATGGACAGAAACACCAAGGATTGACGCTCGGGAAATTATTTGAAATGAAAAATTCAAAAGCGAAGTTAAAGAATATGAAATTATCTCGCGTTTGACCTATCTTTTTTTAAAAACTCGAGCGCATAACCAAATGGCGGACATTCAAACTTAAAAATTTGCTTACCTAAAAAATTGACAAAATTTCACAAAAAAAAAATACAAACTTTCAATATCGCAAAAAGGATGGGTTGAACACTAAATAATTTTACAAACTCACAACAACAACACAAAACAAAAAATGAGTGAATCGTTTAAACCTTTCTTGAGATATTTATGACTCTACCGGCTTTAAAAATCTGGCTTCGAGAAAAACGGCGTTGCAGTTTTTATTGGCTCTGTAAATGCTTTGGACATGTTCTGCAAATAGCTGTAACTTTGTCAACTTTTGGAGTATTTCCAAATGACTACACACCTATACACTCAAGACGTTAATTTTTTGAAATAATCAATGAAAAAATCGATTTTTTAAACTACAAAGCTCCTAGATAAAAACTTTATGATAGGATTAGTTTCCGTCTGAGTTTGACCATAATGGATCGATTTTCCTGAACACTACTGCTAAAAATCACATCAGGAAATAAGGAACATCGTATACACACTTGAAAAAAGCACCGACTTCAGTTAAATTTTACCGAAATCTGAGCAGCTGAACGATCGGTAAAATTTTTTATGATACCAAACATTACTAAAGATCCGTAAACGTCGATATGCACCACAGAAATTTTTACCGAACGTGCGGCTGCTCAGTTTTTGGCAAAATTTTTCCAAATTTTTTAAATGTGATAGAACAATTTTTTTTAATAAAGATGCAATCAAATTGTCTCAGCAATCCAGGATAAAATATTATCGGGCTTTAGCCGATATCGGCATTATAGACACGTCATGAATCAAGTTTTTTAGATATATAGACGAGCTCCCTCCGTATGAGCAGCTTTGTATGCTTGTCGATCTGGACACCGTGACTGCCAGACATAAAATAACGGATGTTATCTTCTTTGTCAATGTATTAAATGGTCGAGTAAGAAACCAGGTGTTAAGCGACAAATTGAGTCTGAACAGGAGCCCAGCTGTCCTTCGTCGGCGCAGAACTTTTAAACCTCCTCTACGAAGCAGAAATGATTCGCAACATGAAGCGACATGCAGGTTCATGAACAAGTTTAACGGGCTTCAAAATATAATAACTCTAGATATGACAACGAATATGTTACGACGAAGACTTAGCTTGCACTTCAGAGGTCAATTATATAGTGCTTAGTTTTTATGTATATAGAATTTAGTTAAGTAAATGTTTTTATTACTGTAGTCTAATTAGTGCTTAAGGGCAAAAAAGCCTACAAAGCCAGAACAAATACAAATACAAATAATCAAGCTACGCATAATCATATTTAATACAATAATCTGGAGGCTGGTCATTTATTACTATTTCAACCTTTATGATGCAAACAAGTGATTTTTAAAAGAAATCTTCTATGTCAAGATCGTAAGAGCGATCAGATTCAGATTCATTGATATCACTACTTGTATGCGACAAATACTTTGTCGCGATCTGTACAGATTATGATAAACCTCATGTCATGTCATGTCGGCTACTGCACAGCTGCACACCATTCATCGTGGCCAAAATCAATCTTGTCAGCTTTCCAAGAAAGCCGTTTTCGTCCATAATTTTTCATAGAGCTTTTCAGTCGATAGTATCGTAGGCTGCCTTGAAATCTATATGAAATCTATATAGGTGGTGAGTTGGGATTTGGTTTTCGCAATACTCTTGGAGAATCTGTCGCAGCATAAAGATATGATTCGTTGTGAATCGCCCGATCCTATTGATTCTAACAGCCTCTCCCATTCGGGATTCGGGAACATGCGACGACTGGTTTATTAAGCCAGCATCATACCTCGAGGCCAACTGTAGCTCCGGTAGCTGTTCTGTTTCTCAAATCATGATTATCAGCCGGTGCAGACAAGTAGCCATGCTATCCGTGCCGGTCTTGATAAACTCCGCAGCGATGCCATCTTTGCCAGCAGCCTTGTTGTTCTTGAGCTGCTTGATCGCTTCGATCACATCAAGTATTGTGGGAGTCGGCACATCACCATCATCTGCCGCACTGATATAGCCATTACCTCTATTGTCTTGGCATGTGTGGAATCCGCAAAAAGACGAAAGCCACTGAACTCACTCGAAAGACGCCGGAGATCGCCACCACGTCTTACCTGACGGACTGCCTACGAAAGAAGAGGACGATGGACTTTGCCAGAAAACCGAAGAGCCCAGTTCATAGGAACGCGCTAGTGTTTGTGTCATCTCGATGATGTGCATGTGCTGCACAAGTATCAATGTATACTGATGCGAGGGGGATTGATTGGTGCTTAATGTTAATGAAGAACTATAGTTAACTCGCACTGGATAGTCTCTAAGGTATCCCACAGCCTGCCGTCTCCGCGCCATTCAGGCGCTCATTGTAGTACTGCTTCCATTTTTATCCGACAAGATCCCTCCGTCTTTATCCCGACATGTTTTGGCTCACGTCGCGGCACAAAGCCTTTGCGGAATACGTCCAGTTTCTTGTAGACTTTGCACGTTTCCTAAGATTGACAGAAAATCCATGGCAAAACTGACAAACTGTAATAAAATCATGTGTAGTGTTTGGGCATTAAATCGAAATGTCTTGTGGAGGGCAAAGAAGGTTTGATTTCCAGCTTCAATGTGTAGTTGAATCTCCTTACTGGTGTTGTTGTCGGCGCTGGTCAGAGACCCTAAATATACGAACTCGTCAGCCACTTAAAGTTCATTGCCGCCTAGTAACTATCTGTGGGAGGCTAACGTTGTTTGTTCGTGAACATAGATATTGCTAGTTTTGTTAAAAAGGATAAATTAGAACTACATTTTTTACATAGGCGTTTTTGATTGAAGAATTGGTCTCACCCCGTTTTATTTTTCAATACATGATATAGCATATCTTCAATCTACAATTCTTCAATCCTCTTTGCAGAATGGTATGGCTTTTCTCATGCAACATTTTTAATCGACATATGCGAGCTTACCAATTGGCCGCGAGTCACAAAACTGGTCTAACAAACCAGTCGTCTTATGATTATGAGTAAGTCTGTTGAATAGGAGTAGATGGTCAGGTTCTGTAAACGGAACGCGTTTGAATGCAGTTAAGTGACAATGTTTTCGAATTGCATGAACCGCATCCAAAACAAGTTATATTTGCCTTTTTCATTATTTGCGAAAACGGGTTGTTTCGCAACAGAAGAACCTGAATAAGTAATATACTTGTATCACTTCTACAAATAATCATTTATTGGATTTTTTTGTTTTAGTACAGTGATGGCGCAAATTGCGGTCCTGCAAGATAGATCGTGCGGCCCGCGGACTGATTTGAGAGATTGTAGATTTTTGATTTTTTTTATGACTCAAGGGTCACCCAGTTTTGTCATGATGCCTCGTGCATGTTGTGAATCTGAATGCCTTCCCGTAGAAATATTGTGATGAGCCCTGGAAAACAGTTATGCGCAGAAAAGGCCAAACGTGGCCAAAGGCCCGCGGCTTTCATGGGGTGATCTGATTTGGCCCGCACCTTAACTACAGCAGGGTACCACTATTATAGAAAATAAATAGATACCAAAGCTAAGCCGTTTTTAAGACTTGACACGTATTCACATAACCAAAAAAAGTAAAGTTAACAACATAGTGTTAACGAAAAGTTCAGCAACTTATACGCAAATTATCTATCGTATACTTTCTATAAGAACTCTTACTATATACATACTTCACGAGATAAGGCACTTTTCTTCCAGCAAGATAAGATTTAAGGCCGAGTTTCGATTCGACTTGTTTAACACGTGAGTGGTCGCCCAGAATAATCCCCATTATTTATTTAGATAATAAATATACATAATTTTTCTTAATTTTTATTTTGTCAAAGCGATAGAATTAATTACAAAAAAAACTATAGAAAGTATTGTGACTCTCAACAATTATTCCGTTTATTTAAACTCATTTCAGTCACATAATTGATGCACCATAACGATGGCTTGGCAGCAGGTTATACCTTAATTTCACAAATATATGTGATTTTACAGAATGATAGACATGGAACTATCATCAGCTAAAGCAGTAGAAAGTTGCGTGAAATTAAAACAAATGGCATTTGAAATCGCAGAATTGAAGCCAACACTCCCGATCCCGGAGGTAAGTAATACTTCTCCAGAAGAACGATGTAAGGAGCAAGCTGAATTATTATCTCAGGCAGAACAAAAAATCAAAGACCTCACTAAAAAGCTTGAGCAAGAAACACTCAAAGTTCAAAAGCTGAACAAAAGTTTGCAAGACAAAAAACAAAGGTTAGATAAGAGAACAGCTCAATACAATGAATTATCAGCACAGGTAATGGACAATGTCCAGGAGATTGATAATTATATTGAATACATTCAATATTTGGAACAAAAGCTGCAGCAACAGTCACATACCACAGTAGATAATCTTCTACAGGATTTCAAGGCATTCAAAATGGACTATCCGTTGCCGGTGCAGAACGGGAAAGGTCCCAACTGTACAAGTAAGGTGATTTCAAGTGATGAAATTAGTTCCGAACTAGCCATAAAACGCCTGGAACAGGAGAAGCTTGAAATGATAAAGCTACAGCACTGCTACCAAAAGCAAATTAAACTTTTGCAACATGAAAACCACGACCTGATTGTGGCAGTTCAAGAGCTTTCGAGCAAAATAGTGGCGCTCGAAGAGCAGCTTGTTAAAATAGATGATACAATAAATAATGAAGCTACACACGATATCATTGGCGATAACCTAGAACCAAACTTAATCGTAATAAAGGAAGAAGACGAGCAGTCATTGGTGAATGATGATGTGGAAACTGATAGAGTGAATGTTGGATTACACATTGAAGAAGATATGTGTAAAAATGAGCATTGGATTTCATTGGAGGATGAGATACGGTGTCTCAAAGCATCACTTGAAGAATGCATCAATGAAAAGAGATCTCTAATGGCGAAATTGCAGTTAATGAAGCATGATATGGAGGAATCTTCTGAAGTTCGTAAACATCTAGACCAGGAGGTAACTACTCTAAAAAGTGATATCAGCAATTTGAAGCGTAACTTTAAAAAATATAATGAGAAAGTTGAGCGATTTAAAAAGCGAAACGAAGAATTTCAAAGAGATGAGACTGAATCTGTACTGACGATGTGTAGTACAGACAATCAATTTTTGTTACGGAATTCAGTTACCCAACTCAACCAAGTACATAGCCAGCTTGGAAACGAGGAAAACACTAGAGCCCGAGAAACGGAACAGTCCGTGTTAATGAATGCTTTAAAGATGGAAAACGAGAAGTTGATAAAAAAGCTTCGTGATGCGTCAGAGCAAAAAGAATGTTACAGAAGTCAAGTAATAGAACTACAACAAGAGGTCAAACATCTTTCTTCTCAAGTTACCATTCATGAAAAACAGCGATTGCCTTCTGAACTGAAGAAACCTCTGCAGACGAAGGAACAACGACGGAACAAATCCCAATGCAGTGAAGCAGAAGAGAATCAGGTAATAAGACATAGTTTTATCTATCAATTGGACTAATTCCACACAGAGAACAGACTAAAAACGGTGCTTTAGCGTTCATTTCAATATTCAAGCTTATCCATAAATGAATGCACCTATTGATGATTATTGTTAATACGAATCTGAATTGCAGCTATGAGAAAAACTAATCTTATCTTGGTTCTCTAAGGTTGGCGAGCACTAAAATTCCTAGTTTTAATTTAACGTATTTTTACATTTTATGAATTTAAATTTACCATTTTAATGCTTTTTTCCAATATTACCTAAGTACGTTGAACATTTTAGGCAGTTTTGGTTTTAGAATTTAGTCTTGAATAAAATTATAGTAACGACTAACGACTGAAGGTAATTTTATTTCGAATGATTTATTCCAAGGAATCTAACATTTTTTTTAATTAATCGTATGATCAAAGCGCCACCTTATTATTTACAAATTTTCAAACTTAAATAAGTCCACCCTAGTTTGCAAGTACGTTTTTTGTGGTAAAATAACTTCCATTATTCATATGATATTCTATGATGTTGAAAGATTACTTATGTTTTGTATAGGTGTCTTCATTGACGCGTGATTGTGACTTCTCTGAGCAGTTAATAAACGGAATAGACAACAAACTGAATAAAATTCATCCCATGGAAAAATGTCTGAAAGACGACGATATTCATGGAGTGCGAAGCAGTCAAAAAGAAAGTCCTATGAGGATACTTGTCCAGTCAAAAGTAAACGATACAAATAGCTGTTATCAATTGGAAAATTATGCGTAAATTTATAGATGATTTGTCATATCATTCTCTTGTTAAATTATTGATTTCTATCGTTACAGAACACCGAACGGAAAACTTGTGAATCAGCTACATACGGCAGATAATGTTAGTGGAAACATTTCATCGCAATTAATGAAACATAAGGCTAACGCTAAAAGTGGGAGTAAAAATCGTAAGTCGCGGAGGCATAGTACTTACGATAGAAATCGTGAAATGTACACAAATAACGTCTTTTCGGGCCAATGAAACAAGCCATTTTCGTTGCGGTAATCATTTATTAACACCTACCTGATATGCGTAAAGAATAAGGAACCAAAGAGATAGCGGTAAAAATCTATTGCAAGCTAATTGGTTAGAACTACAATTTCGAATCGTTTTCTAGTCAAGAAAGATGTCTAACAATATCGCGCAATTTTGTGCAGTCGTCTTTTACGAATTTCTAATAAATACTGTCTTCCTATCAACAGGATAGCTACTGTATCTTGTGAACCAGTTGTTTCTTCTCTCATGTATTGGATAATAAACCCTCCTTGCTAATTGGAAGCTCAATTTCTTTTTTACTTGACGCCTTTATTAACTAAAATTTGGATATCGTTTCTTTGACCCATCATGTTGTATTTTGTTCAGAAAATTTCCAGCCCGAAATGTTCCACTACCTATTCGGAAATCGAACCCAATGCCACTATAGAGAGAGAGAGCTACCCAACCGACACGTCGCTATTCGCAGAGCCAACGGATTTGTTGGTTCTAACTCATTTTTATGTTTTTACATTTACCGTGCAAGCCAGAGATGCCATATTTTCTAATAGATCATTACACGGGAGCTCCTAACCACACTTTTTTGACAGCACTTGGTGGTTTGTTTACATGGTGTTAAATTTTGAATTGAGTTTTCTATCTTTGTCCGGCAGATAATAATAAAAATTTATAGTTTTTATTTAAGAGAAAGTGCCGTACATGCATTTTACAAAAACTGATGCAATAATCCTTCACGAAATTTCATATCGAAACTGCTGGATGTGACAAAAAACATGTAAACAAACCACCAAGTGGTGTCATTTGATGGAAAAATGACGTCATCGCAAAATGATCTATGTCGTTTTCGGTTTTGCGGTGTAGCTTGTTTTGCACCAAAACTGTTCATTTTCGATTTTTGTGCTACACCATTGCTACATTTTTTCTGCACCAGCTACACCGGAAAAAAGAGAGTGTGGCTGGTGCAGATAGGAGAACACCAACACACCCATATCAAACTCAGCGGGGTGGTGTGGCTGTCAAATCACATACATTGTCCATGTCCCACTTATTGGTTTTGGTATACCTTTGGTACTGGGACCTACTTAAAGGTTGATTCGTTTTAAAACAACTGAAACTAATTGGAAAGCAGTTAAACACAGCCTTTTAGTTATAATTTAACTATTGTTAGCTGTTATTTTGGATTGGAAATTTTGACAATTTCACAACCCTGATCAAACCATTGCTGCTGCTCCGCGAGCGTTCGCTTATCCCAAAGTAAATTGATATATACCAGGTATGTGACCATCGAGGGTTGCATTAGTGTGTGTAGAAAGAAGAAGAAATAGTTCTGAAATATGGTGGAACTTGCATGAAAATTAAAACTAAATTAATTGTAATTAATGAATGCAGCTATATTATTCCAGAGAAATATTTGAACATTTACAATGAAATGTAAGGAATATATTTTAAAGTCATTTGCACTTGTAGCCTTCTTTATTATGCGTAAAAAATTTGAGAACATGGGTGACTAACTATTTCGATGTGCAATTGAAAAATGAATTAATGTTTCTAATACTTCACGATCAATACGGTATACGGTTGCTTAAATTAAAACACGTTCCATCCAACATTTTGCTTGGATGATGCTCTTGAATATGCCTTTGATGTCTTCTTTTAAAAAATAGTTTTATTCGAATAGATGCTTGTGCTACTGCTTGAAAATCCTTAAGTTGAAGTCACTGTTCCAAGATGATACCTGATTTTTATCATAAATTTACCCGTCTCAACACTACGTAGAAAACCATAAAAAGTAATCTTAGATTGCTACAAAACGGTCTAAGAAGATAATTAACACTTTAAAAGCTTACCAGAAATCAGACGAAAAATATCGCGGGCGGATAACAATGTTGCTCATGCTGCTTATTGAACAATCATGTCCGAGCATTTTAAAAAAAATCTTTTTTGTTTTACTACTTGTAGGAAAGCGATATAACGACATTTCTTTGAGACATCTTGATACCGTTTTGACGAAAAAATTTCCGCTTGCAATTTGGAATGTTGCACTTCATTGTATTCATGAAAATACATACTAGAAATAATGTTCTAAGCATAAACATAAAAACTGTGAGAAAAAAAATAGACAAATCTTGCGTATCCAACGATTTTTTAAAAAAATTAACTAATTTTCCATATAAAATGCTCGAAATCTCAACACTAGTGTAGATGTGTTAGTGCAAAGTGTATATGACAGCTCGCATTGTCATATACCTGGTATATATCAATTTACTTTGCGCTTATCCAGCGAAATGTGTAGCACCAAATGGAGTAGCTACACCACAAAGCAACACAGTTTCTAATGTCTTTTTCGTTTTTGCGGTGTAGCTACACCGAGGCTACACCGGTGTAGCTTTTTTGCACCAAAATCGTTTTCGATTTTGGTGCTACACCATTGCTACACTTTTTCTGCACCAGCTACACCAGCAAAAAAGAGAGTGTAGCTGGTGCAGATAGGAAAAAAAACCCCCATACCACAGAACAGAAGTGGAAGTCCGAACGATTCGGCGATCAAAACTGGTAACAGAGACTTTTTCATTTTTCTTTTTCTTTGGGAAGGTTTTCGCATAGAAGCGAATAACAGCAATATAAGCAGAACGCTCGCTGCCAATCGCATAGCAGATTTCACATGCTTTCGTGTGCATTCGTATGCGTTCGTGTGTTTTCGTGGGAAAAAGTGACCCGCTACCGCCAGGTTCGCTAGTATTTGTAGAAAGTAGCATGTACGTGTTTGGATTTCTACTTCCACTTCTGTTCTGTGCCCATACCACATCACTGCAGCTGAACTGTAAGCGTTCGTTTATCCAGCGAAAAGTGTAACACCAAACGGTGTAGCTGCACCACAAAAACGAAAACGGTATAAAAAAGTTTTTTTTTAAAAAACTGCTCGAACAAACCACGGTGATCTAAACAAAACAAAAAAACAACAATGTAGAATGTTTGTTTTGGGAATGTTATTCAATTCAATACGGCCCGCGATCAATGAGGTTTAAAATGGCGTGGCAGATGAAGACATTTGATAATATTAGTAGCGAAAAATCAGAAAACGACTTCAAACTACAAAAACAAACCGCGTCGGACAATGGGGTTTATTTTTGGAGTTTGACGTCACGCTTCATTGTGATTGGTCGATTTACGATTCCACCCACACCATGATGAAATTTGTCGACCAACATTTGAAAGGGGCGGAAGAGCCAACTGTCAAACAGACCGAGCGAGAGTTATTTTTTGCTGGAGCAGCATAGGAAAATGAACTCTCACTCGTTCTGTTTGACAGTTGGCTTATCCGCCCCTTTCAAATGTTGGTCGACATTTCTTCATTTCACTAACACGACTTAACCAACATTGCCACATCTGTATATATCACATTGGCCCGCGATATGTGCGTTGCTGACGATGTGTAGTAGTAGAGGTGTGGAACAACGTACCGTTTGTTTGTGTTAGCAGCGCAAATGATGTAAACAGCAACGTCAATCTCGCCCTATTCTTCTACGGGCATAAAAAGCATAAACATAGGGCTTTTGCTACACACACATGCAAGACGTCTGTTAGGCACACATTGCATCTTTTCCCATTCGATGCAGCAAAAACGCGTTGGATAAAATGATTATTTTTTCTGAAACTATTCATCCATTCAAAACAATTAATGTTTAAATCAACCAAGAAATGTACCCTGATCAAGGGGTCGGTCACTCGGCACAGCCGTTTTTATGTTAGGCGACTTGAAACGAACCGAGCTGTGCCGATGCTGTACCGAAAGTGCCGAACTGCAAGATTTGTTAAATTCGTTAAAATCTGATAGATCTGGCAACCGTGCGAGATGATTTTGACAACTGGCAGTGCTCCCATTTCATATGTGAACCGGAGGTGTGTAAAGCCCTATAAATGTAATTTTTATAAGGCTTTAGAGGTGTGCCGTTTGATATCTCTGCAGTGCCGGGGCACTATGTGCTGAGTGTCCGACCCCTTGACCCTGATATACATATTAACATTTAGCAACTAATATTTTAGGGAGTTAAGTTAGGGAGTCTTAAATCGGTGACCCAAAAAATCGGACGCAGCATGCCGCATAGCCCAAGTTCAAAATAACGGAATGTAGCATTGATTTCAGTATAATTTATTGTTTTCTTGTCCGAATGTAATCGCTGGCTATTGATATTTGTTCAGTTTTAATCCGCTAACGTAGTTAATAGTTACATTTTTGAAAATTTCTACCGCGTTTTAGCTTGTTTGTTGAAAATAGATTTGTTATTTAGTAAACAGATATATTACCTTGCTATACATGTAACGCAAACAGTAATTTCTGTTTTAAATTAAGAAATTAAATTATTTAAAAAATCTCGCCCTTCCCAGCCCGTATAGTTTATATGGAGCTGTCACTTTTGCCTGCCCAACAGCTCTCCAATACATATGCACTCTGCAAACACCCTATTGTGCCGTACAACGATGATACTAACACACCTACACTTTTTAGCATAGTACGAACACAAACATGCCGCGTTTGCCGTACTTTAGTAATAGTGTACATAGCGTTGCTGACAGTTGCTGTGTTGCTCTATACGGAGTGGCTGTCAAATTCATACATTTTCAGTGTCCCACGCATAGGTACCAAACTGTTAATTTTGACAGGAACCAAAAAGTTTGCTGAAAATTCCCCTTTACCGAGGACCATTTGAAAGTTGCTCTCTTTACTCCTACCCAAGGGGTTTCCAACAGCAATGATTACTACGCACCTTCGAAAAAAATTACTTTTGATTACTTTTCTGATTACCTCTGATTACCAGTGATCAATCTTGCGTGATTACTATAAATTAATCATGATTACCAATGATTACTTAAGATTATCATTGATTACTCTACTGATTACCATTGATTACCTAATTAATTCGTAAATGATTACAAAAGTAATATCTGATTACTACGCACTTATACGCCTTACTGGAAACCACTAGCTTCTACCTGAGAAAGAGATAGCAGCACACCATGCCCTTGGTGTTGCTGTTGAAAGCAGGGGGCTGATATGACGTCACATTTTCGTTGCTCACATGAAAAAGGCGGCAAACGCAAAGCGATTTCACAAAACGAATTTACCTAACCATTTTTACAGTTTCATGTGTTTTGCATCAATTGCCTGCCTGGCATTAGCTATGTGATGCTAAAATCTTGGCTAAAATCAAACTAAAACCACTGACGAACTGACATGACACTTAAAAGAAAATTCTTTAAAAACCATCGTCCTGCACATTTTGCTTGCACACTAGCACCCTCAGTTATGCATATTGCGGAGTAGCTTGCATTTGCAGAGTTTTATGCTGTAGGGTTTTGTACATTTGAATGGTTCTATACTGAAAACTTAAAGCAACACATGCGCGCCGCGGTGTGGCCATGTTGCGAAACATGCTTTTTTGAAAAATGAGTGGTTTTTGATTGGACGATAGAATTATCGCGAGTGTCTCGTCTGTTTGTCTGTGCTAAAACTAACAAAATTTAACAATTTACACATCCGACTCGGTTGTCAGCTTGAGCCCATCTATGAAGCTGTCAGCTTGGGCCCGCTCTATGTTGGCTACGTTTTTTTTGTACAGGTTGGTATTGGAAGTGTCATTCCCGTAGTTGAAAGGGATAGGGTTGCCTGTCCCCTGAGTCAACCTAGTTTTAACTAATGTCGAATGTCGAACTGGATGAACTTTTTGTGTTCATTTGCTCCTATCTGACAGATAAAATTCATCCAGTTTCAACCCGGATGGAATAAACAAATGCGACATAAATCCAACCTATTTTCAGGCATAAAATCATTTCTTGAGCGTTACTTTTCTATTCTAGTACCACAGAACCATAGAATATTCTGTGTGCGCTCTCTGTACTTAAATCTATGGTGCTTTAAGCAATCAAAACAGACCGTCTAGTACTTCATATAGTACGTCATTGCAGCTTTTTTGGGTTCCGAGGAAGGTTGATGTGTTGGTGAAATTTTCCTATACGGTAGTTGTCAAATCGTCCAGTGATGGCAAAAATACAGAAAACGATTAAAATAAACTATTTTATTAATGAAGCTTTTATATAAAATAATATAATTTGATTACAAATTTATATCGAGCTTTTTATGAATTGGCTAAATTGGCGGACAGTGTCAGCATGCTCTTAATCGATTTTGATATGTTATGCAGGAGGAAATCACTTGATTTTGACATTAATTTCATTCAGGTCCAAATCGGTTGCAGTCCATCATTCTACTAAAGCATATAGCTCCATAGATTTTCTTAGAATGGAGTATGGTAAGTTCAAAAACGGCTTGAAGATTACCAAGTTTCCGACCACAGCGGACGATTGGATTAGATAGTGCGAAAAAAGGCGAGATTTTGCTTAAGGAAATAATAAATGTTTCGCTGTTGGTACAAAGCCATGATTTGATATTTTTTAAATCTCAAAAGCGATCCATTGGTCTTTCCTCGATTTTTTAAATGAATATTTCATTTTGATTCAAGACACAGATTTTCGAAAATAATAAAATTAAAAAAAATACTTTGGCAACCCTGAAAACGACATATAAAGTTTATCGTAATGTACGTGCGATCGCTTACGTTTTCCTCGTTTACCTCCTATAGGTTTACCTCTTCTCTCTTCTCCTATATAGGCAAATGAACAGGCTAACGAAACCAATTCCGATTGAGCACTTTGTATGAATTGGACTATCATCAGGGAAGTTCGTTTCGTTCGAAGTGGTAATAGCATAAGCATAGCGAAGAAAGGAAAACTTTGAGCATAGGAAGCAACGAAAAGCGTAGTTTTTCGATTTATTTTCCAGACGTAATTAGGTAAATGTTAGTTGTTAATTATTGTGGCGTGAAAAAGAATATGGTAAATCTTGAAATATTTATTTTTAAGCCTTCGAAAGTGGAGTAAAATCAGAGACAAAATTCGATGAGAACGCGAAATTGAAGGTTCTGTCATAGTGCAGCACAGTTTAGACGTCGTCGGTCTGGTGTTCTATATCGTTTGAAGAAAGAAGAAATTTAGTTTTCACTGGCTTCGCTGAACAAAGTACACAATGTCCGAGAATCGGGAAGAAATACTGGCCAATTTTCAGGTGAGTACAGTAACAAATGTTACACAGTGGGTCTTTGTCATTTATGAAATCGAACGCTGACCTGCTGGGTCCTTGTAGGTATATGATTTTGTTCGCTGTTAGTTCGAAATTAAAGGTTAGAGTTTCAATTACCAGATTGAGTAGGTGTATGCACTGGAGCAAAAGGTATTTGTGTTTTAGTGACTCGCAAAATTGAACTTGTTGAAACATTTTTTTTTTGTTTTTCTTACACCCAAATAGTTTTAGAATCCGGAAACAAAAATTCTTTACTTCTCGGTAATAAAGACGTGACAAGCAATTAAGGGTAGTCTCGCCTATGATTAAAATCAGAATCACCTGTGCATATTTTCAGCATATGCTTATTATTTGTGTTTTAGTGACGTATCAGTTTAAATTTGCTATCCCAATGTTCATGAAACTCAACAAAAGGTATCGATGTAATGATATCGTTCAATTGCCAACTAGACGTAGCACTAAAAATTTACAATTACGGTTACAATCTAAAACGCCTATCAACTGCGTTGCTTTTGAGAGATATCAGGCAGAGGTCTTCATTATCGTCGCTTGAAGTGCGAATGAAGCGACGTCATTTTTTTTTCATAATAGACCAAAATAATGGTCGCAGTAGTAATGCCTGTACGGAAAAAACGATTTCTATTGCATTTAAGCATAAAGAAACTTTGTTTTTTTTTAAATTTGTATCAATTATGAATTTTTTTTCTTGTTGTTTAACGCCATAAACTACAACAATTTTGGACTTAATACTTTGTTTGCTAGCTGATACTATCATACATCTACAGATCATTACGGGTTGTTTTTCACAAAACGCTTTGTTTCTGCGAATCTTGTTGATTTTGCTTCGTTCGGCTCCTTGAACGAACAAAGGAGTATGAATCGAAGTCAGGGTTCAAAACAAAACTGCTTTCTTTGATTCCTCGTTCAGCCATTTGGCATCAAGAATTTTTATAATACTGAGGAACAAATATTTCTTTAAATTTCGATAACAAATCAAAATATTCGATCGGACGAATCAGGTTTTGTATCAGAAATGTCTACAAATTGTGTTCCAAACTAAGGACTTATTTTTATGCTTACTGTTTTGTATGGTTAAATGTTTGAAATGGATTTATGCCCAACCAAAGCAAAGCAAAGCCTTGGGCATAAACGTTTTTAAGACTTGATCTTTCTTTATCGACAGACTTCGCAGCAGGTTATTAGAGTACAGGACAATTATTACAGAATAACTACATGTTATATTATTACATGTTATAACTAACCACATCGATTAACTAACATCGACAAATCTTGTCTGACTTGCAATCGTCGTCAAGTGAAACAAGTCGCTTCAAGTATGAAGCGGGTTAGAGAAAGTCAGCTTCATTTATTTATTTCATTCTTGAATTTCGTCGTAGTCAGTAGTATGTTTCAAGCAGTCGTATCCATTCAACTTGAGCTAATATCCTAGGTGTCACAGAATTTACAAATCACTTGCACATTGAGTCCCTTGCTCCTGATGCTGATGGCGTTGAAGAGAACAGCTACGCTCGACCACGGTAAGCACGCGTATGTCCTCCGTGAGCGGTGTCACAGCTTCAAGTCCATAAAAAATTACCGGTCTAATAAGATTTTTTTATATTGTCAGCTTCGTCGCCGTCAACGGTTACATCCTATTAGAGGCGCACGTTCGTCTCCTTTAAGCCTCTTTCATGTATGTATTTTGACGCATTAATTTTCTGATGTTTGAATTTCGATGTGCGTTTATTTAAGTTGAAAGTTTAATCTTAGAATAACTTTCAATTTTGAGAGAATTACATATTTTTTTTTAATATTTATGGTCAACTGAATGTGTTCCCAAAGAAATAGGTAACTTTCGAAGAAGCATGTTCCTGGAAAACGCAAGAGCTCCTCAAGAGTAGAGCAGATGCGCTGAACTTTCTAGTTCTAAGTTGCAAATGGCAGGCAAGACCTTGTTAACAATCTTTAAATGATAAAGAGAGGACCAATGTCCGATGAAGAGTCCCGTGAATAGTTACTTCACTCTTGCACCTACTGCAGCATCTGGGTAGATAAACCGCTTAGCTTGTCTACAGCCCTGGACTATGCTATTTCTAGCTTCTTCCAGGTTAGTATTTCGCCTTTTACGGCGGATATGAAGGGGGTCGATATAAAGGGTTCGTGACCAATGAACTGCTGAGCTGATCCTTGTCTTGCTAGGCTATCAGCAAGTTCATTACCTTCGATTCCACAGTGTCCAGGCACCAAGAACAATGAACCTTTGTTTTGGCGGGAGAGTACCCTTAAAGTTGTGCTGCACTCCCAAACTAATTTGGATGCACGATTAGTGGTCTTAAGCACAGCCTGACTGTCCGTACAGATACCAGTTTTTGCATGCTTATACTTTCGTTTTAGATACATCTTGGCGCAGGTGTATATTGCATATACTTCCGCTTGGAAAACGGTGGGACATTTGCTCAGAGGAAGAACTTCGTTTATTCCATGTCCGTAGACACCAGAACCTACACAGGACCAAATTTTTCGTGCATCTGCTAAGAAACAGATGGTACCGGATGGAAGAACGGACCCTCCATTGTTCCATACATTACGATCTATATCAATTACACTGTATGTAACATCCATGTTAGGCCGTTATTTCATCCAGTCAAAAATTATCGTTACTAGACGTGACAGATTGAACTCCCTTACGCGAGCTCCCTTAGCACGTGGCCAATTTGGTCCCCTTCAATTATGTTACGACACCTTTGCAACCTTGGTGACCGAGCTCAGTTTCCTTCTTAACATGAAGATGTAAAGACAGCATCCATTGCCAACCATTGCCATTGCCTCCATGGTTGGTTTTGTGCGCATAGCGCTGGTCACTGAAAAGCCTGCCAGGCATTGAACGTTGTTTAGCTTGGCCTGCGCTGCCACCTCGTTCACCTTTGGCCACCATACGAGCGCGGCATAGGTTAGCCTATAGTAGTGTATTAGTAGCCTAATAGTAGTGTGTGACCAACCAGTGGCCAAAGCAAGGGGAGACACCTCCTCCTTGAGGATATCCGTTGATCGTTGAGAACGTGATCGACGTATCTCGCAATGAGGCTTTGATTTCCCTGCTTGACAGCATTACTTGAGTCCAGTTCATTGTCTGCTGGTCATTTCCTTTGTTAAGGAGAGCAGTATTAATTGAAGCGAAGGACGTGTTGTCGAAAGTGCCTTAAATGTCAA
Source organism: Sabethes cyaneus (assembly GCF_943734655.1). NCBI lineage: Eukaryota > Metazoa > Arthropoda > Insecta > Diptera > Culicidae > Sabethes > Sabethes cyaneus. Next base: position 150,227,639 of record NC_071354.1, read on the forward strand.
GAAAAGCACAAAGTGCTATCTCTTGGTATTGGAGCGACTAGGCGATGAAGTACGGTTTTCGTAAATTTACCACGTTGGTAAGCATGTTGATTGCCTTGCCGAAGGGAAGTTCTTCAAGAACTTATTACGGATGTGATTATCCGTGATTTTTTCCATCAACCGGAAAAGTCAGACTAATTGGTCTGAATGCTTTTGGCATGGTTTTATCTTTTACCTGCCTTCGGTATGAATACCACCCTGACTTTTCGCTAGTTTGCCGGGACATGTCCCAACGTAAAGCAGGCAGAGGTTGATAAGCTCGGACATTAAGGGCTAAATAGAATGATGCGTCAGCGTCAAATTGACATTTAAGCTTTGCGAAAAGCCTTCTGTTTGGCCCTTTACAATCTCGTCCACTTTTTGTTAGAAGATGGGTAGTATGCCATCCGGACCAGGAGACTTCATTGGTTCAAAGGAGCTGAGTGCTCCTTTGATTGAAGTTTCCGTAAGCAATCAACGTGAAAGTAAAACCGAGTCGTTTGGCACATTGCGTGATGACTCAACTTGATGCTGCTCGTCGACGCTTCCTGTGGTCACTGTCGAACATTTTCCTAGTAGTAACAGTTAAACTGCCATTCTGTTTTCTATTATCCTAGGTCATTATTATGTTCCTTGGCTAACGCTTTTTGGAGTCGCGCCGCCTCAGGTAGAGTCTGGATGCTCTCCGGCACCGAATATCACCCTTCCCTTCGCTTCTTCAGTGTACCAACATGCTCCCATAGAGTCGGGAAACCATCACAAAAAATAAAATTAGTTCAACTAACCAGCAAGTCGTAATAAGATCTTGTAACTCCAAGCACTAAACATTGCATTCTATAGGTTCTATTACTTTTTGGGGTATAAATTACACTAAATAATGAGAATTCTGCCCAATTAAAATTCATCATCTATGTTCACTTTTTCGCCGTCGATTTCTCATTAATTTTTTTCGGCCGTTTCATTCGTCACATCACTCGCCTAACTTATCTTGAGGCACAGAAAACTTTATTTACCACCGAAACAGGTATTAAGTAAGATATTACAATGATTTTGCCCAAACTGTTCACTTGAATTGATATCAAAAACTTTATTTCGTTTCGATTGCAATTCCGAGTCCACGACCGTCGGTGCTGTACGTTACCAAGGGAACGGACGTATATATGAAGTGATGCCAACGTAAACATTTGAGCATGAAATTGACCAATTATTTTCGCTATTAAATTAAGGGTCGCAGCAAGGGCAAATTACTGTGGAGGGCGCCCTGGTACTTAACAGGCTCCGTTGCGGCTGAGTATTTATAGAACCTCCTCCACCATTCATCCCTCGGCATGGGTCGCATCACACCTTGGATTAGCGGTTTATACATTCAGATCTTCAAATAATAGCTATTAAAATCATCGTCCTTTTAGGGGCTTTGGACCCACTGCTTTGGTTCTCAGTAGCATCAGGTTAGTTCGAACATGCCTCTACAGAGATCCATCATTTGCAGGCGGAGTTCAAAGCAGCATACGATACAGTTGATCGAGATCAGCTATTGCAGATCATGTACGAAAACGGCTTTCCGAGGAAACTGACGCGATTGATCAGCCACATTGTGTTGATTGCTCATGAGTTGTTTGTTTCCACTTTTTACAACCTTTGGAATGTAATTTTTGTAATTGGTAAAAAAAATAATCCGTTAACTCGTCGTTTCGGCGTGTCACAATAACATTTTTGTTACAGAAAAACATAACAAATGTTTTTTAACTTTTTTTCAGAGTATTACCGCAATTGAGGACGTTGCTGAAGCAATCTATCACTTGGAAGAAAGTAATTGGGATCTCTTGGTAAACACAATCATTTTTCACCTAAGAATTATCATCTATGACCATCTGTTTGTTCTCGCTTGGCAGGTTGCTGTGCATCGAGTATTTCCGCAGGATCCACAAGACCAACGCACATCTGCTGGTGGCAATGGAGGAGGCGGTGGTGGTGGTGGTGGCGGCGGCGGCGGCAGTAGCTCCTCGCTGATTAACTTCAGTAGTGACAGCGGAGCCACGGGATCAGCTTTTGCTAGCTATTCGAATAACTTGAATAACCTGGAAGCGATGGCAAATGTGGAGGAACTTATGACAGCACCCTCGTCCCCCGTCAAGAATGCCCTTGGTCCTGGAAGCAGTGACGCTTCAAGTAATAATCGTAGTCTAGATGCTGGTAAGTTTGGGCATTATATTATACAGATACAGTTGATTGACGTTGGACATATTGTAACTATTGTAACTTTCTCAATGGCAATGCAGACTTTTCTTTTGATGATTCGTTTGGATTTATTGAACCAGGTATAGATGTTGGTTTATAGAATCATTCATCGTGCCTCTCACTGAATACGCACATCATTTCGATAAAAACTGAAATCTTTAGTGTTGTTAGCAGTTTGAATAATGTTATACAATACTCGCGATTGTTGTTGTTGAATTGTTGTTCAATGTTGGAACGGTACTACTAACCAGTTTTTACGTCCGATCATTACATATTAGTACACATTTTTTCATATACCTGTTTATGCTTCACCATTACCTAGTTATAATTAATCAAACGCGATTTTTAGGAGCATCTTCTTCGCGATCAAGCAGCAACAACGATTTTCGCAGTGCACTGAATTATTTAGATACCAAACCGCATGAAGTGGTATTCAGGATCCACTTTAACAACGACTTGCACGTAATCAGCATATCGAATCACGCCACGGTTGGGGAATTAAAAGCCAAGATTTGCGAAAAAACTGGCGTAGCAGTTTGTCGGCAAGCACTGAAGGGATGGGAACAGGGCAAGCAGGTATGTACATTGTTTTATCTTGATTACGTTAAAATTTGTTAATGTTTGACACAAATTATGCACAGAAGGGTGTACAAAATTCCACAACGGTGCTCAAATCGCTCAATATAGGCAAGGAAGTTAATCTCATCTTGACAGATATGACCGTTGAAGGCTTCGTTGGAGAATCGTAAGTTTAAGACACTAGCAAATAAAAAAAACAGTATAATAGTGTTTTTTAATCTTTTTAGCAGTGACCCACTATCCTCGCAGAACAAGCAGATTTACACACTGCACATTAACGTTCAGCCGGAGGCCGGTTTGTTGGTGCTCAAATTTCCTGGGCAGCAGAATATTCTGTCCATCAAAACGGATGTTTACACCATCACGGACATTCCGGTACGGCACCAGGTGTGGTCTGGCTGGCCCAATAACGTAACCAACACCACGACTTTAGCCGAATCCGGCGTTGAAAGGGAACATAATTTGGTACTGAAACGAGCCGACCAGGAGGGGTCGGTAAAGATTACGAACAACAACACTGCAGCTAATACGGCTAGTACTAGTACTAGTAGTAGCAGTAGAAATGTTTTCAATAATAGGTAAGTGGTTGATTTTGATAGCTGCTGTAAATATTATTTTTTCACGGAAGGCTGCGTCCGTTAGAGTATTAATAGGTGCCGTTATTTAAATCGAGTCAATTGGACATGACAAGAATTCATTGGTAAATTATGTTTATTGCTCTTATCAATTTTTACCGTATTCTGATTGATTCACACGAACTCATTAAAGCAGGACCTCTAAACATAGTGTCCTATTTGTTTAAACAAGGATATTTAAACAATTTTTATTGATGTACTATACACCTTTATTTTTGATTATATCTATAGTGACAGCATGCCCATCATTATTGATTCCGAGAGCAGCGGTGAGGAGTTCGAGGATGCTTCTGACTTTAACAATGACGACGATATTTTCACAGAGACGCCCATCAACAGCCACTTAAAGCATTTGAGTAAGCGTTAAAACACGAGCAATTATTGTACTCTTTGAACATAATAACTCATTATAAAACATTCCACAGTTCCTGACAATGTAGATGACGAAACGATCGGGAGCATACAGTTTGTGGAAAACTTTGTAGAACGGTACGGTCCGCAGCATCCGATGTTTTTCCAAGGAAGTTTGGAAGATGCACTGAGGGAAGCATGCCGCCCGTCGGCTCGAGATGTGAGTTTATCTTTGATCAACTTTTTCTAAGTATATTTAGAACCACTTTATATATTACAGCGCAAATTGATGGCGATCTATCTGCACCATGATGGCAGCGTACTGACGAATGTATTCTGTGGCCAGTTGCTTGCCTGTGAAAGCATAATTCAAATGTTTTTAGATCATTTTGTTCTGTATGGTTGGGATCTGACATTCGAAAGCAATAAGAATATGTAAGTGAAGCAACGTGCTTGTTAAAAATGGTTTTGTATGATACCAATGCATTTCTTTTGCAGGTTTTTATCGTCTATATCGGCATGTGTTGGAATGACTGCCTCGATAACAGTCCGGAACATTCCAACTGATAGATTACCAGCCATTCTTGTGATAGCAAAAAATCGCAGTCAATGCGAGGTTTTTCAGGTTATTTATGGTGAGTCCTGTTATTTATTTCGCCTAACAGAGTAATAGCTAAGATGTTTTTTTATCAGGCAATGTCAGCGTTGATGATTTACTATCACAGTTGATGGAAGCTGCGGATATGTATAGTGAACAGCTGAAGATCGAGCTACGCGAAGAAAATGAACGCCTAGCCCGGGAACAGGTTAAATTGGAGCAAGACGCTGCCTATCGCGAAAGCTTGGAAGCAGATCGGGCGAAACAAGAGGCAAAACGTCAGAAAGAGTTGATGATGCAAACCGAACGGCGTCGGCTGGAATCCGAGCGAGCGGATGCAGAAGCAAAACGAGAGCTAATTCGTGTCAATGCCAGAATCACCGTCCCCCCGGAGCCTGACCAGATAGCTGGGGAAAATATAACCAAAATTAGAATTAGACCACCGACGGGCCCGATGCTGGAAAGGCGATTCACGACCGATACTTCTCTGCAAATACTACTGAACTTCATCACAGGGGAAGGGTTCCTGATCGACGAGTACAAGGTGATTTCGAGTTGGCCACGAAGAGATGTAAGTATACTGTAATAATCTGTGAGGTTTACGTTATAATTTTTCCAATTATAAACAATCAACAGCTCACGGCTTTGGACTATAAGGAAACTTTGAAAGCACTCAAATTGTATCCACAGGAAACGTTAATTTTAGAAGAGCGATGATTGCATCACTGAAGATTGCATTATCAAGAAGGCCGTAACCTACCCTCAAAACCTGTCACTGTTTCCGACCCATAATGTACTATCAAGTGACATAAAATAATAGGTTAGCATCGGATTATATTTTCCTCTCAACAATCAGTCGAAAAATAGAAAATTTTCGTCTCAAAATTTGTTGTGTCATCTCTGTTTTGTTGTTCTGAACCTACACAAAAATTACATATTAAAATGATAGCGATTATGAAATTTTCTTCTTAAAATTGATAACATATTTATTCAGAAACGTTTGGCTCTATTTTTGAATTATAATTTTGCACTGGCAGTTTCTCTTCTTTGCAATTGGTTTGTATTAATCAGCAGAAGGGGCATAACTTCCGTTACTGAAATGCAGAACAGACTTCAAGCCTAAAATATAACGCTTAACTTGAAGAAGAGCAGACATCAGATGAAACAGCAGTGGAAAATTTGTACAGAAAAATTAAAGTAAACAACTGAATAAGCCAATCGGGCAGTGCAGAGAATAAACAGTGGTCCTCAAAACATGACTCTTACTATGACTAAAGGTAATATCCGAATGAACTGTGGACTTAATTTTTCACTATACCAATAAATTGTGCATATTTATATGTGAAATCTTGTTACGTTGATGTGCTCCCAGGAATGACGGAAAAGAATCACGTAAACCTTTACTGGGTCCCTGGCAATTGCGGAGTGGAAGGAAATGAAAAAGCCGTTACCTTATCGACCCAGAACCGTTCTGCGGTGTGTCACCAAGTGCACTTAAATCCGAACTTCGTGCATGGGAACACAGAACAATAGAGGAAAATTGGAAATCCTCTGCATGACTAAGACGGTCGAAGCGCTTTATACAGCCAGACCGTAAAAAAGCCTTTCATTGCTTAATTTGAAGAAAACCGAACTAAGTATATAATAATAGGACTATTTACCGGTCACTGTCCGGGCAAACGCCATCTAAAAACGATTGGTAGGCTGGACAATGATACTTGCCAACTCTGCGAATTCGAAAGCGAAACCGCAGAACATCTGCTCTGCCAGTGCAGTGCACTAACTCTTCGCAGACTAAGAACCTTCGGTAAAGGAACAATGGAGCCTTTCAAGTCTGGTCTGCAAATTCCAATAAGGTAATAAACTTCATAAGAACTCTAACTGAGGTAAACAGTATAACGTGGGTAAGAACCGTCTCGCACGAGAACAAAAGTGCAGCACTGACTAAAAGACGAAGAAGCTTATGCTTACAAGAAGATTTTCGGTCGATTTTCTATCTTTTTGTGGGAACCACACGATGAGGCAGACTGCCTCTGTCCGTGAAAAAACGTGCTCCGGTAAAAGTGCCAAATTTCGGTCGTTTGCGCGGCCGTTCTCGAGTATTAGTGTGCCGTTTGTCCATTGTACGACCCCAAAAAGGGGTGAAAACAACCTATTTATGCTTCGATCCCGCATAGGGGCTTCCACGTGGGCAGTTCACCACAAAAATCATCGGCATTCCACCGGCTGTGGCCTGTAAAGGAATCCGACAGTAGGACGTGCGTGACGAATTCGGAAACAGTCAATGTAGTGCACGGCATTCCCGAGCCAAATCAGTCCTAATCTGGCCATAAATCGCCATACGCGATAAAAAAGAAATTACGAAAGGAAAAAACGACATCTCTCCGCGGCGATCAGTGTTCATGCACTGCTATCAGTTTCGTACAGGAACAAGTGCGTGAAGAAATCGTGGTGAAGAAACGCGAAAACGCTCCACGGCGATCAGTGATCGGGTGTGAGAGCAGGTTACTATTCGCTTTCGTGCGGCAACAAGTGCGCGATGAGATACGGAATCCGCAGGGAAATCAGGTCGGTCTACGACAATTAGCGCCCGGGCGCGAGCGCGTAGTGATTCGAAGTCGAAAAATCAGGGTCGAACACTACAAATGCACGGCACTTTAACACTCGCTGACGAATACGGCAATTCATCCACACGGACTTTCAGTGCAATAAGACAGTGGCGGCGCACCGCAGGCAGTTCCTTTTGCACGTTACGGGAGCCGGTTTTGTTGCGTCGGAGGAGCAATTCAGGTTTCCAAGTCGGAACACTTGCGATGATACATCGAAGAGTGGACAACCATTCCTGGCCAGGCGAAGCAGTCACGGCAGAACCTCGGCGTAACCACCTTCGGGGCGAGTCATCTACAGGAGCGCGGAGAGCAGAAAAGGTCAGTAAAAACCACGTAGAGCAAAACTTATTAACAACCTATCCATTCTGTTTAAATGGCTTATCACCATATTTCTCATCAGACAGCCCTGTTTTTGGCCAAAGAGCTCGACTGGTTTAAGTGCACGTTTACTGCCACTAAGCAGTAGACATAGCCAATATTAGCACTACAATATGCCTTACTTTCTAATCAACTTGTTCCGTAATTCAACAATCCGCCGCCTGGTCAGGCGCTGTTGTTAGCCGCTCCTGATGAGGACTCGATGGTCCACCTTCCAATGGTATAACCGCTTCTATCATGTAAATTGGCATGGTTGGAAAAAGTATTTTTTGTACCAACAGTCATCGAAGACATTGCTTCTCTCTTTTGTATCATCATACGACCTGAACAATATTTCCTCTGGGGATAGTTACCCTATCTTCATTAAGGGTGAATACGTAATCAAGCTCAAACTGATTGTCAATATATATTTTCAGTAGTAAATGCTGGTCGGTTCGGACATATTCCGAACGTCATAAGCCAAGCTTATTCACATGGTAAACAAACCGCTTTGGCACGTCAGTTATCTTATGATTTCGATAGATTTTGGGCCAAATAATCGTTATTTACAAAATTTTTGATTTTCTCTCTCATTCGAAGAAAATCACGACTGATGAATTAAGAAACGTGGTGTCTCGGTACTAAAGTTAAGGTGGCAGCTCCATCAAAAGATTCGGTAGTGTGACCCTAGTAAGGAAACATTCCTAAACAATGATTATCACGAACATTCAGGTAATCACGGATCGGAATATTCGGTACCGACCTAGGCGACAAAATAAGGCGACGGAAAAGCTTTGTAGTATTAGGCAGAAGGCGGGATCACGTGATAGATCGGTGATTAACGAGAAGATGTGACTGTCCGCATAAAAGAAGACCGGAAGATGAGAAGGAAGCGTTCTATGCGGGGCTTGAGGCAAAGTACGACAGCTGTTTACCACGGGAGATCAAGATCGTCATCGGGGATAAACCCAAATCGGTAGGGAAGAGGTGTGTGGACCCGACACGAACGATAACGACCAACGATGTATACATTTCGCAGTCTTCTGAGGTCTGGTGATCCAAAGCACCCCTTTGTCACACAAACATATCCACAAAGCCAACTCTAGGTCACCTGAACTAACTTACAATGAAGCAGATTGATCACGTTCTCATAGACGGCCGGTCATCTCTAACATCACGAACTTTTGTTCCCCATGGGGTGCAGATACTGACCCTAATCACTATATGTGCGCTCAAGACTGTCGTCCGTCTCTGCTGATCATTAGGCAACTAGATAACACGCAATCCACTGAGAATCAGGCGCGAATACTGGATGAGGCACTGCCTTCTTCCGAGTTAGGTGTTTCAACCCTCGAAGGTCGGTGGAGACAACATACGCTTGGCCATCGGAGAGGTCGCTACCGCGGTACAAGGTGAAGCATTATAGCAAAAAGAAATGCAGTGCAGGCCATACAGCAAACACCCGGGCGATATCACAATAGATTAATTATACTGGTCCCAGTGATGAGTCCACACAGGAAAAATCAGAGGGGTTGTGTACAAGACACGACCGCATATGTAGCTGACGCAGGACTGCGTAAAAGTCTCTTTGTAGTAGTGATAGTAGCATGTATCCATGCATGCAATCATTCGATTCTTCATGTATACTTAGATCCTACATGCGTTATATGTAACATTTATCAAAGTAGAAACATTGTATACGTCCAATCCTCGATGTATATTTCAGAGTTATTTCTATGTGCATTTGGAAACAATTTAACAAAATCAAGAACACACACTAATGTTTTCCTGTTTTCTGTTACCTTATAGAACTCAAAGATTTTATTACCAATCGTTTCACCACGTTAAAGGAATTTTACCAATTCAATCCCATTTTATCAACAGCACATCATTTCACTACACTTCCAATGAAACGTCAAACATGCGCATCGATACAGAATTAAACTATAACCGAACACTACAGCTGTAGCGCACTTTTCCAACACAGATATCAAATTCGCCTAGGTTTAATCGACTCGCCGTAAAGAATTTGCAATCTGTTGAAACAATGGACTTTAGTTATTTTTTCTGGCACACTTCCCTAACACAGACATCAAATTGGACATGGTTTAATCGCGTTCGAAAGAAATTTGCTGACACGAGAGGGCTTTGTCAGCTCTTTCTGGTGTACTTCCCAAGCAAGGACATCAACATGGTCTAGGTTTAATCGCGGCCCAAGGAACAATTTTTGCTTATTAAACGTTTAACCGACAGCTTTTATTCAGCACATGCTGTATAGCTGCTTTTCAAGTGTGTCTAAACACCTCTGTTCAATGCTTATACAGTTGGTTTTGGAGAATTTAAACAGCACAGTGCTGAATATGGGCGTGGAAGATGCGTTTGTATGACTGTTATGCAACGTATAGTAAAACGTCTATTCAGTACGTGTAGATATGTTTATTAAACTTCTGCTGGTGACACTGAAGCTACGTTTATTCCACAGCAGTTCAACATTTAGACAAGCAAATAGAAAAAAAATATGCAGGAAGTATTTTTATTTTGTGGGTTTCGTTATTTTCATGGCCATTTTTGTATTCACATATTATAATTTAATAAGAGACTTTAGTAGGAAATCATTGGTTGACTCAAAATTCATCAAGCCTGCCATATACTTTTTTCATTTACCCGGATTGGAACTTGCATCCTGTCGGTCGGAAGCCGTCAACGAACACATCTGAGATAATCTGACATATGACAGGCACCGAGTTTTTAGCCGATGTAGATTTACCTGCTTAAGTTTGTCAAGCGTGGAACAAAAATTAGGTTAAAATGCATTTAAGCGCTGAAGAGCAGTTTCTTAAATCATGTTTGGCATCTGCTGTACAAGATTACTTTAGAAGTATTTATTCCGCACATGTTAAACATTTAATAAACTATTTCTACTAAAATAAAGCATTTCGCTTGTACCACCACCACCAGCATTACCAGCAACATAACACAGTCACAACGCAGAGGACTTTTTTCTCTTAAATATTGACGACGGTGAGCGGTGCTACTGAATAAAACTGGAAACTAGAAATTCAGGATGTTCGGCTACTCGGCTCGGTTCGGCTAGTAGCGATTGTTCATTTAGTGATGTGATTAGTTAGCAGCAGCAGTTATTAGTTAACAGCAGAAGTGATTCGTGCTAGTACGACAGAGGAGGATTATTTTTGTCACCCCGTCATTAGTTTACGCAGTTAGTCCTGAGCTTATTGCTGTTTTAAGTCACTCGCTGTCTGTGCACACCTATTTGTCATCGGCTTGGATTTAGTTTTTTTTTTCATCCAAAAAACAAAAAAGAGCAGCGAATGGCACGAGAAGCAGTGGTGTTTCGCGCACCGGCACCGGCAGCGGGAGCTGGTCACACGATTACGGCCACCCGGCCATAACAATTCTAGCGGCTTCAGCCCGACGAAATTCATCTCACTGAGCAAATCCATTGTGAGTTACTCGCAAAGCGTCAACCAGAGCTGCTTGTCTTTGGATAAGTTTGTTAAATTTATCGGTACGACGAGGGATAACAACACGCCGAGGGAAAAAATACACACCGTACAGACAACAACAAATAAAAGGATTGCCACGACCAGCAAAGATTTGCGGCGGCTAAAAGTGGTTATGCAAATGTTTTCTATTCTTAATGTATCAAAAAATAAAATAAAGATAAAGTGTAATATAAATTTAAAGTATAAATTATAAAGTGTAAAGTATAAAGTGTCATTCAAGTGTTATTGGCTGCCATCAAGCACCTTTTATTCCACACCTGCTCTTGGTGGTGCTACTGATACGTTTGTACCACGATTATTCGACACATATTCCACAATTCCTCTTAGCAATGCAGCTGATGCGTTTGGGCAACTTTCATTCCACTCTTATTCCACACTGGCTCTCAGCAATGCTGCTGATACGATTGCGCAACGCTCATTCGACACTTATTCCACTTTTATTCTACACCTTCTCGCAGCAATGCTGCGCAACATTTATTCCACTGTTATTCCACACTTGCTCTCAGCAATGCTGCAAATTCGTTTGTACAACATTTATTCCACTATTATTCTGCACTTGCTCTCAGCAATGCTGCTGATACGTTTGCGCAACGCTCATTCCACGCTTATTCCACTATTATTCCACACTTGATCTTCGTAATGCTGCTGATACGTTTGCGCAATGCTCATTCCACTCTTATTCGACTTTTACTCCACAATTGCTCTTGACTGACACGTTTGCACAACGTCTATGCGATATGCATTTTCATGGTAGCCTTTAAGCGGCCAGTATTCCACACCTGCTCTTAGCCGTACTGTTGATACGTTTGCATAACCTTTATTCGACTCTTATTCCGCACTTATATTACAACGTATAGATGTTGATTAGAAGCTATAAAAAATTAGGATACGACGTTTAAACAACAGACAATTCAGCAACTTCGCTTATTCAGCACCGAATGCTACTACACAACTCTTATTCCACACCTGCTTGTTTAGGTGCTGCCGTTTTGTTCCTTGGGGGTGTTAAGAAATCTTGTTGAGCTGAGGAAGCTTTGTCACTTGTTTTGGCTTATTTCCCAAGCACAGATATCAAATTGGTATAGGTTTAGATCATCATAAAGAATCTTCCAACCAATCACGAAGCGAGGATTTCCAGTTGAGCAATGCTTCATTATTTTCCATTTTCCAATAGTACGTACTTTGAAATCAATAGGTTTCATTATTGGTGTGGATGCGTAGGAGATTTTCCGATCGATTGGCGTAAAAATATTTAAAATCTATCTGGAAACCGCTAAGCTATTAGCGCTCAAAATCTCTCATTTTTCGTGACGTTTGCGTTTTTCGATTTTTTGGAATTACCCCCTGTACCAGCTACCTTCCTGAAAGACGTAGTCCTACGTCAAAAAACTTCAAAGTAGCATACGATACCAGCCATGGCATAATGCACGAACACAATTTTGCGGACAAACTGCTGCATCTAATCAGAGCTACATTGGATCGAATGATATGTTATGTGCGCATCTAGGGGATGCTCTCGTGTCCCTTTGAGACGCGGCGAGGATTGTGACAAGATACCTTGTCCTGCATACTGCATTCAACATTGAAGGAGTGATTCGACGATCGGGCAGCGAAACGATGGCACGATTTTCATCAAAGGTAGCTAACTCCTAGTATTCTCAGATGACTTTGATATCTCAGCCAGGAACTTTACGACGGCGGAGGCAACCTTCGTCAGGCTGAAAGCTGAGTTTAGGAGGGTGGGCTTAAAAATAAATGCGTTATAGTTGAAGTTGAATACATGAAAGGAATAGGCTCAAAGGAGACAAACGCACTTCTTTCATGGAAAGTAACCATTGACACCGTCGAACTAGAAGTGGTAGATGAGCTCACTAGTACACTAGTAAGGAGATTCGAGGCTCCCTTGCCGTCTTTCACCGAATAGCGCTGCGGATGATATTTGGTGCAGTACAAACTGCAAGCGGGAGCGGCAGAGGCGTAAGAATCACGAGCTACAAACATTGCTTGGATAGATTCCCATCGCTCATCTAGCGAAAGTGGCTAGGCTGCGGAGGCCGTGCACGGCGTCAGGATGCCGGGTGTTTTTATATCGTTACGTGTAAATGAGTGCAGTCGATATCGAGTGAGAGTCATATTCCTGTGCTAACGCTGCAGAAAATAACGCTCACGTGGTTCGTACAACTCGCTGCTCTGCATTCTGTAAAAGTTAACGGGAAATGAGGTGTATTCGAAAATGGCAGAGAAAATGGTTGGCATCGCTGCGCCGCTGGGTAACTGTAAACGTCAAACATCGGCTCGTTGTTTTGATTGCTTTGCGAACCGAATGCTCCGTCCTGCTTTCGTAAACCCGTGAACTTCGTGTGCGTAGCTGCGCCGTCATTTGAAGTTTACCTCTCGCGGAGGAAGGTTAGCGCTTTTGTTTACGTTATCGCGCTCTATGTTCGGACAAAACACACACAAAAAATACTAGCAAAAAGAGCTCTTGTTCTTCAGAAAGGAAATTCAGTCGATTGATAGTCAACGTCGGTGTCGTCGTTGTCGGCGTCGTTGTTTTTTTTTTCAATCGTGAAAAGTTCTTTAGTGACGCAAAACGAAGCTTTTGTTCATAGTTTGTTTTCGTGCTGGTCCTAAAATTGATGAAAATTCGAAAGTGCGTTGTTACACTGGTTTTTTGTGCAATTACTGATAAAAAAGAAAAAATACGTGTTTCTGCAAGTGCCCTGACACACACAGAGTGCATCTATTGCGAACAAAGAAAGGAATATGTAAATTTAATCAATTTGCACAGTGCCACAAGTGCACCATATATGAAAGAGTTCGTTTTTATTGATCGAAAGTAAGCCGGAGTCGGGATTTGTGTGCTGCCTTTTTTTCGCTGTTCTCCTGCTGAACGGTACGTTCGTGTTTCATGTTTTTTTTGGTTGGCATAGCGGAAAAATCGAATTTTCATGTTCATGTGAATCATCTTGCTTTGGAAGAAGTGTAAACTGGGTACGAAAAGGTTTAGAAAAAAAAGTGTTGGGGTGTGACGAATATTTCACAGAATTTGATTTTGAACATACATGTGATATTTGGTCTATAAAAATAAAAACACTGACGTAAGTGTCATGTTATCATTGGATATACCTACTGCGGATCGAAATTAATAATATTGCGCCTTATAATACTTAGAAAATTTAGCTCTATTATTAAATTAAGTTTTAAAAATTAATTACGAATTGTCATCGGGAAGAAATAGGTAGTCCTACGTCAAGATACTCCATATTTTTTTACCAACCCTGGTTTATGGTATGGAAAACTTTACTTTTTTATGTTTTATGTTTCACCGGTATCATGGGTGGTCATGGGAGGTTTTATCTCCGTTCAGTTTTTCCAGGATTATCAATGATTGAACGATAGTGATTGAATGTATTAAAAGTATGCTCTAATTTTGTGTGCTGTCATAGGTTTGCTTTTTCTTAGTTTTATTGTTTTTGTGTCAAATTGGCACTATTTCAGAAAGAGAGGAAGCATGTGGAGAAATGCGATAAAGCTCCGTATGCATTGAATGCAGCAAAAATTGCAACTCATAAAATATACCTCTCAGAAGAAATCTCTATTAATATGCAGTTTGTATTGACGGATTTCCTAATATGTAGTAAGCAAAAAATGGTTTTATGAATTTTTGTTCATTAGAAATTAAGCAGGGCTTTTTTCTTTTTTCTGCCAAGACTTAAAACCAAAAAGAACGATGTAACGAGTGTTGGTAAAATCGCCAAACAAAGAATGTTTCCAAAATGTTTCAGTTCTGCATGTCTCTTGAAAGTAACTTTGAAGGCACAGAACGACCAGATTAATTCAACAAAAGATTAAAGAAACCATTTGTGGATACCAGTTTTCATTGATAACTACTATAAAAGTGGAAGTAAGAGTGTTACATATTGACAGTTCCATGATAAAAGCCTATCGAAATTTAAAAGTACTACGATTTGGTTTAAAACTTCTGTACTTGTAATTCCTTTTGGGACCTTTTTATGCTTACGATTAGGGTTTCACCACAAGGTGGGCAAAAATTACTAATTTTGCCCATGACGTTTTAATGAGCTTTTCTACAAAACTGTAAAGATATTCGCCTTTTGTGCTCTTATGAACCAAACCCAAGAAACAACTTTGTTGTGTGAAATGAGAAAATATTTCTTGTTTTTTAAATAGGTGTATGTATAACTTTTTAAAGAAATAAAGTCGCGATGCTGCTATGGAGACGCATGGTGTTTTGTTTATTCCTGAAAAGTAACGATTTTTTCCGTAAAAGAGGAACCAAGAGTGCCTATTCGTTTCTTTGCAGTTAAGGAAAAATATCGTACACTTCCATTGACCTATTTAAATTTAAATTCTTTTTAAAAAAATTATCTCAAAATAAACCTGAGAAAAAATTATGTAAAAATCAGAGTTTGCTAAGCTGGAGTCTCTTTAACACTTACTCTTTGATAACTCGAAAAAAAATTATTTTCAATGCTTTTTAGTTATCAAAAAATCTAGCTTTTATTCAATGTAGTTCCTGAAAAGCTCATTGAAATATTTTTTTATTAAATTTGTACATATATGTGGGATGCACGAGAAGTTGACGACTGTTATTATTTTATTAATTTAAAGTAATTCATAGTTCTTCGATTACTATTTATTATCGGTTATTGACGGGTGGGTTTTCGGTGCAATGTTTCTTCCAGCAAGTGTCCATCTAGATCCATCATACATGCTCAGTTATTAGCTAAGAAAGAGAAGCCAGCTTGGTGGCATATTGATTGTTTGATTTTTTTCTTATTTTTCATGCAGAAAATTCAAATAGTACCATTTAAATCAAGTACACTGTTCAAACTTGAAGTGCCTGCTTCATAGTAACATATATACAATTTATTACCTTGTTGCGTTACAGATTATTTTGTATCCTTGTAGTCATAATTATGTATATGTACATGTCATACACAGCATTAAACATATTTTGCAGTGTGATGAATTCAAACACGAGTTGAAACAGCCTACATATTTGTTTCACCACAAGAAACCAGCGACAGTGATGTGCCTCTCGTTTGGATTGTTACCATCAATTGGATAGACGGTGTGATCAGATTCTGATATTAATTGGCTAGTCCAACATTCAGCAACAAATAAGACGCAGTTTCGAATAATACCTTCGAGTAAAGCTTCGTTTCTCGGCATGCTTTGGAATGGTTAGCTGATTTGTTAATATCTTGAATACATGGGCGCACAAAAAAAAAAGCCAAATCAATACTAAATTGGAACGTGAAGTAAAGTTTGCTCGTGCGTGTCGGTTGAAGTAGATAATTATTGGCGCAATAAGGTATTCTATTAGCCAATTTTTTAAAATTTTGTATGAAAACATGAAAAAAAAAATGTTGACGTGAAAAAATAATTTCCTCGAAACTACACAATAACAAAAATATTCACTCTGGGTAGGATGCTTTAGAGAAAATACATGTAAACCAGTCGATTTCCGCAACTAATGGTTTGGTTGCATGCTAAATGTTGATTTGAACCATTTCTAACATCTGTTGAGGTGTATTAGGTATGTACATTCTTTTTCAGATCTGACAACAGCAAGAGCATGAGTGTGTTTTAGTGGTTGTGGTTTTTTATTCATTTTACCATCAATGTACTTCCTGGTACACGGTCCATACTGCTGCAAGAGAGGGAGAAATATTCTAATTTAAGCAAAAAAAAAAAGGATTCGATGATTTGTACCGGTCATTGTGTAATCCGATTTATCAGGATGTATCCGTAAAACTGTAGCCACCGGACGGTTTGCAACTTTGCTATCGTCTATGGACGAGTTTGGCACGCAGATTAACGAGAACGGTACGGCAACTTAATAGATTTAAGTGTGAATATTTTTGTGTCAGGAATTGGTTTAACTTTTTGATTATCGCGCTTGGTAATGATAAATTTGATTCCCTATATACGTTTTGGTCTACGGTTTTTTTAATTCCAAGCCTACACAAAGACTCGGACCAGCTAGTACCAGTAGCGATCCGAGAGGGTGGAGCTTTTTGTTTAGCACATCGACTGTTTATTAGTGTAAGACATTAGCGAAAGTGCTTGAACCAATTGTTTAAATTTTCCGCCTGCATCTGCGTGGGTTTCCAACGGCTTGTGATTGAAATTATTTCTATCCTGCAATGAATAGGTAGCAGCTGTGTAATTGTGGCATTTTGAAAATATTAAGTATAAAATTTAAAAAATATACTTTAAGCGATTGGAATGAACAGTGTTTTGTAGTTTTTAGTACCTATTGTATGTATTTGATAGAAGCTTATTGATGTAATATTCGGCACTTTCTTGGAATTCTGAGTTAAATCATCGACGAAATTTACAACAGAAACGTAATACTCGAACACAGGTATTTGATTTAAAATTAGCAAACTAATACGGTGTGAAAAATGTCTTGGTTACATATAGGCTACTACTGTAAGGCAATGTCATACTTTAAATAAGCTGCTAATTTTAACTATTCCATCCATGCTTTTGTAATGATTAGACCCAGATACTGTGCAAATTTGTTTTAAACGGCAGTTCCATAAACGAATGGGATTCGAAAAAATGACGGAGCGGCAAGTAACATGCTCACGTTAAGCACATTAATCTTACACGTAGTCATAATTTTCAAACATTGCAGAGTGGGGTTTGTTTCAATTTCCGATGAAATAGAGTTGATCGTTTGAGGACGCAAGACATATTTTTATGAGGATTCCCATGACAAAATTTCGGCACGCGTCTGTTGCTAGCTGTTTTGGTCAGCTAAAAGGCATTTTTTCTGGCATTTTCAATGTAAAGAAGTGCAAAAATTAAAATCTTCAAATTCCGCTGGGATAAAATTGGTCTATTTTCTTCAAAGGAAATTTATTTTTAACTTTATCGTGATCAGAACACTTTTTTTAACGAATATTGTTGCGATAATTTGTTGGTTCTGCCTCCAAGGAAATGGATGTTTTTGCGTAGAGGAAACAGCATTATCCAGGAAAATTCATTTTCTTGCAGGTAAAAACAAAACAGCTTTGCGTTTTCATTACATTATCGTGTCTTTATTTTTTGAGAAAATTATATGTCAAAAACAAAAAATTATACTTTCCATTTTAAGATTTAGGTTAAGGCCAGCGTCACGTAACAATAAAAGATATTAAACCTAATTATTAGCTCTTTAATTCAGAACGGATTTTGATGGTTCGCATATCGTTTAATTTATAAAAGACTAGCTGACCCGACAAACTTCGTATTGCCACAAATTAACCTGTGTTGTACATAAATCATGAATCTCGGATGATCTTTGTCAAAATCTCGAGTTTTGCAAGTTTCTGAGGAGTTCAACCTTAGATGATTCATTTTGGCAGTTACGTAACTATGAAAGCATCCCAGGTAACCAATAAGCATCACCAATGCTATTTAAATGCAGGCCGATAAGCATTTAAGTCGCCTTAAATGCTACTTAAATGCTATTTTGGAAAAATATACAGCTACTTTACTGATAACCTTCTTATAGTGCTGACAATGCTAATTCACAGCTAATTACCGACACGAAGAATTTGAATACAATTTTGAATGCCAATTTACAACACCTATGCAGTCAAAAAGCTAATATACAACAACGTGCAGTATAAAATGCCAGATACGCTGATTTGCTGCTTATGTTAATGCTTATTAGTTACCAGGAATGGGTAGTTTAACATACAACTTTGCAATTTTTCCTCAGAGTAAGGTAGAAAACAACTCCCCTGTCCCCTCATTGCATAGCCAGAAAGCGGATAGTAATATTCACCATGATTGTACAACATTTCGCCGAATATTATTTTGCGAAAAACCTTAAGCGGAATGTATCATTTCACGGAAAACTTTTTTGTGGAAAGTACCATTTCGCGATCCACTCTTTACTCGCTGTCGCTCGTTCCAGGTAGACCCAGGAAAACAAATAAACCTAGACAGTAGTGATTTCTGCGGGGAGTTGCCTCCCCCCAGTGGGCGGCGCTTCCAACGGCGGGTCACCGGCAACACTCGTGGCCGTCTCGTCCTGAATGATCTAGTGTTACTATAGATTTTTTTTTTTTTTTTTTTTTTTATAAAAATATTGTTTATTTAGTTCAGTGATTAAATAACATCTTCAAGCAAATAAAGCATCATCCTATTCTGTGTTCAAAATGAAATCTAGCTCAGTTACATCAATTCTATTGTTAACATTTGCATTGACAAAGTTGATGTATTGGATGAACATTTTTAAAACACCATTTCTTATCTCTCTTGTCATGTGATTCAACGTTGGTCGAACAAGATCATCGAAGGAGAACCTTTGCCATCCGCCGACCGCCGTAGTTAGTCTTCGCTGTATGTATGTCCATGCTGCAGCTACTCGAGGACACTCGCAGAATTTATGTTGTAAAGTCTCGGTAACCAACACGCAGTGTCCGCAACATGAATCGCTCGCTCGTCCGATGACATTCATCAGTTTACGATGTTCCGTTTTTTCATTGATTAGCAGGAAGAGATCAGAGCGCTGATTTGACGACAACCTTCTCGATGATATATTCTTCCAGATTCGTTTCCAATTTAGGCCTGGATTATTTCGTTCTACTCGTGGTTGCTCGGTTTGGTTTATATAGAAGCAATGAATGAGCTTGCTGGAGGGATTTTGTAGGATCTCGTCTGACAGTAAGGGCATTTGTTGGGAGAGGAGTTTGAGACAAGGTAGATCGGCAGGGGCCGGGGTATTTTGGGAGAGAAGTGATTGATAATATGGAATGACATCAATCTCATGTAGGTGACGATTCACCAACAATGCTTTACATTTTAAAGCTGGTAGTTGCAGTTTCAGTCCCCCGTTTTCCTTGCTACGGGACAGTTGTTGCATTGGAATTCGTGCAGGAAGCCCCCGAAAAAGGAAGTTTCCCATCGTTGCTGTTAGTTTTGCCGTGTGGACGCACTGTGGTGGAATAATAGATGACACATACCATATTTTTGCTGTGATAAACGTGTTCAGCAAAATCACTTTCTGTTGTAGATCAAGCGAGCGCATATTATGTAGCCATATGAGCTGCGAGATTCTGGATACTAAGCCATCCCAGTTTAATTTTACCATCTGACGTATTGAATTGGTGAAGATCACGCCTAAAACCTTCACTTGGTCCTTTGTTTGTAATCCTGGTATTACCAAAGGGCTTCCATTCATAAACCCGACATCGAGAGCAACAGTTTTTTGTCGACTTAATTTGGCTCCAGCTACGGTCTCAAATCCATCGAACAGCTGATAGATCCGATCAATTTTGTTTGTAGAGGTTGCTATTACGGTTATATCGTCGGCGTAAGCAACGCACAGGTCACCACTACATACACGCTCTATTCGTGTGAGCAGTGGATGGAGATAGAGCACGAATAGCAGCATTGACATCGGGTCTCCCTGCCGAACGGATCGTTCGATGCGAAACGGCTGTGACAGGTGACCGTTTACTAGTAGCCGTGACGAAGAAGCATCGGCAACTCTGGAGAGCCAGCGAACGAAATCCTCGTTGAAACCCATTGAGAGTAGGGTTCGCTGCAGGAATGCGTGAGAAACCCGATCGAATGCATGATCAAGGTCAAAAGAAATCATCTTCCCTCTCTGCTTACTTGCGTTGAGATTTGCTATACGATCTTTTAGTGCCAGCGTAGCTTGGAAGATAGATCGATCGCAATTTGCACACTTCTGTGCGTTACTCAGTACACGATGAGTTCGGAGTATTTGTTCGACTCGGGATTTCATCACACGCGAGAGAATTTTGAAGTCGACGTTAAGCAGGCTAATCGGACGATACGCTCTCGCTGTCCTTTCATTTCCTCTCTTCTTAACTAACACGATTGTGCCATCGGCAAACTCTGCTGGAAGCTCGTTCGTCATCGCTTCATTGATAACGAAATAAAGTTCTCTGTAGATGATATCGAAGGCTCGGAGGTAGAATTCTATCGGTAAACCATCAACACCCGGCGATTTCCGTCTCTGAGACGATTTAATAGCTATTTTTAGCTCATCGATAGTGATTTCTGCCATCAAGGCAGTGTTGGTTTCATCGTCTTCAGGTATTGCTCTCTCCGATTCAAACCCCGATTGGTCGCTCTGCCTTGTCCCCTCTGCCGTGTATAGATCTCTAAAGAAGCGATACATGTGCTGTTCGATTTCTTGGGAGTTTTGTATTTGCTCTCCATGCTCGTTTTCCAACTCTGTGATGATCGTTTTTTTGCGTCGTCTGTCACCCAGCTGGAAGGTGGATATGTTCTCCCCAGCAACAAATGTTTCGTTGATACGGATGAAATTTTGCGTAAAACGACGTTGCAGCTGCAGCATTTGTGCTTTTAAACGATTTATAGTCGGTAGCATGCTGGGGTTTTGATAATACCCATCATATGCAAGCCTCAACTGTGTGTAAAGCCGTTGGTGTTCCGCATTGAAAATTCCGAATATTTCACTGGATTTCCAACGGAAGAAAGATTTGATTTTTGGCTTTGCATATGATATCCACCAGGTCAACCAGCTGGTGTAGTATCTCCGTTGGCGGGTCCAGTACTGCCACCGAAACTGGAAATCTGCTAAGTTTGCTGCAGTCAGAAGATGAGGACGAAGACACCAAAAGCCCCGTCCCTGTCCACGGCCAAGGTGGGGAAGGCAGATTCGGGCTGTTAAGGCCTTGTGGTCTGTAAAGGAGCATACGTGTGTGGCAGCGCTTCGCAGCTGTTCGCATAGTCCAGTGCTGATGTAGATGCGGTCGAGCCTGGATGCTGAATTGTGTGTAATGTACGTTGGTGCGGGGATTGTGGGGTACAGCTTCAACCACAGGTCGTGCAGCTGTAATTGCCGTACAGTCGCCTGAAGAGATGGGCTTGTGTTTGGACCCGTAGAGTCGTTCGAGCGAAGCACACAATTAAAATCCCCAGCGAGGATGACGTGTTGCGTATTGTGGCGAAGATAGTATGCGATCGTACCGTTGAAAAAACGCTCTCTTTCCGCACGAACCGCTGTTCCGGACGGTGCATAGATATTGCAGAGAGTTGTATTTTGTACACGTATTGCGATGAGTCGACCATCCAGGCTCTTCTCCACGTGTGAGAAATCTATATGATCTTTAAGTGCGATTGCTGTTCCACGTCTTGCGTGATCCACATTACATACCACGTTAAAACCAGGAAAGGAGAGCTGCTCATTCTCTACCTCCTGGAGAAACACGATATCTAGCTCTTGCGTTCGTACGAAGTTGCGA
Organism: Sabethes cyaneus; assembly: GCF_943734655.1. Taxonomy (NCBI): domain Eukaryota; kingdom Metazoa; phylum Arthropoda; class Insecta; order Diptera; family Culicidae; genus Sabethes; species Sabethes cyaneus. The sequence continues at coordinate 150,249,815 of NC_071354.1, forward strand.
AGTGCGTCAATCTTCGTGGTGTTCGTGATGTTATTAATGTTAATAGATGCAAGATTATAACTAGAGAATTCAGCCATTAGAACAGTTGGTTACTCTCATCTTGCATATCGTCTTCGTCGTCTTCTACGCGGGCCTTTTTGGTTATAGGACGAGTGCGGAGGAGTCTTCTAGAGCTGGATGATCCGACAGAGGAGTCTGTTTCGCTTCCATCGCCTTTAGTGCCAGCACTTCTTCGTACTATACCACTGCTAGCTGGAGGCTGTTGACCTATTAGTGAGGTCATCGACCCACTGTTCATGGGATGCGTCGACATCGAGGAAGAGGTTAACGGGGGAAAATTTTGTTCTGTCAATATTGGTGGTGGCAACAGTTTCTGTTGTTGCCGACGGGGTGTTTGTTTCGGAGGCGGCATATTCTCCGCTTTGGCCGAGTTCAGGTTAGTTTTTGTCTCATTAAGAGGAATTGGTATCGTGTTTGCTTGTTTCGCGGCGAGTGGGAGTTGTTTCTTCGATTTTGTCGATAACGCTATTGGTGCCATCTGCTTTGCGGCATCGGCGTACGTTTTTTGCACCAATATTTTTTTATTCTGCACACAGGTAGCTCCTATGTGTATGTACTCGTGGCAGTGACGGCACGTTTGACGCTGTCCGTAGAACGATACTTGTGTCATTTCACCGTCTATGGTGACCCATGATTCGATGTTACGTTTCACAATCATTTTAGCTACACGGATACCAGTCGAGATGCCAGGGAAATCGACATCAGCTCCATATTGCTGCTCTCGTATTGATAGGACATCACCGTATTTTCCCAAGAAATCGGCAATTTTTTGATCTGTCACGTCCTCTGACAAATCGTAGAGTTTAACTTCCACTGCTCCATCCTCAAGAGTGATTCTAAGCGGATATTTTTTACCGTCGATTGTGAACTCATGCTTGTTGTCGTGCTCTTCACAAATTCGTTGCGCTAACTCTAAGTCAACGACTTTAACGAAGGAAGCACCGAGGGATCTGCTGTTCTGTATTCGTAGCACTTCACCTTGTTTCAGGCCCAATACGGTCGCACAAAAACGATGCACTTTGGCGTTATCTGGTCTTTTTGGCACATTTGCATAGTCTATTCGAAAAGTATTTTCTCGACGGCCCATCGCGGAGTCGTTTGCACGTACGGCGCTACGGAACGGCTCAGCGATGAGCAAGAAGAGAGTCAGAGTACACTGCTAAAGATTTCGTATTCGACTTCCACGGAACGATAGTAAAACGCGTCTGTTCAGCTTGGAAGATGAACGGTATCTATAGATAGTTTATGTGGTCTTGTTATTGACTAATGTTTAATGGAAGAGTCTCGAATTTCTCGAGTTCGATTAGCTTTTGAGTTTCGCAAAAAATCCTGTTTTATTTATCCGCCTACCACAGGGGTGAGAGGTCTCTAACTATCATAAAATAAATTCAAGATCTCCCACATCCCAATTCCCCCTCCCAATTTGAATTTCATTTGTATGGGAGCCCCCCTCCTAAACAGGAGAGGGGTCTTAATTCATCATAGAAAAAAATTCTGCCCCCTAAAAGCCCCACATGCCAAATTTGGTTCCATTTGCTTGATTAGTACTCAAATTATAAGGAAATTTGTATTTCATTTGTATAGGATCCCCCCTCCTAAAGCGGAGAGGGGTCTCAATTCATCATAGAAAAAATCCTGTCTCCAAAAACACCCACATGCCAAATTTGGTTCCATTTGCTTGATTGGTTCTCGAGTTATGAGGAAATTTGTGTTTCATTTGTATGGAAGCCCCCCCTCTTAAAGGGGAGAGGAGTCATAATTCCCCTTGTAAAGAGGGGAGGGGTTCCAATTCACCATAGAATCAATTCTTGTCACCAAAAACACCCACATGCCAAATTTTGTTCTATTTGCTTGATTAGTTCTCGAGTTATACAGAAATTTGTGTTTCATTTGTATGGGAGCCCCCTCCCACTCTGGACTCTTAGTGGAGGGAGGGGTCTCTAAACATCACTAAAACCTTTCCTGGCCCCAAAACCTCTACATGCAAATTTTTACGCCGATTGGTTCAGTAGTTTTTGATTCTATAAGGAACATCCCGACAGACAGACAAACAGAAATCCATTTTTATATATAAAATACAGGGATACAGCAATTATGAGGTTTTCACGAAAAGACTATTTTCCAATTGCTAGATAGTGTAAATTAACAAAAACTTTCAAGGTTAAATTTTCCGTATGATAGCCCTGCTTCCCTGACATGGACGATCGTTACATACACCAAGCGTGTGGCTGCGGCTGCATGAAAAAGAAGCAGAAGAATAAACTTACAGCGTTTGCGTAGCCCTACCTTAGTAGGTCTTTCAGTAAAGACTGCTGAAATGAGATAAAGGGATAACGTGCCTTGATGGTTGTAGTCGCAGCTCAGCAATAAGGAACCAGACTAGAGAGAAAATGTTCAGGCGGGACGGAACAGAATTAAATGGCATCTGAACGACAATCTTATTTTTTTCATAATTATCAATGTGGATAAACCGTAGCGTAGGTTGTCGAATTATTTGAATTTTGGTAAAGCCAGATCAAGTAACGGCTCTTATTATTGTCAATAAAGTATAATTTTGAAGATATGAATTTTCATCCACAATTTTTTTAGTTTTTTTAGTTGTTTTTAGTGCATGAGTAAGATTTCTATTTTGGTGATGGTAAATATATTCGTTTTTGGCATCACAAAATAGCTCACCTATCAAAAATACGACAAAACTCAATACGAAAATTCATGATTGTATGATGATAAACATAAGGCAATAGATTCTATAAAAATAGATATGCTATAAAAACTGTTTTATAATGCTCAATGTTCCGCCTAAAGTCGTTCTACGCCAACTACGCGGTCGTGTCTGGAACACAACCCTTCCGATTTTTTTATTAGTTAATATTAGTTATTATTTCCTAGAAAATAAACATGAAAAGGGAAGCAACAGGAAAAAACGAATATTTTTGATGTTTTTGAAATTATACAATAACTGAAAGTTCAACACTACAATCTGTCTCAGCAGCTGTAATTGAACTCTTCAATCATTAAATCGGGGCCAGTCCCGGTATAGTGGTCACCATTCACGCCTCTCACGCCGAGAAGCCGGGTTCAAATCCCAACCCCGCAGAAGTCATGAATGACACAATCTGTTAAAGTGACTATAATCTAACAAAAAAATCATTAAATCATAGTCAGTTCAGGTTTAAAAAACGGGCTCAAAAGATGCCTTTTGGTTTTGGAGCCACTGCAACTTAGAAGGGATTAGCGCCAAATAAAAATACGGATATGAAATTTTCTAAAAAGGAGCGAATGCAAAAGTTTTACAAAAAATCGGGGTCTTCGGAATTCCGATAGTTGGAATTACTGTACGCCCAATTCTACAATTGTAATGTTTCTGTATTTCTGATTCGGCCATAAGTTGAGTTTTAGTATTGTATTTGTTATGATAAATATTACGGGGAAGTCCACCAATATCAGACTGCTCCCCATATCGGACACTTCTGACTTTCATAGCTCAAATGACGCATCTAACCAGACAGATGTGTTGAGTAGTTGAAGTAGTTTTCGTTTGAGTAGCGCTGACGACTCGTTGAAGTCGAACTAGTGGAAGAACTCGTTGAAGATTGCACAAATTGGTGGAATAGCTGTCTATTGGCTTTATCGATGATAGCTGACAGAACAATGACAGAAAAGTCAAGCTTGAGTCGATCAAAACTCCAAGATCTTTGATGTACTCCACGCGCTCAAGTATCAGATGGTTAATGCAATAATCAAATTCAAAATTTTTACAGCTTTGTTTACGATGGAATCAAATCACGACACAATTATCAATACTGAGCGTCATTCTATTTGCTCGGCACCAATTGAAAACTTTTCAACAAAGACTGAAGACCCTAGCAGTCTGCTAGTTATCCACAACGGCATATATTTTTAATTCGTCAGCATATACCAGTTTACATCTACCGTTAAATAGAATCGCCACATCATTAAAAATAATAGCGTAAATAACAAGGGCCAAGGTTCCTACCTTGGGGAACTCTAGTCTAAATCATGAAAATATCAGCGAACGGTGATCCAATTTCAATTTGTAGCTTCCTGTTTTTCAAATAGGACTCGAACCAACGACCATGTTGTTGAGAAAATCCCAGCTTGGCGAATTTCTTCAGGGCAATATCATCGTCAATTCGATCAAATGTTGATTTAAGATCTGAGTAGACGGCATCGACTTGGTCAATTGTGCTAATGTAACATGGAGTGAACTCTGACATATTTTTATCTACTGATCTTCTCAATGCCTGACAACAAAACGCTTTACTTGGATCAGACAAATTCTTGAACAAGATGAACATCAACAAATGAAATTGACAAGAAAGAAGACATCATTCATACCAGGTCACTATAAATAGCTCTTCGACAAAAAAAGAAGACATTCGATGTTGTGCATGAAAAACTGCCTTGAATTGGTTTATATTATGATTTTTATTAAGTATCCGGTTTTGGAAGACACAATTTTTCAGTAATGATTTTTATCAATGTCTGGTTTGGCTTCTAAAATGGTTCATTAGCAGTGATTAAAATTTTCACTCACATATAGGATAAACGTTTTTCGCTCACCCATTATTCTCATATGACAATTAGATTCTGTGCTTATCTGTTTGTACAAAGCGAACGAAAAACATTTTTCCGCTGCAGAATGAGAGTTGATAATATCTAATTGCATTTTTCCCTGAAAACATTTATCCTCTCACTCAGTGAACCATGAAAAATATAAATCGCAGGTGGAATTAGCGCGAAACTCTAATGCATTACTAGGTATATAATGAAACCCATGGTGATACCCAAATACATAAATTCGGTTGTTTTATATGTCTCTCTCTTGTTGGCTGGTTGCTTGGTAAATTCAATAGTAACCTGTGTATTTTCGTCTCTGAAAAACGGCTGATACAGCTTTATCCTCTCGCAACAAAGAGAGGATAAACTTGTGTTACGAAAAATTAAAAATAAACAAATCATGATCGCGTGTTTCTAGGGATAAAGGAAAATATGGATAACCTGCGCTCACGAGCGACAATAAATATGTACAAAACATTCTCGTTTCTCTTTTGCTAGGTTATAAGTCGTAGTAGGCAAAATTCATTGAATATCGCGCATTTGAAACGATAAATTGAATGCCTGTTCATTAGTAATACAAATACGTGTATCTTATTATTATTTAAAAATGGTCTTCTAAATTACTCTGTAAGTCAATAAAAATTTAAGTTATGCTTTGTGTTGATTTTATACAAGTCGATATCCTTAGGTGTCCGGTACTAGTGGACTTCCCTCTAATATTCATGGTTTTCTTGATCATTGATAGCAATAAAATAAACGTCCTCATCCATTTTGGTAATGCACTGTAGTTTATTCTTTTAAACTTTATTTAAAATAAGACACAATTCTCGAATCATTTATTATAAATGGTTGAATAGCAAAAAGAGGAATACTAACGTTAATTAAACTTTGACAAAACTTTTTGTTCGTTGAAGTATGCAAACACTTGTGTATTAGTCGATTATTGATTTCTGTAAAAGTTTTACATTACTTACGCAACAGCAAAAAACAATCCAAATGACATGTTCACACATTTTCTTTTTATTTTTTTTATTTATTTTTATGCTTAGCTAGCAAATACAAAAAGTCAAACTGCTATCTTCGAGAGATACTATCTATAGTATGAAAATTACTGCACGCGATACCATGACCATGCTCAATAATGCATCGGTAATCTAGAAAATGGCATCCAGGGCAAAAACCTTGCTTATTCACTCTGCATGGAACGCAACTACATAAACAGCTTGAACGCTTTCCACCCTGGTCCGTATATAAACAATCTGAATTAACCTCGTAGCATACGAGCATTGATGGAAGATTTCAAGCGCAAGTGAATTAAGAAATTAATTTGTCATCAAATTGATCTGCCAGTAAGTTTTGAATTAATTTTTTGAATTTGCTGTGTTTTTAATTTCCAGTTATGTATAATGACGATATAAAGTTGCTTTAAATATTCGTTATTTGTTTAAAACGACTTAATTTGTACTTAAAATTAACAGATATTTTATTTTCAACAATTTACTCTAAGTTATTGTTAGTCATCGCTTTTACTGGGATCGACATTTACGCTGAAACGTAGCGCTGATAAATAAGGTTACCGGTTCAACAAACAAAGCTGTAACGCGAGTAACATCTGACGATAAGAGAACCGCTTTGCTCCGATTTTTTCCGCCTTTGGCAAACGTTAACCGGTTTGGTACCTACAACTTCTTTTCGTTTTTATACTTCAATTGATATATGCTCATACCATTATCGAAAGCAGCTGAACCAAGCGTACCGTCCAGACGTGAGCATTCTGCCCATAAAGGTTAATGAGCTGATAATGTACCACAAGCTTCAAGCAGTGCTGATATTAGCTTCGAATGTGGTAATCATAATAAATATGTACATTTTTTTTATTTTAATCTGGTTAATGAGAGCACCGATGCAAACGTTGAATAAAAAAAATGCGCAATAAAATGTAAAAATAGCGTTGTTTACACATTTAACATAATAAGGTTTTGATTAGTAAAATTAAATGGACATTTATTTGACAATATAATGAACAAGAATGAAAGCATTAAGATTGTCATTCATCATTCGCAAAGTCGAATATCAACGCCAATTGTTCGATCATTATGACTCAATTTTGATTCATTTGACAGCTCCGTCTCAGTTGTGTAAAATTTGAAAAAGTTGTTTATGGGACATTTGTAGAACCAATTTGTATCTACAACTAGCTGATTACCCGATCTCACTCGGGGCCCCTTTGTCACTCAGTCACTTGTACATCTGTTTTTGTAACGAAAACGTTTTTACGTTTTTGAATCTCCCCCTTTTTAATGGCCACTGTCTTCCCCCTTCAGAAATAAAACGACTTGTACAACTGCTATCGTTCCAAATGCAAGAGAAACTTACACCTTTACCCATTTGAATCTTTCTCTCCCCTTGTAAGAGACCGTGTCCCGATTTTGTCAACCCCCCGGCATAAGAGAATCATGCCAAAAACTTGTTTGACAAACGCCGTTTGATGAAGAACAGTCCAGGAGTTCCGGAGCTATGGTGGAATATACATTCATACTCACGTTCTTCGTCCCCCTATACGTCGGTTCCTTCCCAGGCAGCTCCCCCTTCTGTCACGTAGTTAATTATGCATCGGTTTGCTCAAAGGGTTATTTACCATATATTCCTCCTCGGTGGAACCCCCCTTTTTTCTCAAAGTCAGTTGCACAACGTCACTTTTACTTATTTAGATCTCTTCCCCCCTTATATGGGATTCCTCCCTTTCGTCAACTTCCCAGTGCTGATTCAGTGCTGATAAAAATACATTGTCCCATACACATTACTTTTACAAACTTTGCTCGGCTGAGAAGGTACTGGCAAATGAATCAAAATTGAGTTAAAGCAGTCGAACCATCCCTGACGCCCACAATTCTACAATCTACAGGATTGTAGAGTTGATCTACGTCAGACTGAAGAGAACCGACAGTTCATTTATTTGTTTGTTTGTTTGTTTGTTACAATCATTTATCTTACCTATAAAATCTTAATCTACTGCCCCTTTAGATCTAATGAAGCAGTGGATCTCTTTAGTTTCGTCACAAATTTGTGTATTGGTTCGTTGAAATCAAATAATTCCTCTACCATTTCGAAGGTCCTAATACATGCGGTGATGGGCTCTTGATATCCGAACGATGTGCGATGGTAAGAGGTTTGTACTAAGCCAGTTAAACGGAGGGACCGTTGTGAGGCTTGAAACTTCTGGAGAGACAGAAGCGTCGGTGTGTCAATATTACCATTAATTAATTTTGCAATAAAAATTGCCTGCTGCCTCTTCCGACGACGCTCAAATGTATCAATACCGAACAGACGGCAACAATCTGTATACGGCGGCAGGTTAACGGGGTAGCGCCAAGAATGCTCACGTAGTGCAAGCCGGATGAATCTCTTCTGGTTACGTTCAATCCGCAAATTCCAACTTAATTGATGCAGAAACCATACCAAATTGCTGTTTTCCAGTAACGAATGAACCAATGAGCTTTTAGATAGTGTGAATTCTTTGAAATCATGGGCGTTTTTGGAGATGAAGCTAAGCTGATGTTAAGCTCTCGGTATCAAAGCGGCGTGGTTTAAGTGAGCTTCTTTCGGATCAAGAAGAACGCCTAGATCATTTACATGGTCGACGAACTGGTTTCAAAATTTATTTGGTGATTTATGAACTGTGTAGAGAGCAGTGATCCAAGTTTGCTCCCCTGCGGAACACCAGAAATGTTGCAGGAAGAATTTCAAGATACTGATCTTCACGCTCAGCCTATTTACGATAGTGTGTTAGATTCGAATATAGTTCTAGATACATACTTGTGTTGCCAACAACTAGTTTACGAGACATTTATAGTGATTATTTTGTGTGATAAATTTTCGTGAAGTGAATAGTATTAGTGGTAGTAGAATTAAATAGAAGAATCTCACATTTACTGATATTTGAGATTCGATTAAACCGCTCAAAAATTTGGCTCCTTTGGTTATATAAAATTTTTCTTGAGACATCGTACTTTTTCTGCATTTCATTACCCTGATTTGCTTAGCCTGATCACTTTTATGGGTGCTTGAGGGTTGGACTTCCTTCAGGTGACTTTCGTAGCACTTTATAGTACTTTCGAGTGGTTTCGGTATTGGAGTAACCCCTCATTCAAAGTTTGTCAGTACCATTACCTTCAAGTGGTAATTATAAGTACGATAGCAATGAATCGCACTCTTAAGAAACCTCTTCTTTAAATATCAACTGAATCATTGTTCATACAGTAATAATTTACCTGTTAAACGTTATAATATGTTGATTTCTTAAGTAAAATATGTTGGTTGAATTAATGGAATTTCCTCAAAACTAAAGTCTTCTGTTCTATTCTACTACAAATTGAATTAATGATTACTGAAGCTTCGTTAAAATTGCATGCCTGTAATTAACTAATGATTTTTTGCGGCAACGAAGATTTGCTACACTTTCTCTCAATTTCTTTTGAAGCATATCATCTTTTGAAGCATATTTTGAAGCTATGCATAGCATAGCATATATATAAGCACATGCTTAAGGCCGCATGCTAACTTCAATGTTATCCATCCAGTGGAACACTGTTATGCCGTTCAATGACGTTATTCCGTAATCTCACAATATTTCTGTTGTCAACAAATGTGCAAGAAACCTTCCATCAGCTGTCTAATAAAAGTATTAAATTTTTAGCATGGATAAAACAGAAACATAGCTATTCTTTTCGGATATCAACCGGTGAATGAGAAAAATCGAAAGTAATAGATTGATTAAATAATGATTTCAAATTGATTATTCATGCATTCCATTTTTCTTGACTTCTATAGACTTGAAGCTCTTGCGAAGCTAATAGATTGGTTTGCTGCTATTAGGGACTAGCTTCCTAGGTAAGAGTGGATCCGCTTGACGCAGCCAGTAATGCAGTGAGTTGTAACTTCTTCCTACTGTCTGCTAGATGTCTACATTATTTAATTTATCATATACAGTTCCCTTGTAAACAAATAAGAGCACTGTGAGCGCACTTCATCCCCAAATAAACCAATCTGGCTTAAAGTAACCAACTGAATCCGGTTTTCCATAAATACTTCCTGAATAGAAAAGGTGGCGTCCGTAAACCGGTATATTCTTGCTGAATCCAGTTTTCGATGCATTATACATAAACTGTATGTCGTAGTCGTTCGTCGCGTGATGTGATCCACGCGATGAGGAGTTCGTGTTGATGGGATTTTTCTCTGGAAGTTGGTTTGCCTAAGCAGAAACCAATTGAAACAATATTGTTTTAGTATGTTTTCATAGATATAGGAGTATCCCCAGACTGCTTTTCCCTTTTATTTTTATCATTAGACTGTTGCAAAATAGGACATTCAGACTATCACGATTGATTACCATGTATATTACGAGAATTTCTATGTTATAATTCGAAAAACTCAACATGAAAAATGAAAATCTTACTCGTAAAATTTACACGCTTTTTCATTTTAAGGGAAGCACTTAGATGTAAAATCAATTTGGTCTATAATAAAATAAAGCAGAGAGAATTTTAGTTTTTTTATTTCGTTTGAAAAACATGTATTCGTATCTTTACTTATCAAATGTTTTGTCGTTCAGAGATGACGTTTACACTTTAATGGCAGCAGAATAACTGCGGGTTAGGTAGCTAGTAAGATTTAGGATTTCACCAAGAATGTAACATACAACGAGTGAAAAATATGAGAAAGGTTAATTAAAATCTAATTTCAACTTGCGCATCAAGTTACCCCGTTGGACGGTACTAATTTGAGTTTGACGCATTATTTCAAATTGAACTGGAATTCAAACTTAAAATTGGACTAGATACTAGATAATTGACCCTGCGGTAAGAAAGCGGTCCAAATTAACTTAAAGTTTTGCTTCAAATCGTACTTAAAATTGGATATTAAAATAGACATCGTAGTCTTGAATAAACTCAAAATAGGAATTAAAATTAGACCTGAAATTAGAAATAAATTATGTTTAATTGAGCTCGAAATTGTACTTGGTATTGGACTTGAAATCGGATTTCAAATTCAGCTTGAAATAGGGCTTGAAATAGGAATAGAACATATATTGGATGAAAGTAAATGAAAGTAAATTTAAAATCAGATTTGAAATTAGGCATGCATGAAATTGGACTTGAAATTGGACCTAAGCTAGAACTATTTTTACAAAATTTATTTACTTGTCGCAAAAATAGCTGCCGATTAAATTTGAAACTGTGGATTGCCGGGTTGCACGAGTTTAGTTGTTTTATATCAAATTCGGCACGTCCTCTGGTGTGCCCCAACCTGGGTACGCCGAAGACGTCATGGCACAGTGGGACCAAACCATCAAAAACGCGTTGATTTTCTATAGCGTAGGCTGCTTTTTCTGTTTTGGGCAGGCCTTGTATTTCTTAAGAAGATTATTAAGGTCCAGAAATTGATGAGTTTTTTTTTGTAAATATGAATCCATCGTATATATTTTTTGAAACCACCCTCCCTAATATTTTACTTATATTATCGTAATTATCGAATTAAGAGAATATCTTACTTACTTTACTTGTGACATGTGTCCATGTCCGGTGATCTGGAAGAACAAAGGGATGAAATCAGCGATCTCCACTGCTGACGTTTAAACACCATGGCCTTTACATGTCGCCAGGACAAGTTCTCGTCTACAGCTCGTCTGTCGTTGGCTAAGCTGCGTCGCCATGATCCTCTGGGTCTGCCTCTTTTACGCTGTCCTTGCGGTTTCCAGTCGTGTGCTCCTTTGCAGATCTCGTTCGCTCCTTTCCTCAAGGTGTAACTGGTCCACTAACACCTACGTTTCTGTTTCTATCGGCCGTTAATGGCATCGATGATGGAGCTCCTCAATGGATATCCAGTTGTCAGGTCACCAGGCACGAATGATATATTGGGGGCTCCGGTTAATGCATACCTGCAGTTTTGCGTTGTCTCCGCTGAGACGCACCATGTTTCACAGGCATACAGCAGTACGGATTTAACGTTTGAATTGTAAATTCGAGTGTTTGTATGTAGTGATCTGGTTTGAGCGCTAAATGTTTCGCAGAGCTGCAAAGGCACAATCTGGTAACCAAAATATTGAGAGTCGTCTACCTGCTCAACTTGTCCCGCAACTGTGAAGTTGGTAGGATTATTTTCAGTGTTCTCTACCATAGACTTAGTTTGTGCTACATTGACTGTGAGATTTGCTGCCTGGGAGCTCTCGGAGAGGTCATCTAACTTGCTCTGCATATCGTTTTGGCGTTGTGCGACCACGATAATGCCGTCGGTTAGGTCGAGGTCATTTAGCTGCTCCGTCGTTAGATGAAATCCTCTAAGGACAGAGCGGCCAAATGACCTCCTTGCAATCCTTGACTTGGTCTACCGTCAATTGCTTCAACTAATATCTCATCCATAACGATGAGAAACAGAAGCGGTGTTTAAATGCATTTCTGCCTCACGGCAGCAGTAACCCTTATAGAGTCGGACAAGACGCTGTTCTGCAAAACCTTGCACGAGAGCGCCTCGTACTGAGCCTTGATGAGATCTCTACGTCTAAGGGCGCCCCAGATGTTTTCGTGGTTGAGTCGGTCGAACGCCTTTTCAATGTCAACGAACGCCAGCAGAACAGAGCCCTGGAATTCGTTGATCGGCTGCCAATATGATGCGGCGCGTTGTGATATGGTCTACACATGATCGGATAGCACGGAATTCAGCTTGCTGTCGCCGGAGAGTAGCGTCAATCTTCTCCTGGATCAGGTCTCTGGTCTTTGATATTTGAAACTCGGAAGAGTTATTCAAAATGTCCAGTCCATCGCTTAAGCTGTTCTGTACGGTCAGTCAGTAGCTGACCAGCTCTGTCCTTTAGCGGCATCTTTGTATTCATCCTAGCACCACTAAGGCGGCGAGAAATATTGTACAACAAACGGATATGTATCACTATTGGCGGCGGCGCTTTGTTCTTGTTCGGCTAGGGAGTTAGTCCAGGGCCAGGCTCCCTTGTCCCGCCTATAAGCTCGTTTAACAGCCCTCTCCAGTTTGGCGTATCGTTAGCGGGCAACTGTCTTAACCGATCTTAACGGATCGCGCTCACTCAATGCCGGCTTTCGCCTCTCTCCGCTCGTCGATCTTCCTCTAAGTTTCATTCGAAATCCACTCCCTTCGCCCGCTGCGCGCTTTGCCGAGGGTTTCATCACTGGTCGTGATGAAGGCGCTCTTGGTGCCGGTCCATTGCTCTTCGACCAGGTGGCAGCTCCGAGGCTCGGGATTCAAGTTGTTCGACAAAAACACTTTTCACCTCAGGATTCTCCAATCGAGGGACGCCGTTACGGCACCCAACTTTCTCCTCCCGTCGTTGGACACGTGCGATGCGCAAACGTATCTCAGCGATAATAAGATGATGGTCGGATGCAATATCAGCGCTGCGTTTGTAGCGTACATCAAGAAGCCTACATCTTTCGCCATTTTTGGCTGATGCAGCTGTGGTCGATTTTGTTTTCTGTTTGGCCGTCGCACAGTGCGGCAGTTTGACCCGGCGCTCGGACACAACCTCATAACTTCTTTCACATACTTCATAGAGCTTTATTGTCTTCAGCAACATTGTATGTTATAAATTTTCGCATCTTTTTGTAAATTTTAAGTAGTTGTATGTTTTTTCCTATAGATGGCGTTGAGATCTAATATTTTAAATAATGACTTTAGAAATGTCGTGTCTTCAGAAAAGTTGTTTGTCCTGTAAAGTTACGTAAGGTTACTGAGCATGCCAAAATTGTAGGACTTACGGGAATCAAGTTATAAATATTTTAAATACTCGATCACATTTTTTTCAGTGTGTAGTCGAAATGGGTAGTCGGATGACCTCCTATGCAAATTATCACAGTCTGTATGAAGTATTCCACCACGCACACATATAAAGATTTTTTGACATTAGCTGAGGCCCTCGCTGAGGCTGTTTGCAGTAGGAGTAATATCAACAACATCAAATTCCAAACTCCCGGATCTTCTCCTCCACTCTTTGCTCCCCTCTCACTCCTACATAAGCGATCCTCAGCAAATGTCATTCTCGTTGGTGACGAAACCGCAAATTACTTCATATCAAGAGTAAGTTAGTATTATTATTCTGGTATAGGGTAAATCAACCATTTGTGGACCTTTCTATAAATTATTTTGAAGTCGTAACGCTAAACACCCAACCGAAGGCACTTCCAATATTAGTAACTTTCTAATAAGCCTAAATATATCAATTTCTGCTGCAAATCTCCATATTTTACATATTTTTTCAAAACAGATTGGAATGTGCATTTTCCTTTTATGGACCCTAGTCGTTCACACTTCGAAAAAATCTTTTAATTTTACGTCACATAAATGCACGTGCACATAAATGGATCATCACAAAGCGTTTAAAATTACGTGTTATTTCACTTAAAGGTTTGTTTATTACGTGTGGATTGATGTAGAAATATATCTTTGAAACCGGGTTAAGCTGTTTACGTTTAATTTAATGGAAAAATGGATCGGATTTCAGTTTACGTCGAATGTGAGATTCATTTTTTCGTTCTGCGTTTACAATAGAATAACGACTGGGTCCATTATAGGAATTCTAGTGTATTTTGCATGGAGAGGGCCCGTTGATGGCGACATTTTTTGCATTGTTAACCGTATGGTGGACCGTCACTTGTTGAAAATGTCGATTTTGAAGCATTAATAATGAAATGCAGCTAAAATTTTATAAACTCAAATGTGTGTTATGTTTAGTGTGTTCTGTTTCATGTCATATATATCCTCAGAAATAAGAAGTCTAAGCTAATAAATACCTAAATTTTATCCGAGGGTTCATTACAGGTAAAGGGTTCACTATATAGGTTAACTTATCTTACTATCTGCTTTAGTGCATTCATGTGTTTTTGATGGATTAACAATTTTAACTGATTTTAGAAGCCATTTCTCATTGCAAAGATGAAAATATTTCATATTTCGTTTGCTCTGTTAGTATTTGTTTTGATTTTTAAAGGATAAATTACGGGCATCTTTGCATATTTTATGGTATGCCTCTCGATCATTTATAATACTAAGTTTCCGTAGTACAATCTCCGTTATATTTGAAATTTTCATTTTATTAGTTTGGCCATACAATACGCAACAGGATACGAGTGGCGAGATAGGCCGTCATCGGCCACAGCCAACGTCTGGCAGAAGGCACAAAACATAACGGATAACTGACAGAGTATCAGCATGTTCCACTCTAAATAAACAAAATGGAGGCTAGTTCAATCGAGCTGAAAGTCTAACCTAACATATTCTACTGCCAATTCGAATTCTCTAAACAACCCCCCGTTTTCGCTCATCACTCCTAGGCCAAGACGTTCTATGGTGTGTTCAAGGTCCGCATTGTTAGAGTCAATCTTCGCGTTAAAGTTGCCCAAGTGGATTCAGATGTCCCCCATTTGGGATTTTCTCAACCACGCTGTTCAGCTGGCTGATAGAAGCTATTTTTCTCCTGCAGGTCAGCAGCATCTGTTGGCGTTGGATTGCTGTAGGCTCTCTAACCGGTATTCTGGATCTGATAACGATTATTCTTTTGTTTATCGGTTCCCACTTTATCAGGGCCGCATGTGCTCCTGGACTCAGTAGGAATCCAACTCTTCTCTCTCGAGTTGTATTTTCACCTCGTATTCCAGAGTAGAGCAAGACTTGCCCAGATGATGTCTTGTGTTCGCCAGTACCTGGCCAGCGGACCTCGCTCAGCCTCTTCACGTGCAAGTTGAGCCAACTTGCCCTGCTGGGCAAACGTTAGTGTATTGCTTGTTCCGATTCGTGTCCATGTTTTAGTGCTAAAGGTCGTTGCTAATAATCCAGAGAGATTTCTTCTGACATTTTCATTAACTTTTTGTGTTCTGGCACAGCAGACTGTTAACCTAAGGTCCTTATCCCGCTGACGGTATCTTAAGGCGGGCGGGAGCCACTGTGCCCCCTTCCCTGCTAGCGTACAACAACCGAGGTTGCGTATCTCAGCCGGCACCACGTGGAGGTAGGGATAGGAGTTGGTGAACAGAGGTTATGGAATGCACTTGTTCACCCTTTGCCAGGCGATGAGAATATCTAAGAAAGTTTATTAATCCATTTAGGTAGATAAAATTGGGGGTTATGAAATGCTTGTTGCGCTATCAAATCAGTATGCTATTCTCTTTGCTGTGTTATCTAGGTGCTTCGTCACTATTACCATGTACCATGCGTCTCCTTTGACCCACATTTTCATACAAATTTCATGTTAATTTTTCTCCAAAAAGCTGTTCAAACTACACCTATACGAGCAGTGCAGTGAAGATGCGGATCGACTGGACTATGGTGTTGTATATGGTTAAGCCCAAAGTCTGTGTTTGAAACGTATAGTTGAAAAAGAAGGCAATATTTTTGTAAGCAAAAAAATTAGCTGCTAAAATTCATAAAATCAATGATGGCTAATTTTACCTACCCATTACTCAAAAGTTATCAATGTATGTATCGTACACAGAGGCAAGTAAGCAATTGCCATGCCATTTGTTTGCCTCTGGAATAAATTTCATTCATGGAATTCCGCACACTGGCACAAGCCCGCAAGCAGTCGAGTCACGTTTGCTGCTCGGGTTTTCCTCGCATACATAGTATATGTTTAGCTTCTTTGAATGTTTAAGCAGTGTGCGATACAATCGATGACGTCTGTCGGCGCGTGCTTTTCTATATCGTGTTGTTTTGTCTGAAATATGCCCTTAAACGAGCTACTCCCTTTTCGGTAGTTTTGCATCGCCTGATTGCCATATTGAATTCCCAATGAGCTAGATTACGGTGTCTAACGAGCTGATGGTTTGTCTTTCCAGTAAAATTAGCTACCAATCTAAAGTGCTTTTAACATTATGGAATATTGTTTGGCTGATGTTCAAATCAGTCATCCTCTTGATTGCTGAAACTAAAATTATGTTAGATTTAGATTTTTGATTGATGTAATACATCAGCCTTGACGCAAATGCAGTGGCAACATTTTACCTGCTTCGCAGTAGCTTAGTCTTTCACCTTTTGTCTACAGTTATTCAAATAGCTAAATAACATATTTAAGTTTGCTAGCAGAGTACCTTGTTAATACATGTAGATAAGAAAATCCGCATCTCGTGCCAACACACTATTTTAGATAAAACAACGAAGATGAATCCCCGGCCACAAAACAATTGTAAATATAATCAAGCAAAAATGTGTGAACCCGGGAAACAATTTGCGTCATCTGCTGGAAGCCAAAACAAACGCCGGTAAAAGTCCAGTGTTTTGAATGGCTCCCAAGAAGGTGCTGTGATTTACGATTCCGGAGGCTAAATAAAGCAGAGGGTTGAGACATTTTTGTCTGAACATTCATATGAATGTATACCCGAAGAAAGAAGAATACCAACCAAGAATGACCAACATGTTGTGGTACCTTGTTCAGCAATGTTAGTATAAATGAAAAATTACTCTGTTCCATATTCTGAATTTCATCTAATGTTTCTTTTTCATGTGTGTGTATTTTTACCATTAAAAATTAGCTAAATAAAGCAGAGGGTTGAGACATTTTTGTCTGAACATTCATATGAATGTATACCCGAAGAAAGAAGAATACCAACCAAGAATGACCAACATGTTGTGGTACCTTGTTCAGCAATGTTAGTATAAATGAAAAATTACTCTGTTCCATATTCTGAATTTCATCTAATGTTTCTTTTTCATGTGTGTGTATTTTTACCATTAAAAATTTTTTCAATATAAATGGCCCGAAAGGATTTAGAATTTTATGAAACTGTAAACGTTAGAAAATTTAATGGAATTATGAACGAAAACAGTAATTAAATAATTCAAGGTCTGTTTTCCCATAGTCCCAAGTCAAATAAGTCAAAAAAGTTAACTGTATTAAAAGAAAGTGGCAGAATTATAATTCAATTCTTTATTCAGTTATCTTTCAAGCCCGCGAAATTATCTAATTTTATTTGGAAAAATAAAACACTAAAAATTATAATCGTCCGATTTTAACACTTTCGTGTTTTAAACTCCCAATCGATCCTGAAACCTTGAATGGTAGCGGCAAAACGGTCAGAATGAGGTAAGAAGTACGGTGTGATGAGACATGTTTTTCGTTGTGACCAACATGGACTTTTGTTGTGGAGAAAGAGGATCGCTCCTATGCGGTCTGTTGCGGCAATATGTATGTGCTAAAAATAGACTTAATCTTTATAATCGCCAATAATTGAACGGAAAGCAGTATTCAAGCTTGTTCGTTCTCAAGCGGCCGTTTATATGTGCAAAACTGTAACAATGACATGAACGGAAATCATGGGTAATTGAATTATGAGCATTGCTGCTGCATACATGACACGCTGCGTGGCTTTTCCTATAACCGTTTCGACCAGGAGTATGAAGAAAACCAAGTGCTTTGGTAGATTGAATGAAAACGAAAGTGCATAAGACAGCCATTGGAGGACGAAAAAGATTACCGCAATAATATATATCTGCTAGAATGATGGGGTCTGCTAATTTATCACGCGCTAATTAAGTTTCCAGGAGGTGATAGAATTATCGTGCAGTCGAAAATGGATTTCTAATCCACGAAAGCACCTACGAAATTGCACCCTGAGAGAACGAAACCATCGAGAAGAAGACAATAAATAATTACCGTCTCGGGTTTATGCGCTAGAGCGCCCATATATTCGCTGTCAATTTTGCATCGGACTCTTTTCTGGGGCAGAAAGCTGCGGACGTGACCTCCACCACGTTGTGCATCGAGCGGTCAAGCGAGTTTGAGTTTCACGTTTCAGCTTTGCGTGTACAAAGTATTCTGTAAAAGCGAAATATAAACAATGCTAGGCTAGAATGTCAAACGAAAATGAAGCTATAAATAAATACACTCCCGATATCAATTGCATCGTTATCGGCGGTATCTTTCTTGATTGCTGCTGCAGATGAGTAATTGAATATCGTTACTTATAATGCAGAGCTGGCAGTTTGTTTTGGCTGTCAGCAAACTAAAACTCAAACTCAAGGAACATTCTGTTTCTATAACAAATTGCGACTTATCAATTTCCAACAATAAATTATGATCTTTTTATGAGCTTTAGAAAATACAATTGATGTGTACTACGTTTTTGGAGCGTTGTTAGATGACATGATTGGCTTGCATTTCTTATTTGTAGGTATTTGGTTTGACGATTTATTTTGTGAACTGTTTTTAATAGAAATGACTGTTGGTCTTTCAGTGGTATCACAAGAGAAAACTTTTTTACTATTGATACAATATTCAATATTCAATTAGTCAGAGAGCATTTTTCCAGACAAGTTTGAGTTATCGATGTAGGACTATGGCCTATTGGTACCCGCAAAAGAGCAAAAGGAAATTTGTTTAACAATTAAGATCAAATTCTATTGCTCGGGTGCTTGTTCTTAACGGTTAATTTATGATTCGAAAAGATTCAATCGAACAATATAGAACATTTTAACTAAATAGCTATTGATTTCAATCAATATCAGCCGTAAGTGTTGCATATTTCAAAACAATGAAGAATCAGAGCCATTTTAAAGCGTAACTAAATATCATTAAAATCAGAAGCATTGCGTAGCATAAGATTTTAATGTCATTGCTGTCAAACAGGGATGATTCCTTCCCAGAGCAAGAAAAAAAGGTTGGACTATTTGCATTTTGCTCAGTTTTCAATACCACTCTGTTAGTTTTGCCGTTGCACACATCTCTTAGCACAGATTGCTGCATAAGCTTCTTGCACATTGCGCAAAGTGCTCATTGAGGAACAACCAAATATTAACACTTTGAACACATCGATGCATTTCATGCTAACGAATGGTGGACACGGCAACGTACTATTTCCGTGCCACTGTTTCTTGGCATGGATCTGTTTGTTTCGATTTTACCGTTACTGCTAACTGCCAAGATCTAACTCGAAAGTTTCTCATCTTAAGAGCACAATAAGAAAAGTGTGAGTATGAGAAAAGTACCGTCAAACGGGGTAACTTGCAACAGCGGGGTAACATGCAACAACGCTATATCGATCCAATTTATTGTACTTTTAGATCTGTTACTTCAATTTTTGATCTATATCAGTCACTGAATCTTATTGCTAACAATTCAAAGAAACCTTAAATACTGCTGTGTTGATTTTCTGCTGTTTTGGTGATTTTTAAAAAATCCCACAATATGCTGTCAAATTCATCGTCAATTTTTCGTCCGTAAAACGTTTGTGTCGCCCACAAACAATTCAAATAAAAAAAGCCTATAATATATTTTTTATAGTACAATGAATAATAAGGAAACAAAATAATTGATTCATGATGACTAGTTTTGTTTATCCTGCTTGTTCCCACATTATTCGTAAAACAATTTCTTAAACGGGGTAACTTGCAACAGCTGGTAGATATAAAAAGCTGTGTTCCGTTAACTTCACGAGGCAAGTTATCATTCATTTTGCATCAAGCAATACTAAAGCACACCTGAAGAGTGTAAGATACTTTCGGTAAGTCGGAAATATGCCAGTTTTTCTCTGGATATACTGAAAATGGCCATAGAAGAGGTCAAAAAGAAAATATCCTCACTGAGAGAAATCGACCAGCAATATGATAGTGTATAATTACGATCACTCGTAACGTAATGAACGTTCATATATTACGTAACCAAGATATCTATGATTTTTAACTCCCCCGCTCCATTTCGTGATGCGATTTTGCATAGTGGATTTACGACGTGTAATGCGTTGTCACACAACTACCGTTCCCCTAAGTGCGTTACGTAATATGTGAATGGCCCTTAAAGAAGGCAGCTCTATTACATCCAGGATCCAGGCACGGAATATCAACTACATGAAATATATAAAAAGTTTAATTCGTAATTTCCATTACGGGGCTTATAAATTATTTTCACTAACGTGACATAGGACATTTATGCATATATTCATAGCAAAAGCTTGAAAAATCGCAAGTCGGATTATCATTTGCAAATTCAAGTCAAAAGAAACTCCTATAAATCATTAAATTCGTTAAATTTCAAAAAAATATTGCTTGTTGCAAGTTACCCCATTAATACATTCTACAACAGCCATTATTGATCGCATATTTTTTTTCAATATGTGAAATTGTTCTATCCTAGACCTAATAACTTTGTATTAATTAAATGTTCTCAAATGTACTACAGATAAGTTTTAACTCGCACTCATAGTTGAGAACTGTTGCAAGTTACCCCGTTTGACGGTACTCCTCTTTAATATTTTTCTTTTTGTGTAGCCGCAATTCACAACTGTTGCAACAGTTTTGCTCAATGTGAAGAAGCGAAAAGTTACACTTTGTGCACAATGAGTGAGAAAATAACAAGCGTCAATGCAAATGCCAATTCCTGTCATGTTTTAACCTTGTGCGATCGAAAAAAGCTGGGACAGCAAGATAATTTTTTAGATCAACTACGTATACTAACTTGTCAGTACTGCATATAGTAAATCCATGGTCACATAATACTGCCTTGAGGCCAATGTTGAAAAATTCAAAGCAGCAAAAACTCAATGAGATTTCAAGCACCATGAAATTTCAACCTTCATCAGAAGCGCCGAACTCACATATGAATTTCTCTCGCTATTATATGCGATGTCTTTGTTGCTATGCGATGCGGACCAAATTCAGCTGTGAGCATTTTGTTTACTTCTTCCACAGCTGGTATTTCATACAACGAACCAGAGAGCGAAAGAGAATTAACCGCCAGAGAAAACATCAGCTGCAAAAAAGCTAGCATATATTCTAAATGAAGATGGCAAACAAATTGGCGGAATTTACATTTTTCCTTCGCGGGAATCGACATTTTCTTAACTAGAAAGTAAAAAGCCTAATAAGAATTAGATAAACATGTAGTTTAAAGTGTGTTTTAGTTTAACTTTACGATTTATTTAGAGATTCCTTCTCTTACGCTCAGTCACAGTTACGTATCGCACGAGAGAATGCCTATGCTGTTCAACAACGAATTTGTATGTATAGGTGTATAGCTCCGGTAGCAGTTGAAGCAAAGCAAAATATGACCAAGTGGGAAGAATTATGTGTGAGTTTTGTGCTTCTTGCTATGAAAACAGGAAATCTCACGCGTGAGTTTTTTCTGCATAGGATCAAGTTGACATGATTCACAGTTGATTTTGATTTTTAATGAGTTTTGAGATTTCGAGTTTTTAACATCGCAGCTTGAGACACTCCAGAAGGTATATTGAAGCAGTACAATTGAAATATTTTGTTATGTCCAGAACCGAGATAGCTTTGTAGTTTTCCACGTTGTTCATGCTTGATGAGGTTCCATATAACTTTCTGGGACTTTAAGTGGAATTCCAAAAAGACGATGGTTCTCGTTTTTCTTCTGGCCTAATTTTGGTTTGGAGAAATAATGGTGCAGAGTTTTGTGATTATCGGTGCTCCGAGCGCCGAGTATTAAAATTAATCGTTTAAAGTGTGCGTTAATTCTTAGAATAGACGATGACGGATCAATGATTTCATAGAAATTTGCATTGTTTACAAACGTCAAACTGCAATTTGTTCCACTCGGTAATCGCTAGGGAGGAATGCAAAACTATTTCTGAATCCTTTCTAAACTAGAACTAGAACACCGCCTCCACGTGATACTAGTCAGGTTATTACGATCACACTTATACGCTGTACTTTAAAGAGGACGGAAGATACGATAGCTACAGAATAACGTTTCAGTATTCCAGTATAGACTACGAAGTGGAAGAAAAATATCGTTTGTTTTCGTTTGTGATCCTCGGACGTTTTGGTAGTAAATATTTGCATGACGGTCTTACCCGCTAAGAGGGTAACCAATTATTTATAACATAATTGTAGTGTACTTGCCGATGAGTCATATTGGGTCTATTAGGTTGGTAGCACCCTCTCAGAATTCAACGAAAATAAACAAGTAGCTTTGCATATTTAGTTTTTCAAAATTGGTCTAGACTGACTTCTAGAAACATTTTTTCTGCGTGACTTTTAAAAAATATCCCGAGTTTTCATAAAAAAATGCCGAAGAAAATAAAAATAAATGCCTACACTGAAAAAAAGCACTTTAAAAATTAAAAATCGATTTTCCGATCGATGTAAGGAAATACAAGTCTTCCTATTTAATTATCTTTAAAAAAAATCAATTTCTGAGATGGCCTCTCAATCTACCAAGACCAAGCTTCAACACGCACTTTCGTCGAGTAATACCTCCACTTCCCAACTTCTACACCTTGATCACAGACTGTTGGCTGAGGCAGAATTCACTAACATGAGCGCCTACATTCCTGAATTGCAACCTTCAAAGCAACAGCAGAACGTTATACTTTTGATGCTATCCAATCCTGTTCCATCACGTCCTAAGGTGTTCTGTCCCGTCCTCCCTGGTTTTCTTAAAATTGATTATCAACAGTCGTGAATGCATGTGTCATTTGTGTTTAGAAAGTGAAGGAAATAACTTCAAAGAATAGTCAATTCGTAAAAAAGTATATGATCGATTGATGCAAAAATCTTCCTTATCCATCAAAGAATGAAAGAGTTTTAGGCGCTCGTTCAGATTTTCATTTTACGCGTATACCGTTCTGTAAGACATAGTCCTACCGTCCTACGTCAAAATACATTTACTCAAAGGAATGTGATTCGTATTTCGAAAAATATTGGACATGGATGCAAACTTACATAGTCCAACTATATTTATAAAGCAACACAAGTTTAGAAAACTTCCTAGCATAATTAGCTTAATATTGTAAATCACAGAAAAGCCTCACAGCCAATGTACCGTGAAAGTCAAACCATAATATTTTCATTCCACACATTAACTTCTAGTGCTAATCTTTGATCCCCCCCTCCTCTACCTACACAAGAGGCATATCGCTGAAGTTTTGTTTGATCGGGGGGTGGTAGCGCCGATGGCGGGTGTGACGAGATAATAAAACTTCCGATGAATGTGTGTTTGACCATGTGGGACAGACAGAACTTGCCCGGCGCTCTGGCTGAACGATTTTATTATTCCGATTGGATTGGTACTTGCACAGCGACGTAAAGTTTTGCACTCTTACTCTCTTTCCCGTATAGAACAACACATTTTCATTTAATTCAATAGCATCGGAAGATGCACAAACAACAACCTACCTACACAAGTAAACTGCTCTTGTTCGAAGTGCACTCTAGCCCCAGTCCCCATCCCCAGTACCAGATGACTTGTTCGTAAATCTGATCTCAAGAGTTTGATTTCAGCAGGGAGCTGAGTGTGCGTGGCAGCAGGCAGGTCATAAACCGGCAGTAAATTTGCTGTACTTAATATCTTGAAAGAATATTTGCATTTGCGGGTTAGATTTAAATGATCGGCTTATGATCGAAATAAATCGCTTAATGACGAAACTTTGAGGTCCCGAAGGTTCTTGTCGTATCGCCTGTTTTGTGACTTCGAATTAATTTTTTTAACAGAAATATACTCAATATAATTCCTTGTTTGGATAAACAGCCAAGAGCCGCACTACTATTACGTAGTGGTCGATTTAGATTATCCATCAAGGAAACGGTACGTTATGAATTTTAATACACGCTTTTACATGAGTGAGTAGAGTAAAGTACTGAAACATAAATGTAACAGTTTGAATGAAAATTACCGGCAATTATTCACGTTCCGTTGACGGTGGTTGATGTCTTATGTGAATCGATCTTAATTCCGTAACGTGCGTGTACGAAGCAAACTCGTTTAGCAATGCAGCTTGTACGATGTACCACAGTGTGGACTGTGGAAACTATCTCGCGAGCCGAAGCGGATTTTATTACTCGCCGAGGGCACTAAACTTACATCAAGTCAAGAATCAGCTTAGTGCTATATTGATTCCGGATCGTTTAATAGGCACCAGCAACAAATATACCTTTATAGATTAATGCGTTAAATGCGTTAAAAACGCATAGCCTTTCAAACAAGAACCTACTGAATCGTATAATTTGCACACTAAAATTTTGACATAGCTCGGGCTCGCTAAAGTTTTGCAGTAGCAATAATATCAGCAATAACAAATTCCAAACACCCGGATCCTCTCCTGCACTCTTTGCTCCCCTCTTACCTCTACATAAACGTTGTTATAATTCCTGTGCTGTGTTGGAGCTTATTATTTCTGGAAACTGCCGAATTTTCTCTAAGATAGCTCTCATCCGTTTCTGGCATTTATCGAAAGATTATTTCTTTTCACAGTTTTGTCTGGATTGTGGATTCCAATCCAGAACCCGAAAGTCAGGTTTTGGGTTTCCGAACAACACTCCTGTAAAATTACGGTGTTTTGGTGATAGTCGTTAGTCGTATTTTTCAATGTATCTTTTGGAAGAACAGAAAATAGTATCGTAAAATTTGTTTTATATCGATGTAAAAATAGTATTCTATCGAGTTGTCCTATATCGAGGTTGCTTTATGTCAATGTTGTCTTATATCGAGGTATCCCTGTATTGCCCTTGAGATATTTGAAATTTATGGTTGTAGTTGTATTGTTGTTAGCTACCACCGATTTTCAACTGATTAAGGAAATCTCGGATGATAACGATTATAACGAGATTGTATCTATCTCTCTCCGATGTGTCTGTTATCACACAAGAATTACAAGGGCAATCCTCTTACTGGACAATATTTATAATCCCCGATTCCATAAAGTGTACAAAGTTTTTTACTACTATGGAAACCTTGAAAAGTGTTCGAAAAAGTTCAGCGTAAATCAAAACCGAATAAAAAATCGTGTAAATTCAAAAATTCCCTAAGACCGCGTAACTCTACCATGAAATTACTATATTCTACGCAGTTAGGACATTTTTGTGATTCTTTCGCTATTATAAGTATACTAGACTTATATTAACAACGTTGAGAGCGGCAACGTGTAGTGCTACGGTCTATAATATCAGGTAAAAAATAAAGTATTAAAAGGCGACCAACATTTCAGTATGTTTTCCGTATTGTAAACTTATCCATGGTGCCTATTTCTACGCACTTTATTGCATATGTTCCTAATTCTGCGTACCTAAAAAGTAACAAAAAATGGTTATGCTATGCTGTTTATACCTTTAAACGCTGAAAGCACACCAAAAATCCGGCATTAGCCTTTACTAGAAGAGCTATCTTTTTGATTGGCCTATTTTAAATTATTTCTTCTCGATAACGTGAACTCTCTGACATCTTTATGAAGTTAGTCATTCAAAAAAAATCAAGACATGGTTCCAGAAATTGGCGCTCGTAGGTATGGACCCCGAGATGCTGCACAGGATTCCAGTCAATGTAAGTTAAAGGTTCTACTTGATTTCTCCTGTCTCTATGCCTCAGCCATTTGGGTGAGGTATTCTTTCGTGTTTTCTTCCGCAGGATACATTACTGCGCATAATTTGGAACACTTTTATTAATGTGCTTAAATCTGCGCAATATTACATCGGATTTTTCTTAAGAAAACACTGCATACAATCACTCTTTGTGTCTGACTCTTTGGTTAAAACTATTATTCTTTCTAATAATGCTGGGTAATTTGATCATTGCAGTGAATATCGATCATAAATTTGTTAATTTTCTAGACGGACAGTCTTAGCGTTGCAGCTAATGACAATATTTTTTGACATATAAAATACTTTCAGTTGCACTTTATATTATTTCGCAGTCAAATATTATGGCCCTTTTGTGAATAATGGAGTAATATTCAACAGGCATTTATAAAAATAAATAACGCAATGATTATAGTTATGCATAACTATGTTAAAACATACGTATACAACGAAAAATGCACAGAACTAGGAGCGGTCACGGTACTAGCATCTAGCTCTTTGCTTAGAAAACTTTTGCTGAAAATTTACGCAGGCTGGAGGAAGAATATGCCGAAGATGATTTGTCCAGAACGCAACGTTCAGAAGGCAATCAGTGAGCTGAAAACCGGTAAGGCTGCTGAGAAGGACGGTATCCCGGGGAGCGGGGAGTGAGCGGCTGCACGAAGCAATCCACTGGATCACATTCAGGATCTGGTAGGAAAAACAAATGCCGGAGAAGTAGTTGGGTGGCCTCGATCGCCTTATTTTTTTAAAACGGACATCGACTCGAGTTTAAAAACTTTGGAGGTTTTACATTGCTCAAATCTACCTTTAAGGTGGTTTCTCTCGTGTTCTGTTCTGTAGACTAAGACCGTTAGTAGCGGAGTTCTTGGTCTGAGAGTACCAAGCTGGTTCTCGTGCGGATCAGATGTTTACCCTCCGTCAGTTTTAGATAAATCCCGAGAGTACAACTTACGAACTCATCCTGTGCTTGTGGACTTTAAGGCAGCGTACGATTCAGTCAAACAAAATGAGCTGTGGTAGATAATGCTAGAACATGGTTGGATTGACGCTTTCTTCATGATTGCAAAAACATTTGAAATATACCTATGTTTTTTCGACCTTTCATGGAAAGAAGACTCGGAGCAAACCAGTTTTTTTTTTTTTTTTTTTTTTGTTAGATTATAGTCACTTTAACAGCTTATGTCATTCGTGACTTCTGCGGGGTTGGGATTTGAACCCGGGTCTTCGGCGTGAGAGGCGTGAATGCTGACCACTCCGCCGAGACTGACCCCAAAAACCAGTTTTTAAATATTGCTCTGAAAAGCTGATATTGTATTGTACAACGTAGAAAGACATTATTTTTCGTTTTTGATGCACAATTTCGAAAAATAAATAATTAAATGATTGATAATGGAGCAATGGAGACGCGTGATGAACTGGCAAGAACATACGTTTTGGCAAGTAAATTGATTCAAGGATTGAATTTACATAATTCGTGCAAATGAATGTAATTTTCCCTAAAAATTGTTTTTTTATTTCGTTTTTTAGCCATTTTTTCGGTTGGAATTTTTTTTAAATAACTAAATTGTTGAATAATTTTATTAATTTAATTCAATTTTGTTTGGATATTAGTTACAAATATTAAATAATATTAAAAAAAACTCATAAATATAGTCAAAGTCGCAAGAAAAAATAGCATTTTCCTTTGATATAGCATGGATACAACAGTTTTGCGTTGCCAGGTTATAACAGAAATCAGTATTAAATATGCATCTACAAAGGATCTGTTTATAGTTTAGCTAAAGGTAGGGCGCGCCGTTGAGCTATAATTATGATGACTTTTACTATTTATTCAGTCACTGGCGATATTCCTTTCACCGAAATTGTTTCTTTTCATTAGCCATCGATAAATAATTCAACCAATTAATATGGAATGTATATAAACCTATATAGGTTCGAGGGTTTCATTAGTGCACCGAAGCGATTAAATTCGTATTTGCAAAAAACGAGAAGTTTTTACTAACACCAACCATTTGCATTCGTCCGCCGCTCGTAAATTGTTTTGTTAGTTTTAACTGTTTGAAATAGTAATTTTTTCAAGATGATTTTTTCATACTTATTTGTATGACATGAGTGATAGGCAGACGATTCAAAAGACAACAAAGAATCACGTGAAAGAGTGCTGAAAATTCAAAACAACTAAAAAAACCGAATCTACAAACGCACCATTATTGGCTATTTTCGATTCATTGTGAAACGCTTGACGGCTACATTAAAAGTGTGATTCGCGTTATCATTCAATTTATCAAATGCGAGTTGAAAGAGCATGTCGTTGCTCCGCAAGATTGAAAGATTAAAAATCGATTGTTTATGTTATGAGTAATTTGCGTCGATAGTTGCTATTTAGCGCTGGCGACTGACGGACAGGACCTGCAGTACGAAAACCATCCATTACATCATAGGCTGCAAATAACTCCCAGGATGATCCTATGAACCGCAATAATTTTTGAAAAAAAAAAAAACAGTGCTGTTAACAGCTGTCAAATGCCATATGGCATTATGTATTACTACAATTATAGTAGACATCATATCACATGAAAACCAAATCCCTTCATATGTTAACTAAAGTGGTTCAAAATTTCCAAAATTTGCTACCATATTCGTTTATCGTTTATATAAGACAGATTTACCTTGAGATGAAATGAATATAAATCTAAATTTCTACTTGTATTTAATGTTTATAACATCAATCTGGTTGTTAACAGTGAATCCGACACACAATATAGATTTTTTTCTGAAACATCATGAAACTCACTATCCTAGTTGTGAAGCACACTAAAAGCTATATATGCCATGTTTTTGCCACCCACGCCGAACGCCCCAAATGGGTGGCTTTTATGTGTCGACATTTGTAGGGGCTCTTCTGTCCTCGTTAGTTGGGGCGAACATTTAGAGACTTGTTTTGCGGCGCCGGAACGATGTGTTTGGTAATCATGGTACATTTCACATAAAAGTGCTCTACCTTCGCTCGAAATGGAACAGTGCGCCCAACAGTGGATAAAATGTCATAGGAAATGTCATCTGTAGAAGACGTTCCTTAATGAACATTACGCGTTCTTCATATCTCGCTATCTGTGGTGGCTCGGTATGAATGACCAACCAAACAGGTAATCTAAAAGCTTTTTGTCTAACACTTGGAATTCCAAGCTATATGAATGAGTACATTCGGTGTACTTCAAGAAATACGAAGCCGCTCATCCTTCAAGTGCTAGACCAACAAACAATAATATCAGTACGTACATATTTCTAGCTAATGGTGTCAAGTATGAAGCTGAACTCTGGTGCACTTGTTTAAGCTGGACTATTTACCGATAGAAAATAACTACACTATTGTAAATATTGCTGATTAACCTCTGACCACATAGGAGGTGGGTGGGCCATTTGCATTGATGCGGTTCGGACATAATCACAATGGAGGGGCTCTGTAGCAAACATCGGGAGAGAAATATAAAAAATTTCTAATCTACCTCTTGTGATTTGACTGAACATTTTCATACATTTTTTTACTCTATTTTATTTATTCATTGTTCTTAATGATTTTTTTTCAATTGGCGCATATAAAAATCGAAAAAGTGAAATGAATTATCGACTAACTTCTCTAAAATAAATTGTTATTGACAAAATTATAGATAAAAAAAAATTGTAAAAATTTTTCATTGTTTTTGCGGAAGCTGCCACCATTGTTATATATTTTTCGCGAATCGGTTGATTCGTTCGAATATCGCTTCCAATCAATCATCGAGATAAGTCCTTTGACACAGCTTTTGCTGTTAAACACATGTGAAAAACATCCAGTCACAGCAGGTGAATGCCTTTTCTCGAGAGCTGAAAATATTGAGTACACCCTCCGTTTCCTTCTTTCTACTGGATGTCGACCAATTACTAACTGTTAGTGCCTATAAATACTCGTTCAAACGAAACGCTCGTCATGCCTGCTGCTATCTTTCAATTATTTACATTGCAATATCACCATATCGCCTCAGCTGCTTTGCCTCAAGCAAAGGCCCTTTCTAGCTACTTTTATTTGTCGCCGGAGGCAAACTGCGTGCTTATTGGTTCGCATTTATTTGACTAGATAGACAATATTTCCGTTCGAATTGCTGATCTTGTTATATGTCTATACTATACTAGGTATATAGCGATGTCAATTCCAGTAGTAAATCGATTTAATAATCTCTTGCATGATAGAAGTACTTTGAGTTTCTCAGACGTCGCATGATATAGGATGCTGATCTCACAAGTCCGTTGTGAAATGTTCGAGACTAGACTGCGGGTCCCGTATATGTCCGTGTCATTAGTATGCAATTATTGTTATCATCTAAAAATTGTCTGCCAGCTCAAAGAGAACAGAAGGTCAACTTACGGCAGTAAATTGAAGTACCAAGACTTTGCTTGGCTGTGCTAGGATTTTGGCATATTATTTTTGTTTTAGATAAATTACCATATTAGAGTTATTGCTCATTCGAAATAATTTTTAGAATTGGAATTAACAAACGGCGTTATTCGTCCCAACTGATTTCAACTAAATAATTGCTGCCGACATCGCTATCGGTAAGATTTTCGATGGAGTATGAAACCTCTGGTTTAATTCAATTAATTCTGGTAAAAGTTTTTAGTGGCACTCACATTCATTTAAAGGGTGTTTCGAACAAAATTAGGTCAAACAGGAATAAGTGTAAACTGATTTAATTTGCTATTGAAAAAATCAAATTGTCAAAATAGCATTATTTTGACCGGTTGGCCAAATCCGAAGTTCCGGGTTTTTTGTTTAGTTCTGTTTGATGATGGCTCAATATTTCTCGATTGGGCGGAGCTCTGCGGTGCTGAAAGTGTTCTTCCCAAGCAACCAAAAATTCGAATTTCACATAAAGAACGAACTTGGAAGTTTATATTTGGTTCAAATTTCGTTCCGCAGAACTTTCTTGCTGAATACTACCTGCTGAGACACTACATCTGTAAACCGAACTTCATTCTCAATAAGTACCGTTAATATCCGTAGCAACTTGAAAGTTCAACGTGCAGCTTGAAAGTTTAACATGTAACTTGAAAGTAACTAAGAGTTCGGATAATAGTGTCTAAGGAAGTCACAAGCTTTATGTCTATGGATCTATAGCTTGCTAAGCAGGTTTACCTGTAATTAACCGAACTCCAAAGTTGCCTTGAGTTCGCTGCATAAAGCGCTAAGCAGTTTCTAAAGAAACTTTGTCAAAATTTTATAAAATTGCACTTTATGTTCTATTTTCATACTTTTCTATTTTCTACCTCCTCCTCCTAACTTTTGTAAAGTCGGTTCATGCGAATTAGATAGACCATCTAAAAAACCTCTAACTAACACCTACCGCTGCTGTATTTGAATTCGAGCGTTCCGCGTTGCAAACCTATCCTGATGCATTGCGCCATCTCTGACGCCGTTAGTGACATGAATTTTGCCGATGAGTTGTTCTTGAATGAGTTAATTTCGGGGCTGTGATAAATGAGAAATTAGCGCATCGAGTAAAATCGATGCAACTCTACATCTTCTTGGTACCATCCGGGATACGTTCCTTAGTGGAAATCGGACAACCGGTGGAAACTAGGGTCGTATGCGGACTGAGAAGGGGGCATTTATGCGAAGGCTGAGTGTAAACTCTCCATCTGCAAGACGGTTCTTGTAGGAGGTATGACTACTAAGAACCAAAGCAGAGGGTCCAAAGCCCCTAAAGGAAGATGGTTTTAATAGCTGTTATCCATGGCTATTATGTAAAAACTTGAATGGAAAAACCCCTAATCCAAGGTGTGACGTGACCCGTGCCGAGGAATGAATGGTGGAGGGGGTTCCATAAGTTATCTCGCCGCAACGGAGCCTGTGGAGTACCAGGGCGCCCTCTACAGTAATTTGCCCTTGCTGCATCAAGCCGGTCACTGATGCAGTGGACGATTTCTTACCGTGCATGTTCTCTCTGCCGAAAAACAAAGAAACGAAGGAGGTGGAGAGAAGAATAGGGGAGGAACAGGACTTCAACGATGCGCTAGCGGAGGTTCAGTCCTGATCCTCGTCAATCCTCAACACGCCAACTTGTTGTGAGTCGACAAACGAAGATGTGGCTCCAATTCTCTACTCACGGGTCGAGATTCATTCTGCCTGATGTCTGACTGTGTGCTGGAGGGTGGGCTGAAACAAAAGGAGAGCCGAACAGTTATGGCCAGTAGGATGGCTGTACAATCGTTCAAACAAACTAAAAATATATAAAGTCAAGTATGAGGGTTAATTAAAAGTTGCTGAGTCTCAATAAGAGAGATCTCAGCAAGCTAGAGTTGTGAATTGAGAAACTGGTCATGTCACTCAAAAACTCGCATCATTAAACCAACGACACTCACTGATTACGTGAAACGTGTGTCGCTGGTTTAATGATGACAAGTTCTCGCGAGCTACTGAGTTGCCATGGTCAGTTTTGACTCTACAGCAAGCTTACTGGTCTTGCGACAGGACATTGTCCGCGTAAATATCATCTTCGGACTCTCGGTTTCGTACAAGATGATATTTAACCTCGGATGACTTGCTCTGCAATCGTGGAGCACAAATAGTACGCAGACTGCAGTATCTCAAAAAGGGGAGATCTGGTTGGCGTCGGCGATCGTGTTCTGGCCGGTGTGTTTTGTTCATCGTCACGATTTGATAGCTTGGCTCGTTTTTCAGTTCGATGTAGGCTTATAGAGAACACTCCTAGGAATCGACGGTTCTAGGGGACGCGACGGTCCGTTATCCAGTACTGTCGGTTTTGAGTTGCCGTTCTCCAATCCCCTCGAACACTAGCTGAACGTGCATCGTCCTCGACTGCGCACATTTATCAGGCGCGGGGTCTGCCCTGAAGTCTACGGCCTCTCTCTTCCTGGTTCTTGGTTGAAAATAGTTTCGACTACTCTTTCACCGGGCATTCTGGCTACGTGCTCAGCCCACCGCAGCTTGCCACATTGTACCACCTTCACGGTGTTCAAAATACCGTTTTAAAAAAAAAGTAGGCCATTCAAACAGAAAATGCCAGTTGGTTTGTCTTGCCATCTTACACCTCTGAGCCAATTTTTGAAAAAATCGATCGACGAATTTTTGAGTTACGCCCATTTGAAGTTTTAAAGGGCAGATTGCTCATATAAAGTAAATAAAAATTTTCAATTACACTTCCAAAATGAACGTAAATCACAGCCGGTATTGATTTTTTATGCAACATATGCCCATTGCCGACCATTTTAGGAGTTTTACGCTATATTGGGACTAACCGGAAATGTTCCGGATTAAGTTATTGCTGTGGGAAATAGCCAGTATCGAACATGAACAAACACTTATCATGCGACACCCCAAATTACGCCAGAATTTAAAAACTATATCACTGACAGTCAAATCAACTACCTAGCACCACGTTGGTTATATCTGGACAAGTTCCGGGGACTTCCGGGAACACCCAGACGAGTGGCCAATTTCGTCCATAAACAAACGCTTATCGTGCGGCACCTTAAAGCACACTAGAATTCAATAACTAGATCAATGGAAGCCAAAACTGCTATCTAGGGTCAGATTTGGTCATATCTGGACATATTTGTGGGGCTCCGGAAATCCCTAGGAATTCGTCGATCGATTTTTTTAAAAATTGGTTCAGAGGTGTAGGATGGCAATACAAACCAACTGGCATTTTCCGTTTGAATGGCCTATTTTATTTTTTAATAACAGTATTTTGAATACCGTGACCTTCGCTATATAACCATATTTGTGTACTTGATAAGTTTGTGGTTCATGCATCTGCATCACACTCCATTTTGTATTTTGCCATAGAGTATTGATCGTAGAATTTTTAAAGAGCCGTTTAAAATCCCCGAGCAATTGTCGATCTGCTTCCTTTAGCGTTCATGATTCATGTACACTACAGTGGGAGGATTATTATTCTATAGAGCTGTTGCGGCTTGTTAGCTTTGCAAAATACATAAATCGCAAATTACTTATTTCTTTGTTGATGTTTGTACTTAATCTTGCTAAACTTAAACACAGACACGCTTTGTTTTGTTTGCGTTCATGCCAAGAGGTGCTCCTCTTTTGATTTCAAGTAACAACACTGATAAAAAAAGAGCTTTTGGCACCCAAAAAAATCTGTACCTATCTGTACTTTATGACAAAAATCTGTAATCTGTACTGTACAGAGAAAACGCAGCCAGGTGTTCCTAAAACTCATTCGGCAGTGGTGACTCTGTTAAAAAAAAACACGAAGTTTTGAAAAACAAAAAACTTAAGGAGGCGTAACGTGAAACACAATCTGAAAGTAAAGAAACACTCAAGGAAGCTCTACAAGAATTTGCTGACAAAATACGATTATGTCGTTATTGATAAGGATACGACCTGAAAGCCCGTTCTCAGACAAATCCGTGGACAGCAATTTTACATTTCGCTCAATCGATAGACCGTTCCGCGGAAGACTGCAAAATAAAAAAGGGGTCGAAGTTCACAAAAAAGTATTTCGTTTGGCAAGTAATCTGCAACTCCCCCGTCAGTACCACTACAGTTGGATTATGAATCACAATATATTCTATCTTTTTTTTCGACGACGACGAAATATAAGAGTGAGTCATCTTTATCATTTAGTCTCAGTTTGAGCAGACCTTGATTTAATCAACAACAGACACACTCTAATTACATTAGTAAATCTTCACTGCTCCTCCCACGAGAAATTTATTAAAAACCCATCTGAAAATCAAAACTTACACAACCATCTGAATAGCGCTATTGTGGTACACTTGGAAAAGGATAGCAAATTTATTGACGGGAGTGTGTCTTTTTCATGAGATGTTTTAACGGGAAAAATAATGTTACCGGAAATTCTTCATCATGTTTCCGCCAAACACCCATCCTATCTGTCTGGTCCATAATCTTACTGGATTTCGTGTGATTTTTTTTTCATGTCGCCGAGCGTCTCGTCGCTTCATGTCGATGAAAAAACACAAAGCACTTTTCCTCTCGTCCTTGCACGACGCTGTGTGCTGCGGCTACGTATAACGGTTCATTATACCGCGTTTATATATAAACTGGCAGACAACAGTAAACTCATAGAATTGCGTCTTGAGTAAATACATGGTCGCCGGAACGTGAGATAAAGAAGTGGATGTTACGGTGTGTTAAGCTGATAGGAGATTTTTTTCTTCTTAAAACTCCACTATTACAAAAGTATACAAATTTCATCTAGTAAAATATGATATATTCTATTATAGAAATTTATTAGCAAACTAAAATTGAGTTATTAAGCAACTGATTACTGCTCACAATAACTTTTCTCGCTAATCAACATGAGCAATTAAACAATCTTCGTAAAATAAAAACTCAAATAATTACTGTGTGCGACTGTCATTTACCGACAGAGACAGTACCGTTCAATAATAGAATAGCGGAACGACGATGATGATGATGATGATGATGATGAGATAGACAACATATTATACGTTCAATCACCACAGCCTATTTATCTAGTGTGAATTAATCTGCTCACATGTGATGGTGTTGGATTCAACTATCCAGAACCACTTTTGATCACAAGACGATCACCTGCGGGTAAATGTCGGTTAACCGGTTGCCATAATTACAAGCTCTAAACATGGTCATGTCTTTGAATAGCACGGAGAGAGATTGCGAACTATGGTGATGAATCTCAGCGAAAATGAATAATACAGACAGGGAAGGTATTCCATGTTTTCTATAGCACCTGACACTATGTTCTTAAAACAGTAAATTTTTACATGATTAGTTTGGAATGATGCAGTACAATAGTAGGTACATTACACACTGTTTTTCAATCATCTCTTTTAGTTATAATGTTAAATTTTGGGCCGTATGAACAAGTCTGAAGAAGTCTGCTAGATTTCTCCCATGAAGTCGACGTGGGAAAAGTTTTATTCATACGAGCTAAATATTATCGAAAGTGTCATAACAATAAAAATCCACATTAATGTCTGTGCATGACAGTAAAATCGTTTGTTAGAATCCATACCGGATTGCATAACCGGTTTCATGCTTCCTCATTTTGGAAAAAATTACCGATGGCAACACGAATTGAATTCAAATCGTATCTGGTGTACAATAATCGTATCTGGTGGCAATAATTCTCGATGAAGTATTCCGCAGAAGTAGTATGAAATGGGAAAGTTACCTGGAAGGAGCAACAAATATAGCTCTAGCTCTAGCTCTCTCAAGCCGGTACCTAGCGCCACCTCGAAGATCTAAGTCAAACGATGACGATCTATGGCCATACCTGGAAAGGCTTCATGTACATACTGGAGTAGCTAAGCTAGAAGATGCAAACTAGAGCGCTTGTTCCTTAGGTGAGGGGCGGCTCAAACAGCGTCTGTCTCGCAGCGGCGGCCGAATATGATATGCTGTATCCCGCAAGCTAGTCCTAAGATGGCAGATACATCAGCGGCATGTAAGTATTGGGACCCCGCCCGGTAAGGTAGTATACCGAAACTCTTATTTACCACGAACAACGAAAATGGAAATACGGAACAGATCATTCGGTATGGGACACGACAAAGAACGAGGAAACGATTAAGGGATAACGGAAACTTGGAAACTTGGTACTTGCTATCAATTCTCTCACCAGATTTGTTTACGAATTAAGAAGATTTGACCACATGTCAAATTTTTCTAAATTGATTCTTGTTACAATTGATTGTAGTTACAGGGAATATTTGAATTTTAGAATTTGCAGTATGACGTATAAAATACTAAATCACGCTTCAGTCTACTTAGAAGAATTTTTTACCACAACAACACTTCCTGGAACGCTAAACTTACTACTTCCAAGGTGTGAAACTAATATTTAGACTCGCTCTCAGAGCAGTAAAAAAGGGAAGAAGATATAAGTGGGCTGTGGAGGAACCTGTCTGGTGCCATTAATACAACTGCATGCCGAATGCCGGACAGTGACAGATGCGAAGAACCAGACCAGAAATCGCTGCGGAAAAAGGACTCACCGGCTAAAAAACGCGAGTAGGAGGAGCACGTGCTTGCCGGGTGGCGCAGAAGAGATTCATCAAGAACAGAATCATTACGAAATCTCACGTGCTTCTTGGTTTTACGAATGACGTCACGTCACGAATGACGTTTACGAATATGTGCCAAGTTTGGTGGAGAATGGTCAAGGCTTTCTGGAGTTATGCCGGAACATACAAACATAAAAACTCACGCTCACTTTTATTTATATATACCTGCTGATTGCATGCCTCCTAGTTGGCTTCGAGGTATGACGCTGGTTTAATAAACCAGTCGTCGTATGTTCGAATCTCGACTGGGAGAGGCTGTTAGAGTCAATAGGATCGTAGCAACTGGCCCTGCATTTGTCCGCATTCTAACAGCTGGCTGCGAAGTCTGTCGTATAAAAACAGAAGGTCGATAACGGAATGTAGCACCTAGGCTTTGCTTTGCTTTACCTGCTGATTGCATGATCTTACTCGGGTCCCCTTTGCCTCTCAGTCACTTGTACATCTGTTATTGTAACGAAAATTCTCATAATGCAAGAAACAAAACTCCTTTTTCCCTTTGTCAGTTCCGCTCATGTTGTCCCCCAGCCACTTGTAAATCTGACTTCGTCCCGGTAATCCCTATAAATCGACAAAAAGTCTTTTCTACGTTTTTGAACCTCCTTTTTGTTTATAAACACCTTATTCCCCCTTTCAGAAATCCAGCAACTTGTACACCTGCTATCTTTCCAAATGCACCCCTTTACCCATTTGAACCTTTCTCTCCCCTTGTAGGAGATCATCTCCATCTTTTGTCAACCCCCCCTGCGCTGATTCTTTTATGCCAGAATACATGTGTTTGACAAACGACGTTTATTGACGAACAGTCCAGAAGTTCCGGAACTATGGCGTAACATACATTCATACTAACGTTCCTCGTCTCCCTACTTGATGATTCTTTCCCAGTCCGCTCCCTCTTCTGTCACGTAGCTAATTATGGAGTTGTTTTTCTCTATGGAAATCCCTATAATGGAAACGAAAGAAAGATCTTTTTACCATATATTGCTCTTTGGTGGAACCCCCCTTTTTTCTCAAAGTCACTTGCACAAGTGCAATCGGTTTAAATGCAAGAGAAACGCAACCACTTTTACTTAGCCCTTTGTTAGGGCTCCCCCCTTTTGGCAATCGCTCACGTTTATATACAGACATATTGGATATACAGGGGTTAGACAAAATGTTCGGGACAGGCAAAATTTTGATGAAATTCAAACGGCCATAACTTCCATAAAATTGCATCCAATTGCATTCGACGGGAAAATCTTCATAGTTTTTCTAAAATATGTCAAGATTCACAATAGTCAGCGAGCAACGGAGATATTCCGGGTATCTGGGGGTATGTCAAAAACTGATTTTTTTAATCACTTGTATTTTTTTCTGTCATGGAAATTTATTCATATTTATATTTTATCCAAAACTAAATTTCGTTTCCAGTCGATTGGTCGAAAAAGAACGTCATTTTTGTAAAATCACCACTAGTAACATCTATTGCTCTGGCCAGTTTAGGACATGACGCAAACCATGTCAATATGAGCATCAAACGTTAAAGTTTTATGAGCCACTTACACTGGAAGCATTTTCAGATCCACAGCGTGCCATGGCAACCCTGTAGCAGGTTCTAGGTACCCCGGTGGAAGTGGTCGTTCCAGGGAATATTCGAAATCATGTCAATATGGGTGTCATTCTTCAGGATTTTCAATCCTCGTAAATTTTTGAAGTTTGAAATCCATATTGGAATGGTTTTGGTCATGTTTTAAAATGGTCATAAAGGTAAAACTTTACTGGCAACATTTCCAGAACTGATTTCACTAAAATGACCATATCTCGGTTTTTTCTCGTTGGATTTCCGTTATTTTTCAACCAATCGACTGGAAATGAAATCTAGTTTTGGGATAAAATATGAAAATTAATAAATTTCCACGACAGGAAAAGATACAGGACATTAAAAAAATCAGTTTTGACATACCCCCAGACAACCCGGAATATCTCCGGTGTCCGCTGACTATTGCAAATTTTGAAATATTTTTGAAAAACTAGGAAAATTTCACCGTCGAATGCAATTGGTTTCATCTAAAAATGTTCAATTTTGTAAAAGTTATGGCCGTTTGAATTTCATCAAAATTTTGCCTGTCCCGATCATTTTGTCTAACCCCTGTACATTCATAAATTTTGACAAATTTATGCGAAGGTAAAGATAAGAAAAGATTTACGAAAGCTAAATAAAAAAATTACAGCAAATTTCATTCGTGATTTTCTTCGCCGATTTTCTAGTTTGCATTTAATTTTTTCGTCCCGTAATAGGTAAAACTAACAATTTTATTTAAAAAAAACTGTATCTGTCGTACACAAATTAGCATAGGGTATTGTCGTTATCGTCGGGCCACTGTTATGGTCGGGCCATCGCGATTTTACAGTTTTAGTAATTCATAATATCTATTATACAACCATTGTGAAACTTCTTATTGTGATAGCTAACTTGTCACAATATTGCGAGTTTCAATCGTGCATTCAAAACACCCGTACAGAATTCAGTGACTAAATCTTACAAAAAAAGTTTTCCAGGCGCAATGAACTTTTCTTCAAGAAATGATTCATGAAATGTAATTATCGAGATAAATTTTGAAAATGTATGAAGTGTGTTGTGCTGCACACGAAGTAGAAAAATCCCCTCCAGTACGGTGTTTGGGGAGGCTAAGGTGAAATACTAGAAAAGCGTTATTTGTAAAGGTCGGGCCACTTGAGTAGTCATGGTTGGGCCACCATAATTTTAGGCACAGAAGCGCAATAATCGCTAGAGAATGTCAGTCACGTAAAATGTAATGAAATAAAGCAAAATGAATACGATAAAAACTTAGATTTTTGTTGTTTTTTCATTGTAGTTGTACACTTCGGAAAAGGCGATTGTAGCAATATTGATTTTACAAGATCGCCAAAATTTTGCAAAAATGCAATTCAAAATAGGGTATTTGTCCCTATATGAACCGTTTTTTACGAAATTCATTCTTTTCATGTCTCTATATAGAATTTCAATACGTATGTCTTCGATTTTCTGCGGTGGCCCAACCTGTACAACATGGCTCGACTATGACAACGTTTTTTGTCTTCACATAAATGCCTATAACTTTTTTATTTTTAAAGCAATCAGTTCAAAGCTTTCCGGAAATATACCTTATTCTTAGACCTTAACAGCGATGTATTTAGATTTCCAAAATTCTTTTTGAAACGAAAGTTATGAGCTAATTGCAAAACGTGGCCCAACCACGACGACACTCCCCTATTTAGTGTATTTAGTCTAGTGTAAACATATCGCAAATTATCAAGAAATAAGAAAAAGTAACGATTGCATACAAGTAAGTAGATTGTATACAGGGTGTGCATCGTGCTCGTGTCGGTGTCTTCGGCACACTGTTTCGTTATAATCCAAGCATAAAGTACACCGAAGACACCGAAACAATTTAACGTGAAACCTCACTTTTATCAGGAAGTAGGTACGCACTTTTAAAGAGTTTTGAAATGTAAACAGCAATATAACTACACAATACGTTTGCTTGAGACGCTGACGTATTCAGATAGCTAATCAGGTACAAATGTAATTCAATCCTTTTGCGGGGACGATTTTGCACCTGTTTAAAATAAGAAATATGCGAATATAAAAAATTGAAAGTAATTTTCAAAATAATACTTTACGAAGTGAATTAGATTGAGTTAAAATAAATTTTAAAATGCATTTTTTTATTGGCTGTGACGTTCAAACCGATTTAGTTAAAGTAAAACTTTGTGATGTTGCTTGGTAAATCTACGTAATACACAACAAAATATAATAATGGGTTTGTTTTTTTTCCTAGAAAAGTAAGCAATCATTGGATAAGAAGTAATCAAAGCCAACTGCAGTTGGAATTAAAATCTACAAGTCTCTAATAATAAGCCAGAGTGTGTTCTTCCAGATACAATATGATCATAACGGTATATATTGCCTTCCATACTGTCCTGTTACAGACTGTCATGTCTATCGTCCAGCACATTGCACATAGTCAATATTTTTGGTCGAGTGGGATGGACATGGTTGACAAATGACATGTTTTCCAGTCGTAATGATTGTCCAAAAATTTATACGGTATTCAATGGCTTATATTTCATTGTTAATTGGTTGTCGCATTTGTTAACGTAACGTACAACAATTGTTAACATAACTGTTTGGATTAAAACCTCCGATAACTGACCTATGTTAACCGGAAAAGTAACGGTGCCCACATGTCTTGTTGCGTGTCAATGATGTTTTTATTGATTTCAATCAACTTTTCACCGCACATGATACCACGTTGGCGTGGGATTACACACCACGATGAACGTATAAATGTAACAAAGCGAAGCGAGCACGGCCAGCTCGCGTAAGCGCACAGCGAGTTCACAATAATAATGTCAGGAAGCTCCCGTCAGTCTCCATCAAACTCAGCTGAAAACTGCGACCAGCGCGAACGGGTAGAAGAACGATCTTGGTAGTGATTCCGCCGTATAGAGACGTGATACAATGGGGGTATATGTCAACAATAACAGAGTCGTAATCATCAATCAGCGTTATCGTGGCATATATGCGCGGTCCAGCGGCCGGTTCTAGCAGCGATCGACACTAATAATATTGTCGCTACTCTACCGGCACATACATATAAATAAGCACGACGGCGTCGACGCGGATGGCGACAACCGTTCGACCATAGGCGATAAAACCGGCTACTTGCCGGGTGGTAAGCGTCGAATGATGAACAGCGGTTTCACGGGGAGTTTACGTTTGTGTTTACATCTTGCGAGTTGTTATTAACCCCTCTCCATCTGAATATTTTTTTATTTACCCAACCTAAATGCGTTTTTCAACTATTTCGGGACCGATTTCGAGCATCAAACAAATTGACAATTTTTAGCCTTGTTTCTTGGACTTTTCGACAAACTGCATACCGGACGGAGGAGTTGCGAAAACAAATTCCATATTTTTCCATGTGTTGTACTTTCGAAGTGGACGCATCATACTTGGTGAGCATCGGGTCGGTTCAAAAAGTCTTTTGCGTTCACCCTTACCAATTCTAACCGGTAATAAGTGCAAATTACTGGTTTTGTTCGAAAAGACATCAAAACAACAGCGTGAGATAATTCGGCGTGGTTTTTGGTCGCGTTTGCTGTTTTGATAAACAAATGGCGTTTTACATTTTACCGGCTATTTTTAGCTCCACGCTTTTTTTTCGGGTGTGTCGTGGGCTGATATACAGTAAACGCTTAATTATGAAATACCGAAGAAAATGGAAACAATCATCGTTCGGTGGCTAATTATATTATAAACAGACTAGGATTAAACAAGCCCATACTTCCGACGAGCGTCATTCTTGATGTCGTCATCAAGCAGATCCTCTTCGTTTATATACAGATACACACTCCAGTTAGTCGTTAATTCGTTAGTTTAGCCAATAAACTACACCTGCTACTGTTACCATGAAAAAAAATCACATGCGACCAATAAGAGGTTCCATCATTTTATACAATATTATACTGAAAACCTGTATTTATCCACTCATTGTAAGCGCTTTAGCTACGTTAAATCACGTACGATATATTTAAAATCTTCGCGATCAGTATCATTAGGTTTGTTTGTTTAGAGCAGTGACATACGACAGCAAACTACTGGACTG
The DNA here is from genome assembly GCF_943734655.1 of Sabethes cyaneus. Classification (NCBI taxonomy): domain Eukaryota; kingdom Metazoa; phylum Arthropoda; class Insecta; order Diptera; family Culicidae; genus Sabethes; species Sabethes cyaneus. Next base: position 150,292,522 of record NC_071354.1, read on the forward strand.
ATCGCAATAAAAATTGGTGTTAGGGTTTGTTTTAGTATCGCACGTGTTTCAGCTTTCGTAATTTTACTCATTATTATCATGATAGTTTTGATCAGTAGGAGGTTGGCTCAAGACTGTAATTACTTTTGTTACTTTTACCCATGTAAATAAAATGTAAAATATATTGTTTAGCTTTTACTTTCTGTGACTTTGTGCAGTGTTTAAATCAAAAAGCATTCTAGGCTACGATCAAAGTTTGGTCGAACAAGAATGCATATAATGTAATTAAATTTTCTTTAATCAAGTTTAATTGAGCGCAAAAAAACTCCGTCAGCGTTTTATAGTTCCGGTTGCAATAAAAATATCGCTTTTCAAGTCACAGGTACAGATGATCTGCCAAATCAGTTGTTTCTTAGCAAGCTTTGACAGTATTATATGGTTGAAAATGCCTGCCAACGCTTCTGGTTGTCTTCCGGTTCTAGAAACTTCTGCACAGAAAACTATTTTAAGTGTGATTTTGCCGTTGGTTCCTTCGTCCATTACAACGTATTTGAACTTCGTCAGCATCGTCGTGACAGCTTCCGGGATTGTGTTTTGGTTAGTTACACTTACACTTTACCAGCCGACAGCCGAGGTGGCTCATGCCGTATCAAGATTTCCTCTCAATTGTATTCGGTCCTGGGCTACTCTTCGCCAATTCGTTGCGCGTCTCGACGAACGTATGTCGGCTTCAACCCGGTCGAGCCATCTAGCACGTTGGGCCCCTATATTCTTGGTACCAGTGGGATTCTTGAAGAGAACCGATTTCACTGTACAGTCGTTCGGCATTCTTGCGACGTGGCCGACCCACCCTAGTCTCCCAAATTTCGCCAGGTGAAACATGGGAACCTCTCCAAGCAGCGCCTGTAGCTCGTGATCCATACGGCTCCGCCACTCTCCGCTTTCCGTTTGTACTCCGCCAAAAATAGTACGCAACACCTTTCGTTCAAATACGGCGAGTGCACGTAAGTCTTTCGTAAGCAAAGTTACCTCAAGTTCGTAGAGGACTACGGGTCTGATTAGCGTTTTGTACATCGTCAGCTTTGTGTGGTGGCACATGCTCCTTGATCGAAGCGTCTTGCGGAGGGAAAAGCAGGCTCGATTTCCAGATTGAATGCGTCGTTGAATCTTCTTACTCATAGCTTTGATCAGCCACGTCAGTTTGTCCGGAAAACCGTGCTCGTTTTGGTCGTCTTGTTTTGTTTTTAGTCGCGATTTGGACAACCTTTTTACATTGGCGGAACTAGGGGCTGAACTTTTCCTTTTCCATGTTACTATTCTGAAGCCGCTTGCCGTTTTTATAATGGTTTTATTGTGATATTAATCATTTCCTCTGGTTTTATTATGATATTACGCAATACCAACATGATACGAGTTTAAAAATACGTTCATACGTTCATACGTTCATAAACTGTTCATAAAGTAAGTTTATTGTGGTTGCTTATATTATCACAATAAAACTAGTTCGCTGCGCCACGTCTCTTATAATATTACTTTAAGTGATTCTTTGAGAAGGCGTAGCAATATAATGGCGTACCAATACATAATTGATTTTATTGCGGTTGCTTGCCATGATTTAATTCGCAATAATTCTGTTAGTTTTTTAGTGCTTGAACAAACAGATTTATTGTTGCTATAATGAAGAATAACGGGTGGCTACTAAAACTTTGGAATTTATTGCTCAAGCTGTCAAAAAAGACAAAGCTCTTTGAAGGAGATCTATTTTACGGGAATTAAAGATACATTGTCCATTGTTGAAAAAAAGTGAACATATGGAAACGGTCCGTTATCGCCTGTTCGGCGAAGCTTCCGTTTGATGTCGGACCAGGAGCGTTGTACGGCCGTCATGTTAACTTTGCGAATGCATCTCTTGATTCTACCAATGAACTATCTACAAATCGTTGCTCTCCAGTTATTTTTGCACACCAAGGAGCTCAAAATTCCGAAGATATCTTTGATTGGGCGACACTGAGGCAGATTTGTCGCGCTGTAGTTTTCGGGTACAAACGGGATCGAATGGGTACTCAGGAACGATTGTGTTTTTTGGCGTAATGCAATGTAGCTTTATCCGGCCAAAACACGTATTGTCCATCTGCATAATGTTTTTATAGAAACGAGATCAAAATTTTTTTCAAAAATTCGTTCTGGAACACTTCTTGATTGATACCAGAGGGCTTGAACTATTGCTTAGAAATACCTCTCTCGGAAATGTTAATGTACAGCTTTCTGTTAAAACTTGTATTTTAATGTGCGTCTTCGAAAGAGGGAGGCAACGTTCAGCGTCCAAAAGAAAGCGTTTTCTAGAATAATTTTTTATCAACCTGCGGCATTGGGATTTCAGTGTCGAATTTGTCCCTCAGTGTATTTCGGGGCTCTCATCCTCTTTATTCCGACTCTTTTCAATGTTTTGCAGATGTACTGGTGGAAACAATTGAACTTTTTTGAGGCATCCCGTTGGCTCACGGAGTCCTTGTTGGCTGGTCTTCTACTATCTTGCATGCGTGTAGTTGTTGGGGATCTTAGGATATAGCAAATAGTCGAAGCCGCAACATTTTCGTTTTTAGAATGTTGTAACGTATACTTTTTGTCGAGATCTTTGTGCAATTTATAGAAGTATACAACCAGCTCGCGAAATGCTTCTTGTTTTGATGCCATTTTGACTTAAACTTGGCAAGTATCAACAAAACAATAACACTGATAAAAAGAGGAGAGCGAGAGAGCTACCTCATACATACTCTCATTTCTCTCTGAGGTCGTTTGTTGTTGTGCATAGGGGCCTCAAAAATAAAAATCCAAAATTTTATTTGCCACCCGTTACTAGAGTTCAACACCGAAAATATTTTTTATGCTAGGCTATATTGCCATCTTGCCATCCAGCAAAAAAGCAAAGCCTTGGGCTTAAACATCTTTCTAAGACTTGACCCTTCTTTATCGACGGACTTCACAGCCGGCTATTAGAGTACAGGATAATTACGCATCCAGCATATTGAGCATTTTGAACTCGCTGCTAGATAGAATCACTAGGATCGTTGCACTAGCCCCTTAATTGTCCTGTACTTCAATAGTCGGCTGCGAAATTTGTCGATAAAGTGGGGTCAAGTCTTAAAAAAGTTGATTTACTTATTTTGTTTTTGCTTATTTTTGAGTCCACAAAAGTTCTTGCCAATCGGTTTTCATGTCACAGGAAGCAACTTGAATGTTTTTTCTAGAAGATTGTGAGCTTTCTAAGTTTAATTGAAGGGGTCAGTCTCGGTTCGGTGTATTGGTTAGCATTCACCCCTCTCACGCCAAGAACCCGGGTTCAAATCCCAACCCCACGAAATCACGAACCTAAAAGTGTTAAAGTGACTATAATCTAACAAAAAAAAAGTTTTATTGAGAGTTTTTTAAACTAAAAACAATCTGGATTAAAAACAATTTGAAGAGTATAATTAATCTTAGATTGTTTTTTGGGTTGATATTATTACTAGCAACTTTGGAACGACGAAGGCAATCTACGTCATTCAAAAAATGGAGTAGGCCAATCTCGTGTTTTTGTCTTGACCTTCAAAGTTTCCGGTTAGTAAACAAGTTAGATCAAACGTAAACGAAGAAAGGAGAACCATTTGCGTCTAAAAATTACTCAACCAGCCAGTATTAGTAGAGTTTGAAGTACGTTGCAAGTTTAATAAGGAAGTTGTGGAGTCTCTCTTTTGTCCAGTCTGCTGTGGTTCAAAGGATCATCACTACTATTTACTATTTCCATCGTACATCTGGCAAAAGTCGGGAGGCTACGGTGCGGTGGGTCGGTTTCGTCGCAAGAATGCCGGATGACCGTGTAGTAAAACTTGTTATTTTCAAGAACCCCACCGGCACCAGGAATAGAGGGGTCCAATGTGCCAGATGGCTCGACCAGGTTGAAGTTGACTTGCCAATGAAGACGAGTAACATAGCACCAAGTTCAATGACACAAGTAATTGATACAGCAAATGTTGCTAGGGGAGGAGGAGATGGTGGTACTGATAAACACTACTGATCATCATGAACAAAGGGTTTTGCTTTGGTTTGGTAATGATTTTTAATTACCTCACAAAGTTTGAAATTTTCTTACATGATGTTAATGCATAATGCATGCATAAAGTTTTGAAATTTCAATAAACAAAAAAAAAATAAAAAAATAAAAAAAAAGTTGTATTGAATTGATTGCACTGTTGTATTGAAGTGACTATTTATTAGATTTTTATTCGCCTTCGTGAAGATAGTAAGAAATGAGTACTATTAATGTGTATTCAATTCAAGAGTAATGCTTTAGTTGTCATGAGACGTAATGTTTTTTTTAACTGGAAGGACAATAGGCCGTATGCATAAAACAGTTTGCTTTGCTTTTCCTGTGTAAATTTTATGGGAGAGTTTGCTCTAACTCTTTTATTCATACGGCCTAATATTTACCGAAAGAGAACGCCGTATTAAGTAATGGTATTTTTCAATGGATCTTAGGCAGAGTAAATAAAACTGAGAGGTGTTATTCGCGACCAAAATTGGTTCCAGTCGATGTCCTTCGCCTGTATTGGGAAGTAAACAAGCTGCAACTGGGCAAAGCTAACTTTACTGTTTTGACTAGTCAATTTACTGTCTGGCAGCACTCAATTTTCTGTTTTGGCTATTCTAAACCAAGGCTCATCTAAATTATGAAAATAAATATATTTAAATTACCACAACAGTCTTGTTATGATCACATAATGTACACAACTGCCCTTTTGTGACAAAATTTCTCAACAAATTTACGCGAATCCAATCAGAAAAGGTCTCTGCTTTATGCTTCCATTTGCGAGTTAAATTACACCGTAGCACAGCGGTAAACAATCATTTGCCCAATTTAGAAATCATCAACCGGGAGCGGTCGACAACAATCAAAGAGGCGTCGCTGACCGAAATCTGTTGCCAACGTTTCACGTTGCGTACGGGGGGGAAATGGTGTAAATTATACTGCGATGAATACAGCCGAAGATAACGTATCACAATTTTTACCGAATACGTGAAAAGTGATATGCATGGTTGGTTATATCCGAACACAAATTCATAATACAGGTCATTTGTAGGTTAGACCTTGGGGGTTCATTTTATATCTTTTGTCCCTACGTGAAATGTATTCATTATATTGTCCAGAAACGCTGGAATCTGTTCAAAAGAGACCGATACAGTAGCCGGTACTCTCGCGGATCTATTTTTAGAAATGCCAACTACGCCGAAATCCTAAATTGCTTGTTGTGGTTTGGATATTTGTGCGAACGCTGTTCGGTATATATGTACTGATTAATCCGGTATGCTTTTTCAGTATTAGGCAATATGCGAAGCAAGGATATTTTCAGTATGTCCGCCGAATTCTCTGTTCTGGAACGAAGCATGTGTAATGTTTTCGTGAGTATTGGATTATTTAAAAAATTGTGATAATTCGTGAAAATTATTTTGAACATTAATTAATTTTGAACATAATTATGAACAATATTTAACTCAAAACAAAGATTTTTTTTGTAAAAAAATTCGCTTTGAATAATTCTAAAGTTTCAGTAGCAAATATATTATTTGAAAAAGTTCTACTATTCCAAAAATCATGTTACATTCATTAAAAACTAATCATCAATCGTTTTGATTTTCATCCATTGCAGAATCGTCGATCCCTCACAGCATCGTGAATCACTTTAGGTCGAAGCGCTTATTCAGCACGAACGAGGATAGGCTAGGCTAGACTAGGCTAGGCTAGGACAACCGTTACTGCGACACATAGCTACACGAATGGAAGTATGGATAACGAGCAGCCACACCAGGAATTGGTAAAATGTGTCCTCGTAGGCGACACTGCTGTCGGCAAAACACGTCTGATCTGTGCACGGGCCTGCAATAAACATGTATCACTTTCGCAGTTACTCAACACGCATGTGCCAACCGTGTGGGCCATTGACCAATATCGGATATATAAGGATGTAAGTACACTTATACTGCATTTATACGCATCCGGAAATGCAGCGATTTCCTTAACGCACGCAACCTTCTGTGCCGAATTCAGAGCACGCTTCGAATGGTTGAAACGTTTGGATTTTTATTCTTCATCACAGTTTCATTAACTCATAGCTATACTTACATTTTTGCGTTTCATTTGTGCACTGTTGTTCGGAGGCAAGCCCGTGTGACGTCAGACTGCTGAGAATTGTTGCTCCGCTTCTAGCTCGTTCATTGCGAACGGAATGAATGCCGGTGCGGCTCAAAAGAGTGGGGTTTTATTGGCTAGCTCGATTGTTCTTTGTTTGGCATCAGCAAAAGCCGTCGATGTCATTAATACTTAAAACACTTAGTATTAATACGTTAATCAAACCTTTACCATTCTCGTATGGAAAAGCAGTGAAATAGTTTATTCAAGAGCGTGCTTACTTGCTTAGATTTTTCTACACTTTGTGTTAGTTTGGGCTAGATAAGTTTTGGTAATCAACTTACAAATTTAGTTAAAATGTAAAACCTTCTTGAAAAAAAATTTAACTGTTAAAAACATACCTAAGCAGGAGCCAATACCTCATCCATACCAAATGAATATCAAATTCAGTTATCATATCTAAATTTGATATTTATTAGTTATCGCATTTTTATAAAGGACTAGCTGACCCGACAAACTTCGTATTGCCACAAATTAACCTGTGTTGTACATAAATCATGAATCTCGGATGATCTTTGTCACAATCTCGAGTTTTGCAAGCCCCCCAGTGGGCGGCGCTTCCGACGGCGGGTCACCGGCAACACTCGCGACCGTCTCGTCCTGAATGATCTAGTGTTACTATAGATAGTTTTTGTGGTCTTGTATTGACTAATGTTTTATGGAAGAGTCTCGAGTTTCTCGAGTTCGATTAGTTTTTGAGTTTCGCAAAAATTTCTGTTTTATTTGTATGAGAGTCCATATCCCCCTACCACAGGGGTGAGAGGTCTCTAACTATCGTAAAATAAATTCAAGACTCCAAAATCTCCCACATGCCAAATTTGGTTCCATTTGCTTGATTAGTTCTCGAGTTATGAGGAAATTTGTTTTTCATTTGTATAGGAGCCCCCCCCCCCCTTAAAGTGGGGAAACCCATAGAAAATATACCATAAAAAATATTCTTGCCTACAAAAACACCCACATGATAAATTTGGTTCCATTTGCTTGATTAGTTCTAGAGTTATGAGGAAATTTGTATTTCGTTTGTATGAGAGCCCCCCCCCCCCCTCTTCAAAAGGTAAGGGGTCCCAATTCATCATAGAAAAAATGGTTGCCTCCAAAAACAGCCACATGCCAAATATGGCTGCATTTGCTTGATTAGTTCTCGAATTATGAGGAAATTTGTATTTCATTTGTGTAGAAGCACCCCCTCTTAAAGTTGGGAGGGGTCCTAATTCACCATAGAAAATATTTTTGCCTCCAGAAACCTCCACATGCCAAATTTGGTTCCATTTGCTTGATTAGTTCTCGAGTTATGAGGAAATTTGAATTTCATTTGTATAGGAGCCCCCCCCCCTCCTAAAGTGGGTAGGGGACCCAATTCATCATAGGAAAAATGTTTGTCTCCAAAAACACCCACGTGCCAAATTTGGTTCCATTTGCTTGATTAGTTCTCGAGTTATGAGGAAATTTGTATTTCGTTTGAATAGGAGCCCCCCTCTTAAATTTGGGAGGGGTCCTAATTCACCATAGAAAATATTCTTGCCCTCGAAAACTTTCACATGCCAAATTTGGTTTCATTTGCTTGATTAACTCGAGTAATGAGTAAATTTGTATTTCATTTGTATTGGAGCCCCCCCTCTTAAAGTGAAGAGGGGTCCCAGTTCATCATAGAAAAAATTTTTGTCTCCAAAAACACCCACGTGTCAAATTTGGTTCCATTTGCTTGATTAGTTCTCGAGTTATGAGGAAATTTGTATTTCGTTTGTATAGGAGCCCCCCCCCCCTCTTAAACTGGGGAGGGGTTCTAATTCACCATAGAAAATATTCATGCCCTAGAAAACTTTCACATGCCAAATTTGGTTCCATTTGCTTGATTAATTCTCGAGTTATGAGGAAATTTGCATTTCATTTGTATAGGCGCCCCCCTTCCTAAAGAAGGGAGGGGTCCCAATTCATCATAGAAAAAAAATTTGTCTCCAAAAACACCCACGTGCCAAATTTTGTTCCATTTGCTTGATTAGTTCTCGAGTTATGAGGAAATTTGTATTTAGTTTGTATGGGAGCCCCTCCTCTTAAAGTGGGGAGGGGTTCTAATTCACCATAGAAAATATTCATGCCCTAGAAAACTTTCACATGCCAAATTTGGTTCCATTTGCTTGATTAATTCTCGAGTTATGAGGAAATTTGCATTTCATGTGTATAGGATCCCCCCCTCCTAAAACGGGGAGGGGTCCCAATTCATCATAGAAAAAATTTTTGTCTCCGAAAACACCCAAATGCCAAATTTGGTTCCATTTGCTTAATTACTTCTCGAGTTATGAGGAAAATTGTGTTTCTTTGGTACAGGAGCCCCCCCTCTTAAAGTGGGGAGGGGTCCTAATTTACTATAGAAAATATTCTTGCCCTCGAAAACCTTCGCATGCCAAATTTGGTTCCAGTTGCTTGATTAGTTCTCGAGTTATGAGGAAATTTGTATGGAAGCCCCCCCTTTTAAAGAGGAGAGGAGTTATAATTCCCCTTATAAAGAGGGGAGGGGTCTCAATTTACCATAGAATAAATTCTTGTCACCGAAAACACCCACATGCCAAATTTTGTTGTATTTGCTTGATTAGTTGTCGAGTTATGCAGAAATTTGTGTTTCATTTGTATGGGAGCCCCCCCTCTTAGTGGGGGGAGGGGTTTCTAACCATCACTAAAACCTTTCCTGGCCCCAAAAAACCTCTACATGCATATTTTCATGTCGATTGGTTCAGTAGTTTTCGATTCTATAAGGAACATACGGACAGACAGACAGACAGACAGACAGACAGACAGACAGACAGACAGACAGACAGAAATCCTTCTTTATAGGTATAGATAACTCGTGCATATCTCGATGAAATATAATACCTCAATATGCTATTAATAAGGTTTTTTTTACATTTTTATACTATACCAAAAGAATTACAGAATCAGCTATGAAGCTACAAAGTATGACTTGTAACTGCCTCATTGATGTCCCGTGTAGCAAGAACATTTGATATTATTTAGATACTTTAATAACAAAACCAATTATTTAAGTGTTTGTAGAACATTTTTAGCTATTAGCTCGTCAATACCAAATTCAGACATGCAGTTATTCGCCACCAAAAAATATCTGCATCAGGTATTTTCCACCCATTTTCTCCTGCTCGGGTAATTAAAATAAAAAAAATTAATGTAAATTCAAACAAAAAGATACACAGTAATGTAATATCTTTAAAACATGCGACATTTTTCAAAACACATATTTTTTGCTTTTCCACACAATTACTACAATACGCCTGTGTACTATCAATTATGACTCATTGAGTGGTGTCATATCAGGGGATTATTCAATAACATCACACAGGTTTAGCCCGAAGGGTCCCAGGATTGCATGAAATTTAAAGAATTGCTTTCGTTCATACGTCTGTAAACTATATCTGTGTATAGAAATTTATAAAATTTCGGACCCTTCGGTGCTAAATAACTAAACGATTATTCTGAAAAATCCTAATAAATGTCTGAAGTCATCTGTATGTGATCTCGTACTTTTGACCGTGCATTTACGGTCGCTTTTTTCGATATCAATCTTTGGTCTTGCGTCATAGTCATTGTTGCGAAGCTCCGTAGCAGCAAGGTTCCCGAGTCACAAGCGAGTGGTCGTGGGTTCGAATCTTAGGTAGAATCAGGCCACTTAATGTCAAGCGACTAGTATGGGTTTATTCTCAGGCCCCTCATTACCCTTCCTTCATACTGAATTCTATATTACCCCGATAAAGCCAATTGGCAGTGCAAAAGTCGCTCTTATAGTTAAGTGTACTCACAAGTAAACCCCCATTACTCGCAAGCACGCATAAACTTGATAAGCGTTCACTTACTAGCAATTGTAGAAAAACGAAATGCAATGCCGGTTATACAGCAAACCGGGCGATATCACAATAGATCAACGTACTGGTCGCAGTGATGAGCCTACACGTGGAAAAGGAAGAATTAGTCATAGTTTTTGCACCAACAATTTTTCAGATTTCACTTGCTTGGGATGCGTCCGTAATGTACTACTTCAGCACATCCTTTGAATAGTGACATGAAGCTAGACCCCGCCAGAAGATCGCAGGGCCCTCGTGTGACTTCAACAGAGGAAGCAGACGCTTTTGTAGACACTCCTTGAAGTAGATCTACCCATTTACAGTCCCGGTAGTCACGAACGGCGCGCTCCGTTTGCCACATGAGCAGATCGCTTGCCAAATCATGTATTTCTTGGCAAACTTTAAAAGTCTTTGTGTCCTTACTTGCTTCGGAACATCAAACTTGTGCCGGGCGGTGACCACAGTAGCCACGGAAGCTGCCGGAAGTCCGCCTTGACGTAAGTCTCATCATCCATGATGAGATAATGAGTCTTCGTCAGCATCTGGGACGGGTGTACAGTTTCTGAGCCCATGACTCTCCCACCATATTTTGCTATTCGTCACAATTTGCAGCCTTCTGCACTTTGTACGTATGCAGTTCCTCCCGGTACTTTGCTCTCTGCACGAAAGACTTGGACTACATACCAAGTTGATGCTGTAATTAGTGCAGCGAGGTGGTAATCTCAACGTTGGATTAGTCTGCAGCGCTACTGGTTGTTAATCTGTCCCAATAGCGCGAGGGTGATCTTTCTATCTTGTAGGCTATCCACAATAAACAATGTCCTCGATTCCTGATTCTACTAAGATTTGAACCGACAACACAACCATTCGCTTGTCAAGGCAGGTACTGTATCCTTATGGCTCCACCCCCCTCTAAGTTGCCGTCGTTGGAGTAGAGCAGAAAAATCAGAGGTCCTTGGTGGCTTCCTTGAGGTATACCTTTCGCGGCTAGATAGTTATTGGACCGATAATCTCCAACGGCAACCACCAACTGTCAACCGATGAGATTTTAGTGAAACCATTGCAAAAAGTTTTGCAATTGTGATGGTGTGGTTTATCTTGTCGAAGGATGCTTGAAACATTCGTTTGAACCCGTTGGTCCACAGCTTCCAATATGTATTTGCGCTGGGAGGTGACGCCATATTGATCAGCACTTGGATAGGGTTACCTACGAATGGCCGAATCACAAATGGCCGAATCACGAATGGCCGAAACGCAAATGGCCGAAATAACAAATGGCATAATATAGCTAAAGACCGAATCACGAACGGCCGAATCACAAAAGGCTGAACGTCATATTCGGCCAAAAATAACCACGGTACCTGCACAAATTTTGGGTATATGCTGTCCTTACTCGCTGTCGCTCGTTCGGACTTAACTAAGGGATAACTAAGGGATACTAGTCAGTAAACATACTAGTCTACTACCTACCAACTAGACAGTTAGCGTACTAGTCAGTAAACCTAGGACATTTTCCTAGGTTGCACCTGAATAGTAGTGGTTTCTGAGGGGGGGGCTGCCCCCACCGCAGTGGCCGGCGCTTCCGACAGCGGGTCACCGGCGCACACTCGCCCTGAATCATCTAGGAAATAATTGCTACTGACACGATCAATAGACCTCGCACCCTATAATAAACGTAAATCATTCGCGCTTAGAGAAAGAAACAACTATCAATATATACTATATCTAGCAAAATAAAAAATAAGACGCAGAGTAATTCTTGTTCTTCTGAAACTAAGGCACAGAATGTTACGAAAAGCTTTTTTCCTTCACCTATCAATGACGCGGATCATCACTACAGAGCTGCGAGTGGAACAAAAGGCAATAGAGGGGAAAATTTTAAAGGGTTTTCAGGGGGATGTTTCAAATTCGTGGAGAGAAATAGATGAAAAAATTAATTCAAAATGTGTAAGGTCTCACAAAATGAGCAATAAAAATGTTGTTGATTTAGGCATTCCGGGAAAATTCGGCCTTTCGTGATTCGGTCTTTCGTGATTCGGCCTTTCGCGATTCGGCCTTTCGTGATTCGGCCTTCTGTGACTGTTGTTGGAATTCGGCCATTTGGATTTCGGCCATTCGTGATTCGGCCATTTGTGTTTCGGCCATTCGGTACCAGCCCCTTGGATATTACTTACAGTGTCAAATCTGAGAAACAGATTGTTTGTCTTAGGTCAGAAATTGAAAATCAAATTTGACGCCCGTTGGACCTCCCCTCGATTGATGGGAGTGTCTCCACTTTGAAAGAAAACACCCGTAATTTTTTTTATCTCCGGAAATATTAGGTTTAGAACGACACATTTTCAATAAAATTGCATGTGGAATTCGAAAAAGATGCTATTTTTTAGCGGCAGTGGTGCCAAATATTCTTTAATTAGACTAGAAAATTAAATTTATACTTTTCGATGGGTACAATACAATTTGATCGGAGAACTTATAATCCCATCGTGTTTCCCATCTTTTTCACATTAGAACCACCCATTGCCATCAGGTATTCTGTGCCGATCCCGAGATACAGCGTTTTGAAGCAAGCAACCTCTAATTTTTTATGTAAAACCAAGAGCAAAATTACTTTTTCCAATGAAGTAAAGAAGTAATGAATCTCTATGCAATGCAAAAAAAAACCTTTGTAGTCTCGTGGAAGCAGTTATACTGTACATAATAAAAATTTTCTCAACAGGGACCAACATTACACTGCAATATATTTTGCACCCTTTTGATGTAAGATTTTTATTTTCTGACCTAAAACGAGCAATCTAGCAAAATTTTGTTCAAATTCGTGATGTCCATTCCGCGTTTGAACTTTTTCTTAGTCATTTGACTCATATATGGTCGCCTGGTCGGTATTAAGTCCAACCATATAAAAGTTAATCTATGTTTGTATGTACTGCCAACTGCCATACTCCGGAACGCTTGGGCTATTCTTTATAAACCTTGGTATGCAAGGTCCTTGTCATAAAGAAATCAGAACAGTGTATGATTGCTAAAAGAAGAGGTGGTTCCTAACATGAGTAGGACGTTCTTATGAGGAAAAAGAGATGTACAAATGGCTGAGAGACACGGTATGGATCTAAACAGCACGTGGATAGAGTGCCAATGACAAGCGAGGTTCCGAAAACAAAAAAAGACTGTCTCGCTTTCCGAAAAGAAGACAGATTTACAAGTGACTGGGGGACAACAGGGGGAACTGACAAGAGGAGTAGAGTCGTTGAAATGGAAAAAATGAGGTTTATTTCTTGCATTATGAGAAGTTCCGTTACAATAACAGATGTGCAAGTGACTGAGAGACAAAGGGGCTCCGAGTAAGATCGGGCACTCTGCTAGTTGATTGTAAAAACTCCAATTAGAACCTAATAAAATATATTTTGTTACTTGGGGTCTATTATTTTATAGTATATATTTTGTACTAACTAATTGTTTCTGAGATATAAATGATATTCAAATATCTGAATAATAATTTAGTCAATGCAAAAACCAAAACGAAAAAAGCAAAGCCATGGGTATAAACGTCCTGTTGAGAACCCTTCTTGACCCTTCTTTTATCGACAGACTTCGTAGTCGGCAATTAGAGTACATGACAATTACGGGGCTAGTGCAACGATCCTACTGACTCTATAGCAGCACCTCCCAGCCGAGATTCGAACATACGACGACCGGCTTGTTAGGTCAGCATCGTACCCCGAAGCTAACTGGGCCGACAAAACATAATTTTTGATATTTTCGCATGAAAATACTAACCATATAATGAAAAAGAAGCTTCCAGTATTAATAACTGTTCTATCGAAGTTATATAAAGCTTTATTACAGAGCCACAATCGACCGGCATTGAATAAATGTTCGAGCCAAGGTGCAGCCCAGAGACGCCATTTATTACCGGATTATTCCGAGTGTACCTAAAAACGAATTTTTCGTTGCCTCTATCGGATCGCACACAAAGTGAAAGCATATGCATCGGTGGGTGGCTCGATTTTCCTTCCCCTCCATGGGTGTTATTTATTGGCGAATACAGAAAGAGCGCCTGGAATACGACTATTTTTAGAACTCAATCGAATTTTTATGTTTTTACTTTGGTACCTACGCCATTTCATTCATTATTTGCGCGTCGTCAGGCGGTCTGACTGGATCTGGATGATGCGCGGTGGGGGCTAGGACGTATTTCCTTTTCCCATGTTTCCAAGTGGTATGTTGAAGTGTTCAACCAGGATGATAATGGTGGTGTTTTGCTCTGTCATGGTGTGTGATTGTGCGGCACCTGTGCTGTGCTGTGACAGTCTGGGTACGAGTATCTAAGATCAGTTCGACGCCATGTGACTGCCGTTGCAGTTGACTGAGATCTTCTTTTTGTCTTCCAATTGCCGTCGACCAAAGTGTGTTTGGTTGTCACGAGATTACGCTGTTCTGCTGATGAGCACTCGGAGCTCCAGACAATGATGCAGCATAGAAATCGTAGAAGAGTACGTGCAGTTTGCTCCTTTGTGTCTAGCTGGGATATACGTTTTCGTACAGCTTACTAATTTATTTCTTCTTGTACAAGTATTGGAGAAACTGTGGGCTGTCTTCTGATTCTATTGAAAAATTTATCTCATTCTCTTAAATGCTAGAAAAAAGTAAGAGGTTTAACAAAAACATCAAATTGGTTCAAAGCTATTTTTGTATTAGTAGATACCTAAATAAGGTTTATCCACTATCCACTCACCGTTTAATGTACACTGTTAAATTCTATCAAGTCTTAATAATACGGAAAGTTTTCTTACAAGTCAACCCCTCTATTGCCATTTAGCAAGATTTTAAATTTAATTTAATAGATTTCAAGTCTGCTAACTGCTGTATTACTTTTGATTAAGCCTTTTTGGTAAATGAAAATAAATTATGTATCTGTTATTAAAGCTAGCAGATCAAGCAAATTGTGGCATGTTTTTCCATGAATATTCTTCTAGCGCGTGTTTGTTTTTACGTCTGCATCAGCTGTAGGGGGGAACTTGAATTTATAAGGAATATAATTTACGCGGCTTCAGCAAATTACTAATAAGTACTACATTCACCGATTTCCACTGCTAGTCGGATAAGGAAGCGATTGCATCATCGCCTCCAGTGTCCACTGTGCGCTTATTTTCATCTCCCGCAACCGGTTGTTTATCGGCCATTGTCGTACCGAATGAATAATGGATCAAATTACTTCTCCCTTTGTGGTTTTCAGGTGCTGGAGCGATCATGGGAAATTGTAGACGGCGTCAACGTCTCGCTCAGACTATGGGACACTTTCGGTGACCATGACAAGGACCGACGGTTCGCTTATGGAAGGTAAGATTGATTTAATTATTCGTATCGGAAAAATAAAATACCTATTTATACAGCAATCGATATGTCTGAGAAAAAGATTGATAAGAGAGTAAAGTGAATGACTTTTCGATTGTGGTAATTTTTTGCTTTTACAGATCCGATGTGGTGTTGCTATGCTTTTCCATAGCAAATCCGGTGTCGCTGCGCCATTGTCGCGCCATGTGGTATCCGGAGATACGCAAATTCTGTCCAGATACGCCAGTGATTCTGGTGGGATGCAAGAATGATTTGCGGTATATGTACCGTGATGAGACTTATCTGTCCTACTTCGGCGATCGGAGCCCATTTGTTCGAGCAGCAAGAAAAAGTGATCTGGTCATGCCGGATGAAGCTCGGGCAGTGGCCAAAGAGCTTGGCGTTGCGTACTATGAAACAAGTGTGTTTACCTACTTTGGTGTGAATGAAGTATTTGAAAATGCAATCCGAGCCGCCTTGATAGCGCGGCGTGAGCATCGATTCTGGATGACTAATCTAAAACGGGTGCAGCGACCTCTGCTACAAGTGAGAATGGTGTAACTTTTCCGATATGCTTATGTTTCTCTTAAAATGCGCTTTTGTTGCAGGCTCCTTTCCGACCGCCAAAACCTCCACCACCGGAAGTAACGGTGATAACCGGTAGTCACACTAAAGATATGCTAAACATGTTCAATTCACAGTGCTACACAGATTTAGTATTAATTGTCGGTACTATACGTTTTTCCGTACATAGATTTATGTTAGCTAGTAGTTCTAATGCATTTCATAGGTTAGCATTGACCACCCGGGCGCCTGATGGGCGCGAAAGTCCTTTGAGCCAGTTGCAATACTAAACATGTTCTACCTGTTAAAATACCGTAGGTTACTAACGATGGACATCTCTGACATGGGTGCCCGCAGCAGCAGCGAGTCCAGTATGGTCAGTTCCACATTTGGCGAATCGACTACGGCCGACTTCAACGAGGACACCGAGTGTCTGATTCGAGCCGACCAGAACGCCCGGAATCCTAACAGGATGTGGGAGCAGCTGAAGCGACGATCCAGCTATCAAGCGCTGCCAACGGTAGAGCCGAAGAAAGATCTTTACCGGGAGCTGCACCATCCAGTTTTCCAAAGTATTAGGATATTCCAGGTATGTTAAAACCACCCAAAGCAACAGAACGGCTAATAGCGTGTTATTTTAAACATATGACAAGCATTTATTGCAAGTTCTTTCAGATTTGAAATTTACAATAGTTTATCTACATATTTATAATGCCTTACCCTTCTGTAGATCGAAAATGGAAAACACAGCTACACTCAAACGCAAACTATAGTAGCTGTGAGTAAGCTAATCACTCCTCAAGCAATGCAGCAGTGTTTAAAATTCATTTACACGGGAGCCATCGACCGGGAGTGCCTCGATTTGCAAGTAAGTGACCACTCGGTGGTTTTCAGTAGATATTGTCCATGATATGCAGTAAACTTCGATCATAGTCGCCACATTTCAACTTGCTATTTCTTTCATTTCTATATCTGCCTTTCGATACATTAAGTATCTACTCACCCTTCTAAAGTCCTTTACTCGTCACCAATTAATCAGTCATATATTACTAAACTCAATGAACTCATAGTCTATAGGTGTTTTAAACTAAATTTGTCTGTCTGCTTTATCGCATCAATTTCGTTTCACTGCTTCTTTCGTTTCTCACTAATCTTCACGTCAATAAATTTTTAAATTTCCTTTTGTAAGCTAAACACAATCTCAAAAAAAGGGAAAACCCAATCAATTTTTCGTTACAGAATTTCTAAATGCTTGCATCTTTACTTAGCTTTCCTTTCTCCTAGTGCATTTGTTTAATTTTCTTAATTCGTTCAACAGCTCATTTATTTTCTTCCTGTCCGACCCCTTTCGTTTTGTGAAAAACTACCGATCGAGATTAATTGATTTAGTAATTTTGTTGTGCCATGTTTGAAGTGTTGTTGCTATTCAGTTGTCAATGAAATCATTTGTGTTGTTCAGTTCATGTTTAGAGAGTAGATTGAACCATTTTCATGCATTCCTCAGCCATATATTCAACTTAACCATTATTAAGCATATAACCTCTACAAGCGTTTTAATGCAATTGGTACAATGTAAAACTGATGGTTCACGGAGCAATGCTTTTCAGATACTTTCAAGGATTGATGTGTGAAAAGTGGCAAACAAGCCCCATTGAGTTTCATCAACTTCCGATCTCACAGTTTACCGCGAACCGCGTTTGAGCAAACGATCTGTATTTAGTACACTACTGTTTGACGCAATTTTGCAGACAGCAATGCGTTCCGTGCTGCCCGCTTGTTTTCCCGCGATGCGCAGGATCGATCCGACGGACGGCTGATTAAACCGGAAAAATCTCAGTACCTTCACAATTTTCGGGAGATGATGCCGCCAGTTGGTGTGTCTGTTTCCCCCGATTATTTATTATCACTAGCTTTCGAAATTGCCATTGCACCCGGTGGCAGTCTATTTGCGTTTCGTTCGACCATTGAAAGTTTATGTTTTTGTTTTGATCCACGGAGGGTATTTGGAGGGCGAGTTCGATTGATTTTAAACATTTTTTTGATGTTAGCATATGCGCTTATGCTGTGCACTGGGTTGTGGGTAGATTTTTGCTGCATTTTGAAAATGCTTCGTGAAGATAGTTGAAGATAATTGTGAATTTAAAATCAGGTAAAGTCATTAGTTTATCTTAGCAGGAAATCTGAGATTGGGGAGCCATATGCCATTATTTACAATTATAAGCCCAGTCGATACCGTAGAGATTTTTTGTGACAATACGAATACATACTTTGTATTTTTACAAGGAGGGGCTTCCTTAAATAAGTCGGAAAAATTGGATTTTTTCAGAGTTGTGACGTATATATTACGAAATCCTTACCACCTAGAACGTTGCTTTCTTCTACAAAAATATACGCGAACACGAGATCTTAAAAGTTACTTGTGACATTTTACAGGATTTTCTCGCTAAGTGGAGTTTATCTGGACAAAATCTTTTTTGGTCTCAAATTTTTGGGTTCTACTCGTGTAAATCGTTCTTGTTCGCGCTAAAGTTGATTAGATAAATTAGATATGAAGTGAACATAGTCCGGTGGTATATGAAACCTTAGTGAACGGTTCAGAATTCATCCACCAGGTGGTGTACGTGTACCATTTTATAAATATTGGTCGCAGCTCGTAGTTAAATAAGTTGATGGCATGCAAGTATCTTGTCTTCGGCAAAATTGGTTAGATGGGCTAGATTCATTTTATGATAGACAGTTTAGCATAGTATTTAATCACCAGACGGCGGTAGTGTGCTTTTTGTTTTGATTTATTTATTGCGTATAAACATATTGTCTCGACAAGAGGTCGTCGTCTTCAATATTAATTTGCAAAATGAAACCAGTAACAAGTAATGCATCGATTAAGCCAGGATGTATTTTAAAACGGTCCGCAAAAATTGCATATAGTACCGGAAGAAAATGAATACATCACTAACGTCACCTGGCGAGTGAATTTTGCACCAAAATATTCAGAATAGAGCGACTATTTGAACAATTACATCTAGTCAGTATTCTAAGCTGCGACAAAAAAAAATTAAAAACAAACGGAACACAAATGCCACCTAGCGATCAAATTCTGAATCGCACTATTAGCCATAGGTTTGATCTGTCACAAGACCAAGACAAGACCATATTTGTATCGGTCCTATTTTTCCACGAGCAAGAACGATTTACACGAAGAAAATTCATAAATTTAAGACAAAAATAGTTGATTATTCTCGCATTAACACCACCTAGCGAGAAAATCCTGCAAAATGTCACAAGTAACTTCGAAGATCTCTCCTTTGCGCATATTTTTGTAGAAGGAAGCATCATTCTAGGTGGTAAGGATTTCGTGAAATAAACGTCATAAATCTAAAAAAAAACCAATTTTTCCAACTTATTTTTTACTAAAACCCCTCCTTGTAAAAGATCTCCCCCACCAAGTCGTTATTCATAATTTTATCATTTAGGGTTAACTTAGTCGTTGGTCACTATTTTCGCCTCCCCAAAATGCAGCGATTCTCCTCTCCCTTGTAGATTTGGTTGTTTGATAGGTAAACTGATGCTCGAATATTGGGTGTAAATATTGGACTAAACACTGTTTAGTCATGTTTGAGATTAAAAATCTCTATGCATTTGTGTAATATTTTTTTAACGTTTTCAACAACGGTGTTAATAAGATTCTGATTAAGGTTTACTAGCCCGTTCGGGTAGCTAATTGGAAGTTTGTTTTGGAGCCTTGCCACTGTCGGAGTGCCATAAAATATGCACCGAAGTCTTGGATCATCTTCTTAACACTTTATTATACTTGGTTCAGGCTTTCTTATATTCAGTTCGATACGAGGTAACTATATTATTATTGTTCGCTTCTTGTCCCTGTGATAGGAGAGTCGAAGTCCTAGCTTTTTTCTACATTGGATTGAAGGCTGGACTTCATCTGTTACCAGTACCCATATTCATTTGAGATCTGGGGTTTGCTGGTCCCGTAGCGGCCAAGTTGCTCAGTATCACACGTCAGAACGTGTAAAGACACAAACAGAAGAAGATGCAGCGAAACCAAATCTTCCGGGTTCCGGGAGAAAATGCGCTGCCTGGAAGAGCAGGAATATGCAGAATTCGACAGCTGCGTCGTTCTCAGAAAACGCAAAAGTTCTACCAAAAACTGAACGGATGCCGTAAAGGCTTTGTGCCGTGAGCCGAAATGTGTCGGGATAAGAATGGCAGTATTCTGACGGACTCTGTGAGGTGACCGATAGGTGGAAGCAGCACTTCGACGCACACCTGAATTGCGCCGAGGCGGAGAATCATAGTGGCGGGGAAAGCGATTTCGACGGTGCAACGAACGGGAAAAAGATGCAGCCCCAATGATAGGGGAAGTTAAAGAGCCTAAAGAACAACTAACTCTAGTTGGGAAAGATGGCATCGAAGCGGAGTTTATTAAAATGGGACCAGAAAAGCTGGCCGTTTGTATGTACATGCATATTGTTAGAATTTGGGACACGGAATGCATTGTATGCTGCTCTGAAATCCACGAAAATATGATGCGTGGGCACGTTGTACTCTCGACATTTCTGGAGGATTTTTCGGAGAGTAAAAATTTGATCCGTAGTATCACGGGCCCCAATAAAGCCCGCTTGATACTGCGCTACGAATTCTCTTGCTATTGGAGATTGAAGACGCAACCAAATCTGGGAGAACTCCTTGTAGGCGGCGTTGACCAGCGTAACGCCGCGGTAATTACAACAATCTAGCCGATCGCCCTTTTTGTAGATGGGACAGACTACACCTTCCATCCACTCTTCCGGTAGTTTCTCCTCCTCCCGAATTTTTGAAATTATCCAGTTAAGTACCGTTGCTAGCTGTTCATGGCTATTTTTGAAGAGTTCTGCGGGTAGTTGGTCCTTTCTGACGGCTCTATTATTCTTCACCTGATCGATTTTTCGTCAGATCTCTTCGAGTTCGGTAGCCGGAACTTTGTTGTAGTTTGTAGGCACTCCTAGGTTAACTACCGTTACGTCTCCTTCTGTATACCGCTGTTGAGATGCTCATCGAAGAACTGCTTCCAACTACCGATCACCTCGCGCTCGTTTGGAATTAGATCCCTTCCCTCGTCCCTACACATGTCATGTTTAGAAGTGTAGCCCTTACGAGTGGTGAACCAATTCTCGTGAAACTTGTGCGTGTCGTTAGCCCAGAGTAGTAGTTCCTGCTCCTTACGATCCCTGTCCCCCTTCTGGTGCTGTTTCTTATTCAGGATCGTGGTCAACTCATTCCACGCTCGTTGATACTTGCTCAAATTTTTCCAAGCTCTTTTTCTCCCTCTATCGATTGTTGGCATTCCCCGTCAAACTAATATTTTCGTGCGCTCGAGCTTTCCTCATCTAGCACCGCGGTTGCGGCCTCGTTGACGGCCCAGTGTATCATATTCCATCTGTTTTTTCGAGGGTTGAAGTATTTAGCTCCACAGAGGAAGGCAGAGCTTCATCCAGTACGCGCGTCTAGTTTTCGGCAACTCTGATTACCAACGATCTGATTACCGGTAACGGTCTGATTACCGAATATTTAACCGAGGGGAGGCTGGTAAACGGCTGAATAATGCGTACCGTCGGTGTCTTGTGCACGTGCAGGCATAAAATAGACCATACAGTGGTTCATAGCCTCTTATTCAGCAACTCCTATTCCTACCTCCTCGTGGTACCAGCCGGGATACGAGCAACTTTGGTGGAGATCGGGTGACCAACCCCGGTGGAAGCCAAGGTCGTATGCTGACAGGAAAGGAGGGCTCTTTCGAGCTTCGTTGGCCCTCCGGCGAAACAGGGGGTTGGTCTAGCAGGCTTTGCAAGCCGTCACCGCGAAAAATACTAAAGCACGGAACGAAGAACAAATAAATTCTTACTGGAACAATCGGAATAGACCCACGCGACGAAAAAGGACTATGGATTGGAAACTCGGGACGTGGAACTACCGATCTCTTAGCTTCCAAGGGAGCACTCGAGTGCTCCCGACGTATTGAAGAGCCGCAAGTTTGACATCGTAGCGCTGCAGGAGGTGTGCTGGAAGAGCTCAACGGTACGTACGTTCAGACATACCATCTACCAGAGCTGCGGCAACACACACAAGCTGGGTACAGCTTTCATAGTGATGGGCGAGATGTGGAAACGGGTGATTGGGGGGTGGCCAATCAATCCTCGAATGTGCAGGTTGAGAATCAAGGGCCGATTCTTCAATATAAGCATCATCAACGTGCACAGCCCTCACCGCAGAAGTACCGATGACGACAAGGATGAACTCTACGCGTAGTTGGAGAGTGAATACGACTGCTGCCAAAAACATGATATCAAGATCGTCATCGGGGACTTCAATGCTCAGGTCGGCCTGGAGGAGGAATACAAACTGGTGATTGGAAGGTTCAGTGCACACCAGCGGACCAATGAAATGGGCCTAAGACTTATCGACTTTGCCGCCTCCTCGAATATGGCCGTACGTAGTACCTTTTTCCAGCACAGAATCCATCACAAGTACACCTGGAGGTCACCAAATCAGACAGAATCACAGATAGACCACGTTTTGATCGACAGTCAGCACTTCTCAGACATTATCGACGTCAGATCCTATCGAAGCGCTAACGTTGACTCGGACCACTACCTAGTGATGGTTAAGATGCGCCCAAGACTCTTCGTTGTGAACAACATTCGGTACCGACGCCAGCCTTGGTTAGATCTCGCGCGGCTGAAGCAGCCAGACGTCGCCGCAAACTACGCGCATTCACTCGAAGCTGCGCTGCCGGAAGAGGACGAGCTGGACGAAACCCCTCTTGAGAACTGTTGGAACACTATCAAAACAGCCATCAGTAGTGTAGCGGAAAGCTCCATCGGGCATCGGGCAACCAATCGGGCGGAACGATTGGTTTGACGATGAATGAAGGAGGGTGACGGATGAGGAGAACGCTGCGTAGGCGGCCAAGATGCGCAGTGCCACACGTCAGAACGTGGAAAGACACAAACAGAAGAAGATGCAGCGAAACTAAATCTTTCGGGAGAAAATGCGCTACCTGGAAGAGCAGGAATATGCAGAGTTGGAGTGGCTGCATCGTTCTCAGGAAACGCGAAAGTTCTACCAGAAACTGAACGAATCCCGCAAAGGCTTTGTGCCGCGAGCCGAAATGTGTCGGGATAAGACTGGCAGTATTCTGACGGACGATCGTGAGGTTACCGATAGGTGGAAGCATCACTTCGACGAACACCTGAATGGCGCCCAGGCGGAGAACCATGGCGGCGGGGAAAGCAATTTCGACGGTGCAACAAACGGGGAAGAGGTGCCAGCCCAACGATAGGCGCAGTTAAGGAGGCCATCATGCAGCTAAAGAACAACAAGTCAGCTGGAAAAGATGGCATCGTAGCGGAGCTTATTAAAATGGGACCAGAAAAATTGGCCGTTTGTCTATATCGACTAATTGTTAGAATTTGGGATACGGAACAGCTACCGGAGGAGTGGAAAGATGGGGTTATCTGCCCGATCTATAAAAAGGGCGACAATTTGGACTGTGAGCACTATCGAGCGATCACCGTTCTCAATGCCGCCCATAAAGTGCTGTCTTAAATCATTTTCTGCCGTCTATCACCAATTGCGAATAGATTTGTGAGAACTTATCAAGCCGGCTTCGTCGAAGGTCGGTCTACAACGGATCAAATATTTACACTGCGGCAAATTTTCCAAAAGGGCCGTGAATACAGAGTTCCCACGCACCATTTATTTGTTGACTTCAAAGCCGCATATGATACCATCGACCGGAAAGAGCTATGGAAAATCATGGACGAGAACAGCTTCCCCAGGAAGCTCATCAAACTGTTTAAATCTACGATGGATGGCACACAGTGCTGTGTTCGGATTTCGGGTGGATTGTCAAGTTCATTCGAATCACACAGAGGGTTTCGTCAATATGATGGTCTTTCATGCCTGCTGTTCAACATAGCGCTACAAGGTGTTATGAACCGAGCGGATATCAACACGCGGGGCACGATATTCAACAAATCTAGTCAATTCGTCAATTCGCCCTGTACAAGACGCTTATTAGACCGGCTGTTCTCTGCGGGCATGAAACATGGACAATGCTCGAGGAGGACCTGCGAGTGCTCGGAGTTTTCGAACGACGACTGCTAAGAACGTTCTTCGGCGGTGTACAGGAGAACGGAGTATGGAGGCGGAGGATGAACCATGAATTCGCACAGCTTTATGGCGAACCCAGTATCCAGAAGGTGGCTAAAGCTGGACGGATACGATGGGCAGGACATGTTGCAAGAATGCCGGACAACTACCCTGCAAAGACGGTGTTCGCCTCAAATCCGGTAGGAACAAGACGACCAGCAGCGCAGCGAGCAAGATGGTTAGACCAGGTGGAGCGAGATCTGGCGGAGAGTACTCGGTGTCCGAGGAATTGGAGAGCGGTAGCCCTCAACCGAGTTACATGGAGAAACTTTGTTCAACAGGCTTTGTCCTAGGACGGCAAGCCACCTAAGTAAGTAAGTTAACCGAGGGGAGCGGCTTTGTCACGAAGTATAAACCGTTGATAGTTTTGGGCGCAAATGTACTGCTACTAGATAATGGCCCAAGTCGATATTACCATCACGTAGGGAGCGTACTTTGGTGATGTTCGAGAAAAACCGGCAGTCGATATGGTTTAAGGTTCATTGGTCACGTGATCTTCAGGTGACCTTGTGGAATGAAGGTGCTTCTGATCACCAAACCTCGGGAAGCTGCAAAGTAGATGCACCGTTGGCCGTTATCGTTCGTGTCGGTGTGCAGGCTATGAGGCGCAAACACCGGTCTATACATTGCTTCTGGTCGTTCATATTCCCGACGACGATCTTGATGTCCCGTGGCGAGCATCTGTTGTACGTTGCCTCTAGCTGCGCATTCGTGGTTTCAAAGTGAAAAAAATGACATACAAAACTGCTCGCCAAGTCGGGCTACTTTCAAACTTTCTGGGAATAAACTACAACATTAGGGTTAGGTTAAGTTATTAAGGTTATTGAATCTCCTTTCCATAGCCGAATATCCGCTCCTTGACCTTGACACTATTCATAGGGTTTGTGCATCTGTGTAACCGAATTCGACCTACTGTTTCTTCAGATCAGCTAATTCTATCTCCAACACTTTTTGTGTTTTACGAAGTGTGACCAAAAACTTAATCAGGCTAAGTTCCGACGCGTTCTGTGGGTTGCCGTCTCTTAGTAATAAACCGAGATTGTTATCACCAGTCTAACACCGGCCATACGTGATGGCAGGAAAGGTCCGACCAAAACAGCGTCTCGTCTCCGTGAGACCGCAGCAAGCGGAGCAGATGCTTCTGGAGGCACTCGTTCCGGCATAGTTCTCCGTTGAAAGTACCCGTAGTGATGTCCGACCTACCAAACCAAGAACGGCCGATGCTTAAGCAGATTCAACAACTTTCTTATATTCACCAGGTGAGCTTCACTTCGATTTCTTGTCACTGCCTGACCGCTGGTGGGTTGTCTGGATCTTCTTGAGTGACTTCACTCGACACATCGTTCCATGGGTTTTAGTTATACAATGGTTGGATAAGCTACTTTTAAACAAAAGTTTTTGTTGGGAACTGTCTTCCTTTTAGAATTTTAGAGGCTAAGCACCCTCTACTTTAGTTTTTATATAACAGTTTTAGTTTCATTCAAAGCTGTTACTGCAGGAATCGATCGTTGCAGGTTGAGTCTCGGGTTTGCCTGATTCTATTTTATCCTTGTTCTGAGATAACTTTCTCTAGAAAAACTTTTCGTTTTTAAAATGCTTTTAATTCTACTATTACGAAATTCACAAAATAGTCACTTGACAAATAATTCGTAAACAAAATCTTCAATAATAAATAGTTTGTAAAACAAAATATTCACTGGCACAAACATTTTGCACATACGTATTTCGGTTGTTTGCAACCTTCCGCGGTGCTCTGGTGTTTCTCACCAAATTTTGATTCTACACAATAATTCTATATACCCAACAACTACCGATAAATTACAAAAAAAGTATCTGAAAAGCATGCTCAACAAGAAATCGCGGACAAAATTATCAACAAACAGCAAACCAACACCGACAAAACCTATATTTTTCTGACCACTCTTTGGTTTCGTTTTTCTTATGACCGTGTATTTTCTCAACTTGTTTTTTATCGCAGACGGCTACAATAGGATTAATACTGGTAAATAATTATTGTACAAGAAAGTATATTTTGTTCATTGGTTACATGAGTTGGATTACTTTTCCTAACGTAAGAATTATATTAGTATAATAGTCTAGCGAACAGTTGGGTCAGCAAGCAGTCCCACAGGGACAAACCGCTAGCTCACTATTGGTACCTAAAGCATTGGAACGAACATGCTTACAGAAAGTAAAATCATAGTTATAATATTAACAGAATAGTAAACTAAGCTGCTAAGTTTGTCCCGTTATGTATGTTAATGTTGATTGCAACGTCGTTTTGGTCAAAATATGAAATGCTTACATTTGGTTGGCTGCTCTCTATTTTTCACTTCGGTTTTCTTCTATTTGTGTTACTCTCTTACTGTTGAAAAAATATCTCAGATAATTTTTTTATGAAATTGATATCAACTACTAACATCCTTTTTTGTGGTTATTTTACGTTGATGTTCCTATTACCGTTTTACAAACCGAAATTTCAATGCTAAAATATTATTTTACTGTTTTGAACTATCCAAAATTCCAATTTATTGTGGTACTGAACTCCTCATAATCTAATGCCTTTTGGTTATTCGAATAACACTAAATAGCACTAATATTTTTCCAAACACCAGTTCTTCTAACTTTAGATTATAATGTTTCGCTTTATTTTATTCGAGAATTTAGAATCATTTTTCTTCTAACCGAGCGAAAATATTTATTCATTCGTTTGTCTATCTTAGGAAATACGGCAAGCAGCCGAATTCTTGGAACTCCCTCAACTGATGGTACTTTTGTCGAACACGCAAGCAAACCAGAGTTTCATGAACGATGAAACCCTACAGCACTATTCTACGGTTAGTTGCAGCCTTTCCGTCTCAAAACACATGTGTTAACATGTTTTTTCCTTGTTTTTTTTCAGTGCATGAAGCAAAACCTAGAGAAATATTGTGTTCAGAATGGGATCTTCGGAGATATAACGTTCGAGCTGGACGATGGACACATGAAGGCTCACCGGGCCATGTTGGTAGCACGGTGCGATGTCATGAAGGCGATGTTGAACGGGGACTTCCGTGAAGCCCATGCCAACTTGGTAATTCGTCATTTGTCAGCCAGCTAGTGACTTGGAATGTAACCAATTGCTTATTGGCTATTGCAGATTGTACTTCCAGGCGTAACCGAATACACATTCCACAAGTTGTTGTGCTATCTTTACACGGATGAGATACCGCCGATTTCAGCGGACAAATGTTTGAACCTTCTAGAACTAGCGAACAGACTGTGCTTACCACGATTACTGAATTTGGTCGAATGTCGAGTTATAGAAGATCTCACGAGGATGTCACAGAATGAAACCAGTGAAGCTGTTGAGCATTGTTTGAGGTTACTGGAACCGGTGAAGGTACGTTTGAATTGCTATAAATTTTAAAACAGATGCATAATGGAATATGTTTTGAATTTTAGCTCCATAATGCGCATCAATTAGCCGAGTGGTGCATGTCGTATCTTTGTGTGAATTACAACAGCATTTGCAAGCTATCTCCGAGGAGTTTGAAGGGCCTGCATCCGGATAACCAAGACTACCTACGAGAGCATCGATGGCCTCCGGTGTGGTATTTGAAAGACTATGATTACTATCAGCGGTGTATGAATGAGCTCAATCGCGAACTGAATAATGGGAAGAAAGACTGTACGGCAGATGACAAAGGTTGTCTATGCTTTTCTGGAGGTAAATAACCTGCATACATTCGGTCCTTAAACAATAAATTGCATAACTGGTTATGTAAATTTCTACTGAATTGTTCGGAAATGAACAAAGCGTGTGTAGGAATTTACAACACCGTATTCCAAATTCGTTTATTGGTATTTGTCAATTTTTCCAACCTATGAATTTTGATAACCTTTGGAGTCATTCACGCACAATCATTTGAAATTTGAGTTCGCTGCATTTCATTGCATATCCGCCGAACTTCCTTGCATGTTTAATCCTTTAGTTATTGAACTAAAAATTATGCAAAAACCAATAAACAACGTATTTCAGTAGAAGTATATAATTTAAACATAGCTTCCAATGCACCGTGCTAGTTGAGTTAATTTTGTGTTTTACTTTTGCATCCCTGTTTCTTTCTCCTTATTTTATGTCGTCATTTCTTTTCTTTGAAATGTATTCTCTTACACTTTCCCATGCCTTTTCGCGATTTCCATACCGAACATGTTCATCATTGCATCCCCGTTCCCTTTTGCACCCTGTTACCATTACAAATTCGTCGATGCATCCGCCTATTGATTACCGGCTGGTTCCCGCCCTGCACAAACCCTATCCAATCACAACCCGCGCGTTTACACATGCAACCTATTGGGAAAAGTGTTTTTCTGGCTACTAGGTAAATCGAAACGCTCGGCAGCGGCAGCCAAGTCGACACTGCAAACTGCAATCACCGCCAGTTCAGAGCACCAGGACGTGGTCAGCACCAGTCTGTTCCAGTCCAATGCCAACTCAGTGAACCAGCTTGATCCGGAACATGACGGAGCGGATCTCTGACATTTGGCTGACGGACCCTGGAGGTTAGTTGCAAAATTGTATTTCGATAATTAAATGAATGTTCTACTTTGCGTTACCTTCGGTTGAATTAACGGGTTAAAGTTTTTCAATTTGTTTGAAACGTATTTATCTTATGTGCCTTACAACCAAAAATCAAAATGTATTTAATTTATTATTGCTCATATATTATTATCTAGTATTCTATTATCTAACATTAACAAAAATTTATAGAACGCACTTTGTGTTTTGCCGTACAAAACGTATCTGCCACTTACTATGAAATGTAAATGGAAAGAATCATTGTCGTTACAGTTTGATACATTTAGGATTTGGGACATTTAGGACATTTAGGATTTGGCCGTTTAAATATTTCAAGCAGTCGTCTCCATTTAACTCGGTCTTGGACCACTCGTCGCCAATTTCTCAGACGTCTAGGAAATCACAAATCAACTTTCACTCGATCGAGTTATCTCGCATGTTGGACCTCTTTGTCCTTGGTCCCAGTGGGGCTATCGAGAAGAAAACGATTTCTAACACACTATCGTCCAGTATACGTACGACATATCTGTCCCAATATAACCTCCCGATCAGGCGTATATTGGAATTGTCCCCAAGCAATGCATGTACCTCGCAAGGTATCTGTCTCCGCCATTCTCCGCTTTCGATTTGTACTCCACCACAGAACAGAAGTGGAAGTCCGAACGATTCGGCGATCAAAACTGGTAACCGAGTCTTTTTTGTTTTTATTTTTCTTTGGGAAGGTTTTCGCATAGAAGCGAATAACAGCAATATAAGCAGAACGCTCGCTGCCAATCGCATAGCAGCTTTCACATGCTTTCGTGTGCATTCGTATGCGTTCGTGTGTTTTCGTGGAAAAAAGTGACTCGCTTCCGCCAGGTTCGCTAGTATCTGTAGAAAGTAGCATGTACGTGTTTGGATTTCTACTTCCACTTCTGTTCTGTGACTCCACCTTAGATCGCCCGCAGCACCTTTCACTCGAACACGGCAAGGGCACGCATATCTGCCATGAACAGCATTACTACTTCAACCATATAATGAACTGCCGGTCTTATGAGAGTTTTATGCATTGTTAACTCCGTACCGTGACTCGTGAGCGGTGTGTGCTTCTTGATCATAGCGTTTTGTGAGGGACAAAGTAAGATTTCCTTTTTGCATGCATCGCTAAAGGAATTTGGTCCCGTGGGCTCTCCCTTCCCGTAATAAAGTCTTCTATGTGAACGATTATCGATCAATTTTTCAAATTTTTACTAAATGACAAACGACTCTTTCGGTCCACTCCTGCGGCAACGTCTCATCCTTTCAGATATTGGAAATTTCTTAGTGTATTACCATTACTAGCTTTTCTGTCGGGTTTGTAGAGCTCTGCTGTCATTCCGTCATGCTGCTTTGTTAGTTTCCAACTTTCCATTTAATCGCTTGGAGATCTGAGGCGGGGACACTTGTTTCTTCCATAAGCACTCCAGAATTAACTTTCGTTCCACCTCCTTGTGTAACTTAACCATGAAAAAAGCGCTTCCATCTGTCGACCAGCTCGCACTCGTTTGTGAACCGATAACCCTAATCCGCGCACACCTCGGGAAATATTTCGATGTTGTAGTTTGATTCAGGTAGGTTCCTTACTAGGGACACGCTACCGAATTTCGTAATGTGGCGACCATCTTGGGTTTAGCGTTCGAGACAACATATCGCTGCCATGAACTGCTCCTAATGTGGAGTGCAGAGGTTCACTAGGTTGAGAAAACGGTGTTCTGGCCTGCAGTGGAATCACCGTCAAGAGCCGCACCTGACATGTGGACAGACGCTGAAGGTCGGCAACGCTATTTCTCGTACCACCACTCAGTATTCACTGAGTACCCTCTTCCCTGTTAGCATGTTTGCATCCAGCTCATTGGAGTGGAATCAATTTCCTTTCTACAGGCCGGATTAATTTAATTTTCACTTACTTCGGGCGGTTGCCAAAAAGCTGATAAGGTTCGGTGGATCTACACATATCTCGCACAAGGTGCTAGGGGGGAAGACGGAGTAAGACGGCCCCTCTAAGCAATTAAATTGCTAGCATAAAATGCGTTCGAAAGTTTGCTTTTTGTTGTACCACACATGAATAAGCATTTATTTACCTACCATTAAATATTATACAATTATTTGTTTTGTGTATTTTACCACGATTTTTCGTTAATTTTTAAACCGTCTAAATATCGCGCGTCAATTTTCAGGCGGGGTAAGAAGGACCACCAAAGGGGTAATACGGACCATGACGGAGTTATACGAATCGTGGCAGTTTTTATGCGTTTTTAGAGTTAGTAGTTTAGAGAAAACTAACTTCAATAGTATTTACTCAACAGAAACAAATTTTTTAAGGATTTTTCATAAAATTAGCTTGTAACCAGTGTTGAAAAATTCATAGCAGCAAAAAATTCAATGAGATTTCAAGCACAAGAAATTTCATCTTTGATCATAAACGCCGAATTCACATATGAATTTCTCTCGCTATTATATGCGATGTCTCTGTTGCTATGCGATGTGAACCAAATTCAGCTGTGAGCATTTTGCTTACTTCTTCCACAGCTGGCATTTCATACAACGAACCAGAGAGCGAAAGAGAATTAACCGCCAGAGAAAATATCAGCTGCGAAAAAAGCTAGCACACATTCATGAATGAAGATGGCAAACAAATTGGCAGAATTTACATTTTTCCTTCGCGAGAATCGACATTTTCTTTACTAGACCTAATAAGAATTTGATAAACATGTAGTTTAAATGTGTGTTTTAGTTTAACTTTACGATTTATAACATAAAATTAAGTTGTACAGCTCAGCCAACTCAAATGCCAGTTCTTTGGTCATACTGAGTCCATAGAACCGCTCCTCCAGTTCTAGCAAATGCTGAACAAGTTCAAGATCCGAGCCTCATTGTTGGCGTATTGTTACGTACTTTAATCTGCCGACGAAGAGTTGTCTTGGGAATTCCGAATGTGGTAAATGCTGTCCTGATGGACATACCTTTATCAATGGCTAACTTGGCCTGATTCATCTGATCCGCCGTCTACTGCATCCGTGATGTTTTTCTAATATGATTTCGAGGCATCTACGTAAACAAAAACGAACACCACACAGGAAAACCTTCAAACAATATTAGCGCTACAACGCATGGCCCTTTTACTCTGTTAAAAATGGCCCGTTTCACCTCTAGTTTACAATCTTCACCATTTTGCATTTTTCACTTAAGCCGTAGTATTTTACATACCTATTTCGACACACACAAAACAGGAATCGTTTTACAAACGTCAGCGATGAATCGTCGAAATACTCCGTTTTTTTATCAACAACACTTACTCCACTGACGATAGCGGTAAACAACCGCTCTGGTACGATGTATGCATGCATTGTGCCACACGAACATACAGGTTTGCAGCGCCTTCCTGCACAGTCCGCTTACGAGGCAAGTCAATGCCAACAGCTCATAAGCGCAACGGCTGCGCTAGGATGTATGTATACAGACTACAGGCTACTATAGGCTACAAGGTCTATGGCGGGGAGATGATTAGGGACATGGTTCGTAACGGATCGTACAAATATAACCTGGCTTTCAAGCAACACCGCAGTATTCGGTCTTCCGACTTCAAGATAGGGCTTCGGGATAAATTTTTATGCTGATTGAACCGTGTCCTACAGTCTTTTCTCAGTGCAAGGATTGAATACATTTTCCAGTAGAACAAAACTGACCTAGAAGATTTTGAGAGGATGGTGAGAATTCATGTAAATCGGTAGCCAGGAAGCAGCGCACTGCCTGGATTTTCCAGGATATGTTGCAAAGAAAAAATGGCACATAAAAGGTTGCTAAACCGACATCGTGTCCAGTGTTCACAATAAGACCATCATAAGAACTTTTAAGATTTCCCTGTTGGTAACAGTGAGACATCCATCCTCTTCTTTTAATCTGTTCTAGACCATTGCTGTGGTTTTGGACAACATTTTTACTGCCGCTACTCGCATAACAGTACCATTCATATAGGAAACTCCATAGAAAATGGGACTGTTATGCGAGCAGCGGCAGCTTAGGAGTCGCGTAGCTTTAGGTAAAGTTTGAATAATTTTCGCAACTGATAGTTTTTATTGTGAGGCAAATATTTTACGTTCTAAAGAAATAAGGACTTCCTTACATAATGTTTACCAGTGATGAATACTAACTGCATATTTTTGTATTTGTTCCTTGTCGTCTTATCGTTGCTTGTATTTTGTTGACTCAAATTTACGAGATCAACATACTCGTGGTAACATTCTAGTCGCTCAAGTGGGTCAAAATGTTATTCTATACTGCTGAGTTATTGTTATCCTTCCAAAGTTGAGTGATTTAGTTGAGGTTTTATCAATTTTGTTGATAAAGGTAAAGGTGATAAAGGTAAATAGCGGGAGCTAAGATTTTTTTAAAAGATTTGTTTGTTTAAAGTTAATCAGTTATAGAGGCCCAAATTCATAATTTAAATAATCTCTGTTTTCCGATTACAGATCGCTTCGCTTCATCGTAATTCTGCCGGTGTTGATCTGCTTCATCTGCACTATCCTGAGCATCCTGATAATATTTCAAATATACACCTAATATTTGCTGTCGCGGTAGCCACCGTTGGATGGCTATTGATAAACTGCTGGATTCTGAACTCTTTGCAAACCTTACGTCTATAGAATAAGGATACTCGGACATTTTTGCGTACCGTACTCTACTAGCAATTGAAAACACACAAAATGCGTATTTTAAAATCCTCACTCTGCCAGTCAACAGAAGAATTAAAAATCCAAGCGGAAAACGAATACTATTATTAAAGCCAACATTAGATGGTTGGCGATTCCGGCCAACGATTTAATGCATTAAATCAGTAATCAGCAAAACCAAGAAAAAACGTTCTCGTAGGTAACGTCAAATTTGCTTGTAACTCTATAACCGAACCAGCCAGTATACTATACATATAGATACTAAGAAGAGATGATGGCAGATCTTTGATTAGCTTGTAACAAACAGCAACACAGCCGAATTCCAGTTTTTCGTGCAAAAATATTATGTATGGATCTCGAATCTAAAAAAAACGTATCGTATCGAATTCATTCGTCGACCGGACGTATAATTTCATACCTGTCTATAGTGATATTTTTACACTATACTTTGTGAAGCAATGAACTCAATCATTGTACCGAATGTAGAGCAGATTGCTGAACGAGTCCGATACGTTACAGGAATAAAGTGATTGACGAGTGAAAGGCGAAAAAATACTCCAGGGTCTTTTAAAATGGAACACTAGCAAAACAAAACATTAGTAGACGAAGTTTGAGCAACAAGTAAACAACAAACTGTAGACGTACATAGTAGCGAAACAATACAGGCTAAAAGCAAATTTAAGCAAACAAAAAAAACGTGACAGAATTTTACCCTCAAATTTTAGAGTGTTTAATTTTTCGCACATAGCTGTTGATGCAAGACAAAGAACAAAACGTAAAACGGTAGTAGGATTTTTGGCTAACGTCGAACAGGACGTTGCAATTTTTGTTTTGTAATGTATGCTGCAACAAAATTGTCATTTTCTTCAAAAATGCGCTGTGTGATAGTTCAACGCTTAGAGCTTTTTTTATTGCGTTGGTGAATGAGATTACTGGCGGCGGCATTTATGATTATTTTTGTGAAAGAAATGACATGTTGGAGCAACATGGTTGGTTCCGCTTGAT
The DNA here is from genome assembly GCF_943734655.1 of Sabethes cyaneus. Lineage (NCBI taxonomy): Eukaryota > Metazoa > Arthropoda > Insecta > Diptera > Culicidae > Sabethes > Sabethes cyaneus. The sequence goes on from NC_071354.1 coordinate 150,326,929, forward strand.
GAGAGTGATTGTGTCAGAGACAGTACCAAAAGATCAAACCGTTAATGTGAAAAGTCTGTTAGCATTTATCAACAAAGCATTATATTCAGTAACTACACTAGGAAACAGCCTGCGTTTAGTAGTTTTGTACACGATTTATTCGATAGCAGTTTCGCAAGATGTTTCCGAAGCTATTATTATTATTATCGATACGTCGTACTGGCTTAGAGTAGCAGCTCAGCTGATTTTATTTACAATGGTATAGAAACAATGGAAACCAAAACGCGTTTAAAAGCCTTAAGGATAAAAATTACGTGTAGTTCTCGTTCGGTATAATACAGTATCGTTATTATTTTGTCTCGGACGCCAGAGAAAATATATTATTTTCTTATTTTCAAACACTTAGCCGCAGTCGAAAATTTGCTGCTGTTCACAGGCAACAGAACAGATGGCTGGTGGAACAAAAAAGCCAATCAAAAAAAATTGTTTGAAATAAAAATTGTTTTTTAGAGTTCAATTCTTCTGATATTTTGAATATAAAGGCTATGCTATTAGACGTAAACAAAGAATTTGGCAAACTCGTTTCAATTCCCAAGCAAAAAAAACTATGCTGTGTAAAGGTTACTATTTCCTAACATTCGATGAAAGATTGAAGAAGACAAAACAAACTCAAGCCTAACAAGACCTTAAAAGATACAGAAACTATCACTGCGCTATTTTCAGATTTATTCTAGTGGTAAACTAAAATAGAATGGGAAAAAATCGACAAAACATTATTTAGGAACATGCAACTTAGAGCAACAACAACAACAACAAACAGAATCGAAAATAGCTTAGCTACTCTTTTCGCAAAAAATAAAGGAAACCTTTGGAAACGATGGTCGCAGTAGTTTTGCCTACGAAAACGAAAGAAAGTTTCCTATCCCTGCCACAGCGAGGCAGGAAAAATGCTTCCACTGCATAACTGAAATAACGTCAAAATAGAACTTTATCTGAAGTTTTTGGTGCGTCTTAATAGAATACGCAACCTGGAAATTATATAAAAATAAAACTTATACAATTTAATTATACTGCACTGAGAAAACTTTTCGTATAGTTTCTATGTGTACCACATATAGATTTTTCCAATGTGCCCAGTAAATGATCTTTATGCGCCAAACAATTATCATTTATGTGCACGCGAAAAATTGGCACATACTATTCATATGCGTATTTTTAAGTGTATAATTGCACATACTATTCATACGCGTATAATCTTTATGCGTATTTCTGGGAGGATTGTGTTCATATGGAAATTTACTATTAGTTATGTGCAGAATGTTTCGAGTGTATGTATACGTGGTAGAATTAATTTCCAGGTAGAATTTTATTCTAGTTATTCGGATATCTTGATCCCACTTTAATGTTGAAGGTGAAATTCACAATATTGTGAAAAGTTAACTATCACAGTAAGAAGTTTTACAATGAGTGTATCATAGATATCATAAGTCACTAACACCCCCATTCTGTATTTTGAACGGATCCTTATTTCGTTCGATTTGTTTCGAACGAGTTGTTTTACCCATTTGATTTTGCTGGCGGAATGAAGAATACTATCCACTTTCGTTAGAAAAACCAACTTGTTCGTCGGGCCACTGTTATGGTCGGGCCACAGACAAACAGACGGGACACTCGAGTGAATTCCATCGTCCAATCAAAAAACACTCATATTTCAAAAAAGTATGTTTCGCAACATGGCCACACCGCGGCGCGCGGGTGTTGCTTCGAGTTTTCAGTATAAAACCATACAAATGTAAAAACCCTACAGCATAAAACCATGCAAATGCAAGCTACTCCGCAACATGCATAACAGAGGGTGCTAGTGTGCAAGCAAAATGTGTAGGACGATGGTTTTTAAAGGATTTTCTTCTATGTGTCTTGTCAGTTCGTCAGTGGTCGGGCCATCACGATTTTACAGTTTCACACCTGTATTCTGTATTTCGAACGAGTTGGTTTTTCTAACGAAAGTGGATGGTATTCTTCATTCCGCCAGCAAAATCAAATGGGTAAACTCGTTCGAAACAAGTCGAACGAAATAAAGATCCGTTCGAAATACAGAATGGGGGTGATGGTGTCCAATATAATCACCTCAACCAGAAACTTCAATCTCGTTCGACATTGACCTTAAATACAGATTTTTGCTGTCGCCAGATGTAAATTCCGCTACCGGTTTTAGCCATTACAACCACGATCGTTTTTTATCGAAGGATTGTTCACTTCTTACAGAATGTGTCTTACCTCTAATTCTTGAAACAGAATCAGGCCATAGATTGAGGGAAAATACCAATTCACAGTCAGATAAATCAAATCAAATTGCGAAACAACCAATGGATTATTGATTATATTTTCAAACTCAGTAAGGGAAAAATTGCGAGTAACGCTTTCATAATTTTTTCTATGGCAGATAGAAAAGCGGCCTATGCGATAGTGAATAATCGTAGTCCTACACACTTGTGTTCAGTGCGCTTCGTCATCTGCTGAACACAGTGGAATGGTTGATCCGAGTCACATCACAGCTACAAGCTCCTGGATATCCAGCACAATCACGTGCTTTGAATAAGGCGAAAAAAAGAGATATTGCCAATGGTTAGGACGAAGCATTTTAAGAGGCATATCAAAAAACCAAAGATTCGAGGAACTGGTTCTTCCAACAACAGAAATATGGAGGAAGTGGTTCTTCCAACAACAGAAATATGGCACTATAACTTCTGACTGATCCAAAACATTTTACAACTACCCTGAATATAAATCAAGTATTGGTAGAGAACATTCGGCTAATCGCCTGTTTAGCTCTATTGTCACGAAAACTATGCGAATACAGAGCAAATGCTCTACTCCTCAATTGAGAAACAAATTTAACAGCCAAAAAGTTTCCCCAATCAGTTCACGATCAGTTCAACTACCACTACCAAAAATATGGAAGAGGTCTTCCCGCAGGTAAAGAATTATTTGTTTCGATTAAACCAAGACCAAGTTGATGTCCTGAAAGTAAACAATATTGTGAAAGAATAAAACTACTCATTCTCTTCAATCAATTTTATCATTTGAATATGGAAGCTAGACCAAATTGATGACTTGAACGTATAATAGGCTCGTAGAAAAGAACAACCATCCTTTTCTTTCAGCCGATTACCGTGCTGCATCAATACTTGGACACTTAAAACTAGATTTACCATTTACCAGATTCATGAACGGCTGGATAATGTGCAACACAGACCACATAGTGGCGGGGCTGTCATTCGCTCACACTATGCGCTCAATGGTCCAATATTATGCCTTGTCGCACAGAGCGATTCGGCAACACACCTCTACAGCTAACATGCACACAGCGTACGAACGAAAGCGGAGTGGGAGCGAACGACAGCATTCGGTGAAAAGCGTTCAGTGACTGATCATCCAAACAGCACTTGGTGCTGCCCTTTGCCACACTCCGTGCGGAATTAACGCAAAAAAATTGTTTTGTATTTACAAATTTTCTGCCCTTTTAAAAGTGAAAATACACGCTGCACTGAACAACTAATATGGTCTATGTTAAGTTAGTACGGATCAGGCGACGCAACAGTAAAAATGTTTTTTTTTTTCAATCACACCACTTCAACTGACCCAGCGCAGGGTGTACAATCCAGCCGCGCAGAGTGCGGCTCTTGGTGTGGTAAAGTACGCAGCAAATTTATCATTCTGCGTTTGCGACTGCCTTTTCTTGGTGCGCGTAAAACACGAAAGAGCGTGTTTAGCAAAAGAGACACTGAAGGGAATTTGTGGGCGAACACACACCGCATGGCGAGTGTTGTGTTGTTTAAGAATGTGTGTCTTTTGGTCTGCGCTGCGGTTTATGCCACCTCTATGATAGTGGTCCTTAGCCTCTTATCCAGCCATTTCTATTCCCACCTCCTCGTGGTAGGATAACTAACCTGTTTTGTACCTCATCTACAGCTGTACATGGACACTTACATTTGATTTTGCTATAAGTGTCCAAATTACGTACAGCTTCAGATGCTTCTGATGGGTTCCAAAACAGGCTGATTACCCTACCAGCTGGAATACGAGCAACCAACCCCGGTGGAAACTAAGGTCGTATACCGACAGAGAAGGAAGCACTGTGTTGTCTCGCCATTATACGATGGCAGCCCCATGATGAGACTCGGTAGCATAGCCCTAGTAAGGCAACCTTTTCATATCTAAAATACTACGAAAAATCAAGAAAATTCGACTCGAAACATTTAGCATGGACAAAGGTGACTAAACAAGGATTTGGAATACATGCTTGGTACCTGGAACCGTAAATCGCTAAATTTCGTTGATGGCCACAGGGTGTTGCTCGTTCAGTTAGAACCGCAAAAGTTCGGCATCGTGGTACTATAGGAGATCTGTCGCAAAGGTGGGAAGGTGTGAATTTTATCAGAACGGCGGAGCAACCAACGAGCTGGGAACGGGCTTCGTAGTGATGGGCAGAATGCAAGGTCGCGTAATGAACGGGAGAGGAGGGCGAGCAACAAGGTGATGAGGATAATAGGCCGTTTCACCAACAACACCATCATAAACGTGCACGAAGGTAGACCCGTCGACGAGAAGAAAGCGTTCTATGTATGTCCAGCCGGAGGAAACGTACGACAACTGACAGCTGCTGGCCATGCGATATCATCGTCATCGGGGACATGAATGCTCAGATCGGCAGGGAAGCAATATTGTTGTTGCAGTTGAAAACCGTAATAATCGACGTGCGATATTCGGTTTTATTCTTGTTCTGTACGTCGCAACTACGTCGCAGGTGGTGCGCTGTATAGCACATCAATGTTTTTGATATTGAATAATCATTCACAATTTCAATGCGAGATACCTCGTTTATAACGCTTCAATATAAGCCACGGTTTATAAACACGTCAATGTTAAGTGAGCCCAAGCAAATTCAAAATGACTTTTAGAAACAACCGCTGCCGGAAAAATGCAACGAGCGAGGCACAAAAGCAAACGATGCGAAATTGCTATACGAAACGACACTCGGTATGTAAACACCAGTTATATGAGACTGACCTTCGAAAATTTTCTAGTAAAGCCAAAAAATTACGAACATAAGATACCGTCATCCGGGGCGAGATTGTGCCAAAAAAGCATATGTTTTTGTTCTTTAGCTCAGTATACACGTAATTTAGGAATTAAGTTGATTTCAAACCTATCAATATATACTAAATTGTTCAATTAACAACTACCGTAGAGATGGTTTAGTTACAATGAAACCTAATTTTACTGGAAGTGCATGAACTTTGGCACAATCTCACCCCTTCTAGGGGGTGACATTGTGCCAAAAACATAAAGTTGAGCTAAAAAGCTAAACTGTGAACATTACCAAGTTTATAAACAATACACATAAATATCAGTATAAAGTAGTTCATATGGGGCCGTCCATGAACTAAGTAGACTATTAGGGGCAGGGGGTAGGCCAAAAACAACGCATCATACAAAAAGTATGAACGAAAATAACCCGGGGAGGTCTGAAATAACTAAAAATGAGTCCGTACTCAATGGACAGCATTTATATAGCCAGTAGCGTTTCTAGGGTTAACAAGGGGGAGATATATGAAGGGGTGTATCCTAAGGGCGCATACCTATTTGATCATTTAACAAAAGTAACCACTACTTCGTTCGAGAACCCGCGGCCGCACAACATGTGGCCTATGCCACCCCCCTCCCCCATCCTTAAAATTGGCAGTTTATACACGGTATAATATATTCGTCTTATATTAGAGTGTTCATTCAAAGCATCTGAAATTCCAAAGCAAAAGTAAAAATTAGTTTAAATTACTTAACAGACCTATGACGCTATTTGCTCCAAAATGGATGATGTAATCTAAAATCTGTCAAAATATTCTGCTCAATAGTAAAGAATGTGAGTGTACAGGTGTATTCTGACGTATTTTTGTTGTGCATGTGAAATTCATAAATTGGATCGATCTACGGCTTGGCACAATCTCACCCCCGTGAAGCTCGAAAAGTATAAAGTTTCGAAAAAATTAATTTCGTAATCAAAACTTATCCAACGCATAATAACCATTCAATACATTGTAAATGATTACTTTATATACCTTTAAAAAAGCAAGTTGATGGGATTTCTTGTTTGGGTTGGTTTATGCGGGACATTTTTTACAAGCGTTATTTCCGCGTATTTTTGATCGCGAACTTTGAAACCCTGTTTAGGCTAAATAGTTTGCTAATATTATCTGTATTCCATTCTAAGTTATGAATAAATATGTTATGTTCATCATCATTTTGAATTGAGGTCACCAGTTTCTATAGATATAATAAATTTTCACAAATTAACATTTTTGGTTTTTGGCACAATCTCACCCCGGATGGCGGTATATATATATATATATATATATATATATATATATATATAAATTTAATATAATGCACATGCGAGATTTAAAATGGTTCGAAAACCATGTGGCAACTTAAATTTATTCTACCTGAGAATAAAAATCAGGCATAATGAAACATTTACTCGTATAGCTATTAGCTATTCCCTAAGTTGATAAGCATTTCCTCTTACCAACGCTAATATGAAGAAATAAAGCGCCCTACACACTTAAAAAAATATCAACATTGTAATACATTGAAATTCATTAATAAAACATCAGGAATATGTTGTGCAAATGGCAAAATTCAATTATCGAGATTTAATTCTCCATCAGAAACATTGCGCTCACTGCTTTCCGGATCAACGCCGCAATCAAAATAATTCTTGGTGAATATCCAAACATATAATTCGTGCTTTCTGATGACTTCATTTGGTGCAACGAATGTTATCAGAGATAATTTTAAGCCAACTTCTAAGGTAATTCTTCCGTACGGTGTAAAGATGTTAAATCTTGCTAAATAAAAAGTGTTTAGTTTGTAATTTTGCGCAAGTTTCGACTGTAAATCTGACTATTTTACCTCCACGTTTTAAATCCAAGGGCAGATTTATCATAATGTAGGTTTGTTGTCGACGAAAACCGTGAATTTCTGCTAATATATTTTATTTGTAACACCAACGATGAAATTAATAAACGTTGTGAAATTAGTTGCATCACAAGAAGAGATATAAAACAACTTCAAATTCTTCATCAGAAAAATGAATTGGCCCGACTATTTAAAACAGCCTTTGATAGAATGCCTTAAAACGCTCTATGTTGCATGATTACGATTAAGCCAATCTTAAGCATTATAAGTCCTCCATTTTTTGAACAGCGTAGCAACGCACGCCGGGTCCTCTAATAAGGATATCTTAATGAAGGTGTCCGGATATTGGTACATGGAATGGTCAAGGTCTGCAAGCCAATGTATTTGGCTACATTCGAGGAGGGCGAAAGAAAAGTTCGCAATTTAGCAGCCAAAAAAATTACTAGTGGTGGTATTGCTTGTGACGTCGACGATAAGCGAAGGAATAATTAATGTTGCAAAACGGTGAGCAAGTCATTTCCGACATACACCAGTCACTATATCTTACAAGTGAGCTTAATATAATAAAAATGAACTTAACTTTTATCGCGTATAATACTTACCGATTAATTTTCAAATCTTTTAATTTATCATACCGTAAGCCCAAACTTGCCACGTGTGGTGTTTGCGATTCCTTACGTATGAAAATCAAGATAACTGAAGATGGCGAAAAGGAAAAACTTGCTAGTAATCTGGAGCAGCACCAGCTTAGTCCTAAGTTAATTTTTGACGAGACAAAAAGGTCATTGCACAAAGTAAATTGGTTAATACAGTCAGAACGGCTTCATTCGATTTGCAAAAACAACTCGCTACTTCGCATGTGACATGCGGTCAGGCATTCTATTCTCGGCAATTGTATACCTTAAATTTTACCGTGTACGAAACGTATAATGGCGTAATCACCACCTTTTGTTATTTGTGGGCAGGGATGGTTCGATCACTTTGACTCAATTTTGATTCATTTGACAGTACCGTCTTAACGGGGCCAAATATGACAAAGTTATGTATGAGACATTTGTAGAACAGGTTATTATCTATAATTTTGCTGAAAAAAGTTTTGCTGTATCTTTTGTAGTTCCGACGTTACAATGCTAGTATCTTGTTAGTGACTAAATGAACGTTCATTTAGTCACTGATGAGTTACTAGCGTTGTAGCAACGTAACTACAAACGATACAGCAAAACTATGTTCAGAGAAATTATAGATTAGAACTAGTTCTATAAATGTCCCATATATAATATTGTCATATTTGGCTCGGCTGAGACGGTACTGTCAAATGAATCAAAATTGAGTCAAAGTGATCGAACCATCCCTGTTTGTGGGACGAGACAAAGGCCCGACGAGGATCTCAAGAGGATTGTTGTACACGCTTGAATTATACGATTAATTCTAACTTGTGTTTGGTGGCACCGCAAGTGTAATCTTCAATTTTCGGCTGGAACCAACCATCGTTGTGTGAAGGAGTCACAACGACAACTTGTTAAGCGTAGCTACCTATTACCCCCTCCCCCCCTTCCTTTCCACTCTTTCTCCTCCATTCCCAAAAAAACCCTTCTTCATTACTTTCCCTTACCGCCCCTTCATCAATTGTAGAACCATCGTTTCAAAAAAAATATTAATATATGAATGACGCATATCAACTATCAAGGTCATGACTAAAAATCACGAGGTTTGGTAAAAAAAAAACTATGCCAATCTGACATTTGTGCTTGGTAAGTATGCCAGAGTGCAAAACTACCCCTCTTCTTCAACCGCTAATTGTCGTCTCAATATTGAATCTAGCCTAATTTGATGTCCTGAAAGTAAAGAATTTTGTTAAAGTATAAAACAACCCCTATCTTTCAACCGAGTTTATCTTTAAACCTTGAATCAAGTCCAAATTGATGTCCTGAAAGTGAAACGACATAGAAAAGCGGACAGTTCTCCTTTCCTTTTGCCAGATTGTATCCATATAGGTATTGCAAGAATTTGTTCGAAACTGTTGCTTACACGGAAACAGGGCTGAAGGAATATTTGTGCATGTGACGTGACGCAGCAATTCTCAAGGCGAGGAACTTTAACTTACTTATATAGTAGCTTTCAATTATGAAAATGAATAAAACCATGTAAAAAAATATTGTCTTGCAAAAATTTAACATAACGAACATTTGACATTTAACAAACATAAAATTTTTTTGATGTCATCAAAATACATGTATACATGAGTCATACAAAATATATGACAAAAATATGTTATTTTTGTCAATTTTTAATAGTGTGTAGAAAAAGATTTCCACACTCTCCCGTTCTGACACTACCATAAAATCGACATTTGAGGTGTTAACTAGTAATAAGCAAAAAATTAGCTGCTACTAGTTGCGATGTTCGGAGATATTTCGGGAAGTTTTTTGAAAACATGTTTTCCGGCCTTTTAGGGTACAAATTAGAAAATGCGCGCGCCAGTACGAAGTTCATTCCTACTTACTTACTTACTTAATTGGCCTAACGTCTTATGACAAGGCCTGCGCAGTATAATTTCTCCATCTGTTTCGGTCCATGGCAACTGATCTCCAGTTCCGCGGGCACCCAGTGCTCGCCAGATCTCGCTCCACCTGGTCTTGCCACCTCGCTCGCTGTGCCCCTCTTCGTCTTGTTCCTACCGGATTTGATGCGAAAACCATTTTTGCAGGATAGTTGTCCGGCATTCTAGCAACATGTCCTGCCCAACGTATCCGTCCAGCTTTAACCACTTTCTGAATACTTGGTTCGCCGTAGAGACGCGCGAGCTCGTGGTTCATTCTTCGCCTCCATACACCGTTCTCTTGCACTCCGCCAAAGATGGTTCTTAGCACCCGCCGTTCGAAAACTCCGAGTGCTCGTAGGTCCTCTTCTAGCAATGTCCACGTTTCGTGCCCGTAGAGGACAACCGGTCTAATTAGCGTTTTGTACAGTGTGCACTTTGTACGGGGGCTCAGATTGTTCGACCGCAAGTGTTTGTGGAGTCCGTAGTAGGCCCGACTTCCGCTGATAATACGTCTTTTAAGCTCACGGCTGGTATTGTTGTCCTCTGTTGCCAGCGAACTCATCCCCGTCGATTACCACGGTGCTGCCCAAGCGAGCCCTGTCGCGCTCGGTCCCGCCCGTCAGCATATACTTCGTTTTAGACGTATTTATCTGCAATCCAATCTTCTCTGCTTCGCGAAGTTCATTCCTGTTGTACGCTAAATAGTCCTGCTTGTGTATCTAACTCACGACGTTATTATCGATATGAGATACATTGGAGTAGACAAGGAGAATTCAGGACTGTAAAGGCGACTACTCCCCTCTCCCCTTAATCAGCCTTATTCTTGTTTTCGTTCGAAAGTTAAGCCGATTCGTATTCTTGTTTTCGTTCGAATCAATTCGAACGTTCGAACCAATTCGAACGTTCGAACGCCCCTTCCTTTTGCTCATTCGAATATGAGAATTCCTGATTCGAAGCAAACTATTCGTACGAATACAGGATACGGCCGTAAACAAGAATAAAGGTGATTGTATACGTCCGAATTATTGTTATGTGCATTTGGAAATAATTTAATAAAATCAAGAACACAAACTATTGGTTTTCTGCTACCTTACAGAAATTAAAGATATATCGTTCGTGAGTGACACATCGATATTAGATTTATAGATACTATTTACGGCGGCATTCTGAGATTAGGAAATGCTACACAAGAAAGGGATTCATACGAAGATTTGAATGAAATAAAATCGGAAAGCATGATGATTTTTGTGGCCATTCTAACTCAGAAAGGGATACCCTAAGCGTCCAATAAAAAATATGTGTGCGTGCGTGCGCGTGTGTGTGTTTGTGTGTGTGTGTTTGTGTGTGTGTGTTTGTGTGTGTGTGTTTGTGTGTGTGTGTTTGTGTGTGTGTGTTTGTGTGTGTGTGTTTGTGTGTGTGTGTTTGTGTGTGTGTGTTTGTGTGTGTGTGTTTGTGTGTGTGTGTGTTTGTGTGTGTGTGTGTGTGTTTGTGTGTGTGTGTTTGTGTGTGTGTGTTTGTGTGTGTGTGTGTGTGTGTGTGTGTGTGTGTGTGTGTGTGTGTGTGTGTGTGTGTGTGTGTGTGTGTGTGTGTGTGTGTGTGTTGTGTGTGTGTGTGTGTGTGTGTGTGTGTGTGTGTGTGTGTGTGTGTGTGTGTGTGTGTGTGTGTGTGTGTGTGTGTGTGTGTGTGTGTGTGTGTGTGTGTGTGTGTGTGTGTGTGTGTGTGTGTGTATGATACAATACATCGCCCGCTGACCGGCAGCGCTTTTATGTAAAAAAACCCGAATTAATCCACCTAGCGGCGTGACTTGGCCTTTCTACTAGATCAGTTTTTATTTATTAGTTTCTGAATATGTATTTATAATTCAGTTAGCCATATTTTAAACTTCAATTTACTGCGAGCAACTATTGTATTTTCCCTATTAGACTCCAGAATGAATATAAATAGTAAATCAATAATTCAAAAACCAAAGTGCCACTAACATTTCCGATTGCAGGTAACAGTGAGAGAAGAAAATTACGATTCAAATGTTTTAGAGCAATTCCTGCTTAAAAGCGCTGGAAAAAGAGCCATTTTTGTTTCGACTATTTTTGATTGAAAAGAAATTTAGCTGAGGTGTTGCCACGTAAGGATTCATTTTCTATGAAACTTAGTTTTTGTTCATCAAGCGTAATTGTTCAAAAGGGCTTATTTAGAAATGAGGTCAATATTTAATATATAGCCTAAATTATGCTCTAAAATCTGGTGAAATGTTATCGAGACTGATACTCCTTCGAATTTGAAACAAATCTTTAAAATTTGATAAATTTTTCGAAAATACCCTAATTTTACTTTCTTTTAATTAAACTCAAACAAAATCAAATTCTACGTATGATTTTGAGCAAAATATGTCACATAAACTTTTTTCTTAGGCCTAGCCGTTCTCAAGTTATTGTTAATTCAAGTTAATGTTTAAATCTAAGAATTATGTCCTAGGGTAATTCTACGCGAGGTATCCAAGAACCGTGTAACGGTCCCCACGGCTGATGGGAGCACATCCTTTTCACAGAAAAGAAATTTTTGTTAAACCCTCTTAATTATTTTGCTTATATCTCCGAAAATATTTGGTTTAAGAAAAAACCATCTTTACATTTCCAAAAGAAATTGACCAATAAATCCTAAAAAATATTATTTTTTTATACTTATGCTTTTTAATTCGATTTGAAATTTCTTTTCGGCAGCTCTTCACTAGATTTTAAAGTATAATTTAGGCTATCTTCAAAAAAATATGAGACAAATCTGAGGGAACATGTTTTGAGATAATTCTCATTTTATGATTTTTATCATGGTATTTCATGAAATTTTGAAGTTTTCTCTTTCAGTTAGGCCATTACAAATATTTTATAAAGTTTTTGTCCTTCCGCTGTTAGGCCACTGAAGGGGGGGGGGCGAAAAAAAAACAAAGAGATTTTTTTAATCGAGCAAAAAAAATTGATTTAAGGCATTTTTACTTAAAGTTTAAACGTGATCTATTCTTGCTTTTAATGTATACGTTATTATTTTCCATGCGAAAATCTATGAAAAAAGACAAAAACGAAAGAAAAATTTTTCGGCCGATTTTCGGAAATTCCGTTGTTTGAATTTTCATTTCTGTTTCGTGCTAGAGGCATCAACTCAACTCGTACACTCATTTTTCGAGTTTTTCAGGCTGTAGAACCCACAGACAATTGATTTTATGAAAAAAAATTAACTCATATCCTACAAATTATTTTTTTGCCCCTCGATTTTTCAAGCCAATTTCCAAGGGGGGGTGACAAAAACATTTGAAATTATTTGCAATGGCCTTATTGAAAATGCACTTAATTTTCGCCTATTTTTTATTTGATGTCATTTTGAACAAATAAGTAGGTTTTGAGATATGAATTTTTAAAACCATAATAATCTCATTTCTAAATACGCCCGTTTGACAAATTACGCTTGACGAAAAAAATAAGTTTCATAGAAAATGAATCCTTGCGTGGTATCCAACATATCAGCAAAATTTCATTTCAATCAAAAATAGTCGAATCAAACCGTTTTGTTAGTTGAGCTGGAAGTGCTCTTCATTACTAAATAAAATCGTTGAAACAATAAAATGTGGTCTTCTGTTTCTTTTTTCTCTGGTTGTGCTTTATGTACAAAGCTCAAAAGTCTGTTCCAAACCTATACCAACAAAACATAACAAAAGTTTGTTCCAATACGTTGTATAATTTCTGAGAAAAAGGTACATAAAATTTGGAAAAGTTGCACAGGTTTTAGTTTCAGCTTTGTGTGGAGCATTTAGGAACCGTGCTGCGATTCTTGCTACGAAAACATGATGTCCTGTCAAGCTCAAGGGTCAGGTTTTCGTTCAAATTCCTAGCTTAAAATAATTAAAATTGACCGCGAACGGTTTCAACATATTTTATTGATTCATAGTGTCGTCTCAGGTTGCATTTTCAGCGTAATATTTGATGCCACGATTCACATATCATTCCCATGAAAGTTATTGAAGCCATATGGAGAAAAATGTTTTTTAATAATTTTTACTATTTAATGATCTTTTCCGTTACTCATTTAATAGGGTATTTGTAAAGTGTAGCTAAAATAAAGACAATTCTTGCAGTTAACACAAAAGAAACCCATATTATCAAATGGGACTGATATGAGAATAGGGGCAGAATATTTGCTGAGTGGAGCAGGTAGATTCACATATCATTAACTGGTAGAGATAAAAATTTTTTGCTGCCTCGTCGATCGTTCATCAGCGAGTGATTTAGACAATTAAACTACGGCCAGTAATAGTAACAACATCTGAGCTATGAAATTTCTCCTAGAAGTGCTTATCTAATTTTTTTAGTACGTGATCCTTTTATAAATATTTCTAGAACTAGTGTAAAGAATGACCTAATCGTTAGGTGGGTACACCTATATTAGAAATAGTTACTTTCACAAGGAGCGTGTTTTGATTACGATTCGATGGACACAGTTTGCACGTTATACGCTGAGCTAAATTCTGTCCCTGTGGGACAAAACTATTACTAACAGTATAGAAGGGATAATGTATTCTAATAACAATTTGCAAAAGAAGTTAAACAAATTTTGTATGTTGCAGACATTAGAGAACCGAAAACCGTTACCATAAATTTCATACACATCATAAAAAATATCACATGGAGCAAGATAAATTTTGAATTTAATCCCGTAGAAAATATGAATAAAATGATGAAGTTAGGTAAATAAACGTAGAAACAGTCTAAGAAGAATTGTCGTTGGTTACACAGTAGACCGGTTTTTTGAACTACTCTAAAAGATTGGTAAACATACTAAAAAGTTAGTTAAATGATAGCAAGCTAGCTCGACAACAAGTTTCGTTGGTAAAGTACAGTCTAAAGGTTCGAAGAAGTCATTGATTAAGTTCGCCTGTAAGTTTCAGTATAATTCTATGGCTTAAGTCATAAATACCTAGGAATCTAACTTTTAGATACGATAATAGCATTTCGATCCAGAATATATTTTTTAAGATGAACATAACATCATCTATTTACTCGGTGAAGTGATTGCTAGTCAGACTATACTATTCCTCTGTCAGCAGCTGAGCAATTTGTTGTTACTTATTGTATTGTACACCAAATAACTGTGTGTGCCGTTGCTTATGGAAATTTATGATGATGACGAGATTCCTTTATGGCTCAAATAACAAGTTGGACTCAATTGTGCCATATACGTGTGTACTTCAACCTGAATCTATATAAAACAACATCAATTACACCTTTTAAGTTTGAGCTTTTCTTCAACACTTTCTACATCGTACAGAATTTTCTAATACAAGAAACTATCATGCACGAGCGAATCTGGGGATTCGAATTGCGTAATTTAGATTTGCAGAAGAGCGAATGATAACAGTATGCCAAATTTACATATAACAAATTCCAAACAGGTTGGACGATCAGTTGTTACTTTCGTTTTTGGTGCAGTAGCTCCGATGAAGAACATCACAGTTGCGGGTAAAACTGATAGGACGCTGATGTGGTTGGATTCAGTAAAGCATGCCGTTGACGTTGTTTCCGCTGCTCGGTCATCTGGAGGAGAAAAAATGAAGATCAGATTTCATACTGTTTAGACATGTTGATCATTGATTAATTATTGGTTAACTCATTCAGGAAACACGACTGTATAAGTTAAGGAGAATTTCACAACAAAAACGCATGATGATAAGACTTCATGTTCAAAAAGTAGCATAATTAAACGGATCAACCAAAACACAAATATGACAGAGAAGTTGTACAAAACGTCCGCAAATCATTGAAACTTACAATATAAAGGAACTGAAAAGAAATGAAAATATTAAATAATAATGTCATTTGAATTTTTACAAAATAACATTCATAAAAAATGAGAGAAACATTTTTCACATCTGAAATCTAATTGAATTGGTTTTATTTCCATATATGGCTCGATCTCGATTATCCGGAGTCTTCACTTTTGTTCGATCCGGAGAATCGAATTTTCCGGATATAGAACCATATTTCTGATAAAACTTTTATATGCCATATTGTTTGGCTTTTGGAAATCATAAAATGCTTATTATTCTGAACTATTGAAATCTGAATAATCGTCTCACTGTCTTATTTCTTTATTGATTATTCATCTGACTAGTCTTAATAAATTTAGGGAAAAGCCGTGAAGGCATAAAAGCTCTTCTCTTCGGTGCTAAATAACAATAAAAACATACAACTATTAGTCAATGGTGTAACGAAGAATTACGTAAAAGTTCAAATTAGTTCAAATTGTAGCTATAAAATAGATCCACGAAGTTCCTCAGTCTCTTCTTCGGCAATTTCTATCCCTACCTCCTTGTGGTACCATCCGGAATGCGTTCTTTAGTGGAAATCGGATAACCGGTGGAAATTCGGCGGACAGGGAAGGAGGCACTCATGCGAATGCTGAGTGTAAACACGCCGCCTACAAATGATGGATCTCGGTACAAGCATGTTCGAATGAACCTGGAAATACTGACAACCAGAGCAGAGGGTCTAAAGCCCCTAAAAGGATAAACTTCTAACTGTTATCCATGGCAATAAAGTAAAAACCAAGGTTCCATGCGACCAGTGTCGAGGGTGGAATGGTGGGGAGGGGGGGGGGGTTTTCTATAAATACTTAGCCGCAACCGGAGCCCGTGGAGTACCAGGAGGTCTGATGTGACGGACTTTTCTTCCCCCTCAACTCGTGGAACTTTTCATGGACAACAAAATAAAAAACTCATAACTTTTAGCACTGTATCTCAGCAAGGGATAACCAGGAAACTGGACCTTCGCTGTGTCGACCAGCAACCACAACGTCTCGAGCAGAGCAAGCGGCAACGGTCGACGGAGACTGCGTCGCCAAATACCAGTGCAAAAGATCCAAGCACTAGGCGACCTAGTGTGCGCAAAAGTAAAAAGCCATCTGCGCCCAAACTTCAAACAGGCGTTTCATATAGTGAAGTGGTGGATGTCTTCAGCATCGCAATCACGTCGAGTGATGACCCATCCACTATATTTACTGAAGATCAGCTAACGGCTATTCGCAACGAAACCGTGAACTGCGGGAACAGGATTCCCTGCTTCAGATACGTCGGTAACGGTTGCGCAGGTTCGCCGCAAGGGGGTTCTGCATCAACAACCAACCAATATCCGCACGTTCACGATTGTTCAGAAGGTTCGCAAGGTTTCCCGAAAGATAGCTCTGCATCAATCATAAATGCGCCAACCACTCGCACAACACAGAAATGACCGAAAAGCACAGGACGTGATTCGGTCGCCAGTCGACGACGGCCACCGAAGTTCTCTGATGTAGATGATGTAAATTAACAAAAGCCGTTCACGTCATTGGCAGCCGTCCGTCAGTTTTAGAGTCTAACGACTCTGCCAAGGACGGCAAACCACAACCATAGAGGGCAGCCTTCACTGCGTGCAAGCGAACCTTCATCATGTTAAGGGCGCTTCCAGTGTGCTTGGTCGGAGGTTCGTAAGCCAGCAGCTAACAGCTGCCTTCATTCAAGAACCTGCGATTCATGGCACAAAAATTCTCGACCTAGGAAATTACGGTAAGTTAATCAGCTGTAACACGCAGTCCAAACCGAGGACCGCAATTCTGTTAACGAAAGAAATACAATTTTCTCCCATTACAGAATTCATTCAACGCTATGTCGTCGCTGTCAAACTGGAAGTGCCAACAACTGCGGGGAATCAGGACCTGGCCATGGAGTCCGCATACTTCCCGGGTGATAAGGACGATATACCGCCATCCGAAGTTGCCGCTCTCATGTATTTCTGATCGTCTGCCATGCCAATACCTACCATACGATTTGGGACAGCACGGATGTAAATAACAGGGGTGAGTACCTACTTGAATACTTGACTGCTAACATGGTCAATGTATGCAATGTAGGGAACGTCCCCACTTTCATTAATGCTATCAGAGGTGAGGTCCTAGACCTCAATCTGTGCAGCACTTCTATAGTTGAGAAGGTCAAAAACTGGTATGTCTCTGATGATCCTAGTTTATCAGACCATAGGCATATCATTTTTGATATTAAGGCAAACTCTCTCAGAAGAGAAGGTAGAAAACCAACTGGTGTTCGTTCAGAGATAATCTGGTAGCTCTCGGAACTTCTGTCTTATTAATATACGCACACCAGCTGAGCTGGATGTTGCAGCCAATGACAAACAGAGTAGCATAATTGATGCTTATACTGCTAACTGTCCGTTAACCATGCGGATAGTCTACCGTGACGTGACCTGGTGAAATGAATTGCTCAACAGCCTTCGTCGGGAGGCTAGGTATTTATTCAACAGGGCTAAGATTACGTCCAATTGGGAGACCTATAGGGTTCACCAAATATAACGTAGAGCTTTGCAAAACCAAAAGAAATTCTAGAGTCAAGTTGATGGCCTCTGCATGGCAATCAACATGTTTACCTACGCGGTCAATCTACGGAAACCGCACTTCATTGCCTGGTGACGCTGATACTCCAATACCAAGAGACGGCACTTTGTGCTTTTCTTGACAGTGAAGGCGCTTTCGACAACACGTTCTTCGCTTCAATTAATACGGTTCTCCTTAATAAAGGAACTGATCAACCGACAGTGAATTCGATTCAAGCAATGCTGTCAAACAGAGCCTCACAGCCTCATCACAGCCTCATTGGGAGAGACGTCGATCACGATCTTAGCGATCAAAGGATGTCTTAAAGGAGGAGTTCTCTCTCACTTGCTTTGGTCTCTAGTGGTCGACGCACTTTTGCACAAGCTATCACAGCATGGTTATGAGGTCATTGCGTACGCCGACGACGTAGTACTTATTGTCAGAGGTAAATTTGACGCAGTGCTGTCTGGTCGTATGCAAGGAGCTCTAAATACCGCTATTTCGTGGTGTTTACGAGAGGAGCTTAAGGGGAAACCGAAAATAGCTCATAGATGGCTGGATAAATGGCTACCGTTCGATGCATGTATTGTTTTGTGCCTTAAAAATGCATCTGTATTGGAAGAGCGCGTAATCAGTGCCTCCAGTGCTGTTATGATTTCCTAAAACTTGTCATTCCATTTATCGACCCGCTATATATCAACAAACGCTCAGCAAAACATAATTGCTAATGGAAAATAAATTCAGCGGATCATATAGATCATCACGTGTTCATAAAACGTATAATCTGGAATTAGTTAATAAGTAGATATTTGATTGCGTACATATATTGTTGCCCTACCGCTTTCCGAAAAAACAGCACCACGGGCTCAAAGTTTCGCCACATCAATGAGCTTTTAAAAAGTTTTTTGCTTTTACAGCATCGATTAGCTTAGAGAAAGTAAACAAACTATAACAGCTGACCAGCAATCAAAAACTCGCCTTCAATGCAAACGAAATTAGCCATCCTATTGATCCTATGCATTGTTCAGTTGCTGCTGCAAATCTTAGATGAATCGGAATGTCTTGATAAAGAAAATAAACCATATTTCGGGAAGTTCGTGGTCGGTGCGGTTGGCTGCGGATCAGCTGTGTTTATGCTTGCAAGCTCTACCCATTTGACATATATTACCAATACTTATGCAGCATTCAAATAAACGTTTAGGTTTTTAACGAACACATGAGATGTACAGTACAGTGTGTGTCGCTCTAACACAATAACGTTAGCCACTTACGGTGTCGCCTGAATATAAAGCTCACTAAAAAGTCGTCATACCATTTACTAGGCGGAGGAGACATATTCTTACTTTCCCTACACTGAATGGCGTCAGACTAAGCTTCAGCAATCAAGTTATACATTTGGGTATTATCGTGGATCATATATTGAACTGGACTGTTCACCTAGACTATGCTGTCAAGAAAGCAACTTTAGTCATCTGGGTATGCAGTTCACTGTTTGGCACAACCTGGGGACTGAAACCTCCACTAGCCCTTTGATCATACACTACTATTGCACGACCTAGGCTAACTTATATCGCTCTTGTATGGTGGCCAAAGGTTAACAAGGTGATAGCGTAGTCCAAGGTAAATAAAGTTCAACGTCTGGCATGTTTGTCAGTGACCAGTGCCTTGCGCACAACACCAACTGCAGCCATGGAGGCAATGGTGTGCTTGCTACCTTTACATTTTCATGTGAAGAAGGAAGCCGAACTCGGTGCACTAAGGTTACAAAGGTGTCGTAACATACTTGAGAGGGACCAAACTGATCACCTTCGCGAACTAAGGGAGTTCAAACTATGACCCCAAGTGACGACAATCTGTGACTAGATGGAGGCACCGCCTAATATGGAAGATTCATATAGCGTAATTGATACTGAACGCACTATATGCAACAATGGAGGGCCCGTTCTTCCATCCGGTACCATCTGCTTCTTTACAGACAGATCAAAAATTGGGATCTGCATAGGTTCCGAAGTCTACGGAACCGGAATAAAGGGGTCCGGTGGACAAATGGCCCACCGTTTTCCAAGCGGAAGTATATGCAATATACATTTGCCAGACAGCCAGGCTGCACTGCTGGCCCTCAAATCCAATTAATGTGCATCCAAATTAGTTTGGAAGTGCAGCATAACGTAGCATAACATAGTGTTTCAATTATTTGACTACCGATTAATCTTTAAGTATTGTCTTCCGTAATTAATTAAGTCAACTTTTTCTTCTGGTAGTATTCTATCAAAAAATAATCGAATATTTTTGTTGTTGTACGATTAGCTGAATTTATAACCAAATTATTCATAATATTTCCATTGAACTATTCGATTAATTCCACCACTTGCGCTGGCAGTATTCGATTAAAAATCATATTTTGTTATTTGATTTGTTGAATTAATCCAACGACTACCGGACATTTCTAGTTACACATCGAGTGCCGGATTCTATAAATACCCAGATAACAATTGACATCATGAATATATGTGACAAATTTAAGGATTTTACAAATTTGAGAATTTAAAGATTAAAGGGAGTGTCGTGGAATTCGTAATTCGTAAGCATGTTTTTCGACTTGACGAAGAGTAAATACCTGCAACAAACGAATTTAAAGCTACACCTACCTTATTTTCCAGCTCCATAATTTGCGCTGTAAGTTCTCGAACGGCTACATGATTCGTTTCCAGAAGTGTTTTCAGACTTCTTAGCTCGATTTGTTCTCCATCGCCATCAACAGCTGCCAACGACATTGCACGCAACCGTGGGAACCAATCTTGGATGTTTGCCTGAAAAAAGTTTATTTCATTTGCAAATTCAATCTAGCTTATTAAAGGAACTAGCTACCTTAACCATTGCATGCACATAGCTTTCCGGTCCGGTGAACTCTGTGGGATCCTTCACTTTGACCAGCACAATGAAATACAAGTAGTGCCACATGTTGTGCTCATTTTTGATATGCTCCTCGAAGCTAACCGTTTTATTGTCGAAAGCTGACCGGTTTAGACCGCAAACGAAACATGTATTTTTCAAAATTAACTCTTTCTGTTGCTTTTCGCTTCTCAGATCAGCAAACGTATCGATGATAACACCAAAGATCAGATTCAACACAATAATGATGACGATGAAGAAGAACAGTAAATCGTACACCACTCGCGGTACGAAAAGGGTTTCCTTTCGACTTGGAGCTCGTAGAATGTCACCGATACCGCCCCCATTGCGAAGACCTTGATTGAGCGTTGTAATAATGCACATTACCATTGAATCACAGCCACGTTCCTTGACTTCCTCGGAGCCACCGTCATTAGTCTGTTGAGCCGCCTGACTGCAGTACTCTTCCTCACTGCCTAAATCTTCCGGAAGCATTCGACTTCGTGAAGGTACCACACAGTCAATAGCTTCCGTTTCGGGTTCTACAAAATCTTGATCTACCGGAACAAGGAAATCGTCACGGAAAAACATGTAACCGATGATCGAGAACATGTACACCAATATCAGTGCAAGGACGGCAGTCAAAATGATCGATCGACCATTTCTCGTAACTGAACGAATAACGTTCAGTAAAGTTTCCTCCCGGTAAACCACGTCAAATAGCTGTAAGATAGATTTCCAAATATTTGAATGAATTGAAAATTCGTTTTGAGTTAGGCAACTCACCAGTATGGAGAAAAAGAACGGATGTAGTAGCACTCCGAACACACAGAACCAAAGATAACCGAAATGATAGAGCAGTTCAGCATCCGTTATGATCGAAAACAAGTGCTTTTCCAGCGTTCCGTAGTTGCCCATTAGACTAATGATGTGGACACCTTTCATAATAACCGTAGCACAGCCAAGCAACCAAACAGTGGGTTCTGGCCCACAGGAAAATATCAGCCGTAGTATTAGTGCCACTACCAGCGTTCGGATACCAGATTTACGAGGGAGTGTGACAACTATTACCAGTGAGACCACAATCACGATCCAAATCAGCGACGACAGATGGAAACTGAGTTCTGTAAGAAGACAGATAGTTCAATTCAGTTTGTGAATTCAAACAGATGCATACTTAACCACTTACCAGGTACACCATTCTCAAAAGGGTAGAAAAACGCCACTATCAGGTTCATAAGTACAGCCATATTGAACAGAATATTGCTCCACAGGGACATATAGCTGCTGACCCAGAAGAGAGCCGGTTGTCCGCGGAGTTTTTTCTGCCATTTCATTTCGTTAAACATCGCTTCGTGCCGGTCAAAGAAATCGGCCACTTTACTACCTTGATCATCGCGTTCCGCCGTATTGAGAACTCGCACCTTCGTGTCCTTGGTCAGATACTCGCAGATTTCCGGAATCGGGAACACTATCTGCTCTAGTGTGCGATCGTGCCGAACGATTTCAATTTGTGCCGTATGAGTTTGGTAGTAGAGCAAGGCTTGATTAGTTTTAGTGCTGGATTTTGAAGGACTTGGGGCGATTGCCGGCGTGACCCCACTGGTGCTAGCAGTACTAGCACTGCTGCTGTTATTTGAAGCGTTACTGTAAGTATCGATTTTAAGCAGATTAGCCAGTTCTTTGTTATGTTGCGCCAGCTGATGGCATAGAATGTAAATGTTATGACCAACTTCCTTCGGCGAAACTCCAACGTCATCATCATCATTTTGATCTTCTCCGAGCTCGTGTTTCGCGTTGTAGGTATCCTCGCCGCTTCCATCGCCTTGATTCAACAACAGCAGGATATTTTCGTCCTGATGGTATGCACGACACGCTACATCTATCAATTGCTTTGGATTCATATTGGCTAGGATGCGTTCGGCATTTTCGGTATCTCCTCGGGACTCCATGATGGCTAACAGCAGTTTAGAGGCATTATTTTTCAACTCCAGCACAAGATCCATTCGGTTCTTTCCTAACGGGTTTATGTCATTTAGTATCAGTGCGGTGATGATGTCCAATCCGTTGGATTCGTGCGTTGCTATGCAATTTTGATTGTCATGGCATGGACCCTGGCAGTACTCGGTTAACGTTTCCAGAGTTTGGTTAATTAGTGAAACGTTATTTTCGTTTATGTAAAGACCTAACAAACCGAGACCACCGGTAGTTGATCCACAAATACAGTCAAGGAACATTAAGGTTTCTGAGACGAGATTGTAGTTAGTTTTATTGTTTTGATTTCGTAGAAGATTTTGTAACTCAGGATTATGGTTTTCACATAGTAGTTGCAGGAACCGAAGAATTGGTTGCATTACTAGTACTTTATTTGAGAGCTTATTGTTTTCGTCCTTATCTTTATGCTTCTCCAATTTTTCTGCTAAAATGTCTTCGAGTGCGGATGATCCTATGCTCATCAAAGTACTGTCGTCTCCATTCTCTGAGCTCGTTCCATCGGAAGCAGCCGCCAGATTTCTTGCATTTATGAACGACTGCTGGGTCATTAGTGCTGCGTTTTGCAGCTCTTCCTTAAATTCATCCGTTATTACGATTCCGTTGACTTTGTTGACATTCTTGCGCTGAACTTTATCGTAATCCTTGCCATCCGCTTTGCTCTCGTTGGCTTTACTGGCAGCCATATCGGAAGTGTTGACAGACACAGTAGATTTAATCTCTTGCTGGGAGTCTTTCATTTTGTCGAAAAACACTTTGAAAAAAGATTGACTCAAATCGTTACTGAGGAATTTATTGTACATTCCTTTCTGAATGATCGGATTGCCACCTTCCAGCAGCGCGATACCCAGTGCGATTGCTTCCACAAAAATTGAAGGTGAGTTGATGGACTTGATTACTAACTCGATCACCAGATCACTAGCTCCTTCCTTATCCAAATCATTTTGAACTTCATGCAACGTCCGACCCGCTCGAACAAGGTATTTAGCTCCTGGACCATGAGAAACGGTTGCTACCGGCAATCCGGCAGGTGGCGTTTGATGAGGCATATGTTGGGAACCTGTTTTCTGCAGATCGCCACTCGCAGCTCCTGGAAGAGCCGGTTGCGTAAAGTCATGTCCAAAATAGCGCTTCAAAAGAATGTTACGCAAATGGTCTCCTTTATCACCATAATCGCAGTCTATTGTCATCATTTCCTTTAGTGTTTTTAAAATTTTAACGCACAGTTTTTCCTCTTTCTCTTCGAGCAACTTCTCTGTGTGTTTTATTAAGTGCTGGATAAATTCTCCGGTTTCGCACTTCTTTCTGGACTCCGTGTTCAGCGGAAACAGTAATTCTGACCGGTACAAAATGTCAACCAGCAGGGACTGCTCTGCTTCGACTAACGGCTTCAGTTTGTCCTCTAGTAGGGAGACAATATCCTGCAGGCCCTCGATAATACTGCGATCCATGCGCATGATCTGCGACTGAGAGCGTTCGATTTTCGTCTGTTTCGTAGCCAGCAGCCATTTACTGGTTTGGCGCGAAAGTAGAGCCGTTTTGTTGAACATTTTTACTACTTGATTCTCCAGATCGATCGGGATGGCAATTCCGCGTGGTTTCGCCTTCTCCGACAGGGTGCGGATGCAATTTTCCACGTTGAAACGTTGCGACGGCGATAGCCATTTGCACTGGGTTAGTTTGAACGATGATTGCAGGATTTTGACGAAGATTAGTTGACGTTTCTGGAAGGGAAATTCGTTTCGGTTTAGAACAAGATCGGTAAATTTTAGGTTGTAATAATCACTGCTGGCCTAAGATTTATTTATACTAGCTTAATGTTTGCATAGATTTCAATATACCTTTTCGGTTTTATGGTGGTCTGAAAAAATTTCAATATCTCAACTTCAATAACTAGAACAGCACAAACGGGTCCGGAACATGCAAAACTAGATTTTCCGCACAAAGAACGAGATCGGTGGAAGAATTGTACCACGCAAACAACACACGAAACTTCTACGAAAAGCTCAACAGCTCGCTCGCTGGGACGAACAGCGTTTACCGGAGTTGTGAATGGAAAAGATGATGTACCCAATTGAAGAAAGTAGGCGACAAGCTGAGTTCCTGGTATAATTACACGAACACGCTGTTGAGCACCACCAACAAGGTATTGTATCAAATACTTTAGCCAGTCAGGATTTATCCCTACTAGCACAGTTGCTATAAACTAGTTATGGTAACCGATTAATGACTACTTGGGATGGGTGCCCGAGCGACCGCAGGTCAAGTTTGCGCGACGTAATAGGTACTGTAGAAATAATATTAATAAAACGTAGTGGCATGCCGCACATCGACAATCAGTCAACATTAGCAATGGATTTACAGATAAATTGGAGCTATTAACCAAAGAGATTTTTGAGTCCTAATCTTGCAGAAGGGACGAGCAAAATGATGTGGTCGAGCGAAATGACTTATTATTTAGCACTGATAAGACGGATAGTCCGACCAAGTCCGATCGAACGACCAAGAAGGGTACAAGATCGTTGTAGTCAACAGCGCAGCTGCTAGGCTCCGCCTGGTTGGATACCGGAGCAGTTTTACCGGATGCTAGATTATCTTACTAACGAGTCCATGGGACGTCAATTGGTGGTCATTGGAGGCGACTTCAATGTCTGGGCAGTCCAGTGGTTTACCCCTTAGCGGACAATGCTTATTGGAAGCTTTATCCAAGCTGTACGTAATTACCCTCTGCCATATCTCGCTCCACCTCTAACCGTCTTGCTCGCTGCACCACTAGTCATCTTGTTCCTACCGGATTTGAATCGATCATCATCTTTGCAGAGTAGTTGTTCGGCATTCTTGCAACATGTTCTGCCCATCATGACCGCCCAGTTTTAGTCAGTTTTAGACAGCTTTTGAATACTGGGTTCGCCATACAGTTGTGTGAGTTCATGGTTCATGCTCCGCTTCTATACACCGTTCTTCTGTAGGTTGCCGAAGATCGTTCTTAGCACTCGTCTTTCGAAAACTTCGAGTACTCGCAGGTTTTCCTCGAGCATTGTCCACGTTTCATGCCCGGAAAAGAACCGGTCCAATACGCGTCTTGTTTAGGGTGCGTGTACGAAGGTCTATATGACAAAGTACGTGGGCAAATATCATCGATTCAGCATGGGTTTCTGAAGGGTAAATCAGTCGTAACGAACCTGTGTGAATTTCATGCAACCGTGACAGATTACATATCAAGAGGATATCAAGTAGACTGTATTTACACGGACATGAGTAAAGCTTTTGATGCAGTAGGAATTCGTAGTGTACTCGATTTCGATTTCGGCATTAGAGGCTCACTGCTAAACTGCTTAAACTCTTATTTAACATGCAGAACGCATTATGTGAAAATTCAGGGCGAAGTTTCACAGCCGTTCACCTTAAACTCAGGTGTTCCACAAGG